>NC_090933.1:337747652-338973069 GCF_040938575.1 Ambystoma mexicanum | reverse complement strand
GGTTACTAAGTAACCCCTCCAGCACTCTATTGTAAGTTAGGGTGTGCTGGGTCTAGGAATTTAAGACTAGTGAAGTCAACTTCACTTACTCTGAGAAACAGTTTATCCCAGAGAAGGTAGTTAAACCTTGGGAAATCTAAAAGGCTTCCCTGTGTCACTGCGGATGCTGTGACACACAATTGAAAAAGATGCCTATGGAGTTAGTTAGGCTCCATAACCAAAAGAAAACCGAGGTAAAACGCATATCAAAATAAATGAGTGGGGGGAAAAGGTGTCACACTACCCATGTAAAAAAAAAAAAAAAAAAAAATTAGTACTCAAAATCCAGCTAAGTTGCTGGGGGTCTCTAAGGTGAAGGGAATTGGCACATTCTTCAGAATTCTCCCTAACAGAGTGAACGACCACCAGCTCTGTTTAGAAAACCGCTTAACACGCAGGGAGTTGGTGCCAGAAGAACAGGAGTCTAGAAGGGGAGTCTTTGGTCAGGGTCCCCAGCCCCAGATAATTCAATTCTATTACAGTACACCTAGCGGCACTGTCTGCGTATACCACCTTGTTAGGTAAGAATTGGTGCACTCTCACTGAGTGAGACTACGCAACACTTATCTGCTTGGTATTAGGTAACCCACCTTCAGGCCTGTAGTACACAAGTTGGTAGTGTGACCAAGCAGCCAGGCATATCTCAAGAGGGGTAAGTGTGAGCTGTAGAGCTGTACAAATGAAATTGGTAAATATAAGTAACCAAGTAACACTTACACTCAAGATTTCAGTTATAAGTTATTTATTTAACATCAATTTTTAAAAGTGTTCTTTAAAAAGGGCAAGATATGTAACAATCAAATACACTTTAAAATACTTTTCCAGAATCAGCACAAGTTAGTAGGTACTCTTTGGATATGCTTTTTACACACTTCCGAAACCCGGAGGCGACTTCATTCACAAGGTCAGAAATGGCATTTATATATCACTAGTTATACTTTGCAGATTCTGAGGTTGCAGATGGTGAGGTTGCAGAAAGGAAAGGTGAAAAGAAGGAAAAAAAGGTTCAACAGGTTCTCAGGGCATGTGAGTATATTTAAATCTTCCAATGAAGTCTAGACTAGCCTTTCCCAGCAATAGAAGTCTAAAACAAGTTAAAAACCGATGAATCACCTATGGGGGCAATACAAAACAGTCAATGGACTAGAAGAGTCTGTAGGGAGCCAGGACAGCCAAAGTCAATTGGAGCGCAGTCTATGGAGTTGAGGCACTTCTTAGATAATAAGTCTTGCACAAAGTTAGTTTTGTAGAAATCACTTGTAGCGTCACAAGATGTTATGCCTGTGAAATGCAGAGTTGGAATCAACTGTAAGGCAATGCAAGTCTCAACTGAGAAGAGCACATCTCAAAAAGACAAGAGGTAAGTCCCCCAAGTCTCAGTACCTCTGGTTTGAAGAAGAGTGGTCCAGCCATATTCTGTCCTTTTGCAGCAATGGTTTCCTGAGCCTCCATGGGGACTAGAGGGAGGACGCCTGGAGGACTGCTGTGGCAGCAATTTGGAGGTTGTCTGCAGTTGCGGCTCTCTTCAGATCAGCGACACTTCGCGGTTTCAGCATTTGGTAAACCGCACCACTACGGATCTCGGGTAACGGTTGGGCTTCCTTCACTCCTTGAGTCCTGCACTCTGGTGAGGGGACTAGAGCTCTGGTCGCACTGCTTCTGGAGTGTCCCTAGGAGCTTCTGGCCGGATTGCAGACGTTGCACCCGACTATGCATTTCTTCACCCCTTCTCTGTTCTTGCAGCAGCGAAGAAGTACAGCCAATCAGGGAAGATGGTCTAGTGGAGTTAGTCTCAGGATAAGTTGGTCCCAATAACCCAAGGGAAGAAGTCGTCCCTTCTGGTGCTTCTCTTGTTGATTTAGAAAAATTAGTTTCATCACAGCAGCAGGGCTTCACCAGGCAATTGAAAGGGCCAGGAGGATGCAGCGAGCTTTGATCAGTTTCTTCATTGGGTGTTTCTCCCAGAACCTTTGCCTTTTAAGCAAGTTTCTCCCATTCATTCACAGCCTAGGCTGTCAATTCAGAGCAGGGTTGCTGTCCTGAAAGGACAGCTGGCCAGCCTATCGGGACTGGTTGCATTCATGCACACCTAGAGACAAAGGGCAGGGAGTTTCGGGCACCTTCCTCGCTTCCCGCCCTGCCAGACACACTGAAGCCCACCAAAGGCAAAATGAACAAAAGGGTTCAACCTTGTTTGGCGCGCAGAGTAAAACAGACCTCACAAGCAAGAAATGGGAGGAAAAGACCAGGGTCATTTTAACAAAATGGGCACCATTGGTTGCAATACTGCAGCTGAGGATTCAGCCTGCGGTAAAAATGCACAATGATAGGACAATTAAACCACTGACACCAGCCATTAAAAGTAGTGAGGGTAACATACAAAATGTTACATAAGTAGGAAAAGGGGCTACTAAGTAACCCCCCAGAACTTTCACATAAGAAGGGGTGTACTGGACCTACATAGGAAAAACAGGCAAGTAAAGTCAATTTCACTTTACTACTCTTGGAAACAGTTTACCCAAGAGAAGGTATTTAAACCTTAAGAGATATCCAATGGACTTCTCTGTGACACTGCACTGAAGGTGCTGTGTGTCAGAATACAAAAGGTAGATGCCTATGGAGTGTAGACTACAAAACCAAATCAGATAAAAAAAAAAAATACAGGAGAGTGAGAATAAGGTCTCATGCAGGATGAACATTAAACGTTCTGAAGTCCATCAAAAGAGCTGGGGGTCTCCAAGGTTGAAGGGAATTAGCACAGAAATGAGATTACTCCCGAACAACCACATGTGTACTTATGCACACTTCATGCAATCTCATTTCAGAAATTAAACAATCTTGAGGGACCTCGGCGCACCCGGTCTTCCCTTTTTGAGTTTCAAAAACAAATCGACTGCGACTACCACTAGATGTCGCTCTATGCAAAGCATGTGAATCCAAGCAGATACATGCATCAAATATGATTACGTAAGCCATTCTGCAATCTTTGCTCCATTTGGAACCACTGCTATTAGCCATAATGCTGTTTGCTGAACCTCACTGCGCATACCACTGCTCAAGAAGCAGCTCGCACATTTATTAAAGAATGCTCACCTTCGCTGTTCACGCTTCTAACTGTTGAGTAGGAGAGAGGGTCTTCCCACTCCCCAAGATGATTCTGAATGAGAAACAAACGGTAGGCCGCACTTCGGGAGGGCAAGAGGCTGTGCACGCAGGAGAGCGCACGATTGGGTTAGTGCATGCGTTAGGAGCTTTGTAGTAGAGGCAAGTGTTAATGGCAGACATTTTGGAACATGGGCTCAATCGCGTCAAAAGCACCAAACTTGTTAGGCCTGCATTATTAGCACAGATATAACCCACAACTCGAGTTAGCTTGTTAGGGAGAATTCTCAGAAATGTGCTAATTCCTCGCTACCATAGAGACCCCCAGCACTTTTTTGCTGGACTCGAGGACTTTCTCATTTTTAACCTGGAGAGAGTGACATTTTTCCCACTCATGTATTTCTGTGATTTAACAATGTTTCCTTTTGATTTGGAGTCTGACAAACTCCATCGGCATCATTGCATTGTGACACACTGCACCGTCAGTGCAGTGGCACAGGGAGGTCTTAGATTTCCAAAAGGTTTAAATACCTTCTCTTGGATAAACGGTTTCCAAGAGCAGTGAAGTGAAATTGACTTTACTTACTTTTTGTAACTTTCTATACCCAGCACACACCATCTTACACTAGGGTGCTGGAGGGGTTACTTAGCATCCCCTTTGTCTAGTTTCTCATGTAACATTTTTGTTAGCCTTTCTATAAATAATGGCCGGTGGCAGCGATTTACTTAACTACCATTGAGAGTTTTGACCATGGGCTGCGTTCGCAGCTGCACTAAAGCACCCATTGGGTGCCCATTTTGTCAAAATGGCCCGGTCTTCTTTCACCATTTCTTGCTGGAAAGGTCCCTGAGATTTGCTCTGGTTTGGTCCCTTTGTTCACTGTCTTTGGTGGGATTCACGAGTGAAACCCGCTTCTCGCTCCAGTATGTCTGGCAGGGGCAGGAAGTGAGGGTGGTGCCCGAAATGCCCTGTACTTAATCCCCTTGGTTGCAGGAATATCCCTTGGTTGCAGGAATGCACCCAAAGGTGATTGGCCAGCTGGCTGTCCGGCAAGGACGGACAACCTGCTGGGTGATTGACAGCTAGACTGGAATGAATGGGAGAAACCTGCATAAAAGGTGAGGCTTTTTGGCTTGGAAGGCAGTCGACCACTGGACAAAGGAATCCGAAGAAGAACTTGGAAGACACGCCTGCTGCAACTCCTGGACCGTTGCTTTGCCCTGTGAAGCCCCGCTGCTTTGCTGAACCTCCAAATTCGCCTCGACTAGAGAAGCCCTGCGATGACTTCTCCCCTTGAGTTGATGGGACCAATCAACTCCAAAGTGAACTCGTTTGGACATCCTGTCGGAGCTGGCTGTACTTCTGCTGCTGCTGGAAACGAAGTGCCAGGGAGAGGAACACCAAACGGAGTGCATCACTTTTAAGATGGACTCGAGCTGCTGGAAGATCCGCCGGACTCCTAGTAAGCAGGTCTGACCAAGCCTGAGCCACCACAGTGCTGGACCCCCGAATGCGAGGAAAGTCCAGAGTGGTATATCTGAGACACTGGTGGTACTAATTGCTGAGATACAAGGAGCTGAAACCGCAAAGTGCTGCTTGTCCCCAGCAGTCCTCCCTGGGCCTCAGTTGTGGGGACAAGAGGAACATGATCTACAGGGCTATACAGCAACAGAAGCCAGCTGGAACAATTTCTTCTACCAAAGGTACTGTAAAGTTTTAGAAGGCTTACCTCTTGTTGTAGCCTTCATCTCAGTTGAGACTTGTCTTGGTTGCTTATGTAGAGTTGCTTGCATCTTCTACCTCACAAGTCTCCCAGCTTGTGACCCTACATTGATTCTACTTTTCCTACAGACTTCTAAAACATTGTGCAAGACTTTTACTTAGCTGCAAAAAGTGCTTTAGCTCACCTAGACTTTTGGCCAATTGACATTGGCTGGCCTGGCTCCCTCAATGACTCCTTTCTCATCTGCTTACGTTTGATCTTCCCTCCAGGAAAGGTTAACTTGCTTTGCATTGGGGGGTTCAAAAGTACTTCCCTGCTTCAGAATAATTGTGTGATCTCTGGTTTTATTCTGAAATCTCTTTACTTTAACACTCATCTCAGTGTTGCTCTAAATGTGGCAGCGATACATTAATGCCCGCAATGTCCTAGCTATTTAAGTCATCTGAGGGTGTAGGAAGTGTCTGTGTGCCATCCCAAATGGGTATTTGCTGATTGAGTAACTAAGTGTGTATTTTGGAGTGTATTTGGTTATTACTATCATCGCCCCTTCTGAAGGCTTATTCAAACTGAATGTTAAATTACTCATTGTTTAATCAAGAAACTTTGAGTGTAAGTGTTTTTGGATACTTGTCACTGTGAATCTCCAATTCCCCTACTGCTCACATTGACCCCTCTTGAGATAAGCCTGGCTGCTCAGCCACACTACCAACCTGTGTAGTTAAGAGTTATACCAAAGTTTTTGTCCCTATTGCCAGGAGGTCAAGGTTGTTGCAGTGCACCCAAAGGGTACTGCTCCAAATCTTGCCTAACAGAGTTTGAGGAAGTGATAAATCTTTCAATGTCTCAAAGAATGTAGGCCTTCACATCCTGGGAAGAATGTGCTCTGCAAGGTTACGAGAAGAGGGCAGAGCTCCTCTTGGCAGTTACCATCCCACGATAGTTATCATGCCCCTCAGCCCCAACACTCCCACCCACCCCCATGGCCGAGTTAAAGCCCTCATATGCCTTGATCCCAAGACCCCTACATTCCACAGTGCCAGCCTGTCCCAGACCACCCACCATTAAACTGTTAGACCGCCGATCGATCAAAGTTCAGAATGCATGGTTATCTTGCCTTCACATTTGAGTCACGTGATTTCTCCTGAGAGGTGCTGGGAGGGATGAAGTAATGGCTCAAAGCGGGGTGGATGAGCTTGGAAGGTTGCTGGCCTGTCTGAGAATGAGTGAAGTATTCTATTTGGTATGACTTCGGCTCTCCCCCTGGGCCCATATCGGTTTGCCAGGTGCACTGTTACAATGATGGAGCAGCATTGTTTTCAAAAGTAACTAATTGCTTTTTAGGCCTGGCTCTATTGGGGATGAGCCCAGCAGCCCCCACGTGGATGGAGACGGACGAGAAGGCTGGGACCGATGGCCTAGCATCCCCTATGGAGTGGGCCACACATGTATAGGGTCTCGCCAACCAGCCACGTGGTTTCTCACTGTGCTAACCACCATGATGACTCGAGGGGGTCTGTTAGCTTACCGTGCACCCCCAATTTGGCTGAACTTTCTGCAGCAGCAGTGCGCTTTGCTGGTGTGCTCCTATTTTGTTGGAATAAAAACTTGTTGTTGTTGCTAGCAGTGTCTTGGACCTTTTCCCCTGCGGGTTATTATTTTGTCTGGTGTGAGCGTGCTGGGGCTTGCCTCCATAACGTATATCCATTTTGGCATAGCTGAGCATGCTTTGTGCACATTGTTTTTTTCGTCTGAGGATGACTAGCTGGCAGGTGTCACATTACGAGGCCTCTCGCCTGCCTAGAGGCAAGATGTGAAGCTGAAGAGTATAGTTGCCTTGAAGAAATGCATTACACTGTGGTACTTCTTGATAACATGAATGCAGCTGACATCAAAACACTGTACAAGAAGTGCTTTGTCCATTCAGCAATCCAGTGCAAAGGTGTAACTTTGCCAAAGACGAAGACCACCCCTTCCATTGGCACCACACAGAGGGGGAGGGGGGGTTCAATTGTGCCAAAATCTTTGCTGTTGGTTATTTGTTGGCTTACTGCTTTGACTAATAGTGTTCATAAATCCACCAGAATCGAGTAGTCTTTATTTTCCACTACTGTAGTTTCCCAGTACTGATAGTCGGAAGGACTGATCAGTTTCACCATAACAAAATGTGAAAAGGCCAGGGACAGTGAAGGTGAAGGCGTCATTTGCCTGTAAAAAGTCAGGACCGGTACAAAAGCAAAATGTTTGGGGTCCATAGAATATGGAGGGAAAGTTGCACAGAGAAATCCTTCCTTACAAAAGGGTAATGATGGATAAACAATAAGGCATTCAATGGAAAAAGCCTGGTATGATTTCAAACTTTCTGTTCACCTTAATGTCCACTCTGGCGGTCTCTAAATTGCTGGTAAGTTGTCAATTCTGGCTTATTCCTTGATTCCACTTTAGCTGCAACCTATTTTTCAGTAAACAGTAGAAAATACCATTGTGATTTTGCAGGTATATCCCTGGTGTGGCTCCGTGATCACTGCATTGCTCCTGATGGTCTGTTAACAGGGCGATGCTTTTAAATGGCGCAGCAAACACTTTCCACACTCTTTTCTAATGAAGTTTAGTAAACCTTTACATCTTTTATTTGTACAATGTTACACTCAAGCTTTTCTTTTAACTTGTAGCGCTTGGAAGGCCATGGATCAAAAGTAGCTGCACATTACAATGAGCTACAAGAGTGTGGGCTGGAACAGCGCAGCCAGAGTCGCATTTTCTACCTCCGGAACTTTAACAATTGGATGAAAAGCATTCTTATTGGTAAGCACATGTCTAACCTTTACAAATGTCCTGTATGCGCTTAATTATAAGAAAACATAACATTTCTAAATTTTGCAGGCAGTTTCACTACTGTCTCATTACCTTTCTTACCCCTGTGGCTTTCTAGCGGTTTCAGGGCAGAAAGTATTTTTTTTTCTACCTTGTTTGTGGACTCTTGCATTTACTGCCATTTGTTTTTTTTTTCTCTCACCAAGGTGGCATTTTTTAATAAAAAATGTCCCTTTATTCAATTTCCAGCAGCAAATATAACACATACAAAACTCATGAGCATATATGCCAGACTCCAAACGAAAAATTACCCTCCCTTCAACACTAAGACGCAGCGTATTCAAGAGGTAGCACCCCATCAGGCAAACCGCTCAATTTCTAGGAGTTTCAGGCGCTGAGGACTACATAAGAAATGTTAATGCCCCTCTACACTTGTTAGCAAAGCGAGGCACCTCATTTAAAGCACGCAACACCCATTCAAGGGCCACAAAGCCAGTTCCTCCAGACCCAAAGGATCGCACTATTCTAACCAACTGAACATCCCCACCATCAAACGGGCGAAAGCGGGCGGCAATAGCTTCCCTTTCATAGCTCCAAAACAATGGAATGCCCTCCCAAATACCCTAAGGAATCAGGCGTTGCACCTGTCCTCCTAGAAAGCCCTCAAAACGAGGCTCTTTCACTAGTTCACTCTACAACCCGCAGGCTCTCCCCATCGATAACTGTGTGCATGAAGGTTTCAGTTGTATCAGTTTCTCTTGTAACCCTCGAGTAGAGCCCCCCAATCTTCGGTAACATTACACGCTTAACCGTTGCTTGTCTGGCATTAGGTTCACTGCAACCAAGAAACACAGACAGGCTGTTCTTTCTGTCTCCTGTAACTAAGCAAGCCTACCGGTAACAGCGCCATGATCCCCGAGGACTGCTTTGTGCGCTTTATAAATGTGAAAAATAAATGAAGCCACAAAGTCCAGATCTAGTCTTGGAACATCCACCCCTTTCCAGCTTGCCGCTGTCAACATTGCGGCAAGTATTAGGCCTATTCTGTCGGAATCTAAACAATATTATGCCTCCTATTGTAGTAATTGTTTGTGTATTGGCCTACGCCAAGTTTTCTAAACAGGTGCGAACAAACTCCACGGCAAGGTCTTGACCTTAGAGAAACCAATGTAAGCCGCCATCTTGGATTGAGCCGCCATTTTAGGTTCTCTTGTTATGTAGAAGTCACCCTGAACATCAAAATGGAGGCCAAATGACATTAGGAGTAAGATTCTGGCCGTCGTGACCTCCGTACAACTGAATGAATAATATGCCTGCAGGCCACTTGTCGCAAACAGAGACCTTGTCCTACTGTTGACCTATATGTAAATGTAGTACTTATATCAGCGAAACTAATTGAAATGCATATATTCAAGGATTGACCTGGCAAGGAACCCTAAGACCAGAATTAAATATTTCGCAGAATGGTTAACCCGCAAAAGGGTTGGCCAAGGGCTGGACAAATTGTATAAAAGGCCCGGGTATTCCAATATGCGGTCTCTCACTAACACATAGAACCCTCGTTGAAGTTTGTTATGTTATACTGAGAGCCGAATAGCTATCCGTTTGTCAATTGACTTGGTAACTGTTGTAGCTTGAAATAAAACACTTGAATGTTTCTTTGTAACCTGTGTTGGTGTTTCTTTTTGGGCTTCCCGGCCTCATATTTTTCTGTTTTTCACAATTCGGGCTCTTAGCCGGGCTCTGGTCATAACCTGCAGTGGCCCCTCCTTCGAAACCCAGCAAGACTTCCTCTTGGGTGTACATAGAATTCCCCCCCCCCCCCCGCTTCTCCCCCGAACACCTGAACCTGTGCTTCCTGCCTATCCAGAAGGACTCTAGTCTGTGGGCATCTCTGTTTGGGAGATTAATCATTTTTATGCTTCATCCCCCCCCCCCCCCCCCCCCCCTCCTCCTAGTGAGACCCCCAGCGCTTTATGCTGGAATGCTTTGCCTGTTTCCTTCTGTCCTGAATGAGTGGAGACTTTTCCCATTCAATCCTATTTGATCTGACTTTTGGAGCCCTTATCTGTTTAACTTTCTTATGGCGTCTACCGTCGTAAATATCTCTTAAGGCATCTTTGTTTAACTTTTGCAGCACACAACTCTGAATAAGGTATCCTACAACAACAGCTGCATAAAGTACTTGTTCGTGCTTCATGCTACACGAGTGAAGCTTCCTCCAAAATGGCCACCGCCTTATTAACACAGGAGTGTTAACCCGAACAAACCCTCGCTGCATCGGATTGGGCAGCTCTTGCTTTAAGTTGCCCAATCGGGCAGCCAGCAGGCGAACGCCGGCCTCCCACCTAAGGCCCACGCCCAAAGCCCTGTTTGTGTCGTATCGCGGAGCAGGAGCAAGGTTACCCTGCAGCCTAGGTAAGTGCACCACTGGGACATGCACATTCCTGTATGCCTATCTCGCCTGCGCATTGGACCCCATCCTATGCCCAGTGGCTCACGACCACCACAGAGCTTGCTTGCGAACTCACTGATGTATGCCGGCCATATGGCCACACCGAAACTGTTAACCTCCACCCCACGGCTCTGAGCAACCTAAAACTATTACGACCATATTCGCCTCAAAACCGTACGAAGAAAATCCTATCACTCCCACGCCTTTGGCCAAGAGCCACACAAGTATTCCCCTCCGGTGCAGGCCCTAACTCCACTAACTCCACTTCAGAACACTTTGCCCAGGATCCAGTTTAGTATTAACAATTAGCGTTTCACACAACTTTCATGCTTACATTTCATCGTACAGCATCCAGCAAACAGTGTTGTGCCTGCACCTTGCTGTATTCTCCATTGTATTGCACTCAATAGTACTGCACCTAGCATCTTAGATCATTTCCCTGTGTTTTGCACCTAGTATTTCACTGCACACCCGATTGTGCTATATCTAGTGTTGCCCCGCCAGCGTCTCACTTCATATCCTATTGTTGAACTTAGCTACCGTTAACATGGGAAGTGATATTTTGCCCATCATCTGATAACTTTGCTTGTTGCCTCTTGCCCACTTTGTGCTATTGATTGCATCCAGCCCAGTTTGTGGTACTACTGAATGAAGCATCTTGCCCACTATGTGCTATTATTTGCCCATTGTTTACTAATCTTGATCCAAATTGTGGACTAGGCTGCCCCATTGTAACCATACTAAACATAAGTGCCCATATGACCTCACCCTTTCTCCTGTACACCAGATATGCGACCCCCAACATGCTCAGTTGTGCCCACTGTGCTGTACCTAGGAACTCACATGACCATAGTTAATCATTGCACGCTACTGGGCCATGTTTATGCCTACTGTAATCCTCACGTGCCTCATAATTCTACCCAGCTTACTGTCATCAACTATGATGGCCTATAAAGTTACGAGCAGTGACTTCCTACCAACTGACGCTGAACTCCATGCCTCGCATTGTACACAGTATCTCCTTATCCATGTCCCTTGCATTACCATTATCTAACAACATTCCACCGTCGCTTTGTTAGGCAAGATTGTTTGCAGTACCCTTTGGGTGCACTAAAACAACCCTGACCACCTGGCAATAGAAACCCAACCTTTGGTATAAGTCTGTACTACAAAGGTTGGTAGTGTGGTCGAGTAGCCAGGCTTATCTCAAGAGGGGTTAATGTGAGCTGTAGGGGGGGGGGTTACAGAGATTCAGTGACAAGTGTCCAAATAAACTCTTACACACAGGGTTTCTTGATTAAACAATGAGTAATTTAAGTCAGTTTGAATTTGCCTTCTTCAGAAGGGAGCAATATAAAGCAACACACAAATATACTTCAAAATACTGTGACTTCAATAGTTAGTCACAGGTGTCTTATACACAAGGTTTCTTGATTAAACAATTATTCATTTATCAGTTTGTTATAGTAATCCTTCAGAATGGACCAATGCTAAGCAACACACACATACTTCAAAATACAGTTTTCTAAATCAGTAAATACCAATTTGCGATGGATCACAGACACTACCTACACCCTTGGGTGACTTCAATTGCTATGGTGCTGTAGAAATTAATATATCACTATTTATTTAGATTTACTTGGTGTCAAGGGGGATCAGAATAGAACAAGTATTCACACAATGATTCTTAAACATGGAAGTACTTCCAATAACCCCCAATGTAAAGTCAGTTAACCCTTTCTTGGAAGGAAGACACAAACACTTAAACAGAGGAGAGAAGTCATTCAGGGAGCCATGCCAGCCAATGCTTAAGTTAGCAAAAGTCGGGGTGTACTGAAGCACTTATTTCAGGTAAGTAGGAAGTCTTTCCCAATGTTTTAAAAGTCTTGGTAGAATAGAAGAAATCAAAGTAGGTCCACAAGCTGATTAGGCTTGTGAGGTAAAGAAGCTGATAGCAACTCTACAAATGCAACCAAGCAAGTCTCCAACGAGACAAGTGGCTACACAACAAGAGCTAAGTTCTTAGACTCTACAGTAACTTTAGGTTGAACAAAAAGTGCAGCAGGTGACTTTGTTCCTTTGCAGCTCTGCAGATCCTGCTGTTCATGGGCCTCAGTCGTGGGGACAAGAGGGAGGACTTCTGGGTACTCCTGCACTACAATGGGACGGTCACCGCTTGCAAATGGCAATCTTGAAGTAAGTGGCACAAGTGTTTCAGCTCTTCGCGTCTACTGCAAATAGCACCACTGCGGTTCCTGGCTGTCGAGATGGGCTTTCCTTGCGTCTGGGGTCCTGCACTCTGAGGGGGCTCAGGCTTGGTCCGTCCACCTTCATGGGAGTCTTAAAAGCAATGCACTCAAACTGGTGTTCCTCTCCCTGGCTATCCGGTTCCAGCAGCGACTGCAGTGTAAACTCAACCAGCTTCGAGAGGATGTCCAGGTTGCTTACTTTGGAGTTGATTGGTCCCACCAACTCAAAGCGAGGTCGTACTTGCATGGGCTTATCTGTTACGGAATTTGGAGTTTCAGCACAGCAGCAGGGCTTCACCAGGCAAACCAACGGTCCAGGGGGTTGCAATCAAGTTCTTCTTCGGATTCCTTTGTCCAGTGGTCGACTCTGCCTTCCAAGCTAAACAGCCTCGCCTTTTCATGCAGCTGGCTCCCATTCATTCTAGCCTAGCTGTCCGTCACCTGGCAGGGTGGCACTCCTTGCCGGACAGCCAGCTGGCTAATTACCTAAGAGTGCATTCCTGTCTGACTAAGAACGGGGAGTTTCGGGCACCTCCCCTGCTTCTCGCACTGGGGGTTGGAACTAAAGAGTAACGTTTTTATTTTTTTTCTGAATGACCAGAAAGAACTGATTTCTCAGTTGGGTAGGGAGGGCATTCCATAAATTAGGTGCTATTACTGGGAAGATTGAACCTCCTGCTTTCTGTCTTCTATACCTTGGGGTGATCAGCAGGTTTGTATAGGCAGACCGGGTGGGTCTACTGTATTGCGCTTTACAGGTGAGGTTGCTAAGGTATTTAGGTACCTTGTTCACAATACATTTGTGAGTTATCGTCAGAATTTTTAATTTGATCCCATCACGGACCGGACCGGAAGCCAATGAATGCTTCTTCTGATGGAGATGTGTTCATTCTTTGGAATATTTAGGGCAGCTCTTCTAGCGTTCTGTACTCTTTGCAATTTTTTCATTTGTCTAATGCTTGTTCCTGGAAGTAGCAGTTGTGCTAACTTGCTTGTCCTCATTGGAGACTTGTCTTGGTTGCTCTTGTAGAGTTGCTTGCAGCTTCTCTACCTCACAAGCCTAATCAGCTTGTGGACCTACTTTGATTTCTTCTATTCTACAAAGACTTTTTAAACATTATGAAAGACTTTCTATTTACCTGCAAGAAGTGCTTCAATTCACTTTGACTTTTGCTGACTTAACATTGGCTGGCCTGGCTCCCTGAATGATTCTGCTCTCCCTTAAGTGTTTTGCCTTCCTTCCAGGAAAGGGTTAACTGACTTTGCACTGGGGGGGGGGGTATTTTGAAAGTACTTACCTGCTTAAGGATAACTGTGAATACTTTATTCTGAACTCTTTCCTTGAACACTACTCAAGGATGTTCTAAATGCAACAGTGATATATTAATGTCAACAGCACCCTAACTTTTGAAGTCACCTGAGGGTGAAGGTAGTGCCTGTGTGCCATCCCAAATGGGTATTTGCTGATTTAGAAAACTAAGTGTGTATTTCTGAATTGTATTTGTGTATTGCTTTATATTGCTCCCTTTTGAAGGCTTATTCAAACTGACTGACAAATACATGTGTAATTGTTTAGTCAGGAAACCCTGTGTGTAAGTTTATTTGGACACTTGTCACTGTGAATCTGTGTAACTCCCCTACAGTACAGCTCACATTGACCCCTCTTGAGATGAGCCTGGCTACTCGACCACTCTACCAACCTGTGTAATACAGACTTATACCAAAGGTTGGGTTTCTATTCCCAGGAGGTCAGAGTTGTTTTAGTGCACCCAAAGGGTACTGCATACAGTCTTGCCTAACAGAGGTTGAGGACATAATCTCAAAGTTGAAACTGTCAAGATGCCAGGGAGACATTTGCCCGCACCCATCAAGGATGCAGCAAAGCACATTGCACCCTTTATCACAACTCTAACGCATCATTTGAATTCGGCATAGTCCCAACCAATTTGAAAGACGGGTGGGTTCTTCATCCTCTTACTATTAGACCTCTCGGCTGCATTTTACTTGGTTAACCACAAAGTCTTATGCAACCACCTCTCATTAGCAGCCTACTTCTCCGACAAAGCAAACGCCTGGATTCAATCCTTTTAAAATTGATCAATGAGGGTCTTTGCACCTTCGGCCTCCGCCCATCCAGCACCAGTCACATGCAGAGTCCCTCAGGGTTCCTGTGTATCACCGACACTATATAACGTGTTTACAAAACCTCTGTTCGACCTTGACCATTTGGGTGTCATATATACGAACTATGCAGATGACGCCCAAATACTCATCCCCATCACCAGGGACTACATCAAAGACGGTAAGTCCTAAATGACACATACCTCATCATAAAATCCTGGATGGCCAAGCATGGACTTTGCCTCAACAAGACAGTTACTCCTATTAGGCTCCCAATCTAGACTTAACAAACTTGACGGACAATACTCCTCTTTCAGCATTCACTGCCATAACATAATGGTATCCAAGGATGTCAAAACGCTAAGTATTTACCTAGACTCCTCACTTACCATGACCAGACAACTCAACACAATAGCCTCCTACACCTGCAAGTTAATCAATGCATGTAGACCATTTCTTTCCACGTCTAACTGCACTTCCATAGCCGGAGCCTTGGTTCTCTCCAATGGACTACTGTAATGCACTCTGCCTAGGGACGAGTCAACGCAACCTTAACAAGTTGCAAGTAATCCAAAACAATGCCATCAGATCAATATTGAACCTCCCAAGGTCTCAACATATCTTGGATATAAGAGGAAACACTAGTGGCTCTCTGTCAACCAAAGGACAGAGTACAAAATTCTCACTTGCACAACTGCCTCACCAACCTGGCCTCTAGCTATCTGGCTGGCAATTTCACCCGGAACACTACAGCATGTCCCACTAAATCTGCCCAAGCTCACTGCTTAAAAATCCCCAAGTTTAACCTCCAGAAAGCTGGCGGCAGTAGCTTCCCTGTGTTGGCCACTAAATTGTGGAACACCCTACCACCTACCTTAAGAACCGAATCCTCCCATCTATTTAGAAAAAACTCTAAAACAGGACTTCTTTCACAAGAAGTCTAAGAATCCCATGACTATACTCACGTTTCAACTGTAACCTCTGCTCTTTGTCTACCACATTCTATCTGTAATAATCTGTCTGACAAATGTATCATATGTAACTGTAATGTCTTGTATCATATGTACATGTAAGAAATGCGCCCAGATGCTCCAGGGCTCGGTGCACTATATAACCAAACCTATGTTCTACATGGTGGCAACTTTCTTTTTTCACCATTTCTAGTGTGGTTGTCCTTTGTTAGCCCCCCTTCTACCATTCTGGGGGGGGCAGCGAGAGTATGCATGCGAGTTTTACCTTTGGCGGGAACGCCGGCGTGTCCCCGCCTAGTTTCCAGTGTCTGGGCACCCAGGAAGTGGGCGACTTTTCCTCCCCTGTCATTGATCGCCCGAGTGCCTGAATAGAACCAGTGCCCACTGGGGAGGGGAGGTGAGAGTGGGGGGGGGGGGCTGTCCTGGTTGGACAGCCACCCAACCCTTTCTGTAAATAGCTGAGAGAGATTGCAGAAGTGTTTACCAGAGACTAATGCAGACCCTTTGCATCACCATGAAGCGACCATTACTGTCCTAACCCAGATTGCTACTTGGAAGAGGATTCCTTCACTTTGGCTGGTGGGACCAACCAGCCCTGAAAGAACCTACAAATTGAGCCATCTCCCGAGGTGCTGTGCCTCGCCAGAGCTGCAGACGGCAAATACCAGGAGACCTCTGACCCGTTTGAAGTGCATCGTCTTTGCAAGGCCGAATCCGTCAGTCTTTGCTGAGCTCCATGTGAACCTCCAAAGACGCGGTCTCATCTAAAGCCCCCTCATTAGAGTGCAGGACTTCAGAAGCGAAGATTTACCTTGCGGCTACCATCCTATGGTGCTGAGAAAAAGGTGCCAAAATCGCAGACTGACCAAAGAAGCTGAAGAAATTCATGCCAAGCGTCCTTTCTCAAGACTGCTGACGAGACATCCCCTTTAGAGACCATCCTCTTGTCACCAGACAGAATTCTGGAGACCTGGTCCGTCGCTGCTACAGAGGAGAATCCAGCAACAAATATTTCTTCTAACCGAAGGTATTGCTTACCTTGAACCACGAAATTGCTCCGGCGTGTTGGAGTTTATGAAGTGTCCTCTCTAATCTCAGAATCAAGCTGACAGCTTGTCCCCTTCCCTGTTTACACTACCATGAACTCTGGTGTTACGGCCTTATACTAGGAGTGGAGTCTTGTACTGTCTCAGTTGAATGGTTTTACTAAGCCCTTAGTTGGACTATAGAAAAACTGTCCGAACAGTGTCCGAAGCAGAAACATAGCTGGTAGTGAACCACGTCTCAGTGAGGGCGAGAACGTTGGTCAAAATCTTCGAGAAGGAACGATGTCAGATGCGTGTTTGATAGCAGAGCGAGAGTTGAGGGTAGGTAGGTGGACCTAGTTACCACCTTTGAAGGATTTCCGAGGATGGGTACCGGGACGTTGTACCACCATCAGAGGTGGAGAAAGGGGCAGGGGAGGAGTGGCAGGTGAAGGGAGGAAGTCGGTTAGAGACAGAAGATGCCTATCAAGGAGAAGGTTGGGCTGAGAACCCTGGGCCATGACAGTGCCATTACGACAGACCTTAATGATGGCACCTAGAGGATGATAATCCCGTCAAGAGTACTTTCCATCTGGTGCCTCCATTAATGGGAAGCGAGGAGAGAGGATAGAAGTCCATAGGCCTTCTATCTATGTCTAGTCGACAGGCCGGGAGCAACAGAGGAAGCCAGTGACAGTCTTCCTGGAAGCAGCATTGACGTGTCATCGATGGGCAGGCCTGGGTTGGAGACCAAGAGATCCTTTTTGAAAATGTTCCTTCCAGGCTTTGAGAGGGGAGTATGTTAGGTGATAGAGTAGCAGTTAGAGTAAATAGGTGAGACAGAGCACCATGGTGGAAAGAGCTGAACAAAGCACGACCAACTCATCAGGCGGACTAGCAGGTGGCGATTAGACAGGTCCAGGCAATTCCCTTCTGGACTGTTGAGGGCCGCCTCTGGCCATTCATTCCTTCAGGGCAGATGCAGAGTGTGAAGTACTTAGCATCTTTTGACTTATGAACCTATCGGGTAGATGGATGTCCACTCTGGTGATGGCTTCACCGGAGGAGATGGCGAGCTTTGAAAGTGATGACCACAGCAAACAAGTTAGTAAACACAGCTGTAGCAGGTTGATCCACATCACTTCATTAGGGAACTCTCCAGAGCATTAGCATCGCGACAACAGTGGCATGACTCTTCTTTGCCAATAGATGTACATTTTGGGGAGGCAATACAATACTCTTTGAAAGGGATGACCCATGGCATGTGGAGGTCCCATTAGTCACACATGCAGGCCTGAATTCAAACTGCAACTCTCCCGGTCTGCAGTTCACTCCGGTGTTACCAGTTCCAGTACCAACAAGAGGTACCAGATATCGGCACAGAGTGTCTAGAAAGGCAGGACGCGAGGGAGGAGTTAAAAACCATGTAGCCCTTTGTCTTTCACCTTGCCTGAAAGGAACAAACTCCCACTGGGGGGGGGGGTGGCTGTCCTGATTGGGCCGCCAGACTTCACCTTGCTTTAAAATGCAGGGAGAGAATGCAAAAGGAATGCTGTAGTCCTGATAAATACTCCGAACCTGGAAGCTGCTGGCAAGCTGACCACTGGAGCTGAAACCGAAGAGGAAGATGAAGAAAAACGGCTCCAGCGATTTTCAGCAACGGTAGAGCCTGCTGTTACCTTTCTTTCCAATCGACCTGGTCATCCCGAAAAGGATGACCCCCGACTCAGCCTCGTGAGATCAATCTAGAATCAAGAAAAACTGCATTTTGAGCCATGCCATGTTGTGCTGCGACCTTGCAGGCTGCAGTACGCTGGGATCTCGAGCCACTGTGTGGTGCAGGATATTCCAAATGGAGCTGAAACTTTGATGGCATCCTGCTGGACCTCCAGAGACATAAATTAGGTCTGAAAAGTCCCCTGCTGGACCTTGCAAGTGACCAGAGTAAGAATAGCGATATTCAGGCTCCTGGGGAGGGTATGCAGTAATTATTTTGCAGCAAAAATGCTGTGGTTTGACCCGATAAAGGTGTACCCCATTATACCATTTAAGGGGAGCAGGGATTGTAAGGGTGTCACCTACTCCCCTTAAATGGTATGACAGGTCAGGGGGTTGCGGGGATGTCCCCCCGCATCCTTTACATGGGTTGCAGCAGCAAAACCACAGCTTTTTTGCAGCAATTTCTTTTTTTGTGTAAACAGTCTTTTTTGACACGATTTTAACACATGGAACCCTGAAAAGGGCGCCATAACCACAGAGCCGCATCCAGCCATTAAACTCTTGCCTGATGCCTTCCCCATGGATCTCTGCAGCAAAAGTCCTTCCAGTGTCCGACAAAGGATTTCAACGACCGGGTTTTTGGCTGCAGATTCTGAAGTCTTCTTGCTGCTACCTCTTCGGTGCTAAGGTACTGTTAGCTGGGGTATTTATTTACCTTAAGCCTTTGTAATTTCTGTAAAGGTTCAGGGTGTTTCTTGTGATTGGGAGGCCTCACATTCAGTTCATTCAGGCCCACTCTACTCAACAAGTCTCTGGCCCCTCAACTAACTAATGTGAAATACATGCTTGTTTGGCCAGTCTGACCTTTGCTACTTCTGTGCCTTCCGGAACTGTCTGTTTGATATAGTTCCCCCCTTCAGCCACTGAGAACCCTCATGCTCCAAGAATAAGGGAAAGCCTTTATAAGGATTGGACCTGTTGCTTAGAAAAGAGAACACATGTTTAAAATGTTACTTACTTGTAAATGAGTTAGTGGGTAACAGTAACTCTGAGAGTGGGCAGTAAACATCTTTCTTAACTTGAATGTGTGTTGTGCCATTCTGAAGTGTATAGGTTAATTTACTCTCCTGTGAATTGGTTGTGCCTCTTCCCCAAATGTAATGCTGTTGGCTTCACTTTACTATTCCTGTGGATGTACATTCTTGTGCCCCAATTAGGTCTGGCTTTCCCTGACTTGCTGTTAGGGCGAATTCTCATAAATGTGCTAATTCCCTTCACCTTAGAGACCCCCTCAACTTTGCTGGATTTTGAGGACTTGATTTTTTTTACCTGGAAAGTGTCCCTCCCCCCCCCCCCCCCCACTCTCGTATTTTGATGTGTTTTAATCTTGTGTTCTTTGATTAGGGAGTTTTAGACAACTCTGTATGCATCATCTTTTCATGTGTTACACAGCACCCTCCGTGCAGTGACACAGGGAGGTCTTTTTAGACTTCCAAAAGGTTTTGATACCTTCTCTGGGATCAACTACTGTTTCCCAGAGAATGTAAGTTTAAATTGACTTTACTAGTCTTTTTAAATTCCTAGACCCAGCACACACTATCTTCCTATAGAATGCTGGAGGAGTTACCTAGTATCCCCCTCTGTCTAGAAACTCATGTAGCAGTCAAATGCTACTCTTTCCTATCGAAATGGTTGATGGCAGTGGTTATACAATGAACTACCATGATTTCTCCTGACCGCGAACACTGATGGCTAAAAATCGCAAGAGGCATGTTTTTCAAGATGACGCCTTAAGCCCCTTTGTTTAAACGGGTCCCGGTCTTCTTTCGCCATTTCTTTTTGGAAAGGTCCTTCTAGAGTTTCTCTGAGCACCAAATCAGGTTCGGTCCCTTTGTTGTTCAGTCCTGAAGCCCGCCAAAGGTATAAGAACACCTCTTGCGCCTGATTGTCTGGGGTGGGCAGGAAGTGAGGGAGGTGCCCGAAACTCCCTGTGCTTAGTCTCCTAGGAGACCCAAATGCACTGCTGGACAGCCAGCCAATCACGCCACAACCAGCCACCCTGCTGGGTGAGTTGCAGCTAGGCTGGAATGAAAGGGAGAGAACTGTTTAAAAAGGGAGTCTCTTGGACTGGAAAGCAGAGTCGACCACTGCAATGAAGGACCGAAGAAGAGCTTGAAGAGGATGGCTGCTGCAACTCCTGGACCGTTGGTTTTCCTGGTGAAGCCCTGCAGCAGGTCAGAATTGCCAAGTTCATCTCGACAGAGAAGCCCCTTCAAGGATGACTTCTTCCTTTGCGTTGGTGGGACCAATAAACTCGTAAGCCACCTAGATACCATTCTCTAAGCCGGTTAGGATTAACCCGGGGGGATGGGGGGGTGGACACCAGCTGGTGTGCTTGACAGCTACCCGAACTGAAGTGACTCCATTTTGTTTGCGTTTTCTGACTATCCCATTGTGGGATTTATTGACCCACTCAACATTATTCCCCACATCACCAAGCTGCAGTTGCGCAGAAACCGCAAAATGGCTGCACCGTCCTGCCAAGCACACATCGGACCAAGGGGAACATTGAAGGAGATTGCCAGTGGGTTCCGACATACAAAAGGAAGAAAGTGGAAAAAGCAGCATTGCTTTGCTGCAAAAGTCAAAATCTCCTTTGAAAAGAAACCCTTTTTCACCTTTAAACGCTAATTACCTCTGTTCCTTAAAGCCACTGTGATTAATGAGCCCTACCAAGCCCTGTGTGTCTCACTGTGCCTCAGCAAAACCAGGCATGATTCTGAATTGACAAGCCCTGTCAAACCAACTATATAAAAAAACAATCAACCAGGAACTTTACTTTTACTTACACAGGAAACTCGTTCATTGTCTTTGCAAAAGTATCCAAAACTTAGCTGTTCAGAGAGAGACTCTAACTAGCTGAGCCATGTCTGTTTCAATGTATCTGTGCTTCAGACCAACTCCAGCATTCAAGAGAAGAACTACAGCTGCAAGACTATACCACGTGTGGAAAAGAAAAATGGGGCCTTTGCCCCAGGCCTTTGCAAACTGAAGAAAAACAAATGCCTATGTTGGAACAGTACACTGGTGAATGAAAGCCTGCCAGTCTTTAGCAATATGAAGTGGTTTGTTGCTGGTGAGACTATATAAAATGGGTTATTTTATGTAACAGGCTTGGTTTAATTCTGGATCTAAGATCAGAAAATTAAGGTTTTGAAACAATGGTGGCGGGAGTTGCAAGTTAAAAAGGTTTCTGCTTGGAGGGGTGGCATCAAAAGGGGGGCGCTCTCAGCAGATACTAACCCCCTGATAATTTCGGGGTTGAACAGACTTACTGGGACCCTGACAATGAAGCTCCCATGAAAGGAAGTCTGAAGTAGCAATAGGGCAATAAAACTTCAAGGGAGAAACCCCCACCATGCTCTGAAGGGAATGACAGCTGTCAGCAGTTGAAGGAAAGAAAAACAATGACCCATGGACAAAGGACTGCCATTTCATGAAATGAAGACTTTAATCTCTGCAGCAAGACTTTGAAAAATTGTCAACATTTCCCAGTTTAAAATTGATTGTGTGCTTTCTTTGAAGACATGGTAGAATTCACTGACACCTTGGGGACGGAAAGGGTTGGTGGCAGTGGTTTTACAATGAACTACCATGATTTTAAATATAAAATAAATAGAAAAGTATCAATGTTGCAAACGTAAATTTGTGTGCATACATCCCATGGGATAATCTTCATCTGTGTATAAAGTTATGGAATTTTAGGCCGAATCGTTCATGCTCAAAATTACCAAAATGTATCGGAGGGCAAAACAGTCTCTCAGACTGGAGGATTGGACTGAATTGTGCTACACATTTGGACATTTTAAAACTCACCTCATAAATCTGACATTTTTCCTGAAATCCAACCAGCTGAGTGAGGCGGGGACTAGCACCCCTGTCCAATCCAAGTAGTTTAGAGGCATGCTTAGTTAACCCTGCCTTGCCTATACTTTGATGTCATTAGGCATAAGTAAGGGTCCCTGACGAGACTCGAGACACTCTTCCTGATTTCCTGTGCTGCGTTCCTGTTCCCATCTTCCAGATCCCGACTCCAACTACAAGGCCAAAGCATTGCTGATCCTACTCCAGGGCCCACTGCAAAATCCAAGGAGTGCTGATCCTATTTAAAGTAAGGCCTCACATCTGAAAACCCACTAATCTCCCATTAAGGGGCAAGCTGTGGTGTTTTTGGGGAAGTATCCTATTACCACTAACTGCATGTTGCTGAAATCCTGCTACCCTGATGACCTGTAGTATCCAGTGACCAGAATTGCCTGTCCAGTCCTTGCCAGCCAGTGACCAGAACCGCACAGCTGTTTGCCAGGTGCCCTGCCGTGTAGTGACCAGACCCGGTTAACTGTCCAAGAAGGCCAATACTAAAAAGTGGACTGTATTTCACCACCCCATAGAAATCCATAGTATACCATGTCTTGCCTTGCCATTATCCCGCTCTCTAAGCCATCCTATCCTTATCCTGATAACTTGTCCAACTGTCAGATTTCTCTGCATTTTGTCATTAATCTCCAAACATCAGCGCTACTTTTCGCTTCATTTTTGTCTTGCATAGATATGTCGTCGGCGATATTTTGATTAAAGTAATTTTCCTTAAAGAAAAGGGGTACACTGCGTGAAGGGTTACAACTGCAGCTTAACTTGGAGAATTCACGGGTGGCGTTCCTCTTTTCTTAGCCATTAAATCTAGTTTAAAATAAAACTGTTATCACAAACTGATTTCCTTTCCAGTTTCACCCTTCTTTTTACTCAAAGCACACCTTTCTCTATCTTGCTTAACTCGGTCAATTTACCAGCTAGAGACTTACTTACACTTCCATTCTGTACCTGTGACATCTACCTATCCCCCAACATAACATTTTTATTAAAAACTGTTTTGATAATTTTAGGCGGGAATTGCAAAACTGTAAATTTTAAACGTGTTATTTGACTGCAATCTGTTTAACTTTTCACTCATTCTGAACTGTATGCTTTTGGTAACCCATTCTTTGTGATTGTTTTTCTTTGCGTTGTTGCTTTAGTAAGGAATCGTATTTGCTTCAAGGTTTTTCACACACATTCATTTATCCATTTCACAACATTGCAAGGGGTTTGCAATTTCCCTCTTATTTGGGGAGGGGAGGTCCGATTTAGATTCCATTTTCAGTTTATTACCGAGTACCTGCTGCTTTATATCCACTCAGAATTGATTATTTGTGGGTTGAGGGAACATTGCAGGGGGAAATTCTAACTTGGGTGCTATCTGTCCTGAATCCAAAAGTGCTCCTATTCTGCTTGGCTGTGTGTATGCTCCACTAAAGTCAAACCCAGTGCATTGCTCACATTCCCAGCGTACCTATCACCACATTGGTGACTGCTGCCCCATATTAAGTAATTTCTTTTGAATTTTAAATAAATATTGCATTTGACCAACAGGCCTGGTTCATGGTCCATTGTGACCCAGGGTATTTGAAAAGGGGGTATGATATGAGTGGTGTATCATCCCAAAATTGAATCCACATAAATAAGGAAAAAAGCGCCAGTTAGGCGCTACATACTAGGCCAAGACCAAGGTGTCGCCTGATTGGAATCCTTAACACTGCAGTGCAGGAGTCCCCCGACGTCCTCCCTCTTGTCCCCACAACTGAGGCTCAGGAACAGTGAGATCTGCAGGAACTGCCAGAACCAACGACTTCAGCTGCATATGTTTCTTCATACTATGGTACTGTGCCAACCCGATTGAGAGAACGCCACTCTCGCGGTGAAAGTTTGTGAAACTTTCCCAACTTGCAGGCCTAATCGGCATGTGACCAAACAAATGTTTTTGTTTTTTTGCCTAAACTACTTCTGAGAACTCTTTCCTTTCCAGAACTCTAGCCCATTGACTTTGGCCTAGGCCTATTGACTTGAACTTGTCTGGTGAACTGAAACTATTTGCACTAACTATTTGCACTGTCTAACAAGTATGTGATCTATTCTACTTGCCTTTTTGCTCACTTCTAAGTCCATGAACTGCCATTTGGCTCCTATTTCAGGGGAGCTCAAACTGTCAAAATCTTGTATTGAAGTGTATTGGTATACAATATTAAGTTGCCTCTTTCTAGTGAAATGTTTTCTAAATTATTGTGTAATAAATTGTGTAGTGTTCCCAGAGGGTACTGCATACAAACTTTGCCTAACACTATGCAGCACATATACTCCATAGTACAGGTAGAACTCAAATAATAGAGTTCCAAAAGACAGCACCCATAAGAATGAATGAGTGGAAAAAGGCTCCATTCGTTCAGGATTTAAAGAAAAAGGCCCAGAAGTCCAGCATAAAGTCCTGGGGTTCTCACTATGAGAGTGGATGAAGGATACAAATCCTACATCTCCCTAACATCTACAAATGTGGTTTTACTCCCCATAAATAGCACAATGCCATCCTAAGTGTAACACTAGGTTTTACTCATCTTGAACTGCATAATGCTATTCTATTTACAGTCCACAAGTGCATCTGTGTTTCTTTGGACCATATTTATGCTACAAGTTATTTGTGCCTACCTACAGCCTTCGCTCCCTCATAAGATCAGCTTGATTGCTCTGTCTATGCTACTATATTATACAGGTCTATACTTGGAGTTTGTGTTTACTGTATTGCCCAAAGTATGGTACTATAAAGTCTCTTGGGTGCACTTTAAAAAACCCATCCAGACAGTAGGCTCTATGGAACATTCTTGTATAGTGGTGAGATATATTGGCATCAGTATAAGTAGCTTCTACTGTTACTGTATTTGATGTATGTGTATGACTTGGGGATTTCACTTTTAACCCGATATAGCTCCGTCACGATTCTTGTTTCTACAGTTATCAGCCAAGTTGTAACTTAGAGTGTGACAGACCCTTTGTGATTTTTGTCCAGGAGAGTTTATTGAAAAGGTACGCCAGCGGAAAAGAAGAGATATCACAGTGCTGGATCTGGGGTGTGGCAAAGGAGGAGATTTGCTTAAATGGAGAAAAGGCCGGATTGACAAGCTTGTGTGTACAGGTAAGAAGTCCCAAACTGTTGGTAGTGGAGCTTGTGGTCTTTGGAAAGGGGGCATTTCACAGTTAAAGCAGTTTGACACCCACACCTTGCTATACTTTGCAATCTATAATTGTGCCGCACTGGTGGAGCCTGAAGTCCCAGTGTTGTGCTGCCATTGCACTATATTGGACTATATATACTGCTATGTAATGCATATTAAGTCAGAAAGCCATTGTTGACTCTCCTTTTTCTAATTTATGTACTGTCCTCAGCCTCTTGCAGATTTTTTTTTGGCTTTTTCTTTTTTAGCAGAAAGATTGCAACGCCTTTTGATTTGCAGCCTGTGCAGAAGGGCTCCAAGAGTACTTCATTTTGTTCCTAGATACATTTTCTCAGTGTGTTGAATAGCATGCTTGTGAACACTTTTTTTCTCTCAACATGGGGGTCTAGCATGCATTCACATGCTCATGAATATTCCCCGTCGTCGGGCTGGGAATCCTCAGTAAAAGAAAGTTTCATTTTCGTTTCTAAACTGTCTTTCGAAAGGATTGTGTCCTCCGACGTATTCCTTATCTTTGATCATCTCTCAGCTTGCTGGCCTCGGACATTTTTTTTCAGTAGAGGACGCTGCGCGCCGATGTCCCTCGAGCCGATGTCCCTCGACAGCCTCCGTATTGGCGCCTACATCATCACGCATATAAATAGACTTGCGCAGTGTCCATTGCTCAGCTGTTTTTCCGCGCTTTGTGGGGCCTCGGAATATCGTTGCTCAGTTCTTCAGTCAAATATACTTCATTATTCCTCGTGAATACCGACTCGATGGCTTCCTCGCCCGAACAAACGACTCCACGGTCCGGCTTCAAAAAATGTCGAGACTGTGCAAAGAAAATGTTGACAGATCCTCACAGGATCTGTTTGTGGTGCCTGGGAATCGAGCACCATTGTTCGGAGTGCGAGGACTGCATGTCCATGACGGCGAAAGCCTTGAAGGAGCGTCAGGGGAAGCTCGAGAGATAAGGCAGTTAAAACTTCGAAAGCTTCCTCGGCGGAGTCGAGACATTAGTCTGCTCGCCATCACAAGACATTCTTGTTCTAGGTCTTGAAGGAGTTCCCATCACTCTTCGAGATCTAAGCATTCAAAAAAGAGATGTCGAAGATCCCCTTCCTCGTCTTCCGTTTCCCCAAAAAGGATCTCCTGCCCCACAAAACGTAGCTCTCAGGCTGAGTGGGAGGAATTCAGGAAAAAGATGCTGAGTGTCTTCGAGAAAGCGGCCTCGACCCCCTCGAAGACTGCTGAGGGTGATACCCTGGGTGAAAGACCCGAAATATCAAAACGCTGCGAGTCGCAGCACCCGGCGAAAGAAGCCACTCGAGAGGGTCGCAAACCCTCGAGTAAAGGCAAAGTCGCATCGTCGTCGATCCCTTCGACGCATAGATCGCCGTCTTCGACAGCGTTATCTAAGGGTTCTTCGACGCACAGGTCAGTCGAGTCGACGCCGAGAAAGGACAAATACCACGGCCACCTCACAGCTTTGACCATACCCAGAGCCTAGATCACGAGAATGTCGTTGACAACCTCGTGTAGAATTCCGATACTCTCGAGTTCATCAAGGCCTTTACCACCTTTCTCAACGCCTTTTTAGATGGCTTTGAAGCCTTTAACGTTCGCGTCAATGTTTTCTCAGCCAATCATGACGAATTTGGCCGCTTCTGCTCTGGAAATGGGATTTGTACCATTTTTCAAGGCTATTTATGAAGAAGGGGAGGATTCGGATCAGGAAAGACATTTTGAGTTGCAGGGATCTGCATCTCCTGTACCAGAGGAATTTACCTCTGAGGAAGGTAGGTTTAAAGACCTCCAAGAATCCTTACAGGAAGCAAGTGGGTTGGACACTTCCGAAGTGGAATTTGCCAGACCAGACCCAGGGGAACATGCTGAAACCCCTTATAGAACCTTGATGGCAAGGATAATAGAGTTTATGGGGTGGTCCACACCCTCACCTGCTTTTCAGCAAGACGACCTCAGACATCTTGGTCAAAGGTCCACAGGAGGATCCTGTGGTGCCATTTCATGCACCATTACAAAGGAGAATATTGGTAAACTGGGAAACACCTGAGGTAATCCCGGCGGTTAACAAGAAATTATCAGCCAAATATAGGGTGTCTTCTGCTGACCCTGAATATTTATCCAAACACCCAACTCCAGAGAGTCTAGTTGTTCAGGCAGCTACTTCATCAGGTAGTAAATCGGCTTACCCTACTGTTCCACAGGACAGGGATGATAAGAGATGGGACTCTATGGCCAAAAAAGTATTTTCTGCATGTAGCATGGCGTTGAAATCCATCAATGCTACTTGTACGCTCGCAAGGTTCAGCCACATACGTTGGGAGTGTGCTTCATCAGCGGCTGACTGCCTCCCGGAGGGAGAAGAAAGGGAAGCGTTCCTAAACATCAAGGATGGTATAGACGCTATGTGCAAATCCCTTCAAACTGGCATCGATTCTGCTGATGGCATCAGTAGGGCCATGGCGGCAAGCACAACAACCAGGAGATTTGCTTGGTTGCAGACATCTGGTTTTGCTCCAGATGTGCAAAGCAGACTCTTGAATATGCCCTTTGACGGCTCTTCATTGTTTGGTAAGAAGGCCGATGACAGTTTAGAAAAGCTTCAAACATGAAAGGCAGCAGCAAAATCCCTGGGAGCTGCAATCCGTCAGACGCCCCTGAGGAACCTCTTGGAGAGGTAAGTCCTTTCGCTTCTATTCCACATTCGGAAGAGGCAGAGGACAGCCGGTTCAAAGGGGTCAGAAATAATTCACCCGAGGTGGACGGGGTACAAATACAAAAGCCGCAGCAGGTGCCTCTTTACCCTCGGCATCTGCATCCGCCGCCTCCAAACCGCTCTGAGGACTCTCCTCACAAGACACCAGTAGGGGGCTGGTTAACTCAACATCTGACGGAATGGCAGGCTATTACGTCAGATGCTTGGGCATTGGAGACAGTTGCCCAAGGTTACTGCCTGCCTTTTCTACACATCCCTCAGTCATCCACCGGGGAACAGCGCTCTGAAAGTTCCAGATCTGCTCCTCTTGCAGGAAATTGTAGACCTGCTAGAGAAAGCTGCCGTAGAACCGGTACCTGTGGCGGAAAGGAACAAGGGCTGGTACCCCCCCCCCCCCCCCCACCCCCAAAACACTTTCTCATACCGAAGAAAGACGGAGGACTGAGAACTATCTTGGACTTACAAGAATTGAACAAGTTCCTCAGGAAGGACAAGTTCAAGATAACTCTCTCTCAGATCTTTCAGGCCCTCCAGGACTGGCTGGTATCTCTGGACCTCCAGGATGCTTATTTCCATGTGCCAATCCATCTCAAACACAGGAAATACCTGAGGTTCGCAATTGGCGGCTCATTATTAATTTCGAGTTCTGCCATTTGGGCTGACCTCCGCCCCAAGGGTCTTCACCAAGCTAATGTCGGTAGTGGCTGCAAGTCTAAGGAGGGAAGGGATTCACGTCTACCCCTACCTGGACGATTGGCTGATCAGAGCTGTATCCCCGGTACAAGCTCAGATTCAGCTAGATAAATTCTGCCACTTCCTTCACAAACTGGGCTTCTCCCTCAATTTAAAGAAGTCACAGATGATACCATCAGAGACTCCAGTTCATTGGAGCGGTCCTGGACACTTCCCTGGGAAAAGCCTCGCCACCAGAGGTGAGGGCTCAAGATATTCTGCAGATGGTCACCAAGTTTCAAAATGCCAAACGTCTCCCATCCTTCGACACTTTGAGGTTGCTAGGTCTCATGGCATCCTGCATCTTCCTTGTGACAGAGGCTTGCCTGCGAATGAGATCTCTTCAGTGGGCACTGAACTCAGTGGTCGCAATTCTCAGGGAGAATGACAGACCTTCAGGTTCCGGACAAGGTGGCTCGAGACCTTCAGTGGTGGGCCTGCCAGGAAAAACATCTTGAAGGGAGAACTGTTTTGAAAACCATGGCCAGAGATGACAGTAGTCACAGATGCCTCACTCACGGGGTGGGGAGCCCATACCAACGACTTGACCATCAGCGGTCGTTGGTCTCCATCGGAGTCCAGACTACATATCAACCTGTTAGAGCTGAGAGCAATCAGACTAGCGCTGAAGGCTTTTCTGCCATCTGTACAGGGGAAAAATGTCCTGATAATGACGGACAACACAGTGGCCATGCACTAACTCAATAAAAGGAGTAGGATCACTGCCTCTGTGCAGAGGCAATGCAGCTCTGGTCGTGGGCAATTCAAGATAGATTCCTTCTTGAATTGCCCAAAACCAGAGCTGCATTGCCTCTCTGCAGTGTTCACCTAGCCGGAGAGAAGAACTTGACGGCGGACGCTCTGAGCAGGCAGGGCACAGTCTCCCACGAGTGGGAACTAGCTCAGGAAGTCCTTCAGGTGAGCTTCTCCCTTTGGGAAACCCCTCAAGTGGATCTGTCCGCCACCAGTACCAACAGGAAGTGCGATCTGTATTGTTCAAGGGAATTTCCCCCGAGAGGAGCTCTAGGGGACGCCTTCGTAGTGAACTGGGAGTTTCCACTCCTGTATGCGTTTCCACCAGTCACTGTCATTCCTCAAATGATCAGGAGGTTGAGAAGATTCCGGAGGACCATGATCCTAATTGCCCCAGACTGGGTCAGGAGAACGTGGTACCCAGACCTTCTGGACATGTCCATCTGTCCTCCAATTCGTCTTCCACTCAAGGAGAATCTTCTCTCACAGAAGGGCGGTCAGGTTCTCCACCCAGACATCAGAACCCTCAACCTTCACGCCTGGCTTCTGAAAGGTTGAGATACAAGGATTGGGACCTCCCTGATGACGTCATGGAAGTGTTGCTTTTGGCCAGAAGGCCAGCAACAAAGTCTTTATACCGCTGCTGTTGGAACAAATTTTACAGCTGGTGTAGAGAAGAGAAATCGACCCCTTTTCATGTGGTACACCAACGGTGTTATCCTTTCTACTCTACTTTGCAAATTCAGGCCTTCAAGGTGGCACTATCAAGGGCTATCTCGCAGCGCTATCGATCTTCAAGCGCACTGCGGAGGAGCCATCTTATTTCAAATTACCCGTAGTAATACAATTTCTAAAGGGATTAACTAATGTCTATCCTCCAAGGCCATTCCAAGTTCCCTTATGGGACTTAAATGTCTTAAATTTCCTTATGGGTACACCTTTTGAACCACTCCACTCCTGTTTGCTAAGATTTCTCACCCTTAAAACTGTCTTGTTAGTGGCTTTAACATCTGCTAGAAGGGTAAGCAAATTACAAGCTCTATCTTGTAAACCCCCTCATACAATTTTTCATAAAGACAGTTGTCCTACAGGTGAAGCCTAATTTCCTCCCAAAGGTGGTTTCTGAATTTCACATCACTCAAAATTATCTTACCTTACCTTTGTTCTATCCGCCTCCCCATCCGGGGAAAGAGGAAGAAAGGCTACATAGGCTGGACCCAAAGCAGGCTTTAAGCTTTTACATCAGCAGACTTGCTAGGATTAGACAAGCAGACCAACTGTTCATAGGTTACTCGGGGCACAAATTAGGACTACCGATAACAAAACAAACCATTTCCAGATGGATTATTTTGGCCATTCTAGAATGTTACAAACTAGCAGGGAAAGAGCCTCCTCAAAATCTTAGGGCTCATTCAACCAGGGGTATCGCAGCCTCCTTGGCCCTCCAAAGAGGGGTTCCGGGTCGAGACATATTTGCGGCTGCCACATGGTCGTCCACACATACCTTCACAAGATTTTACAACCTGGATTCCTCCTCTAGTCAAGAGACTAGGTTTGGCAAAGCTGTATTACATTCTGTTCATTCCTAAAAGGAAACATGGCGTTTTACTCCCACCTCCAACTCCAACTACACACCACTGCTATGGGAGTCTATCAAAGATGAGGAATATGTCGGAGGACACAATCCCTTCGAAGAACAAGTTACTTCTTACCTGGTAACGTTCTTTTGATGGGATGTTCCTCCGACGTATTCCTTATCGCCCCTCCCATCCATCCCCGCAGTAATACTTCCCTTGTGGTTGCAGCTTACGCTCCTTCAAGGTCAATAACCAATTCATTTAAAACTAACGTCAAAAAGGAACTGAGCAACAGGCGCTGCGTGAGTCTATTTATACGCATGATGACGTCAGCGCCGATACGGAGGCTGTCGAGGGACATCGGCTCGAGGGATGTCGACGCGCAGCGCCCTCTACTGAAAAAAATTTCCAAGGCCAGCAAGCTGGGAGATGATCTATCAAAGATAAGGAATACGTCGGAGGAACATCCCATCGAAAGAACGTTACCAGGTAAGAAGTAACTTGTTCTCCTATAAACCAATCACTGAGCTCTGGGTCATACTGCCCCAGCCAAAGACTGCCCTCTACCTAAGCCCTTCCTCTGGCAGCCATCGTCAGATTTTTACTGCATGTTCAAGTGTTGGGAGTCCTCCCGTTTCGCTCTTCGAGCTCTCATTCCACGTTTTTTGCTAGGAAAAATGTTTTCAGTTCAATTGAGCCAGTGTGCTCCATCGCTTACTCTCACGGCAGAAATCGAGTGTTCTTTTTGGAAGCTTCCAGAAGTCTTCAGGCCTACACTGTGCCGGATCATGTCGCAGAAGTCCCTCTTCAAGCTGTGCACCAGCTGCGGTTTGCAGAATGATTTTTCGAATTACAAGCATTCACAGTGCCTGTATTGTCTACACCCGGTGCATAGAGAAGATTTTGAGATGTGCCGTGGCTTCACCAAGCGCACGATGAAGGATCGACACGCCCAGTTGCTGGCGTGTCTCGACCAGGGCCTCCACCCGGGTGAGTCTCGGGGGCATGCCCCTTCGGGATCCAGCCAACCTGAGCAAGCTTCTAAGTCCTTTTACAACGCTCCATCCGTGGGGGCGCAACACAAGGCCAAGCACTGCAAGTCCACGTTTGTCTGGGTCGCCTGCACAAGCAGGTCCCATGACGGTCAGGGCGCGTTCATTGTCTCCGTCTCCAGCCACCTCTCCAGCTCTTCATCCAAGTGGAAGTCGGCTACCCCGGCAGAGCTGCGGGAGACACCGGAGAAGGCCAAGCAAGGCAAGGTGTCCGAGAAACCCGTGAAAGAGAGGACCAAGATGGCCGACCTCCGTGTGAAAGCCCAGGTGATCCAGGCCAAATCATCCTCGATCGAGATGGTGGTGGCCTCTCTTTTGAAGGCGAAAGGGGCGGACCCCGTCCAGAGTCTCTCCCTGCCAGGCGGGTCTCCGTTCAAGCCTATAGAAAAGACTCCGGAGAAGAGTATGCTTAGAGCATAGCCCAGGACCAACCCCTCAGGACCTGAAGAAGGGGCACAGAACAATTCCATAGCACGGATATTTCTTCGTCCGACGAGGAGATGCTTTCTGTCCACAGTAGTGTTTAAGACGATGGGAACGTCGAGGAGATGCACTCCGGAGGCAGTGACGACATGGGCACTGGGTTCAGCGATTGCCCCCCCCGAGAGACTTATCGCATAATATCCTCTCGACACGCCACACGCTGGTGTTGGGGATTCAGAGGAGGTTGCCGACAACCCCGCCAGCACCAGCGGCACCACCAGTGACCCTATTGACACTGGGGCATTCACCGACAAAGCGAGAACCTCTTACACCTCCATCCCAACTGGAGCTTTGGTACAAGATGGCTCCACTCCTGGATTTTCTCCCCGATGACAAACTGGTTGAGGCTTTGGAGAGCCTCAAGGAAGGCAAGGTGGCATCGGACGACGCCATAACGGTGGCACTGAACATTGCTTACACGGGTTTCCGCCAGATGGGCAACAGGGTTTGCCTTTGCCGTCGTGGTTGGCTCAAGGCCACCAACTTCAGTCAGGACGTCCAGACGAGGGTCCTGGGGATGCTGTTCGACAGCCCGTGCTTTGGGCACCCTCCAACAACACTGGCTGTCCTTTCCTTCCTTAGGAGGGCTGTTGGGGAGAATTCTCAGAAATGTGCAAATTCCCTCTACCTTAGAGACCCCCAGCAACTTTGCTGGATTTTGAGTACTTGATTTTTTTTTTTTTAACCTGGAGAGAGTGAGACCCTTTTTCCCCACTCATGTATTTTAATGTGATTTTTGTGCATGGTTTGTTTGTGGAGTCTGACAAACGCCATAAGCATCATCTTTTACCTTGTCACATAGCACCTTCAGTGCAGTGACACAGGGAAGTCTTTCAGATTTCCCCAAGGTGTAAAAACCTTCTCTGGGATAAACTACTGTTTCACAGAGCAGTAAAGTGAAATTGAGTTTACTTATATTTGTAACTTTCCAGACCCAGCACACACTATCTTACAATGGGGTGCTGGAGGGGTTACTTAGTATCCCCTTTTCTAGTTTCTCATCTAACATTATGTTGCCCTTTCCTCACTGAATGGCTGGTGGCAGTGGTTTACTTTTAGTACCATTGTGTTTTTAACGCAGGCTGCATTCGCAACCACAGTAAAGCACCCAGGGGTGGCATTTTTGTCAAAATGGCCCGATCTTTTTTTAGCCATTTCTTTGTGGAAAGGTCTGTGATGCTGGAAATGCATTGGAGGGACAGGGCCTCCGTATCCTTGTCCTTTATTGCTTTATCATGTATGTTCTGTCTTGTTTTCTGCACAGGAGTTCATGTGGGACTCTTCCTCTTTTTGGTTTGGTGAACAGACCCTTGGGATACCCTTATGACACCCATGGGTTTGAGTATGACTCTGTACTCCTAGTGTATGTTTTTGGGCACCTGTGTGTGTCCCACAGAGCAGGTTATGGGCTGGTGGCAGCTCCATGCTGAATTGACAGGTGCCCTGCGCATCCTCCATTTTGGGATGCCCAGGCGCTGTCATTGGAATCAGTGGATTCCTGATGGAGACAAGATGCCCCCATGGCCTCTAGCTTTCCATTGCCTGTTACCTTGGATCCCGAAGTCCTGGGAAGCCCTGACTCTGTCCCTTCCCCCTGACTGGCTGTTGGGTTCCATATATGGTAGTGTGAGGGACGCCCAGGCCAGACTGGCTGGAGCCTTCCCAATGACTATGTTGTGGGTACGCCTGTGGGGTGGGACCTTGGTGAATGGAGTGTGACGAATACACATTCCATGTGATGGGTGTCTAGTATCTGGTGTGTGACACAATCACTTAGACAGCCCTGCCCGAAACTGGTATGAATGCAGTGTGGCGTGCTGAATAGCAGAGTGCTTGTCCGAATCCACATTCCGTGTTGCGAGTGTCTGGATAGAGAAGAATGGCCTGAATGCACTGTAAGCCTGATTGGCTGCCTGACTGCATGAATGCCCTTCTGAATGGTTGGTTGCCTGAGTGTGACCCAGCAGATTGAATGGGAGATCAACAGTATATCTGGGGGCCTCTCACTAATGGAAATCATTCAGAAGCTGAAGTCGAAACTGATGCTAACCTTGAAGCCCATTGGAAGGAGAATTGCTGCTGCTGTCCTTCGCTAATCTGAAAACTGTGTGGATGTCAAGTAACTGATCCAAGAGGACCTGGCTAGGACACCTCTCCCCCGAGTTACAAGGGCACCAGCTGATCTTTGCCAAAGCTCCCTGGACGTCAGATCCTCAAGGCTGCTGACCGGAGACAGACTGCCGCAGAATCACGAAGAGAAGTGCCCGGACATCGAAGTCCATCACCATCGACCACCGTCGCTGACTGGAGCCGCAGTGCTCCTTCGCCTAAGAACATTGAAACGAGGACTCCCTTGCTCATCCTCGTTGACCGCTTTTGTACTGCCGGAGAAAGTCTGGGCTGATGACGACCGAGGATAATCCACCAGTTGGGTTTCCCGTCACCCGAAGACCGCAGAAACGCTGACGACTTGATGCCTTTGTTGGGCCAAAGTTCTTCATTGACTCCTTGCGGCAACAAACACTCGAGGTGCACCGCACGCCTCAGCTTGCAGGACATTTTCAACCAATCGTCAGCAAGCACTGCAAGAACCGAAACTGCTGCCGCAACAGTGTTCACCCCTTTTTTTTTTTCCTCGTGGGATCTCGACGATCCGTGGCACCTGCCTTAAACGGAGCTGCTCAAGAAGGATTCATTGACGACCCGACTTCTGCTATTCCAGGTACATTGGGGTGTAGAGCTGTTATAGAAGGAAATAAGACTCCAACAGTATATGGACTGGGCTTGTATATTTTTATTTACAAGTTTCCCTGGTGGGGGCATCCTCACACAGAACTGTGCCTAGTGCTTGACCACGATACCAATATAAAGAACCTTGGCTGGGGGTGCTCTGCTCTCTATATGGCAGAGTAGAAGCACAGGAGTACAGACGCCCCGCTCCGGTGCTTCACAAAGTCCTTCTTGAGATTTACTCTGTGTGCCAAACCAGGTTTGGTCCCTTTGTTCATTTTACCTTTGGCGGGTGTTAGGGAGAATTCACATAAATGTGCTAATTCCCTTCACCTTGGAGACCCCCAGCAACTTTGCTGGATTTTGAGGACTTGATTTTTTTTACCTGGAGCCAGTGTGCCTTTTTACCCACTCTTTCATGTATTTTGATGTTTTACTCTTGTGTTCTTTGATTATTGAGTTATCTAAAACTCCATATGCATCATCTTTTCATGTGTCACAAAGCACCCTCAGTGCAGTGACACAGGGAAGCCTTTTAGGCTCTCGCAAGGTTTAAGCTTCTTCTCTGGGATAAACTACGGTTTCCCAGTGAAAGTAAAGTAAAATTGACTTTACTAGTCTTCAAGTTCCTAGACCAAGCACACATTATCTTGGAGCGGTTACCTTGTATCCCCTGTGTCTAGAAACTCATGTAGCGGTCGAATGCTACCTTTTCCTATTCGATGGCAAAAGTTTCTATTTTTGTCAAAGAGCCTGTGTGCTCTTCTCTCCATCTACCGACAGAGGGGATCCGTTTGTCAGTGAATTTCAGCCCCCTCAAGGGTGAGGATCGTCGAAGTTTCCAGAAGGCCATCGCGCCTACTCTGCACCTCTGGCCATGACTGAGGAGAAGGAAGATCCTTTTTCAGGCCCTGCACCAGATGCGGGCTACGGAACGTGTTTGTAGAGGACAAACACCTCCAGTGCCTCTGTCTTTACCCGGATCACAAGGAGGGAGAGTGCGAGATGTGCCTCGGCTTCTTCACGAAAAGGATGAAGGATCAACACAGTAGACTGGCGGCGTGGCTTAATGCCAAGGCATCTGCCCTGAGCAGGCTCATGTCTCACCCAGGACCGGCCGGTCCGAGGAGCGGTCTAAGTCCTTTGATGGAGCACCATCCATGGGGCCCAAGTTAAGGCCCAGCACTGCAAGTGTTTCCCTCGGGATCGCTATGCAAGCGGGACCCACGATGGGCCGGGCACTTTCACCACCCACCTCAATCGCCAGCCAGCGATTGCGCTCCTCAAAGGAAATGGCCCAATCCGGCCAAGCTCCAAGAAAAGCCAGACACACCAAGGATGGAGGAGAAGGTGGCTGACCTGCCCAAGAAGGTCCAGGTGGCACTGGAGAAGTCTTTGACAATGATTGAGCTGGTGGCAGCTGCTCTCTCGCAGGTGAAAGGGTCTTCCCCCGTGAAGGTAACCGCTACTGCACCCAAGGTGTCCCTGCCTCTGAGGTAGGAAGCCTGCACTGTAACTGTGGCGAAGCCTGCTGGCATGCCGGAGAAGAGATGCCCCTCAGGGTGCAAAAAAAGGGGCGTGGGAGAGTGAAGATGTCCCAGGTCGTGCCCCAGGCCACGGATGTTTTGTCCAAATACGAGGACCTGGAGTCCCTGCGCATGGTCCAAGAGGACGTGTTACGCTCACCTAGCTCCCACAGAGGCGTCTATCTGAACTGGACAGCTGCGGTCTCCACCAGTGTGACGTGTAGGGTCGAGATGACGGACTGGACTGGCCCATCTAGCTTCGTTTGCTTGGCCCGTAGGAATATTCTTCTGTAAATGGAGAAAGGGAATTAACCACCCGTGGGGTTGAGCATAAATCCCCCGCTGTTCTCCCCACAGATCACCTTTGATGTCCCCTCTTATAGTCTCTCCTGATGGTTTGAAAAGATGAGCTCTCCATCCTGCATTGAGCGCAGGGGCGCATTGATAACCAGTTGCTTCACTGGCTCGAAAGAATTGGTGAGTTCCAGAACAATATTGACTCCAAAAAGTATGTAGTTCGTTAGAGTTCACATGTCTGACTTTCACTCTTGTCCGATTCCTTGCAGTTTGCAGCTTGACCCCAGTGAAGAGTTCCTCGTGGTAGCTGACAAAGTTCAGGTAAGGATTTGGCTTATCCTACACAGCTCAATAAAATGAGGCCAAAATGTAACGTGTGGCTTGCTCCCTTATTCAGGTGTGGAAGTTCGGGGAATAATGCTTCCGGCGGTAAAATTAGGTAAGTCTATTGTGGTGAGAAGAGTTCCCCTTGTTTGTCCCTTCGTCTCACCTTGCCCTTTTGTTCCCCTTAGGGGCCGGGGTATGGCGAGGATGCAATGGAGACTGCGCCGACCTGTAAAGAGGCGGTAATCTGGTAAGTCTATGGGGGTAGTTACTATTGCCTCTGTTTATTCCCTTGGCTCACCTTTGCTGTTCTTGTGTTCCCCTTAGGTGCCAAAGTGCGGCGGGAACGTGCAGAAGGATGCAGTGGATCGTGAGGATGCTGCGAAGGCTGGTGAGTTCAGCGCGGCGCTGCAACAGGCGAGGCGGCGCGCATAAAATGCTTTCTTCCAGCTTGAAGGCGCGGTGGATCCAGAATTCAGGTAAGGATCGAAGGTTTTGCTCTTATTCTAACTTCTTCTGTTCCTCCCTCTTTCTAGGAGCTGAAGACTCGAGGCGGGCGTGGCAGAAGACTGGATGCAGGTTTGCAGACACGGTGAGCGTTGTGCTGCTGGATGCAGAATAACGCGGAGCGTGTGCTGCTCTTCGATCGTGGTTTAAATAGCCCCCAAAGTAGTCCCAGATAAGTATTCCTCCCCAGCCTCAACCGACTAAAAAATAGTCCCTAGGTAAAATAGTCCCTTCCAAGCCTCATTTGGCTTGGAGCTCTGCAGCATGCTCTGCATCAGGTAAGTTCTACTCTGAGCCTGGCGCCTATGGCGCCAGGACTGCCTCTCCATATGAGCCTAGCGCCATAGGCACCAGGACTGCACCCAAACAGCCCCTAGTAGGGGTTTTTGGGCTTGATCAAAATAACTTGATGCCTGCTTCTGGGGTTGCTGGACCTGGTCTGGTTCCCCGGGGGGTAGGCATGACAACGTGGAGGAAGATGCCGACGAGGAAGACTTCAACACTGACGACAGCGCGGGGCCTCGTGTTCCGTTCACGCCAGCGCAGCCGAGGGATGTATCCCTAGATTTCCTCTTGACCCTGCACACTTTGGTGTCACAAATCCAGAAAAGGATGCCGCTGGCACCAGTCTCTGTGGCCCTTGATTGTTGGGGAGATTTCTCATAAATGTGCTAATTCCCTTCAGCTTAGAGACCCCCAGGAACTTTGCTGGATTTTGAAGACTTGATTTTTTTAAAACCTGGAAAGAGTGTGAGCCTTTTTTTCCCCCACTCTTTCGTATTTTGATGTGTTTTACTCTGGTGCTCTTTGATTATGGAGTTTTAGATGGCTCCATAGGCATCTTTTCATGTGCGTTACACAGCACCCTCAGTGCAGTGACACAGGGAAGCCTTTCTAGGATTTCCCAAGGTTTAAATACCTGCTCTGGGATAAACTGTTTCCCAGAGAATGTAAGGTTAAATTGACTTTACTAGTCTTTTTAAATTCCTAGACCCAGTACAAAATATCTTCCAATAGGGGGCTGGAGGGGTTACCTAGTATCCCCTATGTCTAGAAACTCATGCACCAGTCAAATGCTACCCTTTCCTATCGAAATGGCTGGTGGCTGTGGTTTTACAACGAACCACCATGATTTTCCCTACCGCAAACACAGGTAGCTAAAAAATAGCGGGAGCCATGTTTTTCAAGATGGCACCTTAAGCCCCTTTGTTTAAACAGGCCCAGTCCCCCCCCATTTCTTTCTGGAAAGTTCCTTCTAGAGTTTCTCTGCGCGCAAAACAAGGTTTGGTCCCTTTGTTCCTACGCCTTTGGCAGGCTTCAGGACTGAAAACTGCCTCTGGCTCCTGAGTGTCTGGGGTGGACAGGAAGTGAGGGAGGTGCCCGAAACCCCCTGTGCTTAGTCTCCTAGGAGACCCGAATGCACTCTGGCGTGATTGGCTGGCTGACTGTCCGTCAAGGACAGCCACCCTGCTGGGTGAGTGACAGCTAGGCTAGAATTAATGGGAGAGAACTGAATAAAAGGCAAGTCTTTTGGCTTGGAAGGGAGAGTCGACCACTGGACGAAGGAACCGAAGAAGAACTTGAAGAGGACACCTGCTGCAACCCCTGGACCGTTGGTTTGCCCAGTGAAGCCCTGCTGCAGGTCTGAATCGCCAAGTACATCTCGACAGAGAAGCCCCTTCAAGGACCACTCCTTCCTTTGAGTTGGTGGGACCAATCAACTCATAAGCCACCTGTATACCATTCTCGGAGCTGGTTAGGATTAACTAGGGGCAGGGAGTAAGGGGGGGAGGGACACCAGCTTGTGGGTTTGAAGGAATAGCAACCGGAATCGAAGAATTGCCAATTGGCCAGCTTTGTGGCTGGTTCCCGTGCAGTGCAGGAGTCCCCCGACGTCCTCCCTCTTGTCCCCACAACTGAAGCTCAGGAACAGCAAGATCTGCTGGAACTGCCAGGAACAGAAGCCTTCAGCTGCATCTTTTTCGTCAATATATAGGGTACTGTGAAAACCGACCGAGAGAACTTGCCTCTCACTGCGAAAGTGCATATAACTTTGGTAACTTGCAGGCCTTGTCCGCTTGTGACCTGACATACAAAGCTTTCTTCCGTGAACTACTTCTAAGAACCGTGGCAAAGACTTTTCCGTTTTAAATACCAAAACCGTTTTTACCTATACAAGACATTAGTCCATTTACTTTGGCCTACCTATTGCATTGAACCAACTCCTCTGCTGAACTCAAACTATTTGCACTTGTTTTGAGTATCTGTAATATTGGTTTTATTAACTTATGCCCTTTTGCTCCTACTTCAATGCTATTTTGCTCCTACTTCAAGGGAGCTCAACTGCTTAGTATTCAGTATTGTAGTATAACTTTTGTGTGATATTGGTTGCCTCATTTAGTGAATGTTTTACAAATGATTGTGTAATAAATTAAGTGTTTTTACCAAGAAACCTTGAGTACAAGTGTCTATCTGAATACTTGTCATTGTAGACCTTTGTGTAACACCCTTACAAGCTCACATTCCCTCTTGAGATAAGCCTGGTCGCTCAGCTCGCTACCAAAAACTGTGTGGTACAGACTTGTATCAAAGGTTAGTTTTGCTTATACTTGTAATCCTAGTTGTGTAGTGGTCTCAGAGGGTACTGCATGCAAATTCTGCCTAACACCGGTCAGCCTCCGGCTAAGAGGAAATGCCAGCCGATGCCACCGTTTCAGCCTCCATACCTGCATCGGGTGCCTCCTCCCATTCCCCGGTGGTCCTGGGGATGGACACAGCAACGACAGTAGACAACAATATCGTCACGGCGGGCGGATCTCCGCAACAGAGGGCCTCCCCACCGAATGAGGTGGGGCCATTTCATTCCATGGTCGCCAAAGCTTTAGACCTTTCCCAATTTATGCCTGAGGAAACCAAGAAGGGTTTCCTTTACCAGAGGAGCGAGGCCAAAAGGAAGACCATCATGGTGGTACCCCTTCTGGACGACGTGTGGGAGGGCGGCCTGGCCCTCTTGACCACTTGCACGGCCCCAGCAAAGCGGGATAGGCTGAAGAAAAAGTACTGGGTGCCTACAGTCGTAACCATGGCTGGACTCAGTGTTTCGGCGACCTCAAGGAAAAGGTAATCGAACCCTTCCGCATCATCCTTGGTCCCTCTGGACAGCGAGGGGAAGAAGTTGGAAGCTATGGGGAAAAGAGGTTATTTCTGATGTTTGTTAATCTGCTTAGAATCCCATGCTGTGCATATAGTCCAACATGCAGTGGTCACCGCAGAGTAATGCATCTTTTCTTTCTGGGACCGAAAGGGGACGTCGGCATAGGCGTGTCTAACACTATCCCTATAGTGACAGGCAGTGTACCCAAAATCCCTCACGTGTCAAGGTCCCTCAGATTGTTTTTTTCCACCCAGAATACTGGTCGCCTTAAGCAGAGCTGGTAAAGAGACATTGCCTTTCTCCCCTCAACCCTTGGTCGATTTAATTGTCTTAGAATATCACCTACCGGGCATCTCTTCGGCCGTGCCGAATCTCCGCTGAGACGACTTTCGAGGGACAGTGATCCCATTGGCAGTGCTGACCACGTGGCCAAGCCTTTGAGGCCTATACAGTAGGGAGAGTGGGGGTCAGGGTGGACATTTCTGTCTCATACTGAGAATGCGTTTCCCTTTCTCCCACCTTTCCTTTTCGGTCGTCGTCACTGGTAACGTCCTCGGCTATGGAGAGGACTCATTCAAATTTTTCCCAGGTTGTAAAGGCAAGTTCCCGTGGAAGGATGGACCTAAGCGGTGTAACCGCTGCTTACCCCTCAAGCACGACGAAGCTGGTTGCGCGGCCTGGAAGCTCCTCCGCCCTAAAACTCTGAAGGAGCGCAAGGTCAAAAGGTGGGCAGCCTGCACAATGTCGAAGGCTGATTCCTCGCTTGCCGCAGCCGCTGAATGTGACCGGGGAGGTGGGGGTGGGCGTTAGGGGGTAACTGTGACAACACGACCTCCGCATTGGAGGTTGTAGACCTCTCGACTGAGCGCTCTCGCTCCACGGAGTCTGTCTGGAGTCAATAGTCACGGCTCTGGCCCTGCTTTGGGGGATGTACACCCCTGCAACGCTGACGGACAATTACACGTCACAAAACACACAACTGTTACGCTCACCTGGTATCCACAGGGACGCCACCCAGCCCTTGTTGGATAATTTGCACTCTCGAACCCTCGCCCGGTCCCTTGGTAAGGCCTCTGGTTAAAGATGCGTCTGCAATATAGGAGAGCTGGATTCAATACCAGATTGTCTGTTTTCCCACCTCCCTTGGCCTCAACTCCTTCCTCTTGGCCCTCTCCTCACCTTAATATTGTAGAAGGGGGATTCTGCGTCCTGCTCCTCGTGGCAGGGGCGCGTAGATGTGGGGGGGTGAGCAGCGACCAAGTTACTTCACTGGTGCAAGCCCCCCTGTGGGAATCCAGGCCTGCTGCGACTATGTAGGTTTGCTGCTTTACAGTCTTTAAATGCAGTTCTTATGTTCCTCTAGTTCGAATGTCTTGCTCCTTTCCTTTTAGGTATGGAAAGGTATCTTGGTATTGTCATGCAGTTTGAAGATGAGCATGGGCCAGTAGGCAAAAGCACGATGCTGTCCAGTGAGTAATGCGCGATGGGCGGCGCTGTTTCGCCTTTTATATTGCTAACCTGTGTCTTTTCTCTCCTTGCAGGTTGCGATGTTCCTCGCCGAGCGCCGTAATGTTCCAGCAATGATACTGACCAGGAGATGACTAACAAGGTAAGCATTGTGTGGCTTTCTTCATCCGGGAGGAAACGTGAGTAAACGCTTACTTATGCGGTCTTTCTCTTTCCACGTTATGGTATTTCAGGATGCATGCGGTGCTGGATGTTGGAGTTCGTACTTTCAGGTGAGTGGAACTGAAGTCGGCGATGGATTGAAGACCGGATACTGTTCCAGGTAAGTTTCGTGGTGTTCTTTCTCTCTGCAGGTCCTTGGTTTCAGGTAAGCTGGCATCAAAGAACTGGACACGGTGAGCTTTACGCTGCCCACAGCAGAATAACGCAAAGCATGTTCTGCTCTTTGGGTGCGGTTTAAATAGTCTCAGGTAAAGTAGTCCCAGGCCTGCCACACCCAAGACTAGACCGCATGGCTCAATCCCTTGTAACTGAGCTGTGTGTGTGCGCCTCCATGTTGGCTGAATTTCCCCCTCCCCACCCCGCCCCCCCCCAAGTTAAATAATCCCAAGTAAATAGTCCCATTCTAATGTTGGTCTTCATGATGGTTATGAGCCTGGCGCCAAAGGTGCCAGGACTGACTCCAAGAGTCTTGGATGAGGTTTTAAGGCCTTTTACCTGGCCCTAACTGGAAGGCTGACTTGCCAGTGATGGCCAAGGGCAAGGGTCATGACACAATCCCTGGCCATTCCTCCACAAAATCGAAGAAGGCCTCTGCACCAATGGGGACGCCGGCGGTTCCCGCAGACCGTAAGGGTCCCCGCAATCGTGCCTAGCGACTGGGCCGATGACTACAAAGGGCGCTACCCCTAAAGTATCAGGCGCCGTCGAGACGCATCTCAAGAAGGCTTCCACCGACTGCAAGATTCCGGCTCTGCTGAAAAGCACTCCACACGATCAACTCCCGGCTGGGAGGCTGGTCGCTGAGAGCATCGTGAGGATAGTCTCTGATGACACTCGGAAATGGCTGGTGAAGGAGTTGCTGAAGCCTGTGGAGAAGTTCAAGGAGACGCTGAAAAATAGCAGAGATGTGACAGGGGCGCCGGAACCCTCCCCTAGGTCGAAGGAGAGACTCGGAAACACTCCTCCACCGTTAGGCCCACTAGAAGGCATCTCGGAGGGCTACAGGGGGGGGGGGGGGCTTTCCACCGCTTTGTGGGAGAGATCTCGACGTTTAGAGGCGGAAGAACACATTTTCCCACGCCTAGACCATTCTGGGTCTTCCCATTGGACCAGGGAGAGATTTCTAACCTGTATGGACAGTTGGATAGGTTTGCTTGCCTTTTCTGACTAGACCACACCTAAAAGGCCAAGAGGCAGAGAGACCCTGATGTGACCCACATCCATGGCAGTCTCCTGTGTCACCTGACCCCGATACTGTAGATTTGGCCTTTCCACGGACAACTCCTGTTAGGGAGCCCTCTCCTGTGGATGATCAGCCCACCTTTAACGCCATGCTACGCAAGACGGCAGCACACTTTGAGATCGATACGGAGGAGACTATCCCAGAGGTGGATTTTGTGGAAAAAAATCATTAAAGAAAATCCACCGGCGAGCCAGGCCATTCCTCTCCTCGCCTCCATCAAAAGGCGCCTCGCGCTCTCTTTGGCTAATCCAGCCTTGGTCAGGGGTGTTGACCCACGGATTGAGAAACTTTTCAGCCCCTCCCCCCTCTGATCCTCTATATAGTAGAGGTCACTCCATCACAGACTCTCTGGCGGTGACCGCCACGAGGAAGAGGGTGGGGGTTCCTCTGTCCACCAGAGTAGCATCACCTGATAAGGAAGGGAAGAAGCTCTATGCATTTGGAAAGAGGGTTACGGCCTCGACGGCTTTCGCTACGCACATTGCCAACAATACAACCGCGTTGACCAGTTATGCTTATGCCCAGTGGGCCTTGTTACGCAAAGGCCTACAAGAGGTTCCTGAGCCACTTCACACCCGTCTTTTGGCAACAGTTACCGAAGTCACCCAAGTGAACCAAAGCTTCATTAAAAATACCTTAATTGCTGTGGAATCGGCTGGGCGTTCCTTAGTCCAAGATGTACTCTTTAAAAGGCATGCATGGCTTAGGCACTCTGGGTTCAAGCCAGAGACTCGGGCGTCTCTCATTAACAAACCCCCGGAGGACTCCAACTTGTTTGGAAAGGCGGTGGATGATGCCCTGGAAACAGCGAAAAAGGAAAAATGAAACCTTAAAACCTTAAAGACCTTGGACCAGATCACTAAACCCTCCAACAGGCGCGGACCTGGCAATGGGCGCCAACCTCAGCAACAGTGTGCCTCCCCTCAAGGAACCAGTAATTACAACACGCACTATGCCCAGAGAGGCCAACATCGTGGCAAAGGAAGGGGTTGGGGCCCTACTCCTAGAGGCTCCCTGGCCGCCACCACTAAATGACCTGAAGATTCGGGTCCCCTACCATGCCTCCTCGGTCGGGGGCCGGTTGACATCTTTTTTCCAGGCATAGGAGGGAATTACCACAGACCGTTGGATACTGTCAACGATAGCCCACGGCTACTGCATTCAGTGTACTTCCTTGTGCCCAAAAAGGATCTAACCATGCGCTCTGTATTAGATCTGTGCCCAGCTAACAAATTTGTAAAACCTCAAATTTCGTATGGTGACTCTGCAGGAAGTAATCCCCCTGCTCACACAGGAGGATTACATGGCAACACTGGACATGAAAGATGCATACTTTCATATTTCAATGTTGCCAGCGCACAGGAAATACCACTATCAGTTCAAAGTGCTACCATTTGGCATATCCTCAGCGCCAAGGGTATTCATGAAAGTAGTGGCAGCGGCTCATCTATGCAGGTTGTCCATTCCGGTTTATCCTTACCTCGATGACTGGCTCATAACAGGGGTTTCTTTTGAAACATGCTTCTCCATCGAGAAGTCCAGTCTAGATCCCAGCCAGGTCAAACAATTCCTAGGGACTCTAACTCTAATTTAAACAAAGGACAGCATTGTCTAACCCCCCCCCCCCCCCCCTCCTCAATATGTAGCCGGTCATGAGGTGACGGTACGCAAAGCCATGCGATTGCTGGGAATGATGGCGTCATGTATTTACTTGGTTCCTAATGCGCGCCTGCGCCCAATGCAAGAGTGGCTTAACAGCCAGTGGTGTCAGGCCAGCGGACAATGGGACGATCTATTGGTTGTCTCGCAAGCCCTGGTTCTCTCGCTGCAGTGGTGGTTGAGGGAGAACCTCGTGAAAGGGGAACTTCTTCACCACCCCCACAGTGGAAGCCACTCTAACCACAGACGCATCTCTCACAGGATGGGGGGTTGGGGGGGGGGGGGGGGGCCCTCACCTGTCCCATCAGACTGCGCACAGAGTTTGGACTTAAGTGTGGTGTCCAACCATAAACCTTCTGGAATTGTTGGCGGTCTTCAAAGCACTGAAGGCTTTCCGGACACATCTACAAGGAAAGACGGTGCTGAGCCTCACGGACAGCACCACGGCCATGTACTACCTGAGCAAGCAGGGGGGCACTCACTATCCAGGACTTTCCAAGCTGTCCCAGAACATCTGCAAGTGGGCTCTCAAACACATGTTCCTGTTAGCACAACATGTATCAGGGGAACTCAATCTTCTGGCATGCGGACCTCTACCCACAGAGTACGAATGGCGATTACACTGAGACATCCAACGTTTTTGCAGAATGGAGCTTCCCAGAGATCGACTTGATCGCAACTCTGGAGAACACCCAATGCCAAGATTACGCCTCCAGGTACCCCCAGAACCGCTCCAAGGGAACCGGCCTCTGGATAACATGGTCAGGGAAATTTGTCTACGCTTCCCGGTCCCCTCCGACTCACCTTCTCAACAAGAGAGTAGACAAGATGCACCAGGAACCAGTCACCATGATACTGATGGCCCCCATGTGGGCCTGCCAACCCTGGTTCGCTCATCTGATGGAGATGTCACTATCTCCTCCAGTGAAACTACCCTGCCCGTACAACATGTTGCAGGACGGGGGCCGAACGCTGCACCCATGCCCGCAGACCCTGAACTTGGCAGCCTGGCTCCTGAGGTCATAGAATTTGGACATTTGCAGCTCCCTCAGATGCATGGACATTCTCAGGGAGGCTAGGAAACCGAAAACTCGTTACTGCTACTCTAGTAAGTGGAAACGGTTCGTCATCTGGTGTAACGCAAGGAGCATCAACCCCGTTGATTGCTCTTCCACACATTGTTTTATACCGGACTCACTTGCTGGACTGGGTTAGTCTTTAATTCCATTAACGTTCACCTAGCTGCGCTCTCCGCCTACACTATGTCACAATATAAGGTGTCATGGTGGAAGGTTCCAGTTATTAAAGCCTTGATGGAGGGAGTAAAAAGAATTCACCCTCCTATACCTAACCCAGCTCCCGGATGGGACCTGAATGTCGTGTTAACCTGGCTAATGGGCTCCCCCTTCGAGCCCATGCATAAAGCGAGCCTTAAGGATCTCTCTTAAAACTGCGTTCTTTATCTATCACCTCCATTAGAGTGAGTGAACTACAAGCGCTCTCAATCTTGGACTCCTTAGTAACAGTTCAAAGATAAGGTGGTTCTACGCATACACCCTAGGTTTGCACCTAAATTCATTTCAAAGTTCCATATCAACCAGTCAATAGAACTACCAACGTTCTTTCAAAACCCATCAAACTTGGGAGAAAAGAGCCTGAACACACTTGATGTGCGCAGGGCGGTCATGTTTTATATGGAAAGAACTCGACCACTAAAAGACTAATCAGTACTTTGTCTCAGTGGCAGCAGGAAGAGAAGGAGATGCTGTTTCCTAATCCACTATATCTACATGGATTGTCCAGTGCATCACTATTCTTGCTAAGAGAAGTGCCATTCAAGCCTAGAGCACATTCTACTCGATGCACAGGTGCATCCATTGCATTCATTTCCAATGTTCCCCTTGAGTCCATTTGCAAAGCGGCAACCTGCCGTTCTGTACACACCTTTACAAAACACTATTGTCTAGATGCCCATTCTAGAGCTGATTGCCAGGTGGGACAAGCAGTAATAAGACAGCTTTTCTCTACTGTTCCTTCTCACAACCCACCTCCAACTCCGGGTACTGCTCGCTAGTCTATGCACAGCATGTGATTCTAAGCAGATTAACAAACATCAGAAGACATGTATTACTTACCGTAAAAGCATTTCTCATGGTTTTATCTGCTAAGATTCACATGTGCCCCCCCTTCCTCCCTGCTCGGATGGAAGGAACATAGGTCCTATTACTTTTCTCTTTTCTCTACTTGCGTTAGTCATAAGGCTCCCTCATGGCAGAAAAATACAATCAGAGGGACCTCGACACGTGAGGGATTTTGTGAACACTGCACGTCACTATAGGGATGGTGTTACAGACACGCCTATGCCGACGTCCCCTTTCGGTCCCCGAAAGACAAAATGCAATACTCCGCGGTGACCACTGGATGTCGGACTATATGCACAGCATGTGAATCTAAGCAGATGGCAAGTAATGCATGTCTTGCACTGCGGCATCAACCATCAAGGCGGCCAGCGCACTGGCAATCCTGGCCAGGTACGACGGGGAGCTGTGGTACAAGCTGGGCCTAATTCTGCAGTTCCTCCCCAATGACAAGAGGGCGAAGTGGCTTTGGACCATGCCATCGCTGACACAGGGATCTGGCAGATGGGGGAACAGTGTCTGCCCCTCATCAAGCCTGGCTGAAGGTCATGAATGTCCACCAGGTGGTCCAGGCAAGGGTCCTGGACATGCTGTTTGTTCAATGGAGAAAACCTTTTTGGGAAGGTCGTTGAGAGTCCCTGCTGGCCATCAAGGCGGATATAGAGGTGGCCGGTGCCCTGGACATTCTACAGCAACACCCCTCTGGACGATGGAAAGGAAGAGCGAAGTTGGCCAGATCGACACGAGGTTTCTCCTCGTGCCATCAGATCTCGAGGTCCACGACCCAGGGGACCTACAGAGGCCGTTCCAATGCCTACGGTAGAGGTGGTCCACGCCGCCGTCACTCAAAGGGGATGCCAGCACCAAAGCAGGACTGAACCGGCAGGATGTTGGGGCCCCCACCTATGCACCCCAGTGGGAGGCCGGTGACAGGATTCATCGGCGAGTGGGAGACCGATCTCCGACAGATGGGTGCTGGACGCTCTCGCCCATGGACATACCCTGGAGTTTCAGCACAGGTGTCCACAGATCCCTGCAGTGGCCCGGTAGGCGCAGCACATCCCTCAACTCTTGGAGGAGGTACAGGCCATGCTACAAAAAGAGCTGCTGGAGCTGGTTCCACTATGACCCGGGGCGCCGGCATCTACTCAGATACTTTTAGTCAAAACCTGGGTCTGCCCGCCCATCTGAGACCTGCAGTGTCTCAACGGATACCTCAAGTCCCAAAAATTCTGGATGGTCACGTTGCAGCATGTGCTCGGCCCTGGAGGAAGGAGACTTCTCGATGTTGCTGGACCTGGAGGACACCTACTTCCACGTCCCCAGGCAAGGACAGCACTATCAATTCTCAAGGTCCCTCCCCTTCTGCCTGATGTCGGCCCCTAGAGTGTTCACGAAGTGCCTAGTACCAGTGGTGGTCCATCTGCGTCAACAGGGATACACGTGTACCTGTAGTTCGACTGGCTCATCCGAGCCAGTTCGCGAGAGTTAGCCGTCCAACACACAAGACCGTCCAGCTGCTGACGGGTCTTGGATTCTCATCAATTATCCGAAGTCCTGCTTGACACCATCGTGGAATGCACTGTTCCTAGGAGCCAGACTCCACAGTCTCCTGCCTAGCATCGCCTTCAGAGAGAGTAGCGCCCATGCTGGGTAAAGTCCAACGGCTGTTGGCACTGAAGACCACCACGGTGCGGCCCATCAAGTCGCTCCTCAGCATGTCGTCTTGCATCTACCTTATCTGGTTCTGCAGGTTACGGATGCAACCTCTTCAGGAGCTCCTGGGCGCTCGCTGGATACAGGTGTCCAGAAGCTTCGCGGACAAGATCCTGCTCGACGAGGAATTCAGTCGGGCATAGGGTGGTGGGGACGTTTAGGCCAACATCGCCTGAGGCAGTGTTTCAAAACCCTCCATGCTGGGAAACTGTCACCACAGACTCTTCCCTGGAGGGCTGGGGAGCCCACGCTGGACGTCTACATGCCAGGCACCTATGGCTGACTGAGAAGGATCTACAGATCACTATCCTGGTACTACATGCAGTGTTCTGGGCCCGCAAGTCATTCCTTCCATCTCTGAAGAGCAAGGTGGTGAGGGTCTTCAGAAACCACCACGATGCTCTACTTCCGGAAGCAGCGCGGCACTCGCTCTTCAGAGAGGCGCAGGACTTGTTGCACTGGGCCGTCGGACAAGGGATGTTCCTTGTTCCCTGTCAATTGAAAACATCGCTTACTCCCTCAGCAGAGTTGCGTTCCTGCCACCAGTGGGAACTTAGGCAGGACCAAGTGGACCGCATCTTCATCAAGTGGGATAACCCCAGATCAATCTGTTTGTGGTGGCGGCGAACTCCAAATACCAGGAGTTTTGCCTGCAGGTTCCACCAACCGAGTAGCATGGGGGAACGCTTTCTCCTTCCCGTAGGAAGGTCTGTTTCTGTTTGTGTTCCCGCCATTGCCTCTTCTGCTACAAGTCATCAACACACTCAAACCGTGCAAATACAGGATGATACTTGTCACGTCAGCGTGGCGGCGGCAGATTTAGTACCCGGACCGTCTCGGACTGTCAGTGTCGCCTCCAGTCAAACTGCCAGTGGTCCCGGATCTTCTCACCAGAGACCTTTTTCCCCACTCTCTCGCGTTTAATTTGATTTGAACATTGTTTCTTTTGGTTTGAGTCCGACAAACTCCATAGGCACCATCTTTTTTTACATGTGACACACTGCACCTTCAGTGCAGTGGCACACGGAAGTCTTTCTGATTTCCCAAAGGTTTAAATACCTTCACTTGGTTAAACTGTTTCCAAGGTCAGTAAAGTGAAATTGACTTTACTTTTTTGTAACTTTGTAGACCCAGCACACGCTATCTTCCATAGAGTGCTTGAGGGGTTACTTAGTATCCCCTTTGTCTACTTTCTCATGCAACATTTTGATGTTACCCTTTCTACAATGAATGGCTCGTGGCAGTGGTTTACTTTTTCCTACCATTGTGTTTTTACCGCAGGCTGCAATTGCATCTGCAGTATAGCACCCATGGGTGCCCATTTTGTCAAAAATGGCCCCAGTCTTCCTTTGTCGCCATTTCTTGTAAAGTTCCTTCTTGAGATTTACTCTGTGCGACAAACCAGGTTTGGTCCCTTTGTTCATTTTCTTTGGCGGGCTTCACGGCTGAATCCCGTCTCTGGCTCCAGTGTGTCTTGCAGGGCAGGAAGTGAGGGAGGTGCTCAAAACTCCCTTTTCTAAGTCACCTTGGCTACAGGAATGCACCCAAAGGTGATTGGCCAGCTGGTTGTCCTGAGAGGACAGCCACCCTGCTGTGAGTGACAGCTAGGCTGCAAATGAATAATTGAAACCTGCATAAAAGGTGAGGTCTTTTAGATGGAAGGCAGTCGACCACTGGACGAAGGAATCTGAAGAACTTGGAAGATACGCTTGCTGCAACTTCTGGACCGTTGGTTTGCCTGTGGAAGCCCTACTGCTGTGCTGAAACTCCAAATTTGTATCGAAGGAGAAGCAGCCCCTGCAAGGACAACTTCTCCCCTTGAGTTGGTGGGACCAATCAACTCCAAAGTAAGCCACCTAAACATCTTCTCAGAGCTGGTTGAATTTCCACAGTTGCTGCTGGAAACGGAATAGCCAGGGAGTGGAACACCAGATTGTGTGTTGCTTTCAAGTTGGCTAAGAGCTCCACAAAGATCCTCCGGACTCCCAGGAAGCAGGACTGACCAAGCCTGAGCCTCCTCAACAGAGTCTGGGACCCCAGAAGCAAGTCTATCTTGACAGCCAGGAACCGGAGTGTTGCCATTTGCGGTAGTCTTGAGAGGCTGAAACACTGAAGTGCTACTGAATAGAATTTGGTCCTTTTCTGTCACCGACCGCCCCGTCGCAGTGCAGGCGTCCTCCAGAAATCCTCCCTCTTGTCCCAGAACAGAGCCCCAGGAACACAGGATCTACAGAGCTGCACAGGAACCTGAAGCCAGCTGGAACGGTTTCTTCTAACCAAAGTTACTGTAAAGTTTAAGAACTTACCTCTTGTTGTGTAACCTCAGTTGTTCTGAGTGGGTACTTGTCTTGGTTGCTTCTTTACCTCACAAGCCACAGGGGGGAAGAATCTCCCAATGGGTATGTAATGTTAGTGGGTGATTTAAATAGTTATTGTGATATTGTGATCGCACCCATGATTAGAAAATGTTTTGGTACCTTTTATAGGCAATACCTTACTGAGGAAACTGACTCTGATGTTAATACCACATCATTGGATTTATGGATTAAGTATATTAATGACTTCTACTTTGTAGAAAATGTCGGTTGTCAGGCAAATTAAGTTGTCTGGAGAGGACAAACTTTCCGTTCAATTTGTATAACATCTTGGCAATTAACAAGATGAAATCGTCAAGCGCTCCTGTCCCGGATACATTAGCTAACATTGTTACTAAGCAAAACCCTCTGAAATGGGCCTAGATATTAAGTTTGTTCACACAAATTTGGAAAAGTGGAGAAATTCCAGCTAGCTGGAGAGAAGCTCTATTTATCCCCATTTTTAAAAAAGGAAATAGAAATTGCCCTAACAACTATAGATTACTTGCTATGGTTGTAGTGCACCCAAACAGTACTGCCACAAATCTTGCCTAGCATTAGGCAAGATTGTATGCAGTACCCTTTGGGTGCTCTACAATAACCTTGACCTCCTGGCAATGGGGACCGACCCTTTGGTATAAGTCTGAACTACACAGGTTGGTAGTGTTGCTGAGCAGTCAGGCTTATCTCGAGGGGTCAATGTGAGCAGTAATGTTGTGGCAGTTTTACAGTAGCAGTTATTCAAATAAACACTTACACTCCAAGGTTTCTTGATAAAACAATTATTCATTTATTTCAGTTATATAAGCCTCCTTCAAAAGGTAGCAATATATGTAACACTTATGATACACTTCAAAACACACTTAGTTTCTGCAGATGTTTTGCAGATGATACTCATTGGGGATAACACACACACACACACACTTCCTATTTGGTGACTTAAATAGCTAGGACACTGTGGACATTGATTTATCACGGTTACATTTGGAACAATAGTGAGCTTGGTGTAAAAGATAGAATAGAGGAATAAAGCAAAGGTTGTTAAATATTTTGCAAACAGGTTAGTACTTTGGAAAAACTTCCAATGTCAAATAAGTTTAACCCTTTCCTGAGGGAAAGATAAAGCACAGTCAAAGGTAAGAAGAGTCTCTCGTGGAGCCAGGACAGCCAGTGTTAATTGCAAAAATGTCTAGGGGAGCTGAAGATCTTCTTTGCAGGTAGGTAAAAAGTATTGCACAATGTTTTTACAAATGTTTGTAGGAAAAAACACTTGAAGGGCCACAAGCTGGGAGGCGTGTGAGGGGCAAAGCTATAGCAACTCTGCAAGGTAACCAAGACTGCTCTCAACAGAGCAACTAAGGCTACATGACCAGAGATAAGTTCTCTTAGACTTTACAGTACCTCTGGTTAAAAGCAATGGTACCAGCTTCTGTTCCTGTACAGCTCTGCAGATCCGGTTGTTCCTGAGCCTCGGTCGTGGGGACAAGAGGGAGGCCGTCTGGGGACTCCTGCTCTGCAATGGGCAAACTCCAATTCAGTGGTCCTTGTGTTTCAGCTCCTCGCGTCTGACAGCAAATAGCAACACTCTGGTTCTCGGGTACCACTCTGGACTTTCCTTGTATCTGGGTCCAGCACTTTGACGTGGCTCAGGCTTGGTCAGTCAGTCCTGTTTTCAGGGAAGTCCGGAGGATCTTCCTGGCGCTTGGGTCCAACTTAAAAGCAACACACATCTGGTGTTCCTTTCCCTGGCACTTTGGTTCCAGCAGCAGCAGTGGTACAGCCAGCTCTGAGAGGATGTCCAGACAGGCTTACTTTGGAGTTCCTTGGTCCCACTAACTCAAGGGGAGAAGTCGTCCTTGCAGGGCTTCTCTAGTTTAGTCGAATTTGGAGTTTTAGCACAGCAGCAGTGCTTCACTGGGCAAACCAATGGTTCAAGAGTTGCAGCAGGTGTCTCTTCCAAGTTCTTCTTCGGATTCCTACATCTAGTGGTCGACTCTGCCTTCCAAGCCAAAAAGCCTCACCTTTTATGCAGGTTTCTCCCATTCATTCCAGTCTAGGGGATTAAGCACAGGTAGTTTTGGGCACCTCACTCAATTCCTGCCCCTGCCAGACACACTGGAGCCTGAGGCGGGCTTCACTTGTGAATCCTGCCAAAGATGAAACAAACAGAGACCAGACCTGGTTTGGCGCGCAGAGTAAATCTCAAAGACCTTTTTCACCAAGAAATGGTGAAAAAAGTCCACCGGGCCATTTTGACGAAATGGGCACCCATGGGTGCTTTACTGCAGCTGTGTTTTTACCATGGGCTGTGTTTACAAAGGTAGTTAAAAGTAAACTGCCATCAGCAATTAATTGTAGAAGGGGTAATATAAAAATGTTACATGAGAAAGTAGACAAAGGGGATACTAAGTAACTCCTCCAGCAGCCTATGGTAAGATAGTGTGTGCTGGGTCTAGAAAGTTACAAATGTAAGCAAAGTCAATTTCACTTCACTGCTCTTGGAAACAGTAGTTTATCCAAGAGGAGGTATTTAAACCTTTGGGAAATCTGAAAGACTTCCCTGTGTCACTGCACTGAAGGTGCTGCATGTCACAATGTAAAGATGATGCCTATGGAGTTTGTCAAACTCCAAAGTCAGAAGAAACGCACAATAAATCACAATAAGAATACATAAGAGATGAAAAGTCCTAAAGTCCAGCAAAAAGAGCTGGTGGTCTCTAAGGTAGAAGGGAATTAGCACATTTCTGGGACTGGTCCCTAACAACGTGCTTACCAAATCTGAAGATGGCTGCCCAGAGGAGGGGCTTGTCATTGGATGGGTGCAGTATGGCCCAGAGGACAGGGGTTGCTTTAAAGGAGATACAGGTTGTAAGGTTAACTTTTTTTTTTCTTTTAGCGAGGATTCGTGGCCTGACTGGGAATATTCATGGCCCTGTGAATCCATGCCAGACCCATACTGGAGAACGATGGTTACAGGTAAGTAACTTCCTTTCTTGTTCCTTCCCCTGACATCCAGGGCGGAAAATTTGTGTGCTAACCATATGCCTTTTGTGCTGCGGAATGTCCTGTATCTTTCAGAAATGAGTGCCACAATCTGTTTTTCTTTTGTCAGACATTGCCGATGTGTCAGTGCAACAGTGTCAGCAGCGCTATTCTGACATGAAAGGTCGATGTCGTTCCAATGAATTTATCTACAATGCAGAATTTGTGACGGCAGATTCTACCAAGGTACTGTGTAGGAGGACTGCAAGCAACCTTTCACAAATTAGTATGCTGTACGATTCTTTTGGCTTTTAATTGTGAGCTTGCAAAATGTATCCCCTTAGTCTTTGATTATAATTCTGTATGCATTTTTGCTTGTTTATGTTTTGATCTTAATGTTATAGTTTTGGGCTGGAAGAGAAAATTAAACTGATGGGCAGTATTTTAATTCTGGTACTTTAATTTCATTTTAATTTTTTCACTCTAAAAATAGTTTAATCTGTATCCTTAGTGACATTGGTGATTTTCAACTGAGAATTAAGTAAAGCATATAATGGAAGTTAGGAAAGTATTCTTTTTTTCTTTTTGCAAGTTTACTACATTGACTTCAATAGTGTTTCCTGGTGTTGGGTAGTATTTTCATATTTGTGATAAATCTTCCTCACCCGTGTCAACCCCAGAGCTTTTTGCTGGACTTTGATGATTTTTCCTTGTTCCTCGGTGAGCGAGAATCTTTTTTCCCATATCGCCCTTTCTTTTATTCTATGGGTGACCTTTCTGTCTCTCCAAAGTGTGTGTGGATTTATAGGTCCCTTTAACTTTTGTGCGGACTGCCTTTTCCTATGGCGGCACAGAGCTCTTTATGGGCAGTGTGGCTTGGTTGCCCTTGGGCTTCCCTTTATTTTCTCTTAATATACCTTGTGTTAGGCAGTTGCATTCAGTACCCTCAGGGAACACCACACACAATTGGGACTACAGGTGTAAGCAAAAACCAACCTTTGTTATAAATCTGTACCACACACTTTTGGTAGCGGGCTGAGCAGCCAGGTTTATCCCAAGAGGGAATGTGAGCAGTAAAGGAAGTTACACAGAAGTGTCACACAGTGGTTCAAGTAGATACTTGCTCTCCAGGTTTCTTGGTATACATACTTACACATTTATTTACGCAGTCATTTAGTAAAACATTCACTAGTATAAATCAACTCAATAACCAATATACCACAGTACAAAGCTCTTAGTTGTAGGGACAGTTTGAGCTCCCCTGAAAAAGGAGCAAAATGGCACTTCACTAAATAGGAATAAAAAGGCAGAGGTTTGTGCAATGGGTTAGAAAACACTTTTAGATAATGCAAAGGTTGAATGTACCAGGAGGGTCTGTTCAATTAAATGGGCCAGGCCAAAGTCAATAGTCTAGTGTTCTTGGATAGGACAGCACAGTTCTGGTACAGATGAAGTCTTTGTAAAAGTTTCTAGAAGTAGTTTAGACGAAAGCGAATGATATGTTGGGTCAAAAGCTGATTAGGCCTTCAAGTTATGAAAGTTTCACAAACTTTCACTGCGAGAGTTGGAATCTCTCCACCGGATGGCACAGTACCTTTAAAGTGAAGCAAGAAAGTTGTAGCTGAAGACGTTGGTACCTGGCAGTTCCTGCAGATCTCTGTTCCTGATCCTCAGTCGTTGGGACATGAGGGAGGACGTCGGGACGCTGGCACTGCTCGGGATTGTCGTCGGAGCAAACAAAATGGAGTCCCCTTGGTTCAGCAGCCATTGCTTCAAGACACAAACTGGTTTTCTTCTCCCTGGCTAAACCTTAACCAGCATTGAGAATGGTATCCAGGTGTCTTCTGAGCTGATTGGTCCCACCAACACAAAGGAAGAAGCCGTTCTTGAAGGAGCTTCTCTGTTGAATGGAAGTCTGGCAATTCGGAGTTGCAGCAGGGCAAACCAACAGTCCAGTAGTTGCAGCAGCCGTCCTCTTCCAGCTCGTCTTCGGTTCTTTAGTTCCAGTGGTCGACTCTGCCTTACAGTCCTGGAGACTCAAATTTTTAAACAGTTTTCTCCCATTCATTCCATCCTAGCTGTCACTCACGCAGCAGGATGGCTGTCCTTGCCAGTCAGCCAATCACCCCAGAGTGTGTTTGGGTCTCCTAGGAGACCAAGCACAGGGAGTTTCAGGCACCTCCCTCACTTTCTGCCCACCCCAGACACTTAAACGCCATGGGCAGACTTCAGTCCTGAAGTCTGCCAAAGGCATGGAAACAAAGGTACCAAACCTGGTTTGGCGCGCAGAGACAAACACTAGAAGTACCTTTCCAAAAAGAAATGGTGAAAAAAGACTGGGACCTGTTTAAACAAAGGGGCTTAAGGCGTCACCTTGAACAACATGGCTCCCGCTATTTTTAGCTACTTGTGTTCGCGGTCGGGGAAAAAGCATGGTAGTTTGTTCTAAAACCACTGCCACCAGCCATTTCGCTAGAGAAGGGTAGCATTTGACTGCTACATTAGTTTCTAGACACGGGGGGGATACTGGGTAACCCCTCCAGCACTCTAATATAGTATGTGCTGGGTCTAGGAATTTAAAAAGACTACTAAAGTCAATTTAATCTTACATTCTCTGGGAAACAGTAGTTTATCCCAAAGAAGTTATTTAAACCTTTGGGAAGTCTAAAAAGGACATCCCTGTGTTGCTGTACTGATGGTGCTGTGTAACACACATGACAAGATACCTATGGAGTTATCTTAAAACTCCATAATCAAAGAACACAAGAGTAAAACATACATCAAAATACATGAGTGGGGAATAAAGGCTCACTCTTCAAGTCCTCAGAATCCAGCAATGTTGCTGGGGGTCTCTAAGGTGAAGGGAACATTTATTAGAATTCTCCCTAACACGCCCAGATCCAACCATCCGGGTGGTGGCGTAGCCTTGATCTTCCCGGAGTGGATTCCTCCCTCTGTCATTTCTGTGCAGGCCTACACCTTCGAAGGCCTTGTCTGTAGGCTTTCTCTCTCCTTGCCACTCACCATTGCTACTTTCTATCAGCCACCTGGTCAGGCTACCTCATTCCTCTGAGTGGGCTGACCCCACCTCCTCCATCCTGGCCTCGAACACTCAACTCCTCCTCCTGGATGACGTCCACATCCACCTGGATGCTTCCTGTCCCTCCACATCCACCTGGATGCTTCCTGTCCCTGACTCTTTCGGGACCTGGTACTTTCTATTCCTCCCTCCAGCCCAACTTGCTCTGCAGGGCACACTCTGGATTTTCTCATCTCCTTTGACCTCCCCCTCTCACCAATCCTCTCTCCTGGAACAATCACTTTCTCCTTTCCTCCCATCTCTCTCGCTCTACCCTCTACCCTCCAGGCCAAGCCAGCTCCAGCACTGCAACCTACCTCAGTCATCTGGCCTATGAAGCGTGTGTCAGTTGAGGCTTTCGCTGCCACTTTGTCATCCCTCCTCCACCTCCGACTCTCATCCTGACGCAGCCCTTTCCAAGCTCCCCTATCTCTGATACTCTTCATGTTGTCCTTGTCATGAGGATCCGCTTGAAGCCCAAAGCCAAATGCAATTCTTGGTATGACCTTGTCACTCTTAAACGCAAGTGTAGGTTGGCTGAGAGGAAATGGCGGGCATCTTGTGCATCAACTGATAATCTGGCCTGCCGCCTGCTTCAAAGGCAATACCGGCTCTGTCTGCACTAAGTGAGCCCACATCCAAGCCTGCGTCCCTGCAGCATCTAACAGCTCGGCCAAACTCTTTAAAATCTGCAAGGAGCTAGCCAATCCTGCTGCAGTCTCTAATTCTCCTATCCCCTACCAGGCCCTCTGCATGGCCCTTGCTTCTTACTTCATCTCTAAAACCCAGGACATCCTGTCCACTCTCTCGTCCTCTTCCCGCTTCTCTATCTCTGGCCCCCCGCAGCTACCTTTCCTCACTCTTTCTTACCTTTGTTCTCCCCTGATGAGATTTCTAGACAAGTCCGATATAAAAGTCTCGTCAAAACAGGTTGTTCCCTGTTCATCCAAAACCATCAAGGGCTGTAATGCAAGACTGTTTAATTTATTAACATTTTATATAGCGCACAGCAGCCCTGGGGCACTGTGGTGCTGTTACAGTGAACAAATCCGATTACAGGGAGCATCAAATTTTAGAGACCGGCAATAAGAGCTTAATTACAAGATGATCTGTTTTATTTATACTTGGTTACCGTGGATACAAAGGGGTGCGAGGTTCGGCAGGTAATATTGGGAGTGTCAGTTGAAAAGTGTGGTTTTTGAGACTTTTTGCGGAAAGTAGTGAGGGAAGTTTCAGCTCGAAGGGCGTTGGGGAGGAGGGATCAAGGGAGGGCATTGTAAAAAGTGGGCAGACCGAAACTGCTTTTAGACTGGATTGGACAATACCCGCGGTGAAAGGGTGAAAGTGATTGAGGGGATAGGGGGGGGGGGGGCAAGGAGTCAAGTAAGGTTAAGAATAGTAAGGTGCTATCTTTAATGTTGCGTGGACAGATGGCACTTTTGCACAAGGCTATTTTGAGGTGTTGGAGAAGAGCTGTCACTTTGGTTACAGAGACGTCTCTGAATGCAAAGAGGGGGGGGGGGGCTTTTGTGTGGAGGTCGTGGGTGTGGGTGGGCAGTCGGATTTGGGTAATGAATTGCATTGTTTGTATTTTGTCTTGGAGAAGAGAGATTTTGTTTAGAAGTGCTGCCTGTATACTGGTACACCATGCTTCGTCTTGGATTTCGTCGGGGCTGGTGGGCGGGGTAGTGAGATCTTTGAAGATGGAGAACAGCTCCTTGGACTTGGCTTTAGAGATTCGAAGGATGATGGCATTTGATTTGGCATGGAAGATGGCTTCTTTGTTTTATATTGCTTTGAGATTCTTTTGAATTCTTAATTGGAGTCACAGGCGTTGGACTGCCAGATGGTTAGGGCAGCACCTTTCTTTGAGCGGAGGACTAGTAGCTGATCCGTAAACCAGGAGTTTGTGTTCATGGATTTCTTCTCTTTTTAGCTTCAAACGGGGCTATGGCATTGATGGATCTAGCGAGTGTGAGCGTAGACGTCAGCAAGGGTGTTGGGGTCATTGACGAAAGGGGGTTTCAATTCCTTGACATCTAGTAGTGGGCAGAGGTTGTTTGCTGTGAGTTTTTGCAGCTTCTGACCATAGCTGGGGGAGGGTGGGCCTAGGAGAGTGGTTTGGTGGTGGCCTTAGTGGGGATGGAGAATTGGATGCAGTTGTGATGCATCCAGGGATATGCCTGGTTAGAGATTATGGTGGAGGAGCAGTTATGTTCTGCCACCGAGTCAAGGGTACACCTCCACCTTTGGAGAGTTGTCTGTCCTGGCGGAAGATGGAGTAGCCATGTGGGAGAGCAAGCTTGATGGCTGGACCAGAGGCCTCGAGTCACTTTTCTGTAATGGCAAGTAGGTGTAGGTCAAGAGTGGTGATGAGGTTGTTGATCTCGAGGACGTGAGCTGGGAGGGATGGAGCGTTGATAAGGGCGCCTTTAAGGGCGTGTCGGCCTGGTCTTTTTGGGTTAGAGGAATGGGGGGGGGGTTGAGGAATGGGGAGGGGGGTTGAGGAATGGGGAGGGGGGGGGGGTTTGGTGGGGCGCAGGGAAGGGGTTACTGAGTGTTAGGGAGAATACTCATAAATGTGCTAATTCCCTTCACCTTAGAGACCCCCGGCAACTTTGCTGGATTTGAGGACTTTATTTTTTTACCTGGAGAGAGTGCAAGCCTTTTTTCCCACTCTCTTGTATTTTGATGTGTGTTTTACTCTTGTGTTCTTTGATCACGGAGTTTTATATAACTCCATAGGCATCATCTTTTCATGTGTCACACAGCACCCTCAGGGCAGTGATACGGGGAAGCCTTTTAGGCTGTCCCAAGGTTTTAATACCTTCTCTGGGATAAACTACTGTTTACCAGATAATGTAAAGTGGCATTAACTTTACTAGCCTTTAAATTCCTAGACCCAGCCCACACTATCTTCCAATAGAGTGCTGGAGGGGTTAATTGGTCCCTTAACTCTAGAAACTTGTGTAGCAGTCAAATGCTACCCTTTCCTCTCAATGGCTGGTGGCAGTGGTTTTACAACCAACTACCATGATTTTTCCTGACTGCGAACACCAGTAGTAGATCGCAGGAGCCGTGTTTTTCAAGATGGCGTCTGAGCCCCCTGTGTGTAAACAGGTCACGGTCTTCTTTTTTTTGCCATTTCCTTATGGAAAGGTCCTTCTAGAGTTTGTCTTTGCGTGCCAAACCAGGTTTGGTCCCTTTGTTCTTACGTCTTTGGCAGGCTTCAGGACTGAAGACCGCCTCTGGCGCTAGAGTGTCTGGGGTGGGCAGGAAGTGTGGGAGGTGCTCGCAACTCCCTGTGCTTACTCTTCTAGGAGACCCAAATGCACTCTGTGATTGGCTGACTGTCCGGCAAGGACAGCCACCCTGCTCGGTGAGTGGCAGCTAGACTGGAATGAATGGGAGGAAACTGGATAAAAAGCAAGTCTCTTGGCTTGGAAGGCAGAGTCGACCACTGGAACGAAAGAAACTAAGACTAGCTGAATGAGGACGGCTGCTGCAACTTCTGGACCCTTGGTTTGCCAGGTGAAGCCCTGCTGCAGGTCCGAATTGCCAAGTTCATCTCGACAGAGAAGCCCCTTCAAGGATGACTTCTCACTTTTGAGTTGGTGGGACAAATCAACTCGTAGGCCACCTGGATACCATTCTCGGAGCTGGTTGTATTTTCCTCAGAGTGCTGCAGCAAACCGAATAGCCAGGGAGAAAGACACCAGTTTGTGTGCTTGACTACAGCTACCGGAATTGAAGATTTGCCTTTGCCAGCTTTTTGACCAGTCCCAGTGCAAGAGTCCCCCGATATCCTCTCTTGTCCCCACGACTGAGGCTCCGGAACAGCGAGATCTGCAGGAACTGCCAGGGACAGACCTCTTCAGCTGCATATTTTTCTTCGTTGTAAGGTACTGTGAAAACCCGACCGAGAGAACTTGTATTTGTTTTATTTGTATAGCGCATTCGGGCCCATAGGCATCTGGGCGCATCATGAAATTGTATTTGTTGCATGCATTAATCAAATGAACAGTTCTTGGAGGTACAATCAAGTAAGATAATGAATTTACAGATAGGTATATACAGTTATAGTGACTATTCACTTTACAGGAGTGCACTATACGTAGGGTTTTAACAATTGTGAAGTTGCATAGTATACATCGGTGACCTACAATAGTTGTGACAAATAGCAGGGACATTATAGGTGAGTGGCACCCAAGTCCTGCTCATAAAGCCATTTCTTTCCTTATTGAAGGAGTGGAAGGGAGGAACTTGCCTCTCACTGCAAAAGTGCTTGAAACTTTAGCAACTTGCAGTCCTAGTCTGCTTGTGACCCAACATATGAATCTTTCTTTTATGAACTACTACTGAGAACATTGGCCAAGACTTTTCCGGTTAACTTCCAGAACTGCTTTATCCTATACAAGACTTTCGCCCATTGTCTTTGGCCCAACCTATTGCACTGGATCAACGCCTTAATCTTCTTTTTTATTAACCTATGCCTTTTTGCTCCTCCTTCAAAGTAGTTTAAATGCCTCAGAACCTGATAGTGTGAAGTACTAAAGTATGTTTGTGATACATATATATATATATATATATATTGCCTCCTTCTAGTGAATGTTTTATAACTGACTGTGAAATAAATTAATGTGTTTTACCAAGAAACCTTGAGTGTAAGTTTATTTGGATACTTGTAATTGACCTCTGTAACATTACAGCTCACATTCCCCTCTTGAGTTGAGCCTGGCTGCTCAGCAACGCTACCAAAACTGTGTATTACAGACTTATACCAAAGGTTGGTTTGCTTACACCTTTAGTCCTAGTTGTGTGTAGTGGTCCCAAAGGGTACTGCATACAAACTTTGCCTAACACCCTCAGCACCCTATGATAAGATAGTGTGCTGGGTCTAGAAAGTTACAAAATGTAAGTAGTCAATTACACTTGACTGCTCTTGGAAACAATCAAGTTACTTGCCAACTGGTAACGGTCTTTCGACTGGATGTTCCTCCCCCGTATTCCTCTTTGATATACGTATCTCGCCAGGTTTGCTGCTACGGGAAAAAAAATTCTCGGCAGAGGGCGCTGTGCACAATGTCATTGCCTTGATGTCCCTTGAGGGCTGCCGTGGCATGTCGATGTCACCAGTAGTATAAGTAGCTTGTACCGCACCCATTGGCTTCAGTTCTGTTTTTTCGTTCCATAACTCGAACTAACCAGGCGTTCCCCAGACTGCAAGCTCTCAGGAAATGCAGAGTGTAATTTGCGTAAATTGTACGGTGGTAGGCTGGGAGGGGCGATGAGAATACACGGAGGAACATTGTCGAAAGAACGTTACTAGTGGTAAGTAACTTATTCTTCTAGTGGATTGTGTCCACCCACATATTCCTAATCTTTGATAGACTCCCAAAGCAGTGACAATTTGGAGAAGGGAGTACTATTTAGATTATCATGTAAGGAATGAAGGACTGCCTTGGCAAAAAAGGCCTTCTTGAGACGAAGAGGAGTTTAAGAAGTAATGCTTAACAAAGGTATGAATTGACATTTGCTCAGCTGCAACTTGGGTGTCAATTACGGGGACACCCCTCTGAAAAGCCGCAGAAGTTGCCATAAACCTCGTGGAATGAGCTCTAAGCCCTTGCGTCAGGTCCTTTCCAGCAAGTCTAACACTCCAATAGCCAGTGTAATCCTCCAGGATATAGTTTGTTTTGTTAATGCTAGTCCTAATTTAGGACCGGTATAACCCACAAAAAGTTGGTCATAAAGGCGAAATTTTGCCGTTCTCGCAATGTCCAAACTCTTAGCCATTTTTTGGGTCTAGTCTATGTAACCGCTCTTCCTCTTTGCCCAAATGAGGTGGAGGATAGAAAGTTGGAGTTATTTTTTTTGCGACAAATGAAAGTTAGAAACTACTTTCAGCAAGAATGATGGTTTATCTCGAAGGACTTGAAGTAGTATAAGGAGGTTTGCACGAAGGAACCTGCAACTCACTTACCCTGCTGGCTGAAGTTGGTGCTACAAGAAGAGCAGTTTTCAGTGTTAAGAGCCTTAACGGGCAGGAGTGTAAAGGCTCAAAGGGTATACATGTTAGAAAATTTAACACAAGGTTTAAATCCCAAGCAGGGACATGAAATGGTACTGGAGGGTGCACGTTAGTGAGTCCCTACAGAAACTGGACAATTTATGGTATCTTGAAATGAGAAACCTCCAAGGAGCGCTTAAAGATGGAAAGCGCCGCCAGGTGTCTCTTTATTGTTCCAATCTGGAGCCCCAGATTGGCCAGATGCAACAAAAAAGAAAGCACCATTGGACTGCCACATTGAAAAGGGTCCACATTCTTGTCCTTGCACCGGTTACTGAATTTATTCCAGCAACACTGGTACAAGGATTTGGTTGCTGGTCTTCTGGCCGAAAGCAAAATCTCCATTACGTCATCCGGGAGGTCCAATACTTATCTCAGCCTCTCGGAAACCATGTGGGAAGGCTTAGTGTCTTGACCTCTGGATGGAAAACCCGACCTTCCTCTTGCGAGAGAAGAGCTTCTTTGTGGAAGACGTATTGGAGGGCAAATGGATATGTCCAGAAGGCCACGTCATCCTGGCCCAATTCGGAGCAATTGGGATTGTGGGTTTCCCGAACTTTCTCAGCCTCCTGATCACGTGAGGAATGACGGGGACTGGAGGAAACACGCACAGAAGCGGAAATTTCCAGTCCACTATGAACACGTCCCCTAGAGCTCCTCTTGGAGGAAATTCCCATGAGCAATACTGTTCGCACTTCTGATTGACCTCGGTCGTGAACAGATCCACTTGAGGGGTTCCCCAAAGGGTGAAGATCTCCTGAAGGACTTCCTGCGCTAGTTCACGCGCGTGGTAGAATGTGCTCTGCCTGCTCAGTGTCCGCCGCCGTGTTCTGCTCCCCGGCTCGGTGTTGGGCAAAGTTTGTATGCAGTACCCTCTGGGAACACTACACAGAACTCTTGACTACAGGTTTAGGAAACCCAACCTTTGGTAGAAGCTTGTACTACACAGTTTTGGTAGCATGTTGAGCAGCCAGGCTTATCTCAAGAGGGGTCAATGTGAGCTGTAGTGGAGTTAGAGATTTACAGTTACAGGTATCCAAATAAACTCTTACATAATTAATCAGTCAGAATAAGCCTTCAGAAGGGAGCAATATAATAACACGCAAATGCACTTCAATACAGTACACTCTTAGTTTCTAAATCATTAAAGACCATTTTGGGATGGCCCACACGCAACTTACACCCATAGGTGACATCAATAGCTAGGGTGCTGGGGACATTCATATTTTACTGTTGGCATTCAGAATACTCTTAGTAGTTGGCAAAAGGAAAAGGTTATTAAAAGAACAAGAGACCACAAATATTCTTAAGCAGGCAAATACTTTTGGATCCTACAAGAGTCATACAATTAAATATGCTAAGCCAATGTCAATGGGCAAAAGTCTTGTTTAGGATGAAGCATTTCTGGTAAGTAAATGGAAAAGTCTTTGCATAAGTTCTCAGGAGTCTATGATAAAAGGAGGAATCCAATGTAGGGCAACAAGCTGATTATACCTGTGAGTTGTAGAAGTTGTAAGCACTCTACAGTACGAACTAAGTTCTCTCAGATTTTTTACAGTACCTTAGAAATTAAGAAAAAGATGCAGCTGATGACTTCTGTTCCTGTGCAGCTCTGCAGATCTTGCTGTTCCTGAGCCTCAGTCGTGGGGACAAGAGGGAGGACATCGGGGGACTCCTGCAATGTCTTGGGACGGTCAAAACGTGCAACCTTCACTGTCAGTGTTTCAGCTCCTCACATCTACCGCAAATAGCAACACTGCAGTTCCTGACTGTTGGGATGGACTTTCCTTGCTTCTGGGGTCCTGTTGGGGCTCGGACAGTCCTGCTTCTTGGGAGTCCGGAGGATATTCTAAAAGCCCTATGCCAGCTTAAAAGCAAAGCACACAATCTGGTGTTCCTCTCCCTGGCTATACGGTTTCCACCAGCTACTCTGTGGAAATTCAACCAGCTCCTAGGTGCATGTCCAGGGTGCTTGCTTTGGAGTTGATTGGCCCCACCAACTCAAGGGGAGAAGTCGTCCATGCAGGGGCTTCTCTGTTGATGCAAACTTGCCGTTTCGGCACTGCAGAAGGGCTTCACTGGGCAAACCAACGGTCTAGGGGTTGCAGCAGGTGTCCTCTTAAAGTTCTTTTTCGGTTCCTTCGTCCAGTGATCGACTGCCTTCCATGCCAAAAGACTCGCCTTTTATTCAGTTATCTCCCGTTCATTCCAGCCTAGCTGTCACTCACCCAGCAGGGTGGCTGTCCTTGCCGGACAGTCAGCCAATCACCACAGAGTGCATTTGGGACTCCTAGGAGACTAAGCACAGGGAGTTTCGGGCGCCTTCCTCACTTCTTGCTTGCCCCTGACACTCTGGAGCCAGAGGCGGGCTTCACTTGTGAATCTCGCTGAAGGCAAAATGAACAAAGAGACCAAACCTGAGTAAATCTCAAGAAGGACCTTTCCACAAAGAAATGGCAAAAAGATGGGCCATTTTGACAAAGATGGCTCCCGTGGGTGCTTTACTGTAGCTTCAAACGCTGTCTGCACTAAATACCATGGTAGTTCAAACTAAACCACTGCCACCAGCCATTCAGTGAGAAAAGGGTAACATAAAAAAGTTACATGAGAAGCTAGACACAGGCGATACTAGGCAACCCCTCCAGCACCCTATTGTAAGATGTGCTGGGTCTAGAACGTTAAAATGGTAGTCAATTTCACTTTACTGCTCTTGGAAACAGGTTATCCCAGAGAAGGTAGTTAAACCTTTGGGAAATCTGGTAGACTTCCCTGTGTCACTGCACTGAAGGTGCTATGTGACACAATGAAAAAAAAATGATGCCCATGGAATTTGTCAGACTCCACAACCAAAAGAAACGGTGTACAAAATCGCATTAAAATACATGAGAGAGTGGGAAAAAAAGGGTCACACTGTCTCCAGGTTAAAAAAAATCAAGTACTCAAAATCCAGCAAAGTTTCTGGGGGCCTCTAAAGTGGAGGGAATTGGCACATTTCTGAGAATTCTCCCAAACACCAGGTGAACTGCCGATAGATTCCTTCTTGCATTGCCCAGAACCAGAGCTGCATTGCCTCGCTGCAGTGGTAGTGACCCTTTACCTCCTCTCTTGTTGAGGTAGTACATGGCCACACTGTTGTCCGTCATTATCAGGACATTCTTTACCCGTACAGAGGGCAGAAAGACCTTAAGCGCTAGTCTGATTGCCCTCAGCTCCAAAAGGTTGGTGTGTAGTTCGGACTCTGATGCAGACCAATGACAGCTGATTGTCACTTTGTTGGTGTGGGCTCCCCACCCAGTGAGTGAGGCGTCCGTCACTACAGTCATCTCCGGCCATAGTTGCCAAAAAGATTGTCCCCTGAGAATGTTGTCCTCGCAAGCCCACCAAATGAGGTCTTGAGCAACTGTTCTAGCAACTTGCAGAAAATACAACCTGTTTCCTGAAAATTGGGACCACTGGGTTCTGAGAGCCCATTGAAGGGATCTCATTCTCAATTTGGCCTCTGGCACCAGGAAAATGCAGGATGCCATGAGACAGAGCAACTTCAAAAAATAGAAGGCCGGAAGATGTTGGGCATTCTGGAATACTGTCATCTGCTGAATGTGTTGAGCTCTCACCTCGGGAGGCTAGGCTTTCCCCCTGAGGAAGTATCCAAGACTGTTCCGATTAACTGGAGTCTCTGGAATGGTATCATATGGGTCTTCTTGAAATTGAGCAAGAAACCCAGTCTGTGAAGGGAGTGGCAGGTGATATTGAGATGTTCCTGAGCTTGCTCGGGTGAACAAGCCCTGATCAACCAGTCGTCCAGATAGGGGTAGACGTGAATCGCCCCTCTGTTGAGACATGCTGCCACTACCGCCATCAGTTTGGTGAAAACCCTTGGAGCGGAGGGCAGCCTGAATGGCAGAACTCGAAACTGATGAGAACCTCAGGTACTTTCTGTGCTTGAGATGAATTGCTTCATGAAAGTATGCATCCTGAAGGTCCAATGATGCCAACCAATCTTGGAGTTCAAGAGCCTATAGGATCTGAGAAAGGCTAACCATCTTGAACTTGTCCTTCCTGAGGAACTTGTTCAAGTCCAAGATGGGTCTCAGTCCTCCGTCTTCCTTTGGAATCAGAAAACTGGGGGAATACCAACCCTTGTTCCTCTCCGCTACAGGTACCTGTTCTATTGCACCTGTCTCTAGCAGGGTTAAGATTTCCTGCACAAGGAGCGGATCTGTAATTTTGACAGTTTGTTCCCGGTGGATAATCCTGAGGCCTTTTTAGAAAAGGAAGGCAGTAACCTTGAGTTAGTTTCCAGTGCCCAAGCCTCTGAAGTAAAGCCCCGCCCTTCATTCAGATGCTGAGATTCTGGCTCCCACCGAGGTCTTGTGGGTCAAGGCCTCAGAGTTGCTTAGAGGCGGCTGAGTGTAAAGATGCTGCTGGGGCTGATTTAGCACCCCTTCCTCATCCACCGCGAGGGAATCTTCTTTGCCCTCTTTGTGCGGCCTGTCTTACTGAGGAATTGAAGCAAAAAGAACGGCCTCTCCAGGAAGATGAGCCCAAATAAGGTTGTTGAGGTTGCTGAATGGAGGTGCTAAGGGACTTAGCTGCCGCCTTGGAGGTCTGCAGCTTCTCCAGACTCATCTGCCTTACTGCCGAACGACCTCGAGCCATCGAAGGGCATGTTGAGCAGCCCGGCCTGCATGTCCGGTGCAAACCCAGCCTTTCTCAACCACGCAAGTCTGCGTAGAACAGTGCTTGTAGCCATGGATCTGCTAATGCTGTCAGCAGTATCCAGTCCTGATTGGAGACACTCCTGTTTCCTCCTTGCCATCCTTAACTAAGTTCAGAAAGCCATCCCTTTCCTCGCCTTCTGGAATATGATCAGCCACCATTAATAGTCCCACAGGGTATAAGTAAACCTAGCCAGGGTACTGGTAACATTAGTGGCATTCAGGGCCATACTGCCCGAGGTAAAAACCTTGCGAGCCCTTGCGTCCATTTTTTATCGTCTCTATCCAGGGAACTTGATGGATAGGCAGACTGTCTGGTCGAAGTCACAGCCTGAACTACCAAGCGCTCAGGCGTAGGATGTTTGCTGAGATAGTCAGGATCACTGGTTGAGGGTCTATTTCCTAGCGAAGTTCCTGTTGACAGCCGGTCCAGATTCTGGAGCTTCCCACTTAGTTACCACCTTCCTCTGAAGGGCCTTATGAAAAAGGTAAAATTGAGTCTTTTGGGGGGATCCTGGTCCAGGATGTCTGTCATGTCATCCTGTTCGAAGGTTGGTGAAGCCCTACTTCAACCCATGTATCCAGTGAACCTGTTCATAAGATTTCCATACCCTGAATCAGCATGGTCTGATTGGTCAAGATAACCAAAATCCAACTCTGGTGATTTATCAAGACCACTGGCAGAGTGGAGGGAGTCACACATCTTTCATTTTGACTCTGGGTCAATTAGCTCTTCAGACACCTCTCTAGTGCCAAACCTCTCTCCTAATGGAGAAATATCCTCATCTGAAGCACTTTCCTCTTCATAAATTGAGGACATTGGCTTGAAGTCTTTCTTCGGTACAGTTTTGAATATTTTCTCCTGATCCCGGTATATGCTTTGATGGAATCAAGATACCGTCAACTGCATTGAAGACACCTTTGATAAAGGCCTAGATTTATTCCTTGATTTTGGCGTCTAACCAATAGGTGTCGATGATAATTTAGCCATTATATAGCGCTACGAACCCTCCGGTATACAAGCGCTGCTTCTTATTACTCACTGTGCGGGGTACTCATTTATCAACCTCAGAAGGATGAAAGGCTGAATTTGGCCCTGCCGGGATTCGAACCTGTCAGCAGGCTCTGCACAGATGCCAAAGCGAGCGCTCTACTCTCTGCTATCAGACCGAATATGAAGGTATCAAAATGTTATGCTTCGCCAGTATCATAGACATACTTGACTGAGTCGATTTGACGCCTTTTTGTCGAGTATCCCATTTACTACCGAACTAGTTTGACCTTCCTGAGTCGTCCAAAGGTGCGACCGGGGTCTGGCTCTTGCGTGACTCTTTTGAGGGGGTGGAGGCTGCATTCTCAAAGATCTGCATTATCGCTACCCTAAAACATTGCATTTACTGGGGGAATCCGACCAAGTCGGCCATCTTAAAACCTCTGTAGAAGTATCCACCGACGAAGAGATACCTTTATGGTGTCTCTTCTTCTTCGAAGACGATTGTCTCGACAGGGACCTCTTCGAATGTTTATACCGAGTGGAGTCCTTAATCTCACCAGACTTCTTATATTTCTTCGAAGTAGCCTTTGAAGCTTCCCTCCCCACTGCCAATTTACCTCTGCGTTCCTGAAGAGTTTGTCCTGTCATAGACTGACAGGACGAGCAGTCGTCGGTCCGGTGGCCGGAACCCAAACACCAAAGGCAGACACAGGATCTGTTATCGAAATTTCTTAAATCCCAACTTAGGGGTAGAAAGGGGTTGAGGAAGACATTTTTCAGAAGAAAAACAAAACGCACCGTTATTTCCACAAACCGAATCTATAGGAAAAACAGAACAGATGCCAATGGGCGCGGCACAAGCTACTTATTCTACAAGTGATGTTGACACGCCACAGCCGCGCTCGAGATGCAACATCGTGCACAGCGCCCTCTGCCGAGAATTCTTTTCCACAGCAGCAAAGCTGGCAAGATACGTTTATCAAAGATGAGGAATACTGGGAGGACACAATCCATTCGAAAGTAGTTTCACCAAGAGGAGTATTTAAACCTTTGGGAAATCTAAGACTTCCCACTGCACTGAAGGTACTGTGACACACTAAAGATGCCTATGGAGTTTGTAAGACTCCAAAGTCGCTCGAAACCGAGACCAAATCACACATACATGAGTGGGAACAGGGTCTCACTCTTCAGGTTACAGATTAAAAGTCCTAGAGTCCAGCAAAAAGAGCTGGGGATCTCTAACGGAGAGAAATTAGCACAATTCTGAGAATTCGCCCTAACAAGGACCATATTGACACCCTTGCTCCTGCCCTGGCAGATTTCTGCAACCACTCCTTAGCCACTGGAGCCTTCCAATCCCCCCTGAAGCACTCTTGTGCACCCTCTTCTCAAGAAACCCACCGACGATCCCTCTGCAGCTAACGATCGCTTGATCTCTAGCACCCCTTTCCAGGGTAAACTTCTGGAAAAGCTGGCTGTCTCCCAGCTTAACCTCCGCACTGATCTGTTGGTTATCTCCATGACCATCAGTCTGGCTTTAGAGAAGCCAGAAGCACGCAAACTGCTCTTCTGAACATCCGCAAAGACCTCTCCAACCTTGATTCTAATCTCCCCTCTGTCGTCCTCTTACTTGATCTCTCTTCGACCTTTGACAGTCAACCATGCCATCCTGCTCAACCGCCTGTGATCATCTGGGTATCGCTGATCAGGCCCTGGCCTGGCTGACCTTTTTCCTCTCTAACCGACCCTCCCAGGTCCAACTTGGGTCCTTCCTTTCCTCTATCTCACTCTTCACTTGTGGTGTTCCCCTTGGGTATAATCTCTCTCCCTGGCTTTTCAACCAATCACTGGCACCCCTCGCCCACCGCATTGCTGCTCTCCGCTCCAACTCAGTGCTATGCTGATGTCAAACTTCTTTTCAGGCTCCCCTCTGCTTCACTCTTGAATCCCGCCAAAGGCAAAGCGAACAATGGGAGCAAACCTGGTTTGGCGCGCAGAGTAAATCTCAAGAAGGACCTTTCCACAAAGAAATGGCAAAAAAAGAGGACCGGGGCTATTTTGACAAAAATGGCACCCTTGGGTGCTTTACTGCAGCTGCGAGCGCAGCCTGCGGTAAATGTACACCACAGTAGTTAAAACGAAACCACTGCCACCAGCCATTCATTGAGGAAAGGGTAAGATATAAAAATGTTACATGAGAAGCTAGACAGAGGGGATACTAGGTAACCCCTCCAGCACCCTATTGTAAGATAGTGTGTGCTGGGTCTAGAAAGTTACACATGTAAGTAAAGTCAATTTCATTTTACTACTCTGGGGAAAAAGTAGTTTAGCCTAGAGAAGGTATTTTAACAGTGGGGAAATCTAACAGACGTCCCTGTGCCACTGCACTGAAGGTGCTGAGTGATGCAATGTAAAAGATGCTGCCTATGGAGTTTGTCAGACTCCACAACCAAAAGAAATACAAAGCTCAGTAATCACATTAAAATACTTGAGTGGGGTAAAAGGGTCTCACTCTCTCCAGGTTGGGGGGGAAAAAGGGTCTCACTCTCTCCAGGTTGGGGGGGAAAAAGGGTCTCACCAGGTTAAAAAAAAAATAGTCCTCAAAATCCAGCAAAGTTGCTGGGTGTCTCTAAGCTGGAGGGAATTGGCACATTTTTTAGACTTCTCCCTAAGAGAGGAAGGTCTTGAGGAGTTTCCTGAACTTGTGAATTTCACGCTCAATACGGAGGGTGGCAAGGACCCTGTTGCACAGGGAGGCACCTGCTGAAGAAAGGGTTCTCCCTCCAAATCTCTGCTTGTAGAACCGGCCCACTCGCAGAAGGTTGGAGGTAGAAGAGCGGAGGGCTTGAGGGACAGTATTTAGGAAGGAAATGTTGATGGTAAGTAGGTCCCAGGCCCCAGAAAGCCTTGTGAACAATGTAGGTGAGGTACCGAATACCAAGAGGGCAAGTGTTTTGTAGTCTCCCACAGGGTTACTACATCAATTATTGCGTAATATCCACCTTTCAAGTTAGCGTGTCAATTTTGTAGCCGAGATGGTCTGTGCTGTTTTTAAGAGCAACCAGGGTCTGATTTAAAGTGGACACATCGCTTGTAGTGGCAGACGAGGCTGTAGCAGGTGGAGGGGAGGGCTAGTCTTGGCGTGCAAATTGATCCATTTTTGCGAGCTTCTTGTTGTTCCCCCATCTTGTTGGTTAGTAAGACAATTGCAGAGGACAGTGTACAGTAGGAGCCCTGGGGCAGGCTGATCTCAATTAGGATGTTGCGTGCTGGACAGGCCTCAGGGGTGCAGGCGCCTATCCCACCGGCCCTCTGCGTGGTGCTGATGATCGGGCGCAACAGTGACAGGCCACAGTGGGCGGGTGACTGGTGGACCGATACTTCCACTGTGAGGAGGTATGCTCACCAGGGACTTGGCGAGGCAAACCCGTCTATTATAACAGAGGTCAGGATCTATACAAGCGTCCTTAGGGCGGTGCAAGTCTCATGTCAGAAAGAGCATCTGAATGACATGTCGCAGTAGGCAACCACCAAACTGGAGGCCAAGCAGCACAGGGCGGCCCACCAGAGGGCAGGCGCAGAGCCAAAAGCAGCCACAAGCCTGAGTTGAGGGAGAGAGACTTATGCATGGCCCCCCCACCGGACTCCGCCGTCCCACGGAGCGCACCCAGGCCAAGACCAGGATGTGGCCAGGCTTCTGCACTCTATTGTAGCCGGGCAGAGTAAGCCAGGATGTGTGCAGGCATTATCCAGGCTGTGCACAGCATGACAAAGCTGATTTGTCGTGGCTAAGCAGCCCACCACTCTGGAAGCCAGACTGCATAGGATGTCACCACCGGAGGGCAGCCGTAGAGTCAGGAGCACAAGCCTGGGTTTCGGGATCGAGTCCTGGAGCAGAGATCGCAACTGTAGTGAGCGAAAAAGATGCGATGCGCTGGGGACCCAACCTCAGTGTGAGGGACAGGAAGGAGATAATAGTGCACCAGGGGGGCGCGGCTCAGGGGGGCGCCATTGGCCCGATGTGGATGCACGGCGGTCACTGGCTGGTGGCTTGGGAGGGGGAGACCACCTGCGGGGGGTGCAGTCAAGACATACTCACGTGGACCGGAGATTGAGTGCCGGATCCTGCCCCACCGAAGTACGAATGAAGTCTGAGCCCTCGGCGGCTGGCATCCGAATACAGGGAGTGTCCTATGTCCTTGCAACGCCATTGAGGCAGCAGGCCCAGACGAAAGCCGAAAGGCTCAGGTTGCGTTGAATGTAGCACAAACGAGCTGCAAAAAGTTTGTCCATGCCTCACCTTATGATCGCGATGCTGGTGTTTTCAGAGCGTGATGACCATGGTAGAGTAGGTTGGTGTAGGATATAAAGTGTTGCTGGACTCTTTCTCTTTCTGTCTCTTTCTGTCTCTTTCTCTCCTCTTTCTCTCCTCTTTCTCTCCTCTTTCTCTCTTCTTTCTCTCCTTTCTCTCCTCTTTCTCTCCTCTTTCTTTCTTTTTCTTTCTTTTTCATATTAATGCTTGTATCTGCTTAGATTTACATGCTATGCATAGTAGAAGCTGCAGAGTATTACAGTTTTCGAAACTCAAAGGGACGTCAACGGGGCATGCCAATAATACTATCCCTAGTGAGACGTCTGTTAGGGAGAGTTCTCTTAAGGCTAATTTCCCAAACCTAGTGAGTCCCCCAGCAGCTTTGCTGGATTTGTGGGGTTTGTTTTTTTTCTCCTGCTAAGAGACTCTTTTATTCCCACTCGGTATCAGTTTTTCTGTATGTGTGGTATACAGCACCCTCAGTGCAGTACCACAGGGGTGTCAGTGACCCCCAAACATATACTCCATACCCTGGGACTGACTACTGTCTCCCAGGGCATGTAAAGTCACCATTGGCTTTACTAGTCCAAAATTGTGATCAGAACCAGTACAAACCATCATATTGTGGAAGTACTGGTAAGGGGTAATTCGAATGCCCCTGGGTCTGTTTTCGAGGGGGCACTGTCCCGTCCCTCCTCGAGTTTCTGGCTGGTGGCAGTGGTTACCACGCGAAATATTCCACCGGAATATTCTCTATGGGATTTTCCCATTGATTTTAAATGCACCACTTTTTGGTGCAATTTTAAAGATACCGCTGGTTTATTTAATATTAAATTCACGGTTGGGTCTTTTTGCCAGAACTCTATTCTAAAATGGCGTTTGTGTCCGTCTCTGTAACTCTGACAAAGGTCGAGCCCTTTGTTGCACTATTTTGGTGGGCTTCTCCACAGAAGCCCTCCAAATGGTGCCACTCTGTCTGGGTTCCACAGGAAGGGTGGAGGGGGGGAATTGGCACCCTGGACTGCGTTGCCTTAGCAACCCAAGTTGCACTCTACTGTCATTGGCCCAGTGGTGAGCCGGGCTCATCACTTAGCATGTGTGATTGACAACTAGGCTGATGAATGGGGGGTTTTCTGCATAAAAGCAGGGCCTTTGGGACTGGAACTTCAGAAATCGCCACAGGACCTAAGAATCCGAAGAGGGACGAAGCTGAGCCATCTGCAACGACACCACCGGTGAAGCCCTGCTGCAGCTACCTCACCACTTTCCCGACGACAAGAGATGATCTTCTGCTGGACGAGTCTTCTTCCTCCGAGCTGGTGGGACCAACCAGTTCACCCTTTTCGCCTTCCAAAGACGGCCCTTGGTCGAATCGCCTGTGCCAAGCACCCCGGCGGCTGTATAACCAAGCGCACCACTTTTGACCGCGAATAAAAGGACTGCACCTTTTAATCGGGAACTCCGCGACTGGTTTCCACCCTGTGCAGTGCCAACGACTCCATGTTTCCTCCGATATTCTCTTCCCCTGGTCGGAACCACAAACCTCAACCACTGCCAGGAACAACTGTCCCCGCTGGAGCTTCCTTTCTCTTAAGGTACTGTGTCCTGCCTGGCCTCCCCTTTCTACATATTGCTAAAGGTGACCCTTAAATCCTTGGCTTCTAAACTGTGTTGGCTCCAGGCCTTCTAACTATATCTTTTGACCCACCCCAACCTCTTTTGAACACGCTGCAAAGACTTTCAGTGCACTTTAAACCGTGTGATCCTGGGCACATTTTGCTTTGCTCCATTTAAAGTGGGCCTGGCCGATGAACTTTGGCTCTACAGTATATAACCTGCCTTTTTCCACTTGCTCTGAACTCTTAAAAGTGTGGGGAACTGTTTTATTCTTATGCTCTGCCTTTTTCTCTCCCATTAACTGCACTATTGGAGTGCCATCTAGGTTAAGCGCTCATTTCTGTCTTAACAAATAGTTGTGCTTTAACCCTGACTTGTCTGATAGTTATCAAGGGAGGTGTGTATACTTACCTGACTGTGTTTTAGATTACCTTTCATTGAGAGTGCTAGTGTATTACCTAAAGTGTGTTTTAAATAAATAATTATATACTTTTTATACAAAGCTCTGGTCGGTGTTTGTTTGCCCTACTGTGTTTTGGCCCTATTGTGTATACTCTGCATACTGCCCTATTCTTCTTGAGAGAAGTCTGACTGCTCAGCCACAGCTACCAGGTAAATCTGGGTGGTGCAGACTGCTACCAATTGGGTTTACTGCTGCTCCTGTAGTCTTAATCTTGTTGCAGTGTTCCCAAGGGAACTGCACAGGATTCTGCCTAACGTCCACTGTACCCATAGTCCTTCACGCATCGAGGTCCCGCAGATTGTTTTGTTCTGACATGAGGTTGCATGAAGTGTAACGCAAGTACAGGTGTATCCAAGCAGATAGATGACAGAAAGCTCATATAATATCTATGCACCTTCTCTCAGGGGAAGAAGGGTGGGTGCATGTGAATCTAAGCAGATATAAGAATCAGAAATACGATTACGGTGAGTAATCTATCCCTTCTGAGGCTTGTGAAATCTGCTTGGATCACATGCTATGTAAAGATTAGCGAGCGGTGTTAGGAGAAGGTGGTGGGTCGTGAGGAGCAGCAGCAGCAAATGGATGTTTTAGAACCGCTTGTCCCACCTGTGTATCTTCTTTGGACTGGGTGTCAATGCAGTAATGCTGAGTGAAAGTGTGTACAGAGCTCCATGTAGCTGCTTTGCAAATGCTGTCTAAGGGGACATTGCAATAAAAGCCAGAGTAGCTCCTGTGCTCCTTGTGGAGTGACCTCTTGGTGTAAAAGGCATTGTTTTGTTTGGTAATGAATAGCATAATTGTATACATCTGATTATCCATCTGGAGATGGCATTCTTGGAAATGCGGTCTCCTCCTCTGCCTGGTGCTACGGAGATAGTTGATCTGTTTTCCTAAGCAGTCTGGTCTCCTTTACGTAGTAAAGGACCGCCCTCCTCAAATCTAGTGTGTGGAGTTTTACCTCAGCTGAGCTAGTTGGATATTAAAGGGTCCTGAACTGACAATGCTTGTATTTCATTAACTCTTCTTATGGAAGTAATGGCCACTAATAAGGCGGTCTTGTATGTCAGGTGTTTCAGACATGACTTATGCATAGGCTCGACTGGGGGGCCCCATGAGCTTTGCTAGTCCTACATTGAGATCCCATCCTGTTGGTGGGTTTGAAATTGGAGGGTGCAGTCTTTTTACTCCTCCATGACTGCCTTAATGCATGGAATTTTCCAGCACAAAGCTTAAGTTTGCGAGGTGGTATATAGGCTGATAAAGCTGCCAGATGGACCTTTATAGAGTCGAATACTAACCCCGAATCTAACAAGTGGAGCATATATTTTAGAATGTGTGAAGGGGTATGTTGGGGAGAATTCTCAATGTGCTAATTCCCTCCACCTTGGAGACCCCCAGCAACTTTGCTGGATTTTGAGGACTTGATTTTTTTTTTTTTATAACCTAGAGACCCTTTTTCCCCCCACTCCCTCATGTATTTTAATGTGATTTTATACTTTCCTTTTGGTTATGGAGTCTAACCAACTCCATAGGCATTCTTTTACAATTGTCACACTGCACCTTCAGTGCAGTGCCACAGGGAAGTCTTCCAGATTTCCCAAGGTTTAAATACCTTTCTGGGATCAACTGTTTTCCAGAGCAGTAAAGTGAAATTGACTTTACTCAGCATTGTACTTGCTAGACCCATCACACCCTATCTTACAATAGTGTGCTGGAGTGGTTACGGTCATGGTCATGAAGTCAGGGGCACAGGCATGCAGGCGTCGCATGCACAGGAGACCTGGGTGGACACTGTCCTGGTGCCTGATCCTCAAGACAGACGCTTCGCATTATTCTGCACTTGCAAGTAGTGTAACACTGTCGCCTAAGGTCAAACCTACCTTTGAAGATCCTGCTTCCTGCCAGCATACTGATCAACTGGGGGAAGCTGTGCTTACCTGTACATCTCTTCGGGAAACCAAGTATTCATCTTTACACTTTCCGTAACGCCAAAATCTTCATTTTGGCACTGCAGCACAACCCGCTCCATTGTCGACAGCAGCCCCTGCAAGGAAGGTTAGACATCGAATAAACAGTCAGTTTAAGGTAACACTTCGCCATACTTTGCGCTTTTCCTTAAACAATCACTTACCTGCTGTCAAACATTGCGGTAGCATCCATCTTCCATCGGCCACATCTCGCGTCTCACAGCTGCATTGAGGCCGCATTTCCATCTAAGGGAAGAAAACAGAAGAGACATTGTTGCGGGCATAAATAGGAGCAACATATAAAGACATTAAACAGAACGAACAGCATCACAAGAGCTCAACAAAGACTTACCAATCATGAGGAGAAGCATAGTCGCAGCTGGACTAAACCTTATCCGGGATCGGTGAAGGAACTATATCCCATTCAACGTGACCCTGCCAGAAATGGCACGACTGAGAGCTTATCTTCCATAATTGACAGGTGAGCTTTATGGGCCGGCGTATGCTCACAGAAACCGTACTTTGGGGTGAAGGGTTCGAGAGGTACAACAATCACAGATGGGCACACTCACACTGTTCTCTCCACGCAGGAGCAGTATCACTACGTACCACCGCTCACAGATTTTCTACTGAGGGAGAGGCCTGAGGGGGTGATTCATGTTCAGGGAGGGCTGCAACCGTGCCCCAACGCCTCCGCAGAGACCAGGTGAGCATAACGGTTATAGTATCCCCTGTGGCTAAATGCTCACGTATAATTTTGTTACCCTTTTCTCAATTGACTGGCTGGTGGCAGTGGCTTCGTTTTGAACTACCTTGGTTTGCATTTACCGCGACCGTTCGTGGCTCTGGTAAAGTAACCGCAGGAGCCATCTTTTTCAAAATGGCGTCCAGCCATCTTTGCTAAAATGGTTCCCGGTCTTCTTTTTTTGCCAGGTCTTTGTAGAAAGGTCCTTCTCGAGAGTTTCTCTGCGCGCCAAACCAGGTTTGGTCTCTTTGTTCATTTCGCCTTTGCTGGGGTTTCTGAGAGAAACCTACCTCTGGCTCCAGAGTGTCAGGGGCAAGCAAGAAGTGAGGGAGGCGCCTGAAACTCCCTGCCTGTGCTTAGTCTCCTAGGAGTCCAAAATGCACTCTGTGGTGATTGGCTGGCTGACTGTCCGGCAAGGACAGCCACCCTGCTGCGTGAGTGAAATCTAGGCTGGAATGAATGGGAGAGAACTGAATAAAAGGCAAGTCTTTTGGCTTGGAAGGCAGTCGACCACTGGACGAAGGAACCAAAGAGCTTGAAGAAGATACCTGCTGCAACTCCTGGACCATTGGTTTGCCCGGTGAAGCCCTGTGTAGTGACTACTTACCAAGATTGCATCGACAGAGAAGCCCCTGCAAGGACGGCTTCTCCCTTTGAGTTGGTGGGACCAATCAACTCCAAAGTAAGCCACCTGGATACCATTCTCAGAGCTGGTGAGGTTTAACCAGGGGGAAGGACACAAGCTTGTGTGCTTGACTACAGCTACTCGAACCAAAGATCTTCCATTTGCCAGCTTGTTTGACCAGTCCCTGTGCTCTTCCAGCTAGTCTTCGGTTCTCTTGTTCCAGAGGTCAACTCTGCCTTCCAAGCCAAGGGACTCGCCTTTTAAAAAATGTTCTCCCTTTCATTCCATCCTAGTTGACACTCACCCAGCATGGTGGCTGTCCTTGCTGGACAGTCAGCCAGTCATGCCAGAGTGCATTTGCGTCTCCTAGGAGACTAAGCACAGGGAGTTTCAGGCGTCTCCCTCACTTCCTGCCCACCCCAGACACTCGGGGCGCCAGAGGCATGCTTCAGTCCTGAAGCCCGCCAAAGGCGTATGAACAAAGGGACCAAACCTGGTTTGGCGATCGGAGACCAACTCTAGAAGGACCTTTCCAAAAAGAAATGGCGAAAAAATACCAGGACCTGTTTGAACAAAGCAGGCTGAGACTCCATCTTGAAAAACATGGTGATTTTTAGCTACCGGTGTTTGTGGTCAGGAAAAATCATGGTAGGTCGTTGTTAAACCACTGCCACCAGCCATTTCGATAGGAAATGGTAGCATTTGACTGCTACATGAGTTTCTAGACACAGGGGATACTAGGTACCCCCCTCCAGCACTCTATTAGTAGATGGTGTGTGCTGGCTCTAGGAATTCAAAGACTAGTAAAGTCAATTTAACTTCTTTCTCTGGCAAACAGTAGTTTATCCCAGAGAAGGTGTTTACACCTTGGGACAGCCAAAAAGGCTTCACTGTCACTGCCCTGAGGGTGCTGTGTGGCACACATGAACAGATGACATAATCAAAGAACATAAGAGTAAAACACACATCAAAATACATGAGTGGGGTAAAAAAGGCTCCCTCTCTCCAGGTAAAAAAATCAAGTCCTCAAAATCCAGCAAATTTTCTGGGGGATCTCGAAGGTGAAGGGAATTAGCACATTTATGAGAATTCTCCCTAACAAGGGATAACTTAATCACCTGTGAATTGGGTTCCCCTCTTTCCAAAAGTAATGCTGTTGGTTTTCACTTTATTATTCCTGTTAGGATAATTGTATGAGTGTCCCCAATTAGGTCTTGCTTTCCCTGGCTTGCTGTTAGCCTCTCCAGAATAAGTCTGACTAGGTCTTACTTACCTTTTAGGTTGCTGGTAGCTCCTTGCAAAAGTATATACGTTTTACTTACCTTGAGTATCAATGTGTTATCCTAAAATAAGTTTATTGCTTCCCTTAGTCTGTGAACGGAAAAGGAACTGTAATTGAATATTATGAAGCCGAACTCCCCTAGAATAACTGTTAACCTGAATCATAGTTATAGGTTTTTCTGTTCCTAGAATAAGTGTTCCACTATTCAGAAACGTATACTGTCCAGTTGACTTACTATGTGATTTTATTTTTATTTTTTTTGCTGACCCTCACGGTATAACTGTTTAGGTCTACTACCCTGCATTACTGTAACGATCGGTGGCGACTTCCCTAGAACTGTTAGGTGTTCCAAATAAGGTTACATGCTTTGCTCTGTGCACCTTCAAGCATATTGTTGTTTTTATAATCGTGGTTATATATAAGTATATAGTAATTATTCCCCCCAAGATTTATCTGAGCCACTTGTGTTTAAACCATTAATTTTTACAATAGTGTGTGTTTCTTTGGACCATTTATTTGTTACAATTTCTTTGTACTGATTCTATGGCCCGCTCTCCCTCCTAAAATGTTTTACTAAGCCCTTCATTGGACTTGAGAAAAACCGTCTTAACCATAACCAACCAGCACAGATGAGCAGGATGACCTTACATATATTTTGGATCAAGGTCCCCAAAGAGATCCATTTTTGACTTTAACAGTGCCTTACAAAAAAGGGTCTCATCTAATTGGTAAACACTAGAGGCTGCAGTAAATAAAATATTTGCAAAAAATATAGGCCATGCAGCAGTGATCCAGAATATTTAACTTGGCAGCCAACACCAGAGTCTGGTGGTTCAGGCTGCTACAATCTACCAGCCAATCCGCGTATCCTTTTATCCCTCCAGATAGGGGTGATTAGAGGGTGCATGACTGGGAAAGAACAATATTTACTGCTGGAAGTATGGCTTTAAAAATAAACTAACACAACCTGTGCCTTGTCAAAGTTTACGTTTTTCGTGTGGGACTGCGTAGCTATGGTAGCTGACTACATTCCAGAAGAAGAAAGACTGCTTCCTGGCTATCAAGGATGATCAGGAGGCATTGTGTGAATGCCTCCAGTCTGGTCTGGATACTGCAGATGGCATTAGCAGATCCATGGCAATTAGCACCATGTTGTGCAGATTTGCGTGGTTGAAGTCTGTATTTGCACCGCATGTGCAGTCTTGGCTCCTCAATATGCCCTTTGATGGCTTTGGGCTGTTTGACACCAATGCTGATGAATGTTGGAAAAGCTGCAGACATCAAAAGCGGCAGCTAAATCTTAGTGGCGCCATTAGACAACTTCAACCCTCATACCCCGGTTCATCATCTTGGAGGGGGTAAGTAATTTCGATTCTACTCTACAGTTGGAAGAGGACAAGCCAGTCATTGAAGCCAGAGGATTCCCTCGTGGTGGACGAGGAAGAGGTGCCAATTCAGTCCAAGCAGCGGCAGTTTTACCTTCAGCTGCTGCTACTTTAGCTGCCTCAAAACCACTCTGAGACCTTAACCCATAAGACCCCTGTCGGAGGCAGACTTCTCAGCATCTGAAAGAAGGGCAGGGCATTACTCCAGATGCACTGGAAACAGTAGCCCAAGGTTACTCTGCCTTCCTTTAATAAAAAGACCGCCGGGTCACCCACCGGGTAACAGCTTTCAAAATTCCAGATACACTTTAAGGAGAATTCTCAGAAATGTGCTAATTCCTCTCTACCTTGGAGACCCACAGCAAGTTTGCTGGACTCCAACTTTCGCATTTTAATGTGATTTGATTTTTTTATTTTTTTTTATTTCCCTTTATTGGTTTTAATACAGAAAACGAACCAACACATCCCAAACACTTTCTCTTCTGGTTGTGGAGTCTGACAAACTCCATAGGCATCATCTTTTACATTGTCACCCAGCACCTTCAGTGTAGTGGCACAGGGAATTCTTTCAGATTTCCCAAAGGTTTAAAAACCTTCTCTAGGATAAACTACAGTTTCCAAGTGCAGTGAAGTGAAATCTAACTTTCTAGACTCGGCACCCACCATTTTACACTAGGGTGCTGGAGGGGTTACTTCGTATTCCATTTGTCTAGTTTCTCATGTAACATTGTTATGTTACCCTTTCTTCGATGAATGGCTGGCAGTGGTTTACTTTCAACTACCATGGGATGCTTTTACCGCGGGCTGCTTTCACAGCTGCAGTGAAGCACCCAAGGGTGCCATTTGTGTCCAAATGGCCCCGGTCTTCTTTTTTCACCATTTCTTTGTGGAAAGGTCCTTCTTGAGACTTACTATGCGTGCCAAACCAGGTTTGGTACCTTTGTTTTTGCCTTTGGCGGGATTCACGAGTGAAGCCCGCCTCTGGCTCCAGGGTGTCTGGCGGGGTCCGGAAGCGAGGGAGGTGTCCCAAACTCCCTGTGCTTAATATCCTAGGTGACAGGAATGCACTCTTAGGTGATTGGCAGGATGACTGATAGCTAGGTTGGAATGAATGGGAGAAACCTGCAGAAAAGGCAAGACTTTTTGGCTTGGAAGGCAGAGTCGACCACTGTACGAAGGACTCCGAAGAAGAACTTGGAAGAGATGCCTGCTGCAACTCCTGGACCGTTGGTTTGCCCGGTGAAGCCCTGCTGCTGTGCTGAAGCTCCAAATTCCTATCCAGACAAACACGCAAGGACGACTTCTCCAGTTGGTGGGACCAATCAACTCCAAAGTAAGCCACCTGGACATCCTCTCAAAGCTGGTTGAATTTCCACTTCAGTAACTGCTGGAACTTTAATAGCTGGGGAGAGGAACACCAGATTATGTGCGTTGCTTTTAAGCAGGCCAAGAGCTCGAGGAAGATCCTCCCGACTCCCAGGGAGCAAGACTGACCGAGCCTGAGCCACCTCAACCGAGTGCAAGACCCCAGATGCAAGGTGAGCCCATCTCGACAACTAGGAACCGCGATGTTGCTATTTGCGGTAGACGCGAGGAGCTGAAACACCAAAGTGCCACTTGTTTGAAGGTTGCCGGTTGCGAGCAGTGACGTCCCTTTGCTTTGCAGGAGTCCCCAGAAGTCCTCCCTCTTGTCCCCACGACCGATTCCCAGGAACACCAGGATCTGCAGAGCTGCACAGGAACAGAAGCCATATGCTGCACTTTTCTTCAGCCTAAAGGTACTGTACAGTCTAAGAGAATTTACCTCTTGCTGTGTAAACTCGCTTGTCCTCGTTGGAGACTTGTATTGGATACAGCTGTAGAGTTGCGAACATCTTCTTTGCCTCACAAGCCTAATCAGCTTGTTGCCCTACTTTGATTTCTTCTTATTCTACATGGTGTTTACTATAACCATGTATTATATTTGTGCTGTAATGTATCATGCTTTATTTTACACCTATATTGTAATTAAATGTTAAAGGTATTTGTACCGCGCACAGTCACCAACGGAGTTGGTCCCCAGGCGCTTTGGCGGATCTGCAAACGAGAAGGTGGGATCGGTTAGTAGGTGAAGCCGGAGTAGGATAGTGAGGAGTGGTCTGTTGGCAGCTTCAACTCGGTATATACCGGGTGCTGAGCTTTGGTGCGAGTATCGGATCAATGTCAGTCCTTGTGTGCTGTCGGTGTTGCTTATGTGTTGCAGCAGTGTTGTGAAGTGCGTGCGGGTTGTTGTGCGAGAGATGGTTGTGTGAGATGTCTGCAGAAATGCAGGGTGGGCGAAGGTTACGCCTGGCAGGGTTTTGGATTGTGTGAGGTGCTCCCTGTGATGTTCCAACGCGCTCTGTAAGTATTCTAATTGCTCCTCGCCGTTCTATTCTAGCGATCTCTGTAGGGTTTCTAATGCTGATGGATTGATTAATGTGGGTTGGGTGTCTATTCTCCTCCTTGGGTGCTGGGATGGTGTAGTGGACTCATCTCACAACTTTCTATCTAAATGCGTCTGCTGGCGGTTTGGCTATGGTACGTCCGGGAGGGAGTGGATGAGTCATTTGAGGGCATTCGCCTCGGTCGGAGTATGTGATCAGTCTTTGTTGACCTTTTGTGGCCATTTCCCATGATATCTTATGGTCTGTCATGGGGTCCGTTCTTTGTGTTCAGTGCTTGTCCATTTTGGGAATGACCGAGGTTGGTGTTTTCATTGTTTAATGGGGTGAGCATTCTAGTGCGTCGCTGTTGTGGTTACGCTGTGAAGAGCCATGATTTGAGGAGTTTCCTGAATGCTAGGTGGTTTGTTGTGTTCCGTATATTCTTAGGTAGGTCATTCCAGATTTTCGGTGCCTGGTGAGAGAAAGGGGATCCTCCAAGTTTTCTTCTGTTATAGGTTTTTGGTTCCAGGCGGATGTTGGTGCTTGATCTCAGTGTTCTTGTCAGTTGATGTAGGCGTAGTTTATCGATTAGGAATTCTGCGCCTTGTTTGTGTATTGCTCTGTGGGTGATACACATGGACTTGAACTTTATTTGCTGTTTTAATGGTAGCCAGTATAGTATTTTTAACGCGGGCGTGATGTGTTTTCTTCTGGGTAGCTTGAGGAGTCTGGCTGCTGCATTTTGTATGCGTTGTAGTTTTTTTAGAAGACGTTCGGCCATGCCCAGGTATGGGCTATTGTCGTCTACTCTGGACATGATCGGAGCGATGATGGAAAGTGTTTGGTTGGCGAACGACGGGAACGGTAGGATCCTTTTTTGCTGCTCGCAGGAGGAAGAAACATTTCTTTAGTAGAGCGTTTACTTGTGGCTCTAGAGTGAGGTTGTTATCCATCAGGACCCCTAGGTTTTTTACAGTTTATGATGGTGCTGGTGTGGTGCCGAGCTCTCTTGGCCATGGTATGTAGCTGATGTCTCCTCCCCTTTTTTGAAACTATCATATCTGTTTTGCCTGGGTTGATTTTGAGGTGGTCGAGTTTCATCCAGTTGAATATATCACAAAGGCAATTCTCTAGTGTAGTGTTTTCCTGTCGGGTGTCTTGTATGTTGAAGATTATTTGAGTATCGTCAGCGTAGTTGTAGCATGTGAGGCCATTTTTTTGATGAGTTTGATTAATGGGTACATGTAGATGTGGAATAGAAGTGGGGAGATGGATGATCCTTGTGGTACTCCGCACGTGGAGTCTCTAGGTTTGGACTTAAAAGGTTTCATCCATCTGTTTCAGTTCTGTTTGTTAGGAAGGATTTGCTCCAAAGTAGGGTGGTGTCTGTTATCCCCATTCCTTCCAATCTCATTAAGAGGATGTTGTGGTTGACGGTGTCAAGCTGCGGACAGATCAAGGAGAATCGGGGCGGTACTGTTGTCCGAGTCTGCGTTCGTTTTTAGGTCGTCCCATATTGAGGAGAGCTGATTCTGTTCCTCTAATTGGTCTGAAACCAACTTGTGCCTGGTCTAGTAGGCAGTGCTCTTCTATGAATTCTTGGGTTGTTTTGTAGACGTACGTTTCTAGCAGTTTGGCTATGTAGGGTATGTTGGACATGGGTCTGTAGTTGGATAAGTCCTCTACGTTTCCTGCTGTGTCTTTGAATACCGGCTTGATATAAGCTGATTTGAAGGCCTGTGGTACTTTACCTGTTGGAATTGGGAGGTTCCGGAGATTCCTGTGGTATTCCATGGGGGTTCCTTGTTTGAGAATTGTTTTGTATGTCCGTGGGGGCAAGGGTCTTCAGAAGAGCCTGATTTGTTGCTTTGGTTTACCAGTTTGACGAAGTCTCCATGATATTTCTGGGAAGCTTTGTAGCTTGTTTGGATGTTCGGTGTCGGTGGGGTTTGAGGTGTGATCGCTTGGCCTGTTTTGTAGTGTGTTGGATGGAGGTTATTTTGTTTGTCTCCTAGGTCATTGCAAAGTTTCATTGAAGGAATTGGCTTGTTGTTGCAGCCCGGTGGGTTTATTAGTTTATGATTTTGAAGGTTTTTTTTTGGGCGTTTGGTGCTCTGAAGATTCGGTTGTCGTAAACTTTCCTCTTCGCTTTTTGTATTTCCTTTTTTATGAGCGGATCTGTTGAAGGAATTTCAGTTTCTTTGCAGTGGTGGTGTTGGTCCTCCATTCAGATTCTAGTTTTCGTTTTTTTCTTTTCATGGCGCTAAGTAGTGGGGTGAACCATTCTGCTGTTTTCTTACATGATGGGTCAAGGGTTTTTCTTTGACTATGTCGTCTAGAGTTGTTGCGATCCAGGTATGGAGTAGGGCAACTTTTTTTTTTTCTAGGTGAGCTTCTTCCATGGTTGTTGCTTGTGGTTTGCTCAGTTCCAGGAGCTCGGTTAGGTTGGAGTTTTTTATGGTTCTTCAATTTCTTTTCATTATGATCAGTGGTTTTTCTTGTTGCTCTTTTGTTGGCGCGACCGTTGTGATTATGAATGGAATGATGAGGTGGTCGCTCCAGAGTATTTGAATCGGGGGTGCCATGGGGATGAGATCCTTGTTGGCGAAGATTGCGTCAAGTGTGTGCCCTGCTGAGTGTGTTGCTCCTTTGACTAGTTGTTGTAGGTTCATGGCTGCTAGTTGGGCGGTTAAGGATTTTTGTGGTTGTGGTTTCTTCATCGAACCAGATGTTGAAATCTCCGAGGATGATCAGATTATACTTGATGGCCAGGATGGTGATTGCTTCCATGAAGGCGTCTATGAAATTTGCATCGTAGGTTGGTGGTCTGTATATCCGTATGAATTTCAGGTTAGTTTTGGGGTTTACTGATAGCCGTAGTATTAAGGATTCACATTTATCGATGTTTAGTGGATCTTCCATTTTGATGGCCAGTTGTTCCTTGTGGATGATTGCTAGTGCCCACAAACCCCCCTCCCCCTTTTGGATTTACTGTTTGCTTGGATGCATTTGAAGTCTGCAGGCAGTTGTTGAGGGTGATCTTGTAGTTGTCGTCAAGCCATGTTTCGGTTACAAATAGGATGTCTATGCCTCCTTCTGGTAGGTCGTATATTTCAGTTGATTGTTTGGACATTGACCTTGCGTTTATTGAGTTACAGTGGATTCTCTGGGTGTGACTTTGTTTTGTTGTTCAGGTTTGTAGTAGTCCGGTGGTGGTGGTTCCGCATTGATGTTGGTAGGATGAAGAATGGCGACAGCTGCTTCTTCATTGAAGCGGTCCAATAGGTTCATAACAGGGCTGATCAGTCGTGGTGTTTCTGCTGTGATGCTGCTCGGTTGAAGATAAACGATGGCTTATTCTTCATCGAATCTGATAGTTAGGTCGGAGGTAGCATTTTTGGTTGTCGGGTCTTCGTATTGTGTGGGATGGTGTGGAAATGGATGGTGCCCCTTTGTTCTTGTGATGTAAGCGGTAATGGGGTTGGAGCCATCCCACTCTTGAGTGCTCCCGTCATTTTTCCAGGTGTTTCGGGAAATTCTTTGTATGTCTTGGTTTCCGTGTTGAGATTTCGGTGTTCCGTGGTTGTCGTGAGGTATAGGGATTTTTCTCTTACAAACTTTGTTCCGGTTATGACTGCTTTAGGCGCGTTTCCTTCCAATGAGGCTACTTCTTCTGGGTTCCGTCAGTGTTGTGTGTTCACGTCCCTTGTTGCACGATCTTGCTCTTTCTCGCCGTCCTTTTCTGGGTTGGGCCAATTTTCAGTTTAAGGTGCAGACTTAGTAGGGCAGTTGGTCCTCTATGCTGTGTTGTGCAGGCGCGGTAATCTTGGTTTTTCCTTTTCTGGATGCGCTAGGGTGCTCTCCGGCTCAGTCTGTCCTTTCTGTCGGTGGGTAGGGTGGGTTTCCTGAGGGTGCACTGTCAGGGAGGGTTATGGGTGTTAGATGGTCTGGTGAAATGGGACTCAATTAAGGTAGGTGGTGATGAGTTTCCGGGATTAATAGAGTACTGAACTAAGCACAGTTAGATTAGGGGCCCTGTATATTGGGATAAAGGCTTACGCCTAAGAAGGCGACAGAGTTCTGGACCTAATACAGCTAGATTTGAGGGTCAGCCGAAACAGTGGAGCACAATACCAAGCACAGCTAGACCTGAGGGTCCCGCACCATGGGAGAGGCCCACGTCTAGGAGAGCAACATGGTATGAGACTAAACTATATTTGAGGGTCAGTTCAGGCAGTACTGTATGATACCAAACACAGCTAGATCTGAGGGTCTTCTACAGCACCCAGATACCTACGGGTGGGGTGCGCTTAACAAATAAACAAACACTTTGAAAACATTGTGCAAGACTTACTTACCTGCAAGAAGTGCTTTGGTACACCTTGACTTTTGCTTATTTTACATTGGCTCCACTGGCTCCTTGAAAGACTCTTCTCTCCTCTGCTTATGTGGTTTTGCCTTCCTTCTACGAAAGAGTTAATTGACTTTGCATTGTTTTTTTTTTTTTTAAAGTACTTCCCTGGTTGTGAATAATTCTGTGAACACTTGTCGTATTCGGAAACATTTTCTTTGACACTCCTCTCAATATTCTAAATGCAACAGTGATATAATGTCTCCAGCACCCTAACTATTGAAGTCACCTGAGGGTCTAGGTAGTGTCCGTGGGTCATCTCAAATGGGTATTTGCTGATTTAGAAAACAAAGTGTGAATTTTCTGAAGTGTATTTGTGTTTTGCTTTATATTGCTCCCTTCTGAAGGCTTATTCAAACTGACTGTTAAATTCATAATTGTTTAATCAAGAAATCTTGTGTGTAAGTTTATTTGGATACTTGTCACTGTGACTGTGTAACTCCCCTACAGCTCGCATTGACCCCTCAAACCTGGCTACTCGACCGCACTACCAACCTGTGTAGTACAGACCTATACCAAAGGTTGGGTTCCAAGAGTTCAGGGTCGTTGTAGAGCACCCAAAGAGTACTGCATACAATCTTCCCTAAAAGGCTCCTTGTGCATGATACGTGGACCCTACTAGCGTAAGGTTCTATAGAACTGGTACATGTGACAGAGACGGGTTGGTACTCCCCGTATTTTCTGATTCCCAAAAAGGACGAATGATTTGGGAACCATCTTGGACTTAAGGAACTTGAGCAAGTTCCTCAGGAAGGACAAGTTCAAGATAGTTACCCTTTCTCAGATCCTTCAGGGCCTCCAACTCAAACTGGATGGCGTCACTGGACCTTTAGGATGCTTACTTTCATGTGCCTATCCATCATAAGCAGAGAAGGCATTTGAGGTTTGCGGTTGGCTTTTCTCATGATCAGTTTAGATTTCTGCCATTCGGGCTGACGTGTGCTCCTAGAATGTTCACAAAGTTAATGTCGGTGGTGGCAACGCCTCTCGGGAGAAGGGGATTCATGTCTACCCCTACCTGGACAATTAGCTGATCAGAGCATGTTCACTTGAATAAGCCCAGGAACAGCTCAGCGTAACCTTCCACGCTCGCCACAGACTGGGCTTCTTACAAGAAGTCCAACATGATACCATCTCAAAGGCTCTGATTTATTGTGGCAGTCCTGGATGCTTCTTCAAGAAAAGCCTCGTCACCCGAGGTGAGGGCTTAACACATTCTGCAGATGGTCACCAAATTCCAGAGTGTCCAGTGTCTTCCGCCCTTCAATTTGTTTTTTTTTAGGTTGCTCGGTCTTGCGGCATCCTGCATTTTCCTGGTGCCAGAGGCTCGCCTGAGAATGAGCCCTCCAATGGGCGGTACCGTAGATGGAGCAGCCAGGCTTATCTTAGGCTGGACAGAGGGCTGTAGAATCAGTACAAATAAAATTGTAATACTATTTATGTAAAAATAAAGTATTTATTTAAATACAAGCAGGCCCAGAAAAATCTATGGGCAATTAATTACTATCACACATTATATGTAATCAGTTATAAAACTACAACACTATGCTTGAAGTTACAGACCAAAGCATAACCCTTATTTGAAACAGCTAACAGTAGTTCTAGGGAAGTCAAACCAGTTCATACACATTTAGTATAGGTCGCACCTATTCTTGGGGCGTAAAAAACCAATGGTTACTTTCACAATTGCATTCAGTAATGCAAGGGCAGTAGACCCTAGCAGTTGTACAGTGAAGCTCCGTAACAAATCACGTAAACCGTCAACTGGATAGTATACGTTTTGTGAATAGTCGAACACTTATTCCAGGTACAGTAAAAACCTATAATTACTTTTGTTAGACTAGGTGAGTAAAACTTAAGGATGTAATATTCAATTACAGGTGCTTTTGAGATCAGTGAAAAACAAATTAAACAGTAACTCTAACTTATTTTTGGGATGGCATACAGCTTACTCAAGGTAAGTTAAACACATATATACTTTTTAAATCTCACAATGGAGTCCAGGTTAGATTTTTCCCAGCTATACAAGTAACTTGTGTATGACTTATATGGGACAGTTGGAACCACAAACTCTTATGTCTACAACAGTAAAGTGAAAGCAAAACCCAATGTTACACTTTACTGAATGACTCAAAGCTATTCTAGGTAGGCAACAACCTAGACAATATTGTGTGCGGTACCCTTTGGGAGACTACAGCAACCTTGACCACCTGGCAATAGGAACCCAACCTTTGGTATAAGTCTGTATTGCACAAGTTGGTAGTGTAGCTTTTTTGGAAAAGTGTGTATGCAGTACCCTTTGGGACCACTACACACAACTAGGACTACAGGTGTAAGCAAAACCAACCTTTGGTATACGTCTGTACTACACAGTTTTGTGGTAGCGTTGCTGAGCAGCCAGGCTGATCTCAAGAGGGGAATGTGAGCTGTAAGGATATTACACAGAGGTCTATAATTACAAGTATTCAAATAGACTTGCACTCAAGGTTTCTTGGTAAAACACTTCCTAATTTATTATACAGTTAGTTATGAGGCATTTACCAGAAGGATGCAATCTATATCACACAAATATACTTCAGTACTTCACACATCAGGTTCTGAGGCATGTAAACTACTTTTAAGGGGGAGCAAAAAGGCATTCAGAGCGTTTGAAGTAGGAGCAAAAAGGCATAGGTTAGTAAAAGGAAGGTTACTCTTGAACAGTGCAAATAGTTTTGAGTTCACCAGAGGAGCCAATTCAATGCAGTAGGTTAGGCCAACGTCCATGGGCTAATGTCTTGTATGGGATCAGCAGTTCTGGTACTTAAACAGTAAAGTCTTTGCCAAAGTTCCCAAGTAGTTTGTAAAAGAAAGATTCATATGTTGGGTCACAAGGTGACTAGGCCTGCAAGTTGGCAAAGTTTGAAGCACTTTCGCAGTAAGAGGTAAGTTCTCTGTCGGGTTTTCATAGTACCTTACAACGAAGAAAGATGCAGCTGAAGACATCTGTTACCATCAGTTCCTGCAGATCTCGCTGTTCCTGAGCCTCAGTCGTGGGGACAAGAGGGAGGATGTCGGGGCTCCTGCACTGGGACTGGTTAGAAATCTGGCAACGGCAAATCTTCAAGTCCGGTAGCTGTAGACAATCTCACAAACTGGTGTCCTTCTCCCTGGTTATTCGATTTCCTGCAGCACTCTGAGGAGAATACAAGCAGCTCCGAGAATGGTATCCAGGTGGCTTAGTGTCGAGTTGAGTGGTCCCTAATTACGGAAGAAAACCAGAGGATACAATTTTGGAGACAGAAGGAATCAAGAAATTTAATTGAACCTGATCCATTATTTAAATATCAAATTTTAATCGAGAATTAATCATAGCACTCAATAATTTTACATCGCAGGAAAGGAATTAAGAACACATAATTTCACATAGTCCATCTCATTCGTACACAGGCATCCAATAACATTCATACATCCATCCATCACAATAATACATGTAAGGTAAAACTTTATCCTAAGAAAGTCATAACAATTGATTTACTTATTGTCTTCATAAAAAAGAGAGAAAGAGATATATAATAGATATGAAAAGCCACAACAACAGATAGTTCAAGTGGTCATCAGTTTAGGATGGGTCACATCGATGTCCAAAGTTGACCTCATCAGTGGTCCCACCAACTCAAAGTGAGAAGTTGTCCTTGAAGGGCTACTCTGTCAAAATGAACTTGGCGATTGGGACCTGCAGCAGGGCTTCACCGGGCAAACCAACGGTCCAGGAGTTGCAGCCGCTGTCCTCTTCCTGCTAGTCTTCGGTTCTTTTGTTCCAGTGCTTGACTCTGCCTTCCATGCCAAGAGACTCTCCTTTTATCCAGTTTGCTCCCATTCATTCCAGCCTAGCTGCCACTCGCCCAGCAGGGTGGCTGTCCTTGCCGGACAGTCAGCCAGTCAAGCACGCCAGAGTGTATTTGGGTCTCCTAGAAGACTAAGCACAGGGAGTTTCGGGCACCTCCCTCACTTCCTGCCCACCCCAAACACTTGGACGCCAGAGGCGGGCTTCAGTCCTGAAGCCCGCCAAAGGCGTAGCAACAAAGGGACCAAACATGGTTTGACTCGCAGAGACAAGCTCTAGAAGGACCTTGCCAAAAACTAATTGTAAAAACAGGTCCTGGTCTTCTATTTTTGCCGAGTGGGCTCAGGCGCCATCTTGAAAAATATGGCTCCTGCGATTTAACGCTACTGTTGTTGGCGGTTGGGAAAAATCATGGTAGTTCGTTGTAAAACCACTGCCAACAGCCATTTCGATAGGAAAGGGTAGCATTTGACTGCTACATGAGTTTCTAGACACGGGGGGGGGGGGGGGGGAATACTAGGTAACCCCTGCAGCACTGTATTGTAAGATGGCGTGTGCTGGGTCTAGGAATTTCAAAAGACTAGTAAAGTCAATTTCACTTTACTTTCTCTGGAAACATTTGTTTATCGCAGAGAAGGTATTTAAACCCTGGGACAACCTAAAAGGCTTCCCTGTGTCACTGCGCTGAGGGTGCTGTGTGACACAAATGAAAAGATGCCTATGCAGTTATCTAAAACTCCACAATCAAAGAACACAATTCTCCCTAACGCGGCTGAGCAGCCAGGCCTATCAAGAGGGGTCAATGTGTGCAGCACAGTGGTTACACAGGGATTCACAGTGGCAAGTATTCAAATAAACTTGCACTCAAGGTTTCTTGATTAAACAATTACCTAATTTAAGTTGGTTATATAAGCCTTCTTCAGAAGGGATCAAAATATGTAACGCTTCAAAACACTGTTTCTCTAAATTAGATGATACCCATTGGGGATGGCACACACACTTCCTACACCCGCAGGTGACTTAAATAGCTAGGCCACCGTTGACACTGATTTATCACTGGTACATTTAGAGTAATATTGAGTTTGGCGCAAAGGTTAGATAAGGGAATAAAACAAAGGTTAACAAATTAATAAAATTGTTAAGTACTTTTTCAACCCTCCAATGCAAAGCAAATTAACCCTTTCCTGGGGGGAAAGGTAAAAACTCAGAGGAAAGAGTCTCTCAGGGAGCCAGAACAGCTAATGTTAGTTGAGCAAAGTCTAGGGGAGCTGCAGATCTTCTTTGCAGATAAGTCTTGCACAGAACAGTTTGTAGAAATAAAATCACTTGAAGGGCCACAAGCTGGGAGGCTTGTGAGGGGCACAGTTGCAAGCAACTCTGCAAGGTTAAAGAAGACAAGTCTGAACTGAGAACAAGTAAGGCTACACCACAAGAGGCAAGTTCTCTTAACTTTACAGTACCTTTGGTTAGAAGAAATGGTTCCAGATGGCTTCTGTTCCTGTAAAGCTCTGCAGATCCTGGTGTTCCTGTGCCTTAGTCGTGGGGACAAGAGGAGAACGTCTGGGACTCCTGCACTGCAATGGGAAGGTCAGCGGCAGCAATGGGCAAACTTAAATTCTGCGGCACTTTGCGGTTTCAGCTCCACGCGTCTGACAGCAAATAGCAACAGTGCGGTTCTGGGATACCACTTCAGACTTTCCTTGCATCTGGGGTCCAGCATTCCGTTGAGGTGGCTCAGGCTTGGCCGCCCTGCTTCAGGGAAGTCTGGAGGATCTTCCTTGCACTCGGGTCTGGCTTAAAAGCGATCCACTCAATTTGGTGTTCCTCTCCCTGACACTCTGGTTCCAGCAGCAGTGGAAGTACAGCCAGCTCCAAGAGGATATCCAAATGTCCTTATCTAGTCGCAACAAATTCAGAGCTTCAGCACAGCAGCAGGGCTTCACCGGACAAACCAACAGTCCAGGAGTTGCAGCAGGCATCTCTTCCAAGTTCTTTGGATTCCTTTGGCCAGTGGTCGACTCTGCCTTCCAAGCCAAAAAGCCTCGCCTCTTGTTAGGCAAGATTGTGTGCAGTACCCTTTGGCTGCACTACAATAACCTTAACCTCCTGACAAAAGGGACCCAACCTTTGGTATAAGTCTGAACTACACAGATTGGTAGTGTGGTCGAGCAGCCAGGCTTATCTCATTAGGGGTCAATGTGAGCAGTAATGTTGTGATAGTTACAGTAGCAGTTATTCCGATAAACACTCTAGGTTTCGTGATAAAACAGTTTATTTCAGTCAGTTGTGAAGCCTTCTTCAGAAGTGAGCAATATATGTAACAATTAAAATACACTTCAAAACACGTTCTCTAAATTAGTTGGTACCCATTGGAGATGGCACACAGACACTTCGTACACCCACAGGTGACTTAAATAGCTAAGACACTGGACATTGATCACGAGTACATTTAGAGCAATACAGAGTTTGGTGCAAAAGATGGACTAGAAGAATGAAACGAAGGTTAACAAATAATTCACAAACAGGTAAGTACTTTTGAAAACCTTCCAATGGCAACTGAGTTTTGACCTTTCTTGGGGAAAGGGTCAAAGCACAAAGTCGGAGGTAAAGAAGTCTCTCAGGGAGCCAGGACAGCAATGTTAATTGCACAATGTCAAGGTGAGCTGAAGATCTTTGCAGGTAGGTAAATTCTTGCACAGTGTTTTTAGAAATGTTTGTAGAAAAATTGAACACTTGAAGGGCCACAAGCTGGGAGGCTTGTGAGGGGCAAAGTTTCAGCAACTCTGCAAGGTAACCAAGACCGGTCTCAACTGAGAGCAAGTAAGGCTACACAACAAGAGTTCTTGGACGTTACAATACCTCTGGTTAGAAGAAATGGATCAGCTGACTTCTGTTCCTGAACAACTCTGCAGATCCTTTTCTTGAGCCACAGTCATGAGGACAAGAGTGGGGACATCTGGGACTCCTGCTCTGCAATGGGAAGGTCGGCACCAGCAATGGGCAGTTCTTCAGTGTTTCAGCTCCTTGTTTCTGACAGCAAACAGCTACACTGCGGTTCTCAGATACCACTTCAGACTGTCCTTGCTTCTAGGGTCCAGCACTCTGAGGTGGCTCAGGCTTGGTCAGTCCTGCATCGAGGAAGTACGGAGGATCTTCTGAGCGTTCGGGTCCGACTTAAAAGCAACACACCATCTGGTGTTTCTCTCCCTGGCTCTTCAGTTCCAGCAGCAGTGGAAATGCAACCAGCTTCGAGAGGATGTCCAGGCGGGCTTACTTTGGAGTTGATTGATCCCACAAACTCAAAGGGATAAGTTGTCCTTGCACGGCTTCTCTAGTTGCAGCGAATTCGGAGCTTCGGAACAGCAGCAGGGCTTCATCAGGCAAACCAATGGTCCAGGAGTTGTAGCAGGCGTCTTTTCCAAGTTCTTAGGATTCCTTCGTCCAGTGGTCGACACTCTGCCTTCCAATCCAAAAAGCCTTGCCTTTTATGCAGGTTCCCCCATTTATTTCAGCCTAGCTGTCAAACGCACAGCAGGTTGGCTGTCCTGCAAGGACTGCCAGCCAGCCAATCATCTTTGAGTGCATTCCTGTATCCAAGTGGATTAAGCACAGGGTGTTTCGGGCACCTCCCTCCATTCCTAACCCTGCCAGATATGCTGGAGCCAGAGGCGGGCTTCACTCCTGAATCCTGCCAAAGGCAAAACGAACAAGGGGACCAAACCCGGTTTGGTGCGCAGAGTAAATCTCAAGGACCTTTCCAACAAGAAATGGCGAAAAAAGACTGGGGCCATTTTGACAAAATGGGCACCCATGGGTCTTACTGCAGCTGCAATTGCAGCACGCGTTAGAAACTCAATGGTAGTAAAAAATAAACCACTGACACCAGCCATTGATTGTAGAAAGGGTGACATCAAATAGTTACATGAGAAACTATACAAGGGATACTAAGTAACCCCTCCAGCACTCTATGGTAAGATATTGTGCGGGTATTGCGGCCCCGCAAGTTCATAGAAACACGTGGGATGGCTCAAAATGCATGTCTTTTGTCTCGTGGGTCTCACCAGGCTCAGGTCAGGGTCTTCGTTTTTGGAATCCCCCAGGTCGATTGGAAGGAAGGGCTACAGCAGGCTCCGGTTACACATCCGGCTCTCCGGTCACTGGAAATCGTTTCAGCCATTTTTCCTTAATCATCCTCTTTGGTTTCAGTTTCAGTGGTCGACTTGTCTTCAGCTTCCAGGTTCACAGTATTTAACAGGAACTACAGCACAACTTCTGCTTGATCTCCCTGCATTTTACAACAAGGCGTGGTCTGGTTGTCCAATCAGGTCAGCAAGCCCCCTACTAGGATTTGTCCCCATTCAGGCAAGGAGGAAGACAAAGGGCTGTGGATTTTTGGACTCCTACCTTGCTTCCTGCCTTCAGACAGACTGGAGCATGAGCGGGGAGTTCAGGGGACTCCCGCCAAAGATAAAAAATCGCACAAAGGAATTTCCGCCCTGGATGTTGGGGGGAAGGAACAAGAAACACTATAATGGCAAAAAGACTGGGTCCATTTTGGGAAAATGAGCACCCTTACGTGCCCTTACTGCAGCTGTGAACACAGCCTGCTGTAAAGGTGCACCAAATAAATATAAGGTATCACTGCCACCAGCCATTGAAGGTAAGATTGTCCCTGTAACAGAATTGTTAGTTTTAATCTGAAAGGGGATACGTTGTATCTCCCCAGTACTCCACATGTGGTGAGATGTGCCGGTTTCACAAAATAAAATGTAAATGGAATTCAAAGATCCTTTCTACCCTTGCGAACTGTAGTGCTCTGGTTTAGCCAGAGAAAATGTAAAAGGGGAGCACCTAGGGCAACCGAGCAACAACAGGCACTTATTGCCAAAAAGTTGATAGAGGATGACTTTAAAAAGACACTATGGAGAGTCAAAACTATGACACCCATAAAGAGTAAAAGATTCTGAGTGTGGAAAAAGGTTCCCACTCTGAGGTCTAAAAGCAAAAAGTTCTCGGGTGGAACCAGGTCAGGAAGATTTTTTCATTTTATTTGAAAATCTTACCCAACAGCTTGCAAGGACATCTTTCTGAAGGGAGAATCTTTTTGGCAGCCATGGCCGGAGATAACCGTAGTGACGGACGCCTCACGGGGTGGGGAGCCCACGCCAACGATCCATCAGCGGTCATTGGTCTCTCCAAACATATCAACCTTTTGGAGCTAAGGGCAATCAGACTAGTGCTCAAGGCCTTCCTGCCCTTAGTACAGGGAAAAAAAAATGTCCTGATAATGGACAACAGTGGCAATGTACTACCTCAACAAGAAAGGAGGCGTAGGGTTACTACCACTGTGCAGAGGCACAATGCAGCTCTGATTCTGGGCAATTCGAAAAGGAATCTCCCTGTTGGCAGCTCACCTAACTGAGCACGGCGGTGGACGCTCTGAGCATTCAGAGCAGACTCCCACGGGTGTGAACTAGCTCAGGAAATCCTTCAAGAGATTTTCACCCTTTGGGGAACCCCGCAAGTGGATCTGTTTGCAACCAGTGTAAACCGGAAGTAAGAACAGTACTGCTCCAGGGAATTTCCCCCAAGAGTTGCTCTAGGGGACACGTTCGTAGTGGACTGGGAGTTTCCACTGTTGTGCGGATTTCTTCCAGTACCCGTCATTCCTCACTTGATCAGGAGATTGAGAAAGTTCGGTAAAGCCATGATCCAAATTGCTCCAGATTGGGCCAGGACGACTTGGTACCCGGATGTTCTGGAGATGTCATCTGCCCTCCGATGCATCTTCTACAAAGAGAGGACCTTCGGTGACGAGAAGAGGGTCAGGTTCTCCATCCAGAGGTCAAGACACTCAACCTTCATGCATGGTTTCTGAGAGGTTGAGATAAAAGAATTGGGGACCACCCCGGATGACGTAATGGAGATGTTGCTTTCGGCCAGAAGGCCAGCAACAAAATCTTTGTACAGGCATAAGAATGTGGATCCTTTTCTTTGTGATGCACCTATGGTGCTTGCTTTTTTTAAATTGCATCTGGCGAATCTGGGGCTCGAGATTGGAACAATTAAAGGTTACCTGGCAGCGCTGTCTATTTTCAAGCGGTCTTCCGAGGAGAATTCATATTTTAAAATCCCACTGATTGTTCAATTCCTAAAGGGTCTTAACGTATTGACACCAGTTCCTTTCCAAGTCCCTAATATGGGATCTTAACCTGGTGTTAAAATGTCTAACATGCATCCCTTTTGAGACCATTCATGCCCATAAAGACTTAACTTTTTAAACTTATTTACTAATAACCGTAACATCACCCCACAGGGTGAGCGAGTAGCAGGCAATTTCCTGTAAACCCCCACATACTGTTTTCTATAGACAAGGTGGTTCTCAGGGCAAAACCTTCTTTTCTACCTAAGGTAGTCTCCGACTTTCTTCTACCCACCTCCTCCTAGAAAGGACGAAAGATTACATAGGCTGGACCCAAAAAGGGCTCTTGGCTTTTATATATCAAGAATGGCTAAAATTCATCAATTGCCAATTATTCATTGACTATACAGGCCATAAATTGGGTTGAACTCGGACAAAACACTATATCCAGATGGATCCTCCTGGCTATTGGCGAATGTTACAGGTTAGTGGGCAAAGACCCGCTAGAAGGCTTGATGGTGCATGGCAACCTCTGCTGCTCTTCATTCAGACCGGTGTTCCAGTTAAAGAAATGTGTGCAGCAGCCACTTGGTTGTCTGTTTACACTTTTGTGTAACATTACTGCCTGGAATAATCTTCCGGTCAAGGACAATTTGGAAAAGCAGTCCTTCAGTCAGTCATGATAACCGTTAAGACAAAATATCTCATACTCCCACCCAGGACTCCAGATAAGGTGCGTACAAGGCCTTTTTACACACCTAAATTTTGGAAATGGGACAGCTTTATTTTCCTGGGTACATTTACACAAGTTTAGAGCAGAGGGCATTGCAAAGGTCAGGTTACTAGACACAAACCAGAACGCTTCTTTTGAATTATATTGAATTATATCTATATGGATGTAATCGCAAGCCATGCCATGGACAAAAGCCTCTGAAACAATGTATTTCTCTGAACCCTTTAAAAAAAAAGAAACTGCACACTGATCAAAGGAATGGTTATTTCCGTTCAGCATCTGCTGTGTTGCTGCTCATGGAGCAAATAGCACTGCATGTTTATTTTCCTAGCATTTTAGGATTGTTTAATGAAGAAGATGGAAAACTAAATTGCAATTTAGAATACACATTTTGTAACACATTATGCTTCTTTTCTAATGAAAGCAAACCAGTATTTCACAATTGTATTTTTCAGAGTTCCTGTGCTGTGCGCATAATCACTCGGGGGCAGATCATTTTTACACTTTTAATTTACACTCCACTTATAAAAAGTGTGTAAAATGATGACTATGCACGGTCTAGTTTACATCATACAACCTTGCAGTCAATGGGGTACATTAATATAAATGGTAAGTGGCAGCAGATTCTTTGCTCAAGGGTGAGTGATTGTCATTACACCAGTGTTCTAGCCTCATCTTCAAGACTACAATTAAAACATCCAAAACCTGACTCTCCAGGAGGTGCAAGTGCTGTTCAAAAACAAACAAATGAAAGTCACATTTGTAATTGAAATAGAAACTCAGCAAAACCTGTCCCTGTGATAATCCAGGTAGGTATTTTACTTTATTTAGCACTTCATACAGGTTTCGTCCAACATCTAGGAACTGATTATACCTCAGTCGATACTCTGTTAACTGACCTCTGAAGGATGTTTGCCAATAAGATAGCTCAGCCGGTTGAGCACTCATTGCTGCATGCTGTACATTGAATCCCAGCAAGGCCAACTCAGCCTTTCCTCTTTTCGAGTTCGATAAGAGTACCGACTTTGGTTTGGTGATTTTGATAAATATGTTCTATGTACAGTGCTTTGTGTTAGGCAGAATTATATGCACTACCCTTTGGGAATACCACACACAATTAAGACTACAAGTGACAGTACAAATTCACCTTTGGTACAAGCCTGTACTGCACAGTAAAAGTGGTAGCGATGGTTGAACAGCCAGACTTATCTCAAGAGGAAGTGAGCAGTATCAATAGTTGCACAAAGGACAGCAATTACTATGATTCAAACAAGCACTGATTCAAGCTTTCTGAGTAAAAGAATATACATTTATTTACACATTAGTTGTATAACATCTTACTAAAGTAAGGTAGTTGCAAAAATCACTCAATACACCACACCACTCCCAATAGATTCTGGACAAGTTAAACTCAAAAATTAAGTGTGAGCAAAATGGCACTCCAACAATTCAAAAGGGAGGGAAAGACAGTTAGATATACATTGAGCAGCACCAACAGGTAAGTAAGCAGGGCAATCTAGAAAGAGGAACTACAGTGATGGAATCAAAAAAGGCTTAGGGCCAAAGTCAATAGGACCAGTCTTCTGCTCGATCACACAGTTCAGGGTAGTTAGCGGTTAAGTCTTTGCCAAGAGTGCCGGACGAAGTTGGTCGGCAGAAAAGTTAGTTTAAAGAGTAGAGAGGGACAAGCCCTCGGATTGGTTTAAGGTTTCACACATCTTCGCCGCGGCTGAACGAAACGAACAACCGGATTTGCACAGTACCTTTTAAATGGAGAAGCTGTACCTGAGGTGGACGTTCCCGTTAGTTCCTGCAGGCTCACGGTTCCTGAAGTGACTGTCAGACTGACCTGAAGTAGGAAGACTGAAGGGTCCTGCGCTGCCCAGGGAAGAAACGAGCAGCAGAGCAAAGCAACAAATAAAAGGTGCACTCCTTAAAACCCAAGCAGGGTCTGACCTTCCTGGCTATCCGGCCCACTGTAGCTCTGTACAGCGAATTCTACCAGAGGGAAGTCCTGGCTTGCAGTTTGGGCGAACTGGTTGGTCCCTCCAGCTCCGTGGAAGAAGTTTCCTGGAGGATCTTCTGTCGTTGGAGTCTGAAGATTCGGACCTGCAGAAGAGCTTCACTGGGCGGTTGTCATTGTAAGGGTCCTCTTCCGTCAGCTCCTCGTCGGTTCTTTCATTCCAGTGGCAACTCTGCCTTTCCAGACCCAGAGACCTGCTTTTTATGCAGTTTTCCCCCATTCACCCAGCCTGGCTTTCAATTGCACAGCAGAGTGGCTGTCCTGGCGGGACAGTCACCTAGCCAATCAAACAGGAGTGCGACCTGGGTTACCAAGGGAACCTATGGCAGGGGTCCTAAAACCCCTCCCTCACATCCTACCTACCCAGACTTTCAGGCGCCTAAGGAGGGCTTCTGCGGAGAAGCCCACGAAAAGATGGTGAACAAAGGCACCAAACCTGGTTTGGCGCGCAGAGTGAAACAGACATTTTCAAAAAGAAATAACGAATAAACCCAGCTGGAACCGTATAAAAACGTATGTGGTCTAGCGGTTTTAAGTTCGAGGCTACCAAGATAGCCTAAAACAATACCAAGGTTATTTAAGATAATCGCAGTAGGAAAAATAGGGTAGTTACCACTGCTACCAGCCAAGTCTTGATGAAAAGGGGGCGAAACTATGCCCCAAGAGAAACACACAAAAAGGGATAAGTATTAACCTTTTCCAGTACTCTATGTAAGATAGTTTGTACTGGGTCTGTGTATTTCTAAGAGACTAATGGCAACTTTACTTGTTCTGGGAGACAGTCAGTCCCAGAAAATGGAGTCTGAGTTGGGGAGTCTAAAAGACATCCCTGTGTCACTGCACTGAAGGTGCTGTGTAACACACAGTAAAAAGATGCCTATGGAGTAGGTGAGGCTCCAGTCTATGAACACAAAAATGTTGAACACACACAGCAAACCACATGTAAGAGTGGGGGAAAAAAAGGCTCACACTCTTGCCAGGTGGAAAAAAAAATCCTAGAAATCCAGCAACGCTTCTGAGGGACTCGGTAGGAAAGGGAAATTAGCCATTCTGGAGAATTCTCCCTAACACTTTGTCAAAAGCGCTATATGAATAAACATTTGACCATGAGATTAGATATAGAATTTAGCATGGTGTTCTTGCCTCCCAGCACTGTTGTATCATAACATTGGCATACCATTAGGTAGTAATATCTCCAGGAAATGAGGACTTTCATTAAACACCAAAAGACAATTCTGCTATCGAACCTCAAAACATAGTGCAATTCATGTTTGCTTTACTATGTAATTGGTTACGTTTTTGTGTTCAACATTTAAATATATACAGGCGAGATCAAATGGCCAGACCTTGGAGAAATAATGAAAGGTGTATACTGTCACAATGCAGAAATCTGCTGCATAGTAAGGATTTCCATAGTTTCTTTACGCGTCTGCAGGATATCGCATACATTTTACTGTCATGCAAAGGAGAAAAGTCATTTTTTCTCTTAAAACCACATTTACTCTGAAAGTTGAAAAATAGGGAGTAAAATACTCCCACCTCAAAATCTTAACTGGAGCACTGCTCCCACCACCAAATTATTACTGCTTTGGGAGTCTATGATAAGATGAATACGTAGGAGGATACAATCCATTCAAACAGGTTACTTCTGGTAACCGTCTTTCGATTGGATGTTCCTCCCACGGATTCCTCATCGCCCCTCCGAGCCTACCCCGCTGTAGAATGTACGTGTCTTTACACGTTACGCTTTCTTGGAGCCTACGGTCTATGGCACGCCTGGTAATTCCTCTACAGGAGGGGAAAAACAGAACTGAAGCCAACGGGCGCTGCATGCGCTATTTATCCTGATGACGTATACAGTCGAACGGAGGCCCTCGAGGGACATCGACTCAGTGAGACGGCACACAGCGCCCTCAGTCGATAAAAAAATCAGAAGCGGCTAAAGCTGGAATTATAATTATCATAAGATGACGAATATGTGGGAGCAACATCCATTCGAAAGAACGTTACCAGGGGTAAGCAACTTATTCTTCTGTGCTCTGAATTAACTGCTTGGTGTTGATGCATGTTACAAATAAATACAAATCTGAATTAAACAAATGTACAGACCATCTATGTTTACCTCCACCCTGGTGCCCGACTCACTTTCAGCGGAATCTCTTTCAGGAGCTCCTGGCTGACAAATACAGCAATCGGGAAATGCGCTTCGACATCTGCAGTTGTCAGTTTGTGTATCACTATTCGTTTGAGACGTGCGAGCAGGCTGACCTGATGCTCCGCAATGCCTGTGAAAATCTCTGCCCAGGAGGGTATTTCATTGGCACCACTCCAGATAGCTTTGAGATTGTGTAAGTGTGCTCCATTTTTTCACTTTAATGTTTGCCTCTGAGTACACCATGTAGCTTCAAGCAGTGTCTGTCCGATGATAATTATGCACATTTGTTTGTTCGAGATTTTTTTTATAGCTAAAGATCAGTGCATTTCAGCTCTAGTTAATTCACCCATGTGATAAGTCAAGTTGAAAGCATGTGGGAAATTGCAGTGCAAACACAGAACTTGCGGCGGCTTGTATCTTTTTTAAATATCATATTTAAGCATATAGTAGTAAACATATCTGTTAAAGGTGTTTGCAGCAATAGACACATTTTTCTTCATAACCTGACGTGGTTGTCGTGTAAGAATGCCCAGACAGGAGGAATGTAATATCTGGCATTAGCCACAATGATCAATTACGAAGTTGAAAGGGAGTGGGGGGGGGGGGGGGGGGGGAGAGAATGGAAGAGTTGAAAAGTGTTAGGAAACATTTTGTTTGCGCCTTTAGCTCTGTAGATTCCTATGCGACCCCCAACCTTTTTGCTTATTTTTTTAACACTATCCTGACTTTTGGTGGTCAGTAAAACATTCTGCCTTACTTCCCTTGCTTGTTTTTCTCATTCTTATGGGGAAACTGACCTGTCCCTAAGATTGCCAGCACTAAGAGACACTTCATCACTTTTGGTATTGTGCAATTTTGCACACATCACAGGAGTGCATTTAGGATACTTTATCCTTGTAATGGCTTTTTGGTTACTTTGACGAGGAAAGCTGGTGGCTGCTGTGGGTGTTTAGTTCTGTTTTGCAGGCTCTTTTATTTGCCGCAAATGGCTACGGGGGGTAGGGGGGAGGGGGACTCGTTTACAAAAGTAATGTTTGAGGCACCACTTGGGAAAGCCCACTTTGGGTGAGCTTTATTAAACTATTTAGCTTTTGCGTGGGCCACTCAAGGGTTTGGTAGAATGGTGAGTGTTGGGGAGAAGTTTCATTTCTGTGCTAATTTCCTTCGACCTTGGAGATCCCCAGCTCTTTTGCTGGACTTGGGACTTGTTTTCTTCCTCCTGAGTGGGACTTTTTCTTTACTCTTGTGAATTTTTCCTGACTAGGATTTTTGTTTCACTGTTTTATGGGGTCTGAAACTCGATAGGCATTTGCTTTTTGCATGATGACGCACAGCAATTTAGGTGCAGTGCCACTAAGAAGTCTATTGGACTTCGCTGAAAGTTTTATTACATTTTCTTGGGTGAACTACCATTAGCAAGAATAGTAAGGTGATCCCTGTCGTCTTCAGCATGGGGTCTGGCATGGATTCACATGCTCATGAATATTCCCTGTCAGGCTGGGAATCCTCGGTAAAGAGAAAATTAGTTTGTTTCACTTCTGAACTGTCACTTTTAATAACCAATCACTGGTCTCTGGGGTCATACTGCCCCCAGCCAATGACTGCCCTCTACCTTAGCCCCTCCTCTTGCAGCCATCTTCAGATTTGTACCGCACGTTCAAGTGTTGGGAGTCCTCGTGCTTAGCTCTCGAGCTGTCACTGTTTTGCGATATTTTTATTTATTTTCCTAGGAGTTCTACTCTATTTTTCCAGGGACCTGTGTTCGGATTCTTCAGCGCCCCTCAAGGGGATTATAATTTTTTTTCCTTCTTTCCCCCCCGAACCCCCCACCCACCCCTTCCCCCCCCCCCCCCCCCCCCCCCCCCCTCCGAGTTCTTGGAGGATTCCAGAAGCTTCTTAAAGGCCAACCCCGCATGGAGATGGCAGAGATGGACGATCCAGGATGCGGCCTACGGAACATCTACTTGGACGATGGGCACTCCGTGTGCCTCTGCCTGCATTCAAACCAAATGGACATGGAAGACTGTGCGTTTTGCCAGGATGTGGTACCCTGCACCATGAAGGACCGGCACAGGCGACTCACTGAGTGGCTTCAGGCCAAGGCCCATGCTGCGGGTGGGGTCTCAGTAGCATGCCTCCCCCAGCCACAAGAAGTCTGAGCGGTCTTCTAAGACCTTTTGAGGGCACCCCGGCGACGGGGGCCCAACATAAGGCCAGGCACTGTGGGCACCTGGAGCGCAGTTACGACAGGCGGCCAGGGTGGGCAGAGCGACTCGGGCACCCTCGACAACGAGCCAACTCCCCGGTTCGACAAAGAGGAAGTCGGATCACCCGGGTAAGCTTCTGGAGAAGCCCCGAACTGAGGACAAGGGTGAGTGGGGCGCTGACAACCCCCCCCCCCCGGCCCCCCAAGGTGAAGGCCCCTAGCTCGACCAAGGTCGTGCAGGCCCAGATTCACCCGGCGAAACCTTGTGGTGGCGTCCCTGCCGAAGGCCGCTGATGCGGGTTCGCAGGGTACGGTCCCCAAGACTAGAGTTTCCCTGCCTGCCAGTAGGGAATCGTTTCAGCCCATAGAGAAGGTGATGACCATCTCCCCGAAACCGTCTCACTTGGTCGAGAAGGGGGGGGGCACAGTAGCCCTGCAGGGCACTGACCTCTGAAATTCATTGAGGCCAAGGCCTACGGGAGGAATCACAATGAGCGAGACGTTGCGAGTAGTGACGAACGACTAGGAAGAGCAGGCCATAGAGGAGTTGGAGGCCCCTACACTGCTGCCCCCACCTCCGCCACCTCAGCAACCACCTCAACCCCCAGCAGACATTTTGGTGGACATTCTGCAGGCACCCCACACCTTGTGTTCGGAGATTTGGACGAGGATCCCGTGGCGCTGGTAGATCCTGCGGCACCGGGGCCTTCAGATGAGCCCCCGGTCAAGAAAAGGAGAGTACACCCCCACCGCCTTTTCACCCGTTGCCCCCACCCCTTCACCGAGGTGTTGGGCACAGTTTGCATACAGTACCCTCTGGGACCACTACACACAACTATGACCTATAAGTGTAACCAAAACCAACCTTTGGTATAGGCTGTACCATTTTTTAATAGCGAGCTGAGCAACCAGGCTTATCTCAAGAGGGAATGTGAGCTGTAAGGGTGTTACAGAGGTCTACAATCACAAGTATTCAGATACACAGGAACTCAAGGTTTCTTGGTAAAAACACTTCTTAATTTATTACAGTCAGAAGACATTCACTAAAAGGAGGCAATCAATATGACACAGAAATATACTACAGTACTTCACACTATTCGGTTCTGTGACATTAAAACTGCTTTAAAGTAGGAGCAAAATGGCATTCAGAGCATTTGAAGTAGGAGCAAAAAGGCATAACATAATAAAACGAATAGTACGGTTACTCTTAAACAGTGCGAATAGTTTGAGTTCACCAGAGGAGTTGATTCAATGCAATAAGTAGGCCAAAGTCAATGGGCTAGAGTCTTGTATAGGTAAAAACAGTTCTGGTAGTTAAACGGAAAAGTCTTTGTCACGGTTCTCAGAAGTAGTTCGTAGAAGAAAGGTTCATATGTCGGGTCACAAGCTGACTAGGCCTGCAAGTTGCCAAAGCTTCACGCACTTTCGCAGTGAGAGGTAAGTTCTCTCGGTTGGGTTTTCACAGTACCTTATTTTGAAGAAAAATATGCAGCAGAATTCTGTTCCTGCAGATCTTGCTGTTCCTGAGCCTCATTCGTGGGGACAAGAGGGAGGACGTCGGGACTCCTGCACTGCACGGGGACTGGTCACAAAGCTAGCAAACTGGCAAATCTTCAATTCCGGTAGCTGTCGTCAAGCACACAAACTGGCGTCCTTCTCCCTGGTTATTAGTTTCCTGCAGCACGCTGAGGAAAATACAACCGGCTCCGAGAATAGTGTCCAGGTGGCTTACAAGTTGATTGGGCCCACCAACTCAAAGCGAGAAGTCGTCCTTGAAGGGCTTCTCTGTCGAACTTGGAAATTCTGACCTGCAGCAGGGCTTGACCGAGCAAACCAACAGTCCAGGAGTTGCAGCAGCCGTCCTCTTCCAGCTCGTCTTCGGTTCTTTCGTTCCAGTGGTCGACTCTGCCTTGCAAGCCAAGAGATTCACCTTTTCTCCCGTTCATTCCAGCCTAGCTGTCACTCACCCAGCAGGGTGGCTGTCCTTGCCGGACAGTCAACCAGTTAATCATGCCAGAGTGCATTTGGGTCTCCTAGGAGACTAAGCACATGGAGTTTGGGGCACCGCCCTCACTTTCTGCCCACCCCAGACACTCAGGTGCCAGAGGCGTTCTTTCCTGAAGCCAGCCAAAGGCGTAGGGACAAAGGGACCAAACCTGGTTTGGCGTGCAGAGACAAACTCTAGAAGGATCTTTGCAAAAAGAAATGGCGAAAAAAGACCGGGACCTGTTTTAAACAAAAGGGGCTCAGACACCATCTTGAAAAACAAGTCTCCTGCAATTTTTAGCAACCGGTGTTCGCGGTCGGGAAATATCATGGCAGTTTGTTGTAAAACCACTGCCACCATCCATTTCGATAGAAAAGGGTAGCATTTGACTGCTACATGAGTTTCTAGACAGGGGATACTAGGTAACCCCTCCAGACCTCTATTGTAAGATAGGAATTTGTGAAGACTAGTGTAGTCCATTTCGAGGGGATTGTGTCCTCCGACGTATTCCACATCTGACGGGTAATGTCCACAGCTGTGCTGCTTCGGAATTTTTTTTCGGCAGAGGGCGTCCTGCGTCGATGGCGTCTATCTGTTGTCCCTCCAGGGCCTCTGTTGGTCAACGGCACCGGATGTTATATATAGGACATACAGAACCTGTAGCCTCAGATCCGTTTTTTTCTGCAAACGTGTTTGCTTCGGAATCTCTGCGTGCTCTAATCTTCTCTTCGAAAGCGATGTCTTTATCTTCTACTACCCCAAAGTCTGGCTTTAAAAAGTGTTGGGACTGCGGTTCGAAGATGTCCATCACGGACCCCCATGACGACTGCCTCTGGTGCCTCGGCGAAAGCCACGCCACAGACTGTGAAGATTGCCAGTCCCTGATGTCTAAGGCCTTGCGGCAAAGTAAGAAGAAATTGAAGGTAGGTAGGGTGTCTAAGCCCCATAAATCGAAATCTGCTGGGCTTTCGACCAATGACTCGAGGGGCCACTCCATGTCGTCAAAAATCCAGGGGGGTCTCGGTCTAGGAGTGGTTCCCGCCATTCCTCTGCCTTATCGAGGTATTCTAGGAAGCGCCGTCACCAGTCGCCTTCCCCGTCCTCGTCAGAGGAGGACTCCGCCTGACGTGTCCCACCAAGTCTTCGTCGCCGGCCGAAAAGGAATCATTCCGCCGGCAGATGTTAGCGATTTTCGAGTCAAAAGGCACAGTTCCATCTGCGCCTTCGAAAGAAGCTGGCAAGGAACGGGCTCGGTCCACCACTCCCACGCCTTCGGGCTCAGGCGGTCATCGCAATCATCCAGAGCAGTCGAGGTTGCAGACCTCCAAAGCTGCAGCAAATTCTTTGAGCGCTGCAGTACGGCAACCTCTGCCTTTTCATCTTAGGGGGCAGCAATGGAGGGGAGGTTCCTTTCGGCACTAATCTTCCTTTGGTAGATCGAGAGGAGCTGTCAAGGGGCCACCGTAGGAGTACCTGGGGTGGAAAGCAAGGTACTCTGGTGTCAAAGCCGCTCGGGCAGTTGCCTCTTTGCCCTCATTCACTGCCGCAGCCGCGTCCACTCAGTCATGAGGCTCATGGTTCGCTGGTTGGGGGCAAACTTGCGCAGGATCTTGGAGAATGGCGGCCATTACTTCAGATGTGTGGGTTCTGGAGATCAAAGCCCACTGCTACTGTTTTCCCTTCCGGCAGAGGCCTCGCGACAATCCACTGGGGAAGCGCTTTGAAGTGTCCCTACCTGGACGACTGGCTCATCCGAACAAAATTGAGAGACCGCCATCGCTCACACGGCAGAAACCGTCCAGCTGCTGACAGCTGGGGGGTTCTCACTGAACTATGCAAAGTCTTGCTTGGTGCCATCGTAAGACGCGCTGTTTCTGGGGTCCCAACTCAACTGTGTCATGCCTAGTGTCTTCGTTGGAGGAGAGGATAATGGCCATCCTGGGCAAGGTGCAACAGCTGTTGACCCTGAAGATTGCAAGGGTGAGGTCCATCAAGTCCTTTCTCGGCATGTCATGCATATACCTCATTTGGTTGTGCAGGCTGCGTATGCGGTCACTGCAAGAGTTCCCCGACGCCCATTGGATCCAGGTATCGGGAAGCTTCGAGGACAAGATATCTGAACGAGAATTTCCATTGAGCGCTATGGTGGTGGGGAGACCGCATACATCTGTCGGCATGCACAGACTTCCAGACGCCACCTCATCAGGAGACTGTCACAACGGACGCCACCCTGCAGGGATGGGGCGCACACACCAGAGGTCTACACACAAGAGGGCTGTGGCTACCGGAGAAGTCGTTGCATATCAACATCCTGGAGCTACTGGCAGTGTTTTGGGCCCTCAAGTCTTTCCTTCCGTCCCTCAAGGGCAAAGTTATACGGGTCTCCACAGACAACACCGCCACAATGTTCTACATCCGGAAGCAGGGGGGCACCAGATCTCCAACGCTCTCCATAGAGACGCAGGACCTATGGCGCTAGGCTGTTGCCCAGGGGATGTTCCTCGGCCCATTGCATCTGGCAGGAGTGAAGAACACCATCGCCGACTCCCTCAGCAGGGAGATGCTCTCTTGACACGAATGGCAGCTTTGGCAGGATCAAGTGGATCGTCTGTTCCATCGATGGGGCAATCCCCAGATTGATCTGTTTGCGACGGCGACAAACACCAAGTGCTGGAGGTTCGCCAGCAGATTTCCCCAGCCGGGGAGCATGGGGTACTCCTTCTCCATCCCCTGGGACGACCTGTTGCTGTATGCGTCCTGCCCATTGCCATTGCTGTTGCTTCTGCGACTCTCAGATGGTCCTGGTGCAGGATAATCCTCGTCGCACCAGCGGCGGCCACAGATCTTCTCGCCAGAGAAAGAGGCCTGGTCCTGCACCACGACAGTGTCGCTGAACTTGCAGCCATGGCTCCTGCAGCGCTAGAGTTTGGAGGATACAATATCCCAGTGGACTGCAAGGAGGTGCTTCCCAAGGCCACAACTTTTTCTACACTGAAATGCTACGGACCTAAGTGGAAGAGGTTCGCCGTCTGATGCCGTGCACAAAAAATTGACCCTCTGCGGATTACGGCTCCGCAGGTGCTGTTGTATTTGCTGTCACTGGCCAAAGCGGGGTTGACCCATGCCTCAAAGGTCCATCTGGCGCCATCACCTGCTACACCAGAACTCGAACAGTCGTTATGGTCACACCGCCTGGTCAAGGAGTTCATCAAGGGACTTTTCCATTCGTTCCCGCCGGTGAAGGCTCCGGCCCTGACGTGGGAGCTCAATGGGGTGCTGACTAGGCTCATGGGTCCTCCATTCGAGCCTGTGCATTCTGCACCACTGAATTTTTGTCGTGGAAAAGTTTCTTGTGCCATCACCTCCACCCGACGAGTGGGAGAGATCCAGGCCCTTTCTTGTAAACCACCTTACTTGATATTCCACGAGACGAGGGTGGTGCTACGGACGCACCCCTCCTTCATGCCCAAGGTGCCGTCTGACTTTCACCTCAACGAACCCTTGGTGTTACCCGTGTTCTTCCCGACTCCTTCAGCACCGGGTGAGAGGACTTTGCACTCGCTGGTTGTGGTTGGAGCGCTGAAGTGCAGTGTGGAACGCACAAAGTTTTTGGAAGACGTCACAACTGTTTATGAACTTTGTCCCTGTGAACCAAGGGAAGGCCCTTTCCAAGGCTTCCATTTTCAGGTGGCTCTCTGGCTGCATCACCCATTGTCAACAGTTGGCAAACTGACGGTTGCCTGGCCTTCCGAGAGCCCGTTCGACCAGAGCGATCGCTGCAACTATGGCTTTCCTGTCTGGTGTGCCCCTGCTGGACATCTGCAGGGCTGCTTTGTAGAGGTCGACTCACACCTTCACGAGATTCTACTGTCTCGACCGGGATTCCTGGGAGGAGTCAAGAGTCAGCCAGGCAGTGCTGCACAACCTGTTGGCTTGAAGGTGAGCCTGGTGAGGAGTTAAGAGATGCTTAATGTTGAGATGTTGAAATGCTTAATGTTGAGCCTTGCCACCTCCTTTGGTTGTGCATGTGTGTACTGCTATGCATTCGTTATTCATGAGCATGTGAATCCATGCCGGACCCCATACTGGAGAAGGAATAAGTTACTTACCTGTAACTGTTGTTCTGCAGCATGGGTCTGGCATGGATTAACATGTGAATTCTCCCGCCTACCCCTCTGTGGCTCTTCTCTTGGTCCTACTGCCACTTTACTTGCTACCAAATCTGAAGACGGCTGCCAGAGGAGGGGCTTAGGTAGAGGGCAGTATGACCCAGAGACCAGTGACGGTTCAGAAGGGAAACTGATTTTTTTATTTTTCTCGAGGATTCACTTCCCCTAAATGACCCTCGTCTTTCGCAATTTTCTGTTTTTTAGTTCCTTCTTGGCTTTTACTGTTCGTTGAAACAGGCTTAATAATAATCACAAGGACTGTTTGATGTGCTCTAATTAAATTTATCTCATGCAATTGGTTGTCATTGACATGTGTTCAGTTGTGAGATCAAATTAAAATGTTTCACCATATCATAACTTTTCATTCCTTCTAGTTCATGCAATTCTCATTCTTAGGGTCACGGCTGTGGGAACAAGAGAATACATTTCAGTGACTAATGCAGGGCCCGTGTTTGAATGTTATATTAATCATTGCAAGTATATTTCTGCTGTATACTTACTTGGTCTTATTAATTGGTGATTATATTTGAATTCCTGCCACTTTTGCACCTTTGGGTTCCACTGGCTGGTTTTGAATAATGCCAATACCATTTGGTTTCCCCAACGTGTTTTTTCAGTGTCTATGGTTTATCCATACGTTTATGCTACCATTGTTTTCATGCTTTTTGTTCTATTTGCTATTCAAAGGAGGAGAAGGAGAGTTGGAATAAATGTGTCATCCCTCTCCCCTTCGTGCCTATCATTACAATCTTCACTCTTTCTGTATTTTGTATTGGGCGCTAGTCCCAATCCTCTTACCTTGCTTATTCCTAGGTGTTTATGCGGCAGTCTTGAAGCTGCATCGAAATTCGGATGCGATTGCCCGCGTTACGGCTTCAAGATGGCCGACTTTCTTTGCGCGTCATTAATTTGATGCCGTAATGATTTCATTGCGTTATAGACGTGAGAACCGTCCCGGGCGCCATTTTGGATCGGGAAACAAAAGTACAAAAGTCATGGACCCTATGCGCTCCGTATTTTATCTTTTAGTTGAAACAGGTTTGAGTCCTTTGTGTTTTGCCTTTGGCGGGCTTCAGCCCTGAAGCCCGCCCAGGCTGCAGGGTGTCTGGAAAAGCAGGAAGTGAGGGAGGGTCCTGAAACTTCCTGTCCTTTGTCTCTAGGTGTGCCTGAGTGAAAGCAGTACCGATTGGCCGGCTGGCTGTCCTGAAAGTACAGCCACCCTGCTGTGATTGACAGCATAGGCTGTGAATGAATGGGAAATTGCATAAAAAGCGAGTTTTTTGGGGGCTAGAGGCAGGGTCGACCACTGGAGAGTAACATCCGAAGACGAGACACCGGCAGCAAATCCTGGACCACAAAGTGCCCGGTGAAGCTCTGCAGCTGTGCTGACCCTTTTTTTTTGTTTATTTATTTGACCGGAAAGGCCCGTATGGGACGACTTCTTGCCGTAGGCTGGTGGATCAACTAGCCTCAAGACGAGCTTCCATTTGGCGCAACCCCCGACTTGCTGTGCCTCACCAGAGCTGTAGAAGCTCAATACCAGGGGTCCTGTGACCATTGACGAGTGCATAGTCTTGTGAAGTCCGAATCCATCCAAATCTTCGTGGGCATCCTGAGGACCCTATCGAAGCAGGAAATCTTGATCCAAAGTCGCCTCACCAGAGTCCAGAACAAGGGAGCAAGCTTCTACCACCCAGAGTTTTCGTTCTTCATGGACACTGAGGAAAAGGCGCCAAAACATAAGTGCTTCTGAAAAAAATGAAACCCATTGCTGGGGAGTCCCTCTCCCAAGTACTGCGGCAGGAGCCCGCCAGACATCCTCCCTTTCGTCACCACGACCAAGGTCCAGGAACAAGGGTCTGCCAAGCTGTAGCAAGGAGTAATCCTGCTGGAAATTATTTCTTAGAATCACAGGTGCTGTGGGGCTTGGGGTATTCATCTTTTAGCCATAAGTTGTGCTTCTTGTATTGCAAAGTGCTTTTTGGAGTTGAAGTCAACTCATCTGCACTGGCCCAACAGCTTGTGCTCTTTACAAAATAGCTCACTTGAGTTGATTTCCTCTGAACTTACTAACTTGTGAAGACTTTATCTACGAATAAGTGCATCAGAACTGTTGACTTTGTCCATTGACTTTGCCTGTACTGGCTCCCTAAATGCACTCCTCTGGACCTACTGACTTTGGCAGTATGTGTTCCCTCAGGTGGTTATTGTTGACACTATTATTGCTGGGATAAGTCTACTTGCCTCCCTTTGTGAGATTCTAAATCTTATTCTAACCATATCTTCCTTAAACAACTCAATAACTGAATTGGTAACCACAATAAGTGCAATATTGACCTTCGGTGAATTTACTCTGTATGCTGGAACATGTGTTGGCTAAGAAAAGTCCTTACTCACTTTTATTGTCTTTCAAAAACAGAATCCAAACTTTGAATGTTACTAGTAGATGAAGCTTTTTAAAGAATACTTGTTTAAACCTTGTGTATATTTTAAATATTTATCTATAACTTTAAGAGTGTAATTGTTACTTTGCTACTGCTACTTACTGATTTCAATTGTACAGATCTACAGCTCACTTTACCCCTCTTAAAATAAGTCTGGCTGCTCAGTCACACTACCAACTTGTGTAGTACAGGCCTATATTATTAGGTAGGTTACCTAATACCAAGCAACTGGGTATTGTGTAGTCCCACACCAGTTGGACTGCACTTATTCCTACTACTCTTGCGTCCTGTTCCCTTTCCTCCATACTGCATGGGCGTCCCTTCCTAGGAACAGGAGACGCAACATTTGTCACCAGAAAAGAATCTCCATCATGGGGTCTGTCATGGATTCACATGCTCATGAATATTCTGTCAGGCTGGGAATTCTCGGTAAAGAAAATCAGTTTATTTCATTTCTTAACTGTCCTTCTCCTAACAATCACTGAGCTCTGGGTCACACTGCCCCCAGCCAATGACGACCCTCTACCCAAGCACCACCTCTGGCAGCCATCTTCAGATTTTAACCACACATTCAAGTGTGGCGAGTCCTTGTGCCTAGCTCTCAAGGTTTTTCTGCATCTTTGCTTTTTTTGGAAGAATTTACAAACATTTTTGGGCAATAGAGCACCTGTGCTCCATCAATCAACTTTCCGATTAACGGGGATCCGTTTTCGGACTTTCCAGAGCCCCTGAAGTGTAAATTTCATTGTTCCTTTGTGGAGGCTAGCAGAAGATCCTTTGCAGCCTACACCGTGTGGATCATGGAGGACGAGAAGGAGGAATCCCCCTTTTCAAGCTTTGTACCGACTGCGGTTTGTTTATATGGTCGATAAACATTCCCAATGCCTTTACTGCCTGTACCCGGCGCACCAGGAAGATTGTGCGTTTTGCTGTGAGCTCTCGACTCGCACGATGAATGATTGGAGTAGACTGCTGAAGGAATGGCTACAGGCCAAGGCCTCTGCAGTGGGTGGGCCCCAGGAGCGTGCCTCTCCAGGATCCAGGAATGCTGAACAGGCTTATAAGTCCTTTGAGGGAGCCCCTCCCGCGGGGGTCCAACAAAAGGCTAAGCACCATGAGTCTACTGCCACCAGGAGTGCTGTTGGGGCGGGCTCCACAGCAGCCATGGCGCGTCAATGTCTCCAGCGACTTCAGGCACTGCTCAGGATCGTCATCCAAGAAGAATTCACACCATCCGGGCAAACTCAAGGTGGCCCACGGAGATGGCCAAGGAGAAGCCCAAGACCAACCTGCCGGAGAAGGCCAAGGGGGACCAAGGCTCTGACTCTCCCCCAAAGGAGAAAGCCAAGCAGGACAAGGCGTCCAGGATGCCCAAGGCCAAGCAGGACAAGGGAACGGTCCTGATCATGAAGGCGCAGGTACACCCGACGAAGGCCCCGCCTTCCATCGAGGTGGTGGTGGCGTCGTCTCTTGAAGGCTGCAGAGGCGGACCTGCAAGGCTCACCACCGAAGGCAAGAGGGTCCCTCTGCCAGGCGAGTCTTCTTTCCAGACCATAGAGAAGACCCCAGAGAAGATGCCAGTCATCTCTCGAGACTGTCCTCGCTGGACGCGAAGAAGGGGTTGGGAGGAGTTTGTGGAGGTCTTCCAGGGCACGGATCTCTTCAGAGGAGCAGGTCTAACTTTAGACCATCCAGGAGTAGGAGAACATCTGGATCAGGCCCTACGACGAGGGTGCCAACAAGGATACCGTTGCAGAAGTTGACGGAGAGTTTCAGGTCGGCCGGGGCCCTCTGCCTGCGGCCCAGCTTCCTATTTGGCCTCAGTTGCCACCTAGAGACCTCTCTGTGGACATTCTCTCTGCGTTACATACTCTGGTCTCCGAGATACAGACGAGGATGCCTATTGCGCTGGCGGCACCAGTGACGGCTGACCCACTGGCAACGGGGAACCGTCGGCCAAGAAAAGGAAGAGGCACCCGCTGCCTCCTTGCTGCCCTCTACCAAGAAGGCGAGGTGGCGTCTGACCACGCCATCACAATGGCCACAGACATCGCCGATGCGGGATTCCGCCAGATGGTCTTCGTCGTGGCTGGCTCAAGGCCACCAACTTTCGATAGGAAATCCAGACGAGGGTTTGGGACATGCCCTTTGACAATTTGTTCAGGAAGGCTGTAGATCAGACTCTGCAGGCCCTCAGGGCAGACACTGACGGCACGTGTGCTGTGCCTGCTACAACAGTGACAGCCGTCCTTTCGATCCGCGGGAGGCAAGTTTCCTTGTTCTTCCAAGGGTTACGGCGTGAGTTCCTCTTCACCCCTACTGATCGTCGGCCCAAGAGACCAACTGGGGACGTTACAAGGCTTTTTGAGGAGGACGTTGTCGCCAGGGACCCCAAGGCAGCACATTGACGTCCAAGCTGGTGGGAGGCTGGCTGGCGAACTTCATCGTGTGGAAGACCACCAACACCGACCGTTGGGTGCTGAACGCTCTCACCCATGGACACACCATGGAGTTTCAACTGAAGTGTCTCCTAATACCACTGGTGGCCCGTCCAGGAATACCACATACCTCAGCTGCTTCTGGAGGTTCGGGCCATGCTAAAGAAAGGGGCAGTAGAGCTCGTCCCAAATCTCCTCTGGGGCTCCAGAGTTTACTCAAGGTACTTCGTCGTGAGAAAGAAGACCGGGGGCTGGAGGCCCATTCCCAACCTCCGACGACTAAACAAATGCATCAAGTCCCAGAAGTTCTGAATGGTCACTCTTCAACACGTGCTTGAACAGCTAGTAGAGGGAGACTTTCTGTTGTCGTTGGATCTGGAGGATGTGTACTTCCACATCCCAATTCACAACGGACACGGCAAGGTTCTGCGCTTCGTCATTCAGGGCAAGCATTACCAATTGAAGGCCCTTCCCTTCGGATTGAAGTCGTCGCTGAGGGTCTTTAATAAGTGCTTGGCGCCAGTGGTGCGCATCTGCGACTGCAAGGGATCCAGGTCTACTCTTAATTGGACGACTGGCTCATCAGACGGACCACACGGCGAGGACCGTCTGCCTACTGACGGATCTGGGGTGCTCGGTGAATTATGCAAAGTCCTGCTTGATTCCATCACAGGATGTGCTGTTCCTGGGATCCCGGATCAACACGGTGCCATACCGGGCGTCACCGTCGGAAGTGGGCGGCAGCCATCCTGGGCAAGGTGCAATGATCTGAAGATGGCCACGGTGAGGGCCATCAAGTCGCTGCTCTGCATGATGTCATGCATTTATCTCATTCGACTCTGCAGGTTACGGATGCAACCACTGCAGGAGTTTGACGCCCTTTGGATTTAAGTGTCCATAGGCTTCCAGGACAATATCACTCGACGGGGGGGTGGGGAAGAGGGGGTTCCGTTGGGTGATGAGATGGTGGGGCGTGCGCTCTCATGACCAGAGGTGCGGATTTCCATGCGCCACTACATCAGGAGACTAACGACGGGCGCCTTCCTGGAGGGATGGGGAGCCCACACTGGAAGCCTTCACACCAGGGGCCTGTGGCTGTCGGAGGAAAAGATGTTGCACATCAATGTTCTGGAGCCACGTGCAGTGTTATGGGCCCCTCACATCGTTGGGGAAGGTGGTGCGAGTCTACAGACAATACCACCACAATGTTTTAGATCAGGAAACGGGAGGTTCGGGGGGGGGGGTGATATTGAGGGCACACCAGGTCCCCGGCACTCTCCAAAGAGACGCATGATTTATGGCACTGGACCGTCACCCAGGGGATGTTCCTTATCCCGTTTCATCTGGCAGGAGTAAATAACATGGTCGCCGACTCCCTAAGCAGGGAGCATCGCTCTTGCCACGGGTGAGAACTTCGGCAAGACCTAGTGGCAAACCTGTTTCTCAAATGGGGCCATCCCCCAGATCGACTTGTTTGCGACTGTGACAAACACCAAGTGCCGCAGGTTTCCCCAGCAGGTGAGCATGGACGCATTCTCATTCCTTTGGGAAGGCCTCTTTTCTCCATGTGTTCTTTCCGTAATCAGTCAACTCAAACAGTGCCGGTGCTGCATGATCCTCGTCGCACCGGCGTGGCTGAGGCAGATCTGGTACCTGAACCTTTTCAGCATGTCAGTGTCTCCACCAGTCAAGCTGTCAGTGGTCGTGGATCTTCTCGCCAGGGAAGGAGGTGCCTTTCTTCACCATTATCCAGGGTCTCTGAACCTCAATGCCTGGCTCCTGCAGCACTAGAAATCGGTGGCTACGATCTCCCGGCAGATTGCAAGGGAGTTCTCGCCAAGGCTAGTGCATAGCCTACTTTTATACTTTTAAATGCTATGGACTTAAGTGGAAGAGATTTGCTATTTGGTGTTCCCAGAAGATCGGCCCGCTGAGGATCAAGGCTCCTCGGGTACTTCCATGTTTGATGTCGTTGGTCAAGTCAGAGCTGGCCCATGCCTCCATCGTTTATCTGGCGGCCATCTCCCGCTACACCAGATCCCCAGGACAACCATCCTTGTGGTCGCACCTATTGGTCAAGGAATTCATCAAGGGACTATTCCACTCGTTCCCGCCGGTGAAGGCTCCAGCGTGGGAGCTCCATGTGGTTCTTACTAGGCTCATGGGACCTCCATTCGAGCCTATGCATACTCTTGCGTCCCGTCCCCTTTCCTCCATACTGCATGGGCGTCCTTTCCAAGGGATGGGAACAGAACCTTTAACCAGGGTGCGGCCCAGGGAGCATGCACTGCCCTCACTCCGCCCTCTGGCGCCACACCCGAGTCCCCTTTTCCGCATTGAAAGAAATGGGCCATATTCAGCAGCGCTTCTGGGTTTGGCTTTGGCCATGTAATTCCACGCGCAGATACTTTGTCTTTTTTGTCTTTCATTCAGGTACTGTCCTCGGACGCCACGCTCCTCCCCGGCACATGTCTACTTACACAGGGTTCAGCAGGTGTCCATCCTGCAACGGGCTCTTCCCAACTTCAGACCCCCACACCCTCTGCCTACGTTGCCTTAGCCCAGACCACGGTTGGCAAGCTTGTTCAGCGTGTGGCTTGCTGTCATCGAAAGCGCTGAAGAACAGGCTACCCAGGTGAAGGAAGCTCTTCCAGAAGTCTCCTCCAGAGGACCTCAAGAACTTTGTGAAACACAAGCCAGGCCCAAGGAGGGGCCGCTATTTTCCCTCACACCCCGCAAAGGAGACTCCTTTCTAAGGACTCTCCTGCGTGGCAGGGATCATTCAGGACCTTGTATCAGCACAAGCACGTGCACCGAGGCTGCTTCAGCTACTGGCCCTCGAGCTGAAGGATCCTCCGGTGGCAGTGGTGAGGGACTGTATGGTTCTTGTACCGGATCTTCATCCGAGGGGCTCTGCCATTGTACCGGCCTTATGGCCGAGGGGCTATGCCCTAGTACTGGCAATACGTTTGAGGGGGCACTTAAATGCAGCTCTATCAAGTCACCCCCCCACCCCTGGACCCAGCGAGCTGAGCAACACGTCGCAGATGGCTGCTGCGCCAGACAGAGGCACCCGTCCAACGCCATTCCAGGCGAACAAGTGCCAAGGTGGGATTGGCCTCAACCAGGTACGTGGCCGACAGCCTATCCTTTTTATACACAGGGCAGCTTCCCACTGCGTCCATACTGGCAGGGTATGCAGCGGCTTCAGCAGCCCCCAGCTACCCAGTCAGTACCCTCTACACCCCCTCAGACCAGTGAGGAGGGGTTCTTTGAGGGGTTCTTTGAGCTCATGAAGTCACCTCGTATGGGCGTTATCCTCAAGGACGACATTAGGGAAGTCCTCCCGACTATGCTAGCAGTACCACAAGCCCCTCCCCAGCCGACTCCGCAGGCCGTTCCATACCAGCTTCCGCCACCACCTCAGCCCCCGGCTGCGGTTCATGTGCCCCAGCCTCCGGCTAAAACTACTCCGAAGGATCCTCCTGATCTGCCAGACACGGGACGGGGAGGATCCGGTCACGCCCTCCTCAGCCAGGGCCGTCCACGAACGTCTTGCTAGGCTGGCGGAATACCTGGGCCTACCCCAGACCGAGGACGAGCAGACAGGGTCCTGGCTGAAGTGCTCACGCGACGCTTCGCTGCCGAGACAGGGATTCCTCTGCGGACCGATGTAGTCTCCCTGGCCAAGAAGGGTTGGCTTAAGCCCCACTCAACCCAGCCGGTCAATCGACGCCTGGATGCCAAGTACGGGCAGATGGAGGGGGGATACAGTCTTGCTCTCAGCCCATCCTCAGCCACACTCCTCGGTGATCGCTACGGCATCACTATATTCCAAGCCTCAGTCGTCCTCCGCGTCGTCCTGCAGCTCTACTAGGTAAGGAGATCTTGGAGGCGTACGGAAAGAACTCTATTCCAACGCATCCTTGCACCTTCGTTAAGCCAATGCCGATGCCATGCTGGCTGCCGCCAACCAGAGGTTATGGCAGGAAATTGCAAACTTCCTCCTGGAACTCCCTGCGCAGAGCCAATCACGTTTTAAGGCAGGGCTGGCAGAGGCCAAGCTGGTGGCGCATGACCTCATGGAATCCACCGTGGCCCATATCGACACCTCTGGCCGTGCCATCTGTACATGAGGACAGCCTGGCTCCGGGCCACGAAATTCAACCCAGACAACCAGGAACGCATCTGCATACAACTCCAAACACATGCCTTAAAGGCATGGTCTAGTAAAAAATGTTATTGTCCCTACGGGTCGGCCATGTTTTTTTTTTTAAGCCTAAGTGGCTCGATTTTAGAAAACTTTCCTATGGACCTTACCCGAGTTTTCGTCCATTTAAACGCATGCGAAAACAAGCACCAGGGAGCCGCCATTTTCTGATAATCCTATCTTTTCCCCCCATCGCTCTGGCTGACCTGCTTTTGCAGCACTAAATCAATTCCCCCGCCCCTGAGCCTGACATTATCAAAACATTCATATTCCCCGCCTCTCTCCGTGACGTTACTGTGCTGCGTAGGCAAACGCGCCCAGTCGTCTTCTGCGCGACTCCACACAGAACCTGGAAACCAACACAGATCAACTCACAACACAGCGCGCCACAATTCGGAATATGAAACTGTACTTTAAAATGAAACAGCAACAGGGTACATTTGGTAAAGTACATTTATTTGACATTAAATGTTTAAAGAATATTCAGCAATTGCCATATGAACTCAGAGCCATTTATTTTCTTTTATCTGTATCCGCAATAACTGTTCCGTTTCATCTTGAGTCACGCGCTGTTCCTTTATGGTACACAGGGTGTTCATTTTCGTAAAAAGAATCACTTTGGAAGCACGGTGAACCGCAAGGCTGTTCGATCAACTAGGCACTAGTCCAGCCTAAAGGTTGATATGTTGCTTCTAGCCACTAGTACAGCGTAAGGGCATGTGGGACCTTGGCGATCGTCCCATAATATGGTGATCGTGCTCCAGTTGTTGACACGAAGCTGCAGGTGTCTGCTGAAGAATCCATCCGCCGGTGTCTCAAACAGATGGCAGTGGCAGAATGGGATCAAATACCTGTTATGAAAACAAAATTATAATTAGTCTCGCTAGCCGAACTTCATTAATATTACTCATTTTATTTCTTACGGCCGATCAGAAACTATTTGCTTGCAAGGATAGTTCAATGGAGTATGTTAGTCTCTAAAATCAATGCGAAAAGTAACAAGATAAATCGAGGCAAACACAATGATAAACGACAGTCTACATGCGTGAGGAATGATCTATGATATGGCATTTGTAACGCGCCTATACTCAAGTGTTTCTAGGCGTGACGCGGCAGGTGGGGAACAAGGGCAGACAGACAACGATCCTACTAGGCCAAGTGTCTTTCTGATCGCGCATGGGGAAGGGCTGTACATGGTTAGTTGAATACAAATTAAATAGGGCCAGCTGGTGGCAAGTGCAAGGTAAATGCCGGGAGAAGGGGCTGAAGGATACAGAGACAGTCCCGTAGTGCAGGTAGGCAGTGCAGGGAAAAGTGGCTGGGCCAAGGACCGAGATCGGTGAGACCAGTGGACCTGCATGCACATGTGCCCACTACGAACACGTTTTACTTGCTTTTCCTAGCTCTTCAATCATTTATTCATGCATCCATTCATTAAATCTTCATTCCAGTATAAAAGCGTAAAGATTTACTTACATTATATTTGAAATGTCCATTGTGTCTCTTCGTAATGAAGTCTGTAAAACAGACCGTGCTCTTGACGATTTTTCGTATACTGAACTAAAATGAAACTTGGTCTAGTTTCTGAATTTTCTGCCTTATCGTCTTACGTTATTGCACACTTCCTTCAAATGTAGTTCTTTCGGCATGGTCCCTGTCTCAAGGTCAAACAATAGACCCTTATACTTCCAATGCGACTTGTGGGCCTCATCTGGGCGCTGTCCTTCGCATTCTTTATTTGCAACATCACGTAGTATAGGCATCTGTGAGAACTTGAAGTTTAGAATCCGTCTATGTAGTGCGCCTTAATGTGCATATGCCAACTGGCTTCTCTCCCAAATGCCACGGCCCGCTTGGCTGGCGCGTTCTAAGTGCCCCAATTTTGTCCCCTTTGTCTGCGAGCTTTGCAGCCCAAATTGAGACATTTAATTTTTGGCAGAAGGTCAGGGAAAGTATAAAGTACCACAGGAGTTGAGTTAAAAGTGATTTATTTGTTTTATTATTTGCAATACGCAAGCCTCCCCTCCGTTAACAGTGCGCAGCATTTACATTTACATGAGATGAGACATGAGAAAAATATATACATACACATATGTGAGGTGAATAGAGAAAATTCAAAGATGACACCCAGCTTGTTCGCCACCCATGATGGTGAAGGTAGGGGTTAGGGTTACAGGTACACTGTACAATAACATTTATTTACAAAAAGGCAATCGTATTGCAATTATTTAAACCGGGATTTGTACTTCACAATCAGCTGTGCTTCGGGTGGGCATGGCACAGTCGCAATGTTCGGTGGCAATGGATCACTGCTCTGCACAGAAACGTCCAATTCCATATCTGTGCTTCTCTAACACAGCAGCAATAAGGCCTTTCACAAAGTCGAACTGCATTTCATCATAGACTGGTTTGATCACCCATTGCTTACTTAGTTTTGAAAACACCTTAGTGTAGCGAGGCATCCTTACCTTATCCCTAGTCCTAGATTGTTCACGTCTGACATTGCTGTTATGGGCCAAGACCACTAGTAGAGTGCGATGTTTCATGCCCCGAAAGCTAAAATGCAAGCGCTTTGGCCTGTACTTTAGGCACATATTGTGGAACACCTCCAAATCTCCTCTGTGACAGAATTCTGTCAGTCCTCTCAAATCTCTTGATAGAGTTTTGTCAAACATATCTTCTCAATGGCTTTGTGTCGGTGAAGATGGAATCGACCACTTCTTCTTCCGTGCCTCCTCTGGGGACAAAGGGCCATGTTCACATTGGTGGAAATGTTCATTTGCTGTACAGTGGTGCATCAGTGACTGCCATTTTCTAAGTAGTATTTCCACTGACCCCTCAAGTTTTTGAGCGCCACCAAAGAAGGTTGGTGATAGAATGTGACCACTGCAAAATACTTTCAAAACCTTTTTTTTTCCCTGCAGCCGAGATTTTCTTATTGATTGATTTAGCAAGATGCCATACGTCAAATTGATGTTTAATATGTGGGAACTGCTCTCATTGTCTTGGCAATTGAAACGTGTCTATCCGTGGCTATGAGGTCGATTGTAGATATTCCACTGATTTTATAAAACCTAGTTTCTCCATGGCCACTGAGGATGTACATTGTGTTACCTGCACGACCACCAAACTCACAATTTTCTTACTATCCATCTCCTGAAAGTGGTAGGTGCAGTACTTGGCAGAAAATCCAGGGCTGTCGCACTGTCCATCGCCGGCTAGCCTTCGAATGTACTTGCTAGAGACAATTGTTCTATTTTCCAAGCATCACTAATGGCCGGAAACAGATAATCACGTTGGTATATGTAGTACAGCGCTTTAGAAATTAAATGGAGTCCCACAAACTGAAAGAAAGCCTCTAACTTTCTAAAACTGGAGCCACTAAAAAGTGATGCGGCTGCACACAGTAGATTGCCTGCTGGCAGTTTCCCCAGCATCGGTTGTGCAGACCATGAGAACCTATGATTTAATCTACAGGCGGCATTTATTTTGACGTTACTGCCTTTTATCTGACGAGTCACATTAATCAATGGCTTGCCACAAACTTTCCCTCTAATGGAATGCACACATTTCAGCATACTTATAATTTCCATCAAACAACTGTCGAATATAGTGTATTTGCTCTTTCATTAGACTGTCATCCTGCGTCAACGTTTCGGCCTGTGACGATGTGGAGATTTCAACACATTGGAAAGTAATATCGCTGATATCAAGTTCTGATGCGCCTATGGATGCTGCGGCTGGTTCATTCTGTCATTTCAACATCTATTACTTCAACATTGATGGGAGAACACAACAATGTCGACAGGTTTTTTGGTGGCAAATTTTTGGCTGGTGTAGATTGTGTAAATTGATCTGCAACTACTTCAGAGCTATCTTCAATACATTCAATAACATCTTGTGGTGGTGCGGTCGCACTGTAGCTATGGTCCAATGCAACTTTGCTGTAGTCTCCAAGCACAGTTAATTCATGTTCTGGCCATTGGACATGAGCATCTCGAGCCTGAACACGCCTCGCCTCAATTAATAGTTCCTCCATAGTGTACACGGTCTGGCAAGCCACATCTCTCATTCGCTTCACTGTCTGTGTGTGTATAGTTCTGACACCCACGGGTAACTGGAGGAGAGATTGGAAAAGGGATGTTCAGTTTAAACACAAGATGGAGTGTAGTAGAATTGACTGGAAAAAAACATGAAATGGTCCCCAGCACAAACATTTTTTAAAGTTATGAACTGTTTGTAACTAACCTTTTTTGTTTTTTTTTTCTTTGCAACTTTTTTGACTCGACCTTCAATATCTGCACACTGTAGCTCCGATTCGTTTCCGCATGTCCTCCCTTCCTCTTGCGCTGCAACGACTATATTTTCTGTATCCGCATAGACCGCACGGAATGAGGCTCCATCGTCTCCTTGAAACATAGTACTTTCATTACTATGTATCAAAATATTGTTAGCATAAAACACACGTGAGGACGAACACACAGGTACATCTCAATAGCCAAACACAATTTAAACATTGTGTGCAACAATCAAACGACAAGTATTCGACCTGTGATGATCTATTTCGATGGAACTGTCAGTATCCATACCTCTGGCTCTGCATGGACTGCCATGAATGGTTGTATTGGAGAGGAGGCATCCGCATCTCCCTGAAACACAGTACTTGCATTAGTATGCTTTTCAATATTGAAACGCAACACACACTTGGGGTTGACGACACAGGTACATATAAAGAGATAACCACAAATGATGCATTGTCCAAACGAATCAAGGAAAATCCAAATTTGATCACATTTCATCGACTTATTTCAACGATTCCTTTACATCTGCATCATCTAAATGAGATGTTATGATTGTGGTGGAAACACAGTACTTGGATTAGTATGGTTTTCAATATTGGAAACATAACACACACTTGGGGTTGAACGCACAGGTACATATAAAGAGATAACCGCAAATGATGCATTGTCCAAAAGAATCAAGGAAAATCTAAATATGATCACATTTCATCGACTTATTTTGCAGATTTATTTACATCTGCATCATCTAAATTGGATGTTGTGATTGTAGTGGAAGCTTCGTCTCCCTGAAACACAGCACTTGCGTTAATAGGGAAGAAAGTATAGCAAATGGAATCAAATTATATGATCACGCATGATGGAGCTGTCATTATCCATACCTCGTGCTGCTGAAGAATATTTATGGATGTTGCAAATGTAGTGCGCACTTCCGAAAGCTGTTGCGCCGATTCGTATACGCATGGTCCCGCTTCCACTTCCCCTGGAATTACTTGAATGTCAGGCTCTGCATCAAGTGCAGTCGTTGACGCTCCATCAACTGCCTGAAACATAGTACTTGCATTAGTGAGGATTACAATAGTGAAAACATAACACACACCTGGGGTCGACAGCACAGGTACATATCAACGGCTAACCACGAATGAAACATTGTATAGACCAATCAAACAACAAGAATTCCAGCTCTGATGATGCTCGATGGAGCTGTCAGTATCCATACCTCCTGCTGTTGAAGAACATCTAGAAATGTTGTAGATGTGGCGGACGCTTCAGCATCTCCCTGAAAGACAGTACTTGAATTAGTATGGATAACACTAATTATAACTGAAAAACACCAGTGGACGATAACTAAGGTGTATATCAATTGGAAAGCACTAACCAAACATTAGGTAAAATGATTACACGATAAACATGACTTGACATGCATAAAACAGGTCTGTAGCGGATTAGCCTAGTAAGATTACCTGATACGTGCTAGAAGTGGTTGATAACTGCGACCACGTCAAGGATGTAGAATGTTCTTGCTTCAGATTCAAGGGATAGTCAAGAAGTTGTAAAGGTAAATTAATGATTGATAATGAAATGCCAATATTAAAAATAGCCATGTAAGGCGACAGAATAAAATGCTCAATACAGCACAGTTCCCTGTTCCCATATATACATTGCGTTTGTGGGTTATGAAATCGAAAAAGAATATATTGGTAAATGTCATTATTCAAAAAACTATACTCATATCAATATCGAAATTATTACAAGGGATAGAACACCTACAATATCAATTAATCCTTTCGGATACCTACACACTACCGCAAGGCCTAAAGCTAAATCCGGACACTTGACTCACCGGTGGCGGAATGTGGACGAATAGAGTGGGAATAGCGTTTTCGAGCAATTTCCGTGTCGTTCGCCGTTTATTCTTCTTTGTTACCCAAGATGTTGTGTACATGTCCAAGGAAAAGTGCCAGCTGCAGATGCGGTATCGATCACCCCTCTTGTCCTGTAAGACTTGTTGGACTCTGTTGGATATCCACAATGTCTGACCCATTCTCTTATTCGATCAACAGTTTTCGGGAATACATGCATTGTAGTGCCTTCAGATTTTGCATGGGTCTTCGAAGGGCAACCGCTAATCGAACAGGCAGGCATTGTTGATTAATCTAAAAAATAAATATCGACATTATTATACAATTTTCCAAGAATAAAGGTTTGATACAAAAGTAAATGAATCATACAATGATCAATGCAAGGTTTGTTTTGGTCACAGGAACTATACCAGTTCATTATGTGCTGCTTAATATTTGCATAAGTTGCAGAAATGTATAAATGTGACTAAAAACTGAACATGTGACTCATCCCTTGGATGTTCTGTATTGCACGAGAAGGAAACATGCTTACATTATAGACTGGACCCCCGAAGGGTGCAATTCGATGACAATAGACACAGATGAAAATAGATGTCAATAGCAATGAGACCAATGAAGATAGCACTATTGTGTACTCTGCTCGCAAATAGATAGAAATTTAAAAATCTGCGAAATATGACTAGGATTCATGGCCTTACCTTGACCAACAAACCGTTGGATTCACCAAGCAGAGCAGTATGTTGTAGGAGAATTACTGGGTGGCCACAGGTAGCGCACTGATGGGTTTGCTCTAAGCGGTCACAGAAGTTCACGGATAGCACGACGACTAGCAGATTAGCATAGATCTCAGTGGTTGCCAGGTAACAGGTTCAGGAGTTGACTTGCAAAGCACAAAGATGTTCTCATGAGACATATCGTGGTTTATAAAGTATTAGAAACAGGGGTATGTTTGTGAATGAATGACGTATGTATGTTGTGGTTTTAGGGGGGCGGCCTGCTTCAAGGGGAGGCCTGGCTGGAGACACGGGGTCTGAGGAGGCCATGTGACCGATGGCCCCTTGGCGTGGGACACCTTTTGAAGTGTACATGTAGTTTGGCACCTTGGCCTTTCGCGCCCCTGACAGCCCCCCATGCCAGCGCGAACCGCCTTTATATCAATATATAGTATATCGTCTTTAAATCAATGATAGTATATGTTGCTTATCAATAATAAATGCCACATACCGGAGATTCTTGTGAGCACAGACCCACACTTCAACCGGTGTATTATAGTGGTCCCAAGGCCTGTATAATCCAATGGTAATTGTTAGCATAGACATGTGACTTTTAGAGACATAACTCACTGAAAGACTTTGAACAAGTGTTATTTAGTGCATGCATTATCGAGAATATGTAATGTTAGCTTAGATAGATAGTGACCACCCTGCTTCACAGCGACCAGACCTTCTCCCATTCGGAGCACAGATGTCTGACGTCCATCCTTGAATGGAGACACACTTGATTCATTTAAAAAATCGAAACAATAAAAAATCGAAACAACCGTTGTTAAAATATATGTGGTGTTTTATTTTGTATCTTATTTTCATGACACAAAAATACAAGACTTTAAAGATTATACAGATCAGGTTGCAGCACAGCGAGAGAAAATCCCATGTACTGACCGCTGTCACTCGGGAACGTTTCTCTAATGGCACGAACGGCACAGGCGGGTATCACTCTTCGAACGCGGTGTCCAAGCCTCCCGTGGAGCCACCATGTAAAGGAACGATAGGCCACCAGCCTGTACCACCTGTGAAAAGGAATGAAACAAACTGTTTTTAAATGACCAAGATAAGTTTAATAAACGTTTGTTGTCAATGACAATTCTTGTAACTAATGGCATTCTGCATGGACAAATGCTATCTAGACAATGCACACCATTGAACGACTCACATGCGTTACAATGATATGTAGATGTAATTTTGGATATAGTAGAACAACATGAAATGGGAGTGGCATGACAAGCAGAGTATACTTACTCGTTACTCTGATTACGAGGACGAACAGTTGCGCGAAGTTCGTGCATAAGCACCATCATTATTCTCAACACGGCCCGTGTGAGGCAGGCTGCCCTGAAGTCTGGCAGCTCGGTGATGCATTGCGGTCGTGGCTCGCCTTCCGAAATGTAGACCAGGCATCCCGAGTTTTCTCGGCAGCAGCAGTTCTCGTCCTCAGTTGGCATTAGCTCGCACCGATTGCATGTGCACCAGGTGGAGACTCAGTCCATGCGACTAGGCCCAGGCTCTTCATCTGTTGATTCGTCCTGCCAACTGCCGTCCGAATCCCCATCGTTTTCGCGTGCTTCCCTTTCCAGTAGTTCCTCCTCTGTATACTCGGGCTCGTACATGTAGGGCATTATTGTAGCCATTGTGTGTTAAAAAACTAAAATAATTTATAGCGGTGGTACTGGTATCTGTTCACACGGGCTACAAGCGGCGAAGGTAGCTGACCAGAGCACTGAAACGAGTCGCAGAATACTCAAAGTAACACAGGGAGGAATGGAATCGAAAATCTGCTGCTGTGTTGTGAAACGGTCTGTTTATACTTATTGAGGAAAGAGGCGTCCTGCCATTTCCATGGCGACACGTCATTAGCTGAAGCGCAGCGAATGTTGACACGAGACGTGCTTTGGCGTTGGGAAATGGGCGGTACGAGTCTGCTGATGACAGGCTCATGGGCGGGGGAATTGATTTAGTGCCGCAAAAGCAGGCCAGCCAGGGCGATGGGGGGGGGGGGGGGGTGAGATAGGATTAGCAGAAAATGGCAGCTCCCTGGTGCTTGTTTTCACGTGTTTAATGGACGAAAACTCTGGTAAGGTCCATAGGAAAGGTTTCTAAAATCGAGCCACTTAGGCTTAAAAAACATGGCCGACCCATAGGGACTATAAACATTTTTACTAGACCATGCCTTTAAACGCAGCAAACCGCACAAACTTCACTACAGTGCAACAACAAAACAAACTGTATGTAGACTTGCACAACAGCACACGACTACCGACCGCAAAACACCCCAAGCTCAGCCAACGGACCCACCAGGCTGAGGCTGCCAACAGCACATCACTGCTATCTTGCACTTTTTCTGCTCACTCCCACTAACTCACCCCACTCCCTTTTTTCAGAGCGCCAGGGGAACCACTCCTGTGGTGATAGTGTGCAGTACAAATATCCTTTAACATTACATATTAGATCTACCTTTCGAAAGTGCCGGGGCAGGACCTCTTCAGCTCCACCACGGACCAAGAACTGGACAAGAAAAACAGCTCACAAACGGCCAAGTCTTTATCCATCTTGACAAAAATGCTGCCCAAGTCATATACCCAGTCACAGCAGCGCTCCGAGGGGGCGTACGTATGGACGGTTCCGCGGCTTCCAGGAACAGAGATCCAGGCAGCCTGACTGCTTGCCGTCTCAGAACTGGCGCAAGCAACAAAAAGGGTGGAGGGTGGTGGTAAGGGCTTTTCTTTTTCCAGTCGCCCTCCTCCGCGACAGCCTCTGAGGGAAAGAAGGCATTGCATGCCCCTTCGGGTCTACGTGCCTCCAGTGAGGTCAGGCTTGCTCGCCATGCACATTTCTGGTGCCAGAATTTCACGGACCCCTGGATCCTCTCTGTAGGAACCACGGGGTACTGCCTACCTATCCCATCCTCTCCTCCTGTCCCACAGGATGGGACAGCAACTCTTCTGGCAGAGATCCGGTGGCTCGTAGAGAGCCAGGCAGTGGAGGAAGTCCCAGCCTCCCAGCGAGGCTTGGGCTTTTACTCCAGGATTTTTGCCATTCAGAACAAGAACCAGGTGGGCCTCGGTTGTGCTGGACCTTTTCAACCTCTGCCTACCCCTTCAGAAATTCAAGATGGTTACGCCAGCTTTTATAGAGGAGACATTGTGCAAGGGAGAATGGATGTGCTCCCCGGATCTGAAGGACGCATACCTACACGTCTCGATTTGGCAGCCCATCGTGCTTTCCTACGGTTCAGGATCATGAGCTACTATTTTCAATGCAAGGTCCTTTCATTTGGCCTCGATTCGGCCCCCATGGTCTTTACCAGGCTCATGCATAAAGTAGCTGCCCTCCTCTGAGCGCAGGGCCTCCATCTACCCATACCTTGACTGGCTCGCCAGGATTACATCTCCGGAAGCGGTTCACACTCTTCCCATGCCCTTATGAACACCCTGCACGATCTGGGCTTCTCGCTTAATCTCAAGAAGTCGCAGCTGCAGCCCTGTTAGGCAGAGTTTGTATGCAGTACCCTTTGGGACCACTGCACACAACTATGACTACAGGTGTAAGCAAAACCATCCTTTGGTATAAGTCTGTACTACACAGTATTTTGGAGCTGAGCAGAGGGAAATGTGAGCTGTAATATTACACAGGTCTATAATCACAGGTGTTCAAATAAACTCTTGCACTCAAGGTTTCTTGGTTAAACACTTCTTTATTCAACAGTCAGTTAAACATTCACTAGAAGGAGGCTGTAAGTGATTTCAACCCTGCACTCCACCTAAGTCAATGTCTAGTGTGTGATGCACAGCTGGAACCCTTAATTATATATTTGTGTCTAACTTCTTTTATTTCTGAATGATGTACCCTTATATCACGCCCCTCTCTTTGAATTCCACCTCCCCTGATCTCTCTGAACCAAGAAGCCGGTTGGTTTGCAAAGTTAAAAGATGTATTTTATGGATTTGAAAATATATATATATCACACTAGTAATAGTTATACAATAATCACCAATGGGTGATGTTACAATCAACAATCTCTTTAATCAGGAGTATGGATAGGGAAAATCATGCAGCACAGAATGTGTGGTTTCAGTCAAATGCAATGTCACACTTTCCCCCTGCACACTACTCAATCCACCCTCCCCCCCCCACCCCTATGCAATATAGAGCTGGAAGGAGACAACACAGGTTTCAGGAAATACACACCCAACAAATAGTTTCAATCCCAGAGTAGCAGAGCAAGATCCCCTCCTCCTTTCATTAACATCTAAATGATAGTTCCTGGGCAGAGAGCAAAAGGAAGGCACCCTTTGTTTGGGGCAAACTGTGGAATGTGCTTTTGAAGTCCTGTGTGGCTGGCATCAGTTCACTTTTAAAACACTGTTTAAAATTGTCTTTTCTAAATAAACTTTACATTTTCAACAAATATACACACACAGATCTCTTCATTCCAGTCGTTTTAAGACGGTGCTTGCATAGTAGAAACCTATATTGTTTTTGATGGCAAGTCTTTTTTCCACAATTTGATTTTAAGACACAAGTTTTTAAACTGCCAGTATAAGTAGATGACCGCTTTGACACAGGCTGGCGGCGGTACTGCGCCCATATCTGACATATTTTCCCAGGCAAGCACCTTTTTTGAATGTGGATTTTCTTATGATGAAATGTGTTTCTCCTGACATTGTGCTTATGGGAATTCCTTAAATAAGGTGATGGTTAACACCCAACAAGGATGTTGGATCTTTTCTGATGTTTGGGGAACCATTATTTTGCAATTTCCACAGCCAAGGAAAAACGGATTTTAAAGCACTTCTGTGTTTTCCTGGTAATGCAGCACTGCCTTTTCAAGTAGTTCCATTTCACTATGTGGGCAGCCCAATGACAGGTTTTGGCAGTGGTCTCCTGTTCTACCACTGACTCGGGCAAAGTAGATTTGGCAGCCTATTTTTTTGATTTTCCTGCACACTTCTCAGATTTTTAGCGCGCATAGGGCTTTTCGGCAGACATTCTGTTTTTGATGAAAGCAGCACACAGTGATGTTGCAGGGCAGAGCCTAGTGGGTCAGAACATCCCACAAGGCAGTTAGATACCATACACACAGACTTCAATACTATACTCAAGTGTCTGGGCTTTCAGACTACTTTGAAGGAGGATCAACATGGCATTCAGAGCATTTGAAGTAGGAGCAAAAAGTCATCAGATAATAAAACTAATATTACAGTTAATCTTAAACCGTGTAAATAGTTTGAGTTCACCAGAGGAGTTTATTCAATGCAATAGGTAGGCCAAAGTCATTGGGCTAGTGTCTTGTATAGTTAAACGGTTCTGGTATTTAAACGGAAGAGTCTTTGCCGCGGTTCTCAGAAGTAGTTCATAGAAGAGTCATACGTCGGGTCACAAGCTGACTAGGCCTGCCAGTTGCCAAAGTTTCACGCACTTTCTCAGTGAGAGGTAAGTTCTCTCGGTCGGGTTTTCACAGCACCTTAGATTGAAGAAAAAGATGCAGCAGAAGAAGTCTGTTCCCGGCAGTTCCTGCAGATCTCGCTGTGCCTGAGCCTCAGTTGTGGGGACAAGAGGGAGGACGGTGGGGAGGGGACTCCTGCACTGCACGGGGACTGGTCACAAAGCTGGCAAACTGGCAAATCTTCGATTCCGGTAGCTGTAGTCAAGCACACAAAATGGTGTCCTCCCTGGTTATTTGCTTTCCTGCAGCGCTCTGAGGAAAATACATGAGCTCTGCCAATGGTGTCCAGGTGGCTTACGAGTTGAATGGTCCCACCAACTCAAAGGGATAAGTCGTCCTTGAAGGGCTTCTCTGTCGAGGTGACCTTTGCGATTCTGACCTGCAGCAGGGCTTCACCGGGCAAACCAACGGTCCAGTAGTTGCAGCCACTGTCCTCTTCCTGCTACTCTTCGGTTCTTTAGTTCCAGTGGGTTTCTCCCATTCATTCGGCCAATCCCCTTTGGGTGTGTTAGGGAGAATTCTCAGAAATGTGCTTATTCCCTTCACCTTAGAGACCCCCAGCAACTTTGCTGGATTTTGAGGACTTGATTTTTTACCCTGTAGAAAGTGAGCCTTTTTCCTCTCTCTCTCTCTCTCTCGTGTATTTTGATATGTTTTACTCTTGTGTTCTTTGATTATGGAGTTTTAGATAACTCCATAGGCATCATATTTTCATTGTTGTGGCGCACAGCACCTTTAGTGCAGTGGCACAGGGATGCCCTTTGGACTTCCCCAGGATTAAGCACCTTCTCTGGGAGGAACTACTGTTCCCCAGAGAATGTAAAGTTAAATTGACTTTACTAGTCTTTCTAAATTCATAGACCCAGCACACGCTATCTTCCTATAGTGCTGGAGGGGTTACTTAGCATCCCCTATGTCTAAACACTCTTGCAGCCGTCAAAAGCTACCCATGCCTATTGAAATGACTGGTGGCAGTGGTTTTATAACAAACTACCATGATTTTTCCCGACTGCTAACACTGGTAGCTAAAAATCAGGGCTGCCATGTTTTTCAATATGGCGCCCAAGAACTCTCTGTAAAAAAAACAGACTCCGGTCATCTTTTTTCGCCGTTTCTTTGTGGAAAGTTCCTTCTGGTGTTTAACTCTGCCCGCCAAACCAGGTTTGGTCCCTTTTTTCATGAGACTTTGGCGGGCTTCAGGACTGAAGTCTGCCCCTGGTGTCTGTGTCTGGGGTGGGCAGGAAGTGAGGGAGGTGGCCAGAACTCTGTGCTTGGTCTACTAGGAGACCCAAATGGACTCTGGTGTGATTGGCTAGCTGACTCTCCGGCAAGGACAGCCACCTTGCTGGGTGAGTGACAGCTAGGCTGGAATGAATGGGAGAAAACGGTTTAAAAGGCAAGTCTCCAGGACTGCAAGACAGTCGACCGCTGGAACGAAAGAACCAAAGACTAGCTGGAAGAGGACGGCTGCTGCAACCACTGGACTGTTGGTTTGCCTGGTGAAGCCCTGCTGCACCTCCGAATTGCCAGATCTCCATTTGACAGAGAAGCTCCTTCAAGGACGGCTTCTTTTCGTTGGTGGGACCAATCGGCTCAGAAGACACCTTGATACCATTCTCAATGCTAGTTAAGTATTAGCCTGAGAGAGGGAAACCAGTTTGTGTCTTGAAGCAACGGCTACTGAATCAAAGTGACTCCATTTTGTTTGTTCTGCTGATCCCGCGCAGTGCATGAGTCCCCCGACGCCCTCCCTCTTGTCCCCACAACAGGCTCAGGAATAGCAAGATCTGCCAGAAACCAAAGTCTTGAGCGGCATCTTTTTGCTTCACATTAAGGTACTGTGCCATCCGGTTGAGAGATCCTAACTCTTGTGGTGAAAGTTTGCACAACTTTCCCAACTTGCCGGCCTAATCAGCTTCTGACCCAGCATATCATTTGTTTTCGTCTAAACTACTTCTAAAAACCTTTATTAAGTCTTCTCCATCTGTCCCAGAACTATTCTGTCCTATCCAAGAACTCTAGAGTATTGACTTTGGCCTGGCCTATTGAATTGAACTGACCCTCCTGGTAGACAGTGTTTTCTAATCCTTTGTACAAACATGTCTTTCTACTCCCATTGAAAGTAATTGAAGTGCCATTTGGCTCCTTTTTCAGGGGAGCTCAAACTGTCATTACAACTTAGTTTGTTACTGTAGTGTATTGGTGTTTAATGAGTTTATTTCTACTAGTGAATGTTTTCTAAATGATTGTGTAAATAAATGTTTTGGTATTTTTTTACCAAGAAACCTTGAGTGTAAGTGTCTACTTGAACCACTGTGATTGTGATACTTCTGTGTAACTTCCTTTACTGCTCACATTCCCTCTTGAGATGAGCCTGGCTGCTCAGCTCGCTACCAAAAGGTGTGTGGTACAGACACATACCAAAGGTTGGTTTTTGCTTACACCTGTAGCCCTAAATGTGTGGTGTTCCCAGAGGGTACTGCATGCAATTCTGCTTAACAGCTCCGAATTCAGCTCGAATAAACAATCCCTGCGAAGGACGACTTCTCCCCTTGTGGTGTTGGGACTAATCAATCCCAAAGCGAACTAGTCTTGACATCCTCTAGGAGCTGGATGTACTTCCATTGCTGCTGCAGGAACTGATTGCCAGGGAGAGGAAAACCAGATTAAGTGCATTGTTTTTAAGTCGTATCAGAGCTCCAGGTAGATCATCCAGACTCACATGAAGCAGGACTGACCAAGCCTGAGCCGCCTCAACAGAGTGCTGGAGCCCAGATGCGTGGAAAGTCCATAAAGGTATCCGAGAACCGCGGTAGTGCTATTGGCGAGAGATGCGAGAAGCTGAAACCACCAAGTGCTGCAGAGCTGAAGTTTGCCCATTGCTGCTGCTGACCTTCAATTCGTAGTGGAGTCCCCAGACATCCTCTCTTGTCCCTATGACTGAGGACCAGGAACAACAGGATCTGCAGACCTACAACTGGAATAGGAGCCAGCTGGAACCAATTTCTTCAAACCAAAGGTACTGTAAAACTAAGGGGTTCTTTACCTCTTGTTGTGTAGCCTTGCTAGGTCTCAGTTGACTAGTCTTGTTTGCTTTTGCAGAGTTGCTTGCAGCTTTGCCCCTCACAAGCCTCCCAGCTTGTGGCCCTACAGTGATTTCATTTTCTAACAAGATTTTTAAAACATTGTGCAAGACGTTTACCTACCTGCAAGAAGTGCTTCAGCTCAACTAGACTTCTGCTCAATTGACATTGGCTGTCCTGGCTCCCTGAAAGACTCTTACCTCTGATTTAGTGCTTTAACTATCCCTCAACAAAAGTCACACATTAGATAACTTGTGTAGCTGGGAAAGGGTTAATTTACTATGCATTGGAGGGTTCAAAAAGTACTTACCTGCTGAAGAATATTTGTTTACCATTTTTGTATTCCTTCATCTTTCCCTTTTTGACACTAACCTCCGTAATCCTCTAAATGTGCCAGTGATATATCAATGTCCACACTATCCTAGTTATTGAGGTCACCTCAGGGTGTAGGAAGTCTGTGTGCCATCCCAAATGTGTATCTACTGATTTATTGAAACTGAGAGTATGTCGTTTTGAAGTATATTAGTATTACATATTTGCTCCTTTCTAAAGAAGGCCTATTCAACCGATTGTTAAATTAATAAATAATTGTTTAATCAAGAAACCTTGAGAGTAAGTGTTTGTTTGGATACTTGTCACTGAATCTGTGCAATAACCCTACAGCTCACATTGTCCCCTTTTGAGATGCCTGACTGCTCAATCACTCTACCAACTTGTGTAGTACATGCTTATACCAAAGGTTGGGGTAGGACAGGGCTGGTGTATACAATATTGGCTAACAAAAATGTATGCTTTTTCTGGAAAAGTATTTTAAAGTATATATGATAGTTACAGATAGTGCCCTTTTTAAAGAATGCTTATTTAAAAACGGATGTTAAATAACTATTTATAACTGAAACCTTGAGTAAAGGTGGCAACTTGTATCGGCGAATTTGATTGCTACCGCTCACATTTACCTCTCTTGAGATAAGCCTGGCTGCTCAGTCACACTACCAGCTTGTGTAGTACAGGCCTATACCAAAAGGTGGATTACCTAATACCAAGAAGACGAGTGTTGTGTAGACTCAGTGTTACTACATCAAATGAAAATTATCCCTAACACGAACTGTTCAGTGTACTTACCTAAAGCTCACATCACAAGCTTTTAACATCATTAAAGAAATGAGAAACCCACAAGGCTGTGACAACACCCCAAACCCCTCAGAGAAACTCTGCAACGACCCGGGCAGACCACTTCAAGAAAAAAATCAATGACATCCGACAAACCATTCAACAGAGGCCAAGCAACAAACCAACAGCAACATACATCCAAACAAACCGAACTCGGAACCGCAGCACAAACTCAAACTTTCCTGAAATGTCAGCATAGGCATTAGCAATGCTGGTAAAACACAGCATGAAAGCTTGTTCGCCCGTGTATCCCTGTCCCCCGGACATCTACAAATCAATCCTTGCACCAGGAACACCATCAGAATATTACAGAAACCTTCTAAATCTATCACTAGCAACAGGAACTGTACCGACTACCTTCAAATCAGCTTACATCGAACCACTTCTGAAAAAACACAAGCAGTGACGTAGATGACCTCCAACTACAGACCGACTCAGACATTCCCTACCCAGTATACCAACTAACCCAAGAACACATTGAAAAATACCACCAGCTAGACAAAGCTCAAGTCTGCTTCAGACCCACAAGAGGAACAGAAACAGCACTACTTTCCATCTGGGATGACCTAAAAATGAACGCAGACTCCACCACAACCTCAGCCCTTATGCTGCTCGACCTCTCCGCAGCCTTCGACACAGTTGGCCATGACACCCTAACCAAAAGACTAGAAGACATAGGCATAACAGACACAGCACTACACTGGACTAAATCATTCCTAGCAGACAGAAGAGAAACCGTATGGATTAAACCCTTCAAATCCACCCCACGAGTTGACTGTGGAGTGCCACAAGAATCCTCACTATCACCACTGTAGTTCAACATCGACCAGACCCCAGTTATCAGAATCTTCAAGAAATGCAACATTACATGCTACAACCACGCAGATGGTACTCAAATCATCTACAAAATCAAAGACCCACAAGCTGATCATTCAAACGTAACCGACTGTGTAAAAGAAGTCTTAAACTGGATGAATGCCAACAACCTGAAAATCGACCCAGGAAAAACAAATCGTGATCCTATCCAAAGACAAAGAGAACGAAACCGCCATCCCGTGGCCAACGGAAATGGGAACCTCACCATCTAAGGTAGTAAAAAATGTGGGCGTCCTGATGGACAACACCCTAACCTTAGAATTGCACATAAATGCAACAGTTAAGAAGTGCTTCCTCCGCCTCCAAACGGCAAGAAGAATTCTACCTTTCCTCTCCTTCACGCACAAAACACTATTGTTACCCTTTTGTCAAGAATAGACTATGAAAACAGCCTCTACCTCGGAATACCAGAATACCTCCTGAAGAAACTACAACGGATCCAAAATACAGCAGTCAGACTACTCCTCAAACTGTCCAGAAGAGACCACATCACCCCTGCCATAAAAACACTACACTGGCTCCCAGTAAAACATTGCATCACCTTCAATACAATGTGCATAAAGCACAGGGCAATCTGCAGACGAGCAGAATTCCTACAAAAGAAAATAACAATCTACAAGCCAACGAGACCTGTCTGATCAAGCAACGAAATCCGCCTGGAACTAAAACCATACATTCCGAAAAAACTCGGAGGCACCGCCTTCTACCACTTAGCCGCAAAAACCTGGAACGAAATCCCAAAAGAAATGAGAAACACCAAAGATCATCTAAATTTCAGGAAATTACTAAAAACCTGGCTCTTCAATACCAAAGACTAAAAGTGAAAACCGAAACAAGGGAAAAAGAATTACTAAACCGGAAAGGACACTGACAAGCTCCCAGAACCGACTGAGAAGCACCCAGGGCACCTAGACAGGTGACTCTGGGCAGAGTGGAACACCGGTGATGCCCATGGAGACGGAGTCAACCATCCTAACCAACATCTTTAACCGCCTCTTAGCTGCTACTAGGTACCACCAGGTTGTGGAATTGTTGAGATACTACCAATCACCACACTGAGTTGTGGACACCGGCAGGTGCACTGGCCATGTAAGTGCAGGGAAGAACATGTGGGGGTTGTTAGGGAGGCTGGTGGAGCTGGCAGCCAGGTGTGAAATGGGCCTCAAATGCAGGACAGGCCCAGACCTAACCAGAGGCACAGGGTGCCCCGCACCCCATCTGGAGAGATTACGCAAGCCCAACTCTTCAATTCAGGATAGAGATGCCAACTAACCAATTCAACTCCTCTTCATACACCTCTCAAACTCCAAACCAAAGACAGCCACAAACCTACAGCACAACAAACCGCACAAACTTCACTACACTGCAACAACAAAACAAAAAACACTCGCAACAGTACATGACTACCGGCCGCAAACACCCCAGGCCCAGCCAACTGACCCACCGGGCTGAGGCCGCCAACAGCACAGCACAGCACATCACTGCACTCTTGCACTTTTCCAGCCTCCTCCCACTAACTCACCTTTCCCTCCCTCTTTCAGAGCCGCCACAGCGCCAGGGGACCACTCCGGTGGTGGTAGTGCACGGTACACATGTCCTTTAACATTAACATCTTCCTCTTATGATGCGCCTGACTGCTCTGCCACTCTACCAAGGTTCCATGAGTAGTACAGACTGATGCTAAGAGTTGGGGACCTGTATAACCTTGGGGTAGTTTTATGAAGTTTTACCTCAATTGAACTTTAGAAAAACTCCCCTAACAGGGTTGTTTTGGGGGCCTGTCCTAGTCTTGTGTGACAGCCTTTTGCTTATTACTGGCTGCTGTGTACTTTATTTTCTGGAACTTGTTTCTTGTACATTTCTGTAATTCTTTGTTGCGCCAAAATCTAAAGCTCTCAACATAACTGAGGAAGAAACAATACCCCAAAGAATGTCAGCCCAGCACCCACTGACCTGGGAAACCAAGGCAATAGACTACTTAGGAGTCCAATTAAAACGTGAATATAAACACCTATATGGGGAGAATATAGTCCCTCTATGCAAACAATTAAAAGAGGACCTCTGGAGATGGGACGCACAAGAACTTTCATGGTTCGCGCGTATAACCGCTCTCAAGATGACCCTCCTGTCTCGCTTCTTGTATGTGACTAGCTCACTCCCGATAGAGATCCCCTTTAAAACATGTAGAAACTTACAGAAGGACATGGTGACCTTCGTTTGGAACAGAAAGAAACCAAGAACATAGAAAAAAATCCTGAATAGACCACCCTTATTGGGAGGGCTGGGACTCCGACATCAAAAGATATGCACTGGCATTCCGGATAGCCCCCATGCTGAAATGGATGGGAGACACCCCTCACAAGGGATGGGCGGGAATAGAACAGGGAGAAACTAACATCCCGATTAGGACCCTACACGCGCTACGATCCGGGACAAGAGAAACAGAGGGCGACCTACTAAAATCCACCCAATCCTCATTAAAAGCATGGGACACAGCACTCGGACACTGCATAGCCCCCGGGTTAGGGCCTTTCACACCGGTGGCACACAATCAAGACTTCACCCCGGGCAAACAGGATAGCTTCTGGGCAAGTTGGGGGCCGACACGTCCAACCCACCTCAAAGATCTCTACCACGAAGGGTCCCCATTACAATTTGAAGAATGCAAATGGAAATTTGGCATAGGAGAGAGATTTAAGTATATACAAATCAAGCACTGGATCTCCCAGGGAGGGGTGAAGAGAGCGGCCACTAGGACTCCCATAGGACTCGAGCTCACCTTGCAGGAAGGCCAGACCCATAAAGCTATAACTAGGATATATAAGCTCTTGGACAAGGCGAGAATAGAAGACCGAATAACCTATAGAGATAACTGGGAGAGGGATCTAGGGACCCCAATCACGGAGGAGTGGTGGGGCCAGATCTGGAAAAGGGCCCAGAAATCATCCAAATGCACCACAATCAAGGAGGCATCATATAAACTATTCACAAGATGGTACCTAACCCCACATAGGCTAAACAGAATGAATCCAGCCTAGCCTTCTAGTTGTTGGAGGCAATGTGGCAGCCAGGGGGATCTCTACCACACGTGTTGGACCTGACCCAAGGCTGAAATATATTGGAAGGAGATACTGCGACACATGAGAGATCACGGGGAAAATGCTCCCACACGACCCAAAGGTAATACTTCTGGGGACCGCAGTTGAAGGGGTCTATGCAGAAACAGGCAACAACGCTGCCCTTATTACTCAACTACTAAACGCGGCGAGAATAACTGACCCAGGGATGGAAGAACCCCGAAGGCCCAATGGTCGCGTGCTGGTGGGTCAAAGTATGGCACATTCTAGCGATGGAGAAAATAGGGGCCCTAAAGGATAACAAATATCTGAAATTCAGGGCAGTATGGGACCCATTCATAGACTGTCACAGACAGGGAAGCTTACTTCCACAGACCCAACCTGCTGAGATCAATCATGAACTAAGGCTCTGGACCAAGAGGAAACATGAGAAAGCCCACACCTCCAGCCAACATACGCGGCCAGGGCCCGGACTGTAACAAAACTACTTAACGGTTGACGGAAGCGGAACGATCCCAGCTCTATTGTTGAATTTGTTTTTCTGCTTGTTTTTCTTTTAGGGGGGAGGGAGGAGCGAAAGGGGAAACATACCAGAATCCGAAGGAAGAGGGAGCAGGGGAGTTATAAAAGTTAAAACTCATGGACGTACTACAAACTTGAACGGACGGTGGGGGGGGGAGAGGGATGAGAACAATACTGAGATTTAAGTATACTGTTCCTTACCTGAATGTTTGTAACTAAGACTCCATGAGAAGAAAATAAAGTTGTTAAAAAAAAAAAAAATCGAGACGCAGTTAGGATAAATCTGTGGGCTCTTGCATGTACCCTTATTGCACATCCCCTTTGTCACTTCTTGGCATTTTCACAGTTGATGCCTTATAGGTCAAATATACATAGTGTGATTAAATTATTTGTTAATAGAAACACCAAAACAAGAGCAGGTGACATACATGGTGGCTAACCAAATCACACTAGCTGAATCAGTTTATGCCATAGTTTCCTAAGTGAACCACTAACTTATTGTAGATTTCGACTAATTTTAAATGTGAAAATGGATTTCCCTGCAGGCCCGCCATGATCATTCAACCCATTGTAAAAAAAGAATTCTACTTTCAATTTTGCAAACACATTGATGGCCGACTTTCTAAAAACATCTGATGTAATTTTCGAGGGTTGCACTTTTATCTATGCCTTTTTTAATCTTTTATACAGAAAACGACTTGAAGCATCTGAAAGCAATTCCTTTGGGAATGAGGTGTACACAGTGAAGTTTCAGAACAAAGGGGACTACCCGCTGTATGGCTGCAAGTACGATTTCCACCTGGAGGGAGTGGTTGATGTTCCAGAGTTCTTGGTCTATTTCCCTTTGCTGGTAGAGTAAGTTTAATTCCAATTTTATTTGATTCTCATTCCATTTCCAGATGTGCATGTTATGACCGTTTTTCTGAAGTCCAATTTAAGGGCTTAGCAAAACCATTGAACTGAGGCAGCACAAGACTCCACTCTTAGTATAAGGTTGTACCACCTGAGTTCATGGTAGCGTAGACAGAGCAGCCAAGCTTATCTTTATAGGGAGAGGGCTGTAGAATCAGTAAATTGTATACAAATGGTCCAAAGAAACACTATGTATGTAAAAATAAATGATTTATTTAAATACATGTAGGCCCAGATGAACCTAGGGGTAAATAAGTACTCGCACCTTTATATGTAATCACAATTATAAAAACACAACAACCATACTTGAAGGTTCAGTTTCTTTGGAACACCTAACAGTAGTTCTAGGGAAGTAAAAACCTTTTCATACACTCAGTATAGGTCAGACCTATTCCTGTGGAGTAAAAACCAATGGTTACTTTCACAATTGCATTCAGTAATGCAAGGGCAGTTGTACAGTGACTCTCAGTACAAATCACATAATCAGTCAACTGAACAATATACTTTTTGTGAATAGTGGAACACTTATTCCAGGCAAAGTAAAAACCTATGACTAATTTTGTGATAACGCATAATTATACTAGGTGAGTAAAATCGAAGGCTGTAATATTCAATTACAGGTGCTTTTGAGATCAGTGAAACAAAAATTAAGATAAACAGTAACTCGTGTAACTTATTTTTGGATGGCACACAGTTAACTCGAGTTAAGTGAAACCATATACTTTATTAATCTCACAATTGAGTCTGTTAGATCTTTCCCAGCTATACAAGTAAAGTATGTATGACTTATGAGGGACAGTTATAACCACAAACTCTTATGTCTGTCTACAACAGTACAGTGAAAGCAAAACCCAATGTCACACTTTACTGAATGACTCAGTTATCCTAGGTAGGTAATAACTTAATACACTTATTCTGGACAGGCTAACAGCAAGTCAGGTGAAGCAAGACCCATTTGGGGGACACTCATACAACTGCCCTAACAGGAATAATCTGGTGAAACCAACTCATTACTTTTGGCAAGAGGCACAACCTAATCACAGGTGAGTAATATACCGTAACCTCTACTTTCTATTAGAATGGCAAAGCGGTGTCTAAGGAAAGAAAGATGTTAACCATACTTTTGAGCATAGTGCTTCACACTTCCAAGGGAAGAAAGACCATTTGTAACTGTTAACTCTTATAGTTAGTTACCAACCAACTATTTTACAAATAAGTAACTTTTAAACCCCCATTTGTCAACACATTTGGAAAATGTGTTGGGGAGAATTCTCATTTCCCCTACCTAGTGAGTCCCTCAGCAGATTTCTGGGGTTAATTTTTTTCCACTCGGTAAGAGTGAGCTCCCCCCCCCTCACTCTTACCCATGTTTTGCCATGTGTATTTCACCTGTTTTTATGATTGTGGGCTCTGGAGTACACCACTTCAGTAGCCCCCTTTTGTGTTACACCGCACCTTCAGTGCAGTGGCACAGGGTTGTCTTTTAGACTTCCCACCGACTCCATTTCTGGGGCTGACTACTGTCCCCCAGAAAAGGGTAACGTTGCCGTTAACTTTACTTAGTCATTTAACCACAGATCCAGTACACCCCATCTTACATGGAGTACTGGAAAGGGTTAATCCTTGGCCCTTTTTTTATCTGTACCTCCTAGAGCATTGTTTCGCTCTTTTAACATTTAGACTTGGCTGGTGGCAGTGGTGTCTACCCTAACCTTTCTACCGCGATTATACAATATAAACGTGGTATTGTGTTAGGCTATATTAGCCTCAAACTTAAACCCGCTTGACCAAATACTTTTCATTTTGGCTCCAGTCGGGTTTATTTGCCTTTTCTTTTTGTTAAAGTCCTTCTTGTGTTTTACTTTGCGCGGCAAACCAGGTTTGCCTTCTTTGTTCACTGTCTTTTGGCGGGCTTCTGCCAAGAAGCCCTCCTCAAGGCGCCTGGGTGTCTAGGTGGGCTGAATGTGAGGGAGGGGTGTAGTCACCCCCTGCACACGGTATCCTAGGAAACCCAAGTCACACTTTGCCATGATTGGCTGAGGTGGTTGTCTAGGCTGGACAAACCCCCCCTCCCCCCTGCTGTATGATTGACAGCCAGGCTGTGTGAATGGGGGATTTTCTCATAAAAGGCAGGACTCTTGGGCTAGAAGTCAGAGTCGCCACCGAAGAGAAGCAGAGAAGAAGTCTGCTGCTGCAACTATCCCGTCCCAGTGAAGCCCTGCTGCAGTCCTAATCTACCCTTCGACCAGAGAAGATCCAGTCCGGAGTCTTCTTCCCTTGAGCCTCGTGGGGATAACCAGCTCATTTTCTACAGCCAGAGGATCCATTTCGTGGCCGAAATCGCTGCACCCTGCTGTAGTGGTCTGGATAGCCATCTGAAGAGCCTCTCCTGTTTTTAAGGAGCGCACCTTTTATTCAGTCGCTGCTGCCGGCTTCAGCCCTGTGTGGTGCAGCCCCTCCAGATGTCGTCCTTCGTATCGAAGCTCCAGGAACTGTGGGTCTGCAGGAATCTACCAGGAACAACTGCCCTAGCACCAGCTTCTTTGGATAAGATACTGTGTTCTGCTTGAGGAATTAGGGTGAATCCCTTTTCTTCGCCTCCAAGGCTTGCCCTTGTCTTCCTTCTTATAACTTTTTCTTCCTTTGTTGACAATATCGAAGTACTCCTGGCTACATTGAATTGTGAACTGTCCGACTGTGTGATCCTCGACAACAGGAACCCGGTTCCACTTGACACTGGCTCCGGCCTATTGACTCTTGAATTTCTGTCTGAGTGTTCTATGGTTCTGTCTGCCTTGACAAAAGTATTGCCTATGATTTTTGTCCCCAACTCTCTCTGGGTATCGCAGGTGCAAAGTGTTTTTGACCCGGTAACATTTCTTGCCGCGGATATGCGTTTAAGACCGAACTGTCATTACTGTCAAAAAGTGATTGCAAGTGTATTCCCTGTAATGTCTTGTTTCACAACACCGGTCCGTTAAAACACAGGGTACTTACCTTGAAGTTATACCGTACAAAGTGAATTGGTTAGTTGTATATTTTACGGGTGGTTTTGAATTAATAGAAGTGTTGTGTTTATAACACATGGTTTAAAAATAAATGTACTTATATTTTTTACCTGAAACCTTGAGTCAGTGTTTGCTGAGTCACTGTAATTGTGGTCCCTTTGAAATCTCTGCTAATGCTCATATACTCTTGAGATAAGCCTGGCTGCTCCGCTACTGCTACCATTTTAACATAGTAGAACAGGCTTGTACCAAAGGTGAAACTTGTATTGCCACCTGTAGTCTTAATTGTGTGTAGTGGTCCCTAAGGGCACTGCACAGGATTCTGCCTAACACAATGTTATGCTTGTGGGTCTACTGACCATGTGAACGGGGATCCCAGATGCAAGGGTAAACCTTCAGGGTTCCACACAGTCCCCTTAGCCTTCTCCCCAGAGGAAGAAGTACATGTGACAAGTACTAACTTTCAGGTACTGGCTGAAGACCCCATTGGAGTCTCTGCCAGTGTTCCTTTAGTGTCCCTGGGTCTGTGGGAACAGCAGAATGCAGATGTCTATAATTCGATTCCAGGCAACACCAAAGAATATTACAAGGACAGTGTACCTATAAAGTGTCAGACACTGGGGCCAGCATTACTGTAGTGGATGAATCTTTTTTTCAAGGCTGAGGATGTTGCTAAGGCACCCAAAAGCCTCACTAAGCTTGCTGGAGGCCCGGTCAAAATGCTTCCTATACTACCAGTTCTCATCCAGTGCAACATGACTGCCAAGATACCTGTTAGTGTGCAATAAGAGGTGCCTGGGAGAGTCCTGTTGGGGAATGACTTAAAAACTCTTGGAGTTGTATCAAGCACCCCTAGGTCTCCCAGCAAAAGGAAAATGGGACAGACAAGGAGGGCCAGGGAGAGTACCCTAGGTGGCTCTCCAGAGGATGTTGCAGAAGAATCTAACACCTAGGCCACAGGATCTACTAACTGCTATTTCCAGGAAGAATGAGACAAAGGGGAAACCCAAGATCTCAAGGAAAAAGCCAGAAAGCACTCCTGTGCTACCAAGGAGATGATCCCTGAGAGGACTGTCCAGTCACACCTGTGACTGCTCCATCAGCTGAGGCTGAGTGTGCGGAACAACCAGGAAAGGTTGAATCAGCTGCTGAAGATCCAGAGCTGGAAGAAGACCTGACCCCCTATCGGAGAGCTGGATCCTAAAGACCATCCTGAGCTGCAGTCTTTACTGGCAGAAGGTGGCCCTTGTAGGGCAGACTTCAGCATGGGGCAAAGGGAGTGTCCTACTCTTGAAGGTCTTCGCCAACAGGCAGCTTCCCAGCTGGACAGGCAAGAGCCAGGGAAGCACAGGTTGTACTGGGAAGATGGCATCTTCTAGGGTGAACCAACGGAGTCTATCCCAGGGGAGTACAGAAGACTTGTAGTGCCCCGATACCAGATACCAGTTCCTACAGTTGGCCCATGAGATTCCTTTGGTTAGTCACTTGAGCTTCAAGCTGACCAAGGAAAGGCTTTCTCTATATTTCTACTGGCTGTTTGGGTCTGATATAGGTAAAGTCTGTAGGAGCTGTCACACTTATCAGACATCTGTAAAGGGTGGAGCCAAGAATGTGGCACCTTTGGTGCCTCTCAAAACAAAGATGGGGACCCCTACATGGGCATCTGGGGTGAGTTCAATATATACTAAACAGAGGATGCCCTATGTGCTGAAAAATTCATTAAATGTGTTCCAGAAAGCGCATGCTGAGGACCAGAGTGTGTTCTTATTAAATATATCATTTTATTGTTACAATTTCATAATACATTTTTGAACAATTATAAGACAACAATTCATTTCCAATCAACATATATTTTTTGTGAAGTTTTTTTGTGCAAATAGCTCATTTTTGTGTAGACATTTCTCCTATGTGTATATCACTAAAACACCATTCTACCATTCATCTTCACAATCAAATCTAGTTTGTATAGAGACATTCTAAATAACTTTTACAGTAGTAATATTCCTACTTTGACAGTCCACCATTATGTATCAACTATAAGTATCCAAGATCATTCTAGTAGTATTCCTCATCATTGGATTTCCTTTTGTATAGTTTTGACTTGACATCAATTGGCCAGATTTTACAGAACCATTGGTCAACGTCTTCAGGATTAATAGACTTATTCAAAGGCTTTCAGTGCTGCAACATATAAAACACCATGATTTAAAACATTAAATAATGCTTAAAAACATAGACAAACATTGTTAAAAAAACACAATCTCTGAGCTCCCTCAGTATGCTACTGTTATTTCATAAATGGGGAGCAAACTTCAATTTTGTTATAAACTCAGACCCAAGATGCTCGGGGTTAGTTAACCTCCTAATGCAAAAAACGGGGGTAAATTAATTACCATTGTTAAGATTGTGCCACGAAGTCCCCAACTGTCTTCAAATAAAAACCAAGAAAACCCCCTTGCTGTACATTCCTGTCAGTTCAAGCAATTATAAGCCCCCAAAGGGTGCACCATACAGAGGACCAGGGTTAAAGATATCTATAAAGCAAGGCAATCTCATTTGTACCTTTTTTTTAAACGTCCATTTAGAAAGTTTTTTTTGCAACTTTGCAAAACATTCCGATTCCTGTGGTTTCCCACTCTTTCCACTAGCGTCCATTAAGCGAGTGAAATATTTATAGCTCCACATCAAAGGCAAAGTATTCCACTAAATACAATTCCTGTAAATATAATAGTATAAAATGGATAAATGTTAGCTGAAGCATAGTGGGTCTCTAGTTATCAAAAAAACAGCAGTGTCTGATTAACAAGAACGGTAGTCCCATTGTGCTTTTGATCTTTCCAGATTTTTGCATAGGAAAAGTCATTTACCTTCAATACGTGTCTACCGAGCTGGGGCACACTTTGCTACCGAATTTGCTCAACAGTAAATAAACTACCAAGAGAAAGAGGAGGGAAGAGAAGGAATAGTCAATGGACATATTTCTAATGTGTGAAACTACATATCCCATAATTCCATTTCCATTTGATTAACAGAATTAGTCTAAGAAAGGGCGCTTGAAGTCTTTCAGTGCTAGTGTAGATTTTTACATGAAAAGTCATTTTACCTTCAAAAAGTGTTCCAGCGCGCTGGGACACTTGCTTCTCGCTGTCAAATTCACCCACCAGTATTAGACTAAAAAAGGGAAGGTGGTGGGAAAGAAGACTTGGCCCTTTGTTTAGCATCAGAATTTGTATGTGAGAAAAGGTCCTAGGTGGTTAGCGCTTACCTTGAATGCTGGCTTCAAAAAGAAGGGTCTCACCTACTCGGGAACACACGAAAACCGGAAGAGAAACAGAACCGCGGCAGTCAGCTGTTCCGAACTGGACATTAGGTTTCTTCCTGCTTCCTTTTAAAGGGGAACTTGCATTCTAATCTGCCAATCGCGTGACTGCTCTTTCAAACATAAAGGAGATAGAAAGGGGACTAGGCATTTCCTCAGTCTAACCCAAGCTCAGGGTACACTCATAGAAACAAAAAATGTACTTTCTTCAAGATGAATTTAGCATAACCCAAGCTCAGGGTATACTAATAGACAAAAAATTGACTTTCTTCAGGATGAATTTAGCAAAAACTCTCTAATGCATAAAGATGGAATACGATAAAGGCTAAATGGTAAGGACAACCCAAGTTAAAAAATAAAAAGTATAATCATTAATGTAGATTAGGAAAAATAAATATATTGCAATTTTTTTTTTGGTGAAAAACGAAAATAGATTGAATGAAATAAACTGAATAAAGCAGCCCAGCTAGTGGTAATCCTCAACCAGAGTGGAAACCTTATGATAGAAAAAATGAATAAGTCTTAAAGAATCTTATGGAAAGAGTCTTGCGTTTGGAAAAAAAAACACCCCACCCCCGGCTCCACTGGGGAAAGCCGCCTTACTCCCAGCGTGCTGCACAGAGCCAACGTTTCATTAAATGGGAAAAAGAAATGGGTATATAAGGGCTAACTACTGTTCTCTAAGAAAGAGAGAAAGGGGCTAACAGCTGTTCTCTAAAGAGAGAGAGAGCAGCTCCTCTTAATAGTCACTATCTAAGGACTTGCCTAGCGTCAAAAGGAAACAAGCGGATGTGTCCATACATCTGAATGTCTATTGTATCATTAGGGGACAGGACCACCAAAACCGGTTCATGATATTTCACAGCATTACTAAAGACAGGAGTGTAACTATAGCAGATATATTCACTCCATTCCTCCTGCGAATTAAGCCAGTCCGTGTTACATTTGGTATGGTAGATCCACCATTGTTCCTTTTGCGAAAGCCTCTTCGCAGTGTTTGCTAGATCTGTGCCTCTTTCTCAATGGCCCACCATTTTAGGGGATCAGGGTTATGATTAAATTCTAGGAAATGTGCCACAAGCGGAGCATTAAGCTGTTCCTTAGTTTTGATCTATGTTCAGTGATTCTTAATTTCACTGGCTGCGATGTCTTGCCTATGTATATTTTGCCGCAGGGGCATACAATAGCATAGATAATGTTACTGCTATTGCACGTAGTGTGGTCCCTCAGGGCCCATTCCTCTTATTGATAGTGATGTTTTTACAAGATGTGGTGAGGTTACAATTGCAACATCCCCACAGGGATAATGGCCTAGAACTACTGGCATACCCCAAAAAGTAGTAATTAATGGTTGTTTCTCCTGTATACTACTTTTTGCAGATCCAATTTTTTATATTCTTTCCTTTCTTAAAGGCAAACATAGGTTTGGTTAGGGTAGGTATATTTAGTTGAAGCAAATGCCAATGTTTGGCTATAATCTTTCTTATTTTGATGTGTGTTGAATGTTAATGCACATACAAGTCGGTCATTTGATGGTCTTTGTTCATTATCTTTTTTAGATAATATCTCCAACACCAGGAGATATTAAGTAGTTTAGATGGATATCCTCTCTCCTTTAATCTGTTTTCAATAATATTAGATTGTTTTCCAAAGTCCTCTAATTGGGAACAGTTTCGGCGGGCTCTAAGAAACTGACCATATGGGATATTGGATTTAAGCGCCTGTGAATGGAAACTTTCATGATGGAGGATGGTGTTCCCATCTAACTCTTTCCTATATAAATCCACCAATAGAACACCATTGGCTTCCTTAATCAGTAGATCCAAAATTGGGATCTCCTTGTTATTTGACTGTATTGTGAATTTCAGATTAGGATTCAACTAATTTATCCACTTAAAGAAGGCAAGATGATTGCCTTCTTTTCGATCCCATATTATAAGGATGTCGTCAATGTATCTTTTGTAGAATTTCAATGCTTTTGTGAAAGGATTGTGGTCTGCCAAAATGTTCCACTCTTCGAAGGCCCACATTATTTAATGTTGCATAATTGGTGGCAAATGCTGCCCCTTCGCAGTACCTTTATCTGCATAAAATGCAAATTCTTAAAGTGAGATTTTTTGTCAACGCAATCTGTAAAAGCTCAACTAAGTCACTATGTACTGTATCTTTGTCTGCCCTTTTCTCTAAGCATTTCTTAATGACGCTTAATGAATCTAATTGCAGAATGTTGGAATATAGAGACTCAAAATCAAAAGGTCACTATCCACGTTAAAAGGTAATAGTTCCACAGCTCTGATCACATCGGTGGAATCCGTTAAGTAGGTGTTAATCTGGCCAAAGGCTTCATAAGAGTCCAGATATTGACCAATAGGTTCTAAAATAGACCCACAAAGGGATACGATGGGCCTTCCAGGGGGATTAGTTGTACTCTTATGTATTTTTGGCAAAATATATATTAAACGAGTCCTCGTGTTAGGAGTTGAGAACAAAAATTCTTTTTTGTTTAGGATACCCTTTTCTAGAGCTGTATTGCATAATTCTCTTATGTCCTTGTAATGGTTTACAAGTGGGGAATAGGAAGGGGTGATGCAGGAGGGAGGGACGATCTGCTAGTTTCCAGGGAAACGGGGCTAAAGGTAATTTGAGAGAGGTCCTTTTTTCTAACTCGCTGTATGTTGGTTGCTAGGAGACGACCCAGCTGGCTGAAGAAGATGCCGTCCGTTATGAGTGGGCATATTAAGGAAGAAAAACACATTAGTTGAGTTCGTTTAAAGCACCGTTGCGCTGGTTAAAGTTTTTGTTCGTCGTGTGAAGCTGGGGAGCTGCATCGAAAGGCAGTAGGAAGGGATGTAGCCATAGGAGTGTTGAAGTCCGCGTCGAGCAACTGGTCGAGGAGGCAGTTGGGGGTTCGAAGAGAGAGAGAAGTGGAAGCGGAGAGAGTCGAGGAGAGTCTGTGGACGAGTCTCCAACATTGGGACTCTCGCCGATGAACTGACCCTCAAGGAGGAAAGAGGAGGAGGCATGCAAGAAGGTTGGAGGAGCGGCGGAACGGGAGATCTGTGAGCAGCAAGTCTGAGGTCGAGCCCCAACGGCTGGGCGTGAGCGGCCGTAAGACGAACCTAAAGGAAAGCTGCCTGTCTCAGAGAGGAGCGAAGAGCCGAGCTGCTGCCGTCCGGATGTACAAATAAACAGGTGAAAGTCCCGACAACACTGAACGTGCTGATCTTTGTGAAAGAAAGGGGGAGAGAGGAGAGTCCGTGGAGGAAAGAAGTTGTTAAAGTGAGGAAAAGCCGCTTGGAGAATGAAGGCTTGTTTGCTAGTAGAAATGGGCGTAAACTGATGAACGAACCCTGCATGGTCTAAGACGAGTAAAAAAACTGAAAACAAGCAGCGTATGTGTTACGGAGCAAGGAACCCCTATTGAACCAAAAGAAAATAAACAAGGTTTTTCCGGGAAGAGGATCAGTTAAGCTAGAAGCACGGAGTTGTTGCTTGGCACCGCAATATTAGAACTATTGTAAGACTATTGACATTGTGAACGTCACCCCTGTAGCACAGATCCTAGTCAGTTGGTCCGTCCCGAAGAAGAAACGGCAGCTACCGATATCCTTTTTCTGGTTACCTCATGAAGGTGTTCGTTGAGGTATTTTAACAAGAAATTAAAGTTGTGTTTTACATCGTACCTTGTGTGTGCTCATTTAATCCCACATAGTGACAGTCCTTCAAAATGGACTCAGTAGGATCACCTTGTAGTTTGACATGTATTTCAGTATTGTTTAATTGCCTCATCATTTCTTCATCATACGTATGTGCATCCCAAACAACTATTCCTCCTCCCTTGTCGGCCTTTTTAATTACCACAGATTTGTCATTTCTTAAAGACTGCAGGCATTTCCAATCTGTTTTGGAGAAATTGAAACTATGTTCTGTTTTTTTTTCACCATTTTTCCTTTCATAGATGGCCCCAAAGTCCCATAATACAGCTTTTTCAAAGGTTGCTGTCTCCTTCGAAGTCATATTCAAAGTGGGGATAAAGGAGGAAGCTGGTTTAAATGGGGTATTGGCCCCTGTCATTTGACTATTTGTTTCATTAGCACCAAATAAATCTTTGTCTAACTTTACGCAAGAAGGCTCGTAATTCTATTTGTCTCCATCTGGCTTGGGTTCTTCATAGGGATAAAGGAGAAGCCCTTTTCCAAAAGTGAAATGTCTTCTAAAAGTATTCTATTTGAGAGATTAAATACTGAAGGTGAACTTACCTTCTGTAAGACTTACTTCTTGTTTCGAACACATTTTGTAAAGGCGGTGGTCCTACCTGCTGAGGTGGAAAAGGGAGTTCCTGGGGAGGAAAAGGCAAACCTTGACCTTGAATATTAAACCTTTGGGGATAGCCGTACAGGGGGAAAAAGGGGAAGAAATTCTGGAATCCTCTCCTGCCTTCCCTCCCTTGGTGCCTCTCCCAGTGGTGGGAGTCCCTTTTGAGAGGGTATGAATCGACATTGTTGGTCCCTTAGACCCTCAACCTTTTAGGCAATGGATTTATATTTGTTGAAGTAGACCATGCTACTAGTTACCCTGAAGCCATACCTATGAGGACTGTTACAGCTCAGGCTTTTGCTACGGCCCTAGTTGGTATTTTTACCAGGGTAGGTTTTCCTAAGGCAGTCATCTCTGACAAGGGATCAAACTTTGTCCCACTACATGCAGGCCATGTGGAAAAACTGGAGTAAATTACAAGTTCTTAACTGCCTACCATCCAGACAAATGGATTGGTAGAGAGGTTTAACCGTACTAAGAAGAGCATGATAGGTGCTTTAGAGTAACCCCTTAGAAAGTAGGACCTTCTACTGCCATGCTTTTATTTAATTATAGAGGGGTCCCTCAGGAGGGAGTTGGATTTAGTCCCTTTGAGCTTCTCTATGGTCATCCAGTTAGAGGTCCATTGGCCCTAATTAAGGAGAGGTTGGAGAGTGCTCCTTCTCCCAAGCCAGTGACAGTCAATGACTGTTAGGTCTCCAGAGGAGAATGACACACGTGATGACAGAAGCATCTGATAACTTAAAAGCAGGTCCGGCTCTGAAGCATTGGCATGACCAGAAGGCCAACATGGTTTAGTTTACTCAAGACCAGCAAGTTTTAGTTATGGTTCCTACAAGGCAGAGGGCCTTACAGGACAAATGGATAGGACCCTTCAAGGTTGTGGGGGCAATCCTAAAGAGGCCCAGGGTCTTTCACACCAACCATCTAAAAGCTTGTCACCAGATCAGAAGTCAGAGCTTTCCTTCAAGCTTCAGCTCAAGAGGAGGGAAGAGCGTGAACCTCTACCTGATCTCCTCAGGGGACAACCTTTAGATGAGAAAATAGGAGTTTAATCTCTTCTGATCTGACACTGGAACAGGAGTGGTGCAAGTTTCTGTCAAATCAGTTTGCCTCACTGTTTTCCCTATCACCAGGTTTGACCCCTTGGGGCCAGCATGAGATTCTCACTGGTGACTATCTACCTGTTAAAAGCAGAGGTTACAGGACGTCAGATAATGTCAGAACCCACATGAAGAGGTCAACAAGGTGCTTGATCTCTGGGTAATAGAACCCTCTACTAGCCCATGGTCTAGTCCAGTTGTACTAGTGCCAAAGGCAGGATCCAAGGAGTTGAAATTCTGTGTGGACTATAGAGCTCTAAATGCAGTCACCAAGACTGATGGTCTTGGCGAAAGCCCATCCTTTACCTAGGACAGATGATCTGGTGGACAAACTTGGTTCAGACAAGTACCTGAGTACATTTGACCTAACCTCAGGCTATTGGCAAATAGCCCTGACAGACCATGCCAAGGAGGAAACTGAATTTCCAACCCTTTGAGGCCGCTACCAGTTTAAGGTAATGCCGTTTGGACTAAAGAATTCACCTGCAAGATTCCAAAGAATGGTTAATCAAGTTCTGAATGGGATGGAGGACTTCGGCATGGCATACTTGGATGACATTTCAGTGTTCAGCCCTACTTGGAAACAACATGTTGACCACTTAGGATGTTTTGCAGGCTCTTGAGCAGGCCCATCTGACCATAAAGGCAAGTAAATGTCAAATTGGTCAGAGCAAAGTGGTCTACCTTGGACATGAGGTAGGAGGTGAAATAAGGCCATTGCCTAGCAAAGTACAAGCTGTACAAGAATGGGCCACCCCTACTACTCACTCCCAAGTGGGAGCCTTCTTGGGCCTCATTGGTTACTATAGGAACTTCATTGAGCACTATGGGTCCATAGCTTCTCCCTTGAATGTGGTCGCCTCACTCAAATTTCCTAAAAAGGTCAGATGGAATGAGGAGTGCAATAAGGCATTTGATGGACTTAAAGCCCTTTGTCAAGCTCCAGTCTTAAGAGCTCCTGACTACAGCCAAACCTTCATTGTGCAAACCGATCCTTCCAATACAGCTATGAGTGCAGTTCTGAGTCAGCTGGATGAGAAAGGTAGGGAGCACCCCATCTGCTTCATCAGCAGAAAGCTGAAGGAACCAGAAACAAGGTGGGCAACCATTGAAGGGAGAATGTTTTGCTATTGTGTGGTCACTGAAGAAGTTTAGACCATACTTGTATGGATCTACTTTTGTGATTCAGTCTGATCACCAACCCATGAGATGGTTAACGCAGATGAAGGGGAGAACCCTAAATTGTTAAGATGGCAAATCAGCCTACAGGGGTTTGATTTTACCATTCAACCCAGGTCAGGGTGTAATCACCAAAATGCTGATGGTCTCTCCAGATTGTTTGACCGATGGAGTAAGGAGATTCATCCAGGGGTGGATTAAATCCGCCTGTCCCTTAGTCTGGGGGGCGGGGGGGATGAGCGTTTGGGAGAATTCTCATAAATGTGCTAATTCCCTTCACCTTAGAAACCCCCCAGCAACTTTGCTGGATTTTTGAGGACTTGAATTTTTACCTGGAAAGAGTGAGCCTTTTTCCCACTCATGTATTTTGATGTGTTTTCACTTGTGTTCTTTGATTATGGGGTTTTAGATAACTCCATAGGCAGCATCATTTCATGTGTTACACAGCACCCTCAGTGCAGTGACACGGGGATGTCTTTTAGAATTCCCAAAGGTTTAGATACCTTTGGGAAGAGAATGTAAAGTGAAATTGACTTTACTAGTCTTTCCAAATTCCTAGAGCCAGCACACACCATCTTCCAATGGAGTGCTGGAGGGGTTATATGGTATCCCCTGTGTCTAAATACTTATGTAGCAGTCAAATGCTACTCTTTCCTATTGAAAAATCTGGTGGCAGTGGTTTTACAACAAACTACCATGATTTTTCCCGACCGCGAACACCGGTAGCTAAAAATCACAGGAGCCATGTTTTTCAAGATGGCGCATTAAGCCCCTTTGTTTAAACAGGTCCCAGTCTTCTTTTTTCACCATTTCATTTTGGCAAGGTCCTTCTAGTGTTTGTCTTTGCGTGCCAAACCAGGTTTGGTCCATTTGTTTGTGCCTTTGGTGGACTTCAGGACTGAAGACTGCCTCTGGTCGTGCAGCCTCATGTGTCGCTCCACAGCTGCCCAAGTGCATGGGGGTGGGGGGATTCTGACGTGTCATGAGCTTCACGTAGGTGGACAATGTAGGGGACGGGGGTCCTACAGAACTGTCCTCCCATACAAGTGGTTATGGGTCATTAGAGCTAAGCCATTTGAGAGCATTGTTTCTAAGAGTTGGGTGTCCTAGAGGGTCTTGGAGAGGTTTTTCTCGTTAGCCTTTCCTTCAGATAAGGCAGGGCTGCGTTGTTGAGGCATTTGTGCGTTAAGGAGAGTTTTAAGGAGTATCCTATCACTAATTTTCATCCAATGGTGGTTTCTTCTGGCGTTGGAGATATGATCTCTAGTGCAGATTTTTAGGGGTGTTCTGAGCGCATTATTTTGCCATGTCTGTAGTTTGTTGATACTTTCGTTGGCTCCTAGGTACAGTGCATTGCAGTAGTCCAATTTTGATAGGATGAGGGTATTAGCTAGGATAATACTAGTTAGTGAGAGGAAACTTCTACATGCTCTAAGAAGTTTGCCAGTGTAAGCGGTAGATGAGGCCAGGGAGTTAACTTGTTTTTTTTTTAGAGTCAGCATGGAGTCCAGATAGAAACGAAGTCTTTAAACTTTCACTTTGAAGGAGAGAGTAGAGTCCAGGTAGAACCCCAGGGTTTTTACCTCCTTAGCGACGGTAATATTACTATGGTCTATGTTAAAGGCCGAGTATTCGGGACTGTTTTTTGAGGGTAGAGGGGGTGCCCAGGATGATCTGTCTTGTCGTCATTCAGGCATGGTCTATGGGTGGCCATCCATGCCTGAATTATGAGATACCCTGTTCACCAAGGCCAAATCTATGTCATAATCCCCCGTGAGAGGAAGGAGGATCTGAGTATCATCTGCATAGTTAGTGTAGGTGATACCCAGATGATCCAGATCATCGAAAAGGGGCTTAGGGAAGATGTTGTATAGGGTAGGTGAGACACAGGATCCTTGGGGCACTCTGCAAGCGATAGGAATAGGGTCAGCAGCTGCCATAGGTGAAAAGACTCATTGTTCGATTACTTAGAAAGGATTGTATCCACGCTATGGATTCTGCTGAGAAGTATTCCGCAGAATGCAGGTGACTGCATAGGACCCGGTGGTCGACCAAGACGAAGGCGGCCGATGGGTCCAGGAGAAGGGCCGATTCCCGTTTAGCCCTAAGTTTATCAATTTGGGCCTTGAGGTCTATTAATGCTGTTTTGGTCCCGTGCTAGGGTCGAAAACCTGATTGCCTTGCTCCTAGTAGAGAGTTGGATTCCAGGTGTTTTTGTATTTGGGAGTAGGCCATTTTATCTGATTCTCAAAAGAAATGGCACTGTAGTGTTATCTCTGTAGTTAGTAGGTATCAAGGGGTCTAGAGTCTTTTTTTGAATTCTCGTTGTTGCAAAGGTCCAGCACTCTGAGGGGACTTTTTAGACTCGCTTCGTGTCTCTGGAGATACACCAGGACGCCCATGAAGTTTCAGTGAGATTCGGAATTCGTAAGACCGTGCACCGCACGATGGCTCAAGGTCCCAGGGTATTGGGGTATTGCACCTCTGCAAGGTCGCAGCAATGCGTGGGAATACTCAAAATGCTGGTCTTGAGTCTCACCAGGCTGTGGTTCTGGGTCGTCGTTTTCAGACTCCAGGTCGATTGGAAAGAAGGGCTACAGCAGGCTCCGGTTACCCAGCAGGCTCTCCTGTTGCTTGAAATCGTTTCAGCCTCTTTTCCTTGGTCATCCTCTTCGGTTTCGGTTCCAGTGGTTGACTTTTCTTCAGCTTCCAGGTTCACATTATTTCCAGGAACTACAGCACAACTTCGGTTTATAGTCAATCCGTCGAAAGACAAACCAAAAGCATCGAATGCCAAAGCATCGACAGGCTATGTTTTACATGTAAGAGTGAATTTCCATCTAAACCAGTCCATCAAAAATAAAAATGGACTGGTTTCAATGGAAATGCACTTTTACGTGTAAAAGATATCATTTCAGTGCCTTTTTTAACTTTAAAATGTTACATGGAGCTGTCCAGTGCTGAAACTTCGGCCCCTTGTAACGTTTTTGTATATGGGGGGGGGGTTGGTTGCCCCCACACCCTAACGTAACCCTTAATCTAACCCTAGCCCCAACCCTAATGTAACCCTTAATCTATCCCCGTCCCCCAACCCTAGCCCCAATCCTAGCCCTAATGTAACCCTTAATCTAACCCTAATGTAACCCTTAATCTAACTCACTCTAGACCCAACCCTAACCCAAAAAAAACTGTTCAGTAATGTAACAGTAAAGTTGCATTTGAAGTTGTGCCCAATAGCCTCACTGAGAAAAGTTGCATTTAGAAGTGTACCCAATAGCCTACGTGTGTATTTAGAAGTTAGGCCCAATAGCCTCTCTGAGAAAAACTGCATCTAGAAGTGTGCCCAATATCCTAAGTCTAATATCTGTATAATGTAGAATCTAGTACTGTGCCTAATAGTCAAAAATCCCTTTTATACAAAACTTAATCTAGAGGTAGACCTAATACCACCTCCTGTGTACAGTCAAATCTAGAAGTGTACCTAATAGTACCTAATATATCTGTGTACAGTTGAAGCCAGAAGTGCACCTAATAGTCTAATATCTCTGTGCAAATTGAACTTGGAAGTGTGCCTAATAGCGTGCTGCCACTGAATTTAGAATTAGAATTAAAAAGCCCTCCTAAACTCCAACTAAAAGTCCAACTAAAACCATACCTGGAGTGTTGCTACATTCAACTTATATAGCTTACCTATATTCCAGCTTATTAGAAGAATGCCAGCCTACTAGAAGAAAATCTACCAACAGCATAACTGTGCTGTAGCTACAACTAAATAGACTGCCTAACTAGCATAGCCTAGGGTCTAGCTACACCTCAAAACAGCCTAAATATCTATAAACTAGTACAACCCTGAAATCAAGACTACTCACAGCCAGTGATATAGCCAAACATATAAAGTCCGATAAACTTAAGTTTCAATTGTGACCACTCCTAACAGCTCGTACTAAGCATGAGTGCACCCTCCAACAGTCTGTTGGAAACGACCACCCTCACTTCCCGGTGTGCCTTCCGCCCCGTACCCCCTTCCCGAATCACCCCACCCTCCTTTGCACTCCCTACCATTCCACTCTCCAAACACCAAGCCAGAGGGGCACACCCTAAGACCACTCCTCCCCGAACCCCACCACTGGCCAGCCCACGTTAACCATGCCCGCTCCCCTCACTATCATAGCGGGCACACCTTGCCCTGCAAGCATCCACCCCCCGCCTTGCCCACAAACCCCCACCACCTTCCCATCCCGAACACACCCTTTCCCGTCCCTAAAAACTGCACGCCTAGCCCTAGCAAGAACCGAAGCAGCATCCCTCTCCCCCTCTCACCCCCCTTCCCTCTCACACTCCAATCGCAACACGGAAACTAAAGAGGAATCACACCTTGTCCCCCTCAATCTCTCAGCACTCCTCGCCTCCCCTGTCTTGAACCACCTCCACTTTCCCCAATCCCCTCCGTCCCCCATAGCTTTGCCTTTCCTGAAACCACTCACTCGACTTCTCATCAACTGTAATGGAAACTCCTAACCGCCAACACCCCACCTTCAAATCTCCTGAGCCAAACTCGATCATCCGAACACACGCACCCCGCCAATTCTTCTGCTCGCCCACTCTTCCCACCAATCATCACCCACCCCCTCCCTCGCAAGCTTCCCCTCTCTCCGCCACTACCACCTTCCTCCCCAGACCAACCTCGCCTGCCGATGTGAACTGCATCCTATTGAATGCCCGATCCGTAGCAAAAAACAGTTTCTCCATCTTTGACCACCTCACCGCTGACAATCCAGACCTGGTTTTCATCACTGAAACTTGGTTCTCTGACGACTTTGCTCCAATCGCCAGTGAAGCCTTCCCCCCCCCCCTTGACTACTCCCTCATCCCACTGAACCGTCCCTTTAGAGGAGGGGGAGTCGCATTCGTCTACAAGTCTCTTTGACAACCAACCTTCCATTCCTTTCTGCGAATCACTCCTCGTTAAACTATCCCTCTCCCCGTCGCTCTTGCACAACTTCCTAATAATCTACAGGCCCCCAGGCTACGATGGACAATTCACAAACAACCTCTGCGACTCAATTGCCACCCTTCAACTAAACCATCCCAACCTCACCCTTCTTGGAGACTTCAACATATGGCTCGACATCCCCACCAACCCTATGACTCACTCTCTGGTTGACGGTTTAGACGTAATTAACCTCCAATCCCACATAAATGGCCCGACTCACTATAAAGGACACACTCTTGATGCTATCTTTAGCACCAACACCCGGATTCATTTAAATCCACCCACCCCCATCATCTGGTCCGATCACTTCATTCTCTCTCTTGCCATTAACTCACCCAACCCCACTCCTGTACTCGAATCTGAACCCCCAAATCTACGCAAATGCTGGAAAAACTAATAATCGTCCCGGACCTAGCCGACACACTCCTCCAATCTCCACCAATTACCTGCCAACCGATTAAACTAACCCCCATGCCTTTGACTCATGGCTCAACGCATCTGATGCCACTCGCACCCCTTTGTAAACCATCATCCCGCCATGGCCTTTTCCCCAGATGGTTCACTCCTGAGTTGAAGACCACTAAACAACTATATAAATACCTAGAACGCAAATGGCAGAAAGACAAAACCAAGGCGAACAGGGCCATCTTGGCCCGACACCTCTCAGTACAAGGCCGAAATCCGGAAAGCAAAAAAAGCCCACTACAACTCCCGAATCCTAAACTGCAAAAACCCAAGCATGGAACTCCACAAAATCATCTCTGAATTCACCAAACCGGCTTGGACCACGACCATCCCGACCCCCTCACAATCACTGTGCGACTCACTCTCCCTACACTTTTACACCACGGCTCTCGAAAGAACAAATACTCAAGCCACCAAACTGGCTCTTACATCCACCAGGCAATACTAACCCCCCCCCCCCCCTTAGCGGCCAGCCCACCAGCTGCAACCACTACGCAACCAACGTTTCAATCCTTTAGTCCAATATCACCAGAGCAATTTCTCAAACTTCTATCCGCCTGCAAACCATCTGGCTCCCCGCTGGACCCTTGCCCGGCCACAACCCTCAAAGAAATTTTCGCTTCCACCTGCGCAGGAGAACACGCAAGATCCATCATAAATGCCTCCCTTTCCTCTGGTATCTTTTGCGACGCATTCAAAACGGTTCATGTCAAACCACTAATTAAACCTTCCATCGACCCTCTCCAGCCCAAAAACTACTGCCCCATCTCAAACACCAGATTCCTTGCAAAACTCATTGACCGAACCGCCCACTCCCAACTAAACGCCTTTGTCGAAGCCAACAATCTTAGACCCTGCACAATCAGGTTTCAGAGCCCGTCACGGAACCAAAACCACCCTAACCTCAATATGGGATGACCTTAAAATGACGGCAGACTCTGCAGGATGCGCGGCACTAATCCTCCTTGACCTATCCACCGCCTTTGACACAATCACTCAATCCTCCTAGACCGCCTCCACTCCCTAGGAATTCGTGGAACCGCTCTTAAATGGATAGCTTCATTCCTCAAAGATAGGTACCAAATAACGATACTCTCCACCTATACCTCCCAAGCCCGACCAGTCGACACGGGAGTCCTACAAGGAGCATGACTATCTGCACTCCTGTTCAATCTCTACTTGATCACCCTCCCTCCAATAGTTCGTTCACACAATATCCTGTGTTACAACTACGCCAATGACACTCAACTAATTCTAAAACGAATGAACTCAAATCCCAACTCCCGACCTGGCCTCCTGCCTCCTCGACATAGATCTCTGGATGACCCAAAGCCACCTCTTGTTAAACCCCTCCAAAACGGAAATCATGGTATGTGGCAACTCTGAGCTCCTTCCGCAACCACTACCCTGGCCACCCGCCATGGGCAGCTCACCGACCCCCTGCAAATCGGTGAAAAATCTTGGATGCATCCTTGACTCTGACCTAACACTCTGGCGCCAAGTCAACGTCTCAAAATCCTGCCACTACCACCTTAAAACCCTTGGGCGCATCTTTCCATATCTCTCCTTTCCCAACAGACTCTCCACGGTCCAATCAATCGTTATGTCCAGACTGAACTATGCAAACCCCCTATACCTCAGAATCCACGCGTACCAACTGAATAAATTCCAAAGGCCACAAAACATGGCAGCCAAATTGCTACTTGTGCTTGGCCCAAGAGACCACATCTCCCCAGCCCTTAAGACGCTGCACTGGCTTCCAGTAGCCCGAACGGTGACTTTCAAAACCTTATGCATCTCCCATCGAGCACTGCATAAAACCGGACCTCAATATCTTCAAACTAAAACCCCATCACCCCCCTCGCACCCTAAGATCAAGCTCAGCTGGCCCCCTAGTCATACCTAAGACAAACTCAGATTAGGCGGATCATTCTCAGCCTTGGCCCCCACCCTGTGGAACTCACTCCCACCCCACATCCGCCAAACTGAGGATTTAATATCTTTCTGCAAACTGCTGAAAACCTGGCTCTTCCCCTAAAACCAACCGGTAACCAACCTAACCCAAACAGACAAACAGCATCTCAATGACACCAACCCAACAAACTACCTGAGGTGAGAAATGGACAGCTAATAACCCCAAATATAAACTAGAAAGACAAACAGAATTAAACGAGTAAAGTAGATCAAAACAGTGAAGTGGATAATAAGAATAAATCATAGGGAAACAGTAAGGAGATGTAAACTGCTGAAATGCACATAATGCATGAGGAGGGAACGAAGTGAATAGCGTCGATGAAATAGTTAGAATGGATGAAGCGTGTTGAACAGATGAATGCACTGAATGAAAGAATGCATGAGTGGAAGAACAGATGACTATATAGATCGAATGAGTGTAAATCGAATGAGTATGTAGATCGGATGAAGGTATAGAATGGATGAACATGTTATGCGGATGAGCATGTAGAGTGGTTGGGTATGTAGATCAGACGAGCGCGTATGGCGGATAAATAGAGAGAAGCGAATGTAGAACTGATGATTGTACAGAACGTATGAGCGTGTAGAGTGGAGGAGCGTGTAGAGTGGAAATTAATTTATAGAACCGGATTACTGCGTATTAGCGAATGACTAAGGGGCTGATGAGTGCATACTAATGTTGAATGTGGGGAAAGCACGAGTGCGTCGAGCGGACAGGGTGCATGCGTGGGGAATGCATGAGTGCGTCGAGCAGACCGGAGTGTGTAGCGCTGACGGGGACGCATGGAATGAATAAAAGTCCATAGAACTGCGCGACGTACATAGTATGGTCTGGAATGCAGGGAACGTTTGAAAGAGCATGTAACCCATCATATCACACCCCACGCTTACTCTCTTCTTTACACCACCACTCAACTAGAACACAGATACTATGACACCATTCGGTATAACTGTTCTCATACCAACACCTCCCGCTCACACCCCATCATTCTAAGTAAACACTGCTGGTTACACACCCCCCAGCCAGGCGTTCTCTTCAGGCCTAACGCAGCCACAGTCGGTCTGGGTAAATCCTGCCAGAACGAACACATACCCCTGATCTCAACCACCTCACCTACCGCTAAGAAGCAGCTATTTCACGAATACCGCACCAGCTGCACACATACCCGGTGCGCACACGCCGTTGACTCTCCCTACTCTCTCTACTGACCTGAACTTCGGTTCCCAAGGGCGTTCAACCTACCAGCGCCTTCAGACATACCAATGGTATATAAGGCGCTATATAAGTGCAAAATAACTTAACATTTAGATGTTTCCATCAAATTTTTTTCAACGCAATGGCCATTTGATGGAATGGAATTTCGATGGATAAAATGTAATGATTTAGTGTTAGATGGATTGTCATTCGATGGAATGACCAGATACCCACAACTTCTGCATTCTCTCCCTGCATTTTACAAGGGGCGGTCTGGTTGTGCGATCAGGACAGCCAGCCCCCCACTGGGATTTGTCCCCATTCGGGCAAGGAGGAAGACTAAGGGCTTTGGAGTACTGGACGCCTGCCTCGCTTCCTTCCTTCATAGACTAGAGCCTGGGCGGGGAGTCCAGGGGCCTCCCGCTGAAGATGAAAATCACACAAAGGAATTTCCCACCCTGCATGTTGGGGGGGAAGGAACAAACACTCAAATGGCGAGAAGACCGGGGCCATTTTGGTAAAATGAGCACCCTTAGGTGCCTTTACTGCAGCCGTGAACACAGCCTGCGGTAAAGATGCACCAAATTAATACAAGGTATCACTGCCACCAGTCATTAAAGTTAAGCTTGTCCCCGTAACAGAATTTAGTTTTAGTGTGAAAGTGGGTACATTGTATCTCCCCAGCACTCCACATAATGTGGGGGTGGGGGGGGGTTTGGTTTCACCTAACAAAATGTAAAAGGGATACAAAGATCCTTTCTACCCATGGGAACTGCAGTTCTCAAAGTTAGCCAGAGAAAGTTAAAAGGGACCCACTAGGTCAACCCAGCAACAACATGCACTTATTGCCAAAAGGTTTATTGCCAGAGGATAACTTTAAAAAGACACTATGGAGAGTCTATAAAATGACAACAATAAAGAGTAAAAGATTCTGTGAGTGTGGAAAAAGGTTCCCACTCAGAGGTATAAAAGCAAACAGTTCTGGGGTTGACCCAGGTCAGAATGATTCACCATTTCTATGAAACTCTTACCTAACTAAGGAAGTACCACCTGAGTATATGGTAGCGTAGACGGAGCAGCCAGGCTTATTTTAGGAGGGAGAAAACACTGTAGGAAGTTACAAAGAACTTTTAGTATACCATGGGTTCGATAGAAACACGGACAACCAGTAGTATTGTAAACAAATAAAGGTGTATTATTGATACAAGTTGGGCCAAGAGAATCTTGGAGGGAGAATTTTCACTTCTGTGCTAATTCCCCCTCAACCAGACCCAGAGCTCTTTTGCTGGACTTAGTACTTAATTTTAACCCTGGAGGGAGTTCAGGCCTTTTTTCCTCTCGCCCATGTGTTTCACCTGATTTGGGTTTTTCTGTGACACTGTTTGTGGAGTCTGACAAACTCCATAGGCATCTGCTTTTTGTATGGTGACACACGGCACCTTCAGTGCAGTGTCACTGAGAAATCCTTTACATTTCTCCTAAAGTTTAAATACCTTTTCTCGTGTGAACTACAGTTCCCAAGAATAGTAAAGTGAAATTGACTTAACTTACCTTTTCTCTTTGTAGGTGCAGCACACACCATCTTATGTGGAGTGCTGGGGGGGGGGGACAAAGGGGTACCTAGTTACCTTATCCTACTTTCTCATGTAACATTTTTGTTATCCTCACTACTTTAAATGGCTGGTGGCAGTGGTTTAATATTTCCTACATTGAGCTTTTCTATCGCAGGATAAACCCTCAGCTGCAGTACAGCACCCCGGGGTGACCATTTTGTCAAAATGTCCGTCTTTTTTCACTGTCTTGTGTTTGCAAGGTCTGTCTTGGGTTTTACACTGCACGCTGTTAGGCAATCATTGATGTAGTAACCTCGTGGGAGACTACACAACCGTTGTCCTCTTGGTATTAGATAACCCATATTTTGGTATAAGCCTCTACTACACAAGTTGGTAGTGTGACTGAGCAGTCAGGCTTACCTCAAGGGGGGCAAATGTGAGCTGCAGCAATGATATCCACCAATGTAAGTAGCCAAGTAACACTTGCACTCAAGGTTTTAGTTAAAATAATTTATTTAACAGTAGTTTGTAAATAAGCATTCTTTAAAAAGGGCAATATATGTAGCAATCAAATGCACTTTAAAAGTTCTCTTTGAGGGGATTGTGTCCTGACATATTCCACATCTATGTCAGTAATCACCACAGCTGTGCTGCTTTGGAAACATTTTCTGCGTCAACGTCGATACGCTGTCCCTTGAGGACCTCAGTCGAGCGCTGACGTCACTGGATGTTATATGTAGGATGCACGACGCCCGTAGCCTCAGTTCTGTTTTTTCCGCGAACGTGTTCGCTTCGGAATCTTGGTGCGCCTCGGTTGTTCTACCTGTTGAATCGGTTCTTCGTTCTTGGTTTCTTGTGAGGATCATGCCGTCTTCTTCTTCCCCGAGGTCGGGCTTCAAGAAGTGCAGCGACTGCAGTTCCAAGATGTCGCTTACGGACCCGCACGACGTCTGCCTGTGGTGCCTCGGCGAGGACCACGCCACCGATGAATGCCAGTCTTTGACATCAAAAGCCTTGCGCGAGCAGACGCTATCTGTAGGTAGGGTTTCCAAACCCCGTAAGTCAAAATCCACTGGGCTTTCGACTGACGTTTCGAGGGGCGACTCCGCATCGGCGTAGGTCCAGGGGGTCTCGGTCCCGGAGTGGTTCCCGCCATTCCTCTGCCTCTTCTAGGCACTCTTGGAAGCGCTGTCACCGATCACATTCCTCGTCCGAGGACTCAGCCAGACGGCGGGTAGCTTGTCCCAACAAGCATTAATCTCCGGCAGAATGGGATGCATTTCGCAAGGAGATGGTGATTTTCAAATTGCAGGGCTCTGGTCCGTCCGCGCCTTCAAGAGAAGCCTGCGAGGAACGCGCTAGGGCCACTGCTCGCACGCCTTCAGGGTTGGGCGGTCAGCACGGTCATCGGGAGCCATCGAGGTCCCGATAGGACAAGGTAGATGGCTCTAGCCATGCCCGCTCCAGGTCCCGGTCCTCGTTGCCCTCGAGACCGTTGGAGCCTGTGAGGCCTTCTAAGGCATCAGCGCTGGGGCCGTTTAAGGACACGCTTGGGGCGCCGTTGTCAAAGTCGTCGGCGCCTTGTTTGACGTCGACGCCGATTCCATCGACTCCTTTTGAGGAGGCTTTATCGGAGGTGCCCCGGAGACTGGTGGAAACCCAGAGGAAGACCCCGAGTAAATCAGTGAGGCCTGAGTTTGAGCCTTTTTCGGTACCCTCATCCAGGGATTTATTCCAGCCTTTGAATTACATCTCAGAGGTGGATGAAGGGTCAGAGGTGGATGAAGGGTCAGAGGTGGATGAAGGGTCAGAGGTGGATGAAGGGTCAGAGGTGGATGAAGGGTCAGAGGTGGATGAAGGGTCAGAGGTGGATGAAGGGTCAGAGGTGGATGAAGGGTTTGTTCCTGATGACCTGTTATCAGGTCGCACCCAGATCGAAGACCTGCGTCAATCCTTACATGACGCCATTGGTCTAGACACCTCTCCGGAGGTTGAGTTTGGCAGGCCTGAGCCTGGTACACACGCAGAGTCGTCATACAGGCGTCTCATGTCGAGGGTGACGGAGTACTTGGGGTGGTCTGCTCCACCTGTGGATTTTCTGCAGGATGACCTGACATTTTGGACCAAGGTCCACCCACTGACCCGGTGCTGCCATTTCATATGGCCTTAAAAAGAAGGGTGGTGGCGGCTTGGACTGCTCCGGAGAGTCTCCCGGCAGTGAATAATTCGCTACTGAAAAATACTGTCCAGCCAATGGCGACCCCAGCTACTTGTCTTTGCACCCCATTCCAGAGAGTTTGGTGGTGCAGGCGGCTACGGCCCCAGCAAAGCAGGCTGCGTACCCTACCATCCCTCGTTTGGGACGACCAGCACTTTGACGGTTGGGCGAAGTATTTTAATCTCGGGATATGCCTTTAAAGGCAGCCAACTCCGTTTGTGCCTTGGCAAGATTCACTCACTCTGTGGATTTGTGTTTCTTTGGCGGCTGAACATATTCCCGACGGGGGGGGGGGGGGGATGGTTTTTTTGCCGTCGTCCAGGTTGGCAAGGATGCCATGTGTGCCTGTTCAGTCGGGTCTGGACGTGGCAGACTGTCAGCCGGTCCATGGCCGCGAGCACCGTGAAGCGCAGGTTTTCGTGGTTGCGGAAGTCAGGGATTTGCTCCTGATGTACAGTCCCGGCTTCTCAACATGCCCTTTGATGGTGACCATCTTTTTGGCAGCAAGGCTGATGAGGGCCTTGAGAGGTTGCCGACCTCCAAAGCTGCAACAGTCGTTGAGTGCTGCAGTACCTCAACCTCCGCTTTTTTGTCCTAGAGGACAGCAATGGAGGGGAGGTTCCTTTCGATACTACTCTTCCTTTGGTAGATCGAGGGGAGCTGCCAGTCAAAGGGGCCAATATAGGAGTACCAGAGGTGGAAAACAAGGTACTCAAGGTCCCAAAGCTGCTCGGGCAGTTGCCTCTTTGCCCTCAGGTACTGCCGCTTCAGCTCAGTCATGAGGCCGTGTCCCATGGTTTGCCGGTTGGGCGGAGGCTGGCGCAGCATCTTGTAGAATGGTGTGCCATTACTTCAGATGTGTGGGTTCTGGAGATCATAGCCCACGACTACTGTCTTCCTTTCCGGCAGAGGCCTTGCGACAATCCACCAGGGAATCTCGCTTTGAAGATTCCGGATCCGCTCCTTGCGCAGGAAATCAAATCCCTGCTGGAGAAAGTCGCCATAGAACTGGTGCCTGCAGCGGAGAGGAACAAGGGATGGTATTCCCCATATTTTTTTATCCCGAAAAAAGACGGGGGATGGAGACCCATCATGGACTTGCGTGGTATGAACAAGCTCCTCAGGAAGGACAAGTTCAAGATGGTTACTCTCTCTCAAGTCCTCCAGGCCCTTCAACTTCGGGACTGGTTGGGGTCTCTCGACCTCAAGGATGCTTACTTTCATGTGCCGATTCATCCCAAGCACAAGAGGTACCTGAGGTTTGCGGTTGGCGACTCGCATTTTCAGTTTCAGGTCCTGCTGTTCGAATTGAACTCCGCCCGAGGGTCTTCGCCAAGCTCATGGTGGTGGTAGCGTATCCCAGGAAAAGGGATTCACGTCTAGTCCTACCTGGATGAATGGTTGATCAGGGCGCGCTCTCCCGAGCAAGTCCTGGATCTGTCAGTCACCTGCCACTCCCTTCACAGGCTGGGCTTCTCCCTCAATTTGAAGTCCCACTTGACACATCCCTGGGGCTGTGTTAGCCTCCCCAGGTGAGGGCTCATCACATTCTGCAGATGGTGCACAAGTTTTAACATGCCCAGCGTCTCACGGCGTTAGAGTTCTTGAGGTTGCTCGGCCTCATAGCATCCTGCATTCTATTGGTGCCAGAGGCCAGGTTGCGGATGAGATCCTGCAATGGGCTCTCAAGATGCAGTGGTCGCAGTCCTCCGGCAGGATGTCGGATCACGTTCAGGTACTGCCCTTGGTCACCCAGGATCTTCTGTGGTGGGCCGTCGAATGCAATCTGATGGGGGCTCAATTTTGGCTACCCTGGCCGGAGGTAACGATCATGACGGACGCATCCTTCACGGGATGGGGAGCTCATGCCAACGAGTTGACAGCCAGCAGTCGTTGGTCTCCGTCGGAGTCCAGACTCCATATCAATCTGTTGGAGCTGACGGGCCATCAGATTAGCCCTGAAGGCTTTTCTGCCGTCTGTGCGGGGGAAGAATGTCCTGATTCTGACGGACAATACAGTGGCCATGCATACCCTCAACAAACGGGGATGGGGGCGCAGGGTCTCTCCCACTGTGCAGAGGGGATGCAGTTCTGGTTCTGGGCCATCAGCATGAAATTTCGATCTCAGCAGTTCATCTGGCCGGAGACGAAAATGAGGCGGCGGACGCTCTGAGCAGGCAGAGTACGGTCTCTCACGAGTGGGAGCTGGCTCAGGAAGTTCTTTTGGATATCTTCGCTCTTTGGGGGACCCCACAAGTGGATCTCTTTGGCACCAGTGTCAACCGGAAGTGCGAAAGTTTCTGCTCGTGGGAATTTCCTCTGAGGAGCCTTGGACGCGTTCGTAGTGGAGTGGTCCTTTCCACTGCTGTACGCGTTTCCTCCAGTCACCGTCATGCCGCAAGTGCTGCAGAGGTTCCGTTCCCGAATGATCCTCATTGCTCTGACATGTGCCAGGAGAGCGTGGTACCCGGACCTTCTAGGCATGTCCATCTGCCCTCTACGCTGTCTTCCCTACCGAGACGATCTGCTCTCACGTGAGTGGTGTCGGGTTCTCCATCCAGAGGTCAAGTCTCTCAACCTTCATGCTTGGTATCTGAAAGGTTGAGGTGTAAGTATTGGGACCTCCCTGAAGACGTGATGGAGGTGTTGCTTTCGGCCAGAAGGCCCGCAACAAAGTCCCTGTACTGTTGCAGTTGGAGAAAGTTCTGCGACTGGTGCAGGGTACAGAATGTGGATCCCTTTTCATGTGCCATTCCTGTGGTTCTGTCTTTTTTGCTTTTGTTAGCCCACAAGGGCCTGCAAGTGGGTACCATTAAGGGTTACCTGGCAGAGCTGTCCATAAATGCTCGTCTGAGGAGCGTTCTTATCTTAAGATTCCTTTGATTTTTTTTTTTTTAAAGTTCCTGGTGGGAGCTCCGTTTGAGGCCTTACGTTCTTGTCCATTGAGACTGTTGTCTTTTAAGACTGTATTTTTAGTTGCAGTTACTTCCGCTCGCAGAGTGAGTGAGTTAGTTGCAGGCACTATCTGCCAAGCCACCTTTCACGGTGTTCCATAAGGACAGGGTTGTCGTTGGAGTTCGTCTTTCTTTTATTTCGAAGGTTGTCGAATTTCATTTGAGCCAGAAGGTAATTCTTCTGGCGTTCTAACCTCCTCCGCATCCTGGTAAGGAAGAAGAGGCTCCATAGGTTGGATCCTAGGAGAGCTTTAAGTTTCTACATCTCACCCATTTCCTGGGTCAGAGTGGACGATCAGCTATTTGTAGGATACGCTGGAAGTTTAGGTCAAGATGTTTCTAAGCAGACCTTGTCCCGTTGGATGATCTTGGCATTCTCTGAATGCTAACGTCTGGCGGGTAGGCAATCTCTGGTAGGCTTACAGGCCCATTCTGCTAGGGGTGTGGCTGCCTCTACTGCTCTGCAGAGTGGTGTTCCCATTCGTAATATCTGTGGAGCAGCCACATGGGCCTCTGTCCATACTTTTTGTAAAACACTACTCAACACTACTCCCTGGATTCTATCCATGGGCAAGATTTAGCCTTTGGTAAGGCAGTCCTCTATTCTGCAATTTGATTGGGCATTCTAAAATTCTAAATTCTTTTCCCACCTCCAAACGTTGGTACTGCTTTGGGAGTCTGCATTAGATGTGGAATACGTCGGAGGACACACTCCCCTCCAAGAACAAGTTACTTTCTTACCTGGTAATGTTCTTTCGATGGGATGTTCCTCCGACGTATTCCACAACGCACCCTCAGCCTGCCCCTCTACAGAATTTCTTATGCGATTGCAGCTTACATTTCCGCAAGGCTTTCTGTAGTCATACTGGCAGAAGATTGGTGCCACACGTTCTGGGGAAAAAACGACCACTGAGGCTACGGGCGTCGTGCGTCCTACATATAACATCAGTTGACGTCGGCGCTCGACGGAGGACCTCGAGGGACAGCGTATCTACGTCATTGACGCAGAAGCCGAAACAATTTCCGAAGCAGCACAGCTGTGGTGATTACTGTCATGGATGTGGAATACGTCGAAGGAACATCCCATCGAAAATGTTACCAGATAAAAAGTAACTTGTTCTTCCAGAATCAACACAAAGCTAGTAGATGTTCTTTGGAGATGCTTTTTACTCGCTTCCTACACCGTGAGGTGACTTCACTAACTAGGACAGTAATGGCATTTATTTATCTGTTAGGGAGAATTCTCAGAAATGTGGTAATTCCTCTCTGCCTTAGTGACACCCAGCAACTTTGCTGGATTTTGAGGACTTGAGTTTTTAACCTGGAGAGTGAGACCCTTTTTACCACTCTCTCGTATTTTGTGATTTTGATCTGTTTATTTTGGTTGTGGAGTCTGACAAACTCCATAGGCATTTTTTAGATTGTCACACAGCACCTTCAGTGCAGTGGCACAGGGAAGTCTTTCAGATTTCCCCAAGGTTTAAATACCTTCTCTGGGATAAACTACTGTTTCCCAGAGCAGGAAAGTGAAATTGACTTTACTTACATTTGTAACTTTCTAGACCAACACACACTATCTTACAATAGGGTGCTGGAGGGGTTACTTAGTATCCCGTTTGTCTAGCTTCTCAAGTAAAACATTTTTGTTACCCTTTCCTCGATGGGTGGCTGGTGGTAGTTTTACTTTTTACTACTATTGTATGATTTTACCGCAGGCTGCCTTCGCAGCCACGGTAAAGCATACATCGGTTCCATTTCTGTCAAAATGGCCCTGATCTTCTTTTTTCGCCATTTCTTTGTGGAAAGGTCCTCCCTGAGATTTACTCTGCGCGCCAAACCAGGTTTGGTCCCTTTGTTCATTTTGCCTTTGGCGGGATTCACGAGTGAAGCCTGCCTCTGGCTCCAGGGTGTCTGGCGGGGGCAGGAAGCGAGGGAGGTGCCCGAAACTCCTTGTGATTTGTCTCCTAGGAGACAGAAATGCACTTAGGGTATTGGCCGGCGGACTGACCGGCAAGGACAGCCACCCTGCTGGGTGACAGACATCTAGGGTGGAATAAATGGGAGAAACCTGCATAAAAGGCAAGGCGTTTTGGCTTGGAAGGCAGTCGACCACTGGACGAAGGAATTCGAAGAACTTGGAAGAAACACCTGCAACTCCTGGACTGTTGGTTTGCCCGCTGAAGCCCTGCTGCTGTGTTGAAGCTCTGAATTTGTCTCGACTAGAGAACCCCTGCAAGGACGACTTCTCCCCTTGAGCTGGTGGGACCAATCCACTCCAAAGTAAGCCACTTGGACATCCTCTCAAAGCTGGTTGTATTTCCACTGCAGTTGCTGTGGGCTGCTCTGAAGTTGGCCAAGAGCTCCAGGAAATCCTCCAGACTCCCAGGAAGCAGGTCTAACCGAGCCTATGCCACCACAACAGTGCTGGAACCCAGATGCAAAGCAAGCTCCTCTCGACAGTGAATGTAAGCGTCCCCAGAAACGCACCCCCCTTATTGAGAGGCAATGAAGGACACACCCCACGAGGGAATGAGACCAAGTGCGGATGAGATCAAAAAGGTTTTTATCCAAATCAATATAGGGCATGCAAAGGACTCTGCAAACTCCGAGAGCGCTCTGTCTGACAATAGCAAAGACAGGCCTACTTATTTACAGAACGTCATTGGTGACACAAGCTATAGGGGGCACATGATCATGGGGATTGGGTGCTGATGTCTAAGGGGTATACATTGTAGGCAGTTGCTCCTTCAGGATTGGTGGACGTTGGTGCAGCGTCACGTGGGGTGGAAGGTCAGCTGGGCTCGTCTGGGTGGCGTGGCGGGCCAGTCATGCCTTGTAGCAATGATTGGTAACTAAACTGACATTTGCACTTTTGGCCACACATTCACACCCATTCGTCACACTTCATGCTTCCGTTGGCTTGAAACTCTTGTAAGCACTGACCGTAGATCAATACACAGACAGGAACATTGATATGCAATCGGAAGTGTCCCAATACATCAGTTGTGAAGATACCTTAGGTTCAAACAATCTGGTCCCTTGTGCATAGTCGGGGGCATGGGAGGGGTTACTCGACCACCCTGTCTTGGTAGATTTTGAGGGATGGTATTATCTTCTGTTGGTACAAGGGTGGGCGCCCCCTTTTGAGGGCCATTAACTTGGGGTCGGTGGAGATACCACTGGCCCGTGGGGGGCATGTGACTGGTGCCTGAGATGGTGGGATTTAGGACCAGGTAGCTCGTAAGTCATGGAGTCAGGCTGTGGCGGCCTCCGACGTGGGGGAGGTGGATGCTTGAAATGGGTCCAGCAGGGTCGGGAGGCGAGGCTGTGCTGTTTGAACACCTGAAGGGCCTGGGCGGGAAGATGGCCTTGCAGCTCTGTGCGCGGCATCCTGCGCAAGGCGGTGTACTGTCCCTTGGGTGAGGGCGAATAACACATGGGGGTCTCTAAGATGACTTGTATGCATTTGCATTAGAAAGGATACTAACTTGGGGCCATACCTTATTAGCACCACAATTCACATCTATAGTTGACATAAGAACATGAGGTAGTGTTAGGGAGGTGTATGTGTAACGAGGGCAACACATGTTACTGCATATTGTCAGTTAGCCAGTCTTCGTACATCTTCACATTATAAACAATATCTGTTGCATATTACTCTTTACCCATTCTTCACGTTAGCAGCGAACGTTAGTCAACACGACCTATATTGCATAATGGTTTCTACACATTACAAGAGTTCTCGGGGTAGGTAGGGGTGTAGGGCGCCACATAGTCTAACGCTGGGGGCTTGGTACAGGGTCAGGGCATGCAGGTTTTGTGATGGTTTCAGTTACTTCCTAATGTTCCCGACAGGATACCTCTTGACAGGGGAGTTCCGTCGGGTGGTGATGTGGTGGGGCGTGCGCTCAAACATCGCCCAAGGCACAGGGTTTCAAACCCCCCATAGCAGGAGATGATCACCACGGATGCTTCCCTGAAGGGCTAGGGAGCCCACACTGGATGCCTGCACGCCAGAGGCCTGTGGCTGCCGGAGGAGAAGGTTCTCCACATCAATTTCCTGGAGCTGTGGGCAGTGTTCTGGCCCCTCAAGTCATTCCTTCCATCCCTGAAGGGCACAGTAATGAGGAACTTCACAGATAACACCACCACAATGTTCAAGTCATTGGCTGGGGCAATGATGTACTGCGGAAGGTTAACAGCTACAGTGTTTTATTTTATTGGTTGTTTGTGTCTGGTGGCTCGTGAGAACGAGCACTCAGCAGATCTGCCATGCGGCGGGGGGGTGGGGGGAGAATGTGGGCCTCTGTGAGCGTGGTCGAGTGGGGGTCAAGCTGCAGCTTTCAATGTGCACATTGGCTCTGCCTGGGTTAGATCTAAACGTATGTAACAAAATGGAGTTGGCTTAGTACAAGATGGCGTCTATTGACCTATCCTTCCCTACAACAGCCAAGAATCCGCACATCGTGCCATTTGGTGAGACGCAAGGAGCTGAAACCGCAAAGTGCCACTGAATAGAAGTTGGTCCTTTTTTGTCACTGACCGTCCCGTTGCAGTGCAGGAGTCCTCCAGACGTCCTCCCTCTTGTCCCCACGACTGATGCCCAGTAACACAGGACCTGCAGAGCTGCACAGGAACATAAGGCATCTGGAACTGGTTTTTCTTCTAACCAAAGGTACTGTAAAGTCTAAACTTGCCTCTTGTGTAACCTCACTTGTTCTCAGTGGAGACTTGTATTGGTTGCTTCTGTAGAGTTGCTATCGGCTTCTTTACCTCTCAAGCCTAATCAGCTTGTGGACGTACTTTGATTTCTTTTCTACAAAGACTTCTTAAACCTTGTGCAAGACTTTTACCTACCTGCAAGAATTGCTTCAGCTCACCTAGACTTTTTCCCAATTGATTTTGCCTGGCTCCCTGAATGACTCTTCTTCCCTCTGTCTTTTGTCTTCCTTCCAGGAAGGGGTTAACTAACTTTGCATTGGGGTTACCAAAATTACTTACCTGCTTCAGAATATTTGTAATCTCTTGTTTTGTTCTAATCGTTTTTCTTTGACACACCTCAGTATTGCTCTAAATGCCACAGTAATATATTAATGTCCAGTGTCCTAGCTATTTAAGTCACCTGAGGGTGTAGGAAGTGTGTAAAAAGCATATCCAAAGAGCATCTACTAACTTGTGCTGATTCTGGAAATGTATTTTAAAGTATATTTGATTGTTACATATCTTGCCCTTTTTTTAATGAACGCGGATTTAAAAATTGATGTTAAATAACTAACTGAAACCTTGAGTGTAAGTGTTACTTGGCTACTTGTATTTGCGAATTTCATTGCTACAGCTGTACAGCTCACATTTACCCCTCTTGAGATCAGCCTGGCTGCTCAGTCATACTAACAACTTGTGTAGTACAGGCCTATACCAAAAGGTCGGTTACTTAACACCAAGCATATGAGTGTTGTGTAGTCTCAGTCTTACTACATCAATTCTTAACCAACAACGGCCACCAATGCACGGCAATGCAAAGGGAGTCACTTGCTGCAGTCAAACTTTGCCTTTCTCTGGTCCCTTTGATGCTAGGACCACAACATTTCCCAGAGGTGACTCATATGGCACAAGCTGAAGATCCCCCAGGTTCCAGGCCTTAACTCGGAACAGTGACGACTGCAGCATGGTACCCTAAACTCTTGAGGTGCCACTGTGCGGTTCGGGGCACTTCCGAAGGCTCTTCTTCGTAGGACTCTGAGCTGACATCGAGAATGGATGTTCCCTTGACTGCAAGGGTTGCAGCTCCTTCGCAGGACTGCTGGAGATGTTTCACAAGACAGGGCTCTACCGGAACAGAAGCAGAAGTTGGTCGCCAGGCCGCCTTCCAACGGGTCTCCCGTCTCACCACGAGTCTTACAGCTGGACAGGATTCTTGGCTCCTTCAGTTTCTTCTAGGGCCTCTCGTGGCTGCAGGGGTCCTCTTCATATCCAAAAAGACAGGTTGGAGCTGAAACACCCACCAGCCAATGACAGATCTCTCGCGCACACACTTTCACTCGGACAGGTGCATGTTTCCACCCTGACTCAGGCCCACCCTGACACCCCCACCCCAGTTTGTGGATTGGCAGTCCCAACCCACTTCCTGGCCACACACACACACACACACACACACACACACACACACACACACACACACACACACCCCCCCTCTTGTGGTCCTAGCATCAAGGGGTCCCAGAATAGGTAAGGCTAAAACAAAATCCACCAAAAAAAAGCAAAAGGCAACTGCTTCTACCAGCTTTGCCCCTTTAGCGCACCTATAGTAACCAAATGGCCTCTGTTAGTCTATGGCAAAACAAAGTGTACCCCATTGTACTTCATTATACAATGATAAAAATTTACCGAAAGTAGTAACAAGACTAACGAAAACAATTTTTCCCAGTACTGACAACATGAAGGACATTTCAGTTTCCCCATGACAGATGGGCAAAACCCAGTGTAGTTACATTTAAGGCAAAAATAGCAGGTCAATAAAAAATAAAAGCAGAAAGTTTGGGGGAAGGAAGGGGGCTGCAAAGAAATCTTTCCTAATACGCTGTTACAGACAAAATCATGCATGCGCTTGCACAGCATCCCTCAGAGGGTCATGCATGTCAGACAAGATCTACAAACATAATTTAATCCTTGCGGATGCTTCAGTTACAATGGTTTTCAAAGAACGCTTTCATGCATGAAGTGCACAAGTCTCCACCCCCACACTCGCAGTCATTTAACCCCTGCATGCCTCATTTTGAGCGAAAATGTATTTTCAGCCCTGGCCACAATGGTGCCATGACAATCGAGCTTTGAATTGAGGGCGATAAAATGGAAACATTGTCTCTGATCAAATAATGGGAACTGATTGGGAAAGGCTCCCCCCCGCCCCCCCCTTTTCACTAGTTTAAGATTTATAAACACCCAGGGAGGTGCTATTAAGTCAAATGTATTTAACGTGCACCATCACTCTGACGGATCTGTAAACAAGAAGGTGGGCGGGTTGGGCTAGTCTGGAAGAGGGGGGGGGGAGTAGGAGAGTGAAAAAAGTGGTGTGCTGTTGGCGGCTTCAGTGCGGTATACACTGTGCGCTGAGCTCTTGTGTAGGTATTGGACCTGGGCGAGACCTTGTGTGCTGTTTGTGTTTGTTTGTTGTTGCTGTGGTGTGGTAAGGTTTGTGCGGTTTGCTGGGCGAGATTGGTTGTGTGAATTTTCGGGTGAGTTAGGAGTGCAGAGGTTTCCATCTCGGCGTTGCAGGTGAGCGCGGCACTCCAGGTAAGGCTGGGCATGGGCTGCCTCCATTTTGGCCAGCAGTGGCCCCGGCAAGCCCCTGCCATGCCCATAAGCGTCCCTCTCCTGCGGCTCCCCTTCCCTCCCTCCTCCCTGCCCGTCCCCATCCAGTGATTGGTCAGGCTGAGGCCTATGTTTTTTAATATGGAGTTGCCAGCGCTCCCTGAACGCCTGATTCCATCTCGGCGTTGCAGGTGAGCGCTGCACTCCAGGTAAGGCTGGGCATGGGCTGCCTCCATTTTGGCCAGCAGTGGCCCCGGCAAGCCCCTGCCATGCCCCGAAGCGTCCCTCTCCTGCGGCTCCCCTTCCCTCCCCGCCCCTTCACCCCTATTGGTCCATCAAGGCTCTTAAGCCACCTTCCCAGGGCAGCCCCTACAGCTAAGGAGACCCTGAGGCGAAGGACAGATACACGAAGTGTCTGCAGGTGTCAGCAGGGTAAGCCAAGGAAGCCAGCAGACACCAACAAAACTGAGTGTGGCAGGGGTGGGGTGTAGAGCAATCACTCTACTCCAGAAAGCCCCTGTCACTCTACCTTACCTTCCGTAGTGTAGACTGCCGTAGACTTTAATAATATATACTTATGAAGACTTGTGACGACTGTAAATGGAATGTAAATGTTGCCATGAGATGAATATGCTAGTGCCACGCATGTATGGGACTGAACCCTAGCTTGCGTCGCATCTAGATTGAAGTGTGATTGCTAGCATTTGCCACACTCGGGACTCTTGCCTTTAGCCTGCGCCGCATCTAGATAGAAATATGACTGTTAGCATGTGCCACACTCGTATGGAATTTTGAACTTTGGCTTCTGTCTCTTCTGGGTGGAAGTGTGAGTGTCGGCATGTGCCGCACCTAGATAGAATCCCATAATTGCAATATTAGCATATGCCACACTTAGATGGAATTTCTCAAGCTTAGTCTGCGCCAGGTCTAGACAGAAATGTGATTGTTAGCATATGCCACACTTAGATGGAATTTCTGAAATGTGACTTAGCATATATGATCAGCATGCACCACACTTAGAATTCTGAACCTATTGAGTCGCATCTAGATAGAAATGTGACTGTCTGCATGTGCCACACCTAGATGGAATTCCACAATTGCAAGGACAGCAATGCCAACTAACCAACAATTCCATCCCTCTGCATACACCTCTCAAACTATAACCAAACACAACCACAAACCTAAAACGCTGCAATCCGCACAAACTTCACAACAATGCAACAACAAAACAAACCACACATAGACTTGCACAACAGCACACGACTACGGACCACAAAACACCCCAAGCCCAGCCAACGGACCCACCGGGTTGAGGCTGTCAACAGCACATCACTGCTCTCTTGCACTTTTCCAGCTTACTCCCACTAACCCACCCCCTCTCCTCCCCTTTTTCAGAGCCGCCAGGGGACCACTTCGGTGGTGAGTGCGCGGTACAAATGTCCTTTAACATTAACGTTTGAAGGTAGGGTTAATGGGGTGAGAATCCTGGTTGTGGCACATCTTGTTTGATTTAGTTTGTATTGCTATGGGTGGGGTTAGTTGCTGCTATCCTTTCTAGACCACCTGCCTGTTGTGGGTGTTAGCGCAGCGCATTCCCTTCTGTATTCTAATGAATTTTGTGTGGTGTGAATGGTGTCTGTTCTCCATAGGTGTCGGAGCTGGGGGTTAGGTGGCCCTTATTCCCTTGCTATCGAAGTGTCTAGGTCTGTCTAGGTCTGTGGAAGCTTGGTTGGGGTACCGGGTCATGGAGCTGTTGATGAATCATCCAAGTGCTATTGTCTTGGTCAAGCAGAGCTAAACGTCCATTTTGCTGTTTTAACTATTGAAGGCTGCCTGATCTTTGTTCACCAGACTTAAATAGCACACCTCGGGATATTGTATGGCATGCTGCTGAGGCGCTAAACCGATTGCCTGTCTGTTTTGACAAGTACATTCTGCCTCGATCAATTCATTGTGTAAGCTTTGTGTTCACTGTGGTATATATAGTGTGTTCTTTGCGGTACAACTCCTGCAGTATTCATTCTTTCGTGTGGGAATTATGTTGGTCATGTGCAATAGCCACGTTTGAAATGCATATTGGTAAATTGAGTGCCACAATGGTTCAGAAATTAGCTCAGTGTGTTAAGCACTCATTGCAGAGATGTGTTCCTATGCAAGATTAGAATAGCACATTCCTGTAAGGCTGGCTGACCGTTTCCTATGTCTGAAGTTTATAAACCTGTCTGTGTATGGACTTGGTCTTGCAACACAATGGGTGCGATCATCAGCAATGTACCTGCACCAGATAGGGGTTGTTATAAAAACGAACATGGCATCCTTATGGTGAAGGTCTAGAAATTGGTTTGTTCAGATGGTTTTGTAAAACCTAGGTAATCCCCCTCTAACGATGAGCATAAACTGTTAGTCCAAGATATGAATAAGTATCCACATTTGGAACGAAAGCATTCATGCTTGTATCCTGGCTTTGCCAGCATACAATACAGGGATCCTGGTCAAATCATCTAATATCTTGTACATTACTGTACAGTCTTCTGTGAAGTTTGCCTCCTCAAATGCTGGTGGCATCGTTTTGCCCATTACTTGATCTTTCGTTTTATGTAGGTTATTTGAGTGGAAGGGGTGGTAGACAGGGTGGTAGACAGAAGGGAGCGGACCAGATGGTGCAGGACGCGGGCAAGCATATTTTAAAGCCTGCTTGTTTGACAAAAAAAAGGATTTGTATTTTTGTAAAAGTGAAGTTTTTCTGCACGTTTATAAATGACAATTTCACAAGCCGGTGTTTTGGAGCTATGTAAAGCTTTAAAATGCAAAAGACCAACCCATATTAAATCTGTTAAATCACACTGATTGGTATGCTGGTACTTAAATACTTCTCTTGATGATGGAGAGAATTAAGCTAGAATCATTCTGTTACTCCTTCTATAATCATTTATTTAAAAAATGGTAATGTTTGGTAATGTAATTGGTGTACTTTTCAAGTCTGTTTTTTATAAAATAAGATTGTTAGTTCATGGTAAGAATTGGTAATGAAAGTGTTCAAATGCAGAAATTGGTGTGTTGGCACAAATCCCAGATTCTCCCCTTAACCACTGTGTAATGCCGTGCATCTAATTTAATCTTGCATTGCCTAGCCTCTCGAAATTGCCAGTCCCTAAACCTTTCAAAATTGTCAGCCCTTCAAAGAAATTTCCTCATCGGGGTATGATCTTCAAAACAGCCTCACTCATGGTTTCACTGGCTAGTGTGTTGCTTGCACTATAATAGTGAGCATTGATATATTGCACACCACAGGCACTTTATTCTTTTGATCCCTATGGCAACACTATTTGAAAACCATGTCCCACTTCTAATCTAAGTCTGTCTGGAACCAGACATCTTTTGGTATTTTATCTACATCCACTATCCATGCTATGGTATGTGTAGCTTTCTCCTTCCTACCAACTGGTCTCCTCTATCCATGCTTGAGCACGTTTGTTCTGTGAGGCAGCAAATATGAGTTCTGTCTATTCTGGGTTACATTTACCTTTTACATACAGTTCTGCATTTACTACAGGCTGCATACCATCCTGGATTCTATTGCTAAAGTCTCCTGAATCTAATCTATGCCAGAACAGACGTAACCTCTTCGTAGAGCCCCGCTCTAGACTGTTACACAGGCAGTGTCTGTGGCATGTGCCAGCAGAAGCCGCTTTTTGCAGCTATAGTATTGATGAGCTTCACAATAGTTTTGAACGTCCTCCCGCCTTAAAAGAAAACCTACTGCCATCTCCTAATTACTCTATTGCCAAATATTGGCATGTTCCTTATCCCGAATACATAATGGTGGTTATTTTTTGTTTAAATATTTATTTTGGTTTTAACATACTATGTAATAACTGCCATAACAGGCCTATAGAAATAGTTGATACATTTGTTTAGTTTTGTTGATCCAGAAATAGCCTGTTAACGTATCAGCAGCAAAACAAACCTGCAATGCAAATACAATCAAAACAGGACATGTTTAATCAGGAGCTTGATTATGCTAATTATCGATAACCTGATAAGAGCGGAAGAGGAATTAGGCTAACTTGGAGACGTGATACCAAGAGGTAGAGGAGGGGTCGGGCAGCCCCGTTTCTTGGGGCGGGTGGAGTGGGGTGGCTGACACATCGCAATGATAACCTACTATTGGAAAATAATTCATATGGTTGGTCTAGTATTGCCTCTTGTAAAATACGAGTGAGGTGGTACGAACCGACAATTCCTGCAACACAGGGCCAGTGGACCCTCAGACCCCGGTACGCTGGTCACACTGCAGTGTGGCACTACGTGCAGTTTGAAACTGCTTTCGGGCAAGACTTTCATTAAGAGCAGTTGACAGAAAAACCATTTAATTGGGCAGCAACAGCTGTGTTTTCACATTAGATTTCGTGTGGGAAGTACTTGAATTATAATTTAATTAAATCAGCGTCATTTGTTTAGCAATGCTTCATGGGTGTAATTATAGGGGGGACAAGGGGTTTGGTCCCCCCAACGTCTGTGGCATGCATTTCTGTCCCACACATCTTTGGGTGGGAGGGCAGGGGGGCCGCAATCATCAATTATCTAATTGGACAACGCAAGCCTGGCAGGGGTGCGCTCAGCAAGGCTTGCGCTGTCTCATTGCATAATGCAGAGATGTCTGGCAGCAGCGATGCAACCCATTCAGGGTTGGGATGCCCTGCGTGGCTCAGTCCCTCACCCTGGCTGGCCTTGCTCAGTCAGCATCCAGGGTGCTGAACTGGGTGCTGCAGGGCCTGGCGCCTGTGCTGTCACGCTAGCAACAGCACCTCCAGGGGCCAGCAGCACAGAGCATCGCTTTCCGGCTTTGTGTTCGTGCGACACACCAACAGGAACTAGGAAGCTCATTCAGCTTCCCGGTTTCTGTCTGGAGGCGCGTGATAGCGAAGAGGTTAGGTCGGTGTAACATGAGACATGGCCTGGGCGGCATTTGAAAGCAGAGCTGAGGTACTTTAAAAAAAAAAAAAAAAATTGTTTGTTTGTTGGGGAGCTCTGTCCAAGCCCTCTGAGGCAAAATACACGCAAACTTCCTAATTTGCGTATGGGTTGCACCAACAGACGTGACTTTAGAATAAGTTGCCATAAATAAGCCAAGTGACAAATAACTTTGTGGTGCAAAATACCTAAATTGCACTATTAAATGTGAAGCAACTCTATAGCAATTAGGCTTTTCCATTATAATAGCATGATACATTAACCTAAGCTTTGAAGTGAATCAGAATCACTTAGAGCTGCAGATAAGGCACAATGTGATTAAATAATTTGCTCAGGATCACACACTTGGTTAAAGGGTGAAACTGAGATGTGGACAATTTAAGCGACCGTGCACATCTTTCCAGGCTTGGCTGATAAAGAAATGTATTAAGGTTTTGCTTTACATTTCATGTGCTTATTATTTATATAATGCATATAATTATCTATAGCAATGCATTGGAAGCAAACCACATTACATAATAAACTAGCCTTTCATAGTAAACAAACCATACACTATATACATTGTCATAGAAATAGGTTGAGAAATGGGAGTATGGTTTTAGTTTTATTCTCCCCATCCTGCATGCAAAGTCACAATAGCATCATGCAGATTAATGTGAGCCTAACAAATCCTCCTTGGGTTTTAAAGCTATGGGCCTCACTGCGTTTGCCGCTAGCCTTGCTGGTAAAACCGGCAGGCTGCCACCAAACTTGTGATTTTTTTTTTTTCGGCACCCGCGAATGGGCAATTACCGGGTCATTATGGCCCCACCGGACTAGGTAATTGCCCATTCGCAGGCGCCAGAAAAAAATGCTCCTCATTCCCATTAGAACCCATAGGGCTGAATGGGAAGGTCGGATGCACCCGCACCATTCAGAATGGTGCCGGTGCATCCGACATGCTCTGCTCGCAGGTGCTGGTACACTCGCCAGTCCTAGTGGGCGGGAAGGCACCCGCAAGCATAACTTGTAGTTTGCTGGTCCGGTAACAACGGTTCCGGCAAGCTTACCGGTACCGTTGTTACCGGACCGGCAAACCAATGAGGCCCAACGTCATTATTTCATAAAGCATGCAACATTATGCACCCTTCTCACTTCTGATCACTGCCAACCATTCACATTTCTAAAGGGACAAAAGTCCCTACTAATAGTACCCACCTCCCTCCCGTCAGTTCCTAATGGCTCTCGTAATACTCTGTTGATACAGAGCAAAGTGGGGACCCTGTGCTGCCCGGAGCACCTTCAGACGTTGTCCTGGCAGTGGGACACCTCTGCCATTCTGAACGGGTAAGGTGTCCTGCTGCTAGGACAATGAGCATGCTGAGCAGGAATTGCTCAGCGCACATTGTCCTGCCAGCGGGACACTTTCGCCGTTGGGCACCCTCTTTGGGGTGCCGAAAGGGAGAGGTGGGCCAATGATAAATGTCCCGCTCTGGCTCTTAAAAGAGCTATGGGGGGGTGAGGGAGGGCAACTTGACCACCCCCTTGCGACTTTCCTGCTCGGTACTCCACTGCTTGGAGCCATTTGCACACAGCAAAACATGCCTTAATTATAATCGGTCAATCTTTTAGACAAAAATCTAACAGCACGTAGAACATTTAAGGTGCATGTGCAGAACCATAGTGTGGAGCTATATGGCATTTAAAAATAGTCACCCACTGCACTAACCAATGGTTTCTGCCTTTGAATGAAAGAAAAACATCTGGCAAATTGCAGACATTCCAGTGAATCTGGTCCTTCCAGCTATAGCTTTATAGTTCGGCTAGGTCAAGTTAACGTAGCCCAAAATTTCAGCTATCAGGGGGTGATAGTCTGGTCTGCTTAATGGACGTTGTGCCACTGTTTCCATGTGTTTTTGTAAATGTACATATAAATGTGTTGTGCACACATTGTATGTCAGTGGAGGTGCTGGGTGCATTTGTGAGTGAGTTGTGCGTGCGTGCAAGCATGTGTGTTGACTATTGTGTCTAAATGAATGATAAATAATGCGTTGTTTGTATGTTCTAGTGGAATTAAGTTTGTGAATGTTATGTTGTGTCACTGGTTGCATGGCAGGCCGACTGAAGATGTGTGGGGCCCAATTGAATTTTAAAGATACGCCAGCAGTATTATGAAAGTTCTAATAGTCAGCAATAGACTTGTGGTGTAGTAGTTCAGTGTTATCCCTCAGGGATTTAGGTTGTTTGACCAACTAACAAAATCATGGCGGAATTAACCGTAGTAATTTTAGCTGCGAATAATGTTTACGGTTTACCTTGGTGCAAAAACCAAGCCCATGTCTCCTCAAACCGCCAGTACACCCATAAACCCCCCACTTACCTTTTCCCCATCCGCTTTCTCTCCTGTAACCTGCAATGTCAGATCCATCCCTTTAATGCGTGTCAGATCTGACGCTGCAGCGTCCTTTTTCTTTTTTTTTTTTGTTGGGTTCCCTGCCACCAATGCTGAGGAAGCAGGGGACAGCCCCAAAACCGCTGAAGCCAAAAATACTGAACATGGGTTGAGGGGGCCACCCCTGCAACCACTGCTCTTCATGTTCGGTATCTTCAGCTTCAAACTAATGGTGGTGACTGAAATCGGTCAAATCTACAATTTGACCAAATTGATTTTAACAATTTGGTCGAACCGATCCCTCAGAGCAACCATCCGCTCGTTGTCATGTCCCCCAACATTTTCAGCAAAGTTACACCACTGCAATGCTTTATTGATATTGAGGGGTGTGGTTTGGGGGTGACGTGTGCCAGTTAGAGGGGCACATTCAAGTGTATCATGAGCAACAAGTTGGCTAGAAACGGCCCTGCTTACAGTTTAATTGTACTTGCAGGCAGAACAATTAATCATTCTGTCTGAGATGGCCTTAAATCGCATAGCTATCATGCCGTTTATTCTTTTACTCGTCCATGTGAGTGTTACAGAACAATTTGAATTCATATTTTGACTGTGCGCTTGCTACAAGACGCCATTTTTTAAATGTTACCGACTTGTCCATATAAAAAGACGTTAAAAATGAGGCTAGATTTGTCCGTTTTTCACGTACATTGTAATTTTGTTTTGTGATAAAGTAGATTGCTGCAGAGCACTGACTTTTTAGTTAGGTGTTGTAATCCTGTTAGCAGCCACAGGATGTCACTGGAATACAACAACGAAATGGACGATTGTGTTATATAGTAAATCGTACTGTTTTCGCTCTGAAACGGTGATTCTTCATTAATGTCGTTTGTTCTGCATTGACTTATTTTCTCACAGAATGGCAAAGAAATACAAGATGAAGCTAGTCTACAAAAAGACGTTTCGGGAATTTTATGAGGAGAAGATTCTGGATAAAGAACATAGGAGTCTATTAGAACGTATGCAGTCATTAGAGGTAATTTGAAATACATAACAAATAATTGTGTAATCCTTGGTATATGCCAACACCACCCTGCTGCTGTTCCCTGCTGAGCGTTGTTTACGTTCACGATGGAGGCAATCGCTGTCTTTTTTTTATTTTTTTGTTTTATGTATCAAAACAGTGAGGTTGTGTCCACTCAACACAGGCGTGTTTTAATGTCTAGCACGCATACAGCTTGTTTCCAGCACAGCTAACTAGACAACTGTCCAGAGTTCAAATCTGCCAATATTGGAGGTACCATTTACTGCAGGGAATGAGGGTCACAAACACCTCTGTTCAAATCCTCGAGGTGGTCTGTAGTCCGCTTCCCTCCAAATGTCTGTTCCTTTAGCAACGTTAAAATTTTTAACACAAAATTATGCTTTTTTTAGTTTCAATAAAGTCTCTTGTGCTTGCCTATAGCAAACTCCAGGTATTCGGATTGTATGTATCGTTAATCTTTTTAAATGTCAGCTGTTTTTAAACCAGCATTGACAAAGCCCAATAAGACGGTAAGGATTAAGCCAAAATGTAGTACATATGGGTACATTCATTGCGGATTGATGGATTTGTTCTTTGGAATGTTTCAGTGCTTGTTTGGGGTTTCGGTGTAATTTGTATGTGGGGTTATAAAAGCGGATGTGTTCATGGCTTCAGTGTGTTCAATAAAGCATTCTGGTGGTAGTCGCACCCTATGTCGTGTATTGCCATAATGTACACGGGTACGATCGCCATATCCTAGACATTGACTAGATGACCTGGTATATGGTAGGTTGGGGAAAGTTCCTAAAAGTGTGCATTAAAAAAAAAAGTTTAAAATAATGTGCTGTAAGGGAGTGGGGGGCGGAGGGATTTAGTTCTGGTGGGTTTTCAGAAAGACAAAAATGCCAACAGCGTGGTCAACAGGATCCTGAATATTAATTTAGAAGTGAATAAAACTTTTTTTTTTTAAGGACCCAACATGAACCACTTATTCTTTTTATTTGTAGCCTGGGCTACTGGTTATGTTTATCAAACGTTTTAATATATGTAAGCTTGTGCAAAAGAAGGCAAGGCTGAGGTCATTTGCTGTATTTTTGTGCACTTGCCTGGTTCTTGTTGGATATTAAAACAATAGAATTTCTAAAATGACACAGGCTTGTTAAAAACCATAATGGTCACATCCAGGTGAAAGCTTGCACTCTGCCACAGGACCATACATGTTAGTTTTTCATATGCAATAAATGAGCTGTCCTGACAGGATGGGGGAAAGAGTAGACCAGAGGAAGGATGTTCCAAATTCCGGTGTCGGTGGGCCAATCGGATATTTTTTCTGCAGAACGGAGCACTAGAGTATTGAGTCCCTCTAACAGCTGTGGGAACTAGCAAGACCAATACTTCTCTGGAAAGCGATCCACTGCTTTTGCTTTTTAATGTGACATCTGCTTTATTTGAAGTACGCAAAAAACATAAGGTGCTGAGGTACCTATACCATTTTGAGCTGGTTTTAGCCCTCCATGTAGGAAGTGTTATGCAACACCCTTTCAAATAAACCTTTTCTTGGAAAGCATGTTGGGAGCAGTGGCGTAACAAAAAATCTAAACGTTTCTGAAAGCTACCAAACGTTTAAAGGGGGGGGGGTAGGGGGGCAGGCTTGTATCGCTATAACTAACCCCATGTACGCCGATTCTTCATCAGACTTGGCAGGTCGCTTTTAGAAGATCCAAGGTCGCTTTTCCTGCCCTTGAGTCCCAGGGGTTGCAGGTTTGAGCAGTTCTCAGGTCGTGGACTATTGCTGGTGCAAGGTCTTCGGCTGCATTCTTCAACTGGAACTCGATGCAGGGCCCCTCTCAGGAGAGGAATAGATGCAGGTAAGCAGTTTCGGATGACCACCACCGACGCAAAGGGATTCACTTGCCACAGTCAGACTTTCCCTGCTATCCCGGGGCTCCTTCATGCAGGACCACAAGATTTCGCAGAGGTAAGTCTTGTTGCACAAGCTGCCGATACCCCGGCCCCCAACTTCCAGGCCTCAACACGGAACGACGTCTGCAGCACGGTAGCCCAACCTCTGAGCTGGTCGGCCACTGGGTGGTCCTGGGGCACTTCCAAAAACTCTTCTTCGTAGGAATCTGAGCTGACATCGAGAATGGATGTTCCTTCTCCCCACTCCGAGGCTCGCAGCTCCTTCACAGGACTGCTGGAGATCTTCCACAGACGGGGCTCTTCCATGGCAGCAGCAGAAGTTGGTCTCCAAGCCTCCTTCCGACATGTCCACGTTATCCTTGCAAGTCTTGTAGCTGAATAGGAGTCTTGGCTCCATCAGTTTCTTCCAGAATCTCTCTACAGACTATGCAAACTGCCTCTACCTAGGAGCCCCAGCATCCCAACTAAGGAAACTCCAAAGAATCCAAAATGCGGCAGCACGCCTGCTCATTAACCTGCCCGCCAGAGAACACATCAGCCCTACCCGAGAGTCCTCCACTGGCTCCCTATTGCTCGACGCATCACCTTCAAAGCCATGTGTACCACCCATCGTGCAGTCCACAACACAGGCCCTGAATTCCTCAAGACAAAATTATCCCTTACCACCCTTCCAGGAACCTCAGATCTTGCACTGCATTTCGCCTAGTGATCCCACCCACAGCTCCTTAAGACTTGGCGGTTCCTCCTTCAAGCGCCAATCTGGAATTCCCTTCCATTACACATTCGCAACACAGAAAACCACCTGAAATTCACCAATCACAACTCTGGGGCCGGCAGCTCTTGCAGCGGTTTTCACCTGACACACCACCACATATTGCTCTGCAACACTCCCAGCCGAATGGTACTCCAGGTAAGCCAGCAGCTTTCGCTGTGGCACACTCGCAACACTCGCACTGTGCCCCTGCCTGGCGGCCCACATGAAAGACTACAAATGAGATAAGTAGCCCAGGCTAGCACACTCCCATCACTAAGTAATTCACTGCCACTGTTAATCTGCATCGCTCCTACAGGGAAGCTCTCAACACTAGCAATCTCCCACTACAAAGGTATTCCCAAATCTAGGTACAACAAACCACCAATGTCTGTTACACTACAGAAACCTACTGTATTATAGGCAGAAACCTGCAGCACTGTGAAGCCTAGGTGCCCCACCCACCATGCAGGATTCTCGAATCAATGTGCAGCCTCCTCCTTTGTTTATTATATGATGAGACTTGCTGCATCTTGAGACCTAGGCCTCTTGCACACTATACATGATTCTCAAACATGTGTAGCCTCCATCTTTGCTTAATGTATGATTACGCCTACTGCATTGTTGATACCTAGGCCTCTCTCCCACTGTACAGGATTCTCAGATCTAGGCACAGGCTCAGTCTTTGTCTACCATATGCCTAAATCTACTGCACCGTGAAACATAAGCCTTTCTCCCACTATACTAGATTCTCAAATCTAGGTGCAGCCTCCTTTGTTTAATCTTATGCGGATACCTGCTACAGTATGAAAGCTAAGCCCATTAGTGTAGGACTCTATTCTAGACCTGGACAAATATTGGCCCAGCTGAGCAATCTCGCAGCCTACAGTACGTATATCTCTCACCACTAGTGTGGACACAGGCACGGCCAAGAATCCATGCACGATAGAATACGGCTAAGGCCAAGCACATCGGTCTAGTTTCACACGTAGTCATCAGCCTGAAACACCTGACGTACTTCAACACCTCTGCCACTAGCATGCAGCGACCACCACCCGAAAGGAAACTTGTATAGCTGGCCTCACATACACTCTCTCAACAATAGCAATCTATCTCCAACCCTCAATAGCACTGACCCATGCGTCTGACCTCTCTTGGGTTGCTTAGTCGAGTCCTGCCAGCCACCCAAGTCTTAGAACGGCAACATGCACATATGCATCGCCTAAGCTAAACTCCCTAGAATGTCCAACCACATTGACTACGGTTCCAACCGAGTAAAAAGAGCATTGAGATCACACAAGTGGGGAAAGGGTGCTAAATAAATAACTAAATGCAATACAGTAGGTGCAGGGGTTATCCTCATATCCTAAAAATCCTTAAAGCCAGGTAAGAGCAGCAGCTCCCACTAGCCAATGACTGACCTGCCCCACACGCACGCCCCCCCCCCCCCAAGCAGTGGTCCAATCAGGACCACTGATGGCAAAAAACATGCATACCACTCGCACACTGGCACCAGTTTGTGGATTGGGACCAGGCGGTCCCAGCCCACTTGCTGGCAGCAAACGGAGCCCTCCAGTAGCCCGCCAAAAGCTTCTTTCCCAGGCACTGAAGTCCATATAAGGATTTTCCTGGCCTCAGGCCCGGAAGAAGGCTAAAAGACAAGATGGCCAAAGGACAAGTGTTGGGACAGTTTTTCTGAAGTCCAAATAAGGGCTTATTAAAACCATTCAATTGATACAGTACAAGACTCCACTCTTAGTATAAGGCTGTACCACCTGAGTACATGGTAGCATAGATGGAGCAGCCAGGCTTACCTTAGGAGGGAGAGATGGCTGTAGGAAAGGACACTGAACTTGTAGTATACCAAGGAGTCAATATGAACACTTAAAACTAGAAGTATCCTAAAAAATAAACATTGATTTTAAATACAAGTAGGCCAAGTTAAGTCTTGGTGCAAGTACTGGTCATAAAGTCATAAACACATTATACAAACACACCACAATGCTTGAAGGTACAGACTAAAGTATAAACTTTCTTCAGAATACCGAACAGTAATTCTAGGCAAGTCAAACCTGCTCATACACATTTAGTATAGGCCACAGCTATTCATGGGGGAGTAAAACCACCAGTTACTATTACATTACTTTACAGTATGTCAAGGGTAGTAGACCCTGTCAGTTATGCAGTGACACTCAGCAAAGAAATCACACAATTAACCAACCCTGTTACCAGGATACTTTTTCAAATAGTGGAACACAGGTTCAAGGAACAGTATATACCTATTTCTACTTTGAGGAGAACAGTCATACTAGGTGAGTAGAAACGTTTGGTGTAATATACAATTAAAATTGCTTTTCAGCTCAGTGAAACAAATAGTAAGTTAAGCAATAACTCTTTACACTAATTTAGGATTGCATCAGGCAGACCAAGGTCAGCTACACCTACAGAACACTTTTTTAAGAATGGCACACAGCTATTCTAGGCAGGTAAAACCTAATGTTTTAATATATGATTAGAATTGTTTTTCAGGTCAGTGGGACACAGACTGAAGTAAGCAACTTATTTTAGGATGGCACACAGCTAACCCAAGGTAAGTAAACTCCATGTACTTTTTAAACGAGCTATCGGCAACTTAAAGGTAAGCATAACATAAGGCAGACTTATTCTAGACAGGTTAACAGCAAGTCAGGGGAAGCGAGACCCAATTGGGGACACTCATACATTTATATCCTAACAGGAAAAGTATAGTGAAGCCAAACGCATTATTTTTGGGGATGAGGGACAACCAATTCACAGGTGAGTAAAATAACCTTGTATGTACTTGTCAGAATGGCAATACACACATTCAAGGTAAGAACCTTTGTAACTGCTCACTCTGTTACCAACTCTTTCACAAGTAAGTAATTTTAAACGCTTGTTATACTTTTACAGACAGAATCCTTTACATATCCATTCCTTCCCTATTCTATTGCATGAGTTCACTCAGGCAGAAGAGGGACCCTAGTGGTCTAGGAGCCGGCTGTAGGCAGAGTGAGACAGGCTTCTGTTGCAGCCAAAAGTCAGAGTTCCTGTGGAAGACTTTTGAACAAGTAAGTCGTCCAGGAACTTCCAAGAAGACACCCTACGAGGATTCCAGCAGTTACCCTGCATGAATTGAATGAGAACCCCCATCCCAAAAATCAACACCCTGTTGGGTAAGAATTTCATAGCAATGATCCATCTTCCTGACCTATGTCAACACCAGAACCTTTTGCTTTACTGGTTAATAATTTGTCACTAAATCTCAGTGAGTGGGAACCTTTTCCCACACTGTCTTTTACTCTTTTTATGGGTGTCATTTTTAAGACACTCCATAGTCTTAATTTGCTCCTCTGACAACATTTGGCACATACTGCTTATTGTTGCTGGGTTGCCCTTGGGGCTCCCCTTTAACTTTCTCTGGCTAACCTTGTGAGAACTACAGTTCTCAAGAGTAGAAAGGATCTTTGTTTCCCTTTTACATTTTGTTAGGTGACACCAGCACCCCCACCTTATGTGGAGTGCTGGATAGAGATAGATTGAGCAGCCAGGCTTATCTTAGGAGGGAGAGAGGGCTGTAGGAAAGTACACTGAACCTGTAGTACACCAGATTCAGTGCAAATGCAACCAGAAGTATTATAAAAAAAAGTGTTTTAAATGCAAATACGCCAAATTAAGTCTTGGTGTACTGGTCATAGTCTGTTGGGGAGAAGTCTAATTTCTGTGCTAATTCCCTTCAACCTTAGGGACTCCCAGCTCTTATGCTGGACTTTAGGACTTTATAATTTTAACCCTGGACTAAGTGAGCGAGCCTTTTTTCCTCTCGTGTTTTGACCTGGTTTGGATTGTGTTTCCTTAGTTTTTGTAGTCTGACAAACTCCATAGGCATCTGCTTTTTGTATGGTGACGTACACCACCTTCAGTGCAGTGTCACAGAGAAATCCTTTAGATTTCTCTTAAGGTTTAAATAACTTTTGTGTGACCTACAGTTCCCAAGAATAGTAAAATGAAATTGAATCCCACTTACTCATGTAACATTTTTTATATTACCCTCCCTATTTAAATGGCTGGTGGCAGTGGTTTAACTTTCCTACTATTGTGTGTTTCTACCGCAGGCTGAATCCTCAGCTGCAGTATAGCACCCATTGGTGACCATTTTGTCAAAATGGCATGGTCTTCTTTTTCACCACTTTCTGTTTGTGAGGTCTTTCTTGGGTTTTACTCTGTCAAGCCAGGTTTGAGCCCTTTGTTCATTTTGCCTTTGGCGGGCTTCGTTGCTGAAACACGCCTCTGGCTACAGTGGGTCTGGAAGGGCAGGAAGAGAGAGAGGGTCCTGAAATTCCCCTGTCCTATATCTTTAGGAATGCCTGAATGCACCCAGTCCTGATTAGCTTGCTGGCTGTCGTTTCAGTAAAGCCACCCTGCTGTTTGAGTGACAGCTAGGCTGTGCATGAATGGGAGAAACCTGCTTAAAAGGCGAGGGTTTTGGGACTGAAGGCAGAGTTGACCACTTGGAGAAAGACCCGACGAAGAAACCGTGAACTAAGTTTGATGCATCCTCCCGGACTTTGAATTGCCTGTTGGAGTCCTGCTGCTGTGCTGTAACTCCTTTTTCTGATCGACAAGAGACGCTCCGGAAGGGCCGACTTCTTCCCTTGGGTTAGTGGGACCAACTAACCCCAAGTCGAACTCCACTGGACCATCTTCCCCAACAGGCTGTACTTTGCTGCTGCAGGAACCAAGTGCCAGGGGCCGAGAAATCCGTAGTCTAGTGCAATGTCTGCAATCCGGCCAGAAGATCCAGTAGTCTCCCCAGGACCCTCCAGAAGCAGGACAACCAGAGATGGAGTCCCCTCAACAGGGTGCAGGACTCAAGGAGTGAAGGAAGCCTAATCGGTATCCAAGATCCACGGTGGGGCTGTTTACCGAGCGCGGAAACCTCGCAGTGCCGCTGATCTGAAAAGAACCCGTAGCTGTTGCCGACCTTCGCATTGCTGCCGCAGGAGTCTTCCAGACAGCCTCCCTCTTGTCCCCACGACTGAGGCCCAGGAACACAGGATTTGCATCGCTGCAACCAGACAGAAGCCAGCTGGACCACTCTTCTAACCAACGGTACTCTTCTGACTTGGGGTACTTACCGCTGTGTCTTTAGCTTTGCTCTTCTCCGTTGAGACTTGCAGTAGCTGCTTTGCTAGAGTTGATTTCAGCTCTACCCTTCAAGTATAACCACTTGTGACCCTACAGTGATTTTTTTTCTTCTTCAACAAACTCTCAAACTTTGCAAGACTTTGTCATCTAAGAAGTGCCTCAGCTCCATAGACTGTGCTCCAATTGACTTTGGCTGTCCTGGCTCCCTGCACTCTTCTAGTCCATTTGACTTTGATAGTTACTGTCCCTCAGAGATGATAACTTGGTTTTCAACTATTATTGCTGGGGAAAGGTTTTTATCTAGACTTCATTGGAAGATTTAAGTACTCACATGCTCTGAGAACCTGTGTAACCTTGTTCCTTCCCTTAACCTTTCCTTTCTACAACCTCTGAATCTACAAAGTTTACTAGTGATATATAAATCCATTACTGTCATAAGTCGCCTTGAGTTGTATGAAGTGTGTAAAAAGCAGCTCTAAAGAGTATCTACTTGCTTATGTTGATTCTGGGAAAAGTATTTAAAGTATATTTGATTGTTACCCTTTTTAAAGAATGTTGCTTTAAAAACTACTGTTAAATATTTTAACAAAAACATTGACTATACAGGTTACTTGGCTACTTGTATTTGTGGATTACATTGCTACAGCTCAAGTTTATCCCTCTTGAGATGAGCCTGGCTGCTCAGTCGCACTACAAACTTGTGTAGTACAGGCCTATACCAAAAGGTGGGTTACCTAATACCAAGAGGACAAGTGTTGTGTAGTCTCCCACAGGGTTGCCACATCAAATCCTGCCTAACGGAGTCAAACACATTTATAAAAACACACCACAATTCTGGAAGGTACAAAGACCAAAGCATAAAAGCATGTTTCATCTTCGCCAGTAATCCTGTGGATTCCCCGACCAGTCTCCGGAGTGTCTGGAAAGGTAGGAAGTGAGGGAGGAGTCAAAAACTCAGCAGCCCTTTGTCTTTCACCTTGCCTGAAAGGATCAAGCTCCCAGTGGGGGGCTGGCTGTCCTGATTATACAGCCAGGCCGCCTCTTGCTGTGAAATGCATCGAGAGAATTGTTAGGTAAGATTTTCATAGCAATGTCTTCCTGATCTGTCAACCCATAACTTTGTGCTCTTACTAGTGAATTATTTTTCCTTCTACCTCTGTGTGGGAACCTTTTCCCACAATCACCCATAAAGAGAGTAAAAGATTCTCATTTTTATGACTCTCCATAGTCTTTTAAAAGTTATCCTCTTTGACAACGTTTTGGCAATACGTGCCTATTGTTGCTGGGTTGCCCTCGGGGCTCCCCTTTTAACTTCCTCTGGCTAACCTTGTGAGAACTACAGTTCCTAGGGGTAGAAAGGATCTTTGGATCACTTTTACATTTTATTAGTTTAGACCAGCACACAGCCACCCCCTACCCCCAACCTTATGTGGAGTACTGGGAAGAGACTGCATAGCACCTTTCTCATTTCAAATGTAACAATTATGTAACAAGGACAAACTTACCTTTTAATGGCTGGTGGCAGTAAACCTTTTTATTAATTCGGTGCACCTTTACCTTTACCGCTGGCTGTCCAGAAAGGTTTGCCCATCCCCACCGCCCACCCCCCCCAACAAGCCAACAAGGCTGTTTGATTGGCTGGGAGTGTTAAGCATAATTGCATGCAGTACCCTCTGGGATCACCACATACAATTAGGACTACAGGTGTAAGCAAAACCAACCTGTGGTAGCAAGCTGAGCAGCCAGACTTATCTCAAGAGGGAATGTGAGCAGTAAAAGAGGTTACGCAGAGGTCTTACAATCACAGTGGTTCAAGTAGACAAACTGTTTCTTGGTAAAATATTTATTAATTTATTAGTCATTTAGAAATCCTTCACTAGAAGGAGGCAAATTAATAGCCTACACAAATATACTTCAATACCAAACCAATAAGTTTGAGTAAATTAGGCTCCACTGAAATAGGAGTAAAATAGCATTTGTTGTTTCAAAGGGAGTAAAAGGTACAAGTTAAAAGAGTAGATCACAAATACTTTCTTAGGCAGTGCAAATAGTTTCAGTTCACTAGAGGACCCGATGCAGTTCAATAGGCTTAGGCAAAGTCAATGGACCAGTTCCTTGGATAGGAAAAAGCAGTAAACGGTGAAGTCATTGCCAAAATTCTCAGAAGTAGTTTGTACGAAAAAGAATCATATGTTGGGTCACAAGCTGATTAGGCCTGCAAGTTGGGAAAGTTTCACAAGCTTTCACCGCGAGAGGTAAGTTCTCACAATCTGGTTGGCACAGTACCTTAATATGAAGAAAAAGATGCAGCTGAAGACGTTCGTTGCTGTAGATCTTGCTGTTCCTGAGCCTCAGTCGTGGGGACAAGAGGGAGGACGTCTGGGGGACTCCTGCACAGGGATCGGGTCAAACAAGCTGGCAAAATGGAAGATCTTCGGTTCGAGTAGCTGTCGTCAAGCACACAAGCTGGTGTCCTTCCCCCTGGTTAATCCTAACCAGCTCTGAGAATAGTATCCAGGTGGCTTGTGAGTTGATTGGTCCCACCAACTCAAAGGAAGAAGTCGTCCTTGAAGGGGCTTCTCTGTCGAGATGAAATTGGCAATTCGGACCTGCAGCAGGGCTTCACCGGGCAAACCAACGGTCCAGGAGTTGCAGCAGCAGTCCTCTTCCAGCTCGTCTTCGTTTCTTTCGTTCCAGTGGTCGACTCTGCCTTCCAGACCAAGAGACTTGCCTTTTAAACAGTTTTCTCCCATTGATTCCAGCCTAGCTGCCACTCACCCAGCAGGGTGGCTGTCCTTCCCGGACAGTCGACCAGCCAATCACGCCAGAGTGCATTTGTGTCTCCTGGGAGACTAAGCACAGGGAGTTTTGGGCACCTCCCTCACTTCCTGCCCACCCCAGACACTCGGACACGAGAGGCGGTCTTCAGTCCTGAAGCCCGCCGAAGGCATAGAAACAAAGGGACCAAACCTGGTTTGGCGCGCAGAGACAAACACTAGAAGGACCTTTCCAAAAAGAAATGGCGAAAAAAGCAGACGGGACCTGCTTAAACAAAGGGGTTTAAGGCGCCATCTTGAAAAACATGGCTCCCACGATTTTTAGCTGCCGGTGTTCGCGGTTGGGGAAAAATCATGGTAGTTGTAAAACCACTGCCACCAGCCATTTCGATAGGAAAGGATAGCATTTGACTGCTACATGGGTTTCTGGATACAGGATACTAGTTAACCCCTCCGGCACTCTATGGGAAGATGGTATGTGCTGGGTCTAGGAATTTAAAAAGACTAAAGTCAACTTAACTTTACATTCTCTGGGAAACAGTAGTTTATCCCAGAGAAGGTATTTAAACCTTTGGAAGTCTAAAAGACATACCCGTGTCACTGCACTGAGGGTACTATGTAACACACATGAAAAGATGATGCTGATGCAGTTATCTAAAACTCCATAATCGAAGAACACCAGTAAATAGCCCATCAAAATACATGAGTTGGGGGGGGGGGGGGGGAAGCTTATTCTTTCCAGATAAAAAAAATCCAGTCCTCAAAATCTAGCAAAGTTGCTGGGGGTCTCTAAGGTGAAGGCAATTAGCACATTTATGAGAATTCTCATTACTTGGCTCCTGCATAAAAGTCTGAATCTGAAAGCTGAAAAGGTAGTTGTTGGGGAGAATTCTCAGAAATGTGCTTATTCCCTTCACCTTAGAGACCCCAAGCAACTATGCTGGATTTTGAGGACTTGATTTTTTTTCCTGGAGAGTGAGCACCCCATTTCCCATGCTCTCATGTATTTTGATGTGCGTTTTACTCTTGTGTTCTTTAATTATGGAATTTTAGACAACTCCATAGACATTATCTTTTCATTGTGTCACACAGCACCTTTAGTGCAGTGGCACAGGGATGTCCTTTGGACTTCCCATGGTTTAAATACCTTCTCTGGGATGAACTACTGTTCCCCAGAGACTGTAAAGTTAAATTGACTTTACTAGTCTCGTTAAACTCAGACCCAACACACGCTGCCTTCCTATAGAGTGCTGGAGGGGTTACTTAGTATCCCCTAGGTCTAAACACTCTTGTAGCTGTCAAAAGCTACCCTTTCCTATTGAAATGTCTGGTGGCAGTGGTTTTATAACAAACTACCATGATTTTTCCCGAACACTGATAGCTAAAAAATCGGGGTGCCATGTTTTTCAATCTGGCGCCTAAGACCCCTCTGTAAAAAGACTCTGGTCATCTTTTTTGCAGTTTCTTTGTGGAAAGGTCTAACTCTGCGGGCCAAACCAGGTTTGGTCCCTTTGTTCGTGAGCCTTTGGCGGGATTCAGGACTGAAGTCCGCCCTTGGCGCCTGGGTGTCTGGGGTGGCCAGGAAGTGAGGGAGGTGCCTGAAAATCCCTGTGCTCAGTCTCCTTGGAGACCCAAATGCACTCTGGCGTAATTGGCTGGCTGACTGTCCGTCCGGCAAGGAGAAAACTGTTTAAAAGGAGAGTCTCCTGGACGAAGGAGAGTCGACCACTGGAACGAAAGAACCAAAGACGAGCTGGAAGAGGACGGCTTCTGCAACCACTGGACCATTGGTTTGCCCAGTGAAGCCCTGCTGCAAATCCAAATTGCCAGAACTCCATTCGACAGAAGCTCCTTCAAGGACGGCTTCTGCCTTTGAGTTGGTGGGACCAATCAGCTCAGAAGACACCTAGATAGCATTCTCAATGCTAGTTAAGGTTTAGCCAGGGAGAGGGAAACAGTTTGTTGAAGCAACGGCTACTTGAACCAAAGTGACTCCATCTTGTTTGCTCAGACGATCCCATGCAGTGCAGGAGTCCTCCCTCTTGTCCCCACGACTGAGGCTCAGGAACAGCAAGATCTGCAGGAACTGCCGGGAACCGTCTTCAGCTGCATCTTTTTGCTTCACAGTAAGGTACTGTGCCATCTGGTTGAGAGATCCTAACTCACTGTGAAAGTTGGTGGATCCGCATGTGACCCAACATATCATTCGTTTTCGTCCAAACTAATTCTGAGAACTTTTACAAAGACTTCTCCATTTGTTACCAGAACTGATCTGCCCTATCCAAGAACACTCGACTATTGACTTTGGCCTGGCCTATTGAATTGAAGTGACCCTCCTGGTACACTGAACCTGTGTATTGCCTAACAAGTTTTTTTTTAAATCCATTGTACAAACTTATCTTTCTATTCCCATTGAATTTAATTGAAGTGCCATTTGGCTCCTTTTCCAGGGAAGCACAAACTGTCCCTACAACTTAGTTTGTTACTGTAGTGTATTGGTGTTTCATATAAAGGTGATTTCTACTAGTGAATGTTTTCTAAATGATTGTTTAAATAAATGTATAAGTATTTTTTACCAAGAAAACTTGAGTGGAAGTGTCTACTTGAACCACTGCGATTGTGATACTTTTGTGTAACTTCAACTACTGCTCACATTCCCTCTAGGGATAAGCCTGACTGCTCAGCTCACTACCAAAAAGTGTGTGGCATAGACTTATACCAAAGGTTGGATTTTGCTTACACGTGTAGTCCTAATTGTCATGATCTCTGCTTCCAAAAGGTCAGGGTTTTCCCAACTCCCTTGGAAGCAGATCCGTAACCCAGGTTCCGAGTGCCAACCAGTCCCAATTGGGACCTTTTGGACCCAGTCCTGGCGCCAGTGGCACCAGGCTCATAAATATGCCCAGTCCCAGCTCTGGAAGCGCCGGGCTCATAATGCTTGGGTGGACTTACCTGCAGCAGACCATGCTGCTTACTTGCCTGCCATTTGAGCCTCTGATCCTCTTCTGTTTGGAACTACTTTTCCTGTTGGGTGGGGCAGGAGCCACTCCCTAGATTCAGAACACTGGAACTCTTCTGGAAAGCAGGAACTCTTTTCTTACCTAGGCGTGGCTGTGGAAGGAGACACCTAAGCACTACAGGCTATTTAAACCACACCCGATGGATGAATCTTGCTTTGCGTTATTCTGCATCCTCTGCAGCAGAACGCTCATCGTGTCTTCTGCATCTGATCCTGGGCCTAAGGAAAAAGGCTTACCATCCTGAATCCAGTCTTCAGCAACACCTATAAAGACAAGAAAGAACAGGTTAGCATTACGGTCTTCAGTGACAGCTCTTCACTTACCTGGTCCATCGGCTGTCACCAACGCCTTGCGCTGCATTCCGGCATCTGAAAGACAAAGGCTTACCTACTCTTCGTGCGCTCCGGAGGTCTTCACACTGCATTCCGGCATCTGAAAGACAAAAGCTTACCAACCCTTCGCACGCTCCGGAGGCCTTCGGCGCTGCATCCCGCATCTGAAAGACAAAACAAGGTGCGTTTAAAGACATTGGGCAACTTTAATACTCACGTGCCATTACTCCTTTCCACATCTAACCCAGTGGGTATTCCGGCACCCTGCAGCCGCTCCGAACTTGTACCTGCAAAATAAAGAGACAGAGCGCATCGTGAAGCAGGCAACAAACGCTTACTTACGTGCTTCCAGGCGCTTCTATTCATCACACGGGCTCCATCTTCAACTCACTTCAGCCCGTCATCCGCCATCGCCGGAACCCTGCAAAACAAACATCATTAGTAAAGACTTTGAAGACATTAGAATTACTCGAAACTTACCGTTCGTGCAGTAAACGACGGACAGCAGTCCTCTGAAGTCAAGAGGCCTGCTCCCCTTATCCAGTGAAGAAACTGGTTACAGCACCCTGCCCCGAGGCAGATAGAGAGCACGGCGTTCACTTACCTAAGGTGAGAGCGATAACCTTTGGGGTTCTACAGGAGAAGAGAAAGGGAAGAAGAGAGACATTCAATAACCCAGTTCCTTAATCCCATATTTTCTATCTGCAGACATCTTACCCTTCAAGTCAGACATACAGTGCACAGAGATCCAGCCCAAAGAGCCAGCCGTGTGTTACACATCACCTTCGAAGATACGGTATACGCCCAGTCAAGACCGGCGCCTCTACGGGAATCAGGTGAGCGTTACACTAATTGTATGTGGTGTTCCCAGAGGGTACTGTCTGCAGTTCTGCTTAACAGTAGTTGACCACTGGAAACAAAACTGAAGAGTAAGATGAAGAATTTGCAGCTCAAACTATCTCCAGTGAACGGAAAGCCTGCAGTGTAACCTGAGCCTGCTGTAGCTCTTCCTTCCAAATGACCTGGGAACTCCGAAAATGACGACCCTGAGCCTGGTGAGGTGAGACCCACTAGACTCAAGAAAACTTGGAGTTTGAGCCATTCCCATGCCGTGCTGCGACCTTGCAGGCTGCAATACCATGGAACCTCAAGCCATTGTGCCGTAGTCTTTCAAATTCCGAATCTCGCTAAAACTTCGGGCATCCTGCTGGTTCTCCAGAGGCACGATTCCAGTCCATAAAGCCCCCTCACCAAAGTGCTGGACCTTGCAAACCGAGAATTTGACAGGTGATATTCTGTCTTCTGGTCTCCTGAAAAAGCAGCCGCATCCAGACATGAGGAAATCCTTGCCAAGAGCCTTCCCTGTGATCCTTGCTGCAAAAGTCCTTCCAGTGTCTGTTAGGTAAGATTGTATGTAGTAATCCTGTGGGAGACTACACCAGCCTTGTCCTCTTGGCAATAAGTAACCCAACCTTTGGTATAGGCCTGTACTACACAAGTTGGTAGTGACTGAGCAGCCACACACTGTCACGCAGAATAATATGCAATACCCTTTGGGAACACCACACACAATTAAGACTGCAAGTGACAGTACAAATTCACCTTTGGTACAAGCCTGTACTACACAGCAAAGTGGTAGCGATGGCTGAGCAGCCAGACCTATCTCAAGAGCAAGTGAGCAGTATCAATAGTTAAAGGACCGCAATTACTATGATTCAAACAAACACTGACTCAAGGTTTGAGTAAAAGAATATACATTTAATTACACATCAGTTGTGTAACATCTCACTAAAGTAAAACAGTGCAACAATCTCACTCTTAATACACCACACCCAATAGATTCTGGACAAGTTAAGCTCAAAAATGAAGTGTGCGCAAAATGGCACTCCAGCAATTTAAAAGGGAGGTAAAGACAGTTGGGCAGAAATTGAGCAGCACCAACAGGTAAGTAGCAAGGCAATCTAGAAAGGGGAACTACAGTGATGGAATCAAATCAAAAAGGCTTAGGGCCAAAGTCAATAGGACAGTCTTTTGCTCAAGATCATACAGTTCAGGGTAGTTCACGGTTAAGTCTTTGCCAAGAGTTCCGGACGAAGTTGGTCGGCAGAAAAGTTAGTTTAAAGAGTAGAGAAGGACAAGCCCTCGGATTGGAGAAAGAATTCACACACATTCACCACGGCTGTCAAGAAACCAACCGGATTTGCACAGTACCTTTTTAATGGAGAAGAAGCTGTAGATGAGGCAGACGTTCCTGGCAGGTCCTGCAGGCTCATGGTTCCTGAAGCGACTGTCGGATTGACATGAAGTAGGAAGATTGGAGGGTCCTGCACTGCCCAGGGAAGAAACCAGCAGCAGAGCAAAGCAACAAATAAAAGGTGCGCTCCTTAAAACCCAAGCAGTGTCCAACCTTCCTGGCTATCCGGCCCACTGTAGCTCTGTACAGCGAATTCGACCAGAGGAGGGAGTCCTGGCTTGCAGTTTGGGCAAATGTGTTGGTCCCACCAGCTCAGGGGAAGAAGATTCCTGGAGGATCTTCTGTCGGAGTTAAAGGATTCGGACCTACAGCAGGGCTTCACCGGGCGGTTCAGTCATTTTAGGGGTTCTCTTCTGTCAGCTCCTCATCGGTTCTTTCGTTCCAGTGGCGACTCTGCCTTTCCAGACCCATAGACCTGCTTTTAATGCAGTTTACCCCATTCACACAGCCTGGCTGTCAATCACACAGCAGGGTGGCTGTCCCAGCGGGACAGTCACCTAGCCAATCAAACAGGAGTGCGACTTGGGTTACCAAGGGAACCCATGGCAGGGGTCCTAAAACCCCTCCCTCACTGCCTACCTACCCAGACTTTCAGGCGCCTAAGGAGCAGTTCTGCAGAGAAGCCTGCGAAAAGACGGTGAACAAAGGAACCAAACCTGGTTTGGCGTGCAGAGTAAAACACGAGAGACAATTTCAAAAAGAAATGGCGAATAAACCCAGCCGAAACCGCATAAAAACATATATGGTCTAGCGGATTGAAGTTCGAGGCAACCAAGATAGCCTAAAACAATACCAAAGTTATTTAAGATAACCTCTGTAGGAAAAATAGGGTAGTTACCACTGTCACCAGCCAAGTCTTGATAAAAGGAGCAAAACAATGCTCCAAGAGAAACGGACCAAAGGGAGAAGTATTAGCCCTTTCCAGTACTCCATGTAAGATGGTTTGTACTGGGTCTGTGGATTTTAATTGACTAATAGTCAATGGCAACTTTACATGTTCTGGAAGACGGTCCGTCCCAAAAAATGGAGTCTGAGTTGGGAAGTCTAAAAGACAACCCTGTGTCACTGCACTGAAGATGCTGTGTAACACACAGTAAAAATATGATGCCTATGGAGTAGGTGAGGCTCCAGTCTATGAACACAAGGAAATGTTAAACGCACACAGCAAAACTCATGTAAGAGTGGGAAAAAACTCACACTTACCAGGTGAAAAAATAAATCCTAGAAATCCAGCAACACACACTTGCTCGGACACTGTGGCCATTGATATATCGCTTAAATGCAATACTGAGATTGTGGAAAAAGGGAAAACCTGATAAGTGCAGAGGAAGAGTGGGGGACAGTATGGGTACATATACAGATCCCAGTGCCAAGGGGGTCCAGAGGCAGTGCAGGAGGGAGGCAGGGTGCGCAGGTACCTGGGCCCGAAGGACAGAGGGTGGCTAGGTGCATGGTGCTGAGAGAAACAGATCAGCAGAGGAGAGGGGTGGGGGCAAAGGCAGAAGCAAAGAGGAAGGTCTTGAGGTGCTTCTAGAACAGAGATGGTTCTCAAGTTTCAGGGTGGCTGGGAGGCTGTTCCAAAGGGAGGCCCCAGCCGGGGACCGAGATCTGCCCCCAGCACGTTTCTTTGAAAAACATCCGAGCCTGAGGGAATTACACATAGAGGAGTGAAGGGCTCGAGAAGGGAGGTATTTACGGAGGGATAGTTGAAGGTATTTCAAGAGGATTTCAAGCCAGAGGCGGGATTCACATGAAGCAAGAAATGGCGAAAAAAGACTGGGGCAATTTTGACAAAATGGGCACCCATGGGTGCAATACTGCAGCTGAGGGTTCAGCCTGTGGTAAAAACGCACAATGGTAGGACAAATAAACCACTGCCACCAGCCATTAATTGTAGTGAGGGTAACTTAACAAATGTTACATGAGAAAGTAGACAGAGGGATAAATAACCCCCCAGCACTCCACATAGTATGGTGTACCCATTTGGGATGACATACAGGCACTACCTACACCCTCAGGTGACTTCAGTAGCTAGGGTGCTGTTGACATTAATGTATCACTGTTGCATTTAGAATATGCTTAGGAGTAGTGCTAAAGAGAGTTCAGAATAAAAAGGTATTCACACTTCTTCTCAAGCAGGTAAGTACTTTCAATACAGGGCCCCCCCCCCCATGCAAAGTTAGTTAATGCTTTCCTGGAAGGAAGGCACAACACTTCAGCAGAAGAGAGAAGCCATTCAGGGAGCGTTGGCCAACCAGTGTTTAGTTAGAAAAAGTCAAGGTGAACTGAAGCACTTCTTCCAGTTACGTAGAAAGTCTCTTCCAATGTCTAAAGTCTTTGTAGAATAGAAACAATCAAAGTAGGGCCACAGGCTGATTAGGCTTGTGAAGTAAATAAGCTGGCAGCAACTCTACACATGCAACCAAGCAAGTCTCCAACGAGGACAAGTGGCTACACAACAAGAGGTAAGTTCTCTTAGACTTTACAGTACCTTTAGGTTGAAGAAAAAGTGCAACGGATGACTTCTGTTCCTGTGCAGCTCTGAGGTCCAGGAACAGTGAGATCTGCAGTCGTGGGGACAAGAGCGAGGTCTTCTGGGGACTCCTGCACTGCAATGGGACGGTCACCGCTCGCAACCAGCAAACTTCAAACAAGTGGCTTTTCGGTGTTTCAACTCCTTGATATCTACCGCAAATACCAACACAGCGGTTCCTGGCTGTCGAGATGGGCTTTCCTTGCTTCTGGTGCCCTGCACTCCGTTGAGGGGGGGGGGGGGGCTCAGGCTCTGCCATTCCCGAGTTGTATTGAAAGTAATTACCTACTTAAGAATAACTGTGTGAATACTTGTTTTATTCTGAACTCTCTTCTCTTTAACACTAATACCAAGGATATTCTAAATGCAACAGTTATATATTAATGCCAACAGCACCCTAGCTTTTGAAGTCACATGAGGGTGTAGGTAGTGCCTGTGTCGTCCCAAATGGGTATTTGCTGTTTTAGATAACTAAGAGTGTATCTTTGCAGTGTATTTGTGTTGATATATTGCTCCCTCCTGAAGAAGGCTTACTATAACTGACTGGTAAATTAATAGTTTACTCAAGAGACCTTGTGTCTAAGAGTTTATTTGAATACTTGTCATTGTGAATCTCTAACTCCCCTACAGCTCACATTTACCCCTCTTGAGATAAGCCTGGATACTCAACCACACTACTGACTGTGTAGTACAGACTTATAACAAAGGTTGGGTTCCTATTGCCAGGAGGTCAGGGTTGTTGTAGTGCACCCAAAGGGTACTGCATACAATCTTGCCTAACATTACTGTTGCCAATTGCTCCCTTCTAAACAAGGCTTATTTTAAAACTGACTGTTAAATTAATAAATCATTATTTAATTGAGAAACCTTGACTTTATAAGTTATTTGAATACTTGTCATTGTGAAACTGTTACAACCATACAGCTCACATGAGGTAAGCCTGGCTGCTCAGCCACTCTACCAACTTGTGTAGACCAAACATATACCAAAGGTTGGATTACCTATTGCCAAGAGGACAAGGCTGGTGTCTCCCACAGGTTTACTACATACAATCTTGCCTAACACCTTGCTAGAATAACATTGAGTAATTCATAAAGTGTACAATTGGGGTTTGCTTTCCTTAATCTGTTTTATACAGATGTAACAGTCTTGGGTTTATACCCATCTTTAAGTTGCTGATAGCCCCTTTTAAAAAGTATATAGGTGTTACTTGCCCTGAGTTAGCTCTGTGCCATCCTAAAATAAGTTAGTTATTGCTTACCTCAGTCTGTAGTCCATGGACCAGAAAATATTACAATATTAGGTTTTACCTGCCTAGCTGTGTGCCGTTCTTAGTGTTCTGTAGGTTTAGCTAACCTTTGTCTGCCTGGTGCAATCTTAAATGAGTGTAAATGGTTCTTGCTTACCTTGCTCCGTGTTCCACTGAGCTGAAAAGCAATTGTAATTATATATTACACCAAAAGGTTTTACTAACCTAGTAGAACTGTTATCCTAAAATTAGTTGTAGGTATATGTTGTTCCTTGAATCTGTGTTCCACTATTCAGACAAGTATCCTGGTAACAGGGTTGGCTGATTGCGATTTCTTTGCAGAGTATCACTGCATAACTGAACGAGTCTACTAAATCAGAAAGTAACATGATTTTTACTCCCCATGAATAGGTGTGCCCTATATTAAATGTTTGAGAAGGTCTGACTTCCCTAGAATTACTGTTTATTTTGAAGGTGTATGCTTTGGTCCATGTACCTTCAAGCACTGGTGTGTTTTTGTGTTTAGGACTATGACCAGTACTTGGCCCAAGACTTAATTTGGCCTACATGTATTTATAATACAACCAGTATTGTGTAAGTGTTTCTATTGAATCATTGGTGTAGTACAGATTCTATGTACTTTCCTACAGCCCTCTCTCCTAAAATAAGCCTGGCTGTTCTGTCTACGGTACTATATACTCAGGTGGTACATCCTTATACTAAGAATAGAAGAATTCAGAGAACTATGTTAACTAAAGCAAGAGGCAGTGGGTCATTGAGGAGCACTGTACCTCATGTAGCAGCTGATGGGCACCTGGGTCACTAAGGATTACATAGCTCTGCGTGAGGACATTCAACTTTGATTTAATTTGCAATGGTGGCTGAATTGGCGTACACTGAAAGAAGTGAATCTTAAAATGTCATTTTCTTGCCAATATTTCCACAGCTATTTTCTTGAGTAGATCAGGGGAAGTAGTTGTGTACATTGGGGGGAGGGGGGGAGAGGGGCATGGCTACTGAGCCATGTAACGAGACGTGCATCCAAACGAGCTCCTGCTGATCCTGCATTAATCGGGAGAGAAGTCTAGTACTGAGATCTCCTTGGTCACGGAAACGATGGGAACAAGCCCGTGAAATATTGAGGCACAGCTGGTAACATTTTTGATCAGACTGTCAACGTGGTGCATGTAGAGTAAGCTAAAGAAGTTTGTGGCGGATCCAGTGTGCTGACCCCAAAATGCAGACTACCCAGAACAGAGACCAACTGAGAGGAGGTGTAATGCTCACCCGATTCCCACAGAGGCGCTGACCCGTTCTGGACTGCTACCAATTCTTCTACAGTAAAGCGCAGGGCCCGGAATATGGACTGGACTGGCCCTCCCCCGAATCTCATCTGTCTGGCTCGTAGGATAATTTTTCTGTAGGTGGGAAAGAGGGAGTTAATATTTGCTGGAAAGAGTATCTGCTCCCCCCCATCTCCCCCTTCTGAATCCCCTTGTCGCTAGTTCGGTTTTTGTGGGCTCTCACCTTATTTTCTGTAAGGATGAGCCCTCCATCCTGCTTCTGGTGCAGGGGCGCGTTGATTCCAGTTACTTCACTGGGCGCGATTCCTCTGGCTGTTCGATCCCACTTCGGGATTGCCGTAAGTATGTAATCTTTAGATTATATTAAATGTCTTTTCCCCTTCGGGGCCGGGGTCTAGAAAAGGCAGAAAGGACCTTCTGACCCGAATGGAGGATTGAGTTCAACCAAAATCTGGTAAGTCCTTAGGTGAGTATTCCCTCCTGTATCAAGTCCGATGCTCACCTTCTCCCCTTTTGCAGGAGCCGATTAGCTGCCGGCGTCGAAACCGCTGTTCGTGGTAAGGCCTCGTAAAGGTAAGTGGAATGGGTGTGGCACCGGGTGAAGCGGAGCGCTTCTAATCGTGTCTTTCCCCTTTTTGCAGGTGCCGAGGTGCTGCAAGCTTTGTAGCCGTCTCTGCCCGTGGCGCGGCCACAATAAGGTAAGAGAAAGCAGCGCTGCGGCGAGCGTTGTGGTGCGCTGCTAACCTTGTGCTTTTCTTTTGCAGGATTGTCGGAAGAAGGTTTCCCAAGTGCAGGATTCCGGCGAGTAAAGCTTTGGATGCTTGTCTTTTCTCTCCTTTTGTCTTTCAGGTGTTCCAGGAGCTGCGGGCGTGTCAGAAGCCAGGATGCAGGAGCCGACTCGGTGAGCGTCCTGTTGCTGATGCAGAATAACGCAAAGCACGTGAATTCCTTCGGGCATGGTTTAAATAGCAGAGTAGTGCTTCAGTAGAGTATCCTTCCGGCCCCACCCAGGTAAGAAAGAGTTCCTGAAGAGGAAAAATAGTTCCTCCCAGCCTGAATGGCTGGAGACCTCAGCCAGACTGGATTGCTCTGGGTGAGTAAGCAGCATGGTCTGCCTCAGGTAAGTCCACCCAAGCATTATATGTTTTGACCAAATGAGCCTGGCGCCGACTGAAGCCTTTCATGATCCTGGCGCCAAAGGCGCCAGGACGTGGTCCAAAGGGCCCCAGTAGCGGTCTGCTGGATCCGGTAATGTGGGTGAAGGGTCTGCTTCCGGGGACGCTGGGCCTGGCCATCATGACAGGAGGATCCTCGGGGGGGGGGGGGGGGGGAGGGGCGTGGCTTAAGGGCCTGGTAAGAGGATGTGTCCATCGAGGGGCTCCCGTCGATCCTAAACTGATCCTTTTAAAAGCCTTGCAAAACCAACTTTTGGTGACAGAAATTGCATGTGCGGACCTATGAATGCTTGAGGCACGACAACACTGCAGGCACTTGCTTCCCTTGCAGAAGCACTGGACGAAGAAACTTAATGATCGGAGCATAAAACAATCCACTGCTGGCGCACTGTGATGCCCCAGCAACAATGTTGCAACCCCACAACGGGGGTGAAGCGCACTGAATACGCTCGCAATTGAGCCTTCAGCAAACCTCGGAGAGCCACCCTGAAAGCCGATCAGCACGGTGCTATAAAATATAAACGCAAGGCCGCATTCAACTTCCAGGCGCTGACCCAGCCACTCAAAACCCAGTGGGGCACAAGCAGAGACACAAGGACCTGTGGGGGCCTGAAGGGAACAAGGCGCAATGCACATTAAGTGCCGGATGAAGCTGCGAAGCGCATAGGGAGCATGGAGTTTTCAGATCGCATGTGGGGACTGGGCAGGGGGACCACCCAAAAAGACTGCTGGTAACCTCCCCTCCTAAAAATAACACAGCTAAGACACAACACCCGTGGCCCAGAAGTGTGGAAGGTGCCCCATGGCGCGCCAAGAGGAAGGTGTGCGCAGCACACCCAGCAGTAGGGACTACTGAGGACCCCACCAACAGTTGGCACCAGTGACTAGACTACGCCATGCGGGCAGGGATTGCCGGAGGGAGACGGGCCCGAAGCGGACCGGTCCCGGCCGCAAGCTGATACCAGGCAGTAAGCTCACACCGACTAGGTCTCAGTACACAGTGCACTACGTAAGCCTATCATTCAGCAGGGGGAGAGCGAGAAGGGCAACCAACAACCCCAAGTGACACGTGGGGCAGCAACCGGGAACCACAGCGGCGGAAACACCGCGCAAAGTGGCGTACCACACACGCTTGGTGACTGGAGGGTCTACAAAAACAATAACGCAGGCCCACAGGTCCCTGGGAGTGAAGATGGCGAGGGGCCCCACTCAGTGACATGGTGCAAAGACTGAAAGAAACGGCAACGGCCGAGGACGTGGGAATACACAATCCATTCGCGACACGAAAAAAGCAGCACATGAGAACTCTCACCATAGCCCCTGCAAGCATCAGTCGAGCACGGATTTACCCTGTGGCGTGAAAGACCATTTCCCTGATACGCTGAGGAGCAACGTCAAGATGGCGAACAAACGGATCAAGGGAAAGGGCAAAAAACCCATGCTGGAAGAATACGCCAGGAAACCGCAAATGTCAGAGGGGGCTAGGAGTAAGGAGAAGACCCCCGCCACAGACACTGCCGCGGGGAGCAAGACCAGCAGATCCTGGAAGCGATTGCAGACCTTAAATTGGCTTGGGAAACTAAACTGGAATCGGCCATGGTCGAACTGAAGGCGGCATTGGAACTTAAAGTGGGTGCAGTACAGGAAGATGTGAACCTCCTTAAGCAGGATGTCAGAACACTGGCAGAAAGCACAGGTGAATTGGAAAAGGAGATGGTCCCGAACACAGTTGCATGCGCGTCTCACAAATAAGAGATTCACATCTTAGAACAACGCGTGAGTAATCTGGAGAATAGGGCGGAAGAAGCAGAGGGACGCGCCTGGAGAAATAATGTACGCATTGTGGGATTGCCAGAAGGAGCAGAGGGCCCGAACCCCATGGACTTTGTTGCAACAATGCTACTGCAGGAAATAATGGGTGGGGTGCTGACTCAGGTATTTGTGGTGTAACAGGCACACAGGGCCTTGAGGAGGCCACCACCAGGGGCCCCACCGAGGCCAATAATCGCCAAAATTCTATCGAGACAGGGAAAGAATCTTAGAATTTTTTCGGAAAGGAGGAACGATACAAAGTGCATTGGGGAACATCACAGCATACCCGGATTAAACATTGATGGTACAGAGATGGCGCATGAACTATGGCACAGTGAAGAGACGGTTGCGGGAAGCAGGTTATAAATACATGCTGATATACCCGGCGAAATTGAAGGTGTACCACAAAGAGTATTGTTCTTAGACACCCCAGAAGAGGCGTCGAACTGGCTTGGCACAACTGCCCATCAGACTGGTATCCAGAAGGAAGACGGCGCAGATAAGTAACATGGAGGCTGCAGTACCTACGGTGCTGCAGACTCAGACACTGGGACTAGACTATAAGACAGGATATGATATGGTATTTGTAACGCGCCTATACACAAGTGTTTCAAGGCGCGAAAAGGCAGTTGTGACTTTTGCTACATGGTCCGCATTACTAAGGATGCATAGGCACGGTGATATAGTGCAAACCGTGGGAGCCTCTGGGAACCCGCACTTGTACCCCCGCGAGTAGACTAGTTAGGAAACCGTTAGACCGGTAACACCTTGCTGGGTTCCTGATCTCGGCACTCCAGATAGGACCAAATGGGGAGAGCCTGAGATCCAGGGATGGAGCTGGGCTCCAGTTTGGGGTGGGTGGGTAGGGAGGGGGGAGGGACGGGAATGTGTGCAGTGAACATAGTTTGGGGAAGTGGGATGGGGGTGGGTTTAGTTGGGGAGTTAATGTTGAATTTAGTCGGAACGAGCCAATATTCATGCCAAACTAGGATGGAGAGCGGAATGGAGAGGGAGAGGAGTACAAAATATGGATGGCAACGGGAGGTTTTAGAATCGTAACTTGGAACGTGACGGGCCTTAATAGCTACCTGAAGAGGAACCAAGTAATTATGTATTTGAGAAGGTAGAAAGTGGATGTAGCATTATTACAGGAAACCCACCTCACCAAAGAAATGCTAGAGGTGGTCAAGAAAAAGTGGAGGGACCACTGTGGGGCGACCTATTCAGCCTATGCCAGAGGCTGGTTATCTGGGTAGCACTGCATGTGCCATTTCAGATGCTCCAAGCCACGGCGGAGTCAGACGGAAGGATGGTAGTGATGCATGGGCTGTTGGAGAACAGAGAATTGAGCATCGTAAATACTTATGCACCCAACCAAGATATGGCGGCCTACTTCAGGACCATATATGGCAAACTTGCCTCCCTCTTGGGAGGCGCCATTGTGTGGAGAGGGGATTTCAACTGTACGCTACATCCCAAAATGGACAGGTCAGATACTAAACTAGACCAACCACCCCCGCCGTGAAAGCATTACAGGCCTTGCTGAGAGTCTTTGGACTAGAGGATATCTGGAGACAGCAGCACCCAATGATAGGCACTACTCACACTATGCTGCCCCATAAAACTTGTATACGAGACTGGACCATATGTTCGTCGCCTCTGAACTTGTAGGTGAAATGATGGGCTAGGAATATAAGGCAAGAACGCTATCAGACCACTCTCCCCTGGTCGTGGAGTGGAGACACCAGCCCCCCAGAGCAAAGATCCCAACATGGAGACTTAGAGCCGAGGCCCTGTGGGACTCGGCATTTCGAGAGGATTTAAGGGAGGAGATCAAGTACTTTGACACTAACACGGAGTGTGAAAACAGAAGAAACTTTATGGCAAGCATTTAAAGTGGTAGTAAGAGGTGTAGCCATATCCAAATCTAGAGGGCTCCCAAGGGCATAGAGCAGGAGCTACAAGAGAATGAGAAGTTGGAAGCAATGATGCAGGAGGGGGGTGGCGGGGTACCTCACAGGAGGACACCGAATAAGTGAACCAATTACAGCAAGCCAATAGGGAGCTCTGGGAACGACTATGCAAATTGAACTATAAAAAAATATATCGAAAGGCAACACGCAGGAGGGGACTAAACAGGGAGGCTGTTGGCATGGCTATATAAAAATGACACCGAGAACGGTGATCAGGGAGATAACAGGAGAAGGGCAAATCTGGAACACCCAGGAGGGAGTGAACGAAGGGTTCCTTAGATTTTACAAGTGCCTCTACGAAGATACAGTGGTCGCAGCAGCGCGAGAGACGCTAGAAACACTGGAAGACATAGGATTACCCAAATTAAATGAGGAAAGGGTGAACCTGGAGGCCCCGATCACCATAGAGGAACTTGTGACAGTGGGCCTGTACTTGCCCACCTGTAAAGCCCCAGGGCCAGACGGACTCCCAGCAAATTTTACAAAATGCATAGGCAAGAAGTGCTCCCCCCCACCCCCTCCTTGCTGGCCATGCTAAATGAGGTGTTCCAAAGGGGAAGGCTGCCGGCATCCCCAAGAGGAGTAGTGATTGTTCCGCTTCTAAAACCTGGTAAGCCAAGCACAGAATGCGGGTCTTATAGACCCCTATCCATGTAAAATCAAGACAGCAAAATTCTCCCGGCAGTGCTGGCAAACAGACTAAAAAGGGTAATTAATAAACTCATACACCCTGATCAAACCGGCTATGTTTCAGGAAGGAGCATATCCGACAACCACAGGAGACTCGAGCATATAATGGAACAGACGGAGAATGAGCTCGGCGAAATGACAATAGTCTTGCTGGATGCACTAAAAGCTTTCGACTCTGTGGTGGCCGTGGTTGATGGCGGCTTTAAAAGAATATGGGATAGGACCTGGACAGCTCCCCAATAGCTAGGGTCAAAACGGGCGCAATAATTTCGGTTAAGTGGCACCTTAGCAGGGGCACTAGGCAGGGCTGCCCCTGGTCCCCCATGCTCTACATACTTGCACTAGAACCATTAGCAATCAGCCTGAGACAACAATACGGGGAGATAGGAATCCACACGGAGGAGGGGGACCGCACTTGAGATCACTGTATGCCGATGTGTTGCTATACCTGCGCTTCCCAGAAGAAAACTTGCTGTATATCCTGGAAGTGATGGATCACTACGTGACCCTTTCAGGCATAGCAGTGAATCCTAAAAAGTCAAGCATGTTCTCCCTGGGAAGATATAGGGGGTCGACCTACCCATCTTGCCGATACCCTGGCAGACTACAACATTCAGATACCTGGGGATCGATATATACCATACAGCTGCAGATGAATACAATACAGAGAGGGCCGTGATAGGCATCGAGAATAGCATGGGGTTCTGGGCAAAACTCCACCTGGCCATGGTGGGCAGGGCGGCCTTGCTCAAGATGGTGGTTCAGCCCAGGCTGTTACACTTCTTCACAAACATTCCATACATGCTCCCCAAACTCTTTTTCACAAAACTCCACAGTTTATGCAGGGGCTTCATATGACATAACTCGAGAAATGGGGTGGCCCTATGGAAGCTGCAGAACCCGTATGATCGTGGGGGCATAAACCTGCAAAATTTTGAGATATACCACCCGGCAGGGCAGCTTCAGTATGTGGCTAGATGGCCGTCAGAAGAGACGGCAGAAGCAAGATTGCTAAGTAGAGCCTGCACCTCATTCTTTTTAAGAGAATTATTATGGCTGCCTAAATCAGAGATGCAAGGACTGGCGAGACTGCTGGAACTAGGCTGGAAAGCATGGCACAAAGCATGCCAAGTAGTGGGAAACCCGGCCCCATGCTCCCCGCAGGTGCCTCTGGTAGCGCTATGCAGCGAGGACATGCAGATAAGGGGGATCCGCAAATTCTGGGAACCAATGGGCCTAGTGACCCTTGGAGACGTATGGCAGGAAGGGGTGGCACTCCGTTTTCCAAGGATAATGGAAGACACCGGGGAACACGCAGGACAATACATTACATACACCAGAATCACCAAACGGGTGGGAGAGAAGTGGCCTGAGGCAGTATTAGCAGAACAACCCAACGTCATTGAAACGATGTATGATATATTGGAGGGCGGGCACGAAATATCCCAAATTTATGAATTACTGATGACCAGAGTGGGCAAGGAGTTGCTCCAACTGAGGGAGGACGACGAGGAGAGAACCTATGCAGATTGGACAATGGGAAAGATCCCAGAGGTACCACAAGGTGTCCTGGAATGCGCGGCTGCAGCAGATCCAGCTATATATCACCCACAGGGCATACATGACCCCCAGTAAAATTGCTAGGTTTGGAAACTCAGTGACTCAGAAATGCCCCAAGTGCAGGGAGGTGGATGCCGGGATGATTCACATGTTCTGGGCTTGCCCGGAGGTGGGAAGGTTTTGGGAGGAGGGTAAGCAGCGCCTGTCCCAGAAGGGGATCAAGTTGGAGGTGGAGTCAGTATGGGCATGCATGCTAGGGAGCTTCGCAAGACCATGTAATTCAAAACACATCAGTAAACTTAAGACTAAGACCTGGCCTACATCCTGGCTAAACAAAAATGCTATGGGCTGGAAAGCAGCCCAAAGACCCAGATTAGAGATGTGGTGGAACGACCTCCTGAAGTGGGCAGAGGCTGAGACGATGGCATGAAGCAGTTAGTAGGGGAGGAGGAAGCGGGACCCCTGGTAGCATGGAGGCAATTGGTGGCTGTAATGTTGGGCCCCTCCCAGGCCGAATCCAGTGAAGATGACACACTCAAACAGTAAGCGAGATAAACCCTAAGTAATTAACTTTAAGGCATTGAAGCAGGGGCTCGAGTTAAGGGGGCGTGAGGGGGGAGGACAGTGACATGTAACATGTAATGTAAGCTAAGATGCATATTTATGGAATGTCCCATATGTTAAGTTTGATGTGGTGTTTAAAATATTTTTAAAACAAAAACGAGAGGATCATCCTCAGAGCCCGAACCGCAGCGGCGGGTAGCACCAGAGGATACAAACGTGCTCAAGTGGCCCAATGCGGCAGCACCTAATGGGGCGGCTTTGCTAGAAGACCGGGTACAGCGGAGCCTTTTGGTGTGAACGTTGGACGCACTGAGAGCCCCCAGCGAACACAGCAGCTCAGCCGTAAACAGTAGGAATTAAGCAGCACACGAGGAACAGACCGCATCGGGGGCCAAACGGGATGCACTTGTGGAATAGCGCGCTCATATCACAATGCAGTCCGTATCTGAGACGAGCACGGTGGTAATCCAAGTGAGTGGAAAGAAGGTTGCACAGCCGAGAACGTATCATCAGCCCAGGACTCTGTGGTACGTATGGTGGCAACAGGGACCGGAAAGTAGCAGAAGTGGGGGAGCAATCTGGATACGCTTGGACAAATATCAGAACAGAACCTAGCACTAAATCGATGGCTGCCGAACCTGCATTTTATACTACAACCACCGGGAAAGCTGCGCCGCATTAACACATGCGGGCAGGACCGTATGAAGCACAACGGAGCCTGTGAAACAGACCAAAAATCACCCACAAGAAGTGAAAGCGGTGTCGGAGCGAGCTGGGAGCGGCGAACACGGAGAAGACGCTGGCAAGATCAAGTATGCCGTCCGGTCGCACAGCGTAATTAGGTACACGGATTAAGGAAGCAGTGAAACAAATCAAAGTTGCACGGCAGAGGAAATGACACCAGGGAATGCAACACTGTTGGGGAGAATTCTCATAAATGTGCTAATTCCCTTCACCTTAGAGACCACCAGCAACTTTGCTGGATTTTGAGGACTTGATTGTTTTACCTGGAAAGAGTGAGGCTTTTTTTTCCAGTCTTTCGTATTTTGATGTGTGTTTTACTCTTGTGTTCTTTTGATTATGGAGTTTTAGATAACTCCATAGGCATTTTTTCATGTGTTACACAGCACCCTCAGTGCAGTGACGGAGGGATGTCTTTTAGACTTTCAAAAGGTTTAAATACCTTCTCTGGGATAAACTACTGTTTCCCAGAGAATGTTAAGTTAAATTGACTTTACTAGTCTTTTTAAATTCCTAGACCCAGCACACACTATCTTTCTATAGAGTGCTGGAGGGGTTACCTAGTATCCCCTGTGTCTAGAAATTCATGTAGCAGTCAAATACTACCTTTTCCTATCGAAATGGCTGGTGGCAGTGGTTTTACAACAAACTATCATGATTTTTCCAAACCGCGAACACCGGTAGCGAAAAATCGCCAGAGCAATGTTTTTAAAGATGGCGCCTTAAGCCCCTTTGCTTAAACAGGACTGGTCTTATTTTTTTCAGTTTCTTTTTTTAAAAGTCCTAGTGTTTCTCTGCACGCCAAACCAGGTTTGGTCCCTTTGTTTCTATGCCTCTGGCAGGCTTCAGGAGTGAAGACCGCCTCTGGTGCCCGAGTGTCTGGGGTGGGCAGGAAGTGAGGGAGGTGCTCGAGCTTAGTCTCCTTGGAGACCCAAATGCACTCTGGCGTGAGTGGCTGGCTGACTGTCTGGCAAGGACAGCCTACCTGCTGAGTGAGTGACAGGCTGGAATGAAAGGGGGAAAACTGTTTAAAATGTGAGTATCTTGAACTGGAAAGCAGTCTACCACTGGAACGAAAGAACTGAAGACGAGCTGGAAGAGGGTGGCTGCTGCAACTCCTGGACCGTTGGTTTGCCCGGTGAAGGCCTGCTGCAGGTCCGAATTGCCAAGTTCATCTCGACAGAAAAGCCCCTTCAAGGACAACTTATTCCTTTGAGTTGGTGGGACCAATCAACTCGTAAGCCACCTTGATACCATTCTCTGAGCTGGTTATGATTAACCAGGGGAAGGACACCAGCTTGTGTGCTTGACAGCTACTCGAACCGAAGATCTTCCATTTTGCCAGCTTTTTTGACTAGTCCCTGTGCAGTGCAGGAGTCCCCCCGACGTCTTCCTCTTGTCCGCACGACTGATAGTCAGGAACAGCGAGATCTGCTGGAACTGCATGGAGTTAACATCTTCAGCTGCATCTTTTCCTCCTATTAAGATACTGTGCCAACCTGCGGGAGAACTTACCTCTCGCTGTGAAAGTTCATGAAACTTTCCCAACTTGCAGGCCTAATCAGCTTGTGACCCAACATATGATCTTTTTCGTACAAACTGCTTCTTAGAACTTTGGCAAAGACTTTACCGTTTACTACAAGAACTGCTCTTTCCTATCCAGGACACTAGCCCATTGGCTTTGGCCTAGACCTATTGAACTGAATCGAGTCCTCTAGTGAACTAAAACTATTTGCAATGCCTAAGAAAGTGTTTGATCTACTTTATTAACTTGTACCTTTTTGCTCCCATTGAACTGAAATGACATTTTGCTCCTATTTCAGGGGAACCTAATTTACTCAAACATATTGGTTTAGTATTAAAGTATATTTGTGTATTAAGTTGCCTCCTGCTAGTGAATGTTTTCTAAATGACTGTGTAAGTTTTACCAAGAAACCTTGAGTGTGTCTACTTGAACCACTGTGACTGTAAGACCTCTATGCAACTTCCTTTTATTGCTCACAATCCTCCTAAAATGAGCTTGGCTGCTCAGCTCTCTACCACAAACTGGGTAGTACAGACTTATACCAAAGGTTGGGTTTGCTTACACCTGTACTCCTAATTGTATGTGGTGGTCCCAGAGGGTACTGCATGCAATTCTAACAAACACCGAGCATATAACCTTAGGTAATGAAAATCAAACTCAAAACGAAATAGGCGAGTGGCTTCCCTGGTGGTCTAAGACTGTAGGAGTGAGAGGGGTGACCGGAAGGGCACTGCTATAAAGTAATTAACTGGACATAAATACACCATGGTGCAAGCTGAGATCCCGAGAAAAGGGTGTGGAGATAAATGACCCACGAGTCATATTGTGGCGAAGGCCATGCAAGACAGTTAAAACACAGTGGGGCTAGGAAGATACAGCTGATGGTCTAGACAAGGCCATCAGTACGGAGTGGAAGCAGTGGCTGGAAAACCGGTGCAGACAGGGGGAGCTGTGCTAGAGTGGCACCAACGGACGGATGCTGGACTGAGGGGTGAATCCATATAAACGGGATGGGCAATGCTGAGACGGATCTGCCGAAGAGCAGGGCCTGCACGTGACACCTAAGCAAGCAGAGACAGAGCTGTAGAGGCAGTGGTGGGAGCGCAGTGCATGGACATTCACAGGTCTGCACTGAGGGGCACAAGAATTATATTGGGAAGCATGCTGAGGGCCACAACAAGGAGCGTGGCCCTAGTGGACCCACACGAAACGGCCTCTAACCAAAGATCCAACTTGAGTGCAACGATAGTTGGCGAATTGGAACCCAAGACACAAGGGAACAACATAAGCACTGTGGAAGCAGCCAATTAAGGCAAGCGAGACAGTGAAAGTATGGCGTCCAAAAACAGTAAGGTTAAAGGGAAGCAACCCATGATGGATATCTTCACCAAACCGTCCCAATCGCCCGACGCGTCCATACACACACCGGGCGACGCATGAGGAACTGCTCAACCGCATAATGATCGAGAGATCCTGGAGACGATATCAGAACTGAAAGCCTCATGGGGGAGCAAGATCGATGCAGCCATGGTGGAATTAAAATCCTCATTGGAATTTAAAATTGATGCAGTCAGTGTGGACGTCAACGTCCTGAGCCAGGATGTGGGAGCGCTGGCAGAGCGCACAAGTGGTCTAGAAAGCGAAGTGAAAATTAACAGACATCAGCACGGCCAACACCAAGGAGGTTCATATATTACAGCAACAGGTGGAAAGCCGAGCAGAAGAGGCAGAAGGGCACGCACGATGCAACATATGGGTGGTGGGGCTACCGGAAGGAGAAGGCATAGACCCGACAACTTACGTGGAGAACATGATGATACAAGAGATGGGAGCATGATTGCGCTCCCAAGGGTTCACAGTAGAAGCACACATAGCCCTAGCTCAAAGACCCCAACCGGGAGCCGCTCCCCGAGCGATCATCACCAAGATGCTGAACTACAAAGAAAGGGAAAAGATTCTGGAACACTTTCGCAAAGGTGGGACAATCAGCAGAGCGTCAGCGACCGTTGCAGCGTACCCAGACTACACCATGCTGGTGCAGACACTAAACTACGTGGCGGTAAAGAGACGGCTGCAGGAATCTGGCTTCAAAAACATGCTACTGTATCCTGCGAAATTGAAAGTCTTACATAAGGGCAAGGCATTTTTCTTTGAGACACCCGAGGAAGCAGCAAGCTTGCTGGACACACTGGGTTGTCAGCTGGATGCGGATGGCCATACTCATAGTGGACAGGATAAGTGAACCGCCTTTTCGAATAGATTGTCCTACAACGTGTTCCACATCTTTGACTTGTGATGTCCACAGCTGTGCACTTCGGAAACTTTTTCGGCAGAGGGCGTCCTGCGTTGATGTTGGGTTGATGTCCCTCTAAGTCCTCGGTCGAGGGCGATGTCACTGGATGTTATAAATAGGACGCACGGCGCGCATAGCCTCAGTTCCATTGGTTACGCAAACGTGTTTGCTTTGAGAACTCGGCCGACGACCGTTCGAAATGCCAGTCGCTGACTGCCAAGGCCTTCAGGGAGCGTAAGGTGAAGCTTCAGGTGGGTAGGAGTTCTAGACCCAGTAAGTTCCGAAAAATCTAAATCGTCCAAGCGGGTTTCCAGTGACGACCCGAGAGGCGACTCTCTGCGTCGGGAGGAGGCCCGGGGATCTCGGTCCCGGAGTGGTTCCCGCCATTCTTCTTCCTCGTCCAGGCACTCTAGGAAGCGCTGTCACCGGTCACCTTCCCCGTCCTCAGAGGATGGTGCCTCGAGGAAAGTGGCATGCCCGACAAGGTCCTCTATTCCGGAGGAATGGGCTGCCTTTAGGAGCAGATGTTTGGGGTTTTTCTAACAAAGCCGGCAGGGAACGGTCTCGTACTGCGGCTCGCATGCCTTCGGGTTCGGGTCGTCGACGCGACTCACACCGGGAACCTTTGAGTTCCTGTTCGGACAAGTCTCAGGAAGGTCGCAAGAGACATGCCTCCAGGTCTCGGTCCTCGTCCCCAGCAAGACCGCAGAAACCTCGAGGCTTTGCCTTATCAGCCATCGGCGCTCTCGACGCCGAAGCCTTCAGCGCCCTCGACGCCTTTGGGGTTTGTGCCCAAAATTTACCATTGGAGTACCCTGATCTGGTGGATCCTCCAAGGAAGGCTACTGCTAAGTCTGTGGGGAATAGTAGACTCCAGGCCTCCTCCTGTCCCCAGACCTGGTTTTTGCTTCCATCTGGATGACAGGAGGAAACTCTGATTTTGAGGACCTTGTTGAGCAGGATGTGGCTCCTGTCTTTTCTGGAGACGGTCAATTGGAGGAGTTAAGTCAAACTCTCCAGGATGCTAGTGGGTTGGACACTTCTCCGGAAGTGGAATTTGGCAGGCCTGGGGCCCATGCAGGGTCATACAGGCGGCGCATGGCTAGGGTGACGGAGTATCTGGGCTGCTCCAGTCCTCCTGAAGATTTTGTACAAGATGATCTTACTGACATCTTAGACCGAGGTCCGTCATCTGACCCATTGTTGCCTTTTCATCTCACTTTACAGGAAAGGGTGGCGGCTGCTTGGCAGTCGCCGGAATCTCTTCCGGCTGTTAATAAATGATTGACAAAAAATGACTGCCCTTCTGTTACCGACCTCAGCTATTTATCCACTCACCCCACTCCTGAGAGTTTGGTGTTTCAGGCAGCTACGGCCACCTTGAGGCAGGTGGCTTACCCTACCATCCCTCCTGATGGGGATGACAAACGCTTAGACGGTTAGGCTTGCAAAGTATTTTCTGTGGGGAGCATGGCATTGAAATCGGCCAACTCCACTTGTGCCTTAGCAAGGTTCTTACACACTCTGTGGAACTGTTTAGTTAGCGGCTGAGCATATTCCCGAGGGGGAAGAAAGGGATGACTTCCTTGCTCTTGTGCAAGATGGCAAGGATCAGTCGGGTTTGGATACGGCCACCCGTGTTAGACGGGCCATGGCTGCGAGCACCGTTATACGCAGATTTGTGTGGGTGCGGAAGTCTGGTTTTGCTCCGGATGTGCAAGCTCGTCTTTTGACCATGCCCTTTGATGGCGCACATTTGTTTGGCAACAAGGCTGACGAGAGCCTTGAGAGGTTGCAGACCTCGAAAGCTGTGGCAAAATCTTTAAGCGCAGCTGTCAACCTCTGCCTTTTCGTCCTAGGGGACAGCAGTGGAGGGGAGGTTCTTTTCCTTACTACTCCTTGTGATGCTGGAAATGCATCGTAGGGATAGGGCCTCGGTATCCTTGTCCTTTACTGCTTTTTATCGTGTGTTCTGTTGTGTTTTCTGCGCAGGAGTTCCTCTGGGACTCCTGGCGGTGCAGCTCTTTCTTTTGGTTTAGTGAACGGACCTCTGGGATACCCTTATGGCACCCATGGGTGGGGGTACAACCTGTGCCCCTAGTGTATGTTTTTGGGCACCTGTGGGTGGCCCACAGAGCAGGGTATGGGCTGGTGGCAGCTGAATTTGACGGGTGCGCGGAGTATCCTCCATTTTGGGATACCCCGGCCCTGCCTTTGGGATCAATTGATTCCTGATGGAAAACGAGATGGCCCCAGTGGCCTCTTGCTTTCTATTACTCATTAACTTGTTTTCCCAAAGTCCTGGGAAGCCCTGACTGTCCCTTCCCCCTGACTGGCTGTTGGATGCAAGTGCCATATATGGTGGTGTTGTGAAGGCCTAGTCAGACTAGCTGGAGCCTTCCCGGGGATGTATGTTTTGGGAACCTCCTGTGGGTGGGACCTGGGTGAATAGAGTGTGTGACGAATATGCATTCTGTGTTGTGGGTGTCTAGTATCTGGTGGTCGACAGTGACAGACAACCCTGCCCGAAACCGGTATGAATGCAGCTTGGAGTGTTGAATGGCTCGGTACTTGTCCCAATACACAACTTGTTGTGAGTGTCTGGAGAGAAGTGAATGGCCTGAATACCTCGTGTGCCTGATTGCCTGCCTGCATGAATGCCCGTAGTCGTGATTGGATGCTTGAGTGTGACCCAGCGGAATGAATGGGAGATAAACAGTATATCTGGGGACCTCTCACTGCTAGGAATCGTGTTCAGAAGCTGAAGTCTCCACTACGAGTAACTGGATTAACTGACGCTTGACCTTGAAGCCCTGCTGGACGAGAACAATTGCTGTGGCTCTCCTTCACAATCTGAAAGCTGTTGTGCCTCCAAGGACTGACCCAGAGAGGACCTGGTAAGGCGCCCTCTTCCCGAGCTACGAGGGACCATCGTGCACAGCTGATCTTTGCCAACGCTCCCTGGTAGACAGACCTACGACAGGCTGCCGACCCGATACGGGGACTGCTGCGGAACTCCAAGGAGAAGCACCCGGACTGTTAATCACTGTCGACGACCGCCGTCGCCGACCGGAGCCGCTGTGCTCCGGTTTGCCTAAGAGCTTCAATTGATCATCGGACGCTCTCGTCTGCATCGCCATCCGCTTGTCTCCTGCTGGAGAAGGCCCGGCCGTCGACGCGCTGAGGAGTATCCACCGGTGGGTTTCCCGCCACCTAAAGACCGCAGAGACGCCGACGACTCGACGCCCTTGCTGGGCCACAGTTCTTCATCTATTTGCGGTCCAGAACTATTGTCACTGAGGTGCCCCGCACGCTTCTTCCTTGTAGACGCCAACGCTCTGTCGTCGACTAGCACCGCTAGGAAGGAAGCTGCCACTTCCCAACCATAGTTCACCCTGTTCACCGTCGGACATTCGACCCGTGACTCCTGCCTTAAAGGGAAGGCACTCAAGATGGGCCGGCGATTTCCCGACACCGAACGCAAAGTTCCCACGACACCTCGACGATCCGTGGCTCCCGCCTGAAAGGGAGGCACTCAAGAAGGATCGGTCGGTGCATCGTCGGAGAACTCTACTCCACCAGGTACATTGGGGGGGGCGTAAAACCTTAATAGGAAGAAGTAAGACTATCGGACAATATATGGACTGGGCTTTTGCATCTCTATTGTTGGTTTACTCGTTAATGATCTGTGACATTTTAACCGTACAGTTGATGCGCTTTAATGAGATTTGATAACATTAGTGGTGCCACTCTAGACGTGTATATATTTATCATTGACTTCCAAGTACAATACCTTTGAATATTAATTATATAAAGACGGTGTTTACAGTAATAGTGTGTGGACATTCCTTTGTGGGGGTTCGGGGACTACACTGTACTTAAGAACCAGCCCGCATCACCTCCTGAGAAGCTAGGCCTTGATTGCTCGTCCATTGCTACCTTATAGAGAATCTTGGCTGGGGTCCGCTCTGCCTCTCCTCTACCATATAAAGAGCAGAAGTACAGACACCCCCTACCGTGCTTTACACTGGTGGCAGCGGTGGGATGCTTATGGTTTTAAGACTGTGTGTAACCGTGCCACTTACAAAATATCCGCACTTTATTAAATTAAGGTTTGGGTGTGTACAAAATAACTGCATTACAAGCAATGGAGTCTATTGCGAATAGTAAATTGACTCGGATGAGCTTAGAGGCTCTCCAGAGTGCTTGTGAAGCCAGGGAGGTAGACTTTGTGGATAGGTCTAGTGCTGAGCCAATAGCTGCCCTGGTGGACTACCAGGCCGATGGTGAAACTCTTGATGAGGGGGGAAATGCAATCAATGAGGACTCTGCCCCTGGGGTTTCTACTGAATCTGTTTCTGGGAATGCCGCCATTCCTGCTGCCTCTGTTCCGAACCCCAGCAATACCTTGGAGCTTGAGTTAAGGATGAAATTGGCCTTTGAATATTGCAAGTTGGAGATAGATGCTGAGCTTACGAAGGAGTAGGCTCAACGAGTGGAGCTCAAGAATAGGGATCTTGAACTCAAGAATAGGGATCTTGAACTCAAGAATAGGGATCTTGAACTCAAGAATAGGGATCTTGAACTCAAGAATAGGGATCTTGAACTCAAGAATAGGGATCTTGAACTCAAGAATAGGGATCTTGAACTCAAGAATAGGGATCTTGAACTCAAGAATAGGGATCTTGAACTCAAGAATAGGGATCTTGAACTCAAGAATAGGGATCTTGAACTCAAGAATAGGGATCTTGAACTCAAGAATAGGGATCTTGAACTCAAGAATAGGGATCTTGAACTCAAAGACAAGGACACTGAATGTCCGAGAATCCAGCTAGAGAAAGCTCGAGTGGAGACTTCAGCGAAACCCAGTGTCAGTCAGGTCCCCAGCCACTAAATTTATGAAGGATTTGGTTGGTGTGTTTTCGGAGGGTTCTGATATCCTCCAAAGGATTGAAGCGTTTGAAATGGCTTGTGCAATTCATGATGACAAAAGAGATTGGGTTAAGTGTTTGCTAAGCAGAGTGCCTCAAACTGGATATGACTGTATTCTGAAGCCGAGTGTGGAAGAACGGGGACAGTATGAGTGTATGAAATCTGCTTTGATTGCCAAGTTTTTCAAGACACCTACCCAATACCTTAAAAGGTTCAGGGATTTTAAGAAGAGAGAGAATGGGTCTTGGGTCGACTGGGTGAGTGCTGCGCACATGAATATGATGGGGTGGATTGACGGTTACCAGGTGAAAACTTTTGTTGAATTGTCCCACCTGTTTTTTGAGCATTTTTCTGAAGCCTGTTCACCGGAGCTGCGTCAGTATATGTTGCTGAACAGAACATTTTTTGGATCCCTTTAAGCTGGCTAGGTTGGCTGACAAGTGGGTCTCCCACCGGGTGTCCCCTAAGGACTCCAGTGGGAAGGACAAAGAGAAGGGGGCCTCTCAGAAAGCTGAGGAGTCCCAAAAGCAGTCAGTCGAATAAACCTAAACCATCCTCTCCTAAGACCCAAATATCTAGTGGGGATAAGTCATCTGTGGGTGGGAATAAGAGTAGTGGTCCACCTGCTGCAAAGCAGGCTCCCGGTGGTTCTAGTACCGTACCCCGCACTCCGGCACTTGTTGGGACTGTGGGGCTCTGGATCACAAAAGGGGTGACTCAAAGTGTAAAGGTAAGGCACTCGGAGTACAGGCTGTCAGCCTGACCTACCCTTACCCTGTGTCTGAGGTGGAGGCCACCGTCCTCCCCTCTACTGGGATCAATTTTGGTGATACCGTAGAGATTTCCTTAGTGTCCCTTGGGGCCTGGGACCAGTACGCGGAAGTACTGGCAACTATCCCACAGAACACCCGTAGATTTTTGAGAAGTGTCCTCCAGAATGCCCAGCCTTCTACTGGTTTGAGACACTGGGGCAAGCATGACAATGGTGGACAGGACCCTGTTCAAGCCAGAGGACTATGTAGATGATCCTCTGAGAACCACCAGGTTAGCTGGTGGGCCTCCCAAATTATCGCCTGTAGCCCGAGTCACACTCGTAATTGGAGACAAGACAGCAAAGCTTCCTGTCCTGGTTCAGGACAACTTCCCTGCTAACATTCTGTTAGGCAACGATCTAGTCGAGTTGGGATTGATCGCGGATGGTCTGCCCATGACTGCTGCTGCAGTCACTAGGTCGCAGGTGACACCAGGTCTGGCTGTGAGTCAGGTATCCGAGCCGAAGGCACGGCCTAAGGCATGACGAAGGAAGAGCAAGAAGGCCACCTCTGTGGAGGGAGCCCCTTCTCTTCCTGCTGTTCCTGCAGCACCCATTGGGATCCATGCTCCAGACGGGCTGGGTCCAGTGGTAAACCCCGTCTCAACTCCTGTGGGAGAAGAGCCAGAAGACTCTCCTGTGGGAGAGGTTCTCAACCCAGAGGATCATCCCGATCTTCAATGCTTGTTAGTTGAATGGGGACCCTCCCGGGCAGACTTCTGCAAAGGACAGAGAGTGTGTCCCTCTCTCGAGGGTCTGAGGAAACAGGCCCTGTCCCAGGCACACAGAGAAGTACCTAAGACGTTCCGGATTTATTGGGAGGGTGAGCTCCTTGTTAGTGAGCCCACTAAGCCCGAACCTGGTGCCCTCAAGAGGTTGGTGGTATCCCAGGTTTACAGGCCCTTCCTACTGCAGTTGGCGCATGAGGTGCCCTTGGCTGGTCATCTTGGTACCAAGAAGACTAAGCAGAGGCTCTCTGCCCATTTCTACTGGCCCCGGATGGGAGTAGAAGTGGTGTCCCACTGCAGGACCTGCCCAACTTGTCAGTTGTCTGGCAAGACTGGAGGCAGTGTCATTGCCCCACTGCAGCCATTGACAGTGGTTGGCACACCATTTGAGAGGGTGGACATCGACATCGTCGGTCCCCTTGACCCTCCCACGTCAGGTGGACATCGGTTCATCCTGGTTTTGGTAGATCATGCCACCAGGTACCCTGAGGCTATACCCCTTCGGACTGTTACTGCCAAGGTGGTTGCCCGGGCCCTCCTGGGCATTTTCACCCGCGTTGGATTCCCCAAAGAGGTTGTCTCTGACCGAGGATCCAACTTCATATCTAGTTACATGAAAACAATGTGGAAAGAATGCAGGGTAACCTACAAGTTCTCCCCTTCTTACCACCCCCAGACCAATGGTCTGGTTGAGAGTTTTAATAAAACTCTCAAGGGCATGCTAGGTAGAGCCCCTAAGGAGGAAATGGGATCTCCTTCTGCCATGCCTGCTGTTTGCTTACCGAGAGGTACCTCAAGAGGGTGTTGGTTTCAGCCCCTTTGAGTTGCTCTTTGGACATCCTGTGAGGGGGCCCCCTCGCCTTGATCAGAGAAGGTTTGGAAGCCACCCCTCCCGGTCCCGCCAAAGAAGTGGGGGACTATGTGTTAGGCCTCAGACGGAGGATGACTCAGATGATGGGACAAGCAACGGCGAATCTCAAGGCCATCCAGGAATTGAAAAAATACTGGCATGACCTGAAGGCATCGCAAGTGGATTGGACTCCGGGACAGGAGGTCCTCGTGATGGAGCCTACCAGGCCTCGGGCATTGGCAGATAAATGGGCCTTCCGCATAGTCTCCAAAATGGGCGAGGTCAATTATCTGGTTGACATGGGAATCCCAGGGGTAGCCCCTCAGGTATTCCATGGTAATAGGCTCAAGCTGTTCCACAGGCAAGCAGAAGTCTCATGTCTCTTGCTGGCTTCAGAGCAAGAAGAGGATGAGTGAGCCCCTTCCTGATTTGCTGCATAGCAAACCTCAGGATGGCTCAGTGGAGGGAGTACAGCTCTCTCCAGATTTGACAACTGAGCAGCAGAGGGCCTGCAGGATTTTGCTCCAGAAGTATGCCTCTCTGTTTTTGCTGACGCCAGGCCTTACACCGTGGTGTAAGCACGAGATTGACACTGGTGACAGCGTGCCTGTCAAGAGCAGGAGCTACCGAATGTCGGATACGGTTAAGAACCACATCCAGGCTGAGGTCGCCAAGATGTTGGATCTGGGTGTTATTGAACCCTCAACCAGTCCCTGGTCCAGTCCAGTGGTGCTTGTCCCCAAGGCAAGTTCCCAGACCGGTACCAAGGATTGGAGGTTCTTTGTGGACTACAGAGGAGTCAATGCCGTCACCAAAACTGAAGCGCACCCATTGCCCAGGGCTGATGAGCTCGTGGACACCATAGGTGCTGCCAAAATTGTGAGCACCTTTGACCTCACCTCAGGCTATTGGCAAATAGCTCTGACGGACCATGCCAAGGAAAAGACTGCGTTCTCCACCTCAGAGGGACTCTACCAGTTTAGGGTCATGCCTTTTGGGTTGAAGAATGCCCCTGCCACCTTCCATAGCTTGGCCAATCATGCTCTCATTGGGCTCGAGCCTTTTGTGTGGCTTATTTAGACGACATTGCCGTCTACAGTTCCACTTGGGAAGAGCACTTGACACATCTGGGTAGTGTTGCAGGCCTTGAAAAGGGCTAACCTCACTATCTAGGCCACCAAGTGCCAGATAGCTCAGGGGAAAGTCGCGTATCTTGGTCATGAGATGAGGTAGGAGGGGGTCAAATCCAACCTCTCCCCAGTAAGGTACAGGACTAAGACTCCCACTACTCAAACCCAGGTGAGAGCCTTTTTGGGTCTCACTGGGTACTATCGCAATTTCATGGCGGACTATGGAACCATAGCTGCACCACTGACGGCTCTGACTTCACCCAAGCAGCCTAGGAAGGTCAATTGGACTGAAGACTGTCAGAGGGCCTTTAAAGGCTTGAAAAAGTCTGTCGGGCACCTGTGTTGTGTGCGCCTGACTACAGCCGACCCTTTATCGTCCAGACGGATGCCTGCGACACCGGAATTGGAGCTGTCTTGTCCCAGTTAGATGACAAAGGGAGAGAACATCCTATCATCTTCATCAGTAGACAACTCAAGGGTAGAGAACTTTGGTGGGCTACTGTTGAAAAGGAATGTTTTAGTATGGTTTGGAGCTTTAGGCGTTTTAGGCCCTACCTTACGGGGTCTACCTTCAAGGTCCAAACAGATCATAAGCCCCTAAAGTGGCTTATGCAGATGAAGGGTGAAAACCCGAAACTGCTCAGGTGGTCCATTAGCCTGCAAGGGCTAGACTTCACCATAGAGCAGAGACCAGGGAAGAGTCACGATAATGCAGATGGCCTTTCCAGGGAGGTATGTTGATGTCTAGATGAGGGGGTCTATCCCATGGGAGATTAGGCACCCTCCACCTCGGTCTGGGGGCGGGTGGGGTGGGGGTGACTGTGATGCTGGAAATGCATCGGAGGGACAAGGCCTCCGTATCCTTGTCCTTTACTGCTTTTTATCGTGTGTTTTGTTGTGTTTTCCACGCAGGAGTTCATGTGGGACTCCTGGCGGTGCAGCTCTTTCTTTTGGTTTGGTGAACGGACCCGTGGGATACCCTTATGGCACCCATGGGTGGGGGTACCACCCTGTGCCCCTAGTGTATGTTTTTGGGCACCTGTGGGTGGCCCACAGAGCAGGGTATGGGCTGGTGGCAGCTCCATGCTGAATTTGACAGGTGCGCGGAGTATCCTCCATTTTGGGATACCCCGGCCCTGCCATTGGGATCAGTTGATTCCTGATGGAAAACAAGATGGCCCCGGTGGCCTCTTGCTTTCTATTACACATTACCTTGTTTTCCCAAAGTCCTGGGAAGCCCTGACTCTGTCCCTTCCCCCCTGACTGGCTGTTGGATGGAAGTGCCATGTATGGTGGTGTTGTGAAGGCCCAGTCAGACTAGCTGGAGCCTTCCCAGTGATGTATGTTGTGGGTACCTCCTGTGGGTGGGACCTGGGTGAATAGAGTGTGACGAATATGCATTCTGTGTTGTGGGTGTCTAGTATCTGGTAGTCGACACAATGACTGAGACATCCCTGCCCGAAACCGGTATGAATGCAGCTTGGCGTGTTGAATGGCTCGGTACTTGTCCCAATACACAACTTGTTGTGAGTGTCTGGAGAGAAGTGAATGGCCTGAATACCTCGTGTGCCTGATTGGCTGCCTGCCTGCATGAATGCCCGTAGTCGTGATTGGATGCTTGAGTGTGACCCAGCGGAATGAATGGGAGATAAACAGTATATCTGGGGACCTCTCACTGCTAGGAATCGTGTTTAGAAGCTGAAGTCTCCACTACGAGTAACTGGATTAACTGACGCTTGACCTTGAAGCCCTGCTGGACGAGAACAATTGCTGTTGCTCTCCTTCACAATCTGAAAGCTGTTGTGCCTCCAAGGAGGACCTGGTAAGGCGCCCTCTTCCTGAGCTATGAGGGACCATCGTTCACAGCTGATCTTTGCCAACGCTTCTTGGTAGACAGACCTATGACAGGCTGCCGACCCGATACAGGGACTGCTGCAGAACTCAAGCACCCGGACTGTTGTCCACCACTGTTGACGACCGCCATCGCCGACCGGAGCCGCCGTGCTCCCGTTTGCCTAAGAGCTTCAATTGATCATCGGACGCTCTCGTCTGCATCGCCATCCGCTTGTCTCCCACTGGAGAAGGCCCGGGCGTCGACGCACCGAGGAGTATCCACCGGTGGGTTTCCCGCCACCTAAAGACCGCAGAGACGCCGACGACTCAACGCCCTTGCTGGGCCACAGTTCCTCTTTGCGGTCCAGAACTATTGTCACTGAGGTGCCCCGCACGCCTCTTCCTTGCAGGACGCCAACGCTCTGTCGTCGACCACTGCTAGGAAGGAAGCTGCCACTTCCTGACCATAGTTCACCCTGTTCACCGTCGGACGTTCGACCCGTGACTCCTGCCTTAAAGGGAGGGCACTCAAGTAGGGCCGTCGATTCCCCGACGCCAAGTTCCCCGACACCTCTCGACGATCCGTGGCCAGCCTGAAAGGGAGGCACTCAAGAAGGATCGGTCGGTGCATTGTCGGAGAACTCTACTCCACCAGGTCCATTTGGGGGGGGGGGGTAAAACCTTAATAGGAAGAAGACTATCGGACAATATATGGACTGGGCCTGTGCTATATATCTTTATTTACAAGTTGCCCAGGTGGGGGGGGATCTCCACACAGAACTGCGCCTAGCGGTAGGGGTCAGTATTCTGCCTATTGTTTCAACCATCTTACGTTCCTTCATGTCTCTATTGTTGGTTTACTAGTTATTGATCTGTGTGACATTTTAACCGTACAGTTGATGCGCTTTAATGAGATTTGATGACATTAGTGGTACCACTCTAGACATGTATATATTTATCATTATTGACTTCCAAGTACAAAGTGCGTTATTGTGATCATGTACATACCTTTGAATATTAATTATATAAAGACTGTTTTCAGTAATAGTATGTGGACACTCCTTTGTGGGGGTTCGGGGACTACACTCTACTGTAGAACCAGCCCGCATCACCTCCTGAGAAGCTAGGCCTTGATTGCTCGTCCATTGCTACCTTATAGAGAATCCTGGCTGGGGTCCGCTGTGCCTCTCCTCTACCATATAAAGAGCGGAAGTACAGACACCTCCTACTGGTCTTTACACTCCTCCTTTGGTAGAACGAGAGGGGCCGCCAGTCAAAGGGGCCAGCGAAAGTACCCATGGTGGTTGGGGAAATGGAGGTGCCAATGCAGCTCAGGCAGCTGCCTCTTTGCCTTTAGGCACTGCCGCAGCCGCTGCAAAACAGTCATGAGGCCATGTCCCATGGGTCGCCGGTTGGGGGCAGGCTGTCTCCGCATCTTGAGTGCCGAGCCATTACTTTGGATGCGTGGGTTCTGGATCCAATAGTCCACGGCTACTGCGTTCCCTTCCTAAAGCGGCCTCACAAGAATCCACCGGGGAAACTTCTTTTTAGCTTCCACATCCACTCCTTGTGCAGGAAATCTTGACCCTGCTGGAGAAAGGCGCTATAGAACTGGTGCCTGTAGCGGGGAGGAACAAGGGTTGGTATTCCCCTTATTTTTTGATCCCAAAGAAAGACTGGGGATTGAGACCCATCCTGGAGTTGAGTTGGTTGAACAAACTTCTCAGGAAGGACAAGTTCAAGATGGTTACTCTTTCTCAAGTCCTCCAGGCCCTTCAACTTCAGGATTGGTTGGTGTCTCTGGACCTACAGGGTGCTTGCTTTCATGTGCCGATTCATCCAAAGCACAGAGTACCTGAGGTTTGCGGCTGGCAACTCGCACTTTCAGTTTCGGGTCCAGCCATTCGGATTGACCTCCGCCCTCACGGCCTTCCCCAAGCTCGTGTTGGTGGCAGCGTATCTCAGGCGAAAGGGGATTCACGTCGACCCCTACCTGGATGACTGGCTGATCTGTGGACGCTCTCCCGAGCAAGCATTGGCTCCCCTCGGTCTCACCTGCTGCTTCCCGCCACAGGCTGGGCTTCTCCCTCAATTTCAAGAAGTCGAATCTGACACCTTTCCCAACCGCTCCAGTACATCGGGGCTGTTTTGGTCACGTCCTTGGAAGTGCTTGCCTCCCAAGGTGAGGGCTCATCACATTGTGCAGATGGTGGACAAGTTTCAACGTGCCCAGAGTCTCCCGGCTTTCGAATTCTTAAGGTTGCTCGGCCTTATGGCATCCTGCATTTTTCTGGTGCCAGAGGCCAGACTCACGATGAGATCCCTGCAATGGGTCCGCAAGATGTCAGATCCCGTTCAAATTCCACTGAGTCTCTCAGGATCATCTGTGGTGGGCCAACGAAGGGAACCTGATTAAGGGGGAGCTGTTTTGACAACCGTGGCCAGAGGTGACTATAGTGACGGATGCTTCCTTCACAGGATGGGGCGCTCATGCCAACGCCTTGACCGCCAGCGGTAGTTTGTCTCCGGAGTCCAAACTCGACATCAACCTGTTAGAGCTGAGGGCCGTCGGGTTACCCCTGAAGGCTTTTCTGCCGTCTGTGCGGGGGAAGAGTGTCCTGATCATGACGGACAACACAGTGGCCATGCATTACCTAAACAACAAAGTCAGGTTAGGGTCATTCCTGTTGTGTGCAGAGAGGCAATGCAGCTCCAGTTCTGGGCCGTCCAGCAGGGAATTTCGATCTCAGCAGTTCATCTGGCTGGAGACGAAAATGCAGCGGCGGACGCTCTGAGCAGGCAGAGCACGGTCTCCCACGAGTGGGAGTTGGCTCAGGAAGTCCTTCAGGAGATCTTCGCCCTTTGGAGAACCCCCGCAAGTGGATCTCTTCACCACCAGTACCAACCGAAAGTGCAAGAGATTCTGCTCAAGGGAATTTCATCCGAGAGGAGACTTGGGAGATGCGTTTGTGGTGGATTGGTCATTCCCACTGCTGCATGCGTTTCCTCCAGTCCCCATCATTCCTCCAGTGTTACGGCGGTTCGGGTCCCACATGATCCTCATTGCTCCCGATTGGGCCATGAGTGTGATACCCGGACCTTCTCAATGTCCATCTACCCTCCACGCCGTCTTCCCTACCGAGAGGCTCTGCGAGAGGGAGGTCAGGTTCTCCATCCAGAGGTAAGGACTCTCAACCTGCACGCTTGGTATCTGAAAGGTTGAGATATAAGGATTGGGACCTCCCAGATGCTGGGATGGAGGTGTTGCTTTTGGACAGCAACAAAATCCCAGTACCGTTGGCGTAAGTTTTGCGACTGGTGCAGAGGACAGAATGTTGATCCTTTTCTATGTTCCATTCCTATGGTTTTGTCTTTCTTGTGTTCTTTGGCCCACAGGGGCCTTTGTGTAGGTACCATTAATGGTCACCTGGTGGCGCCGTCTATTTAAGCGCTTGTCTGAAGAATGCTCTTACATTAAGATTCCTTTGATTTCTCAATTTCTTAAATGACTGACTAATGTATTCCCACCGTCCCCTTTCCAGGTGCTGGTTTGGGATTTGAACTTGGTTTTGAAATTTCTGATGGGTGCTCCGTTTGAACCTTTGCACTCTTGTCCCTTGAGATTGTTGTCCTTCAAGACTGTGATCTTGGTTGCGGTTACTTCCGCTTGCAGAGTGAGTGAATTGCAGGCACTTTCATCTAAGCCACCCTTTACTGTGTTCCCCAGGACAGGGTTGTACTACGGGTACGTCCGTCCTTCCTACCTAAGGTAGTGTCTGAATTTCATTTGAGTCAAAGTGGTTCTTCCTTCTTTCTATCCTCCTCACCTTGGTAAGGAAGAGGAGAGACTCCATAGGTTGGATCCTAGGAGAGCCCTGAACTTTTATATTTCTAGGATATCCAGGGTCAGAGTGGACGATCAACTCTTTGTGGGATATGCTGGACACCGTTTGGGCCAGGCTGTTACCAAACAGACCTTGTCCAGGTGGATTATCCTCACCCTTACTGAGTGTTACCGATAGGCGGGTAAGGCCCCTTCTGGAGGGTTGCGAGCTCATTCCACTAGGGACTTGGCTACTTCCAGCGCCCTCCAACGGGGAGTTCCTATTAAGAATATTTGTGAAGCAGCCACATGGCCTTCTATCCACACTTACGATCCATGGTCAAGATATGGCCTTTGGTAAGGCGGTTCTTTATTCCGCCATCTAATTGGGTACTCAAAATTCTTTTCCCTCCATCTTTATGGTACTGCTTTGGGAGTCTGTCAAAGATGTGGAATATGTTGGAGGACACAAGCCATTCGAAGAACAAGTTACTTACCAACTGGTAACGTTCTTTCCACTGGATGTTCCTCCAATGTATTCCACATCGCCCTCCTGAACTGCCCCTCTGGAGAATTTCCTATGCGATTGCAGTTTGTTTCTGCAAGGCTATGTGCAGTCCAGCAAGTATTGGATTGGTGCCACACGTTCTGGGTGACAAAACATAAACTGAGGCTACTGGCGCCGTGCGTCCTATTTATAACATCGGTGACGTCACCCTTGACGGAGGCCTTCGAGGGACATGGACCCGACGTCATCGATGCAGGATGCCGACTGCCGAAAAAGTTTCCGAAGTGCCCGGCTGTGGACATTACATGTCAAAGATGTGGGATACGTTGGAGGAACATCCATTAGAAAGAACGTTACCAGTTGGTAAGTAACTTGTTCTCCCGTACTGTACTATTGGCTGAGGCCGATGTTAGTTAGCGGCTCCAATATTGACCTGGTCACAGGGTAGTAATAAAATCCAAAGGGGCTCACTGTTTATGTAAGAGAATGTTGATATTGAACTCTATATATACCTATGATATGGACCTCTGGACTATAAATATAACAAGTGATATGTGCATAGGAGGCTTAAGATCCGTGTGCGTAGTAGACTGTTGCACTAGTGCGGGAGACACAGAGGAACGCGTTCTTACCCCCAGCAGTTAGTTTAGTCAGGATACCTGTAGTGCGGTATCCACCTCCTGCGTTCCAAGTACCGGCAGTAGTCGGGAAAAGGACTAGATGCGGGCTAGCCTGACATCCAGGGATGGAGCTGGGCAACAGTTGGGGAGGGGTAGGAGGGAGGTTGGGGAGTTTCAAGGGGGGGGGAGAGGGCGGGAGTTAACAGGGAGCTAGCCTACAAACATAAGCTACGAAGAAAGAGGAGGGTGGTAGGGGCGGAGATGGGAGGAGTAGGAAACGGATAGGATGGTATACTTGAAGTTAGTGACCTGGAATTTGAGGGGGTTAAATGGCTACATTAAACAAAACAAGATCATGATGTACCGGAGGAGACAAATAGACATCGCATTGCTCCAAGAAACCCATCTGACCAGGGAGAAACGCAGTGGTGGGGAGAAAATAGAAAGGGACAACACTGGGAGCGACATATTCAGCATATGCAAGAGGAGTCGTAACCTAGGTAGCACCACACGTCCTATTTAAACTATTGCAGTCCACTATAGATAAAGATGGCAGAATGGTTTTAATGAAAGGGATGGTGGAGAAAAAAAACAAAAAAAAGATGGAAAATAGAGAGGTCAGTATCAATGTTTATGCCCCTAACCAGGACACCACTAGATATTTTAGGAACTTATACACTAAGATATGTGCATACATGGACGGGGCAGTCATCTGGGGAGGGCACTTCAACAGGACCCGAGGCTAGATAGGTCGGAGGGGAAGACCGGAAGCCATGCCACTGGTGCAAAGGCCCTGGGGGCCTTGTTACGTGACTTTCAGTTGGTGGATGTGTGGAGAACACACCACCCACAGGAGAGGGAGTACTCTCATTATTCTGCCCCACAAAACCTGTATAATAGATTATAGATTTATCGGACATTTGTTAACACAAGAAGTGACCAGGACAGAATATAAAGTTATGGTCCCCTCGGACCACGCAACACTGATAGCAACTTGCCAGAACCTACCTCCCAGGGCGAGAATCCCGACAGACGCCGGGCCGAGGCACTGAAAGACGCAGCATTTGGAGAAAACCTGAGGAAAGGGATATTTTGAACATAATACCAGCAGCGGTGAATCGGCGGGGACACTGTGGGAGGCATTCTAAGTGGTAGTGAGAGGAGAAGCGATATCGAAATTGAAGGGGCTGCAAGGTGACATACTACAAGACTTGCACAACGCAGAGAAGAGGTTAGAAACGATGATGCGGGAGCGCACAGGGTTCCTTGAGGAGACTGAGAACATATGTTGAATACATCAAGAATGCAGGAATCACTGGGAGAGGCTATGAAACTTAAACTATAGGAAGTATGTGTAGAGGCAACAAGCAGGAGACAAACCAGGCCGGTTGCTAGCCTGGTTATATAAAAGCGAGACCGCCAGGATAACAATTGGGGCAATGCAAGGTGTAGATGGACAGATACGAGAGACCCAGGAAAGAGTGAATGAATATTTTTTTGAATACTGTAAAACTATATGCAGATATTGCAGAAGGTGAAGAAATAGACATACAAGGAGCATTAACAGAGATTACCCTCCCCAAGATAGTGAAGACTGAAAGAGAACCTAGAGGCCCCTATAATGATGGAAGAACTAGAACATGTGATTAAGTCACTACCCACTAATAAGGCCCCAGGGGCAGATGGACTCCAGAGTGAGTTTCATAACGTCTACAGGGCTGAATTACTCACCCCGCTGCTGGCAATGTTGAATGAAGCATTTAATACAAACCAATTGCCTGTGTCCCTCCGAGCAGCGATCATTATTCCGCTCCTTAAACCCAACAAACTGGAAACGGAGTGTGGGTCCTATAGGCCGCTGTCGATGCTCAACCAAGATAGCAAGATACTTACGGCAGTGATGGCGAACAGGCTGAGACCAGTCATAAACTTATACACCCTGACCAAACGGGGTATGTTCCAGGCAGAAGTATCTGACAACTTGAGGAGACTCCATCACGTTATAGAACAGACGCAGGGAAGTTCCCAGGAGGTGGCCATAATCTCGCTAGATGCTGTGACAGCTTTTGATTCGGTCAAGTGGCCTTGGCTGATGGCTGTTTTAAGGGAATATGGAATTGGGCCAGCGTATTTAAAGTGGGTCCAATTGCTATATGACAAACCGCTAGCCCGAGTCAAGACGTGAACAACCATACCATCAGAACAGTGGCAGCTAGGTAGAGATACTAGACAGGGATGTCCGTAGTCCCCCGATGCTTTTTATCTTGACACTCAAACCACTGACAGCGTACCTGAGGCAACAATACGGAGAAGTAGGTATCAGCACTAAGGGCGGGCAACATTTGATATCGATGTACGCTGATATGTTGCTGTACCTGAAGTACCCTGAGGAGAGCCTACAGTACATTTTGGAGGTTATGGAACAATACGCAATGCTGTCCGGCATAACTGTGAACCCCAAGAAATCAAGAATATTCCCTCTGGGTAGGTATCTGGGGATACCACAACATAAGCTGCCGGTATTACAGATACGATGGGAGACGGTGACGTTCATCTATTTAGGAATAGATGTATACCACACTACCGATGTTGAACGCAAGCAGAATACCGAGAGAGCAGTGTCAAAAATTGAAAACGGCATGTTATTTTGGGCCAAGTTGCCCTTAACAATGATGGGTAGAGTGGCACTGTTGCCCAGGTTGTTACACTACTTTGCGAACATACCATATGATACCCAAGAGATTCTTCACAAAGGGACAGAGCATATGCAGGGGGTTCATATGGCATACCTCCAGGAACACAGGACCCGTACGAACAAGGGGCCATTAGATTGCCCAATTGCCAGGTATATTACCTGGCTAGCCAACTCTAATATGTGGCAAGGTGGCTATCTGAGGATCCTACACCGGAATCCAAATTGTTGAGGGCCGAATGCACCCTGCACTTGAATGAATGGATGTGGTTACCAAAGTCGCAACGGGAGAGCAGATTGCTGGAACGGGGGTGGGGGGGCATGTGGCGAAGAGCCTGCCAGCTAATGAGGAATCCGTACCCGTGCTCCCCGCAGATACTGCTAGTGGCACCGGAAGGAGTGGATGAACAAATGAGGATTATCGGGTAGAAATGGGAACCGACAGGTATAGTGTCTATGGGGGGGGGGTGTGGCAAGAAGGGAAAGGTGAAAAAGTTAGATGCATTGGTGGAAGACACTGGTTTACATCAAGGGAAATGTTATAAAAACTTGTTAAAGCGCACATACACCCAAAGGCATCTTGGCGCTAGCTACTGAAGAGAAGTCAAAGTCCAGAGCAGCCGACAACACCATAAGAGTGAGACGGCCTAAAACAGAGTGGTTTTCAGCAACCGGTGGAGGTAAGGTGGTCTTCAGTTGCACGTAGAGCAGTAGGCAACTTGTTCCAAGCTATAGCAGCCGGCACCGAAAAAGCACGGCCTCCCATACGTGACGGGCGATAGCGAGGAGCAATGAGAAGACATGCAGACTGAGAGCGCAGCAGATGGGAAAGAGTGTAATGAACAAACTTTGCCTGGAGATACTCAGCACCCAAACCATAAAAGGCACGATGCACCAGACACAATGATTTAAACAAGATCCGGCTGGCCACAGGAAGCCAGTGTAGTTTCTTGAGCAGAGGGTGTTGGGCAGAAACCTGTGCAGTTCCCTTAGGGAACACTGCAAAAGATTTAGGACTGCAGGTGTTGGCAGTAAACCCACTTGGTAGCAGTCTGTACCACCCAGATTTACCTGGTAGCTGTGGCTGAGCAGTCAGACTTCTCTCAAGAAGAGTTAGGCAGTATGCAAAGTATACACAATAGGCACTCAGACACACCAATACAAGCAAACACTGACCAGAGCTTTGGTATCAAAGTATATCATTATTTAAAAAGACACTGAAACACTCCAGCACTCTTGTTGTAAAATATTCTAAACAGTTACTATTGTAATATATACACTCCTTTTTCCTTATCAGATAAGTCTCAGTAAAACACCACTTATTTTCATACAGAGGTGAGCGCTTAACTAGATGGCACTCCAATAAGTTTGTGATATAGGGAGGGAAAAAGACAATATGGAAAGGTACACCACCCTAAGATTTAGGAACACTGTTAGCAAGGCAGAAGAGCAAAGGTCACTGGTGAGCCAAAGGCTGGGCCCACTCTTGGAGAGAGCAGAGCACAAATGTGCCCTAGATCACAGTTACACTAGGCTTAGAAAGTCTTCCAGAGAGTTCAAAAAGAGTTTAGAGAGGCTTAGGAAAGTTTAGCCAGGGTGTCCCAGGCTAACCCAGGTTTGAAAGCCGGGGGCTAAATCTACCCCGTACAGTCGGTAGCAAGGGAAGCCTGGCGGGACACAGTACCGTAAGTGGGAAGGATCCTCCAGCAGTGGCAGTTGTTCCTGGCAGTGGGTGCAAGTCGCGTCGTCGTCCAGGGGAAGAGAAGATCTCGACTTGGAGGAAAGATGAAGGTCGTTGCACTACCAGGGAAGAAACCAGCCGCAGAGTTTTCTGGTTAAAGGTGGTACCTTTGTTCGCGGTCGTGGTAAAATGCGGTATCCTGGTTGCCGGGGTGCTTGGCACAGGCAAGGCGGCCACGAGTTACGTCGGGAAGGCGAAAAGACGGTGAAACTGGTTATCCCCACCAGTCAAAGGAAGAAGACTCTCTGGCGGGAGATCTCCTCTGTCGTTAGGAAAAGTGGTGAGACGGTCCAGCAGGGTTCCACCGGTGGTGGCGTCGTGGCAGGTCGGCTCAGCTTCTCCCTCGTCGGATTCTTGGATCCTGTGGCGACTTCTCAAGTTCCAGTCCCCAAAGCCCTGCTTTTATGCAGAAAACCCCCATTCACTCAGCCTAGCTGTCACTCAAACATGCACTTGGGCCAATCAGGACGGAGTGCGACTTGAGTTGCCTAGGCAACTCAGTCCTGGGTGCCTAAATCCCCCTCCACCCATCCGAAGTACCCCAGAGTGGCACCACTTTGGAGGGCTTCTGTGGAGAAGCCCGCCAAAAAGTGGAACAAAGGGCTTGGGTTGAGTCACAGAAAAGAACACACACGCCATTTTAGAATCAAGTTTTGGCAAAAAATACCAACCGGAGAATTAATATTAATTAAATAAACCGGCGGTATGTTCGAGGCTACCGTAAATAATTAAATAAAGCTAGTAGCCTAAAACAATGGGAAATCCCGTAGGAAAATATTCACGGTTGAATATAAAAAGTAGTATCCACTGCCACCAGCCAAAACTCGATCAGGGGGGACGGAGACGTGCCCCCTCGACTAACAGACCCCGGGGCAAATGAATTGCCCCAGCCAGTACGTCTGCAATATGATGGTTTATACTGGTTCTGTTCAGAATTTAAGACTAGTAAAGTCAATGGTGACTTTACATGCCCTGGGAGACAGTAGTCAGTCCCAGGGTGTGGAGTCTATACTGCGGGGTCACTATGACACCCCTGTGTTACTGCACTGAGGGTGCTGTGTAACACACATCACAAAAACACATGAAGCCCTATGGAGTAAAAGACCCCATAGCCCATTAAACACATCTAGATTCAAAGAAACTCACTCAAATCATGCCCAAGAGTGAGGGTAAAAGTCTCACTCTTGGCAGGAGAAAAAAAAGAAACCCCAAAAATCCAGCAAAGCTGCTGGGGGGACTCACTAGGTTAGGAAATTCAGCCTAAACAGAGAATTCTCCCTAACAGAGGGGAAATGTGAGATCCAAAGGGAGGGCGGAGTATAGAGTGAACGGCAGCATTTTGCAGCAGTTGAAGCCTTTGGAGAAGGTAGCAAGGCTGGGCCAAATGGAGAGAATTGCAGTAGTCGAGAGTGCTTAGAACCATGGCTGCCACTACCGGAGCCTGGCATTCAGCAGGAATAAAGGGCAAGTCTTTCCGCAGAATGCAGAGTTTAAAGTGCCCAGCGCTACATACACTAGCCACCTGATTGTCAAGAGACAGAGAGGCAGAGATTTTGACACCGAGATTACGGACCAATTGAACCGGAAGAGGGCCATGGCTCGAAGGCCAGAATTGCGAGGTCCAAAAGAGAAGGGGGGACGAAGTACCCACAACCAGGACCTCTGTCTTACTGCCATTTAATTTAAGCCAATTAGTCATCATCCAGTGCCCCAAATCCTCCAAGCAGTTCCTGAGTCATGTAGCGGTCTCAGCTTGAGTAAGATCAAGGCAGACGAGCATTTGTGTGTCATCCGCATAAGTAGCAAAACCATGTGAGTGGATAAGAAGCAGAAGAGATCTTATATAAATATTAAAAAGAATAGGAGAGAGTGCAGAGCCCTGAGGAACGCCACAGAGAAGTGTAGCCAACTTAGATCGCAATGGGGGAAGAGAAATAGACTGAGAGCGATCAGACAGACTATGTGAACCAATCAAGGACCCGGCCAGAAAGACCAGCGTTGGAAAGACGAGAGAGCAAGATGAAATGGTCGACTGTGTCAAAAGCAGCTGACAAATCCAAAAGTAGGACTGCTCAGACACCACCCTTGTCCACCAAACATACCAGGTCATAGAGTACCGAGTTCAAGACAATACATCACATATGCTAGGCTGGTGAAGATAATAAAAGATATAAGGTCCGATGCAGAATTGGCTCGACAGCCTGAGGCGGTCATAGAAACATTTCATGATATCGGATTGGGGGGTGTGGGGGCCCCATGAGGTCTCCCGGATATGAGCTGCGGATGTCTAAAGTGGGGAAAGAAGTGACCAAGACGAGGCGAGACTGGGAGGAGGGGGAACCTATTGGTTATGTGTCAGGGTGCAGGGATAAGACTAGAAGGTATCCAGGAATGTGAGGGTGCAGCTTTGTCACCCATAGAGCATACATGACCCCCAAGAAGATAGCCAAGTTAAAAGATGCTGGTACAGACATGTCCGGAATGTGGGAAGGTAAAGGCAGGAATGGTACATATGTTCTGGGCATGCCCTGAAGTAAGGAAGTTCTGGGAGGAGGTGGCCCGCTATTTGGCAAGGAGGGAGATTAATTTAGATGTGAGCTCCCCATGAGCATGTATGTTGGGGGGGCTTCCCTGGGCCAAGTAAACTTAAGCATGTGAGCAAACTCAAAGACCTGACATATATACTGGCTAAGCGTAGTATGAATTGGAAAGCGAGTAGGAGACCGAGAGCAGAGGCCTGGTGGCACGATCTTCAGAAATGGGCGAATGCCGAGACCACGGTATGGGATGAGGCAGCAAATGGAGGGGTGGGGGGGAACGGGGAGGAGGAATCGTACACGCTGATTGCCTGGAAACAAATGGTAGTGACGCTGTCCGGATCTGACCAAGCAAGTCGGGAGGAAAGTTCCACTCCAGGTGGGGGAAAAGGAGGAACGCCCGCAGAAATGGACTGAGGAAGATTGGAATGGTGGTTATGCTCAGGGGCTGGGGGGGAGAGGGAAAATACAAAATGGAACTGTAGGAGATAATGCAAATATATTTTGGTTGTTACCCTTTATGATGCACATGTTGATAAATTAATAAAGTTGTGTACGTTTTCTTAACACGTGTGGCCGCTTCTTTCACTTCAGCAATATCCTGCAGGAGAAAATTCCAAACTTGTGTGCAACAATGCAGAGGAGTATGAGCATGCAGAACATCACTTGAAAAGTGGAAAAGGAAAACCACCTCTGGTAAGCCCTCTGATCATAAAGCAAAATATTATCAACTGTAAAATGTTGAGAATTTCCTTTAAAGATTTACTTTGTTTATACAGCTTTATAACCACCTAGTTCGAAGGTTTTCACAAACTAAGATAAGTTATCAGCAGGTACTTTTTAGATTGGACGCAGTAAATCTAAAAGATCACTACCAGAATTAATTGCATTGTATCTGAGAATTACCAGTGGTATGGTTCTGGCTATACTTTTCAGACCCTTTGTTTATTTTAAGTTTGGGTTCTGTAACCTTCCAATCTCTAGATGTGTAGGGCTACAACTCCCATTGGCTTTAGACAGCATAGTCGATCATGAAGGATTGTAACAGCTAGTGGGGCAAAAATATATTTTAAATGGACTGTCCTCCCACGTATTCCTCATCTTTTGATATCTTTCCTTCCAGCTTCAGCTGCTTCGGAAAAATTAATTGGGCAGAGGGCGCTGTTAAAGAGAAATTTCATTCTAGTGTTTAATTCCTCCCACCTTAGAGACCGCCAGCTCTTTTGCTTGAATTTAGGACTTTATCATTTTAACCCTGGAGTGAGTGAGACCTTTTTCTCACTTGCATGTGTTTTGACCAGATTTGGATTATGTTTTTACATTGTTTTTGGTGTCTGACAAACTCCATAGGCATCTACTTTTTGCAAAGTGACGCACAGTGCCCTCAGTGCAGTGTCGCAGAGAAATACCTTTCGCTTTCTCTCCAGGTTTAAATATCTTTTCTTGTGTGAACTACTGTTCCCAAGAATAGTAAAGTGAAATTGACTTTACTTTTTCTCTTTATAGGTCCAGCACACCATTTTATGTGGAGTGCTGGGAGGTTACCTAGTAGCCCCATATCCTACATTCTCATGTAAAAACATTTCCTGTTACCCTCACTACTTTAAATTGCTGCTGGCAGTGGTTTAATTTTCCTACCATTTTGCTTTTCTACTGGAGGCTGAATCCTCAGCTGCAGTATTGCACCCATGGGTGACCATTTTGTCAAAATTGCACGCCAAACCAGGTGTGAGCCCTTTGTTGGATTTGTTTAAGTCGTTTTTAAATAAGCATTTTTTTAAAAAAGGGCAATATATGTATATATGTAACTGTTGGACAAGATTGTATGCAGTACCCTTTGTGTACACTACAACAACCAAGTACGCCTGGCAATAGGAACCCAACCTTTGGTATAAGTCTGTACTACACAGGTTGGTAGTTTGTTCGAGTAGCCAGGCCTACCTCAAGAGGGGTCACTGAGCTCTAGGGGAGTTAGAGATTCACACTGAAAAGTATTCAAATAAACTTGCACTACAGATAATAAAACAAACACAAGGTTTCTTGATTAAAAAAGTATTAATTTAACAGTTGGAGTAAGCCTTCTTCAGAAGGGAGCAATATAAAGCAACACACAAATACACTTCAAATAAATTCACACTTAAACCACTTCCTACACCCTCGGGTGACTTCAATAGGGTGCTGTGTTGGGGAGAATTCTCAAAAATGTACCAATTCCCTTCACCTTAGAGACCCCCAGAACCTTTTCTGGATTTTGAGGACTTGATTTTTTTTATTTATTTATTTTTTTTACCTGGAGATAGTGTGACCCTTTTTCCCACTCTACTGTGTTTTGAAATGTTTTACTCTTGTGTTTTCTTTGGTTATGGAGTTTTAGACAACTCCATAGGCATAATCTTTTCATGTCTCACAGCACCCTCAGTGCAGTGGCACAGGGTAACCTTTTTAGGATTTCTCAAGGTCTAAATACCTTCTCTGGGATGAACTACTGTTTGCCAGAGAAAGTAAAGTGAAATTGACTTTACTAGTCGTTTTAAATTGCTAGACCCAGCACACCCTATCTTACAATAGTGCTCGAGGGGTTACCTACTATCCCCTGTGTCTAGAAACTCATGTAGCAGTCAAATGCTACCCTTTCCTCTCCAAATGGCTGGTGACAGTGGTTTTACAACAAACTACCATGATTTTTCCCGACCTCAAACACCAGTAGCATTAAATCGCGGAAGCCATGTTTTGCAAGATGGCGTCTGAGCCCCCTTTGTTTTAAACCGGTGGCAGTCTTCTTTTTTCGCCATTTCTTTGTGGAAAAGTCCTTCTAGAGTTTTGCTCTGCTTGCCAAACCAGGTTTGGTTCCTCTGTTCATTCGCCTTTGGCGGGCTTCAGTATTGAAGACCGCCTCTGGCGCCCGAGTGTCTGGGGTGGGCAGGAAGTGAGGGAGGTGCCCGACACTCCCTGTGCTGAGTCTCCTAGGAGACACAAATGCAGTCTGACGTGATTGGCTGGCTGACTCCAGCAATGACAGCCACCCTGCTGGGTGAGTGGCAGCTAGGCCAGAATGAATGGGACGAAACTGGATAAAAGGCAAGTCTCTTGGCATGGAAGGTAGTGTCGACCAATGGAACAAAAGAACCGAAGACGAGCTTGAAGAGGACGGCTGCTGCAACTCCTGGACCGTTGATTTGCCTGGTGAAGCCCTGCTGCAGGTCCGAATCGCGGAGTTCATCTCGACAGAGAAGCCCTACAAGGACGACGTCTTCCTCCCTCTGAGTTGGTGGGACCAATCAACTCGACACTAAGCCACCTGGATGCCATTCTCGAAGGTGGTTGTATTTTCCTCAGAGTGCTGCAGGAAACCGAATAACCAGGGAGAGGGACACCAGTCTGTGTGCTTGACTACAGCTATCGGAATTGAAGATTTCCCAGTGCTGGCTTTTTGACCAGTACCAGTGCAGTGCAGGAGTCCGATGTCCTCACTCTTGTCCCCACAACTGAGGCTCAGGAACAGCAAGATCTGCAGGAACTGCCAGGAAAAGAAGTCTTCAGCTGCATCTTTTTCTTTGTTAGTAAGGTACTGTGAAACGAGACTGAGAGTACTCACCTCTCGTGGTGAAAGTGCTTGAAACGTTTGCAACTAGCAGGCCTAATCAGCTTGTGACCCAACATATAATTCTTCTTGTTACAAACTACTTCTGAGAACTTCTACAGAGACTTGACCGTTTACTTACCAGAAACGTTTTTACCTATCCAAGACTTTAGCCCATTGACTTTGGCATAGTCTATTGAATTGAGACCTCTGGTGAAAAAGTATCTGCACTGTCTAAAACTGTAATCCTCTTATGTTTTATATTCTGAAACTATTCCTTTTCGCTCCTCCTTCAAAGTATTCTGAATGCCATTTTGCTCCCCATTCAAAGTAGTCTGCCTCAAACCTAACGAGTATAGTACGGAAGTATATTTGTGTGTGATTTAACTGCCTCCTTCTAATGAATGTCTTATAACCGACTGTTGAATAAATTAAGTGTTTGACCAAGAAACCTTGAGTGTAAGCGTTTATTTCAACACCTGTGATTGTAGACCTCTGTAACATCATTACAGCTTGCATTCCTTCTTGAGATGAGCCTGGCTGCTCAGCTCAGCTACCATAAAATGGGTAGTACAGACTTGTACCAAAGGTTGGTTTTGCTTACACCTGTAGTCCTAGTTGTGTGTAGTGGTCCCAAAGGGTACTGCATACAAACTCTGCCCAACATGCTGTTGACATTAATATATCACTGTTGCATTTAGAATATTCTTGAGGGATGTCAAGGAAAAGAGGGTTCAGAATAGACAGTAGTCACACAATTATTCTTAAGGAGGTAAGTAATTTCAAAATAACCCCTCAATCCAAAGCCAGTTAACCCTTTACTTGAAGGAAGGCAAAACACATAAGCAAAAGAGAGAATAGTCATTCAGGGAGCCAGGCCAGCCAATGTTAAGTTAGCAAACGTCAATGTGATCTGAAGCGCTTCTTGCAGGTAAGTAGGTCTTTAACAATATTTAAAAAGTCTTTGTTGAATAGAAGAAATCAAAGTAGGCCCACAAGCTGATCAGGCTTGTGAGGTAATGACGCTGATAGCAGCTCTACAGATGCAACTAAGACAAGCCTCCAACGAGGACAAGTAAGTTTACACAACAAGAGGTAAGTTCTCTTAGGCTTTATAGTACCTTTTAGGTTGAAGAAAAAAGTGCAGCAGATGACTTCTGTTCCTGTGCAGATCTTGCTGTTCCTGGGCCTCAGTCGTGGGGACAAAGGGGAGGACTTCTGGGGACTGCACTGAAATGGGACGGTCACCGCTCGCAACCGGCAAACTTCAAACAAGTGGCTGTTGGGGATGTCAGCTCCTCGCGTCTACCGCAAATGGCAACACTGCGGTTCCTGGCTGTCGAGATGGGCTTTCCTTGCATCTGGGGTCCAGCACTCTGAGGTGACTCAGGCTCGGTCAGTCCTGCTACCTGGTAGTCCGGAGGATCTTCCTGAAGCTCTTGGCCAACTTAAAAGCAATGCACACAATCTGGTGTTCCTCTCCCTGGCTATTCGGTTCCAGCAGCGACTGCATTGCAAATTCAACCAGCTTGGAGAGGATGTCCCGGCGGCTTACTTTTGGAGTTGATGTAGGGGCTTCTCTGTTGATACGAATTTGGAGTTTCAGCACAGCAGCAGGCCTTCACCTGGCAAACCCAACGGCCCAGGAGTTGCTGTAGGCGTCTCTTTCAAGTTCTTTGGATTCTTTCGTCCAGTGGTCGACTTTGCCTTCGAAGCCAAAAAGCCTCAACTTTTTTATGCAGGTTTCTCCCATTCATTCCGGCCTAGCTGTCAATCACACAGCAGGGTGGCTGTCCTTGCCGGACAGCCAGCCAATCACCTAAAAGTGCATTCCTGTCTCCAAGGAGGCTAAGCACAGGGAGCTTCGGGGCACCTCCCTTGCTTCTTGCCCCCGCCAGACACCCAGGATCCAGAGGTAGGCTTCACTTGTGAATCCCACCAAAGACTAAACAAAGGCACCAAACCTGGTTTGGGGTGCAGAGTAAATCTCAAGAAGGACCTTTCCACAAAGAAATGGGGGGGGGGGGGGGAAGACCAGGGCCATTTTGACAAAAATGCCACCATTGGGTGCTTAACTGCAGCTGCAAACGCAGCCCGCATTAAAGGCACACCACGGTAGTTAAAAGTAAACCACTGCCCCAGCCATTCATTGAGGATAAGGGTACATAAAAATGTTACACGAGAACCTAGACAAAGGGGATACGAAGTAACCCCTCCAGCACCCTTTTGTAAGATAGTGTGCTGGGTCTAGAAAGTTACAAATGTAAGTAAAGTCAATTTCGCTTTACTGCTCTTGGAAACAGTAGTTTATCCCAGAGAAGGAATTTAAACCTTTGGGAAATCTGATACTTCCCTGTGCCACTGCACTGAAGGTGTTGTTACACAATGTAAAAGATGATGCCTATGGAGTTTGTCAGACTCCACAACCAAAAGAAAGTGTTCAAAGTCACATTAAAATACATGAGAGAGTGGGGGAAAAGGAGCTCACTCTCTCCAGGTTAAAAATTAAGTCTTAAAATCCAGTAGCTGGGGGGGGTCTCTAAGGTAGAGAGGAATTGGCACATTTTTTAGAATTCTCCCTAACAATTTGATATTCCCCCTACATCTGCATTAACCATCTCAAGGGTTGGTGGTCTGTTTAAATTACAAAAGTATATCCATACAAGTATGGTCTAAACTTCAAAGACCACAAAGTGGTAAAACATTCTATGGTTTCCCACCTTGTTTCACGGTCCTTCAGTTTTCTACTGATGAAGCAGATGGGGCGCTCCCTACCTTTCTCATCCAACTGACTCAGAACTGCACCTATATTGTAACGCTCACCTGATATCTACGGGAACGCCACTCAGCCTGCTTGGACCAATCACGATTTCAAACCCTTCCCTGGAATCTGTTCGACTGGGGACTGGGTCTTAAATACAGGAGTTCTCGATTTTAACTTTATAGTCTCGTTGTTTGATTCCCCCTCTTCCCTTGAGGACCAATCCTTCCCTTATGTCTTCTCCTCACCTTGTTTTCTTGTGTCATGGGTTCTCCGTCCTGCTATTTAGAGCAGGGTTGCATCAGGTGATGTGGGCGCTGCGCGACCTAGCTGCTTCACTGGTGCGGGTCCAGTGAGTCTGGGCTTGCTGTAGCTTCAGCCTGATAAGGTAGGTTTGTTGGTTCTTGGCGAACTGTCCTTTTCTTGTCTCTTACCCCCTTAATGATTTCACCTTTCTCTCCCTTAGGTGTTGGAAAGGGTCGGAATGGTGGTGTGCAGCTTAAGGGAGCCGAGCGCTGAACGGTGAGTGAAAGCGTGGTACTGCTCGCTGCTTCTTATGCTGACCTATGTCTCTTTGTCCCTTGCAGACTGCTGCAATGTCACAGTATGGCTGCCGTTGAGAGAATAGGATGCGATGAGTAAGCACGGTGTGCGGCACCTTATTGTCTTTTATGTGGTAACCTGTGTTGTCCCCCCCACCCCTTGTAGGTCGATGGCGTGCTGAAGTTACCAAGAGCGACTCGAGTTCAGGTAAGCGTTTGACTCTTCACACTTTTTTCTGGGATCGGGATACGAGAATGCTTGCTAATGTCTTTCTCTCATTCCTTTCAGGATGCAGCGTTCTGGGATGAAAATGACGCCGAAGAGCTGTCTGCTGGACCGGAGGATCATTGGATGGAAGCCGGATTCTCCTAGGTAAGTATGCTATTGATGCTGTTCTTGTTCTTTCAGGTGTGCGGGATGCAGAGGAAAGGCAGAGGCCTCCAGGAAACCGATCCGAACACGGTGAGTGTCACGCTGCAGGCGTAGAGTAACTCAAAGCGTTTTTCTCTCTGCCCGGGCGTGGTTTAAATAGCCTCCAGGTATCCCGGCATCCCTAGGTCGGGCCACACCCAAATGGCTAGACCCCATAACTCAGTTCTGGAACTGAGTTGTGGGGGCATCTATATTGCCCCAAGTCCAGTTCCAAGTCAGTCTTCAGAATCAAGTATGAGCCTGGCGCCACAGGCGCCAGGTCTGACTCCAAGTGGGTCTCAGAGATGGGGAGCCCCTCAAGGTCCATGTGGGGGATCGTGGCCTGGCTCCAGTGTTTTGCCTATGGGAGCTAGGGACAGGGATCATGACATATACCTGTATTGGAAGCATCGGTTAGTACAATAAAGGATTGGTTGTAGTCGGGAGCTCTCAAGACTGGGGCTTGACAACAGGCTTTCTTAAGTCCTTGCCTTAGTGCACTCGTCATTCCACCTGACCACCTTGGGGAATTTGGGTGAGATCATTCAAGGGAGAAGCTATGGTCCCATAGTTCTCAATGAAGTTCCTATAGTAACCTGTGAGACCTAGAAAGGCTCTCACTTGGGTTTGAGTAGTAGGGGTGGCCCAGTCTTGTACAGCTTGTACTTTGCTAGGCAAGGCCTTATTTCACCTCCTCCTATCTCATGACGTTTACTTGCCTTTATGGTCAGATTGGCCTGCTCAAGAGCCTGCAATACATATCCTAAGTGGTCAATGTTCTTTCCAAGTAGGGCTGAACACTGCAATGTCATCCAAGCATGCCGTGCAGAAGTCCTCCATCCCATGCAGAACATGATTCACCATCCTTTGGAATGTAGCAGGTGCATTCTTTAGTCCAAAAGGCATCACCTTAAACTAGTAGAGGCCTCATTGGTTTGAAAATGCAGTTTTGTCCTTGGCATGGTCTGTCAGGGCTATTTGTCAAATGTATTGAGGTACTGTTTGTCCATCAGCTCATCTGTCCTAGGTAAAGGATGGGCATTAGTCGTGGTGACTGCATTAAGAGCTCTATACTCCACACAGAATCTCAACTCCTTGGATCCTGCCTTTGGCACTAGTACAACTGGACTAGCCCATGGACTTGTAGATGGCTCTGTTACCCCAATATCAAGCATCTTCTTGACCGCTTCCTTTATGTGGGTTCTTACATGGTCTGACATCCTGTAACCCCTGCTTTTGACAGGGAGACGGTCACCAGTGAGAATCTCATACTGGCCCCAATGGGTCAAGCCTGGTGATAGTGAAAACAGAGGGGCAAACTGATTTAACAGAATGTTGCACTTATCCTGCTGTTCCAGTGTCGGATCAGAAGAGAGATGAACTATCTCCCATCTAAAGGTTGTCCCCTGAGGAGGTCATGCTAGAGGCTCACTCTCCTCCTGAGCAGAGGCTAGAAGCAAAGCTCCCAGTTCTGGCCTAGAGACATGGGCCTTTAGGCGGTTGGTGTGAAAGACCCTGGGGGCCTCCTTAGGATTGCCTAAGTCCACCAAATAATTGACATCCAAGTTTGCCCACAACCTTGAAGGGTCCAATCCATTTGTCCTGTAAGGCCCTCTGCCTTGTAGGTACCATAACTAGACCTAGCTGGTCTTGAGTAAACTCAACCATTTTGGCCATCTGGTCATGCCAATGTTTAACCAGAGCCTGACCTGCTTTCAAGTTATCAAAAGCTTGTGTTGTCATGTATCATTCTCCTTCAGAATCCGAACACAGTCAGTGACTCTCACTGGCTTGTGGGAAGGACTCTCCAACCCTTCCTTGATTAGGGTCAATGGACATCTAACCGCATGACCATAGCGGAGCTCAAAGGGGCTAAAGCCAACCCCTTCTTGAGGGACTTCTGTATAAGCAAAGAGAAGGCATGACAGTAGGTGGTGATACCATAGTTATTCGTAAGGCAGACAAAGGTGGGGCCATCGTTCTACAGGACAGGGAAAAATATATCCACGTGCAATAGACAACTACTTGACCTGACCTGTTATCGCCATTTGGACGAAGATCCAACCCCCAAACTCAAAGGTGTCATTGACGTCAAAGTTGAAAAAACAATACAAAGGGACTGGATCACCTTGAAAGAGGCAGATTTTCGAACAAAAGACAAACCAAGGATACCTCAATTTTACACACTGCTGAAAATCCATAAATCCTCATCAGATCCACCTGGAAGGCCGATTGGGTCAGGAGTTGATTCCATATTAGAACCACTGTCAAGGTTTGCCGATGCCTTTCTTCAACCTCTAGTCTGGCAAATGACGACATACGTTCAGGACACAGTCCAGATGATCCAAGAAGGTGCCGCTTTCAGCCCTAAACTAGAGATTTTAGTGGTTCTGGATGTATTAGGATTATACACCAGTATTCCACAGAAGGCATTGTTGGAACAATGCTTGAAGAGAAATTGCTGGCAGACCACACAGTAAGGAAAATTCCCATCTCCTTAATTCTTTGTGCCGAAATGAGTGTGCAAGAGAACTACTTCCATTTTAACAGATTTTTACCAGCAGATCCAAGGCACTGCGATGTGCGCCACATTGGCACCCAGTATCTCTAACCTCTATATGGAGCAGTTCGAACGAACCAAAAACAAAAGCACATGGCGCAGATATATTGATGACATGTTTGTCATATGGCAGGGTACAGAATGTGACCTCCTACAATTTCTTGCTTGGATTAACACTCGGGACAAATTTCTTGAATTCACATTAAAGTACAGCAGAACCAATTTGAATTTTCTAGACATCACCATATCAGGTAATGAGGTTGCTAACAAACTTTTTGTCAAACCATACAATAAACCCACTGACAGAAACTCAATGTTACATTACGACAGCTTCCACCCGAAACATGTCAGGGATAACCTGCCTCTGGGACAGTTCCTCAGACTCTAACGTAACAGCACTTAACAAACATGATTTCTTGACAGATGGTACCAAAATGCGGGATAATCTACAGGACGCGGGTATCCTAAGGAAGTGACAGAGCGCTGAAAAGAGCCAAGAATAACCATTGTGAGGCTCTGTTGGAATATTAGGAACACAACACCTCTAAAAAACAAAACTAGTTTTTGTGAACACCTACAGCAACATGTCAAACCAAATTAAGAAAATCATCTTAAACTGGACTATTCTAGACAAAAGTGAGCCGCCACCTCCAAGACCCACAGTAGCTTTCAAAAGAAGCAAAAACATCAAAGATCTTGTCACTCGAAACGATATAACCATAAGAGCCAAAAAAAGATCACTGAAACCTGGAATATGCCTTTGTCGTCCACTTCCCTTGCGGCCAATGTACGTATTGCAAATTCAACAGCAAAAGCACAGAGGTCTCTTGGTTTATCTTCCCCCCCCTGGCGACAGAACAAACATACGAATTGCAACTCCGCGATGGTAATCTATGCCATCTGGTGCCCATGCCATAAGATCTATATTGGCAAAACAGAAAGAAGAGTGACAATACAGATCGGGGAACACAAAAGTTGCCTCAAAAACAGAACCAGCAATACTCCGATGGTAGACCACTGGGTTGAAAATCAACACTCAGTTGATATCAAATGGACAGTTCTTTATAAATTACTACCCAGCATGGACACGAATCGAGACAAACGCACTCTGTTTCGAAAGGAGCAAAAAATTATTTTTCTTACTAAAAGTGCCCTAACCGTACTTGATGAAAAAATCGACTGGCAACAAGTTTAATGTATGCGCATTATACCCTCCAATGAACCAGCAGGAGCAAGTTGGGTATCCACACAGCGAGATCCAACACTTGGTTGCTAATGTGGAATATTCTGCTCCCATGCTTGTACCTTTTTTTAAGCTGGCATTTGGGCCCAGAGACAACAAGGTACGCAATGTGGAATTCTCTGCTTTGATGCTCTGTACCATTTTAGCCTGTAATTGGGCCCAGAGACTAGGTATGTACCACAAAAGGTTTTCTTTCCCATATGGCGTTGTTTATAGTTGTTTTCTCATACAAACGCCTGTCAGCTTCGCATGGACAAGCCCCCATTCGGCTGTATTCTCTAACTTTTTAGAGCCGTCTTAGTCATAGAACAAGATCCACGGTTTTCACTTCTGACCCTCTGGGGGTTTGACCATACGGACCGAGTTTCAACGGTGCAACCTACATTTCACTCTGTCCAATGATGAGGCATGCTCCGTAACGTTGGTCAGTATTTAAATGAGATTAGCAGGTCACATGACCGCATGTCTCCAGACCCATAGGTTATGGATCCTTAATCATGCAGCACCGCGTATTTCGAACGGGTAAGTGACTCTGCGCCCCTATGAGTCTGCATGTCAGTAACAAGCGAGTCGACCTCTGCAGACTCTTATTTTCCCTGTTTGCTGCTCCTAACGCGCTTGTACCTTCCCATTTCCGCTTTACAAAAGGCGAGCTTTGGCCCTGTAAATAGATAAACGCCAAAATGAATGGCTTTTACTGCAACCTCAAATCTCTCGCAATTTTCCCGATGCAATCCCGGTTTTGAATTCTGGGTATCCCTAATACCTCATCTTCCTCAGCGGTTCTGCAGAAACCGTTATTCCAAACAGTCGCCTTAGCCAGCCCCGACGTACACTCTGTACTACACTGCGACTGCACTGGGCAGTCCCCGGTATACCAGCTTTCCTGATACAGCTACAGCTCAGGCTTGCGTAGCATGAACCTAAAGTGTAATCTCACTTGACGTAAAGAGACATTTCAGCTTTGTTACTACTTCACGGGCTTCAATAAGGCCAGTCACACTAGTGCTTAGATTATCATTCAAGCAGTATTTTTTTCTCTCTTCACTTAAACATTTTGATCGGGGTGGTTCGTGACTAATCTTCCGCACTGGCAAACTACTCCAGCACAGGAATTTCTCTGCGATAGGACGCCCAATGGTATCCCGTGCTACCGATCTCCAGCAATTTGCGTGCAGAGTATCTTGCAGCCAATGGTAAGCGGTCTGCATGAACTTTTTAATTGAGTTTGTGGAGGGTGTATTCTGTTGGGGGGAACGGCCTCAATAGCATCCGGATTCTAAATGGGTTCACCGTGGGGACCTTTTAGGACAGCATGCTGCTATTAGATGGACATAGATGCGGATGGCCATGGGGAACCTTGCCTCCAGTTTTAAGTATCTAGACACACGCAGTGGGTGATATTGACTCTCTCCCTTTCCCCCCTGTTTTGGTTTGGAGAGCTCGCCCTTTTCCTACTTTCCCTTTTCTAACGCCTTGTGTTCCGCTTTCGACAATAGCCCGATGGGCCTTTCAGTTGCCCTGTTGTGTATAAGCACGGTATTCTATACCATTAGCATTCTTATGTTGAAATTAGGACATGATTGAATGTTGCAAAGGGTAATTTTCCCCATGTTTTTATTTTCAAGCAATTCATGGTGAATTTAGCGGCCACGCCTTGGATTTGTCATTAACTTGATATTAAGCATCCTGGGGCCCGTGAAGTATTTTTCAGCAACACTCCGAGTTTTCATGTCAAATTTATATTGCTGTCTATTGTGTCAGGAAACATTCCTTGTTGTGTTTTAGCAGAATTTGCACATTTGTCTGTGTTTTGTTTGTTACTTGTTGACAGTCCCTGATGAATTTTGATGCACAGTTATTGCACTTTATTTTGGAAAGAAACATGTTGGAATGACTTGCATGTATGTGGATGAATGAGTAATGGCGAGCTTGTACGGAGTGTTAGATTTAACTAATATGCATATTTGCACAGCACATGACACTTTTATAACACCACTGACTGTTTGTTTTAGGCCATTTGATCCAATACCCTTGACCATTGATTCACTGTAACTTATTTTGCACTGTTTGTTTACTAGTGTTTCATTTGTGTATGCCTATTTTGTGTTGAAACCTTATGGTGCACATTGGCACCCGGTTAAATGATTTATATATGTTAATAAAACTTTTTATATATTTTTTTAAACATAGACTCATTGTGTGCCTCTGAATGTAATGCATTGTAAGTACCAACTGGTCTCTTTGGTTTTTCAAACTTGTCCATTGTACAACATTGCGAAAACAGTACCATTGCCTAACCTTAATGTTTGTAGTTAAAGGTGGTAAACCTTAATGAGGGTTGGTTAGCAGTGGGTAGTGCCACTCCCTCAGCCTCTTTCTGTGTGTATTGATGGCAGTAGGAGGTCCCACTTTCTTCTAAGGGTTTCTTCTAAAGCACCTATCATGCTCTTCATAGTGCAATTAAACCTCTCTACTACCAACCCATTGGTTTTGGGATGGTAGGCTGTTGAGAACTTGTAGCTCATTCCAGTTTTTCCAAATGGCTTGCATGTAGGGGGACATAAAATTGGTCTCCCTTTCCTGACATTTCCTCCTTAGGAAAACCTACCCTGGTAAAAATACCAAGCAGGGCCTTTGACACTGCCTGAGCAGTAACAGTCCTCACAGGTATGGCTTCAGGATACCTGGTAGCATGGTCTACCACAACCAATATAAATTGGTTGCCTGAAGATGTGGGATAGTCTAATGGACCAACAATGTCGATTCCTACCCTCTCAAAAGGGACTCCCACCACTGCAAGAGGCACCAAAGGTGCCACATTCTTGGCTCCACTCTTGCCAGAAGTCTGACAAATATGACAGCTTCTACAGAATTTATCTACATCAGACCTCATCTTGGAGCAATAGAAATACAGAGAAATCCTTTCCTTGGTGGTCTTAAAACTTAAGTGACCAGCTAAAGAAATCTCATGGGCTAACTGCAGAAACTGGGCTCTCCCCTCCTGAGGCACTTAAAAGTATTCTGTAGTCCCCTGGGTTAGACTCAGTAGGTTCACCGTTGAGGCGGCCATCCTCCCAGTATAACCTGTGCTTTCCTGGCTCTTGCCCATCCAACTGGGAAGCTGCATGTTGGGGAAGTCCTTCAAGAATAGGGCACTCTCTTTGACCTCTGCTGAAGTCTGCCCTACAGGGGCCACCTTCTGCAAGCGAAGTCTGCAGCTCAGGATGGTCTTTAGGATCCAGATCTCCAACAGGGGGAAGGTCTTCTTCCAGTTGTCGTCAGTAGCAGATGCGCCATCCTCTGGTTGGACCTTGCACTCCGCCTCAGCTGGTGGAGGGGTCACTGGTGTGACCTGGGACTGTCCTCTCGGGGATGTTAAGGATTCCAATCCTGCGTTACACACTGGACCAGGATACTTGGTCTTAGCCTGGGATGTGGTGCTCAATAGACCGTCTCACACTCACACCCCTGTTTACAAGCACCCCGGGTCACAATGGACCATGAACCAGGCTGGTTGGTGAAAAATACAATATTTATTTATTTTTAAAGTTCCCAAAAATCACACATTTTAATATTTGGCAGCAAACACCAATGGGGTGATGGCAATGGAAATGGAAGCCATGCACTTGGTTAACCTTCTAGGAGAACATATCCAAAGCACAATTGAATAAGAGCACTTTTTGAATTGGGATAGATAGCACCCACTTTAAGGTTTCCCCCTGCAATGTTCCCGAAAACCACAAATAATCGAATTCTGAGTGGATAGAAAGAGGCAGCAGTCAGGAATAAGAGGCAGCAAACCGAATCAAAGTCCGACCTTCCCTCACAAAATGAGGCAAAAGGATTTTAAACCCTTTGCAAAGGCCTAAAATGACAGTCAGGTTTTGATAATTGCGTATTTAACTATGCATTTGTTTTATCACAGTATTAGGGATGTTCTCACTATCCACAATCAGGCAAGGTATAACAAAAGCATACAGTTCACAAAACAGATTGAAATTGAAAACCCAGTGCATCTGAGTTCACACATGGAAAAGTAGAATTGTTTCTAGTTTGCAGTTTTAAATGCCAAAACATTTTTCTTTTCAAAAACTGGTGAAAAACACAATCGGAATGCGTTATTTGGGCAGAGTGAGATACACAGCACAGGGACAATATAGAAGTTGAAGGAGGGCTATTGCTGGTGAATTGAGAGCGATTTGGAAGGTAGAATGAGTTTCGTTTTTAGGAAAATAGAGCAGTGAAAAAATCGGTTTTAAAAATGAGGCAAATTTTGCTTAAACTAAATTATTTAGACTATTGTTAAAGAAAGCCACGGTACGTTCGCGTCAATTTTTGAAGTCAACCTTTTCCCGCCGGGTTCTGATCTATGTGGGAATTAATTTAAATTACTCCAAATATTACTAATGAGTTACAAGATGAGGTGAATGAAAGCATTGCGCTAACACTAGTGAACAAGAACAAGGTGCACGGAAAATTAGAACAGTCTAGACAAGTTATCAGGGTATGGATACGGTTGCTTAGAGAGTGGAACAAAGACAAAATTCAAGATGGGGTAGACTGTTATGGGGTGGGGGATACTCCCAGTCCGCTCTTAGATTTGGGATTAGGTACAGTCAACCGGGTTCTGGAACCCAGGGCTCGGGTCACCAGGTAGATGCGGACTCTCCTAGCGGAACAGCTTGGCCTGTCTGGTCACTGGATACAAGGACAGCTGGATGGCAGGGTTGCAGCAGGCATGCGGTTCGTGGGCAAAAAGCCGGTCTGGTTTCAGGATGATTCCCAAAAGAAGACTACAGCTTTTCCCTTTGGTTATTTGGGATTTTTAGTGGGATTTCTGGATTGAGGCCTTGCTGGGATGGTCAGAAATGCTTTGGCCTTGTGGAATCAGCTATGCTTTGGCTTTGCAGTGGGATCTGGAATCTGTCAAGATGGATGTAAAAGATCAGGAGCGCAGGCAATTCAGGACGAGTGTGTCCAGAGTCCTGGCATCCACTCTTTATAGAGCATGGTGACATCATAGAATTGTATGGTGGGGCAGGCTTAGCTAAGCACGCCTCTAAACCACTGGATTAGTCAGGAGTGATAGTTACCACCTTCCTCTGAGCTGGTTGGGTTTCAAGGGCATGTCAGATTTATGATGTGAGTTTTACAATGTCCAGAACCTTCCACAGTTCCTTTCGCTAAAATCCAGTTTTTCCATAAATGGCACATTTGTACAGTTGGGGCATCTTAACAAATTGCATAAGCAGGTTACATATTTTATGCAGAGCTTGCCGGGCCAACTCTCCAATTTGTAAGACATTGTTTCGCCCTTTTTTAGTGTGAAATATTCGGTCTAAAATTCTATAACTTTACATGTGTGCATGGATTATCATTAGGCATATCCGTTTTGAATTTTACATTGGCATCATGTACACCTTCCTTGGAATACCCAATTCTCTACCATTTCTGTTCTCAAGGTGGCAGTGAAGGCTACGTCTTCAATTAAAACCCACAAAATTACATTAAAACTGTCAACATTTTATATTCCTGCGAATTTCTGTTGCAAAAATAAACGTCTTTAAAAGTTTCTTAATAAAATAGTCTTTTGAAACAAATGGGCATTCTTTGTCCTTCACTGGAACCATTTTTCTCTTCAGCTTCCACCAACTGTCAATTCATCCCAGTGTGGGGAGGTGGTTTCCCAGTTTGATTGAATGTTTATGGCCTCCTCCACTTCACAGGTTGGTGTCGAAGTTTCATTGGAAGAGGCCTCAGCCCAGACGAAAGACTGCTAACATAGCAATTATCACTAGTGTGTGTTCTAGCATCTACTGTGAGGGTCCTTCTGTTGCTGGCAACCCCTAAGCAGAAACCTGTTTGGGGCTGTTTTCACCCATGTAGCCAATGCAATTGAATTCCTGATTTTCTTTATTTTTGTTATAAATCAGAATAAACCTGTTGAATCGGATCTCCCCCATGTGTCACAGCGCAAAACCCCATCACATTGCAGGACCTTATCCAACATTCACTTTTAAACAAGTATTTTTCTTTATTTGCAAAAGTACATTTAAACATGTGGTGACTGCTAACCTTTTCCTTGCACATTCGGTTTTTTCTCTTCCCTCTGAATTACCACATTGTTTTGTATCCAGAGTTGGTCTCTTGTATGCAGCAATTTGTTTAAAGCACAGATGCACTGAAATTGACATGGGCCAAGAGAGCCAGGGCCTTTTTGACGCATTGATCCTTGACCTTTTGTAGCCAAAAAGTAAAGCGTTTCCCATGTAGCTGAAGTAAAGCTTCTTTTGATTTCTTCAGAGCTGAACAGCTTGTCATTCAGGGATACTGCTCTTGTCTGCTGGAGCACAATGTGGATAAGCATGGCAAGGTCTCATTAATAAATGTATTGTGATGAGGAACAGGGGGGAAAATGCATCAGAGGGGCATCATTTTTAAATGTAAATATTTCCCTTTTTCAATGGGAACTTTGGGCTTGCAGCAAAGTAGCGCTGCTTTTTCACTCCCCTTCTTTTGTACATGTAAGAACACACTGGCAGGCTTACTCAGTGTGCCCCCTTGTTCTATCCTGCCGAATATTTGCTTGGCAAGATGGTGCAGCCACCTTTTTGTAGTTTCAAAACGCAGTTTTGCCGTGAGGCAGTGGTGCTCACAGGAGGCAGCGCAGGCATTTTACTGCTTCTGCTGAAGTGCAGCTTGATTATGGAAGGGAGTACAGCTGAGTGGGTAAATCTCAAAATGTCCTGCTTTGTGCGCAGGAGTGCTACACTTCTTATTTCCTGAGACCTTGGGTTTCCCCTTTGTCTCTGCTTTCCTGGAGGTAGAAGTGTGTCCTTCCTGTGGATTGGGTGTTACAGGTCCTTCAACAACCCACTGAGTCATTTAAAGTGAGCGCTCTGGCCTTCCTAGTCTGCTCCTGCTTCCTTTTACTGGGAGGCCTGGGTGTGCTTGATACAACTCCAAGAGTCATTCTCCAGCAGGACTCTCCCAGGCACCTCACTCTGAACACTGGCAGGTATTCTTGCAGTCGTATTGTTGCACCGAATGAGAGGTGGTAGTATTGGAACAATCTGGACAGGGCCTCCAGCAAGCTTAGTTGGGCCTTTGGGTGCCTTAGCAACATCCTCAGGTTTAGGTTTGAAAAAGGTTTCATCCACCACTGTTATGCTGCCCCCAGTGTCTCTTATGGCGGGGTCTCCTGACCATTCACAAGTACACTGTCCTTGTAGTATTCTTGTGTTATCTGGAATAGTTATGCACATCAATTGGTGAACATTTCCACTTGCCATATGTACTCCTCCCTCAGGGATGAAGACTAAGGAGGCAGTGTGGACCCCTGAAGGTTTAACCTTGCATCTGGGATCCCCTTTGACATGGTCAGTAGACCCACAAGCATAACATTTACCAAGTGTTTTCTGTAATGGGGGTTTCTGCTGATCTCCCTCTGGTTTCACTAGACTCGCCTGGTTTCCCATGTGGCTTACCCTTATGTCTGTGGCCCTCTTTTGGATGGGAGGTTTTAGAATTCTGTCTTTCGTGTGCTGCTTCCTCTCATCTTTTTTGTGAGTGGCCCCAGAATACGTGAGTAGCCCTGTTGGCAACCCACAAGTCAGCAGCTTTTGCTAGCTTCTTTGGATCAATCTCTTTTGAGTCGGCCAGGTGCTGTCTCAGCTCAGGAGAGCAGGCATGAAAAATAGACTCCAACAAAAATAGATTTCTCATTCCCTCAAAAGATTTCACTCTAACCCTTAACCCAACCATCTAAGTTTTTCAAACATTCACACACCCAGGTAGCCCAAGGTGTACCATCAGTCTTTTTGAGGGTCTTAAACCTCTTAAGGTACTGGGAAGGAGTTTTCCCAAATCTAGCTATCAAAGCTAGCTTCACATTTTCATACTCCAGTCTTTCAAGTTCCCCCACCTCTGTTACAGGATCGGGTGCAACCTGGGGGAGCCTAGACAAAAGCCAAGGAATCAACTGATTCCCGGTGAAACCCAGAATCCCCTAACTGTATTAAACACCCAACCAATCCAAAATATCAAGTTTCACACCATAGATACTCACTGCTTCTTTGGGCTGGAAGACCTAGAGGACTCTGGGATAGAAACATTTTCAAGAGACGATTTTCTCATTCAATAGCATGTTTCCATTCCCCTAACTTTGATGTCCTGATGTTTCGTTTCAGCTTGGATCTGTAATCTTGTGAATTCTAACTTGGGTCTAATTTTCTCAAGAGACACACATTCTGGACTCGGTGATGGACCATGTGGGTCCCAATGGCTAAAGGTTGAGGCAAAAGGGCCTGTTGAGGCAAAGGGCTCTCGTCTTGAGAATCCGCTCCCTCTTCTAAGACATCAGGGTTGGACTACGCATTATCATCCTCATCAATTTTCACATTTCCTGGGTTAGTGGGTGTGACAGGCCTACTAGCCAGACTTTGATGATTCAATAATCGTGCAAGTCATTTTTCTTTTAACGGGGAGATTCCTGACCTTCCACATTTCTTTCAGTTGCTCTACTGTTAAAATGATCAGGGTTTCCTGACTGAAGTTATCCATATTTGGCATGCTAGAATTGCTTTTCTAGTGGAGCTTAGCCTTGTGAAAGTTTTTAGTTGAACACAAGCGAAGTAAATTCTTAGTGTAACAACTGTACAATAGATCCTCACCGCCTGCCACCAGTGTTAGGCAAAATTGTATGCAGTACCTTTTGGGTGCACTACAAAAACCTTGACCTCCTGACAATAGGAACCCAACCTTTGGTATAGGTCTGTACTACACAGGTTGGTAGTGTGGTTGAGTAGCCAGGCTTATCTCAAGAGGGGTCAGTGTGAGCTGTAGGTGAGTTAGTGACAAGTACTCAAACTTTTACACACAAGGTTTATTGATTAAACAATTATACGTTTGTTTAACAGTCAGTTTGAATAAGCCTTCAGAAGGGAGCAATATAAAGCAACACACAAATACACCTCAAAAAATAAACACTCTTAATTTTCGAAGTCAACAAATACCCATTTGGGATGGCCCAAAGATTCTACCTGCAAATAAGAGGTCCTGGGAGGCCCTCTACCAGACATTAGTCCTGGTTACGAGAGCCTTACCCAGAGTCTTTAGCTCACGATCTTTCAGAGGAGAAATATCCAAAACATATCGGTCTTTGTCCTGCCCTGGGGCAGTGCAGCATCAAAATGCTAGGCAATTCTCTTTTGAACTTGGAGAGGCACAGCGCCACCCTACTGGTGAGGTTCAACCAGACTGAAACACGTGTCTGGGGTTGCTGTTGGTACTCTTGTTCAGAAGAGAATTGCTTAGCATTTCAGTGCTGGACTGCCCTAGGGCAGGACAAAGACTGATATGTTTAGATATTTCTCCTCTGTGAAAGATGGTGAGCTAAAGACTCTGGGTAAGTCTCTCGTAACCGGGACTAATGTCCGGCAGAGGGACTCCCAGGACCCCCCTTGTTTTTTTCAGACACTACCTACACCCTCAGGTGACTTCAATAGCTAGGGTGTTGTGGACATTAATATATTACTGTTGCATTTAGAATGTACTTGAGAGGAGTGCCAAAGAAGAGGTTTCAGAATAAGACAAGTATTCACACAATTATTCTTAACAAGGTTAGTACTTTCAAAGAAAACCAATGCAAAGTCAGTTAACCATTTCCTGGAAGGAAGATAAAACACATAAGCAATAGAGTCGTCATTCAGGGAGCCAGGCCAGCCAAGGGTAAGTTAGCAAAACTCAAGGTGAACTGAAGCACTTCTCGCAGGTAACACAATCTTGCACAATGTTTTAGAAATCTTGGTAGAAAAAGTAGAATCAAATGTAGGGTTACAAGCTGTTTGGCCTGTGAGTAGTAGAAGATGCAAGCAACTCTACAAGAGAAACCGAGACGCGCCTCAACTGAGATCAAGCAAGGTGGCACAACAAGAGGGAAGTTCTCTTAGACTGTACAGTACCTTTTTAGGTTGAAGAAAAGTGCAGCAGATGGCTTATGTTCCTGTGCAGCTCCGCAGATCCTGGTGTTCCTGTGCCTCAGTCGTGGGGACAAGAGGGAGGTCTTCTAGGGGCTTTGCACTGCAATGGGACGGTCACCGACTGCAACTGGCAATCAAACAAGTGGCATTTCGATGTTTCAGCACCTCACGTCTACCACAAATAGCAACACTGCGGTTCCTGCCTGTCGAGATGGGCTTTCCTTGCATCTGGCCTCCAGCACTCTGTTGTGGCTATGGGCTCGGTCAGTCCTGCTTCCTGGGAGTCCGGAGGATTTTCCTGGAGCTCTTGGCCAGCTTAAAGGCAACGCACGCAATCTGGTGTTCCTATCCCTGGCTGTTCGGTTCCAGCAGCGGCTGCAGTGGAAATTCAACCTGGCTTCGAGAGGATGGCCAGGTGGCTTACTTTGGAGTTGATTGGTCCCACCAACTCAAAGGGAGAAGTCGTCCTTGCGGGGCTTCTGTCAATACGAATTCGGAGCTTCAGCACAGCAGCAGGGCTTCACCGGGCAAACTAATGGTCCAGGAGTTGCAGAAGACGTCTCTTCCAAGTTCTTCTTTGGATTCCTTCGTCCAGTGGTGAACTCTGCCAGCTAATCACCTAGGAGTGCATTCCTCTCTCCTAGGAGACTAAGCACAGGGAGTTTTGGGCACCTCCCTCGCTTCCTGCCCCCACCAGACACCCTGAAGCCAGAGGCAGGCTTCACTCGTGAATCCCGCCAAAGACCAAATTAACAAAGGGACCAAACCTGGTTTGGTGAGCAGAGTAAATCTCTAGAAGGACCTTTCCACAAAGAAATGGGGAAAGAAGACTGGGGCAATTTTGACAAAAATGGCACCCTTGGGTGCTTTACTGCAGCTGCGTAAGCAGCCCGCAGTAAAAGCACACCACAGTAGTTCAAAGTAAACCAGTGCCACCAGCCATTCATGAGGAAAGGGTAACATGAAAATGTTACAGGAGAACCTATACAAAAGGCGATACTAAGTAACCCCTCCAGCACCCTTTTGTAAGCTAGTGTGTGCTGGGTCTAGAAAGTTACAAATTTAAGTAAAGTCAATTTTACTGTACTGCTCTTGGAAGCAGTAGTTTATCTAAGAGAAGGTATTTAAACCTTTGGGAAATCTGAAGGTGCAGTGACAATGCAAAAGATGCCTATGGAGTTTGTCAGACTCCACAACCAAAAGAAAGTGTTCAAAATCACATTACACTACATGAGCGTGGGAAAAAGGGTCTTGCACTCTCCAGGTTAAAAATTAAGTCCTAAAATTTAGCAAAGTTGCTTGGGTTCTCTAAGGTAGAGAGGAATTGGCACATTTCTGAGAATTCTCCCTAACAGTCACCCATGGATGCTGTACTACAGCTGCCTCTGCACAAAAGGTAGTAAAAAAGTAATCATTGCCACCAGCCATTTAAGTCTGTGTAACAAAGTTAAGTGGGATATGGAGTTATTCCCCAGCACTCCACATAGGGTGGTGTGTGCTGGACCCACAAAAGAGAAAGCTAAGCAAGTTCTCACTGTTCATGGAAACTGTAGTTCACACCAGAAAATGTATTTCAAAATTGAGAAGTCCAAAGGACTTCTCAGTGGCACTGCATAGAGGGTGCTGTGTGTCACTATGCAAAAAGCAGATGCCTACTAGACTCCATTAAACAGTAAGAAATAGACGTCCCAGTCCAAGAAACAGAAAGAGGGAGTAGTAAACGGGGACACCTGCGTTAAAAATAAAGTCTAGAGTCCAGCAAAGGTGCTCGGGGTCTCTCAGGTTAAAGGGAATTGGTACAGAAACTGAAAAGTATCCCTAACAATCACATCAGCTACGTTTAAACTCCACCTGACGGAAAAGTTGCTCTTTCAGCTAAAAGGTTGTCTGGACTTTTTTTGGCATGCTATTTTCCACTAAGAGTCACAATTAAGCAAATCCGGAGTTGATTTAAACCTAGGATGGCATCTGCCAGATGTAGTTTCAACATTGGTGGTTGTGATTTATTCAAAGCTTCCTTCTTGAATTTTTTTTCAAATTGAAAAAGGTTATTTTGCTCTTGACTTGGCATTTTATAATGAATAGGATTTTTGCAAATCTGAGACTTTGTTGAAGTCTGGACAAGTCTGGCATAAATGTTTATAGCGCATGCAAGTCTAAGCAATAGGTGATTTAAAGTTTAGAAATGTGGATAATATGAGCATCATTTATATGAATATGTAGATTTCTGGACCCACTCTCCATAAGGGACCAACCTTCTTTTTTTATTCACATGGTAGATAGTTGTGGCACAGACATTGCCCATCATGATGGCATGCATTTCCCTGAAGTCCTGCAAGTCTGTTGCCCTCTCTAAAATTTAAATGTATGCAGCCATGCAAGCCAGGGCTCTTCACAACGCACCACCCACTTCAAGGGTCCTAGAAAGAATGTCTCTCTAGCAAATTTCGAATGGATTGTGTCCTCCAACATATTCCTCATCTTTGACATGTAATGTCCACAGCTGTGCTACTTCAGACATTTTTCGGCAGAGGGCATCCTGCGTCGATGACGTTGGGTTGATGTCCCTCGAAGGCCTCAGTCGAGGGCGACGTCACCGGATGTTATAAATGGGGCGCACGGCGTCTGTAGCTTCAGTTTTTTCCGCAAACGTCTTTGCTTCAAGAACTCAGCGTGCCTCGTGTATTCTTGGTGAATGTCTTCATCTACCCCTCCGACGCTGTGGTCTGGCTTTAAGACTTGCTGGGACTCAAGAGTCTAATATGTAGATTACGGATCCGCACGGCATTTGTTTGTGGTGTCTGGGCGAGAGTCATGTTACCGACGACTGTTCGAAATGCCAGTCGCTGACTGCTAAGGCCTTGCAAGAGCATAAGGGGAAGTTAAAGGTAGGTCGGGGTACTAAACCCAGTAAGTCCCGTAAATCTGCAAAAGGGATGTCCACTGATAATTCGAGGGGTGACTCTCCTTGTCGGAAGGAGTCCCGGGGGTCTCGATCCCGGAGTCGGTCCCGCCACTCGTCCTCATCTTGGAACTCACGGAAGTGGCGTCAACTTCGCCTTACCCGTCGGATGATGGCTCAGCGAGGAAAGTGGCTTGTCCTACTAAGTCTTTGACTCTGAAGGAATGGGAGGCCTTCAGGGAGCAGATGCTGGCGATTTGTCAATCCCACGGCACAGTTCTGTCCGCGCCTTCGGAAGAAACCGGCAGGGAACGGTCTTGGTCCGATGCTCGCGTGCCTTCGGGCCCGGGTCCTCGGCACGATTCTCATCGGGAATCGTGGAGGTCCCGTTCAGACAAGGTTTAGGTTGATCGCCAGACGTGCTAGTTCCAGGTCTCAGTCTTCGTCCACGGCGAAACCGGAGAAATCTGGTAAGGGCTTGTTGTCGGCTTTGGCACCGTGTTCGTTGGATACGTATGTCGAAGCTTTGCCTTCACATCAGCCCTCAGTGCCATCAACGCCATCGGCGCCCTTGACTCCTTCGGGGCCTTTTGGCGGGAATTTGCAGATGGAGGTCCCTAGCACTGTGGATCCTCCAAGGAAGGCTAAATCCAAGTCTGAAGCCTGTTAAGGAATCCAGACCCACTTCTGTTGGTCTTGAGTTCTTCCTTCCTCTGGATGATATCTGAGGATGAGGAGAGGTCAGACTTGGAATTTGACCCTGTTGAGCCTGATATGGCTCCTGTCTTTTCTGGGGAAAGTCAGTTGGAAGAGTTGCGCCAATCACTCCATGCCAGTGGCCTGGACACATCTCCGGAGGTGGAGTTTGGCAGCCTGAGCCTGGGGCTCGTGCATTGTCCTCTTATCGGAGACTGATGGCTAGAGTTACTGAGTATCTTGGTTGGTCTAGATGCATTTGTTCAGGATGACTTGACATATTTTCGATCAGGGTCCGTCCACTGACCCAGTGTTACCTTTTCATTTGACTTTGCAAATAAGTGTGGCGAATGCTTGGCAGATCCCGGAGTCCCTTCCGGCAGTTAACAAGTCGTTAACTAAAAAATACTGCCCTTCCAGTAACGACCCCAGCTACCTATCCACTTAACCCACTCCCGAGAGTTTGGTGGTTCTGGCGGCAAATGAAAAGGTAACACTGGGTCAGTGGACGGACCCTGATCCAAAATATCAGTAAAGTCATCCTGAACAAATGCATCTGGAGTCCTAGACCAACCAAGATACTCAGGGTTTTGCTCCAGATGTACAGGCCAGTCTTCTGAACATGCCCTTTGATGGCTCTCATTTGTTTGGCAGCAAGGCTGACTAGAGCCTTGAGAGGTTGCAGACTTACAAAGCTGCTGCTAAATCTGAGTGCAGCAGTGCGTCAACCGCCGCCTTTTCGTCCTAGGGGAAAACAGTGGAGGGGTGGTTCCTTTCGTTACTACTCCACTTTTGGTAGGACGAGAGGAGCCGGCAATCAAAGGGGTCAATGAAGTACCCGTGGTGGTCGGGGAAATGGAGGTGCCAAATCCGCTCAAGCAGCAGCCTCTTTGCCTTCAGGCGCTGCCACAGCCGCTCCAAAACAACTGAGGCCATGTTCCATTGTTCGCCAGTTAGGGGCAGACTGTCTCAGCATCTCGTAGAATGGCGAGCTATTACTTTGGATGCGTGGGTCCTGGAGACAATAGCCTACGTCTACTGCCTGCCCTTCCTAAAGCGGCCTCACGACAATCCACTGGGGAGTCTCTCTTTGAAGCTGCCAGATCCGCTCCTTGTGCAGGAAATCTTAACCCTGCTGGATAAAGGCGCTATAAAACTGGTGCCTGTAGCGGAGAGGAACGAGGGATGGTATTCCCCATATTTTTTTTTTTCATTCCAAAGAAAGACTGGAGATTGAGACCCATCTTGGACTTGCACTGGTTGAACAAGTTCCCCCGGAAGGACAAGTTCAAGATGGTTACTCTTTCTCAGGCCCTTCGATTTCTAGATTGGTTGGTGTCTCTGGACCTACAGGATGCTTACTTTCCTGTGCCGATTCATCCAAAGCACAAAGTACCTGAGCTTTGCGGTTGGCAGCTCACACTTTCAGTTTCGGGTCCTGCCATTCGGATTGACCTCCGTCCCAAGGGTCTTCACTAAGCTAATGGTGGTGGTGGCAACGTATCTCAGGAGGGGGATTCACGTCTACCCCTACCTGGATGACTGGCTGATCCAAGCACGTTCTCCCGAGCAGGCTCTGGATCATGTCTCACCTGCCGCTCCCTCCACAAGCTGGGCTTCTCCCTCAATTTCAAGAAGTCACATCTGACACCTCAACAGCTCCAGTACATCGGGGATGTGTTTGACACGTCCTTGGAAGTGTTCGCCATCCAAGGTGAGTGCTCATCACATTGTACAGATGGTGGACAAATTTCAACATGCACAGAGTCTTCCTGCTTTCGTATTCTTAAAGTTGCTCGGCCTCATGGCATCCTACATTGTTCTGGTGCCAGAGGCCAGACTGCAGATGAGATCCTTGCAATGGGCACTCAAGATGCAGAGGTCCCAATTCTCAGGCAAGATGTCGGATCCTGTTCAGGTTCCACTCTGTCTCGCAGGATCTTCTGTAGTGGGCCAGTGAAGGGAATCTGATGGGTGAGACATTTTGGCAACCTTGGCCAGAAGTGGCGGTGGTGACGGACGCTTCCCTTACAGGATGGGTGGAGCTCATGCCGACAATCTGACCGCAAGCGGTCGTTGGTCTCTGTCGTAGTCCAAACTCCACATCAACCTGTTGGAGCTGAGAACCATCAGGCTGGCCATGAAGGCTTTTCTGCCGTCTCTGCGGGGGAAGAGTGTTCTGATCAAGACTGACAACACAATGGCCATGCATTACCTCAACAAAAAAAGCAGGGTTAGGGTCACTCACGTTGTGCAGAGAGGCAATGCAGCTCTGGTTCAGGGCAATCCAGCAAGGAATTTCACTCTCTGCAGTTCATCTGGCTGGAGAGGAGAATGCAGCGGCGGATACTCTGAGCAGGCAAAGCACGATCTCTCACGAATGGCAGTTGGCTCAGGAAGTCCTTCTGGAAATCTTTGCCCTTTGGGGAACCCCACAAGTGGATCTGTTCGTGACCAGTGCCAACCGGAAGTGCGAGAGATTTCGCTCAATGGAATTTCCTCCGAGAGGAGCCTTAGGGGACGCATTGGTTGTGGATTGGTCATTCCCACTTCTGTGCGCGTTTCCTCCAGTCCCTGTCATTCCTCAAGGTCTAAGGAGGTTGCAGAGGCTCGGATCCCACATGATCCTCATTGCTCTGGATTGGGCCAGGAGAGTTTGGCACCCCGACATTCTAGAGATGTCCATCTGTCCTCCACGCCGTCCTCCCTACCGAGAGGGGCGGTCGGGCTCTCCAGCCAGAGGTCAAGACTCTCAACCTTCACGCTTGGTTTCTGAAAGGTTGAGATATATTGATTGGTGGGACCTCCCGGATGACGTGATGGAGATGTTGCTTTCGTCTAGGCGGCCGGCAACCAAATCCCTGTACCGTTGGTGTAAGTTTTGCAACTGGTGCAGAGGACACAGTCAATCCTTTTCAGTGTTCCATTCCCATGGTTCTGTCTTTCTTGCTTTCTTTGGCCCAAAGGGGTCTTAAAGTAGGTGCCAGGTACCATTAAAGGTTACCTGGCGGGGCTGTCTATATTCAAGCGCTCGTGTGAGGAATGTTCTTATTTTAAGGTTCCTTTGATTTCTCAATTTCTTAAAGGGCCCACTAATGTGTTCCCTCTGTCACCGTTTCAGGTGCTGGTTTTGGATTTGAATTTGGTCTTGAAATTTCTGATGGGTGCTCGGTTTGAACCTTTGCACTTGTCCTTTTGAGACGGTTGTCTTTCAAGATGGTTTTCTTGGTTGCGGTTACATCCGCTCGCAGAGTGTGAATTGCAAGTATTTTCATCTAAGCCACCCTTTACTGTGTTCCACAAGGATAGGGTTGTACTGAGGATACGTCCATCCTTTCTACCTAAGGTAGTGTCTGAATTTCATTTAAGCCAGAAAGTGGTACTTCCTGCTTTCTATCCTCCTCATTCTGGTAAGGAAGAGGAGGGACTCCATAGGTTGGACCCTAGGAGAGCTCTGAGCTTTTATATTTCTAGGATGTCCAGGGTAAGAGTGGACGACCAACTCTTTGTTACGTACACTGGACACCTATTGGGCCAGGCTGTTAGCAAACAGACCTTGTCCAGGTGGATTATCCTCACCATTACTGAATGTTACCGATTGGCGGGCAAGGACCCTTCTGAGTGTTTGCGAGCTCACTCCACTAGGGGAATAAGCTACTTCCACTGCCCTGCAGCGGGGAGTTCCTATTAGGAATGTTTGTGACACAGCTACATGGGCTTCTATCCACACCTTTGTCAAACATTACTCCCTGGATACGCGCCATGGTCAAGATATGGCCTTTGATAAAGCAATCCGTTATTCTGCCATCTGATTGGGTATTATAAATTCTTCACCCTCCTCCATTTTCTGGTACTGCTTTAGGAGTCTGTCAAAGATGTGGAATACGTTGGAGGACAAGATCCATTTGAAGAACAAGTTACTTACCAACTGGTAACGTTCTTTAGACTGGATGATCCTCCAACGTATTCCACATCGCCCTCCCAACCAGCCCCTCTGGAGAATTTCCTATGCTATTGCAACTTGCGCTCCTTCAAGGCTATGTGCAGTCAAGCAGGCATTGTGTAAGAGCAGGTCACACGTTATGGAGGAAAAAACATAAACTGAGGCTGCGGGCGCCGTGTGTCCTATTTATAACATCCGGTGACGTCTCCCTCGATGGAGGCCTTTGGGGGACATCGGCCCGACTCCATCAACGCAGAACGCCCTCTGATGATTTTCCGAAGTAGCACAGCTGTGGACATTGCATGTCAAAGATATGGAATACGTTGGAGGAACATCCAGTCGAAAGAACGTTACCAATTGGTAAGTAACTTGTTTGACAAAGCCTAGCTAAGTAGCAAGAACTCTAAAGGCTTTACTGAGATTACTGAAAAAAATGCCATTTTGCAGTAAATGTATGTAATAAGCATTGAGCCCAAATGCACCTAGACAGAACAATGTTTGTGCTGCACATGCCATAGGAAACTTAAATACAAACACAAAATATACTGTACATGCCTTAGGCTTTTCTCTTACACTTGTGTTAAGGTTTAACTTGTGCACCACATACAATGTGCCTTAAAGCCATGAAGTGATTTTTGTGTTCTTTTCCCTTTCTCTCCAGGGCACAATGAGTAAATCTGAATGGGAAGCTACTAGTAAGTATTTAAAGTATTTATGTATTGTGCTTTAGGTCAGCGCTTATACAGTAAATCAATTGTTTGAAAGCACACACAGGGCAACAGGGAGGGGACATGGGATTGAAAACAATGGATACAGTGCAAGATAAAGACAAACTTACTATGCCTTGTGAGTATTCACAATGTGCATGTGCAGCGAGAAGATGAGCGGTGGGGGTAAGTGCTGGAATGTCTGTGTTCGTGGGTGAGCAGCAGATGAAGTGCATAGTGTGGTAAGTGCTATGCGGCCTGAAGCTGCATTGGGTAGAAAGTGCAGGCCTACAGGATTGAAGCAGGTGGGTGCCGAGGCAAGTGCTGTGAGTTAGGCAGAAGCTGGGGCGATTGGGTATGGGAGGCCAGGTTTCCGAAGGATATAGAAGGGCCCTGGCCACCAATCTCAGCGACTGTGAGATTAGCAAAGGGAAGGAGGTGGTTAGTTGGAAAGTCATGAGGAGCTTCCGGAATTTGAGGAAGTCCTGCTCAAGACAAAAAGGCAGGGGGAGACTGTTCCAGATGAGGGAGCCAGCTATTAAGCAAAACGCTTTATGCACTAAGAGTTGGTCACAGGGGACTGCAGAGGTCTAGAGGGAGAGTATTTAGTAAGAGAAAGTTGCAGATAGCGTGGTCCCAGGCCCCAGACAGCCTTGTGGATGATGCAGAGGGATTTGAATTTAATCCGTGCCACAACTGGGAACCAGTGAAGAGTTTTTAGGACAGGAAAGATGCGGTCCCTCGCCTTAAGGCCAAGGATAAGTCTTGCTGCCCTATTCTAGATTAGCTTAAGAGGTCGTTAGGGAGAATTCTCAAATGTGCTAATTCCCTCCACCTTAGAGACCGCCAGCAACTTTGCTGGATTTTCAGGATTTTTTTTTTTAACCTGGCGAGAATGAGACCCTCTCCCCCACCCCCTGCTCTCATGTATTTTAATGTGATTTCTGAACGTTGCGTTTCTTTTGGTTATGGTGGCAGTGGTTTACTTTTAACTACTGTGGTGTGCCTTTACCGCAGGCTGCGTTCGCAGCTGCAGTAAAGCACCAAAGCGTGCCATTTTTGTCAAAATGGTCCTGTCTTTTTTCGCCATTTCTTTCTGAAACGGTCCTTCTCGAGATTTACTCTGTTCGTCGAACCAGGTTTGGTCCCTGTAGTGGGATTCACGAGTGAAGCCCGCCTCTTGCTCCAGGGTGTCTGTCGGGGGCAGGAAGTGAAGGAGGTCCCTGAAACGCCATGTGCTTGGTCTCCTAGGAGACCCAAATGCAGTCTGTGCTGATTGGCCAGCTGACTGTCCGGAAAGGACAGCCACCCTGCTGGGTGACTGACAGCTAGGCTGGAAATAATGGGAGAAACCTGAATAAAAGGTGAGGCTTTTGGCTTGGAAGGAAACTAAGAACCTGAGGACGCCTGCTGCAGACGTTTGTTTGCCCGGTGAAACCCTGCTGCTTTGCTGAAACTCCAAGTTCGTATAGACAGAGAAGACCTTGCAAGGGCTTCTCCCCTTGAGTTGGTGGGACCAATCAACGCCAAAGTAAACCACCTGGACATCTTCTCAGAGCTGGTTGAATTTCCTCAGAGTTGCTGCTGGAAACCGATTAGCCAGGGAGAGGAACACCAGATTGTGTTGCTTTTAAGTTGGCCAAGAGCTCCAGGAAGATCCTCTGGACTCCCAGGAAGCAGGACTGACCGAGCCTGAGCCCCCTCAACAGAGTGCTGGACCCCGGAAGCAAGGAAAGTCCATCTTGAAAGCCAGGGACCACAGTGTTGCTATTTGGGGTAGTCGCTAGGAGCTGAAACACTGAAGTGCCACTTGTTTGAAGATTGCTGGTTGCGAGCGGTGACCATCCCATCCCATTGCAGTGCAGCAGCCCCTAGAAGTCCTCCCTGTTGTCCCCACAACTGAGACCCAGGAATAGTGAGCTCTGCAGAGCTGCACAGGAGCAGGAGTCATCTGCTGCACTTTTTCTTCATTCCAAAGGTACTTTAAAGTCTGAGAGAACTTACCTCTTGTAGAGTTGCTTGCATCTGTTACTACTCGCGTCTAAACGGCTTGTGGCCCTACATTGATTCTTCTTTTCTTCAAAGACTTCTAAAACATGGTGCAAAGATTTTTCTAATTACCTACCAGAAGTGCTTCAGCTCATATAGACTTTTGCCCATTGACTTTGGCTTAACCTGTTATACTGAATGACTCTGCTTAGAGGATCCACAAGTATTTGCCTGCTTTAGAATATTTGTTCTCTTGTGTGTTCTAATAACCTTTTCCTTTGACCAATTCCTAAGAATGTTCTAAATGCTACAGTAAGATATTAATGTCCCCAGCACCCTAACTATTGATGTCACATGAGGGTGTAGGTTGTGACTGTGGGCCATCCCAAAAGGGTCTTCACTGATTTAGAAACTAGAAGTGTAGCTTTGAAGTGTATTTGTGCGTTGCTTTTATATTGCTCCCTTCTGAAGAAGGCTTACTCTAACTGAGAAATTAATAATTGTTTATATAAGAAACCTTGAATGTAAGAGTTTATTTGAATACTTGTCACTGTAAATCTCTAACTCCACTATAGCTCACATTGTCCCCTCTTGATGAGCCTAGCTGCTCAACACACTACCAACCTGTGTAGTACAGACTGTTAGGCACGATTGTATGCAGTACCCTCTGGGAACACTACAACCCTGACTACAGGTAAAGGGAAACCCAACCTTTGGTATAAGTTTGTACTACACAGTTTTAGTAGCGAGTTGAGCAGCCAGGCTTATCTCAAGAGGGGTCAATGTGAGATGTAGGGGAGTTGCACAGATTCAGTTACAAGTATTCAAATAAACTTTCACACAAGGTTTCTTGAATAAACAATTTATCAGAGTAAGCCTTCATAAGGGGGCAATATAACAGTTACTCAAATATACTTCACAAAACACACTCAATATTTCTAAATCAGTAAGTACCCTTTTGGGGTGGCCCACAGACACAACCTACACCCTCAGGTGACCAACAGCTAGGGTGCTGGGGACACTAATATATCACTGTTGCATTTGGAGTCATTTTAGAGTAAGTCAATGGAAAAAGGTTATTAGAACATGTAAGAGACCACAAATATTCGTAAGTAGGCAAATACTTTCAGATCTTCCAATAAGAGTCATTCAGTAGAACGGACTAATCCAAAGTCAATGCGCAAAAGTCTATATAAGCTGAAGTACTTTGCAGGTAAGTAAGAAAAGTCTTTGCACAATGTTTTAGAAGTCTTTTGAAAAAAGAATCAATTTAGGGCCACAAGCCGTTAGACTTGTGAGTAGTAGAAGATGCAAGCAACTCTATAGCAAGAGGTAAGTTCTCTCAGACTTTCAATACCTTTGTATTGAAGAAAAAGTGCAGCAGATGACTTCTGTTCCTGAGCAGCTCTGCAGATCTCACTGTACCTGAGCCTCAGTCATGGGGACAAGAGGGAGGACTTCTGGGGACTCCTGTATTGCAATGGGACGGTCACCGTTCGCAACAGCAATCTTCAAACAAGTGGCTGTTCGGTGTTTCAGCTCCTCGCGTCTACCTCCAAATAGCAACATAGCGGTTCCTGGCTGTCGATGGGCTTTCCTTGCTTCTGGGGTCCCGCACTCGTTTGAGGGGGCTCAGGCTCGATCAGTCCTGCTTCCTGGGAGCTCGGAGGATCTTCCTGGAGCTCTTGCCCAACTTAAAAGCGATGCACACAATCTGTTGTTCCTCTCTCTGGTATTTCGGTTTCCAGCAGCAAATCTGTGGAAAGTCGACCAGCTCAGAGAGAAAGTCCAGGTGGCTTACTTTGGAGTTGATTGGTCCCACCAACTTAAGGGGAGAAGTCGTCCTTGCAGGGGCTTCCGTCGATACAAATTTGGAGTTTCAGCACAGCAGCAGGGCTTCCCCAGGCAAACCAACGAACCAGGAGTTGCAGCAGGCGTCCCCTTCAAGTTCTTCTTCAGTTCCTTCGTTCAGTGGTCGACTCTGCCTTCCAAGCCAAAAGCCTCGCCTTTTAGTCAGTTCTCTCCCATTCATTCCAGCCTAGCTGTCAGTCACCCAGCAGAGCAGGGTGGCTGTCCTTGTCGAACAGTCAGCCGGCCAATCACTACAGAGTGCATTTTGGTCTCCTAGGACACTAAGCACAAGGCGTTTCGGGCACCTCCCTCCCTTCCTGCCCACCCCAGACACCCTGAAGCCAGAGGCGGGCTTGACTTGCGCATCCCACCAAAGGCAAAGCCAACAATGGCACCAAACCTGGTTTGGTGCGCAGAGTAAATCTCAAGAAGGACCTTTCCACAAAGAAATGGCGAAAAAAGACTGGGGCCATTTTGACACTTCACTGCAGCTGCAAACGCAGCCCACGGTAAATGCACACCACAGTAGTTAAAGGTAAACCACTGCCACCAGCCATTCAGTGAGGAAATGGTAAGATTAAAAAGGTTACATGAGAAGCTAGACAAAGGGGATACTAGGTAACTCCTCCAGCACTCTATTGTAAGATAGTGTGTGCTAGGTCTAGAAAGTTACAAATGTAAGTAAAGTCAGTTTCATTTTTCTGCTCTGGGAAACAGTACTTTATCCAAGAGAAGGTATTTAAACCTTGGGAAATCTGAAAACCTTCCTTGTGTCACTGCACTGAAGGTGCTGTGTGACACATGATGCCTATGGGGTTTGTCGGGCTCCATAACCAAAAGAAATACAAAGTTCAGAAATCGCATTAAAATACACGAGAGGGGGAGGCGGGAAGGGTCTCGCTCTCTCCAGGTAAAAAAATCAAGTCCACAAAACACAGCAAAGTTGCTGGGGAGGTCTCTAAGGTGGAGGAAATTAGCACATTCTCCCTAACACCCACTGGTGGCAGACTCACCGGTGGATAACCAATTACAATATAATGACCTGCTCTTGAATGCTGCAGAGCACTTCAAGAGACACACAAGAAACCCAGGTCGACAAGAACTTTGTTGAAGACATCCTCAGGGATACAAATCAGCAACCCACTTTATCCCGCTGTTGCAATTCGTGCAGAGACGCATCCAACCCTCTCTGCTCACACCAAATTTAATGCGGGCAGTCAACTCGTGCATCGAGAATGTTCAGACCGGCTGCCACAGACACCTTATACGTTAGGGGGCATTTAAAACCCAACTCATTAGTGGTGACGACTACAAGAAGGAGCGGGAACCCCTCTGGCCGCTTCCGAAGCCCCTACTGACAAGGAGAGTAAGAAGATTAACACCTTCGGAAGGAAGATTTCCCCATCGGCAGCTTACCAAACTAGAATTGCTAAACGCAACGCTATTAGCCAGTGTTAGGCAAGATTGTGTGCAGTACCCTTTGGGTGCACCACAATAGCCCTGACCTCCTGGCGATAGGGACCCAACCTTTGGTATAAGTCTGAATTACACAGGTTGGTAGTGTGGCTGAGCAGCCAGGCTTATCTCACGAGGGGTCAATGTGAGCAGCAAGGTTGTGACAGTTTCACAATAGCAGTTATTCAAATAAACACACTGAAGGTTTCTTGATGCTGAAAATTATTCATTTATTTCAGTCAGTTGTATAAGCCGCCTTCAGAAGGAACAATAGATGGATGACGATTATAATACACTTCAAAACCAGATGATACCCATTGAGGATGGCGCACACACACTTCCTACAACCTCAGGTGACTTAAATAGCTAGAATTCTTTTACTACATAGAGACCCGTTGATGGGGCAAATTTGAAGCCCTGAACTTGGATCAGGACAAAAGGAACTGTCTCAAAGGGAAAGAACTTGATAAAAAGAGAAGTATTTCCCTCACACCTAGGGGCAACAACTTTTTCAGTTTCCTCTTTCCTCTGAAAAAAGTTTTCCTTTATCATATGTAGAAGAACTTTTGTTGATATTTGAATTTCAGTTTGTCATGTTGAATGTTTTTAAAAATGTCTACAATTTTCCCACTTACTTTCTTGTAGCCAAAGAACCATCAAGCTGAATGACTGTCTGTTTCTGAACCTATGTAATGCACAGAAATTTTCTTATGCACTTTGTAATTATTAATACAACTTTGTAGAAAATGCACGAATGCTTTGGACTAGATTATTTCTCCAAATGTAGTTTTTGATTTGTCTCCAACCTGCTAATGATTAGTGGCTAACACATGATTGTTTTGGTTTTCTTTCTCCCTCCAACCTTCTCATCCTCACTAGAAAGCGGACTAATACGAGCACTAGTGGTTTGATAAAATCTTGAGCTCCCTCCCAAAGAAATACTTGAGTATTTGCTCCCTCAACAATCACTTTAGACTTAGTCTAACAAAGGGTAGGATACACTTATTGTTTATGTGACTTAAATAGCTAGGACACTGTGGACACTGATTTATCACTGGTACATTAGAGCAATACTGAGTTTGGGTGTAAAAGATGGAATAGAGGAATAAAGCAAAGGTTAATAAATCATTCACAAATTGATAAGTACTTTTGAAAACCTTCCAATGCAGAGAAAATTAACCCCTTCCTGGGGAAAGGCCAAAGCACGAAGTCAGAGGCAAAGAGGAGTCTGTCAGGGAGCCAGGAAAGCCAATGTTAGTTGCACAATGTCAAGGGGAGATTAAGATCTTCTTTCCAGGTAGGTAAAAAGTCTTGCACAATGTTTTTTGAAATGCTTGTAGAAAAGTAGAGCACTTGAAGGGCCACAAAACGAACCAAGAGACTAAACCTGGTTTGGCACGCAGAGTAAATCTCAAGAAGGACTTTTCCATCAAAAAATGGCAAAAAAAGACTGGGGCATTTTGACACACATGGCACCCAAGGGTGTTTTACTGCAGCTGCAAATGCAGACCGCAGTAAAAACACACCACGGTAGTTGAAAGAAAACCAGCCATTAATTGTAGAAAGGATAACATGAAAATGTTACATGAGAAACTAGACTGGAGATACTAAGCACCCCAACCAGCACCCTATTGTAGATGGTGTGTGCTGGGTCCAGAAAAGTTACAAGTGTAAGTAAAGTCAATACTCCTACGTCCCGTCCCCTTTCCTCCATACTTTTGCAACATTCTGTCCAGTGGGACGGCACTGGAGCACTTTTGTAAAAGAAAGCATCAAATTTAAATGTGTCCCCTTTTTACATGGGGTACTGCACGTGGCCGTAACCCCACCCTTCTGAGCTCCACCCCGCGCATCGCCCTTCAGTACTTTTCTCCACGCGGTCGGGGCTGGACGCACATGCATCACCGGAAAGACATTTTTCTTCTTTCCGGTGTCCTTCTCTCCTGGTCCGGTTCTGCATTAGCGTAATCCTCAGTCTATGCCGGATCATTTGGGATTTGTCTCTTGTTCCTCTTGCAAATGTCGTTTCGATAGGGTGGAATAGGCGTACCAGGGGTTTGTCAGACGGTTCCCGCTGTACTTAACAGATGGTGTTCCGAGGTCCCTCTCTTTGAGGCTAAGGTGTGTACCGACAGAACTGAGACCTGCTAGGTTCTTGTCTGTGCGGTGGATTCCTCAACATTCCCGCTCTCGCAATACCAGTTCTAGCGAGGGGGCAAAGGGAGAGGTCTCTGACCATGACTCCTGTTACCAGCTTTGCAGAGGTTCCTCTCTTGGAGGCTAATTCAAGGGGCCCCTTCAGGATGTCCAGTAAACATCTGAGGCCCCACAGTACGGGCTCTGCCGTGGATCCTTGTGTCCAGGTTAAAGTTTCGATCAAGTCCCCTGACCATCCTGTGGAGATGCCTCTCATATCCACACATGTGACGCAGTTATCTTTGGGTGGGGACAAAATGGCGGGTCTTCCCTCGTGGTCTGTGGTGGCCATTTTGGATTCTTCCCTTACACCCACGCTATCGACGACGGGTGCTGGCAACCTTCTTTTTGGTGAACAACCGTTTCCAGGTGAAAATCCGTTTCGCCCTTCTTATGGCTGCTGTCCTCGGATGCCACTACAGCATACAGTCTCGCTTCCTGGAAGCCTTCCTAATTACGTTTGTGGGGTTTGCCCCTTATGAGCAGCCTCTGCCCACCCGAGTTTTTAAATCTTCGTCAGAGGATGCCTTTTCGGTAAGTTTCAGAGACTTTCCATCGGGACGCATCGAGGTGAGTGCAGGACACGCAAGACCCTTCTGGGGCCCTGATCCTGACTCCATCGAGCCACTGTAGAGGCCCCCTGCACCTGCGTGCACCGTAGCTTGCCCCGGCCCTCGCGCTCTCTCTCCCCCTCCCGACCCGCCTCCCAGCCCGCCCCCGCCCCTGATTGGCCAACCGAATTCCTTGTAGGAACTAGGCCTCTGCAACTCACCTCGAGCGACACTTTCCATCGGGACGCATCGAGGTGAGTGCAGCACACGCAAGACCCTTCTGGGCCCTGATCCTGACCCCATCGAGCCACTGTAGAGGCCCCCTGCACCTGCGTGCACCGTAGCTTGCCCCGGCCCTCGCGCTCTCTCTCCCCCTCCCGACCCGCCTCCCAGCCCGCCCCCGCCCCTGATTGGCCACCCGAATTCCTTGTAGGAACTAGGCCTCTGCAACTCACCTCGAGCGCCACTTTCCATCGGGACGCATCGAGGTGAGTGCAGCACACGCAAGACCCTTCTGGGCCCTGATCCTGACTCCATCGAGCCACTGTAGAGGCCCCCTGCACCTGCGTGCACCATAGCTTGCCCCGGCCCTCGCGCTCTCTCCCCCTCCCGACCCGCCTCCCAGCCCGCCCCCGCCCCTGATTGGCCCTGACAAGAAGATCTGCACTCATTACCAGTCCCTCCAAGGCAGCCCTCTGCCCGGCAGCCCGTCGGCTAAGGACCTGAGGCAAAGGACGGCTCCTACAGAGACGGCTCCAGGTCCTCTGCCCGGCAGCCCATCGGCTAAGGACCTGAGGCAAAGGATGTATCTGCAGGTATCAGCAGGAGAAGCAAGAAGCCAACATCAAGTAAGTGTGGAAAGGGCGGGGCCAGAAGCAATTATTTCAGGCCATACTACCCTACCACTCAACTAACAAAGCATCGCCACTGTAAATTCACTATATTTGCATTCTGAAACTCTGCCCTCTGTATGTGAAATTTGCTTTTGGAAGTTGTACCCAATAACCTATAAGTGTATTTAGAAATTGTGCCCAATAGCCTCTCTCTGAACTGCGCCCAACAGCCTCTCTGAGGAAAATTGCATTTAGAAGTGATCCCAATTGCATTTGATATTGTGCCCATTAGCCTCTCTAAGGAAAATTGCATTTTGAAGCGTTCCCAATTGCTTTCAGGAGTTGCGCCCAATAGCCTCTCTAAGGAAAATTGCATTTAGAAGTGATCCCAATTGCATTTGATATTGTGCCCATTAGCCTCTCTAAGGAAAATTGCATCTAGAAGCGTTCCCAATTGCATTCAGGAGTTGCGCCCAATAGCCTCTCTGAGGAATATTGCATTTAGAAGTGTTCCCAATTGCATTCAGGAGTTGCGCCCAATAGCCTCTCTGAGGCAAATTGCATTTAGAAGTGATCCCAATTGCATTTGATATTGTGCCCATTAGCATTTGATATTGTGCCCATTAGCCTCTCTAAGAAAAATTGCATTTTGAACCGTTCCCAATTGCATTCAGGAGTGGCGCCCAATAGCCTCTCTGAAGAAAGTTGCATTTAGAAGTGTTCTCAAGTGCATTCAGTAGTGTGCCCAACTGTATTTAACAGTGCTCCCAATTGCATTTAGGTATTGTGCCCATTAGCCTCTCTGAGGAAAGTTGCATGTAGAAGTATTCACAATTGCATCTAGCTGTGTTCCCACATTTAGGTATTGTGCCCATTAGCCTCTCTGAGGAAAGTTGCATGTAGAAGTATTCACAATTGCATCTAGCTGTGTTCCCAACTGCATCCTGAAGCTGCGCCCAATAGCCTCTCGCAGGAAAGTTGCATTTAGAAGTGTTCCCAATTGCGTTTAGAATAGCCTCTCACCTAATCCCAATTGCATTTAGTAAGTGATCCCAATTGCATTCTGAAGTTACGCCCATTAGCCTCGCTAATGAAAATTGCATCTAGAAGTGTCCTCAATTACATTTAATAATGTTCCCAATTGCATCCAGGTGTTGTGCCCAATAGTCTCTCTGAGGTAAATTGCTTTTAGAAGTGTTCCCAATTGCATTCAGGTGTTGTCCTCAATTACATTTAATAATCCCAATTGCATCCAGGTGTTGTGCCCAATAGTCTCTCTGAGGTAAATTGCATTTAGAAGTGTTCCCAATTGCATTCAGGAGTCGTGCCCAATAGCCCCTCGCAGGAAAGTTGCATTTAGAAGTGTTCTCAAGTGCACTCAGTAGTGTTCCCAACTGCATTTAATAGTGTTCCCAATTGCATTTAGGTGTTGGGCCCAATAGCCTCTCTGAGGAAAACTCCAATTAGAAGTGTTCCCAATTGCATTCAGGTGTTGTGCCCAATAGTCCCCCTGAGGAAAATTGCATGTAGAAGTGTCCCCAATTGCATTTAGGAGTTGCGCCCAATAGCCTTGAGTAGTGCTCCCAATTACATTAAGTATTGTTACCAATTGCATTTAAGAGTTGCGCCCAATGCGTCTAGAAGTGTTCCCAATACCATTTAGTAGTGTTCGCAACTGCATTTAATAGTGCTCCCAATTGCATTTAGGTGCTGCGCTCAATAGCCTCTCTGAGGAAAGTTGCATCTTAGAAGTGTTCCTAATACCAGTTAATAGTATTCGCAACTGCATTTAATAGTGTTCCCAATTGCATTTAGGTGTTGCGCCCAATAGCCTCTCTGAAGAAAGCTGCATTTAGAAGTGTTCCCAATTGCATTTCTGAAGCTGCCCCCAATAGCCTCTCTAAGAAACTGGCATTTAGAATTGTTCCCGAAACTACAATTAGAAACTGCACCCGATAACCTCTCTGAAAAAAGTTAAATTTTAGTAGTGTTCCGAATTGCATTCATTAAGTATTACACTCCTATAGCCTACGTGCGTATGTAGAAGTTGTGCCCAATAACCCCTCTAAGAAGTCTCTCTGAGACTAACAACCTAATACCCCTTCTAAGCAAATAAAATCTTGAAGCTGTCCGAATATCCTCCCTGGCGACAGAGGAACCTAGAAAGGTACCCAACAAACTAACATAATCTGTTTAAAACTCTAGCTAGTAAGCACCAAATAAATCTAATACCTTCTTGAGCAGTCGAACCCTGAAGTGTGCCTAAGATATCACATGGTGTGGGAGGGGTCTCGGGATTGGAATGGGGAGGAGTTGATATCACATCCCATGTTATAGGAAGGATCTCAGGTTTGAGCAGTTGAACCCTGAAGTGTGCCTAAAAGCGTGTCATCACCGACCTTAGAACTACAATCAGAAAACCCTCCTAAACCAATCTTAAAACTCGCACCAATCATGAGTGCACCCACTCCACCAGAATCAGTCAGAAACACCACCCATGGACCACCCCCACTCTCCGATCTGTCTCCCGTCCCCTCCCTATCTCGCACCCCCTGCTTTTCCCCTCTCCAAACACCAAACAAGGGGGGCACGATGGCGAGCCACCCACCCCAAGACCACTCATCCTCTGAACCTCACCCCCGACCCACCAGCATTACCCATACCCGCTCCCCTCTCTATCATACCTGACACACCCCACCCTGCAACCACCCAACTCCCGCCCTCCCCTTATACCCCTGCCACCATCCCCACTCGACCTCACCCCTTCCCCTCCCTAAAAACTGCACGGCTAGCCCTAGCAAGAACCGAAGCGGCCTCCCACTTACCCTCCGACCCCCCCACTCTCTCCCACACACCAGTCGCAGCAAGGAAACTAAAGAGGAAACGTTCCTGGTCCCCCTCAATCTCACAGCACTCCTCGCCCCCCCTATCTCGACCAACCACATCTATCCCGCAATCCCGCCTCTCCCCCGCGGCCTCCCCCCACCTGAAACCCCTCTCCCTCGATTTCTCATCAGCTGCAACTGAAACTCCTTACCGTCAACATCCCCCTTTCAAATCCCCCTTCCAAAACCCGACCATCCTATCACACGCAGCCTCCCAACCCCTCCCGAAGCCTGCCAATCTCTCTGCTCGCCCACTATTCCCATCCATCACCCAACCTACCCTCCCCCCCAAACTCTCCACCACTGCACCCTCCCCCCCACCACCAAGATCATCCCCGACTGCCGATGTGAACTGCATCCTATTTAACGCCCGATCAATAGCAAAAAACAGACACTCCATCTTTGACCTCCTCACCTCTGACAAACCAGACCTAGTTTTCATCACTGAAACCTGGTTCTCTGACGACTTCGGCCCAATCGCCAACGAAGCCTTTCCCCCCCCAACTACTCCCTCATCCCACTGAACCGTCCGTCCAGGGGAGGAGGGCTAGCATTCGTCTTCAAATCTCTTCCGCGCCTCAATCATCAATAACCAACCCTCCATTCCATCCTGCGAATCTCTCCTTGTTAAACTATCCCTCTCACCATCGCTCTCACATAGCTTCCTAATAATCTACAGGCCCCCAGGCTACGATAGACACTTCGCAAATAACCTTTGCGACTCTATTGCCACCCTCCAACTAAACCATCCCAACCTCACCCTTCTTGGAGACTTCAACATATGGCTCGACATCCCCACCAACCCTATGACATACTCCCTGGTTGACGGATTAGATGCAATTAACCTCCAACCCCACATAAACGGACCGACCCACTATAAAGGACACACTCTCGATGCCATCTTTAGCTCCAACAACCTGATTCAGCTAATGCCGCCCACCCCTATCATCTGGTCTGATCACTACATTCTCTCTTTCACCATCCACTCACCCGAACCCCTCCCCCTACTCGTATCCGAACCTCCGAATATAGGCAAATGCTGGAAGAAACTAATAATCACCCGAGACCTAGCCGAGGTTCTCCTCCAGTCTCCACCACCATCCTGCCCTCAACAACCATCTCACCCCTGAGGCCCTTGATTCATGGCTTAGCGCATCTCTGATGCGCCTCACCCCCCCCCCCCTGCAAACCATCAATCCGCAGTGGCCCTTTCCCCAGATGGTTCACTCCTGAGCTGAAGACCACTAAACGACTATACAAACACCTAGAACGCAAATGGCATAAAGAGAAATCCCATGAGAGCAGGACCACCTTAGCCCGACACCTGTATCGGTACAAAGCCGAAATCCGGAAAACAAAAAAGGCCCACTACAACTCCCGAATCCTAAACTGCAAAAACCCAAGTAAAGAACTCCACAAAATTATCTCCGAATTCACCAACCCAGCTTGTAACACAACCATCCCGACCGCATCGCAATCACTCTGTGACTCACTCTCCCTCCACTTCTACTCCACTCCTATAGAAAGGACAAATACTCTAACCTCCAAACTAGCACTCTTACAGCCACTAGACAATCCTCAGCCCTTACCACCCAACCCATCAGCTACAACCTCCACGCAACCAACGTTCGACTCCTTCAGTCCATTAACAGAACAGTTTCTCAAACTCCTATCTGCCCGCAAACCATCCGGATCACCATTGGACCCATGCCCAGCCACTACCCTTAAAGAAATCTTTGCCTCCACCTGTGCAGGAGAACACGCAAGATCTATCATAAATGCTTCCCTCTCTTCCGGTACCTTTCCAGACGCATTCAAATTGGCGCACGTCAAACCCCTGATTAAAAAAACCCTCGCTCGACCCGCTTGAGCCCAAAAACTACCGCCCCATATCAAACACCAGGTTCCTCGCCAAACTCATTGATCGAACCGCCTACTCTCAACTTAACGCCTTTGTTGAAGCCAACAAACTCCTAGACCCCGCCCAATCAGGCTTCAGAACTTGTCACGGAACTGAAACCACCCTAACCTCTATCTGGGACAACCTTAAAATGACTGCTGACTCCGCGGGATGCGCCGCACTAATCCTTCTCGACCTATCAGCCGCCTTTGACACGATCAATCACTCAATACTCCTTGATCGCCTCCACTCCCTAGGAATACGTGGAACCGCCCTCAAATGGATAGCCTCATTCCTCAAGGACAGGCACCAAATAACGACACTCCAACTTTACCTCCCAAGCCCGACCAGTTGACACAGGAGTCCCACAAGGAGCGTGTCTATCTGCCCTCCTCTTCAATCTCTACCTGATCACCCTCCCACCGATAATTCGTGCACACAACATCCTATGTTACAATTACGCCGATGACACACAACTAATTCTAAAATTCTTGAACACGAATCCTAACTCCCGACCTGACCTGGCATCCTGCCTCCTTAACATTGAACGCTGGATGACCCAAAACCACCTCCTGTTAAACCCCTCCAAAACAGAAATCATGGTGTGGGGCAACCCAGATCTTCTCCCGCACCCTCTACCCTGGCCAACCGCCATGGGCAACTCACCGATACCCTCCAACACAGTGAAAAATCTTGGATGCACCCTAGACTCTGACCTAACACTCTCGCGCGCCAAGTCAACAATGTCTCAAAGTCCTGCCTCTACCACCTCAAAAACCTTAGGCGCATCTTTCCACATCTATCATTTCCTAACAGAGTCTCTGCGGTACAATCAATCGTCATCTCACGGCTGGACTACGGCAACCCCCTATACCTCGGAATCCATGCCTACCAAATGAACAAACTTCAAAGAGCACAAAACGCGGCGGCCAAAGTGTTACTTGCGCTTGGTCCAAGAGACCACGTATCCACAGCCCTCAAGACACTCCACTGGCTTCCAGTAGCCCGTAGGGTAGCTTTCAAAACCTTATGCCTCACCCATCGAGCAGTACATAAAACTGGACCGCAATATCTTCAAGAAAAACTAATAGCTTATCACCCCACTCGCACCCTCAGATCAAGCACAGCCGGCCTCCTAGTAATTCCTAAGACAAACTTAGGCGGAGCATCATTCTCAGCCCTAGCCCCAACCCTGTGGAACTCTCTCCCACCCCACATCAGGCTAACCGAGGAGCTAACAGCTTTCCGCAAACTACTGAAAACCTGGCTCTTTCCCTAAAACCAACCGGTTCCGTTCTAGCATCATCAAAATAACACCGACCCAGCGAAGCACCTAAAGCAAAAAAAAAAAAAAAAATACGGATTGTATCAAATATTCAGAAAAGAAATTAAAGCGAGTAATGTAGATGTAAACAGTGAAGTCAATAACACGAATTGACCACTGGATAAAAGAAAAAATAGAGCATGGACGAGCTTGGAAAGACGATGAGTGTGGTGAACGGATGATTGAGAAGGGCGAATGAATAAAGATGATTCTAGACAAGTATAAATGAATGTGGAGGATGAAAGCGGTTGACCGGTGCGTCTGGCAGACGGTTGGGTCTGGAGACCCGATAAATAATACGAGCAAAATCGATGGGGATGACGGATGAGTATGTAAACCAATTGACTGTAGAAAGCGGTCCGAGTATGAAGAGCGGCTATGTGTAGAAAGTGGAGGAAGGTGGAGAATTGGAAGAGCATGCAGAGCGAAGGAGCTTGTTGAGTGAAGAGAGCATACAGAGCAGAAGAACGTGAAGAGCAGATGCGCGTAATGAATAGAGAAAAGTATCAGCGACTGAATGGGGGAGCGACAGGGTGTGGAAGAGCGGAAGAATGTCGAAAGCGGAGGAATGTGTAGGGTGAGAGGCCGGAAGTGGGAGACCGACTGAGTACCGACGAGTGGAATGCGCGTGGAAGATGAACGCTGCTGACAGATGATTACGGAGGGCGGATGACTGTGGAGGGCGGATGACTGTGGAGGGCGGATGACTGTGGAGGGCGGATGACTGTGGAGAGCAGATGACTGGGTAGGGCGGACGACTGGGCAGGGCGGATGCCTGTGGAGGGTGTATGCCTGTGGAGGGCGGATGTCCGTTGGAAAGTGGTAATCTGTGGAGGGCGGACGACTGTGGAGGGCGGACGACTGCGGAGGGCGGTGAGCGTACAAAGCGAACGAATATGAAGAGCCAATAAATGTGGTGGACAGACAAATGTGGAGAACACATGAATGTAGAATGCGGCTGAATGAATATGGAGAACACATGAGTGTAGAAAACGGTTGAGTGTAATGAATTTAGAAGTATTCCCAATAGCCTCGCTGGAAAATTGATTTTATAGTGCGCCCAGTAGCCTCTCGGTAGAAAATTGAATTTAGATACGAGTCCAATATCTTCTGTGAAAGCTGCATTTAGAAGTGCTGATGAAATGAATTTAGAAGTGTTCCCAATAGACTCTGTATGGAAAATTGTACTTAGAAGTTCGCCCAGTTCCCTCTCTGGGAAAGTTGCATTTAGAAGTTTGCACACTGAAAGAGCATATAACCCATCACACCACACCCCACGCTTACTCTCTCCTTACATCACCACTCAACTAGAACACAGAGATACTATGACACCATTCGGTATAACTGTTCTCATACGAACATCCACCACTTACTCCACATCATTCTATGTAAACACTGCTGGTCCCACACCCCCAGCCAGGCGTTTTCCTCAGGCCTAACGCAGCCACATCCGTTCCGGATAAATCCTGCCAGAACGAACACATTCTCCTGATCTCTCAACCACCACACCTACCGATAAGAAGCAGCTATTACACGTGTACCGCACAAGCTGCACACATATCCGGTGCTCACACGCACCTTTTGACTCTCCCTACTGATCTGAACTTCGGTTCCCAAGGGCGTTCAACCTACCAGCGCCTTCAGACCATACCAATGGTATATAAGGCGCTATATAAGTGCAAAATAACAATAACAATAACTTATGCACTCTGACCGCATGAGGGAGTACTTTAAGGGCCCTTTCTTGTAGCTCTGTCACTAGGGTTTCCCCTGAGGTGCCCCAAGGGCCTAACCGGCGTACCAGAGATTCCTCTGAGGGTTCTGATGGACCTGCCAGTACCAGACATTGTTCCGAGGTTCACCGTCACTGTGCTAAAGTTAAACCCAGTTTGGCTGGGTGCTGGGATACCAGGGTTCACCCTGAGGTCTGTTTCTGGAGCTTGCCCCACTGTAACCAGGTTGAAACCTGAGGTTCCTCTTGTGGAGGTTAAAGTCTGTACTGAGTCCCGACTCTAGCTCCCTTTTTAAGGGAGCTTTATGTACCAGGTTGAGGGTCCTCTTGTGGAGGCTAATGTCTATATTGACAGATCTGAGAAACCTTCTAAGAGGGTGTTGTAGGTGAGGTATTGTCCTCCACTGTCCCACGCCCAGGGTCATCGTGGTACTGGTTCTGTCGAGGGGGCAAAGAAGGGGATCACGGATCGCATTCCCTCTGGTACCGGCTTGTCTGAAGTTCTTCCATTGGAGGCTAATTTTGAGACTGGTTCGAAGATGTCGACTAACATCCGAGACCACCCAGTACTGGCTATGCTGAGGATTTGTAAGGCAAGTGTCTCAAGTCCCCTGACACTCCTGAGGAGGCAGTTGCCTCAGCTACGCATGTGATGCAGTTCTCTTCAGGGGGCGACAATGGCGGGCCAACCTGCATGGCCTACGGCGGCCATTTTGGATACCTCCCTTACACCTACGTTCGCAACATCTAGTGCTGGGAGCATTCCTTTCGCAATACTAACCCGTTCCGCCCTTTTGACCGGCGTGCATGGGCTCCACTGCCTCATACTGCCTGCTTTTGCTCCACTGATCTACGTGGACCTGGCTGGTGGTGGACCCTCCTGGCAACCACCCTCATTTTCAGGGGGTGGGTCCCTTACGATTTTTTTGGGAACTTTCAGATGCTCATGCACTCGGACCCTATGAGGACGCATTTCAAGCGTCTCTTCGCTCCGGTTTCTCCCCGGCCCTGGCTGTTCTGATTCAGTTTTCTTTAAAAACCTGAGGCGGTAGGCGTGGAGGACCAGTCTTCTGTTCCTGCCTCGTTGGGATGAGCCTTAAGCAGATGAGGACGGCGATGCGTAGCCCTGCTTGGTGAGAGCATTCCATGACCGGGAGCGGCTTCTATAGCTCTGTTACCAGGGTTTCCCCTGAGGTGCCTCAAAGGCCGAATAGGTGCACCAGAGTGTTCTCTGAGGGTCCCTCAGAGGACCTGCCAAAACCGGACGTGTTTCAGAGGTTCACCATTTGGGTGCTAAGGTACAGCTCAGTTCGTCTGTGGCTCTGGATACCGGGGTACGCATTGAGGTCTCTGTTTCTGGTACTTGTCACACTGAGCAACGGCTCGAGGCCCCTCTTGAGGGAGCTGTATGTCCCGGGTTAAAACCCAAGGTTCCTCTAAATACAGTACCGACTGAGTCGAGGGAATCCTCTAAGGGTCCTGTCGGTAGGGTACATTCCTCAACCGTCCCACGCTTGGGGTTGTGGTGGTACTGATTCTGTCGAGGGGGCAAAGAAGGTGATCAGCTACAGGCCTTCCAGTACCGGCTCTGCCGAGGTAACTCCATTGGAAGCTAATTCTGGGTCAGTTCTGAGGATGTCCACTAAACATCCTAGATCTGCCAGCACCAGCTTGGCCGAGGTTCCTTGTTTCAAGGCTAAGTGTTTGTCCCCTGACTCCCCTGAGGGAACAGTGCCTCACTTTCTCCTATGAAACAGTTCTCTTCAGGTGTCGACTAAATGACAGCCCAACCTCCTTGGTCCACAGCAGCCATTTTGGATGCCTCCTCGCACCAATTTTCATGACTGGTGCTGGGAGCGTTCCTTTTGGGGCTGAGCAGCTTTCCACGCTATGTGGACAACAAAAGACCAGTTTGGTCCTGGCGACAGCTTCAGCTTAGGCCCCTTGTACACAGAGGTCAGGGTCCCAGACTCGGTCCTTCTCTGGGATCAGGGGGTTTCATGGTCGCCTTGTTAGCCCCGCTTTAAGCAGCAGCGGCAAGTTGGTTTTTCTCTTGGCCATCAGCCTCCTCTACAGGGACAGGTAATCTCCCTGCCGACAAATCACCAATTTAAATTTTTTGTCGGTCACGCTACACTTGGGAGGACGAATCTCGTCTCATCTGGAGGCGTGGCAAACCATCACCGAAGACTGATGCAGTTTGTCCATCGTTTAGGTGGGTTTCGTTTGCCTTTTCCTCCTACCCCACCCTTCAAACCTCTCTTCCAACAGATCGGGATGCCCTCCCTCAGAGCAGGGATACAGAAACTTCTGTACCTCAGAGTGGTGGGACCTGTTCCCCCTCATGGAGCAAGGGCTTGTACGGCTGTCCTTTCTGTGAGTGGTGCTTGGTAATCTCCCAAAAGTATGGAGGAAAGGGGACGGGACATAGGAGTGTAACAAAGTTACGCACCATAGTGACTATCTTACTCCTAGTCCATAGTCCCCTTTCCTCCATACGCCCGCTGTCCCCTTTAATAAGTATCCTCTATTATTGGTTAAAGGTCTCAGACCTGGCGATAGAAAAGGACTGAAGGGCGATGCGCAGGGCGAAGCTCAGCAGGGCGGGGTTACAGCCACATGCGGTACCCCGAGTAAAGAGGACACATTTTTCTATTTGATGCTTTTTTACAGAAGTGCTCCGGTCCTGTCCCACTGGAAGGAATGTCCCAAATGTATGGAGGAAAGGGGACTAGACTAGGAGTAAGATGGTCCCTACAGTGAGGAACTTTATTTCACTTCACTGCTCTTGGAAACAGTTTATCAAAGAGAAGGTATTTAAACATTTGGGAAATCTGGAAGACTTCCCTGTGTCACTGCACTGAAGGTGCTGTGTCACAATGTAAAGATGATGCTGTTAGGCAAGATTGTATGCAGTACCCTTTGGGTGCCCTTCAGTAACCTTGACCTCCTGGCAATAAGGACCCAACCTTTTGTATAAGTCTGAACTACACAGGTTGGTAGTGTGGACGAGCAGCCAGGCTTATCTCAAGAGGGGTCAAGTTTCACAGTAGCAGTTATTCAAATAAACACTTCCACTCAAGGTTTCTTGATAAAACAATTTATTTCAGTCAGTTGTAAAGCCTTCTTCAGTCTCGCTCCTGCCGGGCCGCACTAAAGCACCTCACTGAGCCGTGTTTTCCGAGAGAAATAGCACCAAAAAGATCACATACAGAGGCCGCCGGCACTGAAAGAAGGGGAAATCGCCCCTCTGGAGTGAGCAGAGGCTGCCCCGCAGCAACGAGACGTGGGCGCCCCTCCCCTTCCGAGCATTGCTGCCAACCCGCATGGCATAGCGAGACACCAGGGGGCGGAGGAAGAAGCAAGGACGGAGAGCCCAGCAGCGACCTGAACGCCGATCGGCACCTTCATAAGGCTGCAAAATCCCCACCAGGTCCGCTGGGACCCCGCGGCTGCCACGGTGCCCAGCGGACAGGGCCTGGGAGGCCGCCACGGGTGAAAGTACGGCAGCAGCTGGGCAGAGGTGCCCCTCCTCCTCTGAGGAGAGTTCAGAACAGCAGGAGGGAGCGCCAGGAGAGGGCAAGGCAGGGACCCCAGCAACGTGGTGCTGGCACCCATAAGGAGCATCACACTTCTCGCGGGGCCACAGAGATCCGGTGCCAGCCGACAGCGCCCGGAAGGCCGCAGTGCACAATGGGTGGAGGGAGGCAGAGCTTTGCGCTCGGATCCCGTGAAGCACCGGAGAAAGCCGCCGGTGGAGCATAAGGTGAGCGGCTCCCTCCCCAGCCCCCCTAGCCCCTGCAAAGACAGTGGGGTGTCCATACCAGGTGGGGGATACCTCCTCACCCTGCCAAATAACCACATAAGGCCTCGAGCCCTATCAGGGGACACTCTTCCCCCCCCCAATCCCATCACCAAAGCCATAAGCAGAGGGGGGGCAGGGCAGATGAGTGGAGGAGGCGGAGTGGGGGACTTCTCCCCCAGAACCACTACCATTGTTTTGAAATACAGGCTTGGTGCTCCTGGTGGACAGAGACTGTACCCCATCCAAAGAGACGCAAGGTTTCAAGGCCTACTCCCCCACAGATCCATCCCTTCTCATCAGGAGGCGGACTGCTAAGGCAATACCTCAAGGGTACAGCACAAACGTCCCCCACAGGCGCTCAAACACCGCAGGACCACCACGACACAGGGGCAATGTCCAAGGCAAAGGGAAACGGGGGCGCAAACCAATCGAACCCACAATCTGCCAAACAGGTTTCTAACTTACACCAAATGTGGTGGTCTGATAACCCTGTAAACACCAGAGGAAGGACACTGGAAGATCCCACAGCTGAAGGCATCCCCCCCCCCCCAATTCATGCAACCCTCGTCCGTCAAGGGACGACATGCATGCTTGGTTCGTGGAGCTACTGGACAAATTCATGTCAACGGTGCAGGACCAATTTGCCACTATGAGGAACGACATGAAGCAGGTAGTCCAAGAATTAAAGATGGATGTGGCCAAATTGGAAGAAAGGACAGATACCCTCGAGAAAATAGTACAAAATGCAGAAGATGAAGCACGACAGAACAGCGAAACGCAGGAACACCTGGTGCGGTTAACCCACAATTTGGAGATCCAATGTGAGGATTTAGAAAATCGATCCCGCAGATCTAATGTACGCATTAAGAATATGTCCAAATCAGTTCTGGATAAGGATCTTAAGAATGCGGTTCAGGAAGTGTTCAGAGACAAAGAGGCGCAAGAAGCCGACAGCATTGGGATCGACAGAGTTCATAGAGTGGGCCCGAAAAGGACAGGCGCCCCGGGGGAAAGACCTAGAGATGTGCTGGTAGCCCTCTCCACGTACCCGTAAAAGGAACAAATCTTAAGGAGAGCAAGGCAGGTTGACCACATAAGGATGAATGAGGTGGACATTCAGCTATACCAGGACCTGGCATCAGTGGCATTACTAAAAAGAAGAGATGACCCTGCTGGTTCGAGAGCTAGTGGTGAAAGAAATAAGGTACAAATGGACGTTCCCATTTGGACTGATGTTCGAGTGGGAAGGCAAGCAAAGAGTGACTATCTGTGAAGAAGGGCTCCACATAATGAACCTGCTGGTGGAGGAGGCAGTAAACAGGTGCTCCAAGGCAAAGGGAGAACCGCACTAGAGGCTGAGAGGATGGGAAGAGGTTAGGCAAAAAAAGAAATGAAACGGAAAGGGAAGCACCAAGCAGACAACAGTGGAGTAGAGGGGAATCCCAGGCAAGAGCAATTGTGGGGGACAGTTGCCAACTACAGGAGGCTGGAGAGGTAACCACTGAAGAATACTCTGAGATGGCAATACCCAGCGGCCTTGCTGGGAACCAGGAACGGGCACACAGTAGGTCTGAGGAAAATGTGGGGTTTAGGACTCCCCGCAAAGTTTAACCTGAGCTCACTGAGGGCAGGGAGCGATGGGCGCAACGCCCTAGCATCCTTGGGTACCCGGGCCCTCCTCGGGACCAAGTTGGTTCAATGTTAACTGTTGGGGGGGGGGGGGCGTTAAGGAATTTGGGGAGGGGCGGGGGGTACTCCGGAAGAACAATTGGGATCACAGCACTTGGGATCTTATGGCAACCAGTCTGGGCTAGACGAGATGGGGAAGCTCAGAATATTATCATATAATGTAAGGGGCTGAACTCTCCAGTGAAGAGGAAAAAGGTAGAGTCCATGCTCAGGAGGGAGAAGGCGGACATCCTGCTGCTCCAAGAAACACACATAAGAGCCCAGGATAAAAGGAAGGTATATCTCAGAGGGTACAAAGTCTGGGCACAGTCAAATGCTACAGGAAAAAGAGCTGGGGTATTGATAGCAATAAAAGGGGAGTGGACGTAACATTCATAGACAAGGAGACAGGGAAGGGAGGTTCGCGTTTGCCAACATTATGTTAGACGGTTTACGGCTCACCCTGACAGCAATATACGCACCTAATACAGGTCAAGATGGCTTTCTGCGGGACATGTTGGGGAAACTTGAGGGGTTTGCGAAAGGAGAGGAAATACTGGGGGAGATCTGAATATGGCCTGGCACCCGCGATTGGACAGGAGCGCAGGGGGACCCCATAGTCGGGGTGCTCCGTCCAGGCATCTCAAGCAAGATGGACCAGATGGTGCTATGCGGTGCATGGATGGAACTGAAGGGTCAAAACAGTGTCTTCATATACTACTCGCATTTGCACAACACAATGTCAAATTGATTTCTGGGTCTCGGTGGGACTGATGGGCAAAATTCAAGGATTGGAAATAGGCCCCATAGCAATGTCGATCATGCTCCGCTATGGTTAGATGTTAAGACCCCAGGGAAGGGGGGAGGTCTCTGGTGGTGGAGGTTGCCACAAGATCTTCTCAGACCCGGTGACAGGAGAAGCGTTAAGGGACAAAATTATAGAATATTTTGAACAAAACGACAGAGGATGTCCCATTAGGAACAGTATGGGAGGCCTTCAAGGCAGTGATCCGAGGACAAATGATAGCTCTGGAGGCCACCAAAGACAAGCAGAGGCACTGCTGGGAAAGAACTTGAAAAGAAAGGGACGGACATTCGAGAGGCACTAATGACTCACCCCACCAGAAGCCTCAAAGCGTTGAGACATGCGCAAGGGCAACTGGAAATGCTTGGCAATAAAAAGGCAGAGAAATCCATTCTCTACCTTAAGCAAAGATACTATATCAAAGCCAATAAGGCAGACGGATACCTAGCAAGACAACTCCGCGCAAAGCAAAAATCAATGAACATCCTAAATGTCAAAAACGCACAAGGAGAGACTCTAACAAGTACCAAAGATATAGGGGAGGCCTTCAAGGCATTTTATCAAGTTATACGCAGCAGAACGCCCGGATGAGGGCAACCAAGATGGGTTCCTACAATCTCTTCCTATTCCAAAAATATCAGAGGAAGACAAACTGGTGCTGGAAACCCGGATAAGTGAAGAGGGCAATTGTTGGACTCCCAAATAACAAGGCACCCGGCCCAGATGGCTTCACGGCCCCCTTCTATAAAAAATATGCTGACATTCTCACCCAGTTCTATCAAGACTGTTCAACACCTTCAAGGAAAGCGGAAACGTAACCCTGTCTATGAATGAGGCAAAGGTACTGGTGTTCCATAAATCAGGCAAAGACCACTCCCTCCCTGGCTCATACCGCCCTGTAGCCTTGATAAATTTGTAAGATGTATACAAATTCTGGCCGCTAGGCTAACACCGCTTCTGCCCACCCTAATAAATTCTGACCAATCAGTTCATTCCGGGAAGGCAAACGCATGACAATCTAAGAAGACGAATACACTTGTCAGAAAAATATTGGCATCTCCCACACGCTAGCAATAAAGAAAAAGGTCCAGAAGCCCAGCAAAAAGTGCTGGGGTCTCACTAGGAGAGGGGATGAAGCATAAAAGAACAAGTTACGTAGCTGTGGTAATATTCATTTCACCTTCACCTAGAATGATCCCCCAAGTCCAAGCAAAAAGTTCTGGAGTTGACAGAGGTCAGGAAGATTTATCACAAATATGAAAATCTTAGCGAACACTAAAGGCCTGACTCACCACCACTTGTTTTCCAATCAGGTTGCGCCATTATAAAGCACTTCTGTGGACCGGGCCCGAAGTCTGTCTTCATGCAACAGTCAAAACTATTTGCTTATGGAATGCTTTCTTTTTGTTGGTAATGCTTAGCGCCAGGATTCTCATAGACCTACAGCACTAGAAAATGACAAGTATGCAGAAGCATGCGTTATAAAGGTGGTTTTGCCCTTTTTTCCTACACTATCCAGTATTCGTTTGTATATCATGACTGGCTTGACCAAATATCTGTGAAGCTTATTTGTCGGATCAAATTGGCAGGTTTTTTGGCAGGTTTCAAGCGTTTTGTCTTTAATTCATCATAAGTGCAACTGTTTTCCATATGTATTTCTTCTCCTCCTGCTTCCATTTCCTTCTGTTCTACTTTCATATCGGTCTTGGTGCCAAGACTGGAAATGGAATCGAGGAAGCGGCCCTCACGCATTACTAGTGAATGTTTGGGTGAGGAAAGCGGAAACATGCTAAATGGATATTTCTGCATATTACTGTTCCAAGTGACAGATGGCAACTATTGTTCAAACAGTGCCATATTTCATTACCCTAATGGAAAATTCAACCAACGTGAAGTGATAGGTTCTTAATTATTCCGAGCATCAATTAGATTTTTAATTACAGTTTTTGTTAACCGAAAAAGCAGCTTTATTGGTATTTGCAGATTGTTTATTTAAGTTTGTTCGGGCTGGAGGAAGTCGTAATTTTAAAAGTTAATTCTTTGCTTTTTGCTTTTGCAGGTATATATTTGGTTTTCGCATTTGAAAAGCAGTTATGATGCCCTTAGTAGAGCCGAAAAAGACTGAAAATCCTTCTTACAAGTCACCGAGCAATCCAAATTGTGTTGCATCTATTTTTTAGGGTTTTCAAAAAAAACTACTACTGTGTGCAGAAGACTGCGAAGAAAGCGGAGCTGCTCACCTGAATCTAACCGATTCGAGTTCCAGTTGCCTGTCTGTGACAGATGGACCTTTCTGTGTATAAAAAATAGACTGAGACCAAGAGTGAAGTTGGGTATTTTTAAGCCTGTTTTTTTTTTTTTTTTGTGAACCTGTTTTGCCATTGATGGCTAGTACAATGCGGTTTGATTTCAGTCACTTTTCGTGGTTGAATGATCACATAAAATAAAAACGCTGCTTATACATTGGTTCAGTGAATTTACTGCTACTTAGCTACATTCAAATGTATTTGGGAACAAATGAATTCAGTGCACGTTTTTAAGATTATTGGGTTCAGTTTCCCCTCCCGACTTAAATGTTCTTTTGAGGTGGGTTCAAGGATGGAATCTAGTCTTAGCATCGGAAACGCACATGTTTAGCAAATCCCTGTTTTTAATACATTTGAACAATGTTTTGTTTTTCAGTTTGTAGGATTTATGGAATTGGAAAAGGATGATTTCGTATTGTCACTTTTAATTTATCATGGCTGCCATATTTGTGAACCTAATAAATCTTGGGTTTATTTCTTAGACTAAAGGGCTTCTTTTTTCAGTGGATTGCAACTTTTAGTTTGTGATGCTCTAATGTTGAAATATGTTTATATAACCTTTCACAGTGCCAGGCTCCTGAATGTTCTCCTTTCTTACTATGTCACTTACAGATTTGGATTGATCTTACTGCTCCTATGTCCTGTCTGCTTTCCTCCATACTATCGTGACTTTGTCACCTGCAAGGAGAACCCAGCATACTATACGCCACAGCTTTAAAAGAATTTCGTTAGAGCCCCTGCATGGCACCACTATGCTGCGCGGTCTACCCACTCATTCTCCAACTGCTAGTTTTCTCTCTCTCGGAATACAGGAAAGCAGCAGTTGTTGCACAACAAATGTTGCACTTTTCATACTCCTATGGCCCTTCCCATTGTCTCAGTGCTTATGGCAGTTTAGTTCCATGGCACCAGAGGCGCCTTGTACAGTACAACCAATATCTCTTCACTGGCTTTATTGCAAAGCCATGCACAGGTATAGAAGTCACCACATTTTCGCCACCCCAGTGCAGCCCTCTATTTTGCCCACGGCTTAATTTGTAAATAAGTGCCAGGGCTCAAAATATTTGGGTCTCTAGTGTCGCCCCTGCCAACCATTGGTTCCACCCACCACTGCCCTCTCCCACTGCTGCTGCTCCATGTCACCATGTTTGGGGCTGGATTAATATCTACCGCTGGCGCAGGCTAGTGCTGGGATGTATGGGCAAGAGGGGCATGTTAGTACATATTGTGCATTACACTTGAAGGAAACAATTGTTACTGTAGGTTTAGCATCGCATCCACCTCCAGAGGCAAAACAAATGCATTTAAACATGTTTGGCCCATACTGCAGTAATGCTTTTGGTTGAAATGGAATAGAACCTATGGAAACTATTTTTTGTCCGTTTTGTGAAATGCCCCTCACACATGGCTCTTGGGAGAGTCACTTTTGTGAGGATGTTTGAAATAATTTCATAGATAAAGTAAAATAAATTATGGTTTAAAAATGGTTTGCTTGAATGTAACTTATGCAGTAATAAATCCATATTCAAAACACATTTTCATTTAAGCACTCCCATGATTAAAGAATTAAAAAAAAAAAACACACTGACCTCTCAAGCAATGTGGCATTGTGTTCCTTTTAAACTTAGCAAAGGAGGCTTGGGTGGTAGAAGTCATGAACATCAAAACGGATTTTAAAAAAAAACACGGTTGGATGCAATTTAAATGTCCGACGGGATTGGATCCTCCGACGTATTCCATATCTGACAAGTAATGTCCACAGCTGTGCTGCTTCCGAAAATTTCCTGCGATGCGCCATCCCCGAGGACCTCCGCCGACGTCACCCGATGTGATAAGTGGGACGCACGACGCCCGTAGCCTCAGTTCTGTTTTTTCCGCGAACGTGTTTGCTTCGTGAATCTCCGTACGCCTCGACTCTTTGGCGTTTGCTGTATTCTTCTCGGTTCGTTGAACCTGTTCGGTTTTTGTGAAAACCTGTTCGTGACGATGTCTACTTCGTCTTCAACCCTGCGTCCGGGCTACAAGAAATGTGGGGACTGTGGGTCCAAGATGTCAGTCACAGACTCGCACAATGCCTGCCTCTGGTGCCTCGGGGAGGCTCACGATACGGACAACTGTGTCGACTGTCAGTCGCTCACGGCCAAGGCCTTGCGGGAGCGCAAGAAGTTGTCGGTAGGTCGGGTGCCTAAGCCCGGAAGTCGAGGTCTACGGGGCTTTCGACAGATGACTCAAGAGGCGCTCCGCATCATCGTCGGAAGTCCAGTGGGTCTCCTTCCAGGAGTCGGTGTCGCCACTCCTCTGCCTCTTCGAGGCATTCCCAGAAGTGCCGGCATCGGTCGCCTTCCCCGTCCTCTTCCGAGGACTCTGCCCGTCGGCAGGTCGTGTGTACTTGGGATGGTCGGCTCCCCCAAGGGAGTTCGTTCAGGATGATCTCACGGACATCCTTGATCTTGCTCCCCCCACTGACCCGGTACTGCCGTTTCATATGGCTCAGCAGTGACGGGTGGCGTCGGCTTGGACTGCTCCGGAGAGTCTCCCGGAAGTGGGCAAGTCTGTCGCGAAAATACCATCCAGCCAGTAGCGACCCCTGCTACTTGTCCAGGCACCCCACTCCAGAGAGTTTGGTGGTGCAGGCGGCTAGAGCCCCGGCAAAGCGGGCGTCTTATTCCTACCATCCCTCCGGATAGGGATGACAAACGTTTTGACGGCTGGGCGAAGAAAGTGTTTTCTTCAGGGGGTATGGCGCTTCAGGCGGCCAACTCCAAATGTGCCTTGTCTCGTTTCACACACACTCTGTGGAACTGTGTTGCATTAGCGACTGAACATCTTCCCGAAGGGTATGAACGGGATGGTTTCCTTGCTATGGTTCAGGATGGCAAGGATGCCATGTGTGAGGCAGTTCAGTTGGGTTTGGACATGGCAGATTGTGTCAGCCGCTCCATGGCGGCGAGCACCGTAATACGCAGGTTTGCGTGGTTGCGGAAATCTGGTTTTGCTCCTGATGTGCAGTCACGGCTCCTCAACATGCCCTTTGATGGTGAACATCTTTTTGGCAGCAAGGCTGACAAGAGCCTTGAGAGGTTGCAGACCTCCAAAGCTGCAGCAAAGTCGTTGGGCGCTGCAGTTCGACAACCTCTGCCTTTTCGCCCTAGGGGACAATAATGGAGGGGAGGTTCCTTTCGCTATTACTTGTCCTTCAGTAAAGCAAGAGGAGCTGTCAGTCAGAGGCCACCGTGAGAGTGCCAGAGGTGGAAAACGGGGTCTCGAGGTGCCTAGGACGCTCAGGCATTTGCCTCTTTGCCCTCAGGCAACGCTGCAGACGCTACCACTCCGTCATGAGGCCAGGTCCCATGGTTCGCCGGTTGGGGGGGGAAGGGCTGGCGCAGCATCTTGTAGAGTGGCGTGCCATTACTTCAGATGTGTGGGTTCTGGAGATCATAACCCATGGCTACTGTCTTCCTTTTCGGCAGAGGCCTCACGACAATCCACCTGGGAACCTCTATTTGAAGAGTCCGGATCCGCTTCTTGTGCAGGAAATTCAAGCCCTTCAGGAGAAAGGCGCCATAGAACTGGTGCCTGTAGTGGAGAGGAACAAGGGATGGTATTCCCCTTATTTTTTGATTTCAAAGAAAGGCTGGGGATTGAGACCCATCATGGACTTGCACGGTTTGAACAAACTCCTCAGGAAGGACAAGTTCAGGATGGTTACTCTCAAGTCCTCCAGGCCCTACAACTTCAGGATTGGTTGGTGTCTCTCGACCTCAAGGACGCTTACTTCCATGTGCCGATCCATCCCAAGCACAAGAAGTACCTGAGGTTTGCGGTTGGCGACTCGCACTTTCAGTTTCGGGTCCTGCGGTTCGGATTGACCTCCGCCCGAGGGTTTTCACCAAGCTCATGGTGGTGGCAGCGCATCTCAGGAAAGGGGATTCACGTCTACCCCTACCTGGACGATTGGTTGATCAGGGGGCGCTCTCCTGAGCAAGTCCTGGATCATCTTTCCGTCACCTGCCACTCCCTTCACAGCCTGGGCTTCTCCCTTAATTTAAAGAATTCCCATTTGACGCCAACACAGCGGCTCCAGTACATAGGAATAGTGCTCGACACATCCCTGGGGCTGTGTTTTCCTCCCCAGGTGAGGGCTCTTCACATTCAGCAGATGGTGCACAATTTTCAGCTTGCCCAGACTCTCCCATCGTCCGAGTTCTTGAGACTGCTCGGCCTCATGGCATCCTGCATTCTTCTGGTGCCAGAGGCCAGGTTGCGGATGAGATCTTTGCAATGGGCACTCAAGCTCCAGTGATCTCAGTCCTCTGGCAGGATGTCGGACCCTGTTCAAGTGCTGCCCTCGGTCGCCCAGGACCTTCTGTGGTGGGCCGTCGAAGGCAATCTGATGAAGGGGGGGCCCCATTTTTGCTGCCCTGGCCGGAGGTGACGATCGTGACGGACGCATCCCTCACGGGATGGGGAGCTCATGCCAACGAGTTGACTGTCAGCGGTCGTTGATCTCCGTCGGAGTCCAGACTCCATATCAATCTGTTGGAGCCGAGGGCCGTCAGGCTAGCCCTGAAGGCTTTTCTGCCAACTGTGCGAGTAAAGAGTGTCTTGATTCTAACGGACAACACAGTGGCCATGCACTACCTCAACAAAAAGGGGGTGGGGGCAGGGTCACTTCCTCTGTGCAGGGAGACGATGTAGCTCGAGTTCTGGGCCATCCAGCAGGAAGTTTCGATCTCGGCTGTTCAACTGGCCGGAGACGACGGACGCTCTGAGCAGGCTGAGCACGATCTCTCACGAGTGGGAGCTGGCTCAGAAGATTCTCCTGGAGATCTTTGCCATTTGGGGGACCCCTCAAGTGGCTCGCTTGGCCTCCAGTGTCAACCGGAAGTGCAAAAGGTTCTGCTCACGGGAATTTCCTCCAAAAGGAGCCTTAGACATGTTCGTGGTGGAGTGGTCATTCCCACTACTGTACGCATTTCCTCCAGTCCCCATCATCCCGGAAGTACTGCAGAGGTTACGGAGGTTCGCTTCCCGGATGACCCTCATTGTTCCGGTGTGGGCCCGGAGGACGTGGTACCCGGACCTTCTCGACTTGTCCATCTGCCCTCCACGTCCGCTTCCCTACCGAGACGATCTGCTCTCACGGGAGGGGGGTCAGGTTCTCCATCCAAAGGTCATATCCCTCAACCTTCACGCTTGGCTTCTGAAAGGTTGAGGTATAAGTATTGGGACCTCCCTGAAGACGTGATGGAGGTGTTGCTCTCGGCCAGGCGGCCGGCGACAAAGTCTCTGTACCGTTGCTGTTGGAGAAAGTTCTGCGACTGGTGCAAAGTTAAGAATGTGGATCCTTTTGAGTGTGACATTCCCATGGTTCTGTCTTTTTTGCTTTCCTTGGCCCACAGGGGCTTGCAAGTGGGGACCATTAAAGGTTACCTGGCGGTGCTGTCCATATTTAAATGCTCGTCTGAAGAATGTTCCTATTTTAAGATTCCTTTAATTTCTCTGTTTTTGAAAGGGCTCACTAATGTGTTCCCTCCGTCACCTTTTCTGGTGCCCGGTTGGGATTTGAACCTTAAGTTTCTTATGGGTGCTCCATTTGAGCCTTTGCATTCTTGCCCTTTGAGACTGTTAACTCTGAAAACTGTTTTTAGTTGCGGTTTCTTCCGCTCGCAGAGTGAGTTACAGGCACTTTCAGTTAAGCCACCCTTCACTGTTTCATAAGGACAGTTGTCCTTAGAGTTCGTCCTTCCTTTCTTCCGAAGGTGGTTTCGGAATTTCATTTGAGCCAGGTTTTTCTTCTGGCATTCTATCCTCCTCCACATCCTGGTAAGGAAGAGGAGAGGCTCCATAGGCTTGATCCTAGGAGAGCATTGAGCTTTTATATTTCGTGCATGTCCCGGGTCAGAGTGGACGATCAACTTTTCATTGGTTACGCTGGAAAGCGTTTGGGACAAGCTGTGACGAAACAGACTTTGTCTCGTTGGATTATTTTAGCTATCTCCGAGTGTTACCGCTTGGCGGGTAAGGACCCTCCGGCTGGCTTGCGGGCCCATTCCATGAGGGGAGTGGCTGCGTCTACTGCCCGGCAGAGGGGTGTTCCTATTCGTCACATCTGTGATGCAGCCACCTGGGCTTCGGTACATACTTTTGTACGTCACTACTCCCTCGATTCCATCCGAGGGAAGGATCTGGCCTTTGGCAAGGCAGTCCTTTATTCCGCAATTTGATTGGGCATGCTAAATTTGTGTTCTAAATTCTTTTCCCACCTCCTTGCTTGGTACTGCTTTGGGAGTCTGTCATAGATATGGAATACGTCGGAGGACCCAATCCCCTCGAAGAACAAGTTACTTTCTTACCTGGTAACGTTCTTTCGATGGGATGGTCCGACGACTTATTCCATATCGCTCCCTCCTTACCTTCCCCGCTGCAGAATTTCTTATGCGATTGCAGCTTGCGTTCCGCAAGGCCTTGTGTGTTTGACTGGCAGAAAACTGGTCACACACGTTCTGGGGGAAAAAACGGAGGCTATGGGCGTTGTGTGTCCTACTTATCACATCGGGTGACGTCGGCCGTTGGAGGAGGTCCTCGGGGACGGCGCATCGACGTCATCGACGCAGGACGCAGACGGCGAAAATGTTCAGAAGCAGCACAGCTGTGGACAATACCTGTCATAGATATGGAATACGTCGTCGGAACATCCCATCGAAAGAACTATACCAGGTAAGAAAGTAACTTGTTATTCTGTTTGCTCAAAGTACTTTAAATTCTGCCAGCCAATGTATTTAGCATAAAATGTCATAGATCTAGTCAGTTTCTAACACAACTTTGCCAGCAGCTATTTGGGGTCATCAAGGCTAACATTTATTTTATTGTGAACTAGTAAGGTGCTTATATATCAAGGAAATTGTGTTTCAAAGTGCCCGCAGGCCAGCGGGGAGGGAACATGAGAAGTAAAGGCAAATAAAATACAAAATACAGAAAAGAGAGGTGGTCCTACTAGGCCTTGTTAGCATTCAGTGTGCAAGCGCAGAGAGATGGAAGGGATGAGGGTTGGGGGTAAGTGCTAGGAGTGGCACGTAGGGAAGTGCAAGTGACTAAGTTGCGAGCAGCTAAGTGCCTGGCAGAGTTCACTTGGTAAGAGTGGTCAACTGATAAAAACAATAAGTGCAGTCCTGTGAAATAGCACAGCCCAGTGGGTGCCAACGGCAAGTGCTGGGAGTGGGTAGAAGCTGAAGCCTATTGGGGGAGGGGGGGCAGGACCCAGAGGGACACAGGCCCTGGTCACCAATCTCAGCAACTGGGGTTTAGCAGGGGAGGCAGAGGGGGGGGAAGGAGGAGGTGAAAAGGAAAGTCTTGGAGCTTCTGGAATTTGAGGAGATCCGGCTCAAGACAGAGGAAGGGGCAGGCTGTTGCAGAGGACGGAGCCAGCTGAGGAAAGAGATCGGCCACCAGCTCGCTGTTTAGAGAAGTGCTTGATGCTTAGTGAGTTGGCGGCAGAGGAGCGTAGCGATCTGGAGGAAGAGTATTTGGTGAGTCAGTCGTAGATTGCATGGTCCCTGGCTCCAGACAGCCTTATGGTTGATGCAGAGGGATTTGAATTTGATCCTTGCAGCAACCGGGAGCCAGTGGAGAGATGCAGTTCCTGGGCTTGAGGTCAAGGATAATTCTTGCAGCCCAATTCTGGATAAGCTGGAGGGGAGGAAGAGGGTAGATTAAAGGAATAGGCTGTTGCAGTAGTCCAGCCTAGAGTGCCAAAACTCTAGAGACATTGAGCTTCTGGGGGAAAGTGAGGAAAGGAAGGATTCCTTTGAGATGGAGTTGAAAGTGGGCTTTCTTGGCAAGGTCCTGGATGTGCAGTAGGAAGGAGGACTCGAAGATGCCTTCGATTTCTGACTTCAGATGAATAACTGTGGGAGCCCATAGAGGGGGGCCAGAGTGAGGGGCTGAAAGAGGGAGCAGGAGTCTCAATGGGTAGGATCTCAATCTTGCTAGCATTGAGGCAGAGATCATTGGAGGCACACCAGGACTGGATGGCAGATAGGCAGTTAAAGAATGATGGAGGAGGTAAGGAGAGGATCAGAGGGTAGTTTGAAAAAGATGTGTCATCTGCAAGGAGGAGGCCTCGCTTTAGCATTCAAAGAACACCTAAATAAAAACTGACGAACCACTCAACATCCTTAACTGCGAAACCATGGTAATACACCTAACGAGCCCAAAAACCAACATCACATTCATCCTGGTATACAGACTGCCAACATACGATGCAACATTCTTCGATAACTTCATAGAAGCCATCAACCACGAACACCTAATCATCCTGGGGGACTTCAACATCTGGTTTGAAGACAGCCACGCCAACTCCCAAAACTCATTAATTGAACAACTCAGCACTATGAAACTACGACAACTAGTCAAAGGAGCAACGCACTCGGCAAGACACACCCTAGACGCAATTTTCGCCAAAGAAACTCACCACGGCACATCCGATACAAATACTGTGGAGCGACCATCTCATCATCCCATTCGTGATCACTCTGCCTACTCAAGCCTACATCCAAAACTCACAATCACCACCAAAAGAAACTGGAAACAGGTCAAAGCAAGCGACCTATTCGAACTGGAATTAACGAAACCCTCAACAGAACTGGAGCTAGCGGACCTAGACGGGAAAACAGAGATACCACACAAATGGATCGTGGATACAATAGACGAGATCGCCCCAGAAAAACCGTTCACCCCTTCAAAAAAGAGCAATGGCAAAATGGTTCACTGCACTATTAAACGACATGAAAAAGGAAAACAGAGGGAATTGGAATGGAGGAAAGAATACAACCCAAGGAAAAAAACACTGTACCAGAAACAAATCCATGCATACAAGAAGGAAATTCAAAAGGCAAAGAGAAGACTCTACGATGACAGAATCAACAATGCCACCAACACACAAAAAGAAATGTTTAGCATCATTGAAGAAATGAGAAACCCACCAGGCTGTGATAACAACCCAACCCCCCCCTCAGAAAAACTATCAAACGACCTGGCAGACAACTTCAAAAAATAAATCGACAACCTATACTAAAGCGACCAACCACAACACACAACCCAACGGACCCAACACAGAACCACAGCACAAACTCCAAAGCTTTCCTGAAATATCAGCAGAGGCATTCGCAATGCTGGTAAAACGAAGCAAGAAAGCGGGGTCACTCATGGACCCCTGTCCCCCAGACATCTACAAATCAATCCTTGCGCAAGGATCACCAGCACAACACTACAGAAACCTTCTAAATCTTTCACTATCAACAGGGACTGTACCGAAGATCTTCAAATCAGCATACATCAAGCCACTTTTAAAAACAAGTGGTGACGTAGATGACCTTTCCAACTACAGGCCGATCTTGAACATCCCCTACCCAGCAAAACTTCTAGAAACCTACATATATAAACTAACCCAAGAACACGTAGGAAAAACACCACCTGTTGGACCAAGCTCAAGTCGGTTTCAGACCAGCAAGATGAACGGAAACGGCATTACTATCCATCTGGGACGATCTCAAAACTAATGCCGACTCGAACACTACCTCAGCCCTTATTCTGCTCGACCTCTCCGCAGCCTTCGACACAGTTAACCACGACACCCTGACCAAAGGACTAGAAGACATAGGCATAACAGACACAGCACTACGCTGGACCAAATCATTCCTAGCAGACAGAACAGAAACCGTATGGATAAAGCCTTTCAAATCAACTCCACGAGTTAACGACTGTGGAGTGCCGCAAGGATCCTCACTATCCCCACTATATTTCAACATCTATCAGACACCGGTCATCAGAATCTTCAAAAAATACAACATTACATCTTACAATTACGCAGATGACACTCAGATCTACAAAATCAAAGACACCGATGCCGACCACTCCACCCTAACCAACTGTCTAAAATAAGTCTTCAACTGGATGGATGCCAACAACCTGAAAATCAACCCAGGAAAGACAAATCATGATTGTATCCAAAGACCAAGAGAACGAAACCACCATCCCCTGGTCCATGGAAATGGGGAACGCACTAACACCATCAAAGGTAGTAAAAAAAATCTGGGAGTCCTAATGGACAACACCCTAACCCTGGAACCACAAATAAATGCAACAGTGAAGAAATGCTTTTTCCTCCTCCACACGGCATGAAGAATTCTACCTTTCCTCTCCATCACGCACAAAACACTCAGTATCGTTGCCCTAATCATGTCAAAAATCGACTACGCAAACAGCCTCTACCTCGGAATACCAGAATACCTCCTGAAGAAACTGCAACGGATCCAAAATGCAGCAGCAAGACTACTTCTCAAACTATCCAGAAGGAGACCACATCACTCCAGCCCTCAAAACACTACACTGGCTCCCAGTAAAACATTGCATCACCTTAAAAACAATGTGCATAACGCACAGGGCAATCAGCGGACAAGGAGCAGAATTCCTACAAAAGAAAATAAGTCTACAAACCAACGAGACCCTCCGATCAAGCAACGAAATCCGCCTGGAACTCAAACCATACCTTAAGAAAAAACTTGGAGACACCTCCTACCACCTAGCTGCAAAAACCTGGAACAACATCCCAAAAGAGATAAACACTGAAGATCACCTAAAATTCAGGAAATCACTAAAAACCTGGCTCTTTAACACCACAGACTAAATCTGGAAACCAAAACCGGAAAAAGGATGACTAAACCGGAAAGGAGACTAACATCCCCGACCCGAGAGGGGAACTCACATGGCACCTGGACGGGTGACACCGGATAGACTGGAACACAGGCGGCGCGCATGGAGACTGAGTCAACTACCCCAGACAATCCCACCAACACTTCGCCCGCCCTTAGTTACCGCCAGGTACCACAGTGATAGGGAATTGTCGAGATATTGGCAATCAACACACCACCTGAGAGGCTGACGCTGGCAGGTGCACTGACCACAGGAGTATGAAGGGAGGATAAGGGGAGTTATGAGAGAGCATGTTAGAGGTGGGGGCCAGAGGAGTAAGGAACCTATATGCCATTCGTACCCAGAGCTGGACAGAGCCGCATCAGGGGAGACAACGCAAGCCGAGCGCCTCAACTCGGATAGGCGTGCAAACTAACCAACCCTACTAACAATTTCCCTTTCTGCATACACCTCTCAAACTTCAAACCAAGCACAACCAAACCTACAGCACAACAAACCACACAAACTTCACTACATTGCAACAACAAAACAAAAACAGTCTTGCACAACAGTACACGACTACCGGCCGCAAACACCCCAGGCCCAGCCAACAGACCCACCGGGCTGAGGCCGTCAACAGCACATCACTGCTCTCTTGCACTTTTCCTGCTTCCTCCCACTAACTCAACCGCCCCTCTTTCAGAACTGCCAGAGTGCCAGGGGACCACTCCGGTGGTGATAGTGCGCGGTACAAATGTCCTTTAACATTAACATAACACAAAGTAAGGAGAGAAAGTAGAGATTAGGTGTGCAAGCGGTACAAGATAGATGTTAAAGAGCCAGGGATAAATGTTAGAGCCCTGGGGAAGGCCACAAGTGGAGATGGAGGTGGGAGAGGAGAAAGAGCCCAGGATAACCTGTGAGGGACGGTCATTGAGGAAAGAGGTCAGCCAGTCCAGTGCCTGCTCCGAGATACCAAGGGTATGGTGGGGCTGTTTTATGAGGATCGAGTGGTTGATGGTATCAAATGCAGAGGAGAGATGAAGTAAAATGACAACAGCTGGAGAGTTTGAATCAAGAGATGCCAGCAGTTCTTCGTGGGTGTTCAGAAGAGCAGTTTTGAATGGATTGTGTCCTCACGTATCCCTTGTCTTATATCTTGGTTTCCATCTTCAGCTGCTTCAGAAAAATAAATTTCTTCTCGGCAGAGCGTGCTGTGCATTGACCTGGTCGACCCAATGTCCCTCGAGGGCTTTCATCTCGGTTGACAATCGTCTAGTATATATACCACATGCATCACCCGTTGGCTTCATTTTCGAGAATTACGGCGCACTTCAGTTTTTGTCAAATGTTTCGATATGGCCTCGTCTTCAACATCTGTTACTCCGAAGACCGGTTTTAAAAAGTGCCTACAATGTGGCACCAAAATGTCCATCACAGACCTGCATAAAATATGCATCTGGTTCCTGGGTGTCAAGCATGAAACATCCGGCTGACTATCTTGTCGGTCGATGACAGGTAAGGCCCTGAAAGAGCGAAAAGCTAAACTGTCAGCGGGTAGACTTGTTCCAAAATCCCCTTCTACTCCATCGAAGTTTGCGTCGTCCCATGAGTCGAGAGATTAATCTCATTATTAAAAAAAGATCAAAAAATGATCTCACTCCAGGAGCAGACACCCCTCTTAATCTTTAAAAAAAAAAGTCAGAAGGCATCGTAGATCACCCTCGTCTCCTTCCTCAGATACTGCTCAGGAAAGAACTTTAGTCTGCCTGACTAAATCCTCTACAAAAGATGAGTGGGAATATTTCAGAAAACAGATGGTTAAAATCCTCAGAGGCCCCGTCGTCCTCCGAAACACAGTGGCCATGCTCCAGTTGATGATCGGCATAGGGCAAGGGCGAAACCCTGCGCTCTCAAGTCTGGGTCTTGAGCTTAAAACCTCTCGAGTCTTCGACATGAGAAATCTTCTAAGACTCAGTTGGGTCGAGTCCCTCGAAGCATAAAGAGTAAGTTGTTGATGCAATCGACACCACGGACGTCTGTCGAAATCGCTGATAGTCTAAGACCAAGACATTGACGCCAGCAGTGGTCATCATTGCCTTTACCACAAAATCCAAAGGAAAAGGGAAAAACATGTTTAACCTTGTACCTAAAAAGGACTTTCAAGTCTTTAACCTCAATGTATCAGGGTTATGAGATGTCAGATGACACCCCACATTTTTGGCCTTCAAATGGATACTCCTAATATACATAGGGATACTCATAATGTTCCAGAAAGTTTTATCTCAGAGGAAACCAGTGACTGGGAGCTACATGATTCCTTACAAACAGCTAGTGATGTTGACACTTCTCCGGAATTAGACTTTGTGAAGCCAGACCCGGCTGATCATACTGATGCATCGTACAGAAGTCTTATGACTAGTTATAGATTTTTAAGGATGGCGTGGACCTGCTGCACCATTTGAGAGGATGATCTAGCGGACATATTGGGCAAAGGTCCACAAAATGATCCTATACTACTCTTTCATGTGGCACTCCAAAAAAAAGTAATGGCAAACTAGGAGGTTCCGAAATAGAGTCCTGCAGCTAATAGAAACCTCACCAGGAATTATAGGCCATCCACTAGCGACCCAAGCTACCTGTCAAAACATCTGACACCGGAAGGTTTAGTGGTCCTGGCAGCTATGCTCACCTCAAAGCAAACTGCATACCCTCGTACCCCTCCAGATTGGGATGATAAACGTATTGATAGCTGGGAAAAAAGTTTTTTTTTTTTCTGCTGAAGCATGGCATTAAAGTCTGCTAACGATATGTGCCCTGGCAAAACGTACATTCGCCCTGTGGGACTGTGTAGCTGTGGCTGCTGATCACATCCTGAAGGGGAGGGAAGAGATGGCTTCATGAACCTTATAAGATATGGCAAAGAGGCTGTGTGAGTCTCTTCAGTCAGGTCTGGACTCTGCTGACCACATCGGCAGAGCCATGGCAGCAAGCACTGTAATACGCAGATTTGCCTGGTTGAGGACGTCAGGATTTGCACCTGACGTACAATCTAGACTCCAACATGCCCTCACACAGCTCTCATTTATTTGGTGATGAGCCTGACGAAAGCCTTGAAAAAGCTGCAGACCTCAAAAGCAGCAGCCAAGTCCCTAGGTGCCGCCATTAGACAGCCACAGCCATTTCACCCCTGCGGATGATCTTGGAGGGGTAGGTCCTTTCATTTCTATTCCTTAGTTGGAATAGCGAGAGGACAGGCTGGTCAAAGAGGACAAATAAGATTCTCTTGTGGTGGTAGAGGTGCAAATCCCACCCAAGCAGTGGCATCTTTACCATCACATGGGAGGCAGACTGTTACAGCATCTAAAAGAATGGGGAGGTATTACTTTGGATGCATGGGCACTGGAAACAGTAGCCCAAGGTTGCTGCCTCCTCTTTATACAGAGACCTCAAGATCATCCACTGGGTAGACATTTGCTAAATGGTCCTGATCCATTCCTTTTGCAGAACGTTTTGAGCCTGCTAGAGAAAGGTGTTTTAGAGCCAGTACCTGTAAATGAGAGGAACAAAGAATGGTACTCTCCCTAGTTCCTGATCCCCAAGAAAGACAGACGACTGAGACCTATCTTGGACTTGAGATACTTGTTCAAGTTCCTCCAGAACGACAAGTTCAGGATGGTCACACCTTCTCAAATACTTCAGGCCCTCAAGCTCCAGGATTGGATGGTGCCATTGAACCTTCAGGATGCTTACTTTCATGGGCCAATCCATTACAAGCACAGAATGTACTGGAGGTTTGCCATTGGCGGTTCTGTTTCCACGTTCTACCATTCGGGCTGACCTCTGTCCCAAGGGTTTTCACCAAGTTAATAATGATGGTGGTGGCAGCGAGTCTCAGGAGAGGGGGATTCATGTCTACCCCTACCTGGATGATCGGCTGATCATGGCAGGTTCACGCGAACAAGCCCTGCAACATCTCAGCGTAACCTGACACACACCACAGACTGGGCTTCTCCCTCAATTACCAGAAGTCCCACATGATAACATCTCAAAAGCACCAATTCATCGGAGCGGTCCTGGATGCATCCTTTGGAGAAACTCGGCACCTGAGGTGAGGGCTCACCACATTCTGCAGATGGTCACCACATTCCAGAGTGCCCAGCATCTTCAATCATTCGACTTTTTGAGGTTGCGCAGCCTCATGGCAGCCTGCATTTTCCTGGTGCCAGAGGCTCGCTTGAGAATGAGAGCCCTTCAATAGCTCTCAGGACTCAATGGTCTCAATTTTCAGGCAGAATGTCAGACCTACTTAAGGCTCCGGGCAAGGTCGACACATGAGCTCCTTTGGTGGGCCTGCGAGGACAACATTCTGAAGGGGGAACCTTTTTGGTAACCATATCCGTAGATAAGTTACGGATGCATCACTCACGGGGTGGGGAGCCCACGCCAACAATTAGTCAGCGTTGTTGGTCTCCATCAAAGTCCAAACTACACATCAACCTTTTGGAGCCGAGGGAAATCAGATTAGCGCTGAAAGCCTTTTTGCCCTATGTACGGAGAAGAAATGTCCTGATGATGACGGACAATACAGTGGCCATGTACTACCTCAACAAGAGAGGTAGTGTAGGGTCACTACCACTGTGTAGAGAGGCAATGCAGCTGTTCTGGGCAATTCAAGAAGGAATATCCCTGTTGGCAGTTCACCTAGCCGGCGAGGAGAACATGGCGGCGGATGCTCTGAACAGGCAGAAAAGTCTCCCACGAGTGGGAACTAGCTCAGGAAGTCCTTTGTAGGCAGGATTGTATGCAGTACCCTTTGGGTGCATTACAACAACCCTGACCTGGCAATAGGAACCCAACCTTTGGTCTGTACTACACAGGTTGGTAGTGTAGTCGAGTAGCCAGGCTTATCTCAAGGGGGGTCAATGTGAGCTGTAGGGGAATTACACAGAGATTCAGTGACAAGTAATAAACTTACTCGCTAGGTTTCTTGATTGAACAATTATTAATTTACTATCAGTTTGAATAAGCAATATAAAGCAACACACAAATACACTTTAAAATTACACTTAGTTTTCTAAATCAGTAGATACCCATTTGGGGTGGCTCACAGACACTACCTACACCCTCAGGTGACTTCAATTGCTAGGGTGTTATGGACATGTATATATCACTGTTTGCATTTAGCATAGTCTTTGTAGAAGTGTCAAAGAAAAGAAGGTTCAGAATAAAACAATGATTCTCACAATGATTCGTAAGCAGGTAAGTACTTTCAATAACCCCCAGTGCAAAGTCAGTTAACCCTTTCCTGGAAGGAAGGCAAAACACATAGGTAGAAGAGCGAAGAGCCATTCAGAGAGCCAGGCCAGCCAATGTTAAGTTAGCAAAATTCAAGGTGAACTGAAGCACTTCTTGCAGTTAAGTAGAAAGTCTTTCACAATGTTTGCAAAGTCTTTGTAGGTTAGAAATCTAAGTAGGGCCACAAGCTGATTAGACTTGTGAGGTAAAGAAGCTGATAGCAACTCTACAAATGCAACCAAGCAAGTCTCCAACGAGGACGAGTGGCTACACAACAAGAGGTAAGTTCTCTTAGACTGTACAGTACCTTTAGGTTGAAGAAAAAGTGCAGGAGATGACTTAAGTTCCTCTGCAGCTCTGCAGATTCTGTTGTTCCTGGGCCTCAGTCGTGGGGACAAGAGGGAGGACGTCTGGGGACTCCTGTTCTGCAATGCGACGGTCACTGCTCGCTACAGGCAATCTTCAAACCAGTGGCAATTCAGTGTTTCAGCTCCTCGCATCTACCACAAATGGCACCACCGTGGTTCCTGGCTGTCGAGGTGGCCTTTTCTTGCGTCTAGGGTCCTGCACTCTGTTGAGGGGGCTCAGGCTTGGTCAGTCCTGCTTCCTGGGAGTCCGGAGGATTTTCCTGGAGCTCTTGGCCATCTTAAAAGCAACGCACACGAACTGGTGTTCCTATACCTGGCTATTCGGTTCCAGCAACTACTGTAGTGGAAATTCGATTAGCTTAGGAAGGATGTCCAGGTTGCTTATTTTGGAGTTGATTGGTCCCACCAACTCAAAGGGAGAGTTTTTCCTTGCAGGGGCTTCTGTCGATACGAATTTGGAGTTTCAGCAGGGCTTCACTGGGCAAACCAACGGTCCAGGAGTTGCAGCAGGTGTCCAAGTTCTTCGGATTCCTTCGTCCATTGTTCGAGTCTGCCTTCCAAGCCAAAAAGCCTTGCCTTTTATGCAGCTTTCTCCCATTAATTCCAGCCTAGCTGTCAGCCACGCAGCAGGATGTCCGTCCTTGACGGACAGCTAGCCGGCCAATCACCTAAGAGTGCATTCCTGTCTCATAGGAGACTAAGAACAGGGAGTTTCGGGCACCTCCCTTGCTTCCGGTCTCCTCCAGACACCCTGGAGCCAGAGGTGTGTTTCACTTGTGAATCCTGTCAAAGACTAAATGAACAAAGGGACCAAACCTGATTTGGTGCGCAGAGTAAATCTGACCTTTCCACTAAGAAATGGCGAAAAAAGACGACCAGGGCCATTTTGACAAAAATGGCACCCAGTGGTGCTTTACTGTGGCAGCGAGTGCCTCAGGAGTGCTGTTTGGCATCGATGGGCGTCCGCTGACTATTTCCTTGGACTCGGAATAAGGACTGCAGAGGCAGGTAAAGGGAATGCATTTGAAACCTTTACAATACACAGAACTTTGGCCACGCCCCCAGGCCCTGAAATGTCATAAGAACAGCAGGTAAGTGCATCTTCGCGAGTGCTGTTTGGCGTTGATGGGCGTCCGCTGACAATTTATTCACGCCTGCCTTGGACTCGGAATAAGGACTGCAGAGGTATACAAGGAATCTACTGGTCATGTCTGCAGTTTCCTTTGACAAGTACTACTTGTTAATAGCCTGTATATTTATCCCAGGCAGGCAAACTGAATGCTTTTAAAACCTTTTCAATACACAGAACTTTGGCCACGCCCCAAGATTTGGAAACCGTATAAAAACAGCAGGCACTTGCATCTGCGCGCGTGCATCCAGCAAGTGCTATAGGAGGACTGTTTGAAGGTTTTCGAGGTGAGGCATAGTTTTATTGCATTGGGCTCTTGGAGGTGACTTATTTAACTAGTTATTCATGTGCCTTTTGTTCTTGCTTTGTCTCTAGTGCTAATTTAAATATGAGGGAAAAAAACTAAGGCACTGGCGAATATGCTTACGGCGCCTCTGATATTCTCAAACCGCAGGAATAGCATGACGCAAGAAGTGGCAATGCCCCTACCCCACTCACCAGTGGAAATGCCAGCACTGAATGAGCCAAAAGTGGGTTGTAGTGGTGGAGAGGGGGGGTGGGATTACAAACCCTGAAATTTGCAAAAATTACTCACCGTTTCATCATCTGCAATTGAGTCCTGGCATTTACCACATGAGATCCAAAATCAAATCTTGGGGAGGGATAAAATGAGTCTGGCCCCTCGAATCATGCATGGCTCAATGGTTCCTATTTGAATTTGCTGCCTATTTTTTGCACAGGGGAAATTACGTTGCTTAGTTTGTCAACTCCTTCCATAGTCCACTCATTCCATAACCTGGGTATCACCGATCAGGCTCTGACCTGGCTGACCTCTTTCCTCTGATCGGCCCTCCCAGGTCCAACTTGGGTCCTTCCTATCATCTATCTCCCTCTACCTGTGGGGTTCCCCAGGGGCCTAACCTCTCGCCCTGGCTCTTCACCCCATACCTGGCAGCTCTCGCCTACTGCATTGCATTTTCTACTCAAATTACCAGTGCTACGCTGACTACCCTCAACTCATTTTCAGGCTACCCTCAGCCACCTCATCTCCTCTCATCTCTGATTGCCTAACTGCCATACAAGATTGGTGTGCTGCCAATGATCTTTGTCTAAATACCAACAAGACTGAGATCCTCCTCATCGGTACACCTTCACCATCCTTTCCCCTCACTCTCTGGCTGGCCTCCCTTGGCCCGTCTCCTCCCCCTACCTGCGAGGCTAAGAACCTCGGGGTCATCTTTGACTCCACACTTTCCTTGTCCGCCCACATCTCTGATGTCTCTAAAAAGTCAAACCTCTTACTGCACCTCCTCAGAGGTACTCCAATTGTCTCCCAAGCTCTGGTTCTCTCTAGGTTGGACTATTGTAATAGCCTCTTCCTAAATGTACCTTCCTCTACTCTCCGCCCTTTACAACTAATCCAGAACAGGACTGTAAGACTTGTCCTTGGCCTCAAGCCATAGGATCACATCTCTTCACCACTGAAATCCCTTCATTAGCTCCCAGTGGATGCAAGGATTAAATCCAAACTCCACAAGGCTTTCTGGGGCCTGGGTACAAACACCTTCAACTTTCACTCCATAAATACCTCCCCTCTCAAGCTCTTCGCTCAAGCTCTTCGCTCCTGAGCTGGGGGTAGATCTCGGTCTTCGGCTGGGGCCCCTGTTTGGAACTGCTACTCTGAAACTTGAGAAGAGCCATCTCTGGTTCCGGAAGCACCTCAAGACCTTCCTCTTTGCTTCTGCCTTCAACCCCCCCCTCCCCTGCTGATCTTTCACCCTTTGCACGGTGCACCTGGCCACCCTCTGTCCGGGCCCAGGTACCTGCTCATCCTGCCACCTTCTTTCACTGTCTCCGGGCCACCCCTTGCACTGGGGTCTGCATCTGTAACCATACAGTCTGTAACCTTTCTTTTCTTTCTGCACTTATCGGACATATCCTGTCTGCTGCCTTAAACCCAGCACTTGCTGGCTGCACTACCACTGTTCACTGCCTTTATTTACTTAGTAAATTCATTATTAATCTGTTTCTCCTCTGCTCCGCACTTTCCACTTCTCTCCCCTTCCATGGACCTTTTCCCTTTCCCATGCACTTGCGCGTTCTCAATATCACTGGGCCTAGTAAGATCATTGTTTTGTTCTCCCCTGTTCCCATCCCTTGCCTTGTTGCGTTCTGAAACACCTGTGTACGAGCACGATATAAATAAAATATCATGTCATAGTTTTAAAAAAAAACATTTTATTGAGTTATCAACGCAACCAAACAAACAGTGCCTGTTCCAACAGTTTCATTACACTTAACTTCTAGCCACTACTTCCCTTATCCCACCCCCCTTACGAGTCTATTGCTTTAAACATTCAGTTTCCGCATCCTGTGGTATGGTCTCCTCTTCTACAGGCTACGCCGGGTCACCTATTGACCCAAACAGTTCGGCTATCAATGATTTCCAGGCCATCAGGGACTCAGTCTCCTCCTCACCCCCGCCCCCCATGTGCTACTCACTTCTTGCTGTATCATGGTTTCCACTTCCTCCCATTTTTGCAAATCTCTCCACCACACCTCCACATTTGGCAAGTGGCATGTCTTCCATCCCATGGCAATTCTCATTTTTGCAAGCACATAAGCCAGATCCCTCAGTTTACTCACGTGCCTGAGCTTTTGTGGTCTTGGGAACACCCCCGCCCCCAGCAGACAGGCCCACACAGTATCCACTACAATCTTGACCCCCTTTTTTTCCAGTTTCTCTTTCACTTCCCTCCAGAAGCGTTCTATGATCGGGCATGACCAGAACATATGCACCATGCCCGCGTTCTCCTCATCACACTTGGGGCATGCTTGCCGTCCTGCATTTTCAAACCTCGATATCCTCCAAGGCGCCATATGCCCTATGCGTTATGTACAGTTGAATCTGTTTCAACCCCCTTCAGCTATGTCGTATATCATGTCTATGGTGACATCTGATTCTTCCTCCAACACAGTTTCAGGCCATGTTCTCTTAATCCTCTGTACCATTCTTTAATATGTAATGTACTGGCCCTCGTGCAACCCAGTTTCTTCCCGCAGCCCCTGAAAAGTAATACTAGAGCCCTCCTGCCAAATGTCACCCATTGTTGCCACCCCAGCCGGTTCCCAGTGGTTCCTGAGTATCATTCGTAGCTGCACGTCTGCCCCCGTTAATGCAACCAGTGGTATCTGCGGAGAGCATGGGGACGGGTTCTCCATCTGGCATGCCCTGCGCCACACCTTCCAGCCCCCCAGTAGCATCATTTTAGGGCGCCCCACCATTTCCGCCTTGGGTACCCACATCTCTTTCAAATAAAAAGGTGCACAATCGCGCCCAAACAGCCTAAATTCTGAGGTTTCTTCGTCAGAGCCATTTGGCAACATATTGTAACTGGCTTGCCAAGTAGTAGCCCTCATAGTTGGGCAGTTTTAACCCTCCTTTGTCATAGAAGTTCTGTAGGTTCCATAACACCACTCTATTTCGCGTGCCATGCCACAAAGTCCCTACACATGCAATTCAGTTGGTGAAGAACTTCTTAGGAATCAGTCACGGTATATTCCCGAAGTAGTGTAGGAGCCTTGGCAGAACCACCATCTTTAGCATTGCTCCCCGCCCCATCATCGCCAAGGGTAGCTTTGGCCAAAATTGCATGCACTTCTCAATTCTTTTAATGGCTACTTCTGTGTTGCACCTATGCTCCTCCTCCACAGTGTGGTATATATCTATCCCCAGGTACCGAAATGTGCTAACCGCCCATGGTACTTGCAATACAGGTAGTCGCTCCGATGGAATCCCCATGTACCCCCTAATGGGAACATGCTGGACTTCTGGGGGTTCACTTCTATACCGGGCAGCACAGCGTATCTCTCCAACACTTCTAGGATGTACTGGAGATTTTCTTCTGGGAATCGCAAGTACAGTAGCATGTCATCTGCGTATAGGGAGATCAGATACCGCTCCCCTTCCACCTCGATGCCTATGGTGTCATATTGCTGCCTCAAATATATTGCTAGAGGTTCCAGGGCCAGTATGTAGAGCATTGGAGACCACGGACATCCCTGTTTAATACCCCTGCTGAGCTGCCACCTTTCCGATATCACAGATCCTGTCCTAACTCTAGCCAGCAGTTCGCTATATAAAGTACTTCAGGGCCACAAGCAGCCATGGCCATTTAACTGAGTCAAAGGCCTTGATTGCATCCAAAGACACAATTGCCATTTCATCATCTTTCTCTGCCACACTCAATGATTCTCTGGAGTCGCCTATGGTTATTGGTAATATTTCTATGTGGGACATAGCCCGTTTGATCCGGGTGTATTAGTTTGCCAATAACCTTCTTCAGTCTATTTGCTAAGACAGCAGTTAATATCTTGCTGTCTTGATTCAGCATCGACAAGGGTCTATAGGAGCCGCAGCTGTGCCCAGGTTTATTAGGTTTGGGGAGCGGTATTATGACGGCCTCTCTGACTCTGGTAGGATTCCCATCGCGAACGCTTCATTTAACATATTGAACAGTGGGGGAGGACCTCTTCCATGTATACTTTGTAAAACTCACTTGGGAGTCCATCTGTCCCTGGGGTTTTACTAGTAGCCAGCTGATTCACCACCTCCCCTAATTCTTCTAAGGTAATTGGGGTATCTAGTTCCTCTCTCTTCCTCGCTTATCTTGGGCAACCCCATATCCTCAAGCGTTTCTTCCATCATAGCGCGACTACTCTCCCCGTCGTCTCCGTATAATACCTTATAATAATCCACAAACGCTTGATTAACTCCCTCCTGGGTGTCCTCTACGCTACCGTCTTCTTTCTATAGTCCCGATTGTGACTCTGGGGGTCTCACTCCTATATATAACCATGCCAAGTCTCCCCGGTTTATCACCTCCCGCATGCTGTCTCTCTGTATTTTTTATAATTGAGGTTACACAATCTATCCCAGTATTCTGCACATTTCTGCTGTAGCATGTGTGTCAATTCTAGCTTCTCTGCTGTATCGTCTTCACCCCTTAAAGCCTCTTCAAGTTTTTCCTCCATCTCCTGTAGTTCAGCTAAAATCCCACCTTGTAGACCCTTGGATTTTGCTATGGCTACTCCCCTCATGACAACTTTAAAGGCCTCCCATAATGTTCCCGCCAAATCCACGCTCCCAGTATTTGTTTCAAAATAATTTACAATCTCCTCCCTCAAGTCCTCCTTAAAAAAGGGGTCTCGCAACGCTTCCGCTCGTAGGCACCATGGCGGGATCCTTGCTCTCGGGGGCAGTATTGCCATGCGAGAATCAGGAGCGAGTGGTCCGAAAGGACCCTGGCTTTGTACTCTGTGTAATCTCCGCTATCATTTCAGGTGATGTGAAGACCTAATCCAGCCTCATGGATAACTGCTGTGGGGCAGAATAATGTGAATGTTTCCTTTCCTGGGGGTGCCTCACTCTCCATGCAACCTCCAAACCAAAGTCACTCAGCAATGTCTAACGCTTTGGCTGAAGGGGCCGGTCTATCCATCTTCCCATCCGATCTGTCTACCCTCGGGTTCAGTACGCAGTTGAAGTCTCCTCCCCAGATCATCGTGCTGCCTACACATGCGCTCAGATTAGCACACAATGTTCTAATGTACGCCGCTGTGTTCTGGTTCGGGGCATACGTATTGACAATGCTTATCTCCCTGTTCTCCACCAGTCCCCTCAGTATAACCATCCTCCCGTCTGTCTCAGCTACCGCTTGCAATTGCTGAAAAGGGACATGTGGTGCCACCCAAATAAGCACTCCCCTCGCATAAGCAGAGTATGATGAGCCCACCAGCACTCCTTTCCACTTCCCAGCAATCGTGTCCATCCTCTCCCGTGTAAGGTGGGTTTCCTGCAGCAATGCAATATCTATTTTCTGCCTGCGCAGGTACAACATAACTTTGTTCCTCTTTAAGTAGCAGTTGAGCCCCCGCACCTTCCATGTAAGTATCTTAAGGTCCCCCATGGCCTGTACAAGTTCCGTTCCTCCCCCCACAGGTGCAGTCTGACTCTAAATTCCAATCCAATCTGTATAGGCTTGTTTCCCGTTCTAAATACCCCTTAACCAAAAACACCCCAAACTTCCCGTTCCCCCTCCCTCCCGTCCCTTCCCCAAAATCACTCCCCTCAACTGTTGCCCAGCTCCATCCCTGCATCTCGGGCTCCCCCCGCATCTAGCTCTTTCTGGCTCTCTGTACTCGAAGCTCCACAGGGTGAGGCCGCCCTAGTGGCTAACCTACTACTACAACAACTATAATTCGGGGGTAGGGTGCTTTCGCCCTGCCGCTCCTATGTCACTTCGGGTTAACTAAACGTTGCTACACAATTTGCGTATATGTACACGCTACTATATTCCAGTCCTTCAAGTTCGTTAGTCAGCAGTATCCTATCAAAATATCAGCCTCCTTTAGCTGCGCCCATTAATCTTAATCTTCATCTGGGCACCCCTGGGGTGCTCACTCTACGCCTTAACAGTATGCATACCGTATCCCAGTCACATATCGTTTCCCTCTTGAGCCTCTTCCGTGTCTCGTTCCGGGTAGCCCTGCAGATCCAGCCACGTCGTTGCTTCTTCCGGAGTATCAAAAAAGTACATTTTGCTCTTGTGCACCACCTTCAATTTCACGGGGTATCGAAGCATATATTTTATCCCAGCCGCGCGTAGCCTTCTTTTGATTGCCACATAGCTGTACCGGTGCCTCTGGACCACCATAGTGTAGTCCGGATACGCCGTAATGGTGCTCGAAGCCCTTTCGATTGTTCCACCTTTTCGGAAGTACTCCAGTATCTTCTCGCGATCTTTGTAGTCCAATATTTTGGCGATTATCGCTCAGGGAGGGGCCCCTGGCCTCTGCTTCCTCATAAGGGCTCTGTGTGCGCGCTCCACTGCAAATCCCTGCGAGAGTTTTCCAGCCCCAATTCGTTGTAAGAGTAGGTTCTCAACATAATCTGTCGGGTCCTGTCCCTCCTCTCCCTCCGGCAAGCCCACCACGCGGATATTGTTCCTTCTTGCTCTCCCTTCCGCTTCCTCCGCTCGAGACTCCAGGTTAGCTACCTGTTTAAGTGCATGGATCTCCTTTGCGTTGTTGGTGCTGGTGTCCGTATTGGTTTTCACCGCACTTTCCAGGCTGCTCGTTCGTTCCGCCAGCCCCCTGACATCTTGCCTCAGCAGGGTGACTTCTATGCCTACTGCGTCTATTTTAGCCTCCAGGTAAGTGCGCAGGTCTGACATCGCAACCCCCCATGAGTCTTTCAGCTCGGTGATGGCCTTTAATATTTGATTTTCAGTCACTGTAGTGCCCTCCGCTGGTGCTATCGAGCCTTTGGGCGCGATGGCCGCAGGAGATTGTTGCGTTTTGGCAAAAATATCCATTGTGGGTTGCTTCTTCTTGCTCACAGCCCCTCGCGCCATCATTCTGCAGCCTCCGTTATGCACCCGAGGTTGTGCGAGCCGGGTGGGTCAGTCCTGCTTCTCTATCGATTCAGCATCGGTGTGCCTCCCAAACCGTCCTTTCCACCTTTATCAGCCACTGTAGTACTCTTTAAGCAGCTGCCGTGCACCGTCCGCCGCCTCGTACCACGGCTTTCTGCTCATTAGTCCGTGCCGAGCGAGTACTTAGGTCTATCGTGGCACGGTCTATCTATTCCAGCAGCGCTGCGCAGGGTTCGCTCTGCCTCGTATTTTGTGGGCGCGCACCTTTCTCCAATGCCGCGTCCCGGTGCTCCCAGTCTGGTTCCTCACGGGATTGCTCCGCTCGCACATTTAGCAGTGCGCTGCCTGGCTGGGCTCCCGCTGCGTGCAAACCGGGACTGCACGACGCTGTGTGCCAGCCCCTTACCTCGCACCCCTGCTGCCCCTGGGCTCTTGCCTTCCGGGTCGGCACGCAGGCCGACGTGACACAATTGCAAGCACACTGCTTACCACCGCAGGGGTTTTGCTTCGTCTCCGCTCGCCATCATTCTTTCCCCACGGCTGCCATCTCTATTCTGCCGCTGCGGGTGCTTCAGTTTTGTTTCCTTTGTTGTCGGCCATCTTGTGCAACGATGTACCAAGCAGCAGCCGTCTTCGCCGAGCGATTCCTCCAGAATTCCACACACGATTCACTCGATATTTATACAGTGTGCAGAGCACACGTTCCCATGCATGTGCCGTCAGCCCTGGACCCAATAGCGCGTTTTTGTAGGTAGTTTTCACGGATTATATGTCGGATCCACCGGAGCTGCTCAGGAAGCACGTCCTACTCCATGGCTGCCCAAGCCATAGTTAATGGGGAAGAAATGAATAGCTTATTTGCTGCACAGCAATATGTGGAATCCTCCTGTATTGATATTGGTCACTAATATGGTGGCAGCGGGTATAATAAACCTACAGGATCATCTGTCGATGGAAATGAAAGTACAAACTTCACATTTAAATTAAATCAATGACCATGTGTTGTCACTACTCCATTTGATAAAGAGTACCATGTGTGTACTAGAGGCAGGGCTGTATTATTGCCAATGAAGCTGCTATAGGGGGTTCAGCAAAACATATTGGAAGGAAGACGATAACCCAAATAGCAGTGAGATTCCACTGGAAAGGGCCGAACAGAGTAAAGGAGGGGCCACTCGTGATATCTGCTTCTAAGCAGATTCACTCTAAAAACAAATAAAAAAAAATAAGAATGCAAAAAACCCTTTATTAAGAAAGCTCTAAATAAAAAATCTGCAAACATATGCGCGATTTTGCACAATTGGAATTAAGTGAATATGGTGAGATCTTGAATGACTCAGTAGAATAAATAGCCTTTGATCAGCAGGGGAGCTCCCATTTGAATGAAATGGATAAACCCCCTTAATCTAGGGAGGAAGGAGAAAGTCCCTGGCAGGTAACATGTAAAGGAGTTGCGTCACTTAATGGGACGTATGTGCCCCCTATCTCGGGCTGGTGGACGCTTTGAAACATAAGGGGAAGGCAAAAACAAATGGGGAAGTGAATAAGCATGGTGATATGATTAAAACCCCCTATGTTTAAAAAACTTTGACTTGACCAAGAAGGGGTGAGGTGTAAAAAAGGGATTTCAACAGAGGCTCCAGTCCCAATACATCCAGCAAAAGGGCATCTCAAACTAATGTAAAGAAAACAAAGGATATGCCTGCCATGGCATCCAGTATGACATAAGTCTGAAATTAGAGACCTTATCAAGCTTGTAATATGGCAGGAAAAGTAAAAAGCAGTAAATAAGTGATCTATATAGGCTGAGAAAATAAATGGCAATTCCTTTAAAGAGATATCAGGGAACATGGGTGCCGATCAGGGCTACAAGATTTCTCAAAGCAGAATGAGTAATTCAGATATAGATAAAATCACAAATCTAGGACAGTAATTAGTGTCACTCACTGGTTGGGGTAAAATGAAGTGTAGTGAAAGAGGCCAAGTTAGGGAGGACAGTTCTAAAGGGGTCCAAAAATGTGCATTTCCATCCCAACATGAGGATGTTAATGGGCAGAAAAAGGCACTGCGAAAGGGCGGGTGGCAAGATTAGCATGTAGCTGATTAGACCTAAGGAACCCTGTTACAGGGATCCAGTGTTCCCGAATGAAATGAGTCATCAATTACATGTTTGATACAGGTGGCCTGGATTACCTAAATAGAAATACAGTATTAGCTCTTTTTAATGAAATGCCTGCACTCAGACTAATCCCAACCAAAGATATTAAACCTGTGGATTTTATCCATCTTTGAAGGTACGATTATGTTTGCCTTGTGATTCCCTCAAGAATGGTCTATGGGGTATTAATGAATGAAGTTGAGAACTTCCATAGGCTAGGTTATGATCTTGGCCTGTTTGATGCCCCCCTATGGGGTGGTTGAAGAGAGTAGAGATGAGGAAGGATGGGATCAGCAGAAACAGGACGATGAACGAGAGGAAGAGTGTTGGGGAGAATTTTCAGTTTAGTGCTAAATTCCTCCCACCTTAGAGACCCCCTGCTCTTTTTGCTGAACTTTGGGACATTGTACTTTTAATTTTCTGTGTTTCTTTTAACCTTCAAGTGGCGTCCTGAACGTAGAGATCGGATCAAGATTAAGCATAGCCGACGGAGTCCATTTCTACTTATTGGTACAGATTGGGCCGAACAATATAGGAAGCAGTGTTTCACATTGCCATAACAGGACGTACCTGGGAGAATGAATCATCGCTCCCCACGCTGTCACACTTTCTGCTCTATGATGGAGAGTTTCATCCGAATAGAAAAGGTGGCCACATAAGATGCATCAAGGATTTTGAAGCAGGAAATGTCGACCTTTGGGAGGCCTTTACTTGGGAAATGACACTCTAACCTTCTTTCAAAACTGTGACGCTACACAGCATCTTTTTTGCCCCACATATTCAATGCTGTGGCGATCTAGCTTATGTATAGAAGTTGTGGAACACGAAATATGCAAGACATAACCGGTCAACGACTGGATAAAAAATTCAACACACACCAACTTGACTTATTGTATAAAATTGTATTTTTATAATTACTTGTCCTGACAAGGTGCACTGGTTGGAACTGACGCAACCATCCAGTTGCCCGAAACTCGAGTAGACAATTGTAGATCCCACTCCCCTTGGAGTTGGTTCTAACTTGGGTCAGTAAAAACTTGGTAATTAATATGTTCAAAGAAATCTTGACAGCATATACCACTTTGAAGAAAATAGGTTTATGCATTTTAGCGGACCAAAAAATGTTTAATATTCTAAAATCTATGTTATAGACTACGATAGCTTTGTTGTAGAATAGACAACACAGACTTTGCGGTTATTTGCGCAAGCATGAATGGTTTTGGTATGAATGGGCATGCAAGGGTATGAGATGAATGGTGAGACATGTGATCACCGGTTGGTGTGGTGCTTTTTTATAGTTGGTATTTTAATAATTAATGAATGTTCTTCACTTTTTGTACTGATTCATATAACCAATTTTTGAAAAATATGAAAAACATTAAAATATTTAATAAAATTAACTAAACTGTTTTGTCTAGATAGTCTATACATTTCTATAGAGGAAGGAATTGTGTGGCGCCTCGCTCAGGCGCAAGTGATATCACAAATGTCAGGAGGGTGTGTACTTGTCCACAGACAATTACATCTTTTTGTATGGTCTAACTTTGGAGTCTCACAAACTCCATAGGCATCATCTTTTACATTGTGTGACACATCACCTTTAGTGCAGTGGCACAGGGAAGTCTTAGATTTCCCAAAGGTTTAAATACCTTCTCTTGGTACAACTACTATTTCCATTAGCAGTGAAGTGAAATTGACCTTACCTACATTTTGTAACTGTCTAGACCTAGCACACACCATCATACCATAGGGTGCTGGAGGGGTTACTTAGTATCCCCTTTGTCTAATTTCTCATGTAACATATTTGTTTTTGTTACCCTTTCTAATATTGACTGGTAGCATTGGTTTACTTTTTACTACCATTGTGTTTTAACCGCAGGCTGCGTTCTCAACCACGGTAAAGCACCCATGGGTGCCCATTTCGTCAAAATGGCCCAGTCTTTTTTCACCATTTCTTGTTGGGAAGGACCTTCTTGAGATTTACTCTGCGCGCCAAACCAGGTTTGGTCCCTTTGTTAGTTTAGTCTTTGGCGGGATTCAGGAGTGAAGCCCGCCTCTGGCTCCAGTATGTCTGGCAGGGGCAGGAAGTGAGGGAGGTGCCCGAAACTCCCTGTGCTTAATCCCCTTGGTTACAGGAATGCACCGAAAGGTGATTGGCCGGCTGGCTGTCCGGCAAGGACAGCCACCTGCTGTGAGGGACAGCTAGGCTGGAATGAATGGGAGAAACCTGCTTAAAAGGCGAGGCTTTTTAGCTTGAAAGGCAGAGTCGACCACTGGATGAAGAAATCTGAAGTACGTGGAAGAGACGCCTGCTGCAACTCCTGGACCGTGGGTTTGCATGCTGAAGCCCCGCATCTGTGATGAAACTCCGAATTCGCCTCAACTAGAGAAGCCCTACAAGGACGACTTCTCCCTTTTTGAGTTGGTGGGACCAATCCACTCCAAAGTAAGCCCGTCTGCACATCCTCTCGGAGCTGGCTGTACTTCCACTGCTGTTGCTGCTGGAACCGAAGTGCCAGGGAGAGGAACACCAGATTTTGTGCGTTGCTTTTAAGTCGGACCTGAGCGCTAGGAAGATCCTCCAGGCTTCCCTGATGCAAGACTGATCAAGACTAAGCCACCTCAACAGAGAGCTGGGCCCCAATTGTGAGGAAAGTCTGAAGTGGTGTCCAAGAACTGCAGTGTTGCTATTTGCTGTCAGATGCAAGGAGCTGAAACACTGAAGAACCACTAAATCGAAGTTTTCCCATTGCTGCTGCTGGCCTTTCCCCCAGGTAAGGGTTAACTTACTCTGCTTTGGAAGGTACCTGTTTATGAATTATTTAACTTTTGTTTTATTCCTCTATTCTATCTTTTAGACATAACTCAGTATTGCTCTAAATGTACCAGTGATAAATCAATGTCCACCGTGTCCTAGCTATTTAAGTCACCTGAGGTCATAGGAAGTGTGTGTGCCATCCCCAATGGGTATCAGCTGATTTAGAAAAACAGTGTGTTTTGAAATGTATTATAAGTGTTATCTATATATTGTTTATTATTTATAAAGAGCACCACACCCTAAGGTATCTGTGCGCATTTACAAGACAGCTTAAGAAAGTGATAGATACATGAATACATCGTTATGAGGGGGCACATAGATACATACATCATGTTGAAAAGGCAAGGCGTGAATACAGTATACACAATTCGAATAGATTGTGTCCTCCAACGTATTCCACATCTTTGACATGTAATGTCCACAGCTGTGCACTTCGGAAACTTTTTCGGCAGAGGGTGTCCTGCGTTGATGTCCCTCGCAGGCCTCAGTCGAGGGTGACGTCACTGGATGTTATAAATAGGATGCATGGCGCCTGTAGCCTCAGTTCCATTTTTTCTGCAAACTTGTTTGCTTCGAGATCTCGGTGCGTCATGTGTTTCATCGTAGTGATGTCTTCTTCTTTGACCCCTCCAACTCCGCGGTCTGGCTTCAAGACTTGCCGGGACTGCAAGTCTAAAATGTCGATCACCGACCTGCATCACATTCGGTTGTGGTGCTTGGGTGAGAGTCACACCGACTGCTCAAAATGCTAGTCACTGACTGCAAAGGCTTTGCGGTAGCGTAAGGGGAAGCTTCATGTGGGTAGTGGTTCTAAACCCAGTAAGTCCCCAAATTCTAAATCGTCCAAGGGGGTTTCCACCGACAACTCGAGAGGCGATTCTCCGCGTTGGGAGGAGGCGCAGGCATCTCGGTCCCAGAGTGGTTCCGGCCATTCTTCTTACTCGTCCCGGCATTCTAGGAAGCGCTGTCACCGGTTGCCTTACCCATCCTCAGAGGATGGTGCCGCAAGGAAAGTGGCATGCCCGACGAAGTCCTCGACTCCAGAGGAATGGGCTGCCTTTAAGGAGCAGATGTTGGCGATTTCCAATCGCAGGGGACGGTTCTGGTCACGCCTTCTACGGAAGCTGGCAAGGAACGGTCTCGTACTGTTGCTCGCACGCCTTCGGGCTCGGGTCCTCGACACTACTCGCATCGGGAACCTTACGAGGTCCCATTCGGACAAGGCTCCGGATACTCGCAAGAGACGTGCTTCCAGGTCTCGATCCTTGTCCCCAGCGAGACCGCAGAAGCCTGCTAAAGGTTTGAAGCCTGCGACGACTGTCAGTGCTGTATCCGTTGGACTCGGACATCAAGGCTTTGCCTTCTTATCAGCCCTCAGTGCCATCGGCACCATTGTTGACATCAATGCCTAAGCCTTTGGTGCCTTCAACGCTCTCGGCGTCCAAGCCTTCAGCGTCCTCAATGCCTTCGGGGATTTTTGCCTGAAATGTACAGTTTGAGGTCCCTGATAAAGTGGATCCTCCAAGGAAGGCTTCTGCTAAGTCTGTGAGGTCAGTGGTGGACTCCAGACCCTCTTCTGTCCCGAGGCAGGGTTTTTACCTCCCTCCTGGATGGCGTTTATAAGGAGGAGGAAATGTCTGACTTTGAGGAACCTGTTGAGCCTGATGTGGCTCATGTCTTTTCTGGAGACAGTCAATTGGAGGAGTTGAGGCAAACCCTTCATGATGCCAGTGGGCTGGACACTTCTCTGGAAGTGGAATTTGGCAGGCCTGAGCCTGGGGCTCATGCTGAGTAGTCATACAGGAGGCTCATGGCTAGGGTCACAGAGTATCTGGGCTGGTCCAGTCCTCCTGAAGATTTTGTACAAGATGATTAAACAGACATTTTAGATCAAGGTCTGTCCTCTGACCCGGTGTTACCTTTTCATCTCACTTTACAGAAAAGGGTAGTGGCTGCTTGGCAGTCACCAGAATCTCTTCTGGCTGTGAACAAATCGTTGACAAAAAAGTACCGCCCTTCCATTAGCGACCCCAGCTACTTAGCTACTCACCCACAGGTGTTGCCTGTTTTGCTTGAGTCTTCTACCCAGTTTCCCCCCTCCCTCCTCCAGCCTACTTCTGCAGGAGTCTGTCCTGAAGCATTCTGGTTTCACCATCATCGTCTTGTGGCCAATGCTGGATTTGACTTTAATGGACTTAATTGATTCATGGTGCGTCACCTTTCCTCAACTCTCATGCTGGACTTCCTTTGCATCTTGTACTTATGGTGGCCCTGAATCGTTCTGTGCCCATCTTCATCTTGTATCCTGGCTTGCAACATGTGTTACTACTGACTTCTGCAATTGTATTTGCTCAGCCCTCTTGCTTCACTTTTTGACTGCTTACTCTCTGTTCTCCCCTCCTCTCCTTTCTCCTCCCCTTACTTTCTTCTATGCACTTACTCTATCAGAATTGTCCCTGCTCCTAGTATAGCAACCTTGTCTGTCTCCTCCCACATCCCCTTACTGTACCCCCAAGCCCCAATCCAGCACTATCTGAAATGTTGTCAGGCCTAGAACGATAGTGGCTTGTTTTGTTCCTCCCCTCCCTTTCTGCACCCCTCTCCCTCACCTTTTGTATTTCTCTGGCTCTACCAGATATGTCGTCAGGCCTAGTACGGTAGTCGCCTGTCTGTTTCCATTACCTTCCCACTCTCCCCCCCCCCCTTCCTTATCCATGTCTTAGCTCTTGCACTATCTGAAATGTCGTCAGGCCGAGTGCGATACTTCATTTCACATCCTTACTGTTCATGGCCTGTAAGAATGTCATTGTATTTTCCCTTGTTCCCTTCCCTTGAAGCGTTTTGAAACACATAGTTTATTTATATAGCACCTATACACAATCATATCATACCCCACTCCCGAGAGTCTGGTGGTTCAGGCGGATACGGCCACCTCGAAGTAGGCGGCGTACCCTCCCATCCCTTCTGATGGGGACGACAAGCGCTTTGACAATTGGGCTTGCAAGGCTTTTTCTGCAGGGATTATAGCATTGAAATCAGCCAACTCCACTTGTGCTTTAGCAAGGTTTTCACACTCTGTGGAACTGTTTCTCTAGCGGCTGAGCATATTCCTGAGGGGGACGAAAGGGATGGGTTTGTTGCTCTCGTGCAGGATGGCAAGGATGCCATGTGTGAATCCCTTCAGTCTGGTTTGGACACGGCCGACAGTGTTAGCCAGTCCATGGATGCGAGCACCGTTATGCGCAGATTTGCGTGGTTGCGGAAGACTGATTTTGCCCCGGATGTGCAAGCCCATCTTTTGAACATGCCCTTTGATGGTGCGCATTTGTTTGGCAGCAAGGCTGACTATAGCCTTGAGAGGTTGCAGACCTCCAAAGAGGAGGTGAAATCTTTAAGCGCAGCTGTGCGTCCACCTCTGCTTCTTTCATCCTAGGGGACAGCAGTGGAGGGGAGGTTCTTTTCGTTACTACTCCTCTTTTGGTAGAATGAGAGGAGCCGCCAGTCAAAGGGGCCAGCAAAAAAGTACATGTGGTGGTCGGGGAAATAGAGGTACAAAAGCCGCTCAGGCAGCTGAGTCGTTGCCTTCAGGCACTGCCGTAGCCGCTCCAAAACAGTAATGAGGCTATGTCCCATGGTTCGCCGGTTGGGGGCAGACTGTCGCAACATTTTGAAGAGTGGCGAGCCATTACTTCAAATGCGTGGGTTCTAGAGACTTTCGCCCATGGCTACTGTCTTCCCTTCCTAAAGCGGCCTCACGACAATCCACTGGGTAATCTCTTTGAAGCTTCCGGGTCCGCTCCTTGTGCAGGAAATCTTGACCCTGCTAGAGAAAGGCGCTATAGTACTGGTGCCTGTAGCAGAGAGGAACAAGGGATGGTATTACCCTTATTTTTTGATTCCAAAGAAAGACTGGGGATTGAGACCCATCCTGGACTTGCGTTGGTTGAACAAACTTCTCAGGAATGAGAAGTTCAAGATGGTCACTCTTGCTCAAGTTCTCCATGCCCTTCAACTTCAGGATTGGTGGGTGCCTCTGGACCTACAGGATGTTTACTTTAATGTGCCGATCCATCCCAAGCACAGGAAGTACCTGAGATTTCCAGCAGGAGACTTGCACTTTCAGTTTCGGGTTCTGCCCTTCGGATTGACCTCCGCCCGAGGGTCTTCACCAAGCTAATGGTGGAGGTGGCAGCATATCTCAGACGAGGGGGGATTCACATCTACCCCTACCTGGACGAATGGCTGATCCATGCGTGTTCTCCCGAGCAGGTATTGAATCATCTCGGTCTCACCTGCCGCTCCCTCAATTTCAAGAAGTCGCATCTGACACCTTCCCAACAGCTGCAGTACATCGGGGCTGTGTTGGACACGTCCTTGGGGAAGTGCTCGCCTACCAAGGTGAGGGCTCATCACATTGTGCAGATGGTGGATAAGTTTCAACATGCCCAGTGTCTTCCAGCTTTCGAATTCTTAAGGTTGCTTGGCCTCATGGCATCCTGCATTTTTCTGGTGCCAGAGGCCAGACTGCGGATGAGATCCCTGCAATGGGTCCTAAAGATGCAGTGGTCGAAGTTCTCTGGCAAGATAGTGGATCCCGTTCAGATTCCACTCTCGGTCTCCCAGGATCTTCTGTGGTGGGCCAACGAAGGGAACCTGATGAAGGTGAAGTCGTTTTGGCAACCATGGCTGGAGATGACTGTAGTGACTGATGCTACCCTCCCAGGATGGGGCGCTCATGCCAACGACTTGACCGCCAGCGATTGTTGGTCTCCATCTGAGTCCAAACTCCACATCAATCTGCTAGACCTTGGGGCCATCAGGCTAGCCCTGAAGGCTTTTCTGCCGTCTGTGCGGGGGAAGTGTCCTGATCATGACGGACAACCCAGTGGCCATGCATTACCTCAACAAAAAAAGGGGGGGGGGGTAAGGTCACTCCCGTTGTGCAGAGGCAATGCGGCTCTGGTTCTGGGCCATCCCGCAGGGCATTTCGATCTCAGCAGTTCATCTGGCCGGAGATGAAAATGCAGCGGCGGACGCTCTGAGCAGGCAGAGCATGATCTCTCACGAGTGGGAGTTAGCTCAGGAAGTCTTTCTGGAGATCTTCGCCCTTTGGGGAACCCCACAAGTGGATCTCTTTGCCACCAGTGCCAACCGGAAGTGCGAGAGATTCTGCTCAAGGGAATTTCCTCCGCGAGGAGCCTTGGATGCATTCGTAATGGATTGGTAATTCCCACTGCTGTATGCGTTTCCTCCAGTCCCCGTCATTCCTCTAGTGTTACGGAGGTTCGGTTCCCACATGATACTCATTACTCCGGATTGGGCCTGGAGAGCGTGGTACCCGGACCTTCTAAAAGTGTCCATCTGCCTTCCAGGCCGTCTTCCCTGCCGAGAGGATCTGCTTTCGCGAGAGGGGGGTCAGGTTCTTCATCTAGAGGTCAGAACTCTCAACCTTAATGCTTGGTATCTGAAAGGTTGAGATATAAGGATTGGGACCTCCTGGATGATGAGATGGAGGTGTTGCTTTTGGCCAGGATGCCAGCAACAAAATCCCTGTACCGTTGGTGTAAGTTTTGCGACTGGTGCAGAGGATAAAATGTTGATCCTTTTCAGTGTTCCATTCCTATGGTTTTGTCTTTCTTGCTTTCTTACGCCCACAGCCGCCTTCAAGTAGGTACCATTAAAGGTTACCTGGCGGCGCTGTCTATTTAAGCGCTCGTCTGCAGAATGTTTTTTAAGATTCCTTTGATTTCTTAAAGGACTGACTGTGTTCCCGCCGTCCCCTTTCCAGCTGCTGGTTTGGGATTTGAATTTGGTTTTGAAATTTCTAATGGGTGCACCGTTTGAAACTTTGCACTCTTGTCCCTTGAGATTATTGTCCTTCAAGACAGTGTTCTTGGTTGCGGTTACTTCTGCTCGCAGAGTGAGTGAATTGCAGGCACTTTCCTCTAAGCCACCCTTCACTGTGTTCCACAAGGACAGGGTTGTACTAAGGATGCGTCTGTCGTTTCTACCTAAGGTAATATCTGAATTTCATTTGAGACAAAGTGGTTCTTCCTTCTTTCTATCCTCCTGATCCTGGTAAGGAAGAGGTGCAACTCCATAAGTTTTATCCTAGGAGAGCTCTGAGCTTTTATCTTTCTAGGATGTCCAGGATCAGAGTGGACGATCAAATCTGTGGGATATGCTGGACACTGTTTGGGCCAGGCTGTTATCAAACAGACCTTGTCCAGGTGGATTATCCTCACCATTACTGAGTTACCGATTGGCGGGTAAGGACCCTCCTGAAGGGTTGAGAGCTCATTCCATTAGGGGCGTGGCTACTTCCACAGCCCTCCAATGGGGAGTTCCTATTAGAAATACTTGTGATGCAGCCACATGGGCTTCTATCTACATCTTTGTTAAACATTACTCCCTGGATACGATCTATGGTCCGGATATGGCCTTTGGTAAGGCAGTTCTTTATTCAGACATCTGATTGGGTACTCCATTCTTTTCCCTCCTCCATTTTCTGATACTGCTTTGGGAGTCTGTCAAAGATCTGGAATACTTTGGAGGACACAATCCATTCGAAGAAAGTTACTTACCAACTGGTAACGTTCTTTCCACTGGATGTTCCTCCAATGTATTCCACATCGCCCCCCCCAGCCTGCCCCGCTGGAGAATTTCCTATGCAATTGCAGCTTACGTTTCCGCAAGGTTATGTGCAGTCAAGCAGGCATTGGATTGGTGCCACATGTTCTGGGGGAAAAAACATAAACTGAGGCTGTGAGCACCGTGCGTCCTTTTTATAACATCTGGTGATGTCGCCCTCGACAGAGGCCTTCAAGGGACATCGACCCGATGTCATCGAAGCAGGACGCCCTCCGCAGAAAGTTTCCGAAGTGCACTGCTGTGGACATTACATGTCAAAGATGTGGAATACGTTGGAGGAACATCCAGTCGAAAGAACGTTATCAGTTGGTAAGTAACTTGTTCTTTATAGGCGTATGCAGACGCATGATAGTTTACAGCGATTCAGAGTTGGCAGAGGAGAAATAATAAGTGCAAGTTAGTTGAGCGAGGAATTGCTGAGTTCTCCAGCATGGGGTCTGGCATGGATTCACATGCTCATGTATATCCCCGTAGTCAGGCCGGGAATCCTCGGTATAGAAAAAAATCAGTTTCGTTTCTGATCTGTCTTTCTTAGTAGTAACCAATCACTGGTCTCTGGGTCATACTGCCCCCAGCCAATGACTGCCCTCTCCCCAAGCCCCGCCTCTGGCAGCCATCCTCAGATTTTTACAGCACGTTCAAGTGTTGGGAGTCTTCGTGCTGTAGCTCTCGAGCTTTTGCTGCGTTTTCACGCTTTTTCAGGAGATTTTTCTCATTTTTCGGTTAAATAGAGCCTCAAGCTCTACCGTTTCTACATGCGATCAACGGGGATCCGTTTTGGAGCTTTCTATGCCCCTCAAGGGTGAAGATTTCATCGAGTTACGCTTTTGGAGGATTCCAGAAGTTTCGAGGCCTACCCCGGACATGGCCCAGGAGAAAGGAAGCTCGACGCCCGGGAAGCTGTTCAGGACCTACCCTGGATGCCAGCTTCAAAATGTTTTCAAGGAGGACGAGCATTCGTTATGCCTCTGTCTCCATGAGGACAAGACGCACACGGAGAAGGACTGTGTTTTGTGGGAACAGGTCGGAGCGGACCGTGAAGGATCGACACCTCCGTCTCGCCAACTGGCTGGAAGGGAACAGCCCGCCGGGTGAGAAGAAGAAAAAGAAGTCCGAGCGGTCTTCTAAGTCCTGTGAGGGCGCCCCAGGCGACGGGGGCCCAACAAAAGGCCAAGCACCGCGAGTTTGCGGGCACCGGGAGCGCCGAACGGTCGGGTGCATCCTCCCCGGCACCATCAACCACGAGCCAACGCTCTGGCTCGGGTAAGAGGAAGTCCGAGAACCCGGCGAAGCTTCTGGAGAGGCCCCGGTCGATCTCGAAGATTCCGGCAGAGGGGCAGGGAGGCTCGGACCCTCCCCCCAAGGTGAAGGCCGCAGGCGTACAGAAGGTGACGATGGCCTTAATTCACCCTGCTAAGACCTCGATTGAGGATGTCGCAGCGGCCCTGGCTCAGCCTGTGGAGGCTACGCCAGCAGAGGCGACCTCAGGACCCAGAGTCTCCCTGCCACCGCGGAGGGAGTCTTCTTTCAGGCCCATTGAGAAGACCCCCACGAAGTCCTCATTGGAAAAGGTTGGGGAGGGGCAGGTGGCCATCGTGGATACGGACACAACCTCTGAAGAAGAGCTCATCGAAGTCGTGGAAGAGGCCCAGCCCATCGGGAGAGATCCCGACGAGGGCGACGACGAGAGCGACGGTGTCGCCGACGAGGTTCCTCAAGAGCCCTCACACCCGTCGTTTCCGGTGCCGCAGGACACTTCGGTGGCCATTTTGTCAGCGATTCAGTCCTTAAGCTCGGAGATAAGGACAAGGTTGCCCCTCCCCCGACGGGGGAACCGGAGCCGGGACCTTCGTAAAGTCCACCGCATAAGAAGAGGATGCATCCTACGCCACCTCTCCCACCTCTGCGGCCTGCTCTGCCTTCCCCCTGGTCTACTACCCACGGGGATGATACAGGCACGGACACGGCTACGACAGGTACAGATGACAGAGGCGACGACGGGACGTGTCCCCCGTCGCCCCCTGCTCGGGCGTCCCCGCCCGACGAGATTGGCTCCTTTCATGCCATGATTTCCAGGGCATCTGAGCTCTTCCAGCTCTGCCCAGAAGAGAAGGAAGGGTTCCTTTAGCAACGGCGCAACGCTAAAAGGAAGACGGTCCTCACCTTACCACTTCTTGATGATATCTGGGATGAGGGGCTCTCCCTCCTCAAGAACCCTGTCACGGCGCCGGCAAAGAGGGACCGGTACGAGAAGTACCGGGTCCCCGACGCTGCCCCCTTGTGCCTTCGGGCGCAACCTACCCCGGATTCGGTCGTCTCGGCGGCGGCAAAGAAGAAAACTGGGGGGGCACCGGCCTCGACATCAACTTCCCCGCCGGACGGCGAGGGCAGGAAGCTGGACACGATGGGACGACGGGTCATCTCATCTGCAGCGACGACTATCAAGGCGGCCAACACCCTGGCTATCGTAGCCCGCTACGACAGGGAGTTGTGGTTCAAAATCGCCCCTAAATTGGACTTCCTTCCGGACGCCAAAAGGGCTGAGGCCCTTGAAATCCTACAGGAAGGCGAGATTGCTTCGGACCACGCCATCACGGTGGCAACTGACATTGACACCGGTTTCCGTCAGTTGGGTAACGGCGTTTGCCTGAGACGACGATGGCTCAAGGCGACGGATTTCCGCCAGGACGTACAAACCAAGGTTTTGGACATGCCCTTCGACGGGAACAACCTGTTTGGGAAGGCGGTTGATGAGTCCCTTCAGGCCATCAAGACAGACATGGAGACTGCCTGGGTACTGGGAGTGCTCCAACGACAGCGGTCCTTTCGGAGCTCCGGAGGCAGACAAGGTGCCTCCAAGGGATCCGGCAATGGCTCCTTCACGTACCGCCAAGCGGCAAGATCTTCGTCCCAGGAAGCCTACAGGGGACACGGCAAGTCAGCTGGTGCCCGTCGTTGACGGGGAGGTCAGGAGGCAAGGCGGCCTCCAAACAAGATTCAACCGACCCGGGGTCGGGCCCCTGCCGAAGCACCCCGGTGGGAGGCCGGCTGGCGAGGTTTGTCAGCGTGTGGGAGTCCATCTCCACTGACCGTTGGGTGCTGGACGCCCTGGCCCAAGGGCACGCCCTCGTGTTTCAGAAGAAGTGCCCTGGTGTTCCACCCGTGGCCTGGAAGGAAAATCATGTCCCTCAAATACTGTTGGAAGTAAGGGCGATGCTCAAGAAAGGTGCCATCGAGCTCACCCCAAAGAGGCTTCGGGGTTCCGGAGTTTACTCAAGGTACTTCCTCGTAACAAAGAAGACGGGAGTATGGTGCCCCATCCTGGACCTGCGACTACTGAACAAGTACATCAAGGCACAGAAGTTCCGGATGGTCACCCTCCAGCACGTGCTGGGACAGCTGGAGGAGGGCGATTTCCTGTCGTCGTTGGACTTGGAGGATGCGTACTTCCACATCCCCATTCTAAAAAGACACCGAAAGTTCCTTAGGTTCGTGGTCCAAGGGCGGCACTACCCGTTCAAGGCCCTCCCATTCGGATTGAAGTCGGCTCCCAGGGTGTTCAAGTGCCTCGCACCGGTGGCGGCGTTAGCTGCTCCTACAGGGGATCCACGTCTACTCCTACCTGGACGACTGGCTCATCCGGGCAAGGACAAGGGAGCTCGCCGTGGAGCACACTGTGAAGACCGTCCAGCTGCTCATGGACCTGGGATTCTCCATCAACTTTCCAAAATCCCACCTGGTTCTGTCGCAAGTCGCACTGTTTTTGGGAGCCAAGCTCGACACAGTGGCGCGGCTGGCCTCGCCGTCGGAAGAAAGGACGAGGACCATTCTGGGCAAGGTGCAGCATCTGCTGGCCACGGACATGGCCAGGGTAAGATCTATCAAGTCCCTCCTCGGGATGATGTCCTCCTGCATTTATCTGGTGCGCCTTTGCAGTCTTCGGATGGGCCCCTTACAAGAGTTCCTCGACGCCCGCTGTGTCTAGTCGATGGGCAGCTTCGAGGACAGGATCCCTCTCAACGAGACGTTCCGCCAGGTGATCTGCTGGTGGGGTACCCGCTCTCATCTGTCGGCGGGCACGGACTTTCAGACCCCAGCTCACCAGGTGACGGTGACGACAGATGCCTCCCTGGAAGGTTGGGGAGCGCACTCCGGAGATCTTCAAGCGAGAGGCCTTTGGCTCCTGGAGGCGAAGTCACTCCACATCAACCTCTTGGAGCTCTGCGCAGTGTTCTGGGCCCTCAGGTCTTTTCTTCCATCCCTCAAGGGCAAGGTGGTGAGGATCTTCACCGACAACACCACCACGATGTTCTACATCCGGAAGCAGGGCGGAACCAGATCCCCTGCCCTATCCAAGGAAGCCCAGGATCTGTGGCATTGGACCGTTGCCCAAGGGATGTTTCTGGTGCCGTTTCATCTGGCAGGGATAAAAAACACCATTGCCGACTCACTCAGCAGAGAGCTGCGCTCATGCCACGAGTGGGAACTACGCCAGGATCAAGTGGCTCGACTCTTCCGATGATGGGGCGAACCCCAGATCGATCTCTTCACGACGGCGATGAATTCCAAGTGCCAGAGGTTTACCAGCAGGTTCCCCCAGCCGAAGGAGCATGGGCGATGCTTTCTCATTCCCCTGGGACGGCCTCTTTCTTTGTGTTCCCTCCGCTGCCGTTCCCGCTCCGTCTCATCAACCGGCTCAAGAGGTCCCGGTGCAGGATGATCCTCGTCGCACCGGTGTGGCCGAGACAGATCTGGTTCCCAGACATTCTGGACTTGTCAACGTCCACACCAATCAAGCTGCCGACAGACGCAGATCTTCTCTCCAGAGAAGGAGGCGCCATTCTTCACCACAACCCGGAGTCGCTGAACTTGCAGGCCTGGCTCCTGCAGCGCTAGAGTTTGGAGGATACGACATCCCGGCCGACTGCAGAGAGGTTCTTGCAAAGGCCAGGGCGTCCTCAACTCTCAAGTGCTACGGACATAAATGGAAGAGGTTCTCTGTCTGGTGCCGTGCACAGAAGATTAACCCTCTGCGGATTATGGCCCCTCAAGTATTGCCGTACCTACTGTCATTGGCCAAGGCTGGACTAGCTCACGCTTCCATCAAGATACATGTGGCCACCATCTCACGATACACCAGAACTATGGGACGGGCGTCCTTGTGGTCTCATCGACTGGTGAAGGAATTTATGAAAGGATTGTTCCGATCAATCCCGCCAGTGAAGGCCCCTGCCCCGGCGTGGGAGCTCACCGTGGTGCTGACCAGGCTCATGGGGGCCCCATTTGAGCCTATGCATTCGGCACCATTGAAGTTTGTGTCGTGGAAGACAGCGTTTCTCGTGGCCATCACCTCCGCATGACGAATGGGAGAGATCCAGGCCCTATCTTGCAAGCCGCCATACTTGACGTTTCACGACACGAGGGTGGTGCTGAGGACGCACCCCTCCTTAATGCCCAAGGTGCCGTCGGACTTCCACCTCAACGAACCCTTGGTGTTGCCAGTTTTCTTCCCGTCTCCTTCGTCGCCGGCTGAAAGGACTCTGCACTCGCTGGACGTAGCTAGAGCGCTGAAGTTCTACGTGGACCGCACGAAGAGTTTTCGGATGACATCACAGCTGTTTGTGAACTTTGGGACTGTGAATCAAGGGAAGGCTCTCTCGAAGACTTCCATTTCCACTGTCACCGGTTGGCAAAGCCCGGCCGTCCGAGAGTCCGTTCGACCAGAGCGATCGCTGCTAACACGGCGTTCCTGTCTGGTGTGCCCCTGCTGGACATCTGCAGGGCTGCGACGTGGAGGTCGACGCACACTTTCACAAGATTCTACTGCATCAATCGGGAGTCCAGGGAGGAGTCCAGGGTCAGCCAAGCAGTGCTGCGCAACCTGTTCGCTTAAGGTGAGCCTGGTGAGGAGGCAAGAGATGCTTAATGTTGAGTTGTTGTATTGCTTAATGTTGAGCCTGTTGCCACCTCCCGTGGTTGTGCATGTTTGTACTGCTACGTATTCTCTTATTCATGAGCATGTGAATCCATGCCAGACCCCTGCTGGAGAACAACATTTACAGGTAAGTAACTTGTTCCTTAAGTTACTCAAGCAGTCAAGGCGGTGGTGTCATTTGTAAGGAGCAATTTTTTGTGTTGGACCTAAAGCTGTAGAAGGTTTGGTCAGTACGTAGTTTGAGCGGGAGCGCATTCCAGGCTAGGGCCGCTTGTACAGGGAAGCTGGTACCTCCAGCTCCTTTCAGGTTAAAGAGTGGGGTAACAATGCAGAAGGAATTGGCTGATCTCGCAAAGTTTTAAAGATAATTTTATCTTTCAGGTACTTCGGTGCGGCATTTTTGAGACATTTATGGGAGATGGAGACTAGTTTAAAGTAGATTCTGTCCTGAATTGAGAGCCATTTATGGTTCCTTCTAGTTTCAGAAATGTGGTCTCTCCTTGGAATACTCGAGGCTGGTCTCAAGGCATTATTTTGTAGGGTTTGAAGTTTGTTTAATACTTGTTTATTTGCTCCGGCATAGACTGCGTTCCAGTTTAGACAAGATTAGAGCTCTCGCTAGTATGATACAGCTGTCTGTGGAAAGGTATGCTTTGCAGGCATGAATGAGTTTGTATGTATAGGCAGTAGCTGATGCAGTTGCATTAACTTGTTTCCTAAGGTTCAGGGTGAAGTCAAGGTAAAAGCCTAAAGTTTTTGTTTCCTTGGCGGTTTTGATAATGTTGCCATCTATGTTGAAGGATATGTATTTTGGGTTCAGTTTGTTGATGTTGGTGGGGGGCGCCTAGGATAGGAATGTCAGTATTCTTGTCAGTCAGACAAAGGCTATGGTTTGCCATCCAGGCCTGAATGATGAGGTACATTTTGGTGTGTAGGTCAGTGTCTGAGTCATAGTTACCAGATAACGGTATCAGTATCTCGGTGCCATCTACGTAATTTGTGGAGATGACACCCAGGCGGTCCAATTTGTCCAATAGACGTTTGGTAAAAATACATTATACAAAGTTGGATAGACGCAAGCGCCTTGCAGCATTCCACATGTAATGGGGGTAGGGTCTGTGGCATCAGAATGAGAGAAAACTCATTGTTTTATTGCTTAAAAAGGACTTGATCCAGTTTGCAGCCTCTTGTGAAAAGTTAGCCACTAGAGAGATGTTCACAAAGTATGTTGTGATCTACCAGGTCGAAGGCGGCAGAAAGATCTAACAAAAGAAGTGTGCATTGTCTATTGTCTTTAAATTGGTCTATTTGTGTTTTCAAATCAATTAGGACCGTTTCTGTTCCGTGGAGGGGCCTAAAGCTAGATTGTCTGAGCCCTAGGAGGTTATTGGTCTCGAGGTAGGTCTGGATTTGGATGTAGTCCGCTTTGTCGATGATTTTGAGTAAAAAAGGGACTGTTATTATAGGTCTGTAGTTTGTTGGGATGGTATGGTCGAGTGTGGCTTTTTTTAGTAAGGGAAGTACCCAGGCGTGTTTGAGATTTGTGGGTACCTGACATGGTTCCATGTGTTAATTCCGCCGCAAAAATATCGTGATGCTAAAATATCGCCATATGTTTGCGGTGAAATTCACACATGGACCCTGCGGGGGACACCCCCGCTCCCACACAATATCCCCCCCAAAAATATTGGCTATGGCGAACCAAACGGCAATATCTACGGTGATATTTTTGGTGGGGATATTATGTAGTGATACCCCTGGCATGTCTTGAAGGAAGCGTTTATTAATTTAGTTATAAATGGGGCAAGGTCTTTTGTTTTTTTAAACAATTGTTATTTTACAATCTACAAACATCACCACACACCCGACAGTGAAGGTTATAGGCATCCAGACATCATATGCATTGACATGAATGTATCACTGCCCTCACTTTCCCTCCCCCTTAACTCGAGCTTATCCCCTTGTACCTCCTATTATGATTCCTCCGGAGGCGCCCCTCCTTCTGTGCTCCCAGAGGTGGTGTGTTCGCTTGGGTGGGCTCCGATAATGTAGCCACTAGCTGTCTCCACGCCATCAGCGTTCCCACTTCAACCTCCTGACCCGCCCCCCCCTGTTAGCTGCTTCATACCATGCTGCCGTTTCTGCTTCAGCCCATTTAAACAGATCTTGCCACCACACTTCTATCTTGGGTCTCTGGTGCCCCTTCCACCCAATAGCTATTCTGCGTTTGACCAGAATGTAAGCCAGGTCCTCAAGTTTGCACACGTTTCATATTATGTGGTCTAGTGAATCCTCCCAACATGCACGCCCATACCAATTCCACGTCTAACTTAATGCCTTTCTCTGTGAAGCGGTGGGCAACCTCCCCCCAAAATGTCTGAATTTCCGGGCATGCCCAAAACATGTGCATCATTCCTGCTTTCATTTCTCCACATTTGGGGCATGTTTGTGTCGCTGAGCTCTTAAATCGGCCTATCTTTTGCGGGGTCATGTACGCCCTATGAGTCACATATAGCTGAATCTGTTGTAGTCTTGCGTTCCTGGACACTTTTTTATGGTACCCCTGTGCTCTTTCCCAGTCTTGCATGGCTTCCCCAGCATCCTCTTCCCACTCCAGTCTCAACTGGGTCACCTCCTTACCCACCCTGGACATTACCAGTTCATAGAGCCGGGATACTTCATGCCCTCCTTCTGAGATCGTATATTGTCTCTATGGCTGGGTCTGGTTGGTCTTCTAGCTCTTTTTCAGACCATGTGGCACCTATCTGCCTTACCAGTCTACTGTAGGTAATGTATTGCACTGGGTGTACCCCAGTTTTTTCCATTAGTGTTTCAAATTCTAATGCCCTCCCATCACGCCACACATCTCCCAATGTTGCTATGCCCACCAGTTCCCAGTATCTGCGCATCATCTTTCTCAGTTGCTCGTCTATACCCTTCAGCGCCACTAGCGGTACTTGGGGGGGGGGGGGGGGGGGGGGGGGGGGCACAGGGATGGGTTCTCCATGACCTGACATGCCTTGCGCCATGTCTTCCATTCTAGTTCTAGCAGCCTTGAGCGACCTTTTAGCTCAGATTTGGGCAGCCATATTAGTTCTTTCAGGAAGAACGGAGTACATTCAGACCACAACAGTCTGGACTCTGCCGTTGTGTCTTCAGTTGGCCAGATGGTATAGCTCAAAGTTGGGCAATTTTATGCCCCCTCTCTCGTATGTGTTTTGTAACTTCCATAAGGCAATCCTATTCCCGGTGTTTTGCCAGATAACACCTCTATATATGCTCTGTAGTTTACCGAAGAAGCGTTTAGGCACCATATATGGGATGTTCACAAAGTAGTGAAGCAGCCTAGGCAATACAACCATTTTCAACAGTGCCACCCTTCCCATCATAGCCAGGGGGAGTTTAGCCCAGAATTTCATGCTATTTTTAATGTTAGCTACTGCTTTCTCAGTGTTTGTTAATCTTCTGTTTCGTGATAAATGTCGATCCCCAAATATCTAAATCTTCTGGTCTCCCAGGGTATTTGCAGAACTGGCAGGTTTTCTTGCGCCATTCCCTTGTATCTCACAAGGGGAAATATGCACAACTTCTTGGGGTTGACCGCTATGCCGGAGAATAACGCAAATCGTTCCATTACCTCTAGGATATTTTGCAGGTTTTATTGTGGGTACCGCAGATACAGCAGCATATCGTCTGCATACAGTGATATTAGATGCGGCCCCTCCTTCGTGTGAACCCCTACCCCTTCATATTGTCTCAAATATATTGATAGAGGTTCCAGTGCTAGGATATACAGCATCAGGGACCATGAGCAGCCTTGTCTGGTGCCCCTGGTGACCTGCCATTTGTCCGCGATGATCGCCCCCGTTTTAACTCTGGCTAGTGGCAAGCTATATAACAATCTCACCCACCAAGTACACAGGCCCCGTTTCATATTCCTTCGGTGACGCCATCAGCCAGGGCCACCTTATCGAATGCTTTCACTGCGTCTAGTGAAACAATGTCTACTTCGTTTGTGTCTCCTGTCTGTTCTATGATGCGGTGGAGCCTTCTATTATTATCAGCTGTACTTCGAAGCGGGACATATCCAGTCTGATCATGATGTATAAGTTTGTTTGACCAATTTGAGTATTTGCTAGCACCGCCGTAAGTATTTTGCTGTCCTGGTTCAGCATGGACAGTGGTCTATAGGATCTACATTCTGTGCTTGGCTTATTGGTTTTGAGAAACGGGATAATTATTGCCTCTCTTAGGGATTCCAGTAATCTACCTGTCTCGAAGGCCTTGTTTAACATTGCCAATAGCGGGGGGAGCACTTCCACCCTATGTTTTATAAAACTTGCTAGGGAGCCCGTCCGCTCCTGGGGCTTTACTGGTGGGTAATTGACCACTATTTCCAACTCTTATAATGTAATGGGGGCATCCAGTTTCTCTTTCTCTTCTGCACTCAGTTTAGGTAACCCCATGTCCTCTAACGTCTCCCTCATCTCGTTCTCCTCTGCTCCTCCAGTGTCTTCATATAGGTGTTGGTAGAAAAAAAAAATTCAAAACTGTTTACACTCTCCTGGGTGTCCAGTATCTGGCTATTCTCATCCCTTATCTCTCATCGCTGGTCTAGGCGTCTCATTTTTATACAGCCATGCCAGCAACCGCCCCAATTTATCACCACCCGCGTGTTGTCTTTCAATGTATTTCTTATAGCTTAAGTTGCATAGTATCTCCCAATGCCCACCACATTCTTGTTGGAATTGGCTCATGGCTTCGGCATCCTCCTGCGAGGTGTCCCCTTTATTCATGATTGCTTCTAGTTTCCTTTCTGTTTCTTGCAACTTTCGTTATGTCTCCCTGGAGCCCTTTGGATTTTGATATAGCTGCACCCCTCACACCACCTTAAAGGCCTCCCACAGGGTACATTCCTTTGCTACACTCCCAGTGTTATTTTCAAAAGTTCCCCCGGAACTCTGTATCTTTCAGTGCTTCGGCTCTAAACCGCCATGTTGGGATCTTAGTCCTGGGGGACTGATGCTGCCATGTTAGGGTCAGGGGTGAGTGGTCCAATAGGACCCTTGCTTTGTATTCCGACCTCACCATCTCACCTGTGAGATCCAGGTTGGCGAACACATAATCTAGTCGTGTTTAGAGATTTTGTGGGGCTGAGTAGTGTGAATAGGGTCTGTTGTGTGGGTGGTGCAGTCTCCATATATCTTCCAGTTGGTAGTCGCCCAGCAGGACCTTCAGAGTTTTGGCTTGCAGGGTTAGGCTTGACAAACTTCTGGTCTGATCTGTCCACGCTGGGGTCCAACATACAGTTAGTCTCCTCCCCATATGACCGTACCCCCCAGGTGCGAGCTGACTTTACCGTACAGGGCCTTAAAGTAGGCCACAGTGTCCTGATTAGCATATGTGTTGATAATAGAAACCTCAGTTTTCCAGCATTCCCCGTATCGCCACCATGCTCCCATCCGACTTCACTGTGGACTGCAGCACCTGGAAGGGTACATGTGGCGCAATCCAAGTAATTACCCCCCTGGCATATGCCGAATACGTTGCACTAATAATGGTCCCCTTCCATTTTCTCTGTATCACCTCTTGTTTTTCTTTTGTGAGGTGGGTTTCCTGATGTAAGGCTGTCTATGTTCTGCCTTCTCAAGTACATCATGACCTTGTTTCTCTCCAGATAACTATTAAGTCCCCTGACATTCCAGGTCGCTATTTTAAGGTCTCCCATCTCTTATCCATATTCCCGCCTCTGTCCTCCCCAGTCTTCCACCTAACGCGCAGCAGCACCTGGATATAAGCTTGTTCCCTAACAAACCCCACTACAAACTCCCCAACTCCCATCCTGCCCCCCACCCTCCCCAACCCCAACTGTTGTCCAGCTCCATCCTCGGATCTCAGGCTTTCCCGCATCTAGTCCTACCGCGGTTATGCCGGTGCTAGGAACACAGCAGGGGGTTGCCACACTACCGGCAACCCAACTAATGGGGTGCGAGTTGGATCCTCTGTGCCTCCTGCATTTATACTACTTAGTGCCTTGCCCGCCAACATTCCCTGCAATTCTTCCAACTGCCATATGCCGGTCTATATTTAAGTCCCAATGTCTTTGTTTATACAGCCCCTCAGTTTTTGTTATTGTGGCTTCAATCATCCGTTCCGCCATCAGGCTGATCGTTCAGTCCCGACGGGCCATTCTGTGCATCCAACCACGACATAGCCTCTTCCGGAGTCTCAAAGAACAATGCCCTGTTTTTGTGAAATACTTTCAGCTTCGCCGGGTACATCAGCATGTATTTGTAGCTTGCTTTGCGTAATCGCCTCTTTACTATTCCAAAGTTTAGTCGCCATCATTGCACATGGAGAGTATAGTCCGGGTATGCCGTTATTGATGCAGAAGCTCTCCGTATTGTGCCCCCTTTTCGGGAAATGTTCCAGGATTCTTTCCTTCTCGACAGTTTAGTATCTTGGCTATGATCGGCCTTGGGAGGGGTGTGGGGGGGTCTCCTGGCGCCAGTCTCCTTGTTAATGCCTGGTGTGCTCTCTCCACTGCAAATCCCTGGTTGAGCGCTCCTTCGATTTCTTGCAGCAGCATGGTTTCAATAGTCTGTAGGGTTAAATCCCTCCTCGCCTTCTGGGAGCCCAATTATGTGTATGTTTCTGCGGGCCCATCCTTCGGCCTCCTCAGCTCTGTTTTCCAGGTTGCGCACCAGTTGACATAGTGTGTGGATCTCCGAAGCATATGCTGCACAGGCAGTCGTATAAGATTTAACTTCTTTCTCCAGCTCGCCTGTGCATTCCGCTATAGCTCTTACGTCTTGTCGCAGTAGGTTAACGTCCACCTGTACTGCATTGATCTTGAAATCGAGGGACGCTTTAAGGTTAATCATGGCTGCATCTAGTTTGGTCTCCCATGCAACCTTTAGGTCTGCTATCGCCTCCAGGATTTGCTGATCACTATGCCCAGGTACTGCATCTGTCTGGGTTTCTAGATTTGCTTCCGGTTGTGGTGTTTTTGATCCTCCATGGTGGGCTGTTTCACCTTCATTTTAAGCTGTTTGGATGCCATCCTACTCTCTCCGGGTGTCCTCGTCTCAGGTAATTGGGATCTGAGTTTCCTGTTGTGAAGACTTGCGTCATTTTGTTAGCACTTGGTTCAGTTCTGGGGCCACCCAGTTGCGCTTGCCTGCGCCATAATGCCTGCCCAGTTATTGGTGCTTTTTCGGTGCTCTGTAACAATGTGTCCATTAACAGTGGAAGAGCTTTTCTCTATATGCCACCCGGTTGTAGTTTCAGATTGTGGTTGCTATCACGGGTTTGGGTTCAATAAGCATGTTGCCTCCTTTCACACGGGTATCTCTCCTCCCCAGCATAAATTGCTACTCACTCCTGCGCTGTTGAGTGTTTCATGCAGCCATCACTCCTGGCTGCGTAGTTCTTGGGCCTTTTGGGGCAGTAGCGCGCCTTCCAGAGCAGCACAGGAGCCTGGCGTAGAACTAGCCTCAGCAGTTGGAGCCTCGTTCTATGGTGGCAAAGGTACGGATCACTGGGCTGCACTACTGTGCCCTTTATCCCAGCAGGTTCTCCTCAGCTACTCTTGTGGTGTTTCTTGGGGGGGCTCCGTCGTGCACCATCATGCGCTTACTACTTTACTCCTTTGCCTTCTGGGGCCCTGGCACGTTCGAGTCTTTTGTATCGGTAAGGGGCCTTCTTTGCTGGGCTGCTGCGGCGGACCCCTATTTTCCTTTGCCAATTGCTCCTCCCCTATTGTGTAATGTCAGATCCCCTTTGGCGCACCTTGTGCCTCTGTCTCATAGCTGTTCTTCTCCCCAGGACGCGGCTACATTAAGCTTGGCGGGCAGTTTTAATGTGCCGTTTCGCTCTGTTACTGTGCGTTCCACAGTGCAGCAATGTCCGCTCTGCAGATGCCCTAGTTGACTCCATTGCCCCGCTTACCCTCCGGAAAGCCAGGCATAATAAACATACAAACACATGGTTCTCATCTCAACTTCTCCAGATGCGCGCTAGAAAGAGCTGCACACTCCGCCTCGTTAGCCAAACCTTGTGACTCTACTGAATCAGCATTCAAGACTATTGCCAAAGAATATGAAACTGGCATCAAAGCAAAGAGCAATTCTTTCAGCACGAGGAAAGAAAATGCAAAACCAGGCTCCAAAGAAATTGTATTGTCAGAGTTGGAATCACCAGCTCCCACTCTGCCTTCCTTCCCCAAAAATGCAGACTGATGTAATAGTATCCAGTCTGCCATGCTTGACAAGCTCAACCTCCATGCTTGACAAGCTCAACCTCCTGCAAAGAAAAATCACTAGCCATCAACAGGCCCTAAACCAACAAATTGCTGACCTCCATTGTAAGACCACCCAGGACGCCCCCTCCTTTTTCTTCAAGGAAATGAATGAACAGGAAGTAAATACCCTCCTTAAATCAATCAAACCATCCAACTGTAAAGGAGACGCCTGTCCTGCACAACTCATCAAAGAGTGTGCCTCCACCTTAGCCCCTTTCTTGACGGTTTTTGTCAATGCCTCCTACACATGTCCCTGCATGCCTCAAAGAACCCTGGGTACACCTGCTCTTGAAGAAACTGTTGGGTGATTTTCCGACGGTCGGCAGGGCTGTTCGCGGACCTCTGGGGTTGGGGAGGCCCCAACTCCTCCCACGTCCCAAAGGAGTATGAGAGACACAAGAGCAAAAGAGTTACTGCTGTTTATTGCACAGACAGAGATTGCTTCTGGGATCACAGGTAACCCGGGAACCTCTCAGCAAGAGCGGGCTCGCAGGCCCTTTTTCTATCTGAATGATGCCACATCGTGCGTCACCTGGGGAACTTCCACCTAAACCCAACGCCACCTCCGGTTGGCTCCCCGAGTGGTATGGTTAGTATAGGCACATATAGAAAGGTTAGTTACTGGTAGAAAGAGTCAGGTGGTATGCTTGGGTTTTCCCTAAAATGTGTTACACAGAAATAGTTAAACAGAGAGAGGGTTAGTGATTGGCTGGGTTGTGATGTTATCAGTGGTTAGCCCCCCCGTGTCCTGATTGGTTTGTCCGCGAGCCCCCAAGCCTGGGACCATCATTCCCAGCTCGCAGTGTACCTGGTGTTGGAAACAATGTATGACTGTGTCGGTGGTGGACAATGGACAGGTCTGCCATTTGCTCCAGGAGCGCTCCTTTCTAACAATTGTCAGTGTCCTCTTTGTCACTTCATTGTTGCAGTTTGTGTCCCAAACGTGAGACCCCAGAGTTTTCCTGGTCCTTGGAACCTGGCATCACATCAGGTCGGCCTGGTCACGTTTTGCGAGACCGTGGCTGGAGCAGAATTACGGGGATTTGATTTGTATTTCAGCTCTGAGGAACGTTTAGTAATAGCAGGTGTAACCTTGGCGCGGGGAGCGCAGCGTGCAAGTTGCAACTTCGTGGCCTTGGCTGTGAGGCCCTCGTCAGGGTTTGTTCTGCATGATCAGCATTTTGCAGTTCCGTCTGAGCCGCTCTGGGCCTGGGACTCTGGTTTTGCGGCCTACTGTGGCACTGAGGCCTAGTCTATGGATGGCGGCGTATGGTTCATAACATGGGGTGTCGCGAGGGGCGACATGGATTCATATGCATTATTCCGGATACAGGGTTACATCTTCATGGGTTTAGTGGCGGGAAGCGTCTGAAAGCATGTACACGTCTTGTGTTTCGCCGGTGCTGTAGTTGGCCTATGTGAAAAATGACAACGATGCATATGTGAGTGTAAATGGTCCTCTACGTCATAGCACTGTGTATGTTCTTCGTGTGGATTGATGTATGTATGTATGACAAATGTGCTTGGTGGCACGTGTGTTCTTGTCTGCCGGCTATGTCGTCATCGCATCTCTAACAATGGCAGTGTTTTGTGGTTGCTGTCTAGTCGAATTGATCCATACGATTGGTATCCGCGCCATCTGAGGCTCTGGCACACGGTTTGATTGACGGGCAGCTTCCCTGGCTGTGTGGGGCGTGGTCACAGTGGATCTTGACATCTGGGGCAGCTGTGAGCGGATCGAATTCCTCCCGCGGTGGGTGCTTGGGTCGTGACGTTCTAGGCCATGGTCTGGATGAGAATCGGGGAAAGGGATCTACCCATTTTCCCTCCTCAGTCCCCCCTCTGGTCGACTTGTCGACCACAAAATTATCCACTCTTGTCTCCTCTTACTCGCCATACCTTCGTTATTCCAGCCAGGTGTCTGTACCGGTCCACATGATCTTCAAATGACCAGTACATATAAACTCATCCGCCACCGGGTTTGCAATAGACCCATTTCCCAACATAGCTTTTCGGGTTCCTTGGGTTCTCAACCTTTATTGATGGTGAATGCAAGTCTGCTTCTATCTGCTGGCACAGCTGTTCACGTTCCTTAATAATGTCAGTGTGTTGGTCGTCTTCAGCTGGCATTATGACGTGCATGCCGATCATTTCTTCAGCAGTACCCTTTGATCTCTCCTTCCATACCTTTTTCCCCATCAAAAAAGCCATACCTAAAATTATGCAACCTGCCACAACCTTGCGACCATCTGAGAGCCGTGATGGCATCCAGGACCAGATGTAAGAGAACCAGCTACCGTCCTTCTTCACTCCCTTTGCTGCTGCTTCTTCCATTTTGGTGTGCATCTTGGCCAGCTGCGATACTGCCTCAGATAACGTATCGTTGTCGTCGGCAGGTACAAAACTTGCAACACGAGCTTCCAATTGTTGCGCAAACACCTCCTTCCATTGCTGTCAAGAGGTCCTGCACATATTTGTTCTGTAGGGCCACCATCCTGATCACTCTTTATTCTTCCTTTATCGCGTTGAATCCGTTCACTGTGGAGTTGATGGTAATCATCGGCTCCCATCTGGTGATTTGTAACCATTTTGCATTTGCGTATGCTTGCACTCCTGGATGTATGATGGAGGAGAAGAACATTGCTGCTCTGCTAAATAGTCTGTGTGCTGGTGGGATGTTACTTAGAGCTGTTTCAGATTTTCCCCCACAGATAGTTCCCGGTCAGCGGTTCTCCTGGTCTCTTTACCCTAGATAAGTATGTAGTGTCGTTCCATTGCTGGCTTTCTCCCCTCTTCAGTGATCTTTTCTTCCTTTTATTCCCTTCGTCCATCTTAGGGAAACTCTCCATGTTGACATGCTTTTGTGGTACTACCAGCGATGGTACGTTGATGTGTACCATGGTGCACACTCCATTCCACAATTGTGGCAAGCTGTTGTATGCCTTTGCTCCACAGGCTCAATAGTGGTCCATCAATACTGATGTTGCTGCACGCCCTTCAGGAAGCTTGATCGTTCTCTTGCATCCTTCATTTGTTCCAACGTCAACTTCTCCATCATGCTGGTAACAGTGTTGGAGCTGTGAGCGGAAGTATTGTTATGGGTTCCTCCTCTTTATCTAACCATGTCAACAGTGCTGCACTCTTTGTACATTCCTTGTAGCATTTGCCATTTTCTTCTTGCACTTTCATCACCGGTGACTTTGCCCATGTCAACGTTTTGCTTCCCACAACTCCGTTCACCCATCCACCTTTAGTGTACACCTTACCATATATTAATATTCGTGGCCTTCCCCAGCATCCTGGTTCTCCAGCAACTTCATTTGCCTACCGTTCGCATGGTAGGTAATTCAATGTAATTTCTTCTCTCTCCTTTGTTGGGTCCCTCTGTTATGTACTTGATCCCTTTGGTCTGCTGCCACAATTCATCATACATTGGTAGTGTTCTGATGAAGTTATCTTCATAGGATTAAGATGGAAGTCAAGGTCAACCTAGTGTTGCTCTTTTCCCTTGAAATTGCCCACATGTTTGGAACAGTGCTAGATATAACAAGCATTCTGTAGTTGTTGCAGGTACTTCAGTTGCCACAAATGTTCTTGAGGCGCTCATGGCGTATGGGATCATGAGCACACATGGCAGTTGTCCTTTGTCGTGTCCTTGCCAATTTTGGACATGTGCTTATACCACATTTTAGAGACGTGTGCAGATTCTGTGTGATGTGTCTACCCCGTGTACATCAATGGAGATACTACTTTTATCCCCCTTTATTTTCGACCCGTGCTACTTGTACCACCTAAAACAGTGCTCCTTGCAGGCCTGGTGGGGGAGATATTACTAGTGGGAGTTGCAGCCACATAGAAAGCATAGTAGGCCTGCCAGACAGCGGCAATAATCAAACCAGTGGTGAAAAACATCCCTAACATTTTCATTACAGTTGCTAATAAAACTGGCATGTCCCTCTTACCTTTGCTGCAGTCCTGCAGCTACTTTACTTCTGATGATATAGGTGCCCGCCTGAACATTTCTCAACATGTACGTTATAAATGTTAGTATTTTTATTCGAGCCCTGATTATTAAGGAAAGCTGTTCACACACACTTTCCTTACCGTCCTATCTCTTAGGGCGTGTAATGCTGCATGGAGGTGTGGAAATGATTGAACTATTATCATAAGGAGCGTGTTATAATATACACTTCTTCTTAAGTATTTTGGCCTTTTTTATAACATATACAAACTGGTATGACAGTGCTTCTGGGGTGTTACCGTCCGCGGGTAGCATTTACTCTTGGGCAGTGGGGTATATTTCTTATCTTTGTTACACACACAATACCAATCCGCAATACCTGCTTATGCGATACAAAAAGAGAAGAGAGCATGCACGTGTTTACACAGTGTGGTGTATATTTCAAATTGGTTTAAAATGTTCTTCATTAACCAGTGATTGGGGGAGTTAATTTTAGCTAACTTATGTGCTTTGTCTGGGATCTCGTGATCATACGGTGGGCTATGGGTGATTGGTCGCTTATGTCCCTTGGGGTATCTGGTGTCTGCACTGTGGCGGTGTTGTTGTTGGTTGTTGCTGAAGTGTTGGCCCCTTTGCTGAGGTGAGGGAGGGTCTGTGCTTTGTAGAGCTTGATGTCGTGGATGTGCGTCCACACGTCTACCCCTGAGATTCACTGCTCTAGCGGCTACTTTGTCCACCAAATGCGGACCTGTAAATCTAGGATTGTTCCAAGTTCTGTGGAGATTTCTCAGGAGAACCTGGTCTCCCTCTTTCACTGTCCACTGTGCTGGTTGTTCATGTTCCTTGTCGGTTGCTTCTCCTTGCTGATGGTTCTTTGACCCGCCCTGTGTCCATTTTATCTGAGATAAAAGGGGCACTAGTAACCAAGGAAAAGACATATTCGTGCATTTCTTCACCAAAAACAGTGCTCGTTGCTTGGCAGTCAGTTTTGGCCATTGATGGTGGTGTGAGTGGGAGATGCATTTGACTACTTCTTCTGGGTAATTTTGGGTAATTACTTCTATTAGTTCAGCCAGTAGGAGAGCATGTTGTACCGGAGTACCGTCTGCTCTTCTGAATCCTCTTCTTTGCCATTTTATCAATCCTGAGTGTACTGTTGATGTAACATACGCACTGTCAGAGTATATGGTCACTCTTTTCTCATTGCCCTCTTGTAAGGCTAAAATTAGTGCTACTAGCTCTGCTGCTTGCGCTGAATAGTGTTGTGGTAACTGTACGCACTTCACCTGAACATATAAGACCAGTCTTCCTTCAAGCGTACTACTGCTGCTCTTGTCCTTCTTATCCCATCGCTTTGGTCAATTGTTGATGACCCATCTATGTACATGATTTCCCCCATCTCTAGGGCATTTTCCTCAATCTTCCTGGTGCTGGAGTAAATTTCAATAGCCTGTGTGCAGTCATGTGCATGCTCTCCATCTTCCACTACTTCTGCTATGAATCGTGCTGGGTTAACATTCCTGCAATTTACTATATTGAGCTCTGGTCTGGACAGTATGATCTCGTAACATGTAGCTCTGTGTGTGGTCAGTGTGGATTTTGGCTTGTTCAGTATTGCAAAGAGAGCGTGTTCCACGTACAGTGTGGTGGGGCATCCCATTGTTATTGAGGAGGATTTTTCTACTGCAAATGCTGCTGCGGCTGCGCTCTGTTCGCACGGAAAGTGGCCCATCATTACAGGATCCAAATGGCCACTGTAAAATACCACAGGTTTATGCCCCATGCTTGTCTTTTGTGTCAGTACTGCTTTCATTACTGCAGTATCACAATGTGAAAATATGTACAATTGTTCCTCATAGTTGGGTGTAGCCAGTACTGGTGCAGTTGAGATGGCGTGTGTTAATTCATTGAATGCCTCTCATTTCACTTGTCCATCCCAACTTCCTTTCTCCCCTCTGTGCTTCTCTAAGGGCCTCGAGCAGTGGTCCTATGTATGAGCTGTAGTCAAAGACCCATGCCCTGCAGTAGTTGCACAGGCCCAGACGTTGCTGCAACTCTTACTGTCTGCGGTGGTGGTGTGTTCGTTATTGCTTGTGCCCTTTGTGGTGCAATGTTCCTTCTCTTTTGTGAAATAATCTGCCTGATATAGAGCACTTGTTCTTAACAGTACTGCAGTTTCTCCTCGTCAACCTTGTACCCTTTCTCAGCCAGCACTGTGAGCATCTTTACAGAGTCCCTCCTGCACTTCTCAGTGGTGCTGCAAATGAGGTCATCTACATACTGTAGCACTGTGCTTTCCATCTAAATGTTTCCTAGATCCATTTGTATTACTCTGTTAAAGATGGATGATAATTCGCAGTACCCTTGGGGTAATCTAGTTTGTTTCCACTTTGTGTTGCGGTATGTGAAGCTTGTTAAGTCTTGTGAATAAAGGTGTGTAGAGGTTTTGAGAAAAAGGCGTTCTTGAGGTCGATCACAGTGAATCGTGATGCCTCTGCTGGTATTCCGCACAGTATAGTGGCTGGGTTAGCTGCTGTTGGGTACTCTGCTGCCACAATGTGATTAAGAGGCCTCAAATCCTGTATGAAACGCCAGGACCCTCACTTTGCCTTACGCACAGGATACACTGCTGTGTTGCATGGTGACTCTGATGGTACTAATATTCCTCTATCCACTAGGGAAGATATTGTCTCATAGATCCCTTCATCAGCTTCTTTAGACAGTGGGTACTACTTCACCCTGAGCAGCATTGCACCTTTCTTTAGCTTTATTTGTACGTCAATGCTTTTTATGCAGCCCACGTCATAGGGACTAGTAGTCCATAAGGAGGCGGGTAGAGCTGCTAAGTCTTCCTCATAGAAGGGTACTTGGTTAGGGGTAGGCTGCTTCTAGTGCCAGTGCCATCTTTTGAGCTACATCCGTATGACACTCTCAGCCAAATATAGACACTCATCTGGAACACCATCTCCCCATCTCCTTCCCCATCTGATAACAGTTCCTCATCTGACATATGCGTTAGCCTGCATCCTTCTGTCAATACTATCACTACGCTCCATGCCTTCCCTTCCTCATCCTGAGCGTGAACTGCAATGTAGTCTTGTGTTGCCACAATACTCTCGATGTCCACTGAAATTATCGCCCCCTTCCTCCTCACTAGTGGGTGTCTCTGGCCTGAAAAGATATGCTGCTGGTCTTCTCCACACCTTGCCCTCAATTCCTGGTAGCCACGCTACTGCCATGTCTGTTCCATATTGGAAGACGTCCCCGTCCACTGGTTCTGCCCTTGGCACTTTCTTGCCACAGTAAGCCTGAAGTATGTGCTGTGCTGTGACCCTGTTTATGCCTGGTGTGGAGCACACTATTCCTTTGTCAGTAAAGGATGCTATCATGTTGAGCCTGCTCATAATGTCTCTCCCAAGTATATTTACTGGTGATTGTTTTGAATATAGCAATGGTAGGGATAGGTTGTGTTCTCCAACAGATAAGGAGATGTTATCCATAAAAGGAACAAGTCCTCGAGCCCCAGCGAATCCTTGTGTGCATAGCATCGCCTGACAAGTTGAACTTCCCTTTCCCGATACAAGACCTAGTGGCACCTGTGTCTACTAAGAAAGAAAATGTTTTCTCACCTATCGCCACCTTTATGCGTGGCTTCTCCGCAGGGTTAGGCGTTACCGATAGGATGGGACCCAACAAGGACATCTGTGGGCTGTCCTATTGGGGGTATAGTAATTGTCCGTTTCCTGTGTATGGGTTCTGACCCAATATTGTCACCTTTCCCAATTGTGTCTGTTGAATTATGTCTACAGGTGAATTCTTACTGTCCTGTATTCGTGTGAGCTGTTGGACTGTATGGACGTGTTGTTGTTGTGGTGTTGCCATTTGCTGTTGTGCCTGCTGCTGTGCTGGTTGGTACTGCACCTGTGGTGTGTCGTGTGAGTTTGTTGTTGTGGCTGTGGTAGCATTTGTTGTTGTGCCTGGGTTTGTCACCTGTGGATGCCGTAGTTTTTGTTAGTACTGTTGTCCCCCATTGTAACCCTGTTACCCTTGCTCTCCCCATCCTGCTTGTGCCGCTCTTGCCCTGCATGTGCATGGCCCGTGTCCTACCAGTCCACATGTCCAGCACCTTGGTGGCTCTCGAGCTTGCCACGGGTACCCCTGAAGTCCATATTGGTTGTACCCTCTGAACCCTCCTCCTTGCTGTGGTATGAAAACAGAAAAAGAATATCGAGGCTGAGTACCCCAAAAGGAAATACACCGAACACGGGTTACAAAGGAACATACAAAGTACTTTATTTTATACTGAATCCAGTTACAAAAACAGAGCAAAATCAGATAGCTATCGGCCCCCAGTACAACACAACGAACCCCAGCGTGGTTCAGTGTGTTCAGTGAGAGACGCTGTACATTAGAATGCATTCGCTTTTTATACATTTAGTGGGCGCGATGTCCAGCCCCACTTTGGGTTAATATTCCTTTTAATACATCACCGATCTAGGGTTCGAGCCAAGTCTCAAATAACCCCATATAACTGGTTTGCCTTTAATACATGTATCAACAAGCGTATGCAATAACTGTGTATTTTAAAGTTTTCCATGCAGGCCTTCTTAAACATTAATACAATGTAGTTAAACAGATGTTCTTCGTTCAGTATTTGAATACATTGTCTCAACATATGCTCATGGATTAGTTTCATTGCACGAGTAATCCTTCTACACATAGGTCAATGAAGGACAAGGTCTAGGTTCATGACCTCAACAAGTGGTCTGCAGGCAAATTACACATTAGCTATGTACAGAGGTCAAGACGGCCATGTTGTATTCTGTAATGATATCGTCCGCCATTTTAGCTCACAGGGTGACTTTTACACAACGAATCCTAAAATGGCGGTTTGACCTAAAATGGTGGCTTACATGGATTTAAGGTCAAGACCTTGCAACACAGATTTCTTTTGCAAGCGACTTTCGAGCAGCTTGGCGTAGGCCAATATTAATATATTTATTACAATAGGTGGCACAATATACTTTCTATTTCGACAAACCCTCCTTTTGGCCTATGCCAAGTGCTAAAAACTACTTTGGATCTCCTTGAAAATAACTCCATGCATCATTGTCCATGCACCCTGAATCACTATCAGAAATATCTATTGCCATTAGGTCTTTTGCTAAAATATCATTCAATACGTATTTTTTTGGAAGTCTTATCGGGGGCATACACTTTATGTCCTATCGAACCTATCGCTTGTGCGCAACATCCCCCTAGTATCGAACACATGCCAGGCAGACACTGAATACAGCAACAAAGAAACAACAGTAGTACCAAAATAATCAATAAGACCAAAAGCACCTTCCAACCCCAAGATCGCAAGAAGTCCCAGAACCAAGCGCTCAGATCCCAGTTTCCCTCAGGAACATGCACTTCGGAACTAAGTACGTGCAGATTCTGTATTGCCTTGAAGATAGTTGGGGAGGAATCTGGTGCGAAAACACAGCAAGTGAACCCCACTAATTTGCATACTCCACCACGCTCAGCTAGAATGATATCTAATGTCATTCGATTTTGAAGTGCTACTAATCTTATCGCCTTTTGTTCTAACGTCATATTATAGAGTATGTCTGTGGTCCGGTTGATGGTTCTCTCCAGTACTCTCGCTAGTTTTCTGATATCTTCTGAATTCGCTATCTGCCCCCAAAATGGCACAACTGATTTATCTATATCTCCCAAGACTTGTGCTGGGGTGTCACCATTCCCATCCCGCCGTGGACGAGCCTTCGAAACTTCTTTTGTACTAGCTATAAACACCCCAGGTAACATATCCCTAAATAACAGGTTCCCTGCCAATCCCTGGGCAACCACGGGAATGCTACATAACCGCAGAAAAAGTAGATAGTTTCGCCTACATACAAAGGTCTGTTCGCCCCAGTCAAATTTGCAACTCTGGCACAACCTAAAAAATTTCCCATTGACTGAGTTCCATTCCTCTGTATGCAAAAATAAACTGAATCGGGGCTATGGTTAACAGTGTAAGGAGGCATGGCATCCTTATTGCCTATCGGAGCCATTTTAAAGGAAATCAAAGATTGGAAAGGACGAGACAGTTTGTCAGAAGGCCTAATAGAAGCAACATTCGGTTTACTCCTATTTGCAAAAAGCGAGCATCCCAGGGGAGTCAAACACGTTCCTCAAAACTATTCAAATTGGTGCCATCAAAGTTCCCTGAGATGCTATCATTCCATCGGCCAAAGAACAGTGCTCTAAGAGAAGCATAGCAGGCAGTTGTCAACGGGAAAGGATGAATATACCAACCTAGCCCCTTATCGCTGTGTTGTGGTAAATGTGAGCAGACCCAGCAGTTGGATTTATTAAAAATGGCATGTGTAGCATTCATAAGTAGTAGAGTGTTATTGTGGTACCTTTGTCTGTGCTGGGAATCCTGAGGGGATAAAGTGTGCAAATGTACAAAGGGAGTAGGAACAATGGGTGTACTTTCAGTAGGCAACAAAAGTTCTAAAGAGTGAGTTTCCTCGAGGTACCATAATCCTAAGGCAGCGACTATTAAAAAACCAAATATCATAAGAATACAGCAATACGTTTTCGCGGCCCAGGCATTTTGTCCATTGTCCCGGTTGGTCACCCCCTTTACAAGTCCCATACGAGCGGTAGCGGTGGCGGGCATCGTAGTCTTCAAACGAACACTCCAAAGTTTGTTGCTGGCGACCTCCCGGTCGAGCGACTTCTTAGTCCTTCCACCACCCCAGCCAACAGAATCCCCTTTCTCAAATTTGGGCAAAAAGCAAGCCCTCGATGACTCTTTTCCTTCTCCGAATGCACAGCCGAACCGTGCCGTAAGTCTCTCAGATGCACAGAAAAACCGTGCGGTAAGTTTATCTTCGTGGTCGCAGGTTATATCGTACTTTTCCTGGTACTGATTGATCCGGAAATAATATGTCGTCACTTCCTGCTGGAAGCAACGTGTCGGAGGAAAGTGAAGGGGCTGAATTTGAAACAGCCGTTTCCGGGTGCAAAATTTGTGGAGTGTGGAGACAAAATGGCAGCTTCCCCAAGCCTCCCGGGCTCAGAGATATTCTCCGACACACACTCAGTGCTGCTTACTGCTTTGGGATCATTGGTTGCAGTACCAGCGAGGGGTTCGGTTTCTTCTGTAGCGTGTGGCACAGGGCGAGGAAGTTTCTTGATGTGCGACGCGTGGATCCAGTTCTTTCGTCCAGCTACCTGCACCGCTGGCAGGGTGACCAACAGGACTTGGAATGGCCCACGCCAGAGAGGCAGGTGGTGCGCTCAAATGATTTGACGAGCACCCAACTCCCAGGCCGTATGCCATGGTCCGAGCCCCCGTATCGCACAGGTAAAGCTTCTCGTACCTGGTGATAAATCAAATGCAGGTTTTTAGTCAATTGGCTACAATAATCTGAAAGTAGTACATTTTCAACGTTCTTTAAAGTTCGACATTTTGGAAGGTTCCAGATATTGGCAGGTCTCCCCACTACCACTTCTTAGACTCTTCCATTGTGGCATCAGCTTGGATATACCGTACAGACCCAACACCCTCCTCTATTACATAGGCATCTACAGTCTCCCTTGAAACATACATCTCCTTGAAGAGATCTGTGGCAGTTTGTCTAGCTATCTGATCAGCGAAAGCATTCCCTTTTCCAATATCCTCTACAATCTTTCGATGTGCTGCACATTTCATAACTCCTGAGTAGGGAGCGCAAGCGCTGAGAGTAGTTGCATTATTAGGGAGCCATGTTGAATCTTGGTGCCATGGGAAGTTAGGAACCCTTTCTGACCAAAGTCTCCCAAAGTTGTGAACCACCCCAAAGGCATACACTGACTATCAGTATATATATTTACTGCAAGCCCATCGGGAAGTTCACAAGCTCGTGTCAATGCTATAATCTCTGCAGCCTGCGCAGAATTATGCGTAATTCTTAGTTTTCACAACCGTGCTCAATGTAGTGATTGCATAAGCGGCTGTTGATGTACCATCCGGAAGTTTAAAGCAGGAGCCGTCACAAAACAGCTCTCCTTGCGGATTATCCAAAGGAGTATCTTTCAAATCAATTTTACTCTTTGTTTCTTGTTCGGTCATATACAAACTTCATCGCCGCAAGTAGTATCTTGTGGAAAAGATAGGAGTTCAGCCGGATTAAGGACACAACACCTCTTAATTTGAATGTGAGGAGCAAACAAGATCAATTCATATCTTGTCGACCGTGCAGAAGTGAGGTGTTGCGTTTGAGTTTGGTTCAGTAGAACATCTACAGAGTGAGGCACCATAAGGGTTAGATCATGGCCTAGGACCATTCCCTCACTCTGTTTTACAGATGCGGCAGCAGCAGCGACAGCGCGCAAACATCTTGGCAAAGCGCATGCTACAGGATCAAGGGCGGAAGAATAGTAACCGCACGGCCTATTCTTCCCTCCATGTTCCTGCGTTAATACAGCCAAAGCACATCCATCACATTCATGCACAAACAACACAAAGGCCTTTTCATAGTTTGGTGTGCCCAAAACTGGTGCAGAGCATAATGGAGTCTTAAGCAAGTCAAACGACTGCTGGTGTACTGCGTTCCATGGCAATGGCGAAGAAATGCCCTTCTTTGTCAAAGCCACCATCGGTTTGATCACTAGTGAGAAATTCGGGATCCACAACCTACAGTAAGAAGCCATACCTATCAAGGCCCTAACTTCCTTCTGTGTATTTGGGACAGACATGCCAGAAATGTGTTTTATTCTTTCAGGTGTCGATCTTCTTCCCTCCTTTGACAGGAGGTAGCCTAAATAGGCGACCTCCTGACAACAATATTGAAATTTTTTAAGCGAAGCTTTGTGACCATGCTTAGCTAGATGAATAAGAAATAACACAGTGCCCTCCTTCCAGGCACTCTGAGTCAGCAGCTAGAAGCAAATCGTCAACGTACTGAAGCAAAGTACAGGTGGAGGGCAATTCAAGGGTATCAAGTTGTTCTCTCAAAGCCCTACTATAAATACTAGGACTCTCTGTGTACCCTTGAGGTGCACGAGTAAATGTAAACGAGCCTCCCCCTAAGGTGAACGCGAACAAATATCTACTATCCTTGTATATAGGAATACTAAAGAACGCATTCTTTAAGTCCACAACACTGAAGTAAGTAGCTGTAGCTGGAATCATGGTTAGGATTGTCGTTACATCCGGCACAATTGGAAATTGTGGTGCCACAACTTTATTAATGGCACGTAAATCAATTATAGAATGGAATTACATTATCGCCTTACTTGTACACGGGTAAAATCGGACTATTACACAAACTTCCTGAAATTTCTTCAATCACACCGCGATGCACAAAATCGGAAACAATACGTTTCAAAGCTCGCTCGCCCTCAACTGAAATCTTATACTGGGGAATGCGTGGCAGCTCAATTCCATGTTTCAAAACTATCTTAACAGGCTCAATCTGTAAAACACCAACATCATTGTCTTCGACAGCCCACAAGCTCTCTGGTACATCAATGAATTCTGGAGGCAAAGGTCTAGTCAAAAATTGCGAGGCAGAAAATTGCTCTGGTGAAATCGTTAAGCGCACTCCATCAGAAGAACAATAAATCACTGCATTGGGGGGGCGTGGCCAACTGGCGACCGATGAAGACGTGAGCCCGTAGAGCTCCCGAAGCCGCCAGCTACATCCTGAAATATCCTGCGAATTTGGGCTAATCCAGCCCAAAAAAGGTTCCTACAGGGTGGCGGAACCCTAGTAGGAACGATATCTGCAACTGGGGCTGATTCCGAAGCGTCAATCCCGAGATATCGGCATTTAGAAGGAGAAGCAATCGGCGCCAAACGGAAATCAAAATGGCCGACAGAGACACAATCTAGACCCACAGGCGCTGCCTCTCGTGGAAATCGAAAGAAACTCGTCTGAAATTGGGAGGGGCCCATCCCGCAGATCCGACGCCAACCACCGCTGGGGGACTCAGCCGCCCAAGCTATCAGTGCTGACTCCCCGCGGTCCTTGCTGGGACGCCCATCTTTCGGAATGACCTCCGGCTTCGCCGAGGCCTGCAACAACAACGTACTTTGCGGGACCAGCACGACAGACCAAGCAGAGCAGGCGCTCCGATCCTTCGTAGAGCGCCTGCCGACAGCAGCAACGGCCGCTGCGGTGCTGAACGAAACCTGGTGAGCGGTATACGGCGGAACCGGTAAGGAGGAAGGGGAGGAGGGGAGACGCGATCCTGAGACACCGAAACTTAGCAAACGGCACCCCGGGCTTACCGTCCGCCAGCCCGCCTACGCTTCCCCGACCTCTGCCAAGAATAACGGGGGGAAACCCAAGAGCAGCACCCCCCCACACACCGGACATGGGCAAAGATAGGCTTAGAAGAACTGGAACCCAGAACACAATGGAACAATACACAACGCCTGCCCGACATCTTCCACGGCCCAGAATAGAACCGATGAATCACCAGACCCTGAGGCCGACATATCCCTTAGGGACGTGATGAATGCTATCTCCAATTCTCGATCTGCTATGGAAGTCAAAATGGATAGCATCTGTACGGAGGTCTCCCTGCTGCGCCATGACCTGCAGAAATTATCATCTCGTACAGGGGAGGCGGAGGCGCGCATATCAGTGGCAGAAGACAATGTGAGAGGCATGGGCCAGCAAATGAATGCAGCACTAGGTCGCATTAAACTACTGGAGGAGAGGGTGGAAGAAGGAGAGGGCCGATCGAGAAGAAATAATATCCGCATCCTCGGCCTGCCAGAGAAAGAAGAAGGACCCAGCATGGAGCTGTTCCTCGAACAATGGCTCGCCGATTTATTCGCTCCCAAATCTCTCTCAAACTTCTTCTCAATTGAACGGGCACACCGGATACCAACTGGCAGACCAACTCCCGGAGCACCGCCACGAGCGATAATAGCCAAGATCCTAAATTACAGAGATCGCGACGCGATACTCCACATGGCAAGGACGAAAGGAGCCATGACCTATAACGGCTCCAGGATAGCCTTCTTCCCCGACTTCACCAAAGAGGTACAAAGAGCAAGGCAATCCTTTGACACTCTCAAAAAGCGATTACAAGGGCTGAATGTGAAATATGGTCTGCTATTCCCAGCCCAGCTAAAAATCTTTCATAAGGGCACTACTGTGCATTTCACTGATCCAAGAGAGGCATGGAGCTGGGCGGAACGCAACCTAGAAGGTGAATGGAGAAGACAGGAAAACCGTAGAAATAGACCCCGACCAAACAGGCCACCAAATGAGCCGCCACAGCAACCGATGGAAGAAATACCACAGAATGCCGACGCCTAAACACAACCGACAAACATACGGAGGCACGAGCAGGAAAGAACACTACTCAGAACGGCTGGCGGCTGCGTTAAGACACATCACGTAAGCCACCCCCCCGATTGCAATCGGTATAGAACAGACCCTGCAATCACCCGCCGTGGTACCACCAACCCACGGCGGCCTAAGCAAGTTACGGACTCTTCACTACGGCACCTCCACTGCCACAGTGACAAGAGATACCCCAAGTTCAACGGTTTGATTAAGTTTGGTTGTGTGGGCGACAGATGCTTCAGTTGGGGAAGGAGTATAGGGAGGGGGGTAAGTTGGGATTTGTTCACGTTCTTTGCTGGCAACAAGGAAAGCACGGCTTAGACAACCACGCTGAAATGGGAAGACAACAGGGCAGTCCAAACACCGATAGCGCAGGACTCCTCTCGTCTAAACTGCTACCAATGGCACAGACATACGAACAAGATAAGAAATGAGTGCGAAAGGGACAGACACCAAAAAACTTAACATCATGACATGGAATGTCAATGGCCTGGGAAGCAGTATCAAGAGAAGACTAGTAACACAATACCTGAATCGAAACAACCCGGATATAATACTGCTTACTGAGACACATTTGGCCGGCACAAGATGCCAATTTTTCAAAAGAACCAAATACCGTACAGCAATACATGCAGGTTTCTCAATGGGCTCGAGAGGTGTGCTTATATTAATACACAAAAGAATCCCTATAGAGATATCCAACATAACCCAGGACACCGGAGGGAGATTTGTCCACATAAATGGAACGCTATGGAATCAAACCATTGCCATACTGGCGGTCTATGCTCCCCCGGCGCTCACAAATACCTTACTCGACGACATCACACCGATCATAGCCAACAACACTGCGGATATACTAGTTGTAGGTGGAGACTTCAATGATGTAATGGACATTAATCTAGATCGTACACATATCAGGGGGAGAAATCCGATGATACCGACGAAATTAGCCATCTTTGCCACAGCATTGGGACTGAAGGATGCATGGAGGGATCTGCACCAGATGGAGAAACAATACTCTTTCCATTCAGGCGCGCATGCATCGTTGTCTAGACTAGACTACTTCTTCCTCCCTAGTGTAGACATACATAAAGTAACGGAGGCAACACTCCAGCCCAGGGGGATCTCGGACCACTCACCGCTGAAGATCCTACTCTAAACAGAACGACCCAGGCCTCCACTGACTTGGCGCCTGAACTCGTATTATCTAGGGTTCAAAGAGTTAGTAGAAAAGATGCGGGAAGCCACTGTCTCATATTTTGAAACAAACCAGGACTCGATAGAGGACCTAGGAACCATATGGGAGGCGTACAAGGCAACCCTGAGAGGGGTAGTACTGAGCTGGACTGCTGCACACAAAAAAGCGCACAGGAAGGAGGTTGAAGACGCTGAAACAGAGGTCAGAAACGCTGAATTGCGATATATAAACACAGGCGCATCAGATGACAACGGAGCCCTGCAAGCGACACAAAAGAAGCTGCATGATGTCACACTTACCTGTGCGAAACAGGCACACAGGACAATGCGTACCAGGCTATACGAGACTGGAGACAAGGCCGGCAAAATGCTGGCGTGGCTGGAAAAAAGAGAGGAGGGTCAACACCAGATAAGATGTATCACTACCAGGAATGCAGAACAGACCTATACCGACTCAAGCATTGCTGAAACCTTTGCAGAGTACTATGAGGCATTGTACGCTCCCCCGACGACTGCACTGGATCCCAGCATCCTGGACACACTTACCATTCCACACCTAAGCGATACGCAAAGAGCGAGTTTGGAAACAGATATTACAGAGGAAGAACTGTCGACAGCCCTATCCCAACTCCAAAATGGGAAAACCCCAGGGCCTAACGGCTTCCCAGTGGAAGCTTGGAAAAAGATCGGCAATGAGCACATAGTACCACAGATGCATAAAATGTTCCTATATGCCAAAGGTAGAGGAATTCTGCCCCCGGACCTGAGAAAGGCCACTATAGTGGTGATACATAAGGAAGGCAAACCAGCAAACATATGCAGCTCCTACAGGCCGATCTCACTTATAAACATAGAAGCTAAGATACTGGCCAAGATACTGGCTAACAGGCTCCAGACAGTCATACACACCCTTATCCATCCAGACCAATGTGGCTTTATGCCACAGAGATCCACACGAATGAATATCCACAGACTACATGCCGCCATTGAGAAGTCTCCATCGCTGCGGGATGCACTAGCACTCCTCGCGATTGATTTCGAAAAAGCCTTCGATTCAGTCCACTGGGAGGCCTTGTGGAGCATTATGGGTAAAATGGGGTTGGGTGAGCAATTCATAGGCTGGGTCAAGCTGTTCTACAACACACCGACAGCTGAGATAAGGGTAAACGGGTGGACATCACGTAGTATTAACCTGGGTAAGGGGACCAGGCAGGGCTGTCCCCTTTCGGCAATGCTATTTGCACTGGCAATCGAGCCCCTGGCAATAATGCTGAGAGAATCACAGTTGTGGAAGGGGTTCCAGTGGGCCCGAGATTGGGAAGATAGGGTTTCCCTCTATGCCGACGATTTACTGATCTACATGAGTGATCCACTAGTATCATACCCCATCGTCACCCAAATACTAAATAGATACGGAGCATTTAGTGGTCTACGGGTAAACTATAACAAATCCATCCTTTTTCCTATCCAAGGAACTGATACGACAGCTCTACACAATTGCCCATATAGAGTAGAAACCGAGCATTTCAGATATCTTGGGGTACAGGTTACGACGGACCTCACGCAATATGTTCCCCAAAATCTCCATCCAATCAGAGATAGATTCGCGAATGATGTGAAACACTGGATGACCCTACCCCTCACCCTGCTAGGAAGGGCGGCAATGTTTAAAATGCTCACTCTGCCACGATTCGTGTACATCCTCCAAAACGCCCCACTGTATGTACCCAAGATAGAATTCCTAAAAATAGATGAGACTCTCAGAAAGCTCCTTTGGGGTGGAGGGCACCCACGGATCGCGCTCAACACCCTACAACGTTCCGTATGGGAAGGAGGTATAGGACTGCCCCACCTACAAACATATTACTGGGCAGCCCAGATGCCGGTGATAAATGATATCCTGCATAACAACCCTGAACTACCACACATTAAAGCGGATAGCCAGATGAGTGCCGGGCTCACCCCATTAGAGACCCTCTACAATAGTAGGGTACGCATGATCCCCAACACGATTAGAGCACATAGAACGCAAATATGGCTAGATGCACATAAGCACCTGGGATGGGATGGGAAACTCACGCTGGCACAGCCCCTATGGCGTAACAAACGTCTGCCGGAGCTAAGTAAAATCCCGAAATGGGCGACCTGGGAATCAGCTGGGATAACAAGGCTAGCAGACATAATACAAGATGGAGCAATCATACCATTCCAGACCCTGCAGGACAAATTCAACCTACCCCCCACAGAACACTTCCATTACAGACAAATACATCACGCACTTATCACATGTGAGATCGACCCACCGAACATTCCAGATTGCACACCAATTGAGAGAAACATCGTGGTAGATCGTATCGATAATAAAATAACCTCCACAATGTACAATGCAATAGCCTCTTTCGCCACAACGGAACTTACAGACCTGAAAGCAAAATGGGAAAGAGATGTGGGACCAATACAACCGGAAGAATGGATCAAAGCACTCATGTATCCGAGAGAAATTGCCATCTCGGCTAGAATCAGATTGATCCAACTCAAAATTCTACACAGGGTATACTATCCGAGAGAAGCTTTACATCAATGGGGGAGAGCAACTGATCCCAACTGTCTAAGGTGCCAACAGGCGAGGGGGTCCTTTTTTCACATCTTGTGGGAATGCCCACGAATCCAAATTTTCTGGCAGAAATGTTGTGACAGGTTATCGGCAGTCATCGGCCGACGAATACCCATGGACCCCAAATTGCTATTACTAGGGATGGATGACGACCTAGACATCCCCCGATATGAGAGACTCATGCTGGCAACAACCACGGGACTCATAAAGAGGAATCTGGCCCAATTGTGGGGCTCACCCTTATCCCCTCAATGTGACCAATGGATGACAGACGTGGATATCTGTGTGCAAATGGAAATGAGAATATACACTACCAGAGGGTGCCCAGGGAAAGCACGCAAGATCTGGCAAAAATGGGAAGACACGTAGGGCTCTGCGAACTCATGAATAGACTTGACAGGGAAAGCACGCAAGATCTGGCAAAAATGGGAAGACACGTAGGGCTCTGCGAACTCATGAATAGACTTGATAAACGTTTGGAGTCCTGCGAAGACTCATCTGCACCATGTATAATTTGGACGCCTAGTAACCCATTTCATGAAGGACCTAAAACTCTGAAATTTGCAATGTGCATGAAGAGCTGTGCTTAGTGATTGCCTGTATGCCCGAGCGATGACTTGTTATTAACTTGTATGTATATGTTTACGTTTATAAAATGAATAAAACATGTTATCAAAAAAAAAAAAATAAATCACTGCATTTAATTCTTTTAACAAATTCAACCCCAGCAAGTTCTCTCCGCAATCCAAAGTCAACAGAAATGTTCACTGGTCTGTAAAGGGACCCAAAGAAATAGGTACCGGCATAGAAACTGGACAAACAACTGGTGTACCGGAAAACCCTACAGAAACATTGGTTTGTCCTGACAGTGGAATGTTTGGAACCCGCAAATGATCAATGGAACACTTCTGTGCTCCAGTGTCTATCAAAAACTGATGTTTCCTATTTCCCACCACCATTTCAATGTAGGGACCTTTCTGATTGACGGGAATAGGTGTAGGTTCCAAACCCTGCTTCGGAAATCCTAACGAAACAGAATATCATCAAAAGGAAGCTCTTCAGATATATATGCAGCGGAAGGATGACCAAATATATTCCTGGTGTCCGCACTCATAGTCTGATTGTCCTGCGAAAAAGCTTGCTGAGGGTACTGTGTAAACTGACCTCTACCAGTGCCCCTTACGCCCGAGCGACCTCTGGGTCGCCTACCCATATTACCAAATGTATTATTCGACCTTTGTTGAAGGACGGGGCATTGTGCTCGCCAATGACTCACTCGACGACAATAGGCACACTGGTTAATGTTCACAGGACCCAAGGGCACATTACCCTGCGGGACATACTGACCTCTAACCTGAGAACTACCCCCTCTGGGGCCCCTAACAACAATTTGCTGCAATAGCAATTTAGTTTTTAAATCACCTTTCCGTTTTTCAATCCTATCTTTTTCATTATTGACACGGTTCTCATAGTACTGAGCCATGTGCAGTACTTCTGATTGTGATTTCGCCTGCCAAGCGCTCTCAGAAGACATAATTTGTGACTGGATGTCAGGCAGCAATCCACATACTAATTTGTCCACAAATAATCTTTTCCCAGACTCTGTGCCTAAGTCTTGTCCACTGAAATCTGAGAATACCTGTTCGAACCGATTAAAGAACTCAGTAGCACCTTCAGACTTTCCTTGGACACAGGCCGTAAGTTTGTCCCAAATAATTCTCTTTTCGGGAATTATGGTTTTTAATTTAGCAATGATTCTATCAGGCAGAGTTAATATCACCTGTTGCGGTCTTTCGCCAGCTGGCCTTTCCCCATAGAGTCTGGTTATATTCGCCCATGTATCTCCCAACCCGGGTACATCGTCAATAGTTCTAACTTGTTTCCATAAATCTACGGGCAGGAGTACAGGAAACAACAAATCAATGTCACCTAAGGTGAACACTGAGGACTGCAAAACGGATTCTATCTCTTTATAGAACCCTGTCTGATTTTTCCTAATATTGGGGATAGATTGCCTAATAGTATTCACCTCCTGTCTTGAGAACGGGACGTGAACAAACTGTGATACATAATGTGCAGGAATGTTCACAGCGACTATATTATTTACAGCATCGGCCGCAACCTCAACCTTCGGGACAAATGTCGGAGGAACCTCTGTCATAGGCAACTGAGAAATAGGTCACTCCGAACGCTTACTAAGCAACAGAGCCAAGTCGAGCGCTAAGGCAGTCGAAGAAGTGTCAAGTGAAAAAGCTCTCTTATAAATGCTCAATAACTCTGTGGGGCAACTAATCTTCCTTTTTACACATTCATCCTGCAGGTATTCTACCATTACCTGTATCACTTTCCTCTGCATTTCTAACGTATATTGACTATATGCGTCATATACCTCAACTGGAGTTATCGTTATGTCTGAAATCCATCTAATCGTGTCTTTCTTACAAATTCACATTTACTCCGATATCGGTTTACGACATGGAAGGAACATTTCTGTACATACATATTCTCCTCTTCATCCTCATTCTGTAACTTTTCTAACTCCTTTCTATACCCAAATAACCTCTCAACATGCTCATTTACCTTCTCCACAGTGTCTCTAGAAAGCGCTAGAGTATTTAGATCCCTTTACCCTTGCGGAACATCCGCGTTATTTAATCTTCCCCACATTATACATAACTGAATCCCTAAACCTTCAATAAAAACATTTTTCTCAGGAAAATTATCCTTATTACAAAGTGTGGCAAAAACACTAGCTTGATCATCCTTCTCCATACAATGCTTAGCCCATGCAATTAACTCACGTTCTTCTCCGGCGGTACAGTATTGCGAGTGACAACTTTTGTTCCTGTACCTCGATCGATTACAAGCGGCTCAGGACCACTTGGGAGAGAGGGAGCAGGCAAATTCGATGGAGGTATTATAACTGGTGCTATAAAAAGAGGATTAGGAGCAGGTGGAGGGATAAAAACCGGAGGAATAGGAACAGGTTGGCAACGGAGGTGGCGCAGAGGCACCATGCCTTCGTTCATTTAATATTTTGTCAATAAACTCATCAGAAATATGAAGATCTTTAGAAGGATAGATTTTCTGAATTCCAAGTGAGAAAGTCCTATCCATATTTTTAGTCGCCTCAGACTGTTTGTTTTGGTCATATAACAATGCTTTTTCAGCGTTCGTTTTATGACGACGTGCATGTTTCTCTCTACCTTTAAGTTGTTGCAACGCTTCTTTTTTCCATTTCTGCAAAACATCAAATGCTGCAGGTCTAGCCTTTTTCTTTAACAAGACTGACTCCAAATATTCAATACGAGGGATCTCAAAACTACCATTGATTGGCCATTGAAGTTCGGAGGCATGTCTGGTTTGTCTGTGCCAAATATCATTAAATACTATACTTCCAATGCCATGCTTACAGTACATACCGGCGACCCCTCCTGTGGTGCGGGATGGCTAAATTCCAAAGATTGTCTATCACTGCAGAATAATGCCCTAAAGCAGGTAAACAATTTCCCAGGCATATCTCAAATTCTTGGTGTTACCTGGTCAATAATTGTGTCTGCAGATACAATGCGCCAAAATTCAAATTGCCAGGGTTAAATTAAGAATTGGGTCACGACTCACCTGGACAAACCTAAGGAGGACCGATCGGTACTTCTAAGAATCTTACCTAACTAATCTTACCTCGTGTATGGTGATTTCGGCAAATCTGCCCGCCTCGATAAGTGGACCCTCGTCAAGATGCTGTCTCGGACCACACGCTCATCGTCCAAGGATCGGGTCGTGCAGCGCTGTTGAGGTGTCGCTTCTCGTTCAGGGGGCCCTTATGCCACACCGTCCGATCCCGGTCCAATAGCGTGCGTCTACCTTCAACAATCCGGCATCAATCTTGAGGGTCCCTATTCGGGCGCCAACTGTGAAAACCGAAAAAAGAATATCGAGGCTGAGTACCCCAAAAGGAAATACACCGAACACGGGTTACAAAGCAACATACAAAGTACTTTATTTTATACTGAATCCAGTTACAAAAACAGAGCAAAATCAGATAGCTATCGGCCCTCAGTACAACACAACGAACTCCAGCGTGGTTGTGTGTTCAGTGAGAGATGCTGTACATTAGAATGCATTTGCTTTTTATACATTTAGTGGGCGCGATGTCCAGCCCCACTTCGGGTTAATATTCCTTTTAATACATCACCGATCTAGGGTTCGTGCCAAGTCTCAAATAACCCCATATAACTGGTTTGCCTTTAATACATGTATCAACAAGCGTATGCAATAACTGTGTATTTTAAAGTTTTCCATGCAGGCCTTCTTAAACATTAATACAATGTAGTTACAGATGTTCTTCGCTCAGTATTTGAATACATTGTCTCAACATATGCTCGTGGATTAGTTTCATTGCACGAGTAATCCTTCTACACATACGTCAATGAAGGACAAGGTCTCAGTTCATGACCTCAAGAAGTGGCCTGCAGGCAAATTACACATTAGCTATGTACAGAGGTCAAGACGGCCATGTTGTATTCTGGAATGACATTGTCCGCCATTTTAGCTCACAGGGTGACTTTTACACAACAAATCCTAAAATGGCGGTTTGATCTAAAATGGTGGCTTACATGGATTTAAGGTCAAGACCTTGCAACACAGATTTCTTTCGCAAGCGACTTTCGAGCAGCTTGGCGTAGGCCAATATTAATATATTTATTACAATAGGAGGCATGATATACTTTCTATTTCGACAGTGGTGCCGCAGGCCAAATCCCCTTCCTCTTGCTAACCCACCCCTCCCCCGGTAGTTACTTGCGTATCCATTTCCCATCTGTGTGTATCCGCTTCCCAGCTGTGTTGTGTATGGTGGAGGTGGTGGCATTTGCTGCGTCGTCATTTCTGTTGGCTGTAGTGATGCGGTTCTGGTGTATTTTCTGGAGCCGGAGTGGCCTGGGTGGGGCCTGTTATTGGTGCACCTTCCATGGCATATTTGGACAGCTTCTTTTGGAGCAATTTCGCCTCCTCCACTTTCCTCTTTGTTTCATCTTTTCTTGCCGTAACCTACAATGGTGCACTATTGTCAGCTGTATCGCTGGCCATGCCTTTGCTTCCTTTCCTACCAAATTCTTTAATTGTCTTTGTACTTGTTCTGGGAGGCCATGAGACAGTATGCAATAAAACATTGCTATTTTGTCCCGCGTTTCCAGGCGCAACTTCTCCTGAATCTCCTGGACGTAATCAACAGGATCTTCATTCTCACGCATTTTGCGCAACGTTATTGCTCCTATGTCTGAAGTGTCTGGGTATTGTACCCTCAGCGCCTGCCATAGCGCGTGTCTGCGAATTGCAATTGGCACCTCATCATGTGATGTCACTTATAGTTACCCCATGAATCCCACCCTCTTCCAAATGTCGTCTGCTGCGTCACCCAGTATTGAAATGAATTAACCCCTTTACATCGCCCACTGCTAGCTTTTGCCCTGCAGTTTGTTTTTCCATTTCCCTGCCCCTCCGCTCAAGGATGGTAACCTGCATTTAATGTTTTCCTTATCTGCATGCTTCCATGGAACATATTGTGGTCTTGCTCCCCTTCTCTCTAGTAATGGCATTTGTGTATATTCTCTGACCTCCTCTTGTGTGCGTCTGTCTGGTGTTATATGCATGTATTTGTTATCCTATTCCATGTCAGAAAGTTCTTCAATAAAGTCAGTAATGTGTTGTATTACTCTATCACCGCCTATGCTCTTGCTCCTCATCTGTTGACCCACTTGACCTTTCCCGCGTGTGTCAGCGGAGTCTTCCATTCTGCGTCCTGGGAGGTCTCTTAGTCTATTAACATATGGCGTGTTTTGTGCTGGTAGTGTCAGTGGCCGTGGTGTTTTGTTTTGTGTGTCTTTTACTCTCCCTCCCTGTGTTTTCTTCTTCCCATCTCTCACATTCCCATGATGACCCTCAGTCTGTGCGCGTTATCTACAATTTGCTTAGCCCTTCCCCACTCCCATCACTTCGTCCCCCACAAGTTCCCTCCTCCTCACTGCAAAACCCATCTGAGAATGTAAACCCTGTGCCCGGGCGTTTTCCCCCTCCACTGTGACTTTCCTGAAGTCTATGTCTGTGTATTCACCTGTTTTCTCCATGGCCCTATGGGCCGGTGTAGTCGATACCTCCTTATTGCTACACGCGTATGTCCTAACCCCATGTTCCTTGCTCGTCTCCCCTAGCGCTGTATCGCCTTGCTGGCTCTCCTCACTACTTACCTCCGCTCTTGCTCTACATAGCTCATTCATTATTGCGTCACTTATCTGTTCTAATACCTTTTCCTCCTTGTTGTTCCATATTCCGCCCTCCTTTGCCAGTATACTTTCTATTATTCTCCCCTCCTCTTACTTTCGTGCACTTTCTGATATAATCTTCTTCCTCCATAGTCCCATCTCCCTGTTATTTTCTTCTCGTTCCTCTTCTTTTCGTCTTACCTCTCGCTGCTCCATGAGGGCCACCCTTTCTGCAATTCCCCTTATGCGGTCCTCTTCTTGTTTCCTTCGCTCTTCCTCTTGATGCTTTAACCCTGCCTTGTCCACCTTACTCCCTTTCTTCTTCTCCTTCCTTTCTTGCTCGAACTGTCTGATCAGTGCGCTCCCTCAGTTCTGCTAATCTCTCCTGCAGCATCTCTTCTTCCTCCTGCGTCATTCTTCCTTCCTCCTTTGTAGTTACCCCACACCCCCTCTGAGTGTATTCTATTTCTTCTTTACCTACCTTTTTTACTGCTCTCCCCCCCGCACCCCCCCGTTAACGTCCCTCGGAGCTTCAGGAACACCTGAGCTGCTATCCACTCATCTGGTCCTATATTTGCTATGTCTATTTTGTGCACTTTTCCCGCCCCCCGGTGATTACCTGTGTTTTCATGCCTACTGCACTCCTCGCACCCATCTCCTTTTGGTGCTATCTGCTGGTGCGTATGGTGGTGGGCTGTATGTAGGGTTGGAGTATCCTTCAGCTGCTGTCAATTGTGATCGTGTAGCCTCCCTCATTGGATACAGCCCTCCTGTTTCTTTCTTTACTACTTTAGTTATAGGTGTCTCTTCTTTACCATCCTTTTTTTACCTCTGCAACTGTGAACAATCCTTCTGACTCCTCCTCACTTTCCTCAGCACTGGGGGGAGCTTTGGGTGCACTGCACCCGCCCTCTCCACTCACCTTCTCCTCCTTTATTCCCTGCACTGTGAACATTCCTGCTACCCCTGGTGCGCACCCCTGGAACATCCTCCAGAGGTCAAAAACTTGTAGGTGGCTCGCTAGCTTCTTTCCTTTATGTGTTAAATACGCTAGCAGTGAATGATGGGTACACATGTCAAAACTGCCATTGGGTGGCCATGGTATCCTTATTTTGTTGTCTGTCCCTTGTGTCCATTCAATACTGTACTTTACTATTTGATCCCTGTGCGGTATTAGTATTGCGCAGATATGCTGGAGGGGTGTCGTTAAAGTGCTGACCCTATATCCTGCCCCTATCCCCTATCCCATAGTATACAGACATCTTTAAAACTTTACTTCCTCAGCACCACCGTTACCTGACCCTGTAAATTGGGGTCTTCTGACCTTCCGCTGCAAGGAAAAGTAATTTTTATTACAGTACTTTTGGGCTGGGCGCCCCAGCCCTCTTTACTTCTACAACAATGTCACCTTCCTTAATGCTTCCCCTTCCAGAGCTAGGGCCCCCTTTGACCCGTGGTGTGCAAAGCCCCCTGCGGCTTCGTGTCCTGTGTGGCGTGCTTTTGAGCAGCCCCGCCTTTCCTGCGCCGCTGCTACTCGGCACGCCTCCAATCGTACCTCAAACTCCTCTCCCTTTCCCCTCCTGTTTCACCGCCTGCTATGTGTATGTCCTTTTCTTCCCCTCCTACAGGTCGCACCACCTCCCAGGGCTACCCCCCCGTTATTGAGACGCGCCGGCGTTCTCCGTGCGTGGCCATCTCTCCCCCTTCAACCCTCCTTTACCACATGCCTCTGTCCCGATCACTATTCAGAACGACTGCGGAATCCAATGCAAACTCTATGGGTGACATCACCAACTACTGCAAATGGGATACAGGTACGTACGATTACAACAAAAAATAAGATGCGTGCTATTTTGACAATATTATTCCCCACAATCCCCACAGCTGTCTTCCCACTGCGTCTGGAGTGGAGTATTCATTAACCATTTTGTCATTATAATTAGACAGCCCACTCTGCGTAGCCTCGCATGTAATACGCTCCCTCACTGGGGGAACTTAACTAGCCAACTATCTTCTGCACCAAGAAACAATCACGCTACCTCTTGCAGGGATACATCATCTATTTACCAGAGCTAGAACACTCAATAGGAATCCTCATCTACTCATTGATCAAAAACGCCAACTCGTAGGAATGCCACACACCCCTTACACAGGTGTCCACGATCAAGACAAATTGGCGCGATACGCCAGTCACATGTGAGTGCGTTAAGCCCCACCCAACTCACCCTGTAATACTAGACGGTCCCCTCAATACCTTACACGTCAACTGCTGCTCAATGGCCAAAATCTTTTCATAACACACTGCAAAAAACTACCCGCCACCCTTATTACAGCACCTCCCTCACAACATTATATTGCTGGTTGTGTGTGCGCCATACTCGCATCGATCTGTTGCCTGCCGGTGCCGCTCGGCTGCGGGTAACCCTCCCAATCAGCTCACTGCCTCCCCTCGTCTGGACCACACCTGGACACTCGCCAACCGCGGGCAGGATAGTTCTCAATTCGGCTCCCGACGGCCAATCTCCAGATTGCGCTGTCCGGTCGTCTTGCAGTTCTGCGAAGGTCCTGTATTTGTCACGACCTTGAACTCAGACTATGGGTCTTGGGCACCATGGCCCCCACCTCAGTACTGTCCCAAGACCAGAAAGACCCACACTAGCCCGCTGCGGGTGCCTTGGACGCAATCCTGGCGCCGTTGGCACCAGGTTCACTTTGCAAGTATGGTTTACAATGGACAATGGGTGAACATGGCTGCCCCCATGAGGATTACCGGGGAACTGCAACAACCAGGCTAGCTTCAGAGCGGGGTCTGCCCCAAAGGCACCTGGGATAACTGCCGGGTATTTAAATCACGCCTGACCCGAGGCACGCGCTTCGCGATATTCTGCTTTAGCAGCCCTGACATTCACCGGGTCCTGCTCTGTATCCTGGCCTGCTCGGACGAACAACTGGGAATAACATTGCTATCCTTACCTGCTCAGCTCCAGCTCTTCCATCCAGTAGGAGCCTTTGAGGTCTCTTCCAGCGGTCCCCAGCTACATCCTCAGGACGAAAGAGGCAAGAATTAGAAGTTACTTACCATCTCACCTGGAAGGCCTCCGCCTTTTCCGAACATCACCATTGGCGTTCAGTCCCTATACATCGTCGCTTCCAGGAATTCTCTGCGACCTGCAAAGAAACCAAGCACAGGTCAGTCAACTTGCAAGGACGCTTCCAGCGCCGCATCTAGTGCATCCTTACCTTCTCAAACTCAGCTTTCGGCCTCGGCAAACTCCATAAGCCTCTGCAAGACAAGAGAAGGTTACTTGGACATTCATCAATATAGACTTTATTCAAAAACACTAAAAAGACTTATCTGAAAGGTGGAGTTACAGCCGGTCTGGACTCAAGGCAAACGCGAGTGAAGTAACTTGGCAGCTCAAGCCTACGACGACGCGCCCCTGCCTAGTACGGCAGGATGGAGAGTGCGGCATTTCAAAAATCAAGGTGAGCAAAGCCCCAAGGGGAAACCGCAAGGGAAAAACAGGGAGGTGGGCCGCAGGAGAGAAGTCGCCAACACCCCCCCTCTTCTAGAACTGATTCCTGGCTGAACTAAGTCCGGGGAAGGTGCAGAGAAGCCAGAGGTGTCCCAGACCAGTCCAGAGGCATCCCTGTGGATACAAGGTGAGTGTTACAGAAGTCCTCAAAAGGGGGCAACGGCAGAGGGGGCCACATTGCTGGGTGACCTTGACGCAAGCGGCCTCGCTGTGATCTCGCTCAGTCTCCTCAGATCTCAGCGGTGCCTCCAACTTGTCGGGGTGATTTTTCCGGGGGTTGACAGGGCCGTCCGCGGACCTCCGGGGTTGGGGAGGCCCCAACTCCTCCCCCACCCCAAAGGAGTATGAGGCACACAAGAGCAAAAGAGTTACTGCTGTTTATTTCACAAATAGACAGGGACTGCTTCTGGCATCACAGGTAACCTGGGAACCTCTCAACAAGAGCGGGCTTGCAGGCCCTTTTTCTATCTGAATGACGCCACATCGTGCGTCACCTGGGGAACTTCCCCCAAAACCTAACGCCACCTCGGGTTGGCTCCCCGAGTGGTATGGTCAGTATAGGCACATATAGAAAGGTTAGTTACTGGTAGAGAAGGGGTCATGTGGTATGCTTGGGTTTTCCCTAAAATTTGTTACACAGAAATAGTTACATAGAGAGGGTTAGTGATTGGCTGAGTTGTAATGTCATCAGTGGTTAGCCCCCTGTGTCCTGATTGGTTTGTCCCCGAACCCCCAAGCCTGGGTCCATTATCGTTCCCAGCTCGCGGTGTACCTGATGTTAGAAACAATGTATGACTATGTGTCGGTGGTGGACAATGGACAGGTCTGCCATTTGCTGCAGGAGCGCTCCTTTCTCACCGTTGTCAGTGTCCAATTTGTCACTTCATTGTTGCAGTTTGTGTCCCAAACGTGAGACCCCAGAGTTTTCCTGGTCCTTGGAACTTGGCATCACATCAGGTCGGCCTGGTCACGTGTTGCGAGACCGTGGCTGGAGCAGAATTACGGGGATTTGATTTGTATTTCAGCTCTGAGGAGCGTTTAGCAATAGCAGGTGTAACCTTGGCGCGGGGAGCGCAGCGTGCAAGTTGCAACTTCATGGCCTTGGCTGTGAGGCCCTCGTCGGGGTTTGTTCTGCATGATCAGCATCTTGCAGCTCCGTCTGAGCCGCTCTGGGCCTGGGACTCTGGTTTTGTGGCCTACTGTGGCGCTGAGGCCTACTCTGGCCTAGTCTATGTATGGTGGCGTATGGTTCATAACACGGGGGTTCGCAAGGGGCGACAGGGATTTATATGCATTAGGCTGTATACAGGGTTACATCTTCATGGGTTTAGTGGCGGGAAGCGTCTGCAAGCATGTACACAAACTCTTCTGGCGTCTTGTGTTTCTGCGGTGCTGTAGTTGGCCTATGTGAAAAATGCATGTGTGAGTGTAAATGGTCCTCTACGTCATAGCACTGAGTATTGTCTTCGTGTGGATTGATGTATGTATGACAAATGTGCTTGGTGGCACGTGTGTTCTTGTCTGCCGGCTATGTCGTCATGGCATCTCTAACGATGACAGTGTTTTGTGGTTGCTGTCTAGTCGAGTTGATCCATACGATTGGTATCAGCTCCATCTGATCCTCCGGCATGAGGTTTGATTGACGGGCAGCTTCCCTGGCTGTGAGGGGCGTGGCCACAGTGGATCTTGACATCTGGGGCAGCCGTGAGCGGATGGAATTCCTCCCGCGGTGGGTGCTTGGGTCATGACGTTCTAGGCCATGGTCTGGATGAGAATCGGGGGAAGGGATCATCCCATTTTCCCCTCTTCAACACCTGCACTTGACCCAACCATCCCAGGGAACTACAGTCCCATTACTACATTCCCTTTCCTATTAAAACTCCTAGACAAAGCAGCCTATCTGCAGGTCCAAAACTTCCTTGAAGCCAATTGCCTTCTTGATCTATGCCAGCCAGTCTTCTGTCCCGGCCATGGGACAGAAACTGCACTTCTAGACCTCAAAAATCAAATTGATGATCTCAGAGATGCAGGCAAACCGACACTCCTCCTACTACTCGACTTATCGGCAGCTGTTGATCTTGTGGATCACAACACCCTCTGCCACCTCCTTTCGTCCACTTGCAACTTTTCCCCCAAGGCCACAGCTTGGATCGCTCCCTCCCTCCAGGGCAGAGTTATGAAAGTCTTCTTGGACCAAGCTTGCGCCAACCCAGATATGATCAAATGCAGTGTCCCGCAGGGCTCCTGCATTTCACCCACCCTTTACAACCTCTTCATGAGGTCCTTATCTTATTCAACTTCCTGGACGAGTTATGCATATCATATACTAACTATGCATATGACGCGCAGGTGCTCATCCTCCTCACTGGTGACTGACTCTGACAGGGAAAAGCTAAACTCCATTTACTTGCAAAATTCAAATCTGGATGGCAAAAACTGGCTTTGCCTCAACAATGAAAAAACTGAGCTGCTACTTATTGGGTCCCGGCAACCCTAAAGAAATTTGACAAAAAGTACAACTCTTACCATTGACAATACCCCTATCTCTGCATCGCAGGCAGTCAAAACCTTGGGGGGTCTTCTTAAATTCCGATCTTACCTTGTGCAGACAGGTCAACATGATTTGCATCTGCTGCGGCATACGATTCGAAACTGCTCAATGCAGCCAGAGCCGCCTTGTCTAAACAGAACTTCCTCATCATAGCAAGACCTATAATTGGTTCCCGGTTAGACTATTGCAACGCCCTCCTAGGAGGCACCTCTGCTAAAAACATCAGGGAACTTCAGACCATACAGAACAATTCCCTCCGGGCTGCCACCGGCATCTCAACAAGGGAACATAGCTCTGCTACTAGGAGATTAGTCCACTGGCACCCCATCCAGGAACACATCACCTTCAAAACCCTCGCCATCGCACACAAATGTTTCAACAATACTGGACCCCTGTATCTCTCCGAGATTTGCTAAACCCATCTCAGACAGACCTGCAAGAACGGCATACACCAACATGGTCACTGTTCCCAAAACCCTGAGGTCTCGCGCAGGAGGTTCTAGTTTTCCTTTCATCGATGTGTCCCAATGGAACTCCCTACCAACGCACCTAAGTAGCACTGAATCACATACAGCCTTCATGAAAGCCATCAAAACATGGTTGTTTGTATAAATGGGCCTCATAGATTTCTGTTGCCTAACCTCATTTAACTCTGCACCCATTCACTGTAACCTTGTTGTTATTCTATGAGTTATGGTTCATGCAGTTTTCCATGTTCCTGCCTCCTGTTCATTATGCCTAGGTTCTGCTCTCTGTAACCCACGAGCAATCCTTCATAATGTGTAACTAAGACACCTGCTTGCAACAGCGCCTCGATGCCCTTGGGCTGTAGTGTGCTTTACAACCAAAAAATTATACCTCCTACGACAGTTGCTTTTACCATGGTTACTACTATTTGTTATGGCCTGCAATCAGAGCGTAGCACCCATCCCTTTCCCATATGCTAGTGAATAAGTCATTAATACTAGTATGACATTATTAGAGTTGCTGTAGAGTTCTATGGTACAGCTCTGCCATCACAGCTCGAAGCACCTTAAAGAGTACTGGGTTGTAAGCAAGTTGTAGCCCCTCCAAATGAGGTGAATAGCACAGGAGAGAAAGGAAGGCAAAATGATCACGATAACGAAGTGAATGCAGCACAAAAAGAGAAGATGCCTACATCAATGGTCTTTTGCAGAAGTGGCGATAGAAAAAAACTGAGAAGGGACTGATTGATCTTCAAATCACGTGCCAGAAATGACCCTGCATCCTAGAAGGGAAAGCTGCCTCCTCACAGAATATAGTACTCACCAATGCAAGCTTTTTAACAACTCGCTCCCACACAGCATGCCTGCTGCAGCAAGGACAGTGCGAGTTTTCCTTGGAGAGAGAGAACGGGCATGCCAGTAGCACTGCACGCTTCCATTTCTCGAAGAGGCAGATCATGGCCCCCATCAGTGCAAGCTTTCCACACACACAACACACATCTCATAAAGAACAGGTACAGTATGGGCCACAGCTGTACAAACCCTCCTTCACAGAGATTAGGACAGCATGAGCTGCAGAAGTGAAACCGTGTTTCACCCAGGTCACCATGGTCCATAGCAGTGCAAGCTGTCCTATAGAACAGGTAACACACGCAGGTGCCACAGACTCATTATGATGTGTTTTCATGCTAAAGACTATAAAGAGCAAACTCAGAACAATTGACACTGCCTGCCAATTGCTCAAGTGCAGCTGAAGTGCAGCCCAGTCAAGGAGGCTTTGGGGTGGACGGTCTGTCATCTCCCCTCAGCGAGGCGCGTGTGACTCAAAAGCAAACAATTGTGTGTATTTCGTTTGCGTTAATAGGCCGTAACCCATACACATATAAAGAGATGAAGTATTTTCTCCCCAAAAAATGCTGCCGGTTCTGTCCGTTAACATTGACGGGCTGATTCATGGAATTTGTGCGCCGAAAAAAGGGGATTTGCGCGCCATTCTGCCCGCAAATCCCCATTTGTTAAACAGGGATTTGCGGGCAGAATGGCGCACAAATCCACGTTTTTCAGCGCACAAATTCCATGAATCAGCCTCTGAATATTTAACACTTCTCATATACACCAATCTTCTTGAAAATATTTTTATTCCTAAAAATGAACCTAAAACCTCTTAGTGTAATTGCATGGGCAGTGGAATTAATACAAATGTAACAGATTCATAGAGGTTAGAAATGGAGCCAATGACTTTCATCTTGGTGGAAATGGGCGTGGATTCTGTTAGGTAAGGTTTTCTCTATTTGTGATGCATCTTCCTAACCTGTGTCAACATGAGACCTTTTTGCTGGACTTGGGGATTATTTGTCCTTGTTCCTGGGTGATTGGGAATCTTTTTTCCCTCTCACCCTTTTTTTTAAACTCTTTTTATGGTAACCTTTTTGTGTCTTTCCATAGTGTGCATGGATTTGTAGTTCCCTTTATAGCTTTTGGGCTGTATGTAATTTATTGTGGCAGACCACAGCATTTTATGTGCAGTGTTGCTGGGTTGCCTTTGGGCTTCCCTTTTTAATTTCTCTTGAATATCTTGGGTAAACTACAGTTCCCAAGGGTAAAGTGGGATTTCCATCCCCTTTTTATTTTATATGTGAAATGAGCACACTCCACCTTATGCAGCGTGCTGGGTTAATGAGCTGTATCCTCTTTCTCACTGTCCTGTTACAAATGTTACAATATCAAGCTAACTAATGGCTGGTGGTAGTGGTTATACCTTAATGACTTTTTAGTCATATTACTAGCAGGCTGTCAAATCAGCCGTAGTAATGCACAGGAGGGTCACCATTCTGCTAGACTGGGAGCTCCATCTTTTTTGCCATTTTTAAGTATGCTTGTTGTTTCTTGGGTCTTCTACCGTCCTAGGTGGGGGAGGTCCTGGGTGAAATTTTCTTTGGCAGGAAGCCTTTGTGTTTCCTGCCAAGGCTCCATAGTGTCTGTGAAGGCAAGAAGAGAGGGAGGAGTCCAAAACTCTGGAGCCCCTTGTCTCCAGTCTTCCTGAAAGGAATCAGTTACTACTGGGGAGCTGGCTGTCCTGATTGAATAGCCACCCGCTCCTTTCTGTAAACTGCAGGGAGAGTTTGTTGAAGTTGCCTGTGGGTTCCTGTTAAATACTCCGATCCTGGAAGCTGCTGACATGTCGACCACTGGAACCAAATCCGAACAGCAAGATAAAGAAAATATGGCTGTAACTGATTCCAGCGACTGGAGAGCCTGCTCTGTAACCAGGGCCTGTTTGAACCCGTCCTTATTTGGACAGTTTTTCTTAAGTCCAACTTAGTAAAACCATTCAACTGAGACAGTACACTACTCCACTGTTAGTATAAGGCTGTACCACCTGAGTATATGGTAGCTGTTAAAACGGATTTCTGAACCCTGACCTGGTGGGCAGAGGTTCAGAAGGCCAGCCTAGTTTCTTGGAACGGGGTAACCTTCAGGACAAGCCAGACCAATCAAGGTAGCATTGGCGGTGGTCAGGACTAGGTCTCAGGAGGGGTGAGGGTGACTGAAAGACCTCAATGAGCACACAGAGTAAAGGACACTAACAAATCACTCCCAGTCAGGTGTATATATATTAAAAATACAAATACATTTATTTCAATGCATTTGAGGTACAACGCACAATAACAATCACAGTAATACTTCTAAGCCGACACAATCCTATCAAAATACATATATACCAAAGGGCCTAAAGGGTCAATGCACGAAATGGGTCCACAACCTTGAAAGTGAAGGAAGCAGGTAGTGCAAATAGTCTTTAGGCAGTTTTGCATCAAACACAATCCTAACTGAAAGCCTTATGTGGAGAGGAGCCTAGTGCTCAAATGTACTTGCAATGTTGGCGCACGCGGTAGTGCAGATGGGTGAAAACAGGGTCTTTTGTAGAGGCTCTAGCAGCTCAGAAAGGTGGGTGAGGTGATGCAGAATATGTTCCCACTATTCGTGGAGAGTCTCCCCTTGAGGGCAGAGCAGGTTCCAAGAGTTGGGAATAGTTTGCACTAGTAGTGGAAAGGTGAGGGGCCCTCATGCCACTCGTGCGTGAAAATGGATGGATGCGCAAGGGCCACCGTTAAGGGTTGCACTTACTCACCAACCCTCTGCGCACTCCGGACCAAACTTCAGCAGTCGAGTCCACTTCGGTTGCAGGTTCAAATGCATCAATTTTGCGGCTCTGCGGCTTTCAGCGACAAAGTTACAGCAGTGATTCCCAAACGGGACAGTGGCGATTTCTCCGCTCCTGGTGGATGGATCAGGCCAGTTGCACTGTAGCAGGCTTCAGGGCACAGAGGGGCACAGCTGCAATGAACTTGCAAAGTCCGTCACCACAGCCGAGCGATCCGGTAACCGCATATACTCCGGTTCGAGCGCTCTCTCTTTACTCCAGACCTGGGAGCGCCAAGTGTATGAAATTCAGTGTGGGAGTGCTGTGAACAAAGAGCTTGCGATGTATCAAGTTTTGAGGACCTCCTCGAAATGGTGGCGGTATCGGGGCAAAGGTCCTGCGCAAGCTGGTCAGCTGACTGGCTGTCCCAGGGACACTTCCGAGAAGGCTTACTTGCAGGGTTTGATGAAGGTGCCAGGAATAGTTGGTCCCACTGTTCCAATGGGTCGAAGCGTCTTCGCAGACCTTCTAGGATGACCAGATGCATGCAGAGGAGTCCAGCAGGACAACAGCGTGCTCAGGGTGCCAAACCTTCCAGCGGGTCACCAGCAGTTCCTCGACTCAGCGTCTTAGTTTCAGGATACTTTGATCCTATCCTTCGTTCAATGAGAACTCCAGAGGTCGACATGTTATGGGTGTTTGGAGCCTTGTCTTATCCAAAATCTCCTTTGCACCAAAACGAAGAGGACCCAAAGGGAGATCTGCTCACATACAGGCATGCCATACGTGGACCAATCATGGACCATGGTGGTCCCAGACATTCACAGCACACCAGACTCTCTGGCATCCAGGAGGTGTATTGGAATCAGTCTAGCCCACATCCTGGAAGCACACACAAGGCATGCAGAAGCCTGCGAAAGCTTGGCGTTTCGTGGGAGAATGCATGCCCAAATAAGGACTGACCTGGGTCGGCTCGACCTGGGGAAAGTGAAGGGGCAAGATGGCCAAAGGACAGGACAAAGAACCTCATGGCATGGCCATTTTGGAGCCAGGCCACCTATTTGTGCGAAACGCGGTAAATACGGTTTACCTGTCTGGAAATGGTTAAAAATATATGAAAAGATAATCTGCCACCAGCGCTGTCCAAGGCCCACCTGCACTTCTCCTAAAAAATCCTTTGAGAGTATCTAGGGCCTTTTGAAATGACAGGAAGACCCAATTGCACTATACTGGAAGGTATAGTGTGCACTTGCAACATGTTGCAGAAAAGTTGCAACGTTGACGAGGACTAAGGGAAACAAAGTCTCCCAGTACTGACTTTCTTTACGGGCATGCCAGTTTCTCCATAATAAAGTGAGCGAAAGCCCAGGGGAGTGCAGCAGAAGGCTGTTTTCCTCTGGCAAAGTCAGACTATGGTGTTTAAGATCAGCAAAAAGTTGGGGGTACACAACTGGAGGGAAACTTACACATGAAATGGAAATCTTTCCTAACAGTAGCATAGACAGAGCAGCCAGGCTTATCTTAGAAGGTGAGGGGGCTGTAGGAAAGTACATAGAACCTGTAGTACACCAGGTATTCAATAGAAACACTGACAACCAGAAGTACTATAAAAAATAAAAGATGCAACCAACGTTTCAGCTCGATTCGGAAGATCGTGCACCGCACAATGGCTCGAGCTCCCAGGGTATTGGGGTATTGCATTCCTGCAAGGTCACAGAACAACGTGGGATGGCTCAAAATGCAGGTGGTCTTGAGTCGAGTAGATCTCTCCAGGCTCTGGATCAGGGGTCATTGTTTTCGGAGTCCTCAGGTCGCTTGGAAGGAAAGGCTGCAGCAGGCTCCGGTTACACAGCAGCCTCTCTGGTTGCTGGAAATCATCTCAGCTGTGTTTTCTTCATCTTCATCTTCCTTTTTGGATTTGGTTCCAGTGGTCGACTACCTCTTCAGCTTCCAGGATCTGACCTTTATGCAGGAACCCAGCCAATCCAACAGATGTGCAACATTGAAACTTGGGGGAGGGGGGCAGGGGGGTGGTTGGCAGTCCTTTCAGGACAGCCAGACTTCCGGTTTGAACTGGATTCTCAAAGGCAGGCTGGAAGACAAAGCACTGCAGAGTTTTGGGCTCCTCCTGCCTTCACGGACACTCTGGAGCTGGGGCTGGCTTAACTGAGGTCTCCTGCCGAAGATAAAAATCACACTAAGGAATTTCCTCCCATGCAGGGCAGGGGAAAGACCAAGAAGGGACAGAAAGTGCACAAAAAAAAAAAGACGAGGGCCATTTTGGTAACATGGGCATCCATGGGTGCCTTTACAGCAGATGTGGAACAGCCTGCAGTAAAGGTGCAAGAAATGTGAAAAAAGGTTCACTGCCACCAGCCATTTAAGGTAAGCTTGTCCCTGTAACAGAGTGTGTACAGTGCTAGTGAGAAAGAGGATACATTGTATCTCTCCAGCACTCCACATAAGGTGGGGTGTGCTCGTTTCACCTAACAAAATGTAAAAGGAATAGAAATATCCTTTATACCCTTGGGAACTGTGGTTCTCACAGGGTTAGCCAGTGAATGTAAAAGGGGGTCCAAAAGTCAACCCTGTAACAATAAAAAGGTATATTCCAAAAGTTGTCAAAAAGGATAAAATTAAAAGGACACTATGGATGGTGTTATAAATAACACCCATTAAAAGAGTAAAAGTCTCTGTTAGCATGGAAAAAGGTTCCCACTCACTGAGGTATAGGGAAAAATAATCTACCAGTACAGCAGAAAGTTCTGGGGTTGTCACAAGTGAGGTAGATTTAGCTCTAAAGTTAAAATCTTATCTACCAGTTTATAACAAATATGCACGATCACTGTGATACACTGCTTACTTAAGCAAGCTGGAGCAGTTCACAGACTGCCACCACTGCACAGCCAGACACACCAGCATGATACGGTGAACAGAATAATGGTGACTCCTGACTTGGATTTACTGGATCCAGAAATGCAGTCTTATCAGGGGAGCTGTCCATGTCACTCGGTCACCTATGATGCCAGGCTGTAGAACTAAAACATACTGCGCCTCAAATAAAATGCAGGATCAGGATGTAGCAGTTACATGCTGTAGCGAGGACTCGGGCAAGTGAAAAGCAAACCGCTCCACCCCATATGGCTGACAGATGCGTGTAAACACCTAGTCCGGCCAGGCTGCATAAAAAAAGTAGCCCCCTACATGCAGACTATTTCTGTTTTTGGTATAAGAAACTGTGGCTTGCACAAATAGCAGACGAGGACACTCCACACCCACCCATGCTGGCAGATGTTCAAAGGTCCCGTGATGCCAGCACTGTAGTGTTAGATTGCCAAATGCTGCAAGTCACAAGTGCCAGCCTAACTCCCGCCTATAAAATAAGTTCTGGGGCTTGACACTGGAAAGCCCCGGCACAAATGAAGCGCTGATTATCTGTGCTGTCGGCTGGCGTGCAAGCCTTCTGGCATGCACACACAGTACCCAAGTGCTCTCAGCAATATATTTTTGGCAGCTTTTGAAATGTTTCTAACTTTTCGCCAAATATTCTAGGAGGCGATAATTTACTATTCCAACTCCAGTCTTAGAAAATTTGGGAAACCTGTTTGATTTTGGGAGCCCGGGCATGGAGGTAGAGGAACGCCTGCAGGGGGGCTTTCAAGAGAACATAGTATAGTTCTCAGGCACACTATGCTTTATTCCTTTGTTTCGTTCGTCCCCTTCTTTTGCTGCAAGCACCATGTTCCTGCTGCAGACCCTCACTCCTTCAGAGCGGTTTGGGCTTTCAGCTTCACTGGAATCTGTGCTGATTTTGTGATGCACATTCAGTGCATACTGTTCCTTGTTGTGTGCCGCTGTGGCAGGACCTCTTCTTACACACTACTTCCCAACAAATTTCTTCTGAACAATCTTGAAGACTTGAGTGCCTTTTTCATTTAAGAGCACCTCATCTGAATGACTCCTTCCAATGGGGCAAGGGGCAGAGAGGGAAACAGAGAGGCCCTTGTAGTTCTGGCGTGTCTCATATTGCCTGGGGTGTCTCAAAGTTTCCTCTCAGGGGCTAACATGGGGATTATCCCCAAGGATCCTCTCTGTCCCAGGACAAGGGGTCCACAGACTACTCAAAACCAGCTTTGAAACTCCAGGGGTCTTTATAATAACATAATACTAAGGGGTGTAGACTGACGATCAATGGGAGCAAAAGATGAATTACACACTTCTCTGATTATCTAGGTAGGACAATTACTTGTTTTTTTAAGTGCCCCAAACTTCTTTCTTGGTTACGATGTCTTTCTTGCCAGTTTTTCACTCATCCGTTTAATGTTGTGAACCTTTTTTGCATCAGCACTACTGGGCATTGTGTTTGGTCAGGGCCAAACATTTGACTCTTTATGATCCTGTACAGGATCCTGTTGGCAAATGGCCCTGTGGTGCTTAACCCCTTTTAGAGCCTGTCTCTGTGGCTCAGTCTCTACCAAATTAACAAGGGGGGTCCTGGGAGTCCCTCTGCCAGATTAGTCCTGGTTGCGAGAGACTTACCCAGAGTCTTTAGCTCACTATCTTTCACAGGGAAGAAACATCCTAAACATATCAGTCTTTGTCCTGCCCTGGGGCAGTCCAGCACCGAAATGCTAGGCAATTCTCCTCTGAACAAGAGTACCAACAGCATCCCCAGACACGTGTTTCGGTCTGGTTGGACCTCATCAATAGGGAGGAGCTGTGCCTCTCTAAGAGCAGCGAGCAAGGGGTCCACGTCTGGATTCCCCCAGTAACTTAGGGTGAGATCCAAAGTTACTTGCATATGCAAATTAACAAGGGAGGGGGAAGATTCTCAACAGAAACCCTATTCCGAGTCAACCTTCTCGCTTATCTTCCTCCTTATTATCATTCTTCTTTTCCGCCTCTGTTCTGGTTATCTCCAGATCTTCCTCCTCACCTTTCTCTTGCTCTCACTCTTTCTCCTTATTGCTCCAGTCTGACTCCTTTCACTCCCCTCCGGACAGCCCGTCAACTTCCACTTTTGTCTTTCATGCTCATCTCTACCACTCTCTTTACTACTCTCCCACCACCACCACCACCAACAACTCCTCCTGTTATTGGCAGAAGAGCATGAGATAACACAAGTTACCTAACTGTCCTAAAGTCTGTATTCTTGTTGTTGCCTCTTTCATTCCTCTGACACTCTCCTCAGTACTTCTCCTCCCATCTGCTGTTTGTCTTGCCTCAACCCTCTCTAATCTTCTCAACATTTCCTCTTGTTTTTCAGCTTTTCTGATAAATCCTGCTCTCCTCCACATTCCAATGTTCTTACTAACCCCTATGCTCCCTTCTGCACTCGTGATGCTGCCTCTCCACTCTCCAATGTTGTCACTTCCTCCTCTCCTCCACGCTTTCATCCATCTCCCTCTTTCTCCCCCTGCTTCTCTCCTCCACACTACTCTGATATACACGAACTCGCTACATTGCCTTCAGCTCCCATCTCCCACTTTTACTATGATTGTTTGACCCTTTTTTGTTTTCGAGCAGGCCAGCTGGTTGGTTGGTTTGATTGTTTGCATGATGGAATTCAGCGGAGAATTTGACCAGCTTGCTACGGAACTACAAAACATGTATGTGTATTTAGGTGAGACATTCAAGTGGGGACAGGTGCACCAAAGCTGAAGAGAGAATGATATCCAAGCAATGGTCAGTCCAGGAAATGTGTCCCTTTTCCACAAGGGGGAGCCAGGGGACTAGGGAGGTGAGCCCACTACACAAAACCTTGCCTAGGGGACAGGGCAAGTGGGATCTCACTGGGGTGACCTGCCCCATCCTCCTTAGGGGACAAGGAGTCCCCAGGTGAGAAGTTTGTAACATCTCTCTTAACACCAGAATCCCATTTGTGTTTTGGATATGTGGGAGCTGAATACAATAATAATAATAATAATAATAGGCTTGGTTTGGCTGCGGACACTCCTGTGATGCCAGAAACACAGAATCAATTATGTTGCATCTCTAGTTTTAGGGAAGAACGTAAAAGGGCAGAGAGAACTTTCGCTGCGGGAGACGAGCCGCTGGGAGAGGACCAGCCACTGCAATAGATTCACCCGGAGAGGGGCAGCGCACAGCGGAAGCCGGCGATGTAGCGCCAAGCCAATCCAGCCTGGAGGCAGAGGACCGGGTTGCATACGTGATGGGCAGAGGAATCCAGGAGCCCATGGGATGCTGCAGTCCAGGAGCGATGAGTGCCCCAGGCAGAGAGAGGCTGAGCCGCGACAAGCAAGGCACACCAGTGTGCATGAAAGACTATGCCCAGATTGAGAACAGTTGCGAAGAAACTGACAATCCGAGAGGTGTCGTTCCCCAGCTATGGAACAGCTGGCACCTCTGATTAAGATTGTGTGGACCGAGAACTCATTGTGTGAAAGAACATGAAAGACCCTGAAGCCGTGAGCAAGAGAGATACCAAGTGCAAAAGGTAAGGTTTAACAGATTCAATGATCACATTTGAATAACAAGCTTTCTAAATTAAGCAAGAAGCAAGACTCTAGTGCAGTGGTCATGAATCCCCCTTTTTTGCATAGAATATCAAGGAACTTGTTTGAACTGTACGAACAGGCCGAGGCCTAAAAAATTGTAGGAACAGGCTGAGGCCTGAAAAAGCAAGAGAATTGGAGAGGCTTATTTTTTTTGGCGGGGGTAAAGCACCGACCAGCATAGCCAGGAAGAGGCAATTAAGAAAACATGTGCCCAGGCTACGTTATGCTTACGTTAATGTTAGTGGTAGGGCCAGTCAGTAGGATACAATAGCTTTGGACAGAGGAGAAGAATTATTTGTGTGGGACATTCTGCCAAGCACCCACTTATTAATTTTAAGAATAGGGTATCTTCATTGTAGAAATAGTGAAAGAAGAGGCATTTTATTTATTTAAATAAAGCTGACACACTTTAAAAACATGTCGTCTTGTCCATCTTGAATATCTGATTTACAAAGACAAGTACTAGTTTGGTTTCCAGCAGGGAGTGTACACAGCACGGGGGTAGATTTTTCCACAATGTCAGGTCATGCTCTGTCCTTTTGAGCAAATTGCTATTACAGTGCCTTATTCTGAATGCTCCTGGAAAGGAGCAGCAGGAATAGGCTTATATCTCCTGGCCCTAAGGCACAAATAAACCGTTCCAGCAAGACAGTAGCCTGTGTGGCTCAAACTCTGGCTGCCCCCTAAAACAGGCACTAACACACAGTTATTATAGCACAATGGAGAATACAGAGATGCGACAAAGAAAAACGGCTGAGATCCGACTATTTGCTGGAAAATCCAGCAGCCAAACTCTGGTCAAGGGAATTACAAATTAACAAGGGGGGGTCCTGGGAGTCCCTCTGCCAGACATTAGTCCTGGTTACAAGAGACTTACCCAGAGTCCTTAGCTCACTATCTTTCACAGAGAAGAAATATCCCAAACATATCAGTCTTTGTCCTGCCCTGGGGCAGTCCAGCACCGAAATGCTAGGCAATTCTCCTCTGAACAAGAGTACCAACAGCATCCTCAGACACGTGTTTCGATCTGGTTGGACCTCATCAGTAGGGAGGAGCTGTGCCTCTCTAAGAATAGTGAGCAAGGGGTCCACGTCTGGATTCCCCTAGTAACTTAGGGTGAAATCCAAAGTTACTTAAAAATGCAAATTAACAAGGGGGGGTCCTGGGAGTCCCGCTGCCAGACATTAGTCCTGGTTACAAGAGACGTAAGCACAGTGAGAACAAGAACAATAACACACATTCAGGATAAGAACAGGAAGTCTAATTAAATAGGATTCAAGACAGAAAACGAGATGTAATAGCATTTCAGGTGAGGAACAAAGATTCAAAAGACTGGAGCTGCAGGTAAAATCTATTGATTAGAATCAAGTAATTTCAGACTGAGCTGCAGAATGGTGACCAGGAAACTATGGACACATTCTGGGCTATGATGCAGGGAACTATGGGTGGAATCTCTAGAATGGGAACAAGGAATTTGCATGCAGAGAGCAAAAGAATGCAGACGTGAACACAGGAACCACACAAACGGTGCCAAGAGCAAGAAGCTGCAGACAATAGACATAGGGCCGAAGGCAGAGAAAGCTGAAGGGATTGGAGCACAAAAATGCAGGGGAGAAAGTACATGCACTGGAAAAGGAACCAGTTCTGGCAACATAAGAAATGGTGGTTCAAAACAAGGTGGTCTGTAAACCTGCTCAGTGCAAGAACAAAGTTCTCCGCCGGGCAGCTGTTGAATTACACACCCTGTACTGATGCAGGCTCATTAGCAGCACCTGGACCATCAAACCTGAAGGTAATCTGCCTGCTACCTCTATGGACCTGGCAAAGTGAGAGAAAAGAAGGCCAACAGGACTTGTGGGGATTGTAGTTCTGAGACCTGAAAGATAGGTATAGTCAGATTTCCTCAACGACCACACAATATGTATTATGGGGCATGTAGTTTGTGCAATGTAATCTGGAAGTTCCAGTGTCTTGGGGATGGGCATGTCAAGCCAGATGGCAGATAGCTGCCCTATAGTTAAGGTGAGTCGTACTCCCATAGGAACCCCATAAAACTCTGTCATTAATAACTTTTGATTTGAGAAACATATTTGACCCACATTTTGAAAGTGATGAAGGACTCGTGAGCCCCCCAGACTGCAAAGATTCATAATTATTTGTTAAAAAATAAAAAAGTTATTAAGAAGGCAAACATTTTTTTTCCCAAAAGTGTGGCCTGCCCATTCATTTCCCCATGGGCAAGCAAGGTCAATTTTTGCCAAAGCGCAGAACCCAAACCGCGGGAGGGATTTGGACCAGGTCCGAAACAACTTGGGCATGAAGCGTTGATTCGTGATACATGCATGGTTTGGGGTTATTCCATGCAGTTAGTTAAATATTTGACAGAGAAGGGGTGCCCCCTTCTGAAAAATAGATAGCTATATCTTGGGGATTTACCCGAAACAAGGGGTTTTTAGAAATTAAACGACCGCCATCTTGTTTTTCTCTCGATGCGAGAGATATGCGCCGCTAAAGCTAAGGCTATGGGAAAATGAAACTCAAGAAAAAAAGCTATTTGCAGGTAAAAGAAAACATGCAAAAGCTATCAAGATAGAGGTGGAGGGGGGTCTAGAGGGCACCAATTACAATATGGGAGTTGGAGAGGCCTGGGGACTGAGTTTGCAACACAAAGCTTTGTGTCGCCTCCGCTATAGCCGACATCTGAAAGTAAACTGCATCACAGAAACAGCATGTGTTGTGGGAGGAAAGGGAGAGAGCAGGGGAGGTGGGGACATCTGGGGGAGTGGCACAGATGAGGGTGGTCTTTCCGATATCTGCGGCTATATTTGGTGCTATAAAGGACTAACAATACCCACGGGTAAGAGTAGTTCAGTGCCCGCTGCTATACATTTTGGGGTATTTGTGTTTTATTTCTTTTTGAAAGTTATTTTCATAGGTATAGTGATGATGGGGGTGAAAAATCATTGACCATGGCAGGTCTTTGGGAGTCTGATCTATTTTGGCTGTGTGGTTTGCGGTTAAAAGTGGTACCCTGTGCAGCCGCAGCTATATACCAGCAAATTACATGTCAAGTGTTTGTGGACGTGCAATTTCCGTAGCTACGAGAGGGCTTTACTATAGGTGAACTGCGGGTATAAAAAAGGGAGTGATTGGTCTTTTGGGGATCGTGCCTATCCATGGCAATGGGCTGGTGTGTTTAACCGTGACGATCCTGCACCTGCCTGATTAGCATTAATCAGTGGTTTGTCATTGGTTCTTGAAAGCCTTATTTGAAAATATGTTGATAACCAGGCTTTGCGATAGTTTTTTCTATCTTACTGTGTTTAACAGTGAAGAGGCCCTGCTGTATGTGTAGAAAATGGGTGGGAACAATTCTTGGAAGTTGTTTAATAAGAAAGACAATTTATTTCAGTAAGGTGCATGATATACAATCACTAAGTATAGTTCCTGCGCTTAAAATAAAAAAATGATCACACAGCAGTAGAAATGTGATTTTCTTTACAATGCTTTTATAATCAGTCATGGTGTGTTCTGAAACTGTATGTGCTTTAAAAAGATTTATTTTGCTGGAGAGGGATGATCTGAAAATGTGTGCTTTAAAAAGATTTGTTTTGCTGGAGTGTGTTACTGTGTGTTTATTTATAAGAGAAAATACATTGGGGGTCATTACGAGGTTGACGGTAGGGGTTGAACGGGCCGGTAGAGCAGCCGGCCCCGTTAAACCCCTACTGCCACATTACAAGTTTTGTTCACGGGACCCGCAAAGGGTGCCCTTAGCGGGTCCCGCTGGCAGACCAGGGAGATAACAATGGGTCCGCTATTAACGGGCCCGTTGTTAGCTCCCTCCCCATTGTGCCCTATAGGGCGCAAATGGAAATGGGGATGTAACGGGTCCGGGTTCCTCGAATGAGGAATTACCGGGTCCTCCAAGGTTGGCATGGGCCGGTAATTCCTCATTTAAGGAACCCGGACCCGGAACCTGGTAAGGGGGTAACCATGCCACAAATTGCGGCATGGTTACCTTGAAGGTTGTAATGACCCCCATTGTCTTCATTTGTTCGTTTTGTGAAACGTAGTGTTTAATTTCATGAAAAATGTTTGGTTTTATTTTGAAATATACACTCATAAAGAATATAGGAATTGTATTAGTTGTGCAAACTCTTAAGTAAAAAAAAAAAAATTGAATGGTTTTTCTGGTGCAAATTGCTCCAATAAATGCAGACGCACTGTGGGCTCAGCAATGCAATTTCAGTCCACAAATAATATTTGAAGTATGGGTTTGTTGTGACTACTACTTTTTTGGTGGTGGTTTTTTCTGTTTTTATTTTTGTAAAATAAGGGGATAACAATATTGCCACTTTTTAAAAATAAATATATATATATATATATATTTGTAGTGGCAGCAATTGCTTTGGTGTTGTAAAATAGGTCTTACGTAACTATGTAGGCTGTGATTTCACACCATGATGCAGTTGTCATATTTCAAACACATTATTTTGAAGTTGTGTAGATTGGGTAAAGGTAGGATCGGAGGAGGTTGGTGGAGGTGGCTGCAAAAGAGGAAGCATTAGATGTGGAAGAGTGATACAGATGTGATTTCCTACAGCAGATTTCTGTGTGCACACCATAGGCCATGGGTTTGTACGTTTTGATGGAAATTAGCCTTCCTATAAGGTTCCTCCAACTTTTTGTAACGGAATTGGATGAGGTGCTGAGATAAGATAAATACTTTTATTCCGCTTTCACCATTTACATGAAATAAAATACTGAGCAATTCAAAATACAAACAGGTCACCATTAACCCCATGTAATATACAGTGCATGCGTAGTTCAAAAGAAGGCATGTTAAAATATGCAATAAAAACATATTAAATACTAAAATGTTCTAACCACACGTTTAAAAGCCTCAGTGATCTATTCTGATCGTTGATAAAACAGGCATCGACACAGGACAAAACAAAATTCATTGCATCTGTGACATCTAATATTAATACGAAAATGGGTCTTCGGCCATAGGCGTCCCAAATCTAAAAAATGTAAATAGAAAATGAATTGGATCGTCATCCACCCCACTTTTGCAGATACAAAGCTTTGTGTTAAACTGCCATGTCATCTGAGCCCTTAGTGATAAAACGTTCAGACGCATCATTGTAATGGTACGTCTTTGAAACAAAGAGCGAATGACGCTTAGTGAGAGGTTCTCAGAGTAAATGCAACAAGCCCTCAACAAGTGGCCAAGTGAGCATACATTTTGCATGCCATTTATCACCAAGTCAAATTCTTTCATCCTGGATTTCATCAACAAATAACGTTTTGTAATCTGGTCACACCTTGGATCATCCAACAATACCCCATTTTCTGGCCAAGATGGAATACTTCTCATACCAGGGGAGGATAACAAACGTTGCCACATTTGCTAATTCTTCCTTCTCACAATATTAAGGTTCACCACGGGGGCAGAATGTAGTTTACGAAAATACTCTAAAACCCTGCGTTCAGCCTGGACACCAATATTTGGAACCCGGACTCCGCTAGGCAGATCCCGGCGTGCTGGATGACACGCCCAACAGCTTTCTCAGGCAAATCTGTAAGATGTGATCCAAGGAGGTACAACTCGCACTCCCCCAGACCTCACTGCCATACAATATGGCTGAGTAAACCTTAGCCTCCAGCACATGAATGCATTTATAAAATCGGAACCCTCAGAACGTTTGATAAAATCTCCTAATCCCTCCCAAACCAGTCCTAAACCGTTTTTCAACTAATGTTAGATGTGCAGACCACATACAGTTGCTTGAGAACGTAACTCCCAGGTAGTAATATGAATCAGCCACAGTTAGATTCACATTATCTATGCACCATTTATAGTTCTCTTTTTTTGAAACAAAAACAACAATCTTGGTGTTCTTTAAATGTAGTTTTAGACTGTAGTCTCTAAAATAATCTGATGCATAATTCAGACTACCAGCAAGTCACAGATCTAATAATATAGCATCATCTGCATAGAGAAGAGTAGGGTAGCTCACCTCATTCAAAGATGGAGGAAATAGGCATGGCAAATGTGAAGCAGACAAAAAGTCTGATAGAAATATGATAAACAAAAGCAGAACCAATGGGCAACCCTGGCGGATACCTTTATTGATGGAAAACCCACTGATAAGGCTTCCTCTTGGATTGACTCTTACAGAGGCGCTGGTGTCGGAGTGCAGATGGACAATCAGTCATAATACAGAGGCAGGAACTCACAATCTCTGTAGTTCATTCCAAAGAAGACCGCGATCGATAGAATCATATGCTTTGGCCAGATCCAAGAAACCTACATATAGCACAATGTTAGCAGAATTAAATTCAGTACCCCTTGGGAACACCACACACAATTAAGACTACAAGTGACAGTACAAATTCACCTTTGGTACAAGCCTGTACTACACAGTAAAGTGGTAGCGATGGCTGAGCAGCCAGACTTATCTCAAGAGTAATTGAGCAGTATCAATAGTTACACAAAGGATAGCAATTACTATGATTCAAACAAACACTGACCCAAGGTTTCTGAGTAAAATAATATACATTTATTTACACATCAGTTGTAGAACATTTCACTAAAGCAAAGCAGTTTAAAAATCACACTTTTAATACACCACACCACTCCCAATAGGTTTCAGACAAGTTAAGCTCACAAATGAAGTCGGAGCAAAATGGTACTCCAGAAATTTAAAAGGGAGGGAAAGACAAAGTTAGGCAGAAACTGAACAGCACCAACAGGTAAGTAAGCAGTGCAATCTAGGAAGAGGGACTACAGTGATGGAATTAAATCAAAAAGGCTTAGGGCCAAAGTCAATAGGACAAAAGTCTTTTGCTCAAGATCACACAGTTCAGGGTAGTTCGCGGTTAAGTCTTTGCCAAGAGTTCCGGACGAAGTTGGTTGGCAGAAATGTTAGTTTAACGAGTAGAGAAGGACAAGCCCTCGGATTGAAGAAAGATTTCACACATTTTCACCGTGGCTGAACGAAACGAACAACCGGATTTGCACAGTACCTTTAAATGGAGAAGCTGTGGCTGAGGCGGATGTTCTTGGTAGTTCCTGCAGGCTCACGGTTCCTGAAGCGACTGTCGGACTAACACCGAGTAAGAAGACTGGAGGGTCCTGCACTACCCAGGGAAGAAACCAGCAGCAGAGCACAGCAACAAATAAAAGGTGTGCTCCTTAAGACCCAAGCAGGGTCACACTTTCCTGGCTATCTGGCCCACTGTAGCTCTGTACAGTGAATTCAACCAGAGGAGGGAGTCCTGGCTTGCAGTTTGGGCGAACTGGTTGGTCCCACCACCTCAGGGGAAGAAGATTCCTGGAGGATCTTCTCTGTCGTTGGAGTTCGAGGATTCACACCTACAGCAGTGCTTCACTGGGTGGTTCAGTCATGGTAGGGGTCCTCTTCCGTCAGCACCTCATCGGTTCTTTCATTCCAGTGGCAACTCTGCCCTTCCAGACCCAGAGACCTGCTTTTTATGCAGTTTTCCCCCATTCACACAGCCTGGCTGTCAATCACACAGCAGGGTGGCTATCCCGCTGGGACAGTCACCACAGCCAAACATTTCAGAGTGCAACATGGGTCTCCAAGAAGACCCTGTGCAGGGAGTCCTAAACCCTTCCCTCACATCCTGTCCCCCCCAGGCATACAGGCACCTAAGGAGGACCTCTGCGTAGAAGCCCGCAAAAAGACGGTGAACAAAGGAATCAAACCCGATTTGAGGCACAGAGTAAAACAAGAGAAAGACTTTTAAAAAAAGGAAATGGCGAATAAACCCAGCCAGAACTGTAATAAAACATATATGGTCTACTGGGTTCATGTTCGAGGCTACCAAGATAGCCTAAAACAATACCAAATTTATTTAAGATAACCACGGTCGAAAAAATAGGGTAGTTACCACTGCCACCAGACAAGCCTTGATGAAAAGGGAGCGAAACAATGCTCCAAGAGAAACAGACAAAAGGGATAAGTATTAACCCTTTCCAGTACTCCATGTAAGATGGTTTGTGCTGGGTCTGTGGTTTTACAGAGGCTAATAACGTTAATGGCAACTTTGTGTTCTGTGAGACAGTAGTCAGTCCCAGAAAAATGGCGTTTGAGTTAGGAAGTCTAAAATACAACCCTGTGTCACTGCACTGAAGGTGCTGTGTAACACACAGTAACAAAAGAGGTCTGTGGAGTAGGTGGGTCTCCACAGTCTATGGACACAAACATGTTAAACACTCGGAGCAAAACACATGTAAGAGTGGGAAAGAAAAGGCTCGCAGACACGCGTCACATGGCATCCTCCAGGACCTGCACTATCAGCACTCCGCTCCCGCAAAGCTTCTTATGTCTCTCCGTGCGTCAGTCAGCCTCGTCGCCAGTGTAGATCCAGAATGCTTGGGGTCCGCCCGGCGTTCTGCTGACAATCAGGCACTCATCTCCGGTGAGAACAATACTCAGGACTCGGAGCCGTGATTAACACGTCTGCTTTATTTAACCAGCATAACGGAACTGCCTTCCCTCTGAACTGAGTTTCCTTCTCAGCACTTTAAAATGGATTGGCAATTCCTGAGAGATGGACGGTGGATGCAGAGTTTACTCAAACATCAATAATAGAAACAACGCAGATATTTGGCAAAAGATACTGTTTTAATATCAATTATCTAAAACGGGGAGTACAGTGGATATCAAGACATCCCTCATGATCTCTCAAGACTTCTAAAAGCATTTCATAAAAAATGACATTCTTATAGTAAAAAATCATCATGGGTGATGTTTAACCTGCATATTACTAACGTCATCCTGCGTGGCAAACTACAAAAACCTAATGGGGAGTGTGATAGGTTCTACAAGGATCATCTAGGTATACGATCCATACTCGTTTAGGGTAGTAGAAGAAAATGATTTGTTTCTTAACATCAGGTGGGGCAACTAAGCCCTTCCCTTAAAATGTTACTATGAAAGTGACTAAATATACGACTTCTAATTGGCTACACAACTACAGGACCCTTAAGCATGCGGTCCTCTATGATTGGTTACTTTCCAAACTCCGTCAGTACCCTCCCAACCTACGTTGGCGGAACGCAGGCTGAAAGTCCAGGTGCAGATGAACTCATTTTAACCATAGCTACCCACCAATTAGCATATCCATCCATCACCTCAGTGGTCCAATGTCAATTAGGTCTTTGAACTCGGCCTTGAACATGTTATTTGCTCCGGGGAATTCAGGGGAGTGAAGGCACGCTCTGCCCTCGTGCGTAGGTGTGACCATCATGCTTGTCCAACTTCTCCTCCCCACATGACTAGAGAACACGAAATTGCGATTTCAGTGTATTAAAACACTATTCTTTAATAGACCTCTGACGTCTTCCTGTTTTTGTCCATGCCTTTTGACCAGGAGCTTTGTTCTTTCACACGATTTTGTATCCAATGTCAGCTCACCTCCGTCTGGTATGGCCTTGGCTTTTTGGCTCATCCAACCTCGCCTTTCTGAGTTTAACCCTTGTTAATTCACTTGTTTTCTAACTGCGCCACACTTGGAAACTGGGAAAACGGCCTTCCTTCTTTTTCTAAGAACCTCTTTAGTACGTGGTGGAAACATCTACCTTCTACTGACTCCAATATATATATGTACATGTTGGGGCATGATGCAATCTATTCACTATTTAGCTAGCCATTATGAATACTTCATCTGCTTGTGTATCTTTGCATGTATATACGTGCAAAACAGCTTGATCTCTTCATTATGTCTGCAGCAAAAGTTTCTTCATCTTGATCCCAAGATGTCATACATCTCAATACTTTCTTGATGCCTTATAGAATTGTCTACATTCTCTAGTTTCTGCATCTCTTCCCCATACGTCAACCTTGCTTTGCATGTCGTCAATGGTGATGACGTCACTATTCATCATCATTCAACCATCCTGTTTCTTCCGGCATTTCATTCAGACGACCATCATATTTTCTCGTATGCAGGTATGGTTTCCTCAATGGGAACCTTGCCTCCCAGATTCCCCTACGTATCGGTATTTTCACCGGTACTGCACGTGTTTCACACTCCAGCATCCAATATACAGGTGCTGTGGGCGAGATGGTTGAGGTGGGGTTACTTAGCTCCTTCTCTACATTACCCCTCTGGGCGATTCATTGACCACTCTCCCCTCTGTTTTCATCTCTAGGCATCCTTTGCTGAAGATCTGTTTCTTTGGGACCCAGATCTTTGACTCCCTTCAGGCATCCAGCTCATTTCACATGCTCATCCTTGTTCCAATTCATGAACATGCACTGTCCACTTGGACTACAATAGATCCATCTTCCAACATACTTCCTGTGTTTCTTTGGATACAGAAACTTAATTCCCTCAGGTGCATGGATACTAGCCTTCACAAAGTCTCTGATCTCTTCATCTGTTAGATCTCTGTCCGTCCATTCTGATTCAACATTGATCATGATCTTCATCCCTATGGCTTTCTTTGCTGTCTTATTATATTGTATGATTGTTATATTGATCACACAGAATCCTAGCAACACTAGCACGATTGGGGCTTCAAGGAACTTGAACATGTCTGCCATCCATTGTGGAACCCAAGAAAACAGTGATCCAAACCAACTGTCATCAGCAATGTCTTCTCCTTCGTCTATCATTTGGATGTGCAGCTTCGTCAACATCTTTATGGCCTCAGTCAAGGTGCCATTCTCTTCATTGTGAGAAGGTATGAATGTGCAACATGATTGTCCGATTTTTGCACAAAAACCTCCATCCATAGCTGTGATCATGTCCAAAATGTATCTGTTCTAAAGAGTCATGCATCTTATGTCTCTCAGCTCCTACTTGATAGCATTGAATCCATTTATGATAGTGTTGATTGTCTGCAGTAATTGCCATCTGGTTGTCTGTAATTATTAGTATTTGCTCCAACCTGGATACTCGGCATGAAAATTATTGTGAACACTGATGACGTCTGGCTGAACAGTCTGTGCTCATACGGGATTTGGTCAAAAGCTTCTATTGACTTGGCAGAGAAATAGTTCTCCCTCTTCATCTGATGAACAAGTTTCAAAGATCTCTTCTTCCTCAGATGAGCATCTGCTTTCTGGAAACAGTCAATGTCATGAAGGAAGAAGGCAGGTGAGAGGAAGGGAAAGGACACAGGATCACTAGCGTCTAAACCAGAGAGCAGGGAAGCGAGTGGTTGCAACATGAGGCGGTTCATTGAGCAGGGACAGGTAGAGTTGTTAGAAACCTTACAGAATTATTTACTAAAATGCAATGACGTGAAGGCAGCGGGAAGAGAGAAGGCAGGTGAGAGGAAGGGAAAGGACACAGGATCACTAGCGTCTAAACCAGAGAGCAGGGAAGCGAGTGGTTGTAACATGAGGCGGTTCAGTGAACAGGGACAGAAATGAAGAATACCTGAGGACCATCAAGGTACAGCTGATAGTTGGTGATAATTGTTCTGTTTGCACTCTTCCAGACACGTCGAGTGAGTCCAGTCTTGATGGGCGTCAGCGTCGCAGGACTCGCAGCAGGAGGCAGGGACTGGGAGCAGCAGTCTAATAGTCTCACCATCATGCTCACACTCACTCTTGGAAGCCTAGCAGCACGTGTTGCTGCCTGCTGCTTCTGAAGGTGAGGAGGAGGAGGCTGGCAAGCTGTGCAGCAGTGCACTGCGCACTCCAGCCCAGCCTGGGCTGGTACGTGCCAGATTCCCTGTGGGTGGGGGAGGAGGGGAACGCATGTGCAAGAGTTGTTGTCAACAACTCTTGCTCGTGGTCCTGCGTCGTTCTCCTTCCCCTCCCTCACTGTGGTTGTGAATCATGGAATTGCTGCGGATTCGTATAGAATCCACGGCCCGCGCCTGCTGCGTGCAAACTTCAGAGTCACTTCAGAGTCTGACGTTTGCACGCATCAGTGCACATGATGGGACATGCTGCTGCTGCAGAGCAAACTCCAGGGCAGGACACACAAACTGGGGGGGATAAATGCCATTGTATCCCCCCCACTTAAGATTGTGGAAGGGGATTTATCCCCCCCACCCATTCCCTCATGTCCTAAATGATGGCTTTAAATCTCCTTCTTAACACCATTCTTTCGAAAATTGAACCATTAGCCGCTCTATGTACAGCTATGGCCAGGGAACAGCCAAAGTACTGGAAATTATTCTGGTCAATACTGCTGAGCCTACAGACCATTTACCAGGTAAATTTGGAAGAGAAAATCCATTGATCGGTACCCATTTTTTATTTTCGGCTGGTGACCGAGATTTACCTGCTAAGCATGTCAATTATGGAGGACAATGCAATGGTTGTAGGTGAACTCGCAGAGGGGAATTCGGTTCTCTTGTTCGGGTCTCTGGACTCACTGTTGTTTCAAGACAGAGTAAACATCTCTGCAGGTAATGAAGATGATGCCCTGGAGGCATTGTGTAGCGCAACCTCAATGATGAAAAGTACACCCCCCTCGACTAAGCCTGGGAAAACCCAGTGGGTGGCCAGTGGTAATGCGTTCAAAAGCAAAAAGCAAGTTTCTTTCCAGAATAAGCCCAGTGGGCCACCCCCACCCAGTTGTGTAGCTAGCACCGTGCCTCTTAGCAAACCAAAAACGTTTTCTAAAGTACAGGGCAATGGCACAATGCCGAAAGTAACCCTGCGAGGGCCACTGGACAAATGGACATGCCCATGGGTGAAGTCTTACGTGGCTAAGGTCTCGGGCTGCTCCGAGATGGGTCCCGCCCGAGCAGCTACTGAGAGTTGTCTGGGAGCCCAGACTGCCAATCAAGCAGACAGCCAGTGTATTGGACGAAAATTGGTAAATGGCAGCAAGTTAGCCAGGGGTTACCCCAGGCAGAGAGACCAAAATATATTGGAAAACTGCCAACCAAGTGCTCTTATACAGATGGGGGTACTCAACCCGCTTCTTCAACTCCATACTTTCCTGAGCACGAGGAGCAAGGGTTTATTAACCACCAGCCTGGCAGAATTGCCTCAAGGCTACCGAGACTGTGTGCTTTAGTGAAAATTAGAGATTTGCCCTACTGTAACAAGCCTGTTTTTAAATCGATCAGCTTTATTACGGTTGTGGTCCATGATACCCCGGCTGGCTATGATCATATAAACAGACATGTTACAACTCAAGCTCCCTAAAAGGGACAGCCCTACAAACTGCGCATTGGTACGATTTGCATCACCAACTGTGGTGGTATTGCTATGTACATGTGCAGACTTTTTTCTATAATTTGGGCCTTAAACTGACTGTTGTGACCAGTATTCAGGGGTCTTAAATACACACCGATTTACTAGGGTCCCACATATAGAAAGGTCTTTTCATTGGGCTACCCGGCGTTCACTTAGAAACCCAGATGTCCCTCATACAACCCGTTCCCTCCACGGGAACAGCTTGACTGGGCTTGTTCCTATGCAGCGGACTCCCTTGTACCGTGATTTGGGTTTCTTGGCGAACAACCGGTTAGAGGGATTTGAACCTATAAGATTGCCAGCTGGAGGGACATACCAAGGAATACTAGGGGACATAGCCATCTAATACATACAGACGGGTCGATGTACCTACTTGCTAACTATGATGTTTTTCTCCTCCAGTAAACTTAACTTGACTCCTCCCCCTGCCCCTGCATGTGGACTGGTACATCAAGTTATGGAAAATAAGGGTCCCTGGGGCAGGCCCTAGGGGGGGTTGTTAATTGGAGTGAGACAGGTAATTGGCTCACGCTAAGTAGTGCTACCCACAGATGGTGGCATGGTACAGGCGGTTGAACTGTGGCCAGATGCAAAAGTGGAGAGCGAGAAGGCGCTGATTATAAACGTTTACAATACCCCTGAAACTTTATGTATAGATGAAACACAAGCACTCTTGGAGGAGAGTTTTGTGGTATGGGGGAGGGGTCCTGTGAGAACCAGCTAATCCTCTTAGGCTGGGATTTTAATGGCCTGTGCATTAATGAACAATAGTGTGCCTCTTATTGTAACATTAAAAAATACAAAATGTTTCGGAAAATAAATAATAGCACAGGAGCCTGATAGGTTAACCGTCTGAACAACTGGGACCTCTTAGAGCTGAATGGCAGAACTACGGCGGACATGCCGGGACAATATACATGGGGTGGGAACAACAGTCGAGCTACAATGTATTATTTTTTCGGGAACAACTTATGCCTTATGGCTGTTGTGGAATTAAAGGTGGTCTCGAAGAACTATACAGACCTTGATATATTGTCCCTCACCATTATTAATCGCGAGATGATGATTAATCCCATAACCTGGTCTTGTTTTCAATCTAACCATGCTGGCCATAGCATACGCTGGACCGCTAGGCATATTCAAAGGACGTGTTTATTAATTTCCCAGCTCACGAGCAGCGATACATAGTCATTGGGAATGTTAAATCCTAGCGAAATCGAAAAATTGCTGAGAAACCTAGCCACTAAAGCGGGATATAATCCAGATGGGCAGCTGGTGGTGCTTTATAAGCATGCCAACAAGTTTGACAGCGCTAGACGTGATGCAAAAAGAGAAATTGGACGTAAATTGCATTCAGTGCGTAGCGCTGGCCGACCGGAACAGGAGATGTGTCACCAGTCAACAGCATTAAGAACCAATATAAGTATTGGCTCAAGCGCTGGAAATACTCGATCAGCAAAAAATGATCGGAGCACTTAGAAGCTGCAATAGTAGCCACAATATGGTGGATTTTAGCAAGGGCCAAGTGGGAGAGTAGGAAGAAAACTCTAAAGGGAGTGGCTAGCGTTTATAAATGTTAGACTGTAGTACCACAAGGGGGCCTGTGTTGCAGTATATAATTGGGGTTTGGCCATTGGTGGCCAGCAAGGACAACCTAGAATTAACAATACGGAAAGTAAAGAATTCCAGGGCACCTGGCCCCAACTGACTTGTCAATGTTTTTTCCAAAACAAAATCCCAACAGATGGTCTAAGATCTTAAAACTTTTGTTCGATATGGTATGCTTAGCGCAGGAAATTCCAGCCTTGTGGAAACAATAGATACTCCTTCTGGTTTATAAAAATGGCGACAGGTCCATGCTGGAAAATTATAGATTGTTGTCTCTCCTGGATGTTACGGGGAAAATGTTCTCAACATTTGTTTTGAGGGCGCTGCAGTCATGGGTCGACGATAAACAGTTGCTTCAATTTACACAGACAGGGTTTCGACAGGGGAGCTCCACTACTCACAATTTGAGGGCCATGGACATATTTTTCCAAAGGGTTTCGGCATCGGGAGGGTCAGCCCTGTATACTATTTTCGGGTCGCCTTTGACGGTGTGAACCGGGAAAAGCTATGGCTTATAACGAAATGATGGGGGTGCCCTAAGTGGATCATTTGTGTTTTGAAGGACTTGCATCATAACACGGGTGGGGGGGGGCGCGAGTGAGACTGGACGACGCAGGCACCACGACCGGATCGATTTGCAGGGCAGTGAAGCAACAACGCATCCTGGCTCCCCTGCTGTACAACATATATTTGGCTGACCTCGCTCGCGCTTCTCTTCAGTCTTCGGCTGTTGCCCCAGAATTGGGGGACAGGCAATACCTTGTATGCTTTATGCCGATGACCTAGTGATGTTTAATCACACTTATAGTGGAGCACGGGGGATGTTTGATACACTGGTCACGTATGCTGCTGAAAACGATTTAACCTTTAACACTGAGAAAACAAAGGTTATGTTGCTAGCGTCTAAGAAGATCAAGCGCCTAAGCTTTACTACTAGGCTGGGGGTGCTGGATTATGTTGTGAAATACCCATATTTGGGTTTATAAATGATTGCTAGCCGAAATTATTTTGACATAAAAGAAACAAAGACGGCCAAGGCCCAACGCTTGACCCACTTGATTGAGGTATTTGCAAAGCAAACAGCAGGCTATTCAATAGAGGCGATAATTACCCTCTATAGACAAGAGTTTTTGCCCCATGTTTTTTACGTTTTAGATGCATCGGCCATGAGTGATTTAAATCTGCTAAAGAAACTTGAGGGAATTTTTTGGAGAATGTTATTAAAACTCTCCCCCCTCGACCTCGGTTAAATACTTGAGGCTGGAGTTGGGTTTAGTCTCCCTAAGGGCCTAATGTTGGCATGGCAAGGTACATTACACCTAAAAGCCAACTCAGACCCCAAATGACAATTGCCTACTTTGGTGGGAGGCGCTAGTGGTTCAAATCAAGAACATCGTGGAGATGAATTCAATCAGTTGAATAGCAACTTGTACGAGCACATAAAATGGCGTCCTAACTTTGCACAAGGTACTAGGTTTGTTTTTTGGAACACTTATTCAAGAGTAAACTTGTGCAATGGGATTGGCAAATAATTATGGTACCTTGCTACTTTACGTACCTATAAATATGTTTCAAATGTTACCTATTTTTACAAACACAAAGGTACCTAAAACAGTGCCCTAGTCCGGCAGTGGGGAATCTTATACTTAGATTAGGCCTAAACCAGCTCCCACTCAATTTTCAAGGGCGCATACCTTACGATTCCACTATCCCTCAGGGTATGTCATATTTGCAAAGTCCCAGGCAATATTGAAACTGCTAAGCACTTATTTTATTTATTTGTAAACATTTTTTATAATGCGCATAATATTGTACCTGAGTTCAGTTTCTAACCGCGGATCTGGTATTCCAAGACCAGCGCCTTGCCTCTGTGCTATCCTCCCTTCACCGTTTCAATGTAAAGTACTGGAACCAGTTTATATGGTTACCCTTGCTAAGTAATTGCACAATCTCGATTCGATAAAACACAAAGCTTTCTGGGACTATTGCCTTAATACTGAGTCCGATAGCGTACATATCGCCCTGAATTGGCTGTGGCGGTCTGTTGTAAAAATATTACCAGCGGGCAACAAGGAACAGTAATAGTAGTCTTCTAAACATCTTTAATTTATTTTTACTATTTTTACTTCATTCTCATATATTAATATTGAAACCTTGCTTTTAGTTTAATATTGATTAATTTAATTGACATGGTATACTGTGTTTTTGTGTTTAAATAATGGGCCTCATTATAAGTTGTGCGGAATGGGTTTAAAGGTGCCGGTAATGGTGCCGGCGCTGTTAAACCCACTCCGCACAATTACGAGGTCCCCTCGCGGGACCCGCTCTGGACGTCTGGTTTTTCCAGACGTCCATAAGCGGGTCCCGCGACCAGGGAGCTAACAACGGGCCCGTTTGTAAAGGGCCCGTTGTTAGCTCCCTCCCCATTCCCATTGAGCCCTACGAGGGCTCGGATGGGAATGGGGAAGGAACGGGCCCGGGTTCCCTGAAGGAGGAAATACCGGGCCCTCCATACTCGGAATGGGCTGGTATTTCCCCATTCAGGGAACCCAGACACGATTTTGGAGGCAGCCATGCCCTTATTAAGTTGTTATATTTGCAAATTCCCAGGCAATATTGAAACTGCTAAGCACTTTTTTTTTTTAATAATGCGCATAATACCGTACCTGAGTTTAGTTTCTAACCATGGATCCCGTATTCCAAGACCAGCGCCTTACTCCTGTGCTATCCTCCGTTCGCCGTTTCAATGTAAAGTACTGGAACCAGTTTATATGGTTACCCTTATTAAGGGCATGGCTACCTCCAAAGTCGTAATGAGGCCCAATGAGTATCAATGAGTCTCAATGAGTCGTATTTCAAACAGTGGGCCTCATTTAGAGTCGGCCGGTATGGCGATAACGGCACCGGTAAGGATGCCGGTGCCGTCAACCCCTTACCACCGCATTCCGGGGTCCCTTAGTGGGTCCCACTAAGGAGGGCTGGTAAAACCAGCCGTCCTTGGCGGGAGCTGCTAAGGGACCAGGGAGCTAATAGCGAGCCTGTAATTTGCGGGCCCGTTATTAGCTCCCTCTGCATTCCCATTGAGCCCTATGGTGGAAGGGTTTTTTGAATGGGGACTTACCGGGTCCTCCAAGGTTGGAATGACCCGGTAAGTCCCCATTCAGGGAACCCGACCCGGACACGACTTTGGAGGCAGCCATGGTCCTAATAGCACCATGGCTACCTCCAAACTCGTAATGACCTGTTTTTAGCAAATGTCATAAATGTATGTGGTAAATGAAGAAAAGTTTCAATATTTTTTGTTGTTTGTAAAGGTTCTTATAGAACCAAATCAAAATAAATAAATAAAATAATTAATGTTGGTCTGTTGAGGCAGGTCGTCCGGGCTCCGGTTGACAGAGAGCAGACGGTGTAGACTCAGGCAGATGAAAATAAACAAAACATCAAAGGTGTCCTGAAGGAGGTGCGAGAATTAACAGTGAGAGTGGCGATGCTGGAAAACAGGGCAGAGGCGATAGAGGGAAGGGTGTGACAAAACAGCCGTCTACTGGGTCTGTCTGAGGGGTGCAGGGGAATGACCCTACAAGATACGCAGAGAACATTCCGCTGCAGGAGGTGGGGCCTGGTGCCCTGTCGCAGGGATTCTCTGTGGAGCGAGCCCATCAGTCCCTGTCCAGGAGACCCCTCACTGGAGCACCCCCAAGACCACTGATTGCGAGGATCTTAAAATACAGAAATCGGGAAACAATGCTGGCATTCTCAAGATGAGGGGCCATCAATGAGAGTGGGTCGGCGAAGATAGCGGTATACACTGATTACACGCTAAGGGTGCAGAGACAGAGGGTGGCGTTTGGCCCTACGAAGGAACAGCTCCGGCGTGCTGGATTGAAGTATATGCTGATTTACCCAGCCAGACTGAAGGTCGCCCACAATGGAACTTCTCACTTCTTTGATAACACAGACGGAGCGCATGATTGTATGGATACAGTAGGGATTTCCCCGCTTCCGTGATGGCCAGATTTGGAGAACTGATTGTTGGCAGCACTGATGGTGAGGTCTTCTATTGGCAGATGAGCAGGAAACTTCATGGTGATGTATTATGATGTGAGAGAAGCAGGGACACAACACGAGGGAACCAGTAAATGGACTGGTCTACCATGGTGACTACAGTGTGAGTGGCTCTGCTGTTCACGGTGAACTTCTCAATACCTATCTCCTCGCTTTCTTATTTGAGTGGTAGACCCTAGTGCTCGACCACTGCTAATGTGACCAGTGACCTAGGTTGAAGGGACCTGGCTGTGTGTGAGAAGCGGCTGTATCTGAATGAGTTGGTTATCGTTGGGTTTTCGTTGGGGACGTTTGGGGGTTGGGTTAGGTTTGGGGTTTGTTTTCAATGCATGATACAAGGCTCAATCTCCCTGGCTGCGACTCTGATAGACCGTGACCGGATGCCCAATGGGGATTGTGTGTTGGAGAAGGAGGGAGCCCTGGATGGTGGGGGGCTTACGGACGCGACTTGGAAGGGTGTTGGTTGCTGGTTTGGGTGCGATTGGACAGGGGGAGGTAGGAGGAGGGTCTGAGGAGGGGCGAGTGGGACAATGAGGTAGGTAGAGATCGCAGAACCGGGATGGGGAGATTTGGATTGTTTCCTGGAATGTCAGGGGGCTCGACAGTTTTATCAAACGCAACAGAGTGGATACGTACATATGGGGCAAGGGAATACATATAGCTCTCCTGCAAGAGACACATAGAGGCTAGACAAGTCACGCTCCTCAAGAAATGGGGGGGGCATGTATATGGATCTGCCTACTCCGCCCACACTAGGGGCACACTTATATGGGTGGTACCTTCTGTACATTTTAAGTTGATTGAGTTCAAGTGTGATAATGAGGGCAGGATGACCATTGTGCACAGGTTTTTGGAACAGCGGGAGATCATAATCAATACATATGCCCCAAATCATGATGCCACCTCCTTTTTCAAGTCCTTGTACCGAGATTGGAACCATATCAGGGGGCCTTGTGGATATGGGGGTATTTCAATTGTACACTGGACCCTAGGGTGGACAGGTCATATAGTAAACACAACAGGCTAGCACCCTCAGAAGAGACAATGGGCATTTTGCTGGAGGACTTGGGGTTAGCAGACATTTGGAGGAGGCTGCATGGGGACAGGAGAGGGTACTCTTATTTCTTTAGCCCACACGGGGTGCAAACACACATCAACTACATGCTCACAGACACTGAGTCCATGGGCAAATTAATCACAGCTGAATACAAAGCCAAGTGCTCTCTGATCAATCACCCGGCAGTCACATGGCAGAAAACCAAGAGTAGCCACCAATACCGACATGGCGATTGAGAGTGGAAGAGCTGCTTGATGGTTCGTTTGGGGCCATATGGGGGACAACATTGAGGAATTATTTGCACTAAACTCAGGGAGTGTAGATAGTGCAGGAACTCTTTGGGAATCCTTCAAGGTTGTTTTGAGGAGTGAGGCGATTGCCAATATGGGGAGCGCATGCAGAGAACTAGTGCACAACATTTCTGACAGACAGACTAAGATTGAGGACCTGATGGATGGAGCGGAACCAATGGAGGGGTGTGAGAAGAAGCTCATTGAGTTGAGGCAAGCATGCATCATGGACTGGGAGCCGTTGGGGAAATATGACTATGCAAAATATACAGAGAAACTTCACGAAAGCAGGGACAAACCTGGGAGGATGCTAGCGTGGCTTTGCCGAGCAAAAGAGAGAGGCGTAAACATTAGTTCTATTAAAGACAATTGTGGGGTGGAATGGAGGGCGCAAAGTGAAATAAACTCAATCTTTAGTGGGTATTATCAGTGGCTGTACAGTGCAGGGGCTGAGGGCAGTGCAGCAGACATACAGAATGCCCTTGCGCAGACGTGGCTGTCCCATATGGAATGAGAACAGGTTGAAATGTTGGATGCCCTGCTTACTGCGGATGAATTGATAACAACCATACAGTCGTTGCTTGCCTTCCACAGAATACCTTCTCTTTATGGGGGCATGTCCCCACCCTTCGCAGTTGTGACTACCCTCAGCCGAAGATCAGATCACAAGTGGAAGGGGCAGAGAGTGGAAAAAAAAAGTGCCCCTCTCCCTGCATTCATTCCCAGAATCCCTTATCATGCACCTGCAGAACACTCCTACTCCCTCCCCATATTCGTCCCAGAGTGGACAATACAATAACTATTCTCCACAGTTTGTCCACTCAAACAATATTTATGTAGTTATGGGACCTTGCTCTGCTTTCGCTACTGAAATACTCGCTCATATTACCAGGCCCGTGGAGACGCAGGCTTTTATTGTGGTGATGGGAGATGAGTGTCCAAAATGGCTGTGCACCGACTCCATGTTGTTTCAGCTTGTATTTCACATAAGCATTACAGCACCTGATGGGAATATTACAAGAGTGGACACTTACCAGGAAAAAGGTATGGAACATGGATGGGAAATCATGTAATCTTCTGAATTCATGTCATGCCTGCAAGGTGTTTCTTTTTCTTTGTTGTTGGAAAACAATAAGAATACGTTTAAAAAACAACAACAATGCTGTAGTAAGTCGCCAATGCATATTACCCCAACAGGCTAGCAACATACACACATGACTACATGAATCACTATGCAACATCCATATACATGGAACAACAAAGTTCAACACTGCACCAAAGGAATGCAACGCTGGCAGCAGTAATGCCATGTATTCAGGTAACCATGTATATGAAGCCATAATGGAATAGATGCAGAAAACACAAACCTGCAGAAGTAATCAACCATCAAGGCACATACACAAGACAAATGCACAAGTGCAACACAGGCACTATGGCACCCTCCCATGACAATCACAGACCCTGAAAGTGACAGGTGCTGGCTGTGAGCTGTTTGCATGGCGTTATTCGACAGAGCAAATAGTGAATGATTCTACATGCAGATACTGTGACAGTGAGACATGTCGTGTGACAATACTCTTAAAATGGATGCACAGTGTCTATCAACATGCTGTGGTAAAAGGCAACAAATTCCCAATGCACTGACTGACACCTATGATCTTTGCCCTTGCAGGTGACTATCGATGCCCCCAGCTACCATGGCTGATGACACCCGTGCAGACTCCACAGATGCCACAGAAGGTGGCCAACAAGGAGCCCCAGCATCAAGCGGACCTATGGCCTGTTGAAGGCTCATTTCTGGTGCCTGGACTGGAGTGGCCTAGATGCACAGGCTACAGTAGGTTGGACAAATATTTCTTGTCTGTGCCATGCTGCACAATATCTGGCTTAGGTGAAATGTCCCCCTGCCCCCTGATGAGGAAATGCCACCTCCAGAAACTGACCCACTACCTGCAGGTGCAGTGCTGCCACACAGTGAGCGGAGAAAGGAAGTAATGGATACCTGGTGTGGCAATAACTAACATGCATTCATTACAGTCACAGAAGACACATTTGCACAACAAGTAATATCCTATCGTTGCTTATGCAGATGATACCCAGTTGATATTTCGGCTGGACTCTTCTGTGAGCGCGCCTCCCAGTCAGCTGCGCAATTGCCTGGAGAGAGTGGGTTCTTGGATGGCAGCCAACTGCCTCCAGATTAATGGCAGTGAGACCGGTGGCCTTTCGGTGGGCCGAAAGGGCAGTGATCATCTCTGGAATGCACAATACTGGCCAGAATTGCTAGGCCCCTGCCCGGCACCTTGTGCTTTTGTTAAAAGCTTGCGTGTGAAACTTCTACCTGATGGGTCGCGTGAAGCCCAAATCTCTGCCATATGTGGGGCGGGGCTTGGTAAATTGAAAGCCCTGTGAAAAATCCTTCCTTTGCTCACTCTGGAAAATCGTACCACACTTGTAACCTCTTCAATAATGGGCTCTGTAGATTACTGTAACGGTATCTACTTAGGGAAACCAAAGTATCAAATCCAGAGACTTCAAGTTTTTCAAAATGCGGCAGCCTGACTTGCTCATCAAGCTCTGCGCCTGACCTCCTCCTCTGCTTTACTACTTCAGCTCCACTGGTTGCCGGTGGGAGCAAGGATTCAGTTCAAGATCTTGTGCATTGTGCACCGCGCTCTCCACAATGTGGGGCCTCATTACCTAACAGAAAAACTGGTGAGGTATTATACCACCAGAAATCTCCGGTAAGAAACTCTAATCCTACTGAAAATTCCTAAATTCCGTTGTAAGCGATTGGGTGGTCGATCCTTCTCAGTACTGGCTCCCACCCTATGGAATGCCTTGCCATTCCACTTGAGAGTACAGGCTGCATACCTTCCCTTCAGGAAGCTTTTAAAGACTCATGTTTTTGGTTCCGTTATTGCTCACTAGGCTATGGTTTTCTTGTTTTGTTAAACTGCTTCTAACAGCACCTTGATGCTTTCGGGCCATAGTTCGTGCTATATAAATCGAAAGTAAATTAATAAATTGCTTCAATGTACCCTTATTTATTACTCAAGTGTTAAAATCCCCAACACAATGCCCTCCCCACACCCTCAACCCCAACACATTACCCTCCCCACACCCTCAAACCCTCAACCCCAACGCATTACCCTCCCCACACCCTCATCCCCAACACAACACCCTTGCAGTCTGTATAAGACATGTCTATTACCTCCTCCTCTTGGTGCCCTTTGTTGTGGGAGTAGCAGCACGAGAGGTGCAGTGCTGAGAGCGACTTAATGGCATGCTCACCACAGATCCCTTAGTAAGGGAGGCTGAAATGGAACTGCCCGGACATGCTGAAGGCCAACATTTGATGTGGGTAGCCAACATTTGCGCACACAATTCCTGTGCCCTTTGGCTCATGAGGGTGGTACTTGCAGTTCCTTCAGCTGCCCGATGGCACAGTTGGTCCAGGGAACTGGACAGCAGCCTGGAGGCATGGGGAAACATATCACGCATTGCCCATGCGTCAGACTTGCTGTCAAGGTTATCAGCACAGGGTCTCACACAGAGGTAGCACGTACTCCTAAACTCTCCCCCCTACCCCCTAGAAGTCATGGTGCCTGCTATTGTTGAGTACGCAGGTACGCCGTGACTCCCACAGGGAAAGAGGGTTAGGGTCCGTGGATTCGATAGGGTTGGGGGAGTTAGGGTAACTGGATAGAGGGTAAGGGAAGATACATGCATAGGTAGGGGGATTCTGGGAAAGGTTACTCCTCAGCTCTTTGGTGTGTTCGAGATGCACTGTGCACTCAACTGCCGTGAACAACCAACACACACATATGCATAAACGAGGTTTTAGTGGTCAGGACACCAAGATACCTCTATGGGTACTACCACCAGGTACAACCAGTAGCTACAGCCTTACTTGTAACCCAGAGCCCTGTTATTAACTCATATTATCACAGAACCCTGTTATTGCCTTTTCAATAGCACAGTATGGCACAGCATAAAGACAAACAAATGGGGTCACTTAGCTTTGGAGTTTGACTTAGTTTGCCCTGATTCCAGATTGGTTCTTTCCTACGTTCTCTACAGGTTAATATTTATTGTTCTTATGGCGCCTATAAATCACTAAAGTGTTTCCAGGCACCACAAAACAAGGGGTGTACAAGGGAGAAAATAACAGTAACAGTCCTACTTGACCTTGCGACATTCGGATTGTGCAAGTGCAGTAACAGGAAGTGCAGGGAGAGGGGATGAGGGCAAAGTGCAAGGGGGAGGTGGTTCAAGGGCCTGGGCAAGTGCTCAGACAAGGGGATAGGGGTAAGCTAGAGGGAGGGAAGGACGGTGAACCAGACTCAGTAGGACGGCCAAGGAAGGGTGCCCACGGGCAAGGGGGTGACTGGTCAAGGGAGGGCCTGCCCCGGAATGCTCATGAGGGAAACAGGCCGCCAGACATAGAGGCAGGTTGAACTAGCAGGGGAGGGACAGAGGGAAGGAGGAGGAGAAAATGAAGGCCTTGAGAAGCTTCTGGAATTTAAGGAGATCTGGCTCAAGACAGAAAGGGGCAGGAAGGTCATTCCAGAGGGAGGCTCTATCTACCCCCCACTCTGTTTTGAAAAACATCTGACTTGCAGAGAGTTAGAGCTAGAAGATCAAAAAATTCTAGCAGGCAGGTATTTAGGGAGAGAAAGTTGGATGCAGCATGGTCCCAGGCCCCAGAGAGACTTGTGGATGATGCATAGGGTCTTGAATTTGATCCTTGCAACCACATGGAGCCAATGAGATTTTAGGGCTGGAGAGATGCAGCCCCTGGACTTGAGGTCAAGGATAAGTTTCATAGTTCTGTTCTGGATTAGTTGAAGAGGGCGGAGGGAGGAGAGAGGTAGATTGAGGAAGAGTCTGTTGCACTAGTCAAGCCCAGACAGAGCCAGAGCTCTGGAGACGTGTTTCTGGGGGGAAGGTGAGGAAAGGGGGAATGCCTCTGAGGAGGTGAAGCTGAAAGTGCCATTTTTTGACAAGGTCAGCGATCTGAGGTGAGAAGACGAGAGAGCAGTCAAAGATTACACCCACGTTTTTTGCCTCATAAGAGGATGAGTGGAGGGGGCCAAAGGAGGGCAGCCAGGGTGTATGAGAGAAGGAGGGGTAAGAGTCCTGATAAGAAGGATCTCTGTCTTACTGGCATTAAGGCAGAGATCATTAGAATCACACCATGCCTGAATAACAGTCAGACAGTCGGGAATGAGAGAGGAAGGAGAGGAGGAAGAGGGGTGAAGCTTAAAAGAGAGCGGAGTATCATCAGCGTAGCTTTGAAAATGAGGAGAGAAGGTGGAGTTCAGGTGGGTGAGATGGCCAAGGTAAATGTTGAAGAGCCACGGCAACAGGATAGAACACTGAGGGATGCCGCAGGTGGAGAGTGAGACAGAGGAGAGGAACGGGCCAAGTTGAACTTGAGAGGGCCTATTCAAGAGGAAGGAGGTCAGCCAATCCAGTGCACGGTCAGTGATGCCTAGGGTTTCACGAAGCTGATTTATGCGGGTGGAATGATTGACTGCGTCGAAGGTGGAGGAGCGATCGAGGAGGACGAGAACAGAGGGAGAGTTGGAATCAAAGTTTGAGAGCAGGCAGTCACAGTTCAGGAGAGCAGTTTCAGTACCTCTTGCTGCTCTGAAGCCAGACTGGTTGTCGTGAAGACAGCCAACAGATTCAGAGCAATGCATTAGTTGGGTGATGACCCGCTTCTCCAGGAGTTTGCCCAAAGAAGGGGTAGTGGAGATAGGGCGGTAGCTAGCCGCTCAGGAAGGGGCCGCAGATGGTTTTTATAGGAGGGGGTGCACAAGGGAGTGCTTGAGGGATGATGGAAAGGAGCCAGTGGCGAAAAAATGGTTACAGAACTCAGCCAAGGAGAGAGCGAGAGAGGTGATGTTGTCCTTGATAGTTCCAGAGCAGCAGGGGAGCACCTGTTTGGATGAGACTTTCATACAGCAGACAGTCTTGGTGACCTTGTCTGGCGCTATGGGTGTGAAGGAGGCGAGAAAGGAGGAGGAGAGAGAGGGGCCAAGGATATCCTGAATTTTGGTAGTGAAGCGGCCAAGGCCAAGGCCATGCAGAGGGCCTGGGAGGGAAGAGGAGACGTAGAAAAAGAAGTAGGATTGGCAAGTTCCTTGCACATTTCGAAGAGTTCAGCAGTGTTGTTTGTGGCCCCAGAGATGCAGGCTTGGGTGTGGGCCTGTTTCTTGGAGTGGACGGAGAGTCTGTATTGCCTTTGTTGCAGGCTACAGACCAGTTTGTCAGAGGACCTCCAGGAAGTCAATCATGTAGGCATACAGCAACCATAAAGCTATGCGAGTGACACAGGAATCACATGACCACGAAAACAGGAAACTAACATCCAAGCAGGAATAAGTTAGAAATTGTTTGCTGAACAACACAAAAGATAGACACTCACTTTAGCTCTCTAAATTCAAGAACACAGAAAAGGGAACGGCAAGAGAATTAAAAAGGTAATGAGACCAAAAATGGTGTGCACTGTGATACCTCTAGGAAAACAGAAACAGAATGCCAGAATCACAAAGACACTGGAAATCGGGTCATTTCAAAGTAAAATTGCATCTTTCTTCATGCCTTGCATTGCATGACAAAATGACAGCAAATCACTACATAAGCAAGCACATCACTACTTCTCCAAGCATAAATGCAACTAGCCCAGCCCCTCTGGCTTCTCCTAGCAATGCTCTCAGACCAGCTGAGCCTAACCTACTGCATCTCAAGCAATGTTCTCTCTAGCATTAGCAAATAGCAAAACCCCTAAATAGCATTTCTCTGTCCCCACACAGCTCTTTCTATCCCTGCTGATGAGACAGCACCCTTCCTTCTAGCTCTCTCCAAAATGCTCTCCCACACACTCATGACTCCCACTCATCAGAGAGCAACAGAGAGAGAGACTCCTAAGACAGAGAGAGACTCCCCTTAATGCCGATCAGATCTCTGCCGTCTGCATCTGCCATCTCCCATCTCCCATCTCCCATCTCCCTTTAGCCCGCTGAAACTCCTGACAGCCCACCTTCCTCTACTCTAGTGCTGTGACACACTCATTTCTATGGCTACTATAATTTCAGCCAGCAAGCAGCCTCATTACGACCCAGGCGGTAACCATGGCGCTAGTAGCACCATGGTTGCTGCCGGTATTTTACCAACTCCGCCATGGTGAATGGCGGAATTACCGCCCCATTCTAAGATTGTTAAGGTAATTCCCCATTCACCATTGGCCCTTCCCCATTCCCATTTTTGCCCCATAGGGCTCAATGGGAATGGGGAAGACGGTAATTACGGTACTGCAAATTGCGGTACCGTAATTACCTCAAAAGTCCCTTTGCGGGTTCCTTCCTTAACCGCTGGTAAAACCATTCTTTCTCTAGCACTTACAAGCACCTAAAAGCACTCATTCTCCACTATGCGGTCTGGCATGGATTCACATGCCCATGAATATTCCCCGTCGTCAGGCTGGGAATCCTCGATAAAGAAAAAATCAGTATCAGTTTTGTTTCTGATCTGTCTTCCTTAGTAGTAACCAATCACTGGTCTCTGGGTCATACTGCCCCCAGCCAATGACTGCCCTCTCCCTAAACCCCGCCTCTGGCAGCCATCTTCAGATTTTTACCGCACGCTCAAGTGTTGGGAGTCCTCGTGTTTAGCTCTCAAACTTTTTTGCTGCGTTTTCGCACTTTTTCAAAGAGATTTTCTCATTTTTCGGTCAAATAGAGCCTCAAGCTCCACCGTTTCTACATCCGATCAACGGGGACCTGTTTCTACGCCCCTCAAGGGTGAAGTTTTCGTCAAGTTACGCTTCTTGGAGGAGTCCAAAAGTTTCTGTGGTCTACCCCGGTCATGGCCCAGGAGAAAGGAAGCTTGACGCCCTGAAAGCTGTTCAGGGACTGCCCTGGATGCCAGCTGCAGAATGTGTTCAAAGACGACGAGCATTCGAAGTGCCTCTACTGCCTTCATGAGGGCAAAACGCACGTGGAGAAGGACTGTGCATTTTGCAGGAACATGTCGGAACGGACCATCAAGGATCGACATCTTTGTCTCTCCAACTGGCTGGAAGAAAAGAGCCCGTCAGGTGAGAAGAAGAAGAAGAAGAAGTCTGAGCGGTCTTCGAAGTCCAGTGAGGGCGCCCCGGCGACGGGGGCCCAACAGAAGGCAAAGCACCGTGAGCCCTTGGCACCAGGAGCGCCAAACGGTCAGGCTCCTCGGCTGCCAGGCAGGGTGCATCCTCTCCAGCACCATCAACCACGAGCCAATGCTCTGGCTCAGGGAAGAGGAAAGCCGAGGACCCGGCGAAGCTTCTGGAGAGGCCCCGGGCAGTCTCGAAGGATCCAGCCGAGGGGTACCGAAGCGGTGACCCTCCCCCCAAGGTGAAGGCCACAGGCCCGCAGAAGGCGGTGAAGGCCTTGATTCACCCGGCTAAGGGCTCTATCAAGGAAGTCGCGGCGGCCCTGGCGCACCCTGGGGAGGCTACACCAGTGGAGGCGACCTCGGGGCCCAGAGTTTCTCTGCCACTGCGGAGGGAAGCCTCGTTCAGGCCCATCGAGAAGACCCCCGTGAAGACCCCAGCGGAAAAAGAGGGGGTGAGCCAGTGGCCATTGTGGACACAGCCTCCGAGGAGGAACTGGTTGAAGTCTTGGAGGGCCTCGACGAGGCCCAGTCCCACGGGAGGGATCCCAGCGAAGGGGACGACGAGAGCGACAGTGACAACGGCGAGGTTCCTAGTCAAACAATCGCGCCCGTCTCTTCCGGAGCCGCAGGACAACTCGGCGGCCATTTTGTTGGCAATACAATCCTTATGTTCGGAGATAAGGACGAGATTGCCCCTACCACCGACGGAGGAGCCGGAACCAGGCCTGACGGAGGAGCCAGAGCCAGGCCCGTCGGGAAGTCCCCCAAACAAGAGAAGACGGACCCATCCAGTCCCGCCTTTCAGCCCTCGCGGCCTGCTCAACCTTTGCCAACGTCCCCCGTACCTGGGGATGACACGGGAGTAGACACGGCCACGACGGGTACGGATTACGACGGCGGTGAAGATGGGACAGAGCTCCCGTTGCCTCCAGCCTGGGCCTCCCCGTCCGATGAGATTGGGTCTTTCCACGCTATGATCGCCAGGGCATCTGAGCTTTTTCAGCTCTGCCCCGAAGAGAAGAAGGAAGGTGTCCTTTACCAACGGCGCGAGGCCAAGAGGAAGACAGTCCTCGCCGTGCCTCTGTTGGATGCTATCTGGGACGAGGGTCTCGCCCTGCTCAAGAACCCGTCCACGACGCCTGCCAAGAGGGACCGGTACGAGAAGAAGTATCGGGTCCCTGACGCGGCTCCTTTGTCCCTTAGGGCGCAACCGACCCCTGACTCAGTCGTCTCAGCAGCGGCCAAGAAGAAAGCGGGGGGGGGTCATCGGCCTCAACGTCAACTTCCCCGCCGGACGACGAAGGAAAGAAGCTGGATGCAATGGGACGACGAGTTATCTCGTTGGCGGCAACAACGATTAAGGCGGCCAACGCCCTCGCGATCGTGGCCCACTACGACAGGGAGTTATGGTACAAGATTGCCCCCCTGTTGGTCTTCCTACCAGACAAGAGGGCTGAGGCCCTGGAGATCTTGCAGGAAGGTGAGGTGGCATCGGACCACGCCATAACGGTGGCAACGGACATTGCCGACACCGGTTTCCGCCAGCTAGGCAATGGCGTTTGCCTCAGACGACGAGGTTGGCTCAAGGTGACGGATTTCCGCCAGGACGTACAAGCCAAGGTTTTGAACATGCCGTTCGACGGGAACAACCTGTTTGGGAAAACAGTGAATGAGTCCCTCCAAGCCATCAAGGCGGACACGGAGACAGCTAAGGCCCAACGAGTTCTTCAGCAACGAAGACCGTCCTTTCGGAGCTCAGGAGGCAAGCAGGGTGCCTCCAAGGGATTCGGCGGTGGCTCCTCTACGTACCGCCAAGCGGCCCGCTCCTCGTCGCAGGAAGCCTATAGAGGACGAGGCAAGTCGGGTGGATCCCGCCATCGTCGTCAGGGAGGCCAAGGCGGCAAGGCGTCCTCCAAGTAAGATTGAACCAACCGTGGCGTCGGGCCCTCACTGAAGCACCCTGGTGGGAGGCCGGCTGGCAAAGTTCGTCAGAGTGTGGGAGTCCATCTCCACTGACAGTTGGGTGCTGGACGCCCTGGCCCAGGGGCACGCCCTCGAATTTCTAAAAAAGTGCCCCAGCATTCCTCCCGTGGCCAGGAAGGAACACCACATCCCTCAACTACTGTTGGAGGTAAGGGCGATGCTAAAGAAAGGTGCCATCGAGCTCGTCCCAAAGAGGTTCCTGTTGTCGTTGGATTTGGAGGATGCATACTTTCCCATTCTAAAAGGACACCGGAAGTTCCTCAGGTTCGTGGTCCAAGGGCGGCTCTACCAGTTCAAGGCCCTCCCGTTCGGATTGAAGTCGGCACCCAGGGTTTTCACCAAGTGCCTTGCTTCAGTGGCGGTGCGGCTGCACCTGCAGGGGATCCACATCTACCCCTACCTGGACGATTGGCTCATCCGCGCAAGGACAAGGGAGCTCGCCATAGAACACACAGCGAAGACCGTCCAGCTGTTCACGGACCTGGGGTTCTCCATCAACTTCCCGAAGTCCCACCTGGTCCCCTCTCAAGTTGCACTGTTTCTGGGAGCCAAGCTCGACACAGTGGCGCGTCTGGCCTTGCCGTCGGAGGAAAGGACAAAGGTCATCCTAGGCAAGGTGCAGCGTCTACTGGCCACGGACGTGGCCAGGGTGAGGTCCATCAAGTCCCTCCTCGGGATGATGTCCTCTTGCATTTATCTTGTGTGCCTGTGCAGGCTGCGGATGCACCCTCTACAGGAGTTCCTCGATGCCCGCTGGATTCAAGCGACAGGCAGCTTCGAGGACAGGATCCCTCTCAACGAGACCTTCCGATGAACAATCCGGTGGTGGGACACCCGCGCTCATCTAGCGGCAAGGACAGACTTTCAGACCCCGGCCCACCAGGTGACGGTGATGACAGATGCCTCCCTGGAGGGGTGGGGAGCGCACACCGCAGATCTTCACGCGAGAGGCCTTTGGCTCCCGGAGGAGAAGCCGCACCACATCAACATCCTGGAGCTCCGGGCAGTGCTCTGGGCCCTCAGGTCCTTTCTCCCGTCCCTCAAGGGCAAGGTGGTGAGGATCTTCACCGACAACACCACCACAATGTTCTACATCCGGAAGCAGGGTGGAACCAGATCCACAGCCCTATCCAAGGAAGCCCAGGATCTGTGGCATTGGGCCGTTGCCCAAGGGATGTTTCTGGTGCCGTTTCATCTGGCAGGGATAAAAAACACCATCGCCGACTCACTCAGCAGAGAGCTGCGCTCGTGCCACGAGTGGGAACTACGCTAGGATCAAGTGGACCGACTCTACGATGGGGGCAAACCCCATATCGACCTGTTCGCGATGGCGATGAACTCCAAGTGCCAGAGGTTCGCCAGCAGGTTTCCCCAACCGAGGAGCATGGGCGATGCTTTCTCGTTCCCCTGGGACGGCCTGTTCCTATATGCGTTCCCTCCGTTGCTGCTCCGACTCATCAACCAGCTCAAGAGGTCCCGGTGCAGGATGATCCTCATCGCACCGGCGTGGCCGAGGATGATCTGGTTCCCAGACCTTCTGGACTTGTCGGCGTCCCTACCGGTCAAGCTGCTGACGGACGCAGATCTTCTTTCCGGAGAAGGAGGCGCCATCCTTCATCACGACCCGGAGTAGCTGAACTTGCAGGCCTGGCTCCTGCAGCACTAGAGTTTGGAGGGTACGATATCCCTGCTGACTGCAGAGAGGTTCTTGCAAAAGGCCAGGGCGTCCTCCACTCTCACATAAGTGGAAGAGGTTCTCTGTCTGGTGCCATGCACAGAAGATTAACCCTCTGCAGATTATGGCCCCTCAAGTACTGCTGCACCTACTGTCGCTGGCCAAGGCTGGACTAGCTCACACTTCCATCAAGATACATCTGGCTGCGATCTCCCGATACACCAGAACTACGGGACGGGCGTCCTTGTGGTCTCATCAACTGGTGAAGGAATTTATGAAGGGACTGTTCCGATCGTTCCCACTGGCGAAGGCTCCTGCCCCGGTGTGGGAACTCAATGTGTTGCTGTCTAGGCTCATGAGGGTGCCATTCGAGCCTCTGCATTCGGCGCCGTTGAAGTTCCTGTCGTGGAAGACAGCTTTTCTTGTGGCCATCACCTCCGCACAACGAGTGGGAGAGATCCAGGCCCTATCCTGCAAGCCTCCATACTTGACTTTTCACGACACGAGGGTGGTGCTGAGGACGCACCCCTCCTTTATGCCCAAGGTGCCGTCGGACGTCCACCTCAACGAGCCCTTGGTGTTACCAGTTTTCTTCCCGTCGCCTTCGTCGCCCGCCGAGAGGACTTTACACTCGTGGGATGTGGCTAGAGCGCTGAAGTTCTACGTGGACCGCACAAAGAGTTTTCGGAAGATGTCACAGCTGTTTGTGAACTTTGGACCTGTGAACCAAGGGAAGGCTCTCTGGAAGGCTTCCATCTCCAGATGGCTCTCCGGCTGCATCATGCACTGTCACCGGTTGGCAAACCGACCGTTGCCCAGCCGTCCGAGAGCCCATTCGACCAGAGCGATCGCTGCTACCACGGCGTTCTTGTTTGATGTGCCCCTGCTGGACATCTGAAGGGCTGCTACGTGGAGGTCGACGCACACCTTCACAAGATTCTACTGTGCAACCTGTTCGCCTGAAGGTGGACCTGGTGGGGAGGTAAGAGTTGCTTAATGTTGAGTTTATGTAATGCTTAATGTTGAGCCTTTTGCCACCTCCCGTGGTTGTGCATGTGTGTAGTGCTATGTATTCTTATATTCATGAGCATGTGAATCCATGCCAGACCCCATGCTGGAGAAGGAACAAGTTACTTACCTGTAACTGTTGTTCTCCAGGCCCAACGGGAGGGCCTTGAACTGGTAGTGCCTACCCCTCTGCGGCTGTTCACTTGGTCATACTGCCACTTTACGTGCTACCAAATCTGAAGATGGCTGCCAGAGGCGGGGCTTAAGGAGAGGGCAGTCATTGGCTGGGGGCAGTATGACCCCGAGACCAGTGATTGGTTACTACTAAGGAAGACAGATCAGAAACAAAACTGATACTGATTTTTTCTTTACCGAGGATTCCCAGCCTGACGACGGGGAATATTCATGAGCATGTGAATCCATGCCAGACCCCATGCTGGAGAACAACAGTTACAGGTAAGTAACTTGTTCATTGTGCTATACTAAAATGACAAGTATGCATAAATCACATGGCTTTCAGCAAATATGGAACCATTATAGCTTAAGCAAACCCATAGTGTTAATATGGCCTATTTCTAGATGAATGCAGAATTAATGCATAAATGCATTGCAAACGAAATGCATGGCTTATTCTCATGACAACACACCATAGATCAAATTCGGTTTTGCCAAATGACACTTTTATCATGAGATAAGACAATTCATGAATACATATAATAGACAGACAGTGTCAGGTCAAAACATGGATACAAAAGCAAGCTAGCTTCTCAGACATTCTAAGGCAATCTCTATCAGTAATGTTCTGGCAAGACCATAAAATACATAGTTGACAAGCGCGTCAGATCAGATTTCTGGAAACATGCATATGGCATGGAAACTAAACTAGCTATAACATTCAAATAAGCAAACAGATGTCTAATGGTCACTGCAAGCGAATAGCAGTGAAATAGTGTCAAAACATGGTGCATTCATTCTAATAACCTTGTCTAAATGATGCATAGCAATTCGTAAATGGCAAACAGCAAAATATCAGGATTAACTATATCTCATCCTGATGCTCATAATGAATAACTATTAAGCATGTGTATTCAAACGTGTGAAATGAAAGCATTGCAAACCAAGCATTAGAAATCAAAGCATGTGTTTTGTGGACATAGGCCGATCATTTCAGTTATCTCTGATGTTGTACATTCATTTTAATCCTCTCTTGCACGCGAGACATTTCAGAATATTTCCAGTCATTAGCAAGTGACAAGTGTCACATAGTCAGTCTCTAGCTGAACGGACTTGAACATTTCAGTCTGTGGCCAAACAGTATGTGTGTCCTCACATGTGCGCAAAAAATAACATAGCGTAGCATAGTTCCAGTGTAGCATAGTTGGGCATAGTTCCAGTGTCCATCATGTGGACCTCCTTCAGTGCCTATCATGGAGCCTCACTGACATAGGCTCATTCCCAAAAGATCAAATCAGGGCTCAAATCATGGCTCACTGCTCACTGCATTGCAAGCAGGCATCTTCGAGCAAAACAAATCAAACAATATGTTGGTTTAATGTGGCTGCAAAACAGATTCAATGCTGCAATCTGCAATCTGGTACTTTCCTCAACTTTAATTAGTCTTCTGTTCACTCTCCCCCTCTTGCTACTCCAAGCGTATTTGGGTGGACAGAGCAAACAAATTGTTGGTGCTGAACACATTCTATGGTGCAAATAGCAATGGATCTCATGTTTGTCCACGCATCGGTCAAAGCATCTTCTCTCAATCAAAACAAGCACCAGGAGATACATGTCAGGGCCTATCTTTCTCTCTTCCCATACGTATCAACTCCATCCCCTAGCCCCCCCTTCAGCACTCCATTACAGTCAAAGGTAAAGGCATCAAATATTTTTAATTCTTCTGTCGTTTCAAATGCAAACAGCTCGCAAAACGGACTTGTGGCAAAGATGTCGATTTGAAAACATCAGGGCAAAACACATCTCTGTGTTAGGATTTATCTCGCGAGGCAAATCTCTCAGCCTGGAAATATGCCAGCAAGGAAGCTTCATCCCATGTGCATTCTCAGGGTAGAACGGATATCGTGTTCACACCTCAAGGCCTCAAGTGGCATTATGCAAAATTTGTGCTGCTTTTCGGCAACATCACATGGCATGTGTGTTCAGTGTCAGGTCATCAGCTCGGAATGCAGTCATTCTGTGTCACTCAGGCAAAATCTGGACAGGTCAATCTGGGTCGACAGGCAAGTTGTCCTGTGTAGGCAGTCTTCCAAGCATCAGATGTAGCTCAAAACCAAAAAGAAAAAGCGCAGTATCAATTGTTGGCATTTATCAAGCTGTATTCCAAACAAAACAAAAGCTATTCATTTCTCATTGCACTACTGCATAAACTAGGCGTAAACTGTGTCTGTCCCTCTGACAGCAATGCTAAAGGGTCTGTACATAATTCAAGCTGATGTCAACTTTGTGAAGCATAATGCTCCCACGTTCTCTGCACACTGGATTTCTATCTTTCAAGAATGTAAACAAAACAAATTTCTTCAATTAATTCGAAAACTCCAAGATTGCAAACCACTCTGTGTGGTGCTTCAAAGTGACAAAAGCATCCTCTATCTCTATCTCTATCAATGCTAATGCAACATGCATTTGTTCTGTCGCAATCTCTATGGCCATTCTCATACCCTCTTTCAACAACAAGAAGAAACCTCCATGGCATTCTTCATGTTGACAAAACTGGTACTCATTCAAAGCATACTTTGTGTCCTGCATCTGCAAGATCATTCATTAAGCTAACGGTGCCCTCCTGGCATACTTCTGCTAGTAACAATGTGCAATACTGTGGCAACTCTAATCTCTGAACCCACATTGTACAATAACTACTATCGGTGTCTCACTGAGGCATTCTAGCAAAGCTCAATGAATTCTGCACATCAAAGCATGTTCCCTCTACAGAATTTGCAGTCAATTTGTCATCTAAATAAATCCCAACACCTTTCTCATTAGCTAGCAGATTGGTGCCATTACAATTTATGTCAAATATCTTCACTATTTCACTTCTCCCCATCAAATCAGAATGCAATGCTAAATACTGCTGTGCAAAAGCATCTCTCTGCAAGGATGCATCATCAGAACTGCACTGACATACATCTACAAATGGACTCACAACAACAATGGGTACTATTTCTAACATAGGACATATCTCTGTCATGTATGCACTATCTACTGAAACATTCAGTCGCCCTGCTGACATGGTTGCGTCATCTTGAACCACTGAACTGTCAATGGAACATATCTGTGACTGTGACATAGCATCTATCACACTTGAGTGTACCCTAGGTAATTGCTCCTCCTCTTGGGCCACCCCTATCTCATGCATTCGCACTCTTACGTGCTCTGATTCTGGGACCTTGTCCCAATTCTCTAGCATATTCTTGAGTCGATCTCTTATTGCTCTAAGACCATTCAGGTATGGACTCATTACTGAAGTATTTTCTTCTAACCCACTGGGTTTTTCAACAAACAAAGCCTCACAACACGTGCGAGTTTCCAAACAAACAGGCATCTCTAAACAAGTAGTTCCAGCCTGGCAAATATGCACGCACATTTCAAAACAATTCCAACAAAGAGTTGGATTTCAACCAATAAGTCCTGATTTCAACAAAGGACTAATGTCCTAGAGCATGCTCACCAAATTCCAAAGATTCCAAAGAGAGTCGTGCACTCCCAACAAAGACGAAATCCCTGATTTACTGTGTCTGGCAACCTCTCTTCTCTCAAAACAAAGCTGAAAATAGCAAACAGGACAGCATCACAGCTACACACACAATGCAGTGTTCGGAAACCTTCCTTCGCTGGAATTATCTCGGTCAACAAGTGGATTGGAAGCTGCTGCCAAGTGTCAGTCTGTCCCAACCACGTCCTCGACCTTGACGTCTCGTGAAGGCCCCACGTTGGGTGCCATTTTGTGAGACCAAAAATGGTGTGCACTGTGATACCTCTATGAAAACAGAAACAGAATGCCAGAATCACAAATACACAGGAAATCGGGTCATTTCAAAGTAAAATTGCATCTTTATTCATGCCTTGTATTGCATTACAAAAATGACAGCAAATCACTACACAAGCAAGCAAATCAGCACTTCTCTAAACATAAATGCAACTCGCCCAGCCCCTCTGGCTTCTCCTAGCAATGCTCTCAGACCAGCTGAGCCTAACCTACTGCATCTAAAGCAATGCTCTCTCTAGCATTAGCAAATAGAAAAACCCCTAAATAGCATTTCTCTGTCCCCACACAGCTCTTTCTAACCCTCCTGATGAGACAGCACCCTTCCTTCTAGCTCTCTCCAAAATGCTCTCCCACACACTCATGACTCCCACCCTTCAGAGAGCAACAGAGAGAGAGACTCCCAAGTCAGAGAGAGACTCCCCTTAATGTCGATCAGAAGCATTCTCTTGCTCAGCTCTGCAGTCAGCCAAGGTTGTCTACTGGGTGTCTGCCAAGGAGTTGCTGTCTGCCAAAGACTCAAGAATGTTTATCAAACAATTCTCACTGTGCGAAAACAATCTTCGTGCATGGCAAAAGCCATCAGAAATGGACAAATACAGAGCACATTCTTTTTCTAGTGCTTAGAAGCACCTAAAAGCACTCATTGTGCTATACTAAAATGACAAGTATGCATAAATCACATGGCTTTCAGCAAATATGGAAGCATTATAGCTTAAGCAAACCCATAGTGTTAATATGGCCTATTTGTAGATGAATGCAGAATTAATGCAGAAATGCATGGCAAACAAAATGCATGGCTTCTTATCATAACACATCATAGATCAAATCAGGTTTTGACAGTAAGTCTGGCAATTGAAGGCAAAAACAACGCGTGCAAGAAATTTAGCTCAATAATTGAACGTTCTTAAGAAATCGAGTACACTAATACTAGCCTTAACAAGCGTACATGCTTTATATTGCAGACACAAATTAACAGGAGATGACAGTAAAAGCCCACACTAGTCACACACTCCAAGAAAGAGAGAAATGTACGGGCAACCGAATGTAAGTAAAACGTTCAAGCTGTCACTAAGATCAGTCAACGCTTACAACTATAGGTGTAAATAGAGAGACCAGCCAGTTCATTGAAATGTTTTTTAACAGATGAAACCTCAAGAGGTTGTTTCCAACATTGTGTGTTAGACTTAAGCAGAAGAGGTCACGTAGAATGTCAAACACATGAGTAAAACCTACATGTCATATAAAATCTAATGACACAACACTATAGCAAAAATTCTCTTGGGTTCACAATGCATGCCACCTAAGAGGAAAGCGGTGAAAGGGTATAAGTATGGTGAAGGAGTAATGAGATGTCCCACTTACAAAGAGATAATGCATGCCATTTAACATGAAAATGAAAGAGAGCAAAAGCATGGTGAAGAAATAATGAGGTGTTCCCACACATATGGTCCACAGTGTTCGGGTGTGATTTAGGTTGTGTGCACATTGGAACACCTGATTTAAAGAGGAGGTTCCAGATACTAAAGTGCATGATACATAAAGGTAGCATGCTGAGACCGTCATATTGAATGATCGGTATGTTTAGTGAGAAGTGTAAGGAACGCATGGTATCAAGATAAGACAGACACATGTGATCACAGTTTAAGGGTGTTATTGAACTCTTACAAGGGTGTGATAAATGCCCCTGTAAACCTAAATCTCAAGATGGGAGCAAGATACAACCATTGAATGATAAAGAAGGCAGTCATAGTAGAGTCGTGTCAACATAAAAGGGCCTATAGTAAAAGAAAACGATTGCCAATCCTTACAGCTAATTACAAAGTGTGTGGAATAATTTTCATGAAAAATAAAGAAGTGTTCACAGAATATTAGTCAGGATGTTTAGGCCGTTGGTCTCCTTCCCCACGTTTTCAGCATGGGGCAAGGCGGTTCACTCAAGCACAGCACACCCTTGGGCTTCATAGTCACAAGGATACAGTTCCATTACCAAGACCAGGGTCTTCTGTGCCCAAGTCTCTTATCTTATAAAAGTCTCTTGATTCAGAGGGCTTGATGTACAAAAACAAACAAAATGTTATGTTATCAATACTCATGTCAGCTGAGTCACTCTTCACCCTGGATCCCCCTCAGCCAGGCTCAGACCCTCTTCTCCACTTTCAGTTTGTTGGCATCCCACAGTCGGGTTCATATTTGCCACAGATCCTTTCTTGGGTGACCCATGGTTCGCCCCAGATCCCCCTCTTCTTGGCTCAGATCCCTTTTATACCACTAGTCTCCCTCAGCCGGGCTCACACCAGTTTCAGTTTGTATTAGCTATCGAAGACTATCGAAAGTGCACAGGATTTAGCTTGACCCATTGCAGGACCACTTTGATTTCACAGTTCAACAATTTTATTTTTTTCAAAGATTCTTTTTATTGTTATTATAAGTGCAAGCTACAAACAAATCGTCCGACATTGATTGGAAGTTGCAGTGATTAGTTATGAAATCAAGAATCAACAAAAGCAAACAAACCATAACAATAAAAGTCCTTGGGTTGGTGGTGCTGGTGGGCGGAGGCAACAATGAGGAGACAGCTGACTGCACATTGTGTTGTGTGAGGGAGGGCTTTTGCGCCTGCGGATCCAGTCGCGGTACTCATGTGGTAGAGGTTGGTGAGGGGCTTGATGCTGGGATCCGGTTTCTTCTGTGGGCACTGGCTCCGCGTGAGGCCTCTTCTGTACACTCACTGCCATCTGGTTGGCTCTTTAGTCCTGCTTTGCCATCCATCAAAGGGTTGGGGGGGGGGGGGGTTTCTTACCACTCCTAAGAATTGCTGTGCATAGTCAAGAAAGGGTGCCCAGGAATTGTAGAACTTGCTCCTGTTTCCAAAACGGAAGGCTGTTATTTTTTCTGCCACTGCTATGTCCCAACATTTGGACCACCACATGGGAATTGCTGGGTCTTCAGGGTGTTCCCATAGTCTTGCGATTGAGATCTTTGCTGCTGTGAGTGGATGGGAGCACAAATCTGCTATGCGACCAGTTAATGGAAATTTGCCTTTGCCCGTGGCTCCCAGTAGGACTATTCCTGGGTACCATGGGATGGAGAGACCAGTGATCGATTTTTGATTTGGTACATAACTTCTCTCCAAAACTGTGTGGTTTTGGGACATGACCACAGGAGGTGGAACAGCGTGCCTGTGTCTGAGCATCCTCTCCAGCATTTTGGTGGAATTGTTGGATTGCATTTATTGAGGATCTCCAGTGTTAGGTACCACCTGTAACAAACTTTAATTGTACCTTCTTTGTTGGTGACACACTTTGAACTTGTGTGTGCTCGGGCCCAGATGCGGCCCCATTCCTCAGGCTCAAAGTCTCCACCTATGTCCTTTTCCCATTTCTGCATATAGAGCTCTTTTTTGCTGCGGTCTGTTCTGTCTAGCAGCCTGTACAGGGTGGATATTTTGCCTGAGGGGGGGTGCGCTGTGAGCATTCGCTCTAGGGCTGTTTGGTCTCTACTTCCATTTTTCCTTATCACGTTGTGAGATAGCCAGTGTCTGAGCTGCGTGTACCGGAATCTTTCAGTTTCTGGGACTTGGAATAGTTTTGCAGGCTTTGCAAGTTAGCGGGCACCATTCTCGAGGAAGTCTGCTATGTTCTTTAGCCCTCCTTCCTTCCATTTATCAAAGTTCTTTGGTTTGATTCCCGGTGTGAAGTCCAGGTTGTCCCAAATCAGGAAGAGAGGGCCCACTCGCTTCCACAGTTCGATTGGCGGCCTGCCTTTTTCCAGCATTCCACCGTGTTCCTTGCCGCTGCTAGGGGGCCTGCGTTAGGAGGGTCCCGGGGTCTTACCATGTGTGGAAGCGAATCTAGTGGGTTCCGACACCAGTCTTCCTCCAGCTTTATCCAGCGGGGTTGGTTGGTGTTTAACTTCCATGTGAAGGTCTGCGTGAGTTGCGCCGCAAGGCAGTACCTGGCCTGTCCGAGACCCTCAGGCCGCCCACTGCTGAGCCCCGAAGCATGATTCGCTTCGGTATCCGTGGCTTCTTTCCTTCCCAGATGTATTTCAAGATGCTCGTCTGTAGCTTCTGGATAGCCTTCTTAGGGATGGCAACTGGGAGGGCCAAACAATAGTAGATCAGTCCTGGGACCAGGTTCATCTTAAGTGCAGTGATCCTTCCGATCCTTGACACGTCTTGCTTCTGCCTACATGCTAGGTCGCTGTGTAACTCTTTAAACAGTGGGGGGAAGTTTACTTTGTATGTTCTTTCGGTTTTGCCTGGAATCTGGACTCCAAGTAGCTGATTTGTGATTTTGTCCATGGGATCGGGTAAATGCCTGCTAGAGATTCCTTGAGCTTTCCCGGCATGTTATTGCCCAGGACTGTAGATTTTGCGAAGTTTACCCTGAATCCAGAAGCTTCCCCGAATGCTTCTAATTCCTACCACAGCACCCTCATGAATGCTTTAGTTCGGGTTACATCCAATAGGACATTGTCCGAGTATAAGGCTGCTTTGTAGGATTCCCCTCAACTTCCAGCCCGCATATTGATCGTTTTGGTGGATTCTGCTGCCGAATGGCTCCATAGAGAGCGCAAATATGAGCAGTGATAGGGGGCACCGCTGTCGGGTGCCTCTAGTTATGGTGATTTTGGCCGATCTGGTGCCGTTTATTCTGAGTGTCGTGGTGGGGTGTTGGTACTTGGCTAGAGTCCATTTCACGAATTTCGTGCCGAATCCATAGTGGTGTAGGGTCTCCCTTAAGTAGCCCCAGTCTAGCATGTCAAATGCTTCTGTGCATCGAGTGATATAACTGCCAGTTCCAACCCAGTCCTGTTTGCTGATTCTATTATGTTTATGGTGCATCTGGTGTTGCCTTGTGTGTTGCAGCCCGGGATGAAGCCCATCTGGTCCGTGTGCATTATATCTGGGAGGATTTGCGCAAGTCTGCCTGCTAGGATTTTCGAGAATATTTTGGCGTCATTGTTCGTTAAAGTGATGGGTCTGTATGATGAACATTGCTCCAAGTTTTTCCCAGGCTTCGGTATTAGGACTGTCACCAACTCTCCCATGGATGGGGTGGTGGATCCAGTTGAAAGAAATGAGTTGTATAGGCTTGCCAGTTGGGGGGCTTGGATCTGGGGGAATTTCTTATAAAATTGGGCTGTTAATCCGTCCGGGCCTGAAGCTGTGTTCTTCAGGGAGCGAATGGTGCACCCTACCTCCTTGGCTGTAATTGGGAGTTCTAAGGATTCCAGTTGGAGATGCGTCGCTCTTTATTGGGCAGTTGATAGGTATATTATTTGTTGGGGTGCCTGACATGATTCCCCTGTGGTACTCTGTCATTATCCCCAGTTTCTCTGAGTCCTCATAACAGTGTTTGCCGTTTGAGCCTAGTAGGCTGTGGATGTTGTTTCGTGAGTGCAGTTTCTTGAGTTTGTGCGCCATTAATCGGTTTGCCTTATTGCTTTTTAAGTAATAATACTGTTTGGTATACGCCAAAGCTCTGGTTGATCGGTCCTCTAAGTGCTTTTCTAATGCTGCCTTTGCTTTTTTGAGCTCCCTGCCTGTTTTTGTGGTTTGGCGTCTCTTGAAGCTGACTCTCCGCAACCTATTACTCCAACTTGGATTGCTGTAGTTGGTTCCGTCGTCTGTGTCGTGCCGTGCAGTTGATTGCCACCCCTCTGATTACTGGCTTCCTAGCGTCCCAGTTGAATGCTTCTGAGGTCTCGTTTGTTGTGTTTTCCTTGAAATAGTTTGTAAAGGTTTCCGCTAGTTCCATGCTAGTTGCAATGTCTGACAGGATGTAGCCCTGCAGCTTTCAGAATCTTTGTGGAGGATCCAGGCAACCGTTGCACTCGTAGGCGCACAATAACTGGGGCATGGTCTGATATTATCTTGTGCCCATTTTGAATGTCCTCTATGCATGGGAACAGAGTGCTGGATGCTAGTAGCAGGTCGATCCTTGAATATCCTTTGTGGACTTGTGAGAAGAACGTGTAGTACCGGGCCCCCTTATTGGATAGTTTCCAGATGTCAATGGTCTCTGTTTCCCTTAGGAATTCTGCCATCCTCAGTGCTTTGGTGAAGTCCTCCCTGGAGGGAGGCAAGGTTTTATCTATATTCGGGACCGGGGTTAGGTTGAAGTCGCCGCCGATTAGTAGGCGGCCCTTGGTGAAAGTGGTTATGGTTTGTAGGATGTTGCGAAGAAAGTGGTCTTGTGCTCTGTTCAGGCAATATATTACTGCTAGGGTGATCGGCGGCTCGACCAGGAGGCCCTTCAGTAGGAGATATCTCCCCTCCGGGTCTCTTTTTGATAGTGATTTTCGTTAGGGGAAGGTCATGACTGATCAGTAGTTCAACAATTTTTACACGCTCAGTTTGATACCAAACAAAGACCTTCGAATGAGTATCCACGTGGCGCCGGACCACTCTGTATATGGTACTTATCTTGGTTTCAAAAAGTTCAATCACATACGCCTCATCTTTCTTCATACAATTTTGCCGCTCGCAACCTTGGGCGTAACACAGTCTGGTCTGCTATCAGTCTCTCCAACTCACTGGCTGTGCTGACTTTACTGGCGCTGCATTGAGGTTGGGGCCAAGGACAGTACCACAGCGGAAATCACTTCTCCCCGCCTTGGCCATCTATGCGGGAGTGCCCTGTGTACCTTCGACACACACTGCACCATTCTTCAGCTCTAATTTCCAGTCTTATGTTTCTTTTCCTCAAGACCCCTTGAAAGTTGCGGTTCATCTCCGCATTAAACTGCCATCTCGGAACTGCTACTTTCTTGTGCGTTTTGTCTTGCTCAGAGTGTGCTTTCGTGCTCTGCCTTTTATCCATGTGGGGAAGTGTGATGGAAGTCAGGTGTGTGTAATTATCAGTGATTGCCTGACTATCGTGTTGGGACATGTCAGGTATACAGTTTGGGTGTTAGTCCATTTTCTCTTACAGTGAGCTGTCTATGTGAAAGTGTTTTTTCTTAAACTTTATTTTTGGGATTTCAGATAACACGAAATAGGTACAACAATACCATTTAAACATAAACAGCGCCTTGAGATCCCCGCTCCTGCCCCCATCATGATCCATAAATGATATTGAGTAACCGTCAAGTCTCTGTGCAGATTCTATAGTCCACTAGCTGCTGGGCACCAAGCCGTTATGAAGTGTTTTATGGAGTCTGGGCTGGTGAGGGGGAGATATCTGGACCAGACAATAGGTAGGAGATGTATAGGCCCCAGATGTCCGGGGGTCGTGCGTGTGCGTGTAGGGGTAGGGTTTTGATAAAGTCAGTTTCGACATCTTGGCAGTAAGTTATGTCCTTTAGCCAATTTGACAGAATGGGTGGGGGTTCTCGTCCCCAGGATATTGCGATTCTGATGCATGCTGGTTAGGCCAAGTAGCGCCACTGAGGGTTTGGGTGCCACTGTTGATCCAATTATTGCTGACAGCTTTTCGAGGACTTGATCCCAAAATTGAGTTATGGGTGGACACGTCCAATCGAGATGGAGAAAATCGGCTGGTGAGGCCTTACATCTCTCGCAGGCCGCTGAAAACTCGGGCCGATATGCGTGGAGTTTTTCTGGGGTGTGATATGTCTGGTGTAGATAGTTGAAGTGTATTTGTTTAAAACGTGTGTTTAAAGCTACTTTCTGCGTTTGGCCTAGAATGAATGCCCAGTCGTCTTCTGATAACGTGGACTGTAGGGTTCTCTCCCATCTCGTTTTTGAAGCTGTGTGCATGGGTACCGTATCTGTTAAGAGGGTTTTGTATATTAGAGACCAGCCTGCCTTCCCCCTGAGACTGAATCACTCCGTGTAGTAGTTGCCAAGGGGGTGGTTGCTGGGGGAACATGGGAAGTAGTGCTTAGAATGCGTGGCGTAGGCGAAAGGACACAACCATGTCTAGGGCCGTGTCGACTCCTCTATCTCTGGCTAGTTGGGGTGTTATAGAAAGAGCCCATAGAGTGCCATGCAGCAGGCCCATACCACAAGAGATCGTTCAGTATTTGTAGTTTATCTACCAATTTTAAGTATACTTTTTCTGCGGTCCGGGGGATTCCTGGTATGAACCTTGCTGGTATGAGGGGGAGAATCTGATCTGAATGTTACATTTCAGCGCATTTATTTTCCAGATAGCATAGGTGGAGAGGACTATGTTAAGTGATATGTGGGGCACTGGCAGGTGGCCTATGACGATTGCTCTCAGTAGGTTGGGGGTTGCGAGGGCCCGTTCAACCTGCACATGGGGTCTGATGAAGTTCGTGGCATACCAGTAGCCAAGGAATTGTGCTTGGGCTGCCCATTAGTAGCGCTCTAGATCAGGAAGTGCTAGGCCTCCCTTCGATACAGGTTGGATAAGCATCATGTATGGTACTCTTGCCGGTTTGCCGGCCCACAGCAGCTCAAGGATCAAGCTCTGGATTCATTTAATAAAGTGTTGGGGCAATAGAAGAGGGATATTTGCAAACAAGTAAAGAAACTTGGGCAAAATCACCATTTTAACCAGTGAAACTCTCCCCCACAGAGTTAGCGGGAGGAGCTTCCATCTGTTTATTTTGTCCCGGAGTGACCTTGTCACTCTTTCGTACTTATCCTGGAATATGTCTTGGTGGGCTCTGGACATGTAACGCTCACCTGGTATCCACGGGGATGCCACTCAGCCTGTTTGGACCTCCTACGACCTTCCCTGGAATCTGTTCGATTGGAGACTGGGCCTGAAACACAAGATTGCCAGAGTTTAACTCTATTGTCTCTGCTTGCTTGGCCCCCAAACCTTCCCCTTTGTCCACTCCTCATCTTGCTTTCTTGTGTAGCGCGCTCTCCGTCCTGCCCTTCGGTGCAGGGGTGCGTCGACTGATGCAGGCTCTGTGCTGCCTAGTTGCTTCCCTGGCGCGGGCCAACCGATTGGGCTTGCTGTAACTTCAGCCCGACCGGTAAGTTGAATGATTCTTATGAACTGTCCTTTTCACTCTTGTCCCTTCTAGCACATGTCTCTCCTCCCTTAGGTGTTGGAGGGGATCGGAGATGGCGTTGTGCTGCTGATGGGAGCCGAGCACTAATGGTGAGTGAGAGCGTGATGCGCGATGCTGCCTGCTCTTCCTTGTATTGACCAATTTTTGTCTGTGTCCCTTTCAGGTGCTGCTATATTCCAGCGTGGCTGCCGGCTGAGAGGATAAGGTGCGATGAGTAAGCGCGATGTGCGGCGCCTCCTTATGCTTCCCGTGCTAACCTGGAATGTCTTTTCCCCTTGCAGGTCGATGGGATGCTTTGGAGCTGAGGTTACCCAAAGCGGCTTAAGTTCAGCTAAGGGTTGACTCTTCTTACAGTTTGTGTAAGCTAAGATATGAAGAATGTTTACTAATGTCTTTTCTTCTGTTCGTTTATCCTCCCCTAGGATACGGCGGGCCGAGATGGAGATGGCACTGCCGTAGCTGCGCACAGGACCGGAGGAGTGATGGATGGAGGCTGGATGCTCTTCAAGGTAAGTATAATATTAATGCTGTGCTTGTTCTTGCAGGAGCGCGGGATGCCTAGGAAAGGCGAAGGCCTTCAGGAGACCAATACTAGCACAGTGAGTGTCACGCTGCAGGTGCAGAGAAACGCAAAGCGTGTTTCTCGGCCCGGGCGTGGTTTAAATAGCTTTCAGGTATCCCAGGTATCCCTGGGTTGAACCACACCCAAAAGGCTAGACCACTTACTCAGTTCAAGGAACTGGGTTATGTGGGGGCATCCATCTTGCCCACAATACATTACAAGTCCAATGCCAAGTGATTCTTAGAGCTATGTGTGAGCCTGGCACCACAGGCGCCAGGTCTGGCTCCAAGTGGGTCTCTGGTAGGATGGAAAGGCCCTTAGGGGCCATATAGGGGATTGTGCCCTGGCTCCAGCCTGATGTCTCAGGGGTCTGGGGGCAGGAATCATGACAGACATTAGGATCCCGAGATATCTGACCTGCAAGTGTTCCCACTTGAACCCATAATCATCCGCAAATTCCTTTGTGTCTGGGGTCAGAGGGAATATGACGTATTTAGTGTGATTAATTTTTAGGCCTGAGTCAGCGCCAAACTTGATTATTTCTCTCATGATGGGGTTTAGGTTTTTGCCTGGGTCTCGGATGTAAAGTACCAAGTCGTCTGCGTATAGGGACATTTTTAGTCTGTGGGGTCCTAGGGAGAGACCTCTATGAAGCTGTCTGGACCGGAGTCCAGAGGCTAGGGGTTCCATTACCAAAGCGAATATTAGGGCTGACAGAGGGAAACCTTGTCTGGTTCCCCTCTGTAGTTCAATCCCTGCTGATTTTGTTTTTTCCAGGACAATGTTCGACTGGGGACGATTGTAGAGGAGGGAGATTAATTTAAGGAAATAGTTTCCTAGGCCCATCCGTCTTAGTACTGCAAAGAGAAAAGGCCGCTCAACTGAGTCAAAGGCCTTTTCTGCGTCCAGCAAAACTGCTATCGCCTGATGTGAATGGTCCAGTGCCACCATGATTCCGAACATTCGTCGTGCTGAACGTCGTGTTGCGACCAGGCACGAAACCAGCCTGGTCAGCAAGAACTAGGGCGGGCATCAGGGGGGAACAACCTAGCGGCAAGAACCTTTGCCAGAATCTTATTTTCAAGAATGATCAAAGAGATTGGTCTGTATGACGCACACTCATCAGGGGGCTTTCCTATTTTGTGTAAAAGGATCACATTATCCTCCCGAAGGGTTGACAGTAATGACCCGGTCTCAATTGCCTCCTCGTATACTTGTAACAGGAGGGGGGGCTAAGAGAGCGGCGAAGGCTTTGTAAAATTTGCCTGTTAAACCATCGGGACCTGGGACTTTAGTGTTGGGGAGTTCTTTTATTGCTTGGAGGATTTCTTCTAATGTGATAGGTCTATTCAGGGGTTATCTCAGTTTGTCGCATACCCAGTATAGTTCTGTGTCTTCGAGGTAGCGGAGGAGGGCTTCTGGGTCAGTGGCATGTTTGGAACTATAAAGATCCTGATAAAAGCTGTGAAAGGATTCAGCTATTTCTACTTCTGTATGTACCATGGTGCCTCAGGGATCGCGGATCCTTTCTACTAGAGTAGGTTTTCTGTCTGCTGCCACTAGACGGACTAGGAGGGCTCCGGGTTTTTGTCCTTCTCCATGCTGGTGAACACGATGGCCCCTCACCAGGAATTTTTGTTCCCTTTCCGCAGTGAACCTGAACTTATCCAGCTCCTCCTTGAGGGCTGCGAGGGACTGCAGATCATACGACGCGGTGAAAGTTTCTTTGAGATCTTTCAGTCGGGCTTCACTGGTGTCGAGCTCTCTCCTGATTAGCATCAGTATTCCGTTTTCTATCGCGACACAAATCCCTCTGACATAGCATTTTAGTGTTTCCCAGAGTGTGCTTGCTGATGTGACAGATCCCTAGTTGATTTCTAGAAAGGACACAATTTCTTTGCGCAGTTCGTCTGTGAACACTTTGTCTTGCAGCGACCCTGGTTTGAATCTCCAGTGAGGTCTGCCCTTCCCATTATCTAGAGCAGTGCATTCAAGAGTGACCGCTGAGTGGTCAGAGAGCGACCTCGGGAGAATTTGGCAGGGTCCCCATTTGGCGGGCTCTGGGAGGACACAAGCAGATAGTCGAGTCGAGAGCTCGTGTTGTGGACCCACGAATGGAAGGTGTATTCACGGGCTTCCCAGTTGTTGTGTCTCCATATATCTATTGGGTCGTAAGCTTTACAGATTTCAATAACTTGGAGGCTTGCTTTAGTAGGGAGAGTAGCGGTGGCCCGTGATTTGTCTTTCTGGGGGACCAATGGTGTGTTCAAGTCTCTTCCCCAGATGCTCGTAGCTGAACCCGCTCCCTCCAGGTGCGTCATCACCCCATCAGTTATTCGCACTATCTGTGTTGGGCCCATATGAATTCACAAAGATGATGTCTTTCCCTTCGAGGATCCCCCTTACCAGGATTTCTCTGCATCAACGTCTTTTTCTGTCTTTATTAGCCTGAAATTTGATTTTTTGTCTATCAGGATAGCCACCCCTCTGGCAAAGGAGGAGTATGATGAGAAGTACCTATGACATCCCCAGTGGCAGGCCCAGCGGTTCTCGGAATCCGGGAGAAGATGCGCTCTTGGATCAGGGCTACGCCGATTTTGTGCCTTCGGAGGTACTGCGATATTTTTCGTGCCTTGGTCGGAATATTGTCCCCTCTAATATTCCAGTTGGCTAGCTTGAACATGATGTTTAGTGTTTATACTTGAGGCGGGTTTGCTGGACTGCATCTGAGGCCTTGGTGGATACTGCAGTGTTGCGGTGGTTTCTTTATCTTGACTCTTTTGGTTGTCGCGGTAGGAGTTAGGTCTCTGGCTATACTGTGAGGTCGGGTGGCGGGCGGTAGACCTACAACAGGCGCGTATCCTTAACAGTTTGTTCTCCCCCCCCCTCCTACGCGGGCAATCCCCAACTTGCTCATCTTCTTAACCCTCCCTTTGAATAGTAACATTAACGTTGCAGAGCTTGGGGCGCTAGTGCCCTCCCAAGGACTGAAGCTCCCTTTGAAATCACTCTATTGAGTCGCTCCAGAGTGCAAAGTCGAACCTCGACGGGTTCAATGTATATGTGTAGAGTTTGTTGTCAAGGTGGGTTTCTACTCGCTCTGTCTCTCCTATGTGGTCACAGATTGTTGTCGGGGTTTGCATCCAAGCCTGTCAAGGAAGGCGTTTGCTTCTTCAGGCGTAGTGAAGAATTGGACTTTCACATTATGATGGATCCGCAGTTTTGCTGGGAACAGCATGGAATAAGATATCTGGTTATCTTTCAATCTCCGTTTTATTCCTGAGAACGACCTTCTCTGAGCCTGGACCGCTGGGGAGAAATCCGGTTAGAATTGAATGTTATCACTGTCGGATTGTAGTTCCCCCCCTTATCTCTAGGCTAAGCGCAGGATCGTATCTCGATCTTTGAAGTTCAGGAGTTTGACAATGATCTGTCGCGGTGTGGCTCCCGGTATGGGCCTGCTGGATGGCACTCTATGGGCTCTTTCTATTACAAACAACTGTGACCGTGTCAACGCTCCGAACAGTTCTTTGCAGATGTTTTCCACAAGTTCTTCCATTTTCATCGGGATTTGCTGTTCTCTAAACCCCACCAGCCTGATGTTGTTGTGGCGTGAGCATCCTTCGAGATCTTCGTTCTTCGAAGAGACCGCTTTTATTTGTCCCTCCAGCGCAGTCACTTTCACTGTTAGTGAGGTTGTGCTGTGATCTAGATTGGAGACCCTTTGTTCCACGGTGTCGAGCCTGTCTCCGTGCTTATCTATGGGATGTTGTAGTCGATCGACTTTTGATGATAAAGTGTCAAGTTTACAGTCCAAATTGCAGATGCCGGCTTTCAGTTCTAGGAGAATCTCCCGTATGTCCATGGCCTGAGAGGGCTCCTCCTCCTGTTCCATGCCCTCAGTCGTGGTTTCTGCCTGGCCGCTTGGTTTGGGGGTTTTGACTACCACACTCGGTTCAAAGTTCAATTTCCGTTGAGATTTATCGGATTTACACATATTGAGCGGGTTCGTGGGTATTGTCCAGTTCCAGTTGATCAGCCACTTCTTGAGGATTGTTGGGGAAGGCTGCGTTGAGATTTCTTAGCTGCTGAGTTTTTGGATGTAGCTTCAGTGTTGTTACTTTGTGAACACTGATGTGTGGCCTTTCGGACTGTGAGGATATTGCTCAGCCCCCAAATATCAGGGTCCCAGAGGGGGACATTGTTGATGAGGGGAACTTGGTGCACCAGTGGACAGCTCAGGGCCAAGGCCGCTGATTGAGGTTGTTGTGCCCTTGGGGAGGTAGGGGCACGGCTGCCTTCCTTGTCAGCGTGTGACTGTATTTTCTGGTTAGCGTCTGCTTGTCGTTTAGCCGTGGGGGATTGATGTTGATGAGTCGCAGTGAGGTTGTCTGTGCCTATGGTTCAGCCGATTACTCCTTCACTGACGGAGAATGTGTGCTTATTGCCTGGTAATTGGTGCCCCTAGGGCTCAATCGACTGTCCCTGCGGTATGTCTGAGGTCCGGATTCACTCAGGGCCCTGGCTTTATGGGCGGTGTGTCCTCGAGAGTCTTTGCTGAGCGATGCGTTGATCTCTGGTCAACCGCTGATTGTGTCAGGGCACAGAAAGACCCAATGGTGGGGCGGTACTATTCTGCAGTCTCTCTGTAGTGTGGTTATGGGCCCTTCACTGTGTGTGGAGTCGGCTACCACCGGGGCACGGGCTGTCGGGTTGCCTGATGTGTTTCCCGAGAGTAGTATCTTGTTTACTTATTGAATGGGGGTAGCATTGTGATTGTTCTGATGCCCGGTTGTTCTCGGGGGTACGCAGGGCCATGGGTCTCCGCTCCCCACGCTTATTAGTTGCCAGGAGTGTCCCTGTGCGCTCTCAGATGGACTTGGGGGGGGGGGGGGGGGGGGAGGGGGTACGAAGCGATTCAACCGAGGCGGCGGCCCTAGTGTCAGTAGTGGTGGACCGTACTGCCGACCTCACTTGGACTGATGGCCCAGCCTTTCCCTCTCCCGTCGGGTCGGAGGAGGGGTGGGGGGGGGTCAGGGCCTGGCGCTGCCGAACCACTCATCTTCTCAAGCGCTGATATTTCGACTCCCTACGCTCTCAGCCTCGGCCGCGTGAGGCTCGCCGATGTCCCCTCATTGGTGGTCACTACGTTCCACGGGCCGGGTCTCTGGGCGTCCCATCTCCACTGCCTCTGCTGTCTATGCCCCTGATGCTCCGCGGCTGTCTGGACCCACGGAACCTAGCGACGCACAGGGAGTGTCGTGCGAGTTCCGAGGCAGTGCGCTTCCAGTCCGGGTGCTGGGGTAGGATCCTACCCGGCCACACGGGACCTCCGCTACTGGAGCAGCAGCGAGAGGCCCACTTCTGCGCACCCGGTGTTTGTTGCGTGTTGGCCACTCAATCCAGCGTGGGGGGACGCTGGTCCTCTTTTACTGGTATCTGCCTCCCCAGGCATCACTGGTCCATCCGCATCGCTGCCTCTGTCAGCTGTATTGTAGACTCCGCTTGAGTTTGCTGTTGTCTGCCGAGTGCTCTTGTCTCGTGCCTTCTCAGTTCGTGTTACGGCTTGGGCCTGCGGCAGCAGTTGGGGCTCCTCTCTGTCTGGTGCCACTATCGTCTGCTGGGCTCAGGGGGGCTTCCCTCGCCACCACTGCTCATGTGTTGCCACCTCCGGGGAGCCGTAAGGTTTAGCCCACTGTTTAGGGCTGCTTCACACTCTGGATAGCATTTGATTTACAGGATTAATTTGGGAGATTCGTCAGAGCTCACAGAGGAGCCGCCATCTTGGTTGGCCCTCTAGCGCCCTCTGTGTGAAAGTGGTTGCGTCGGGAAAGGGGGGGGTTGAGTTTCTAAGTATCCTGGGGAAAATGTGTTAGAGGAAAGGGGATATTGCGTCTCAAAGTTCGGTGTCCCACTCCAACGTCCCGAAGACCCCCCCCCCCCCCATCTGGGTGATCCAACCGCACTGGTTGACCCCCAGGAACTGGATTCAAAAGCGATTCCTCTGTCCTGGACTCCTGGATGACAGATCCCCAGGGACTAGCGGGTGAGACATCGTCTGGTTTCTCACAGAAGGCAGTAAACAAATACACTTTGTGTTTGCCCAGAAAATAGAGTAAGAAACACACACAGAACCCACATAACTGGAATCCATAAGAGAAATCATGACAAAATGACAAAAGAGAAAGAAACTTCCATGTAGCAGTAACTGGGAAGCCACACTAGACACTGATCGTGCTGAGATAAAACACACGTGTGTGTTGGACTGCATCCTGCTCCACAAGATAAACAAACAAAAGGTTTTTATTTTTTTTAAAAGACCCAGAAGAAGTTCATTTGATTACTTATAGAGCCGATAAACAACTAAACATGTTGGGCAGGCTCAGTTTTTTAACCAAATAGTTATTTTTCATACAAAGATATAGGTGTATAACGTTGTACATGTATACAGCACATTGCAATTTAGGAAAGAATTAATGAGTATGACTGTACTGTGTAGAATAACCCACGTATAGATATGTTGAGGAGGTTTGTGATATCTTGTACATTGTAATAACTAATGTTTTTTCAAGACAGTCAGGTGTTGTAACAAATTGGAAGAATAGCGGTCTCTCCCTGCGAGTACTGTAAACACTAGACAAATGGGATTTGATAAAATTGTATTTATTGAATAAACTGATGCAACACTGACATATGCAGTGCATTGATTGTCTCAGACACATGGGTTGTTTTGTTTGTAAAGAAGTATTTACCACGGGCACCCATGTGCCTTAATCCCTGGGGTCTCTATTTATGTAGTGTTTTGTTCAGGAAGTCAACCATTTTCGTTCTGCGACTTTGCCCTTGCGTTTAAGCAAGGCTAGGTTAGAATCATACCAGATGTTGCACTTGGAGGCGGGCTTCATGTGGATCTTCATGGCAGGGGTAAGTATATCAAGAGTGTTGGAGATGGAAATGTGAAGATTAGCAAGGGAAGAGTCAGTGTGGGAATCGAAAGCACAAGTGGGTGGTGGAATGAATGAGGCAGCAAAAGCAGCTACTGACACTCGCTTCATCGGTCGAATGACGGAGAAGAAGACTGGAAGTGTGGGCAAAGGCTTAGCCGAGGAGCTAGGGAGCTCTAGATAGGAGGAGAGGAGGGCATGGTGAGACCAGGAGAGAGGGGTAGAGAGAGGGTTAGAGCGGTACATATCAGCATTGATGAGCGCATCAATGGTCTGCCCGGTTTAGAGGGTTGGACTAGAGGGAAGAATGGTGAGGGAAAGCGAGTTGCAGAGGTTGCAGAAGGGTAGAGTGGCTGCATCAAGAGAGTCCAGGTGAATATTGAAGTCTTGGAGGAAGAGAAACTTAGAGGTAGAAGTCAGACGAGAAGTGACAAGGTCGGCCAACTCCGAGAGGAAGAGGGAGGTCGGCCCTGGGTTCATGTAGATGGTAGCGAGAGTGAGTGAGAGGTAAGTGTAGATGCAGTGTTTACAGACAAGACATTCAATGGAGGAGTAGAATTGAGTGGGAATGACAGAGGCAGGGATCCATTCAGGGAAGACAAGAGCCACTCAGCCTTCAGTCCGATTTGGCATGGGTTTGGAGAGGATCTTGTAGCCCTCAGGAAGGAGAGTGTAAAAAGCAGTGACAGAGCTGGCATTGAACCACATTTCGGGGAAAGCAAGGACATCATGGTCAAAGTCTTCAAGGAGGTGGCAGATGTCAGAGGAATGCTTGACAGCAGAGCGAGAATTTAGGGTAGCAAGGTGAAGCAGGTTGCCACCTTTAAAGGTCTTCCGAGGTCAGGGTACAGGGACGGGGTACATCCATCAGTGGGGCAAAGAGGCCTGGGCGTGTCAAAAAGGGTAGTGGCAGGAGGGGGAAGGAAGGCCATAAGAGAGGGAAAACGCTTGTCAAGAAGGAGGAGGTTGGTCTGAGAGACCTGGGCCATGATAGTGCCGTTCTTATATACATTAATGATGCATCTGGATGATGAGAAGTGTGCTAAAAGCACTTCCCATCTGGCACCACCATTAATGGGTGAATTGGAAAAAGGGAAGAGGATAAAGACGAAATGAGGAGTCCATGGGTCAGAAATGGGGACAGTTATAATCTGACTGGAGGAAGAGTTGACATAGGTGTCAGCAATGGGCAATCCTGGGTTGGAGACCAGGAGCGCTTTTTTACATTTTTTCCTTCCAGTCTTCGAGAGAGGGACAGGAAAGGTGATAGAATAGAAGTTCGAATAAATTGGAGAGATGGTGAGCACCATAGTTGCAGGGGGAGGGTTGGGGGAGGGAATTGCACAGTGCACGCAGAACTCACCAGGTGGCCTAGCAGCAATCCGGCAGAGATGAGTCAGTGCAAGAAATAAAAAACAGTAATTCAAGGTAAGGGGGAGAGGTCATAGGTTACAAAGGCAGAGAGGAAGCACAGGCATTTCACAATTCAGAGCAACATGATTCAATTATTCAAAACTAGAATAAGGTACCAACGTGAGAAAAGCCCACAGCGCCAACAGTCACAGCAACACTGAGATGCAGTCTAAGCGCACCAATTTGGCTTTTGATAGGAGAGGAAAAAGCATATGATCAAGTGCAAACAGCAATATGCATGTACAAACTTAAACAGATGTGTAAGAACAGACACTTTACGGTTCCATGTGTTAATATCCCCGCACAAAAATATCACGATACAAATATATCGCCACATTTTTGTGGCGATATTGACCCATAGACCCTGCGGGGGACACCCCCGCAACCCTCCCATTATTTTAAAATGTGCGGGGGACACCCCTGCAACCACGCTCCCACAAATTATCCCCCCCAAAAATATCGCCTATGGCGAGACAAACGGCATATGTACGGCAATATTTTTAGTGGGGATATTTTGTAGGGATACCCACTTGACAGTGCAAAAACAGCAACATGCAGGTAAGTAGATTCGAAAATACTTAAAGTGGGTACAAAACACACATTTTACAATGCAAAATGGTAGTATATGGGTAGCCAGTTTCAAGTTCAAAGAGATGAGTAAGAACACACACTTTACTATGCACAAAGTGATATGCAGGTATGCAAATTTGAGATTTCCAGGCAAGTTAGCAGAGAACACTGATTGCCAAGGAAGGTAACGCATATAGTCACTGGAATAAGTAGTCAGTATAGTTGTAGGCAATCCCTAGGTGAGGAAGGAGAAAATGAGGCAGGTGCAGGGAACATACATACTAGCCTTGTTGGGGGTTACGCACGCTTCCCAATGAGGGTTCTAATGGTGTTAGTCACATGGATCACAAAACCAACCTTACTCATTTTGGTGTTAGCTGTTCTGATCGATTCAGGCAAGGGTGCAGCCCCGCTATGAGTGCCAGGATGCTAGGAACTCCTCAAGCGTGCATCCTTCCTGAGCATTAATGACATTTTATTTTGTTGTGCAGGGATGCGCATATGGGCGGACATGTCCCTGGGTGTTACCCAGGCTTGTACGCCAGTTGCTTGGCCTTTTGGGAGGTATAGTTGCTGGTTGCCTTGGTGCCTGTGCCTGATGCTGTTTCTGTGCTTTCCCTTTAGGATTGAACACCTGCAATGAGGGAAAATGTGACATCCGCTGTGGCTACCCTGCTCCTGCTTGCTACTTTGTAGAGTCATGGTACAGCCCACTATGCCCTGCTGCCATCCACGTCTCCTGACAGTTGCCTATCAGCCATGCACTCCATTGTATTCTGCCGCTGCTCCATCTGTGTGAGCCTCTCCCAGATGTCATCCATGGTGTGTTGTGGCAGTGGCCTTGGTGAGGGATTTGGGTGCATTCCCTGGCTGCCGGATGCCTTCTCACCAGGCACCTCGTCATCATCTGGCTGTGATTCAGTGTCCTCTGTATGGTGCCAATGGAGCGCATGGCGAGAAGACATGGGTGAGGGAGAAGACCTCATGGGCAAGTGTCCGAACAGGTGGGAGGATCCCTGCGACATCTCTCTCACTGGGGCAGCTGGAGAGGAGGAGCCAGGGTGCTATGTCAGGTGCTGCTGTGACAGCAGCTGTGGTTCGTGTGTCCACTGTAGTGTCCTGTTCCACTGCCACGACTGTGGCAGGTGAGCTTGTGTCTCCAAAGGTGCCAGCAGCAGGGCCCTTGGACTGGGGCATCCTGGAGGTCTTCTTCCGGGGAAGGTCCTCTTTGGGTGTAGCATGGCCTGCTCCCTTCCTTGCACTTGATGGTCCAGGTGTGCCGGGCCCACTGGTGCCCTCCATGGGGACCTGGGTGTCTTGTGTGCCTGTTGGGAGACAGAAACCAGTGCATCATTACCCTTGTTGGAAGGCTGTAAAGTGTGCTCTCATGCAGTGTATGCATGGGTTGACAGTGGCACACCACCCCATGGTGGCCTTCGTTATGTGACGGGCAGTTTGATGGATTAGTGGCAACATGTTGAAGTGCGAATCTCAAGTGTTGGGTGTGTGTGGCTTGCCTGGCCTGTGTTGTCGTGTACTTGCATGCATATCCTCTTCTCCTGGGACATGTGAGATGCCCTGCTGGCCATGGGTGTGTTGGTGTGACATTTGGTGGGAAGCACTCTTCACAGAGGCCATACTGCTACTGGTTTGTTGCATTTCTTGGGTTTTTGACCCTGACATCTGCAGCTGTTGCATGTATGCCATATGTGCAGTGTGTTCTAACTCTTTGGAAGATGTATTCTTAAATGGATGTTTAACATGCTGGCACAAAGTGGTGGGGATATACTTTGTGAATGGGTGACTGTCCATGATACGTGCTTTACCATGCTTGTTAGGTACATCTTACATGAGGGCCATATCCTTGTGAATGATGTACCTTTTAGTGAGGTCATGCCTAATATGCCCATTGATGTACTGTCCCAAGGTGTTTGTGCTGTTTCTGCATTGGCTGGGTGTCTGCAAGTGTGTTTCTTGCCATTCCATTGTAGTTGTTGTGCATGTGGCCCATGATTCACTGATGTACTCACCAGGGTCTTCCTGGCTGCTGGCTCACACCTCCGCTGTACCCATGCCCTCCAGGCCCGTAATGTGGAGGATACTTTTCACCTTCTCCTCTCACGGTGTGGGCTGCAGTGAGCCACAGTTCTTCCACTTATGCCCACTGTGTCCCTATGGTGGTTGGAGAAGCGCATCCACACCCTGGGTCTTTGGTCATTCCAGCGCTTCCTTATTTCATCTCAGTCCCATGGGACATTTCCCATGGCTGCCACCTTGTCCTTTAATTCGGCCCAAATGGCATTCTTATGCTGGGGGGACGTCTAGTGGTAGTGCGGCCCATAGTGCTCCTCTGCATGGGCTACCATGTTCTCTGCTAACACAGCGAGTGCCTGCTCAGAGAATTTTGGTTTTCTCAGGCTCATTTTGGGCACCTTCCCTTTGCCTTTACCCGTGGACATGTTTGGGGTGTGTTTTGGGTTTGGATGGCAATCACTTAATGGTGATTTTGAGTTGATTGAGTTTTTCAAAATGGCCGCCCCTTGCTTCGCTTTCTGACGATGACGCTATTTCGGCTGGCAGAGTGATCGACGAATGTATGGCGGTAACAGTAATTCTGCCGAACATGGGCAGAATTACTGCGGTGTACTCCATTTCGGTGGTAATTCCACCAGACAGATTTACTGTTACCGCCAATAGTGTGTCACTCTCCTGCCAAGTTGTAACATGGCAGAAATTTCACCTGACACCACGACGAAAACGGTAATACCGCCAACGCAAAATTACCATACAACTGGTAATGACCCCTAATATGTTAATCCTGGTAAGGTTAAACATCATCAATGACATATTGCTACATAAAACACAAAGGGCCTCATTACGACCCGGGCGGTAAGGGATTACCGGTACCGGTAAGGGCACCGGTACCAGTAATCCCTTACCGCCTAATTCCGAGGTCCCTTTGCGTGTCCTCCCTTAACGGCTGGTTTTACCAGCCGTTAAGGATGGGACCCGCAAAGGGACTTTGGAGGTAATAACCGTACCGCATTTTGCGGTACCGTAATTACCGCCTTCCCCATTCCCATTGAGCCCTATGGGGGCTCAAATGGGAATGGGGAAGGGCCATGGTGAATGGGGAATTACCACCCCCGCAAACCTTGGAATGGGGCAGTAATTCCACCATTCACCATGGCGGAATCAGTAGTTTACCGGTGGCAACCATGGCGCAAATAGCGCCATGGTTACCGCCCGGGGTCGTAATGAGGCCCAATATCTGAAGTTGGATGCCTCTAATAGATATGTAGCTGTACTGAAAATATAATTCAGGACGACCCAAACAATATCCTTAAATTAGTCATGGGTGAGAACAGAAATCAATGTAGCCTTTTATGCAATATTTGTATTATTATTCGGTTACGCCCCTTCCTATGAATTAAATGCTTATTAAGACACACTTCCTCTGATCAAAATTCCTGTGATCATATAAGATAGTGAGAGATCGTATACTTATTTTGTATTCCACGAGTAATCTCATGCTAGCTATCCCAAGAAGATATACGTGCTCACGAGTCAATGTGATATGGAAGAGATGATGTCATGAGGTAGCTCGCTCAACTGCAGTAGGCTAGTCATGTGCATTCGTATTAAAGACAAAAGGCAAAATGAATCAATAGTAGATGGTTTATACCATGATCATCACTTGCCTATGGTAGATACACAGAATGATCTCTCTATCAGTACCTGTACATTACACAAGGACAAAATAGTTGCATTGAATGATTACTACCAATTAAAGATCTTTCGAAATATTTATTCTGCTTTAGCTCATTAGCGACCACATACATGGGTAATTGTGTTTAATACTAGGGAGATCTTAGAAAGATGTATTATTTTCAAGGAGGTTTGCTATAGAACATATTCCAGGGAGGGAAATCTGATGTATTATTTTTGTATCAAAAATGTAAATTGCCTTCCCAACAAACACTATACAGTGTGATATTAATGACTCGAGCAGTGTGATTGCCGGTTGTTTTACATAGTCATGATAGCAATACATTTAACCTGATGGAGGTGGGAAGGAGCTGACAACAAATGACTTGATACAGCACAAAACAGACTCTAAATATGTCATGTAATAGGATTTTTTTTTTGTTTTAATCAAACTAATGATTTTTACAAACCTTTTTCTGCTGCCATTGTGTCATGTTGATTTCTTAGTTTAAGAAGATTAAAAGTTAGTTTGTTCAGTTTCTCTAGAGTCTTCAGCCAGCTAGTTGCCCTTTTAAAATTTGTCGTCCTATGCTGGGTTAGTTTCCAATTTGCTTAAGGCGTACTGAAGTATTTTAGTGGTAGCGGTTTGCCAGGTTTGTCTGTCTCCACTTATCATCCTTGACCACCAGCATAGTTCAGGTTCAAGCGATAGGTCAGACGTAAAATGTTGCATGTAGCTGAACCTGACCTTTCCAGTTTCTGTGCAATTGAGGAGAAGGTGCCTTACTGTTTCCTTTTCATTTGGCTTCCTGCAAAGTCGACAGTCACTGGTCTCTGACAAACCTCTGATAAATTTTATCTCGTTTGTAGGAAGTAAGTTTAATCTGGCTCTTAAGAGACAGTTTCTAGCTTGCCTGTTCGGGTATTGGTTAAATTGGCCTGCAGTTCGTTCAGTTTTTTTGTATTTGGAGGCAGGTGTAACGTTAGTTTATTTTCCGAAGCTTTCTCCAACGTCAGGATCCAATCAAGATCTTTCAATTTTCTTAGAGTCCTCGTTGGGTTTGACAGCAGCTCCTCTTCGTCGCTCTCGGTTGATTTAAGGAGTGTCAGCATCCTTTCTTTCCACGTCACTAGCAATTTGTTGGTGCCCATGTCCAGTTACGCCTTTATTAAGTTAAACAAGGTAGGGCTCGTTGTTATCAGACATTTTCTGAACAGTTTAAGAGAGCTACAGTTAACTGATCCTAGCAGAGACAGCAAACTTAGCTCCCTACGTATTGAGGCAACAGGCGTAGAGGAAGGCAACCCCAGAACAGTTCTCCAATAGTAGGCTTCGAGTTTGTGCCAGATGGTAGTGGGGAGTTGTAACATAGCTTCTACTCCGTATGTTATCGAAGGCACTACTTTGGATTTGTAGAAATTCAGCGCTGGTATCATTGAGAATCGGCCAAATTTTCTGTCGATTGCCTTACCTTTTGAAGCTAGTTTCCTCATTTTCGAATAGTGCTTCTTGCATGGCAAGATCTTTTTTCGAATTGTCCAGTGTCACTCCTAGGTATTTGAAACTCTGTACTTTTTCAATCAAGGAGGAACGATAGTACCATTTGTTGTTAGCTGATTTCTTCGCAGTTCTTCCCAGGACGAGAATTTTTGTCTTCTCAACTTCTAGGTTATTTGCTGTTACATAGGAGTCCAGGTTGTCCAGTTGCCGTTGCAAGCCCACTGGGGTCTGATCAATCAAAATTAGATTGTCCGCGTATAGGAGTCTACTTATTTTTTGCTTTCCCAGTTTGGGTAGAAAAGATCTTACCGACGATTCTGTTTGCTGATAGTCTCCGATGTAGGCCAGAAAAATTGACGGCGCCAAAGGGCACCCTTGTTTGACTCCTCTATTTGTTGCAATGGCTGTAGACAGGGCTCCTTTACCATTTAAACGAATTCTGACCGAGGTGTTCGTGTGGAGGGCTTTAATGGGGTCCAAGATTTCGGTTGGGCATGCCCACGCTTCCAATTTTTTCCATAGCCCAGATCTATCAATTCTGTCAAAAGCTTGGGTGAAATCGATGAAGGCCAAGTATAGCCCCGAACCTCCTTCCATCGTTCTACTTTTTAGTAAGCTCAGCGACAAGATGTTAACTGTGACACCGGTGTTCTTCTTGAATCCAGATTGGAAATGGTCGTAGCACGGGGCCCCATTGGCCCACAGTTGAAATCTCTTCAGAAGAAGGGAGGCGTGAACCTTTCCGATTGGGTCCAACAGGGCTATGGGCCGATAGTTTACGGGGTTGTTCGGGTCTCCTTTTTTATAGATGGGCACTATAATGGCCGACGTCCATGAAACAGGGATCGATCTCGAGACTGCACATCTAGCAAAAACTTCGCTAAGGAATGTAGTCCAGGCTACTCGATGGGCTTTCAGATCAATGTTGGTAATGCCCTCTGGGCCTGGCGCTCTCGAGTTTTTTAATGACGATATTAACTTAAAGATTTCATCTTTGTCATCCAGTCTGTCCCACGAGCTAACAGATTTAATTGGTTTGTTGCCAAGAGGAGATTTGAAAGTTTTTTCTATATGATTTTTCCATGTGTTTTCTCCTATTGTGTTTTGAATACTACTGCAAGACGTCGTTGTTGATGCGTTTAGCAGTGACCAGAATTCTTTTGAGTTCTTTGTGCAGATGGATTTTATGATCGCCCCGGCATCTTGTTGGTGCATGTTCAGTCGATGGGTGCGCAACCATTGGCGGTAAGCAGTTTTTGCGTTGCGCTTTAGTGTTGCTGCGTTAGCGCAAGCTTGTTTTGTTGCGTTTCTCACGGCTTTCCGATAAATCCGTCGTTTTTCGACTACCTGCATATCGAAGGTATGGTTTTTTAGGTTTGGCGCTGGGCAAGACTTAGTACTGGGCCTCTTATATGGTATAGTAAAGGACCGTAGTCAGTCTTATTGGACTGGTTTTTGAATTCAAGGGTTTTATAGTTGTCTGTCAGCTCCTTGATGTTATCTGCGGAAAGACGGAGTCTGTTTCCTTGGTTGTTGACTTCCAGTTGACAATCCAAGATGTCTACAGGATCCGTCAGGGTTTTCCAGGTGACTGCCAACAAGTTATGGTCGCTGAATTTTGTTTTGATTACTTCAAAGGTCGTAATAGGATTTTGCACTTTACTAAGCTACTAATTTCAGGGCATTCCTGAACAATGAATTTAACGGAAATCTGACAGTTTTAATAATCTGGGGGAAAAAGAGAAAGACAGGTGTAATATTGCGTGCAGTCATAGCCATTGGATTGGAAGGGCTTTAATGATTGGCGTGAAAGAAATACTGAAGGTCTGGAAGACCAGGAAAAGGTGGATGTGTGGCTAACTGAGCTGCAGGTATTTTTTAATCAAATTATGAAAAATGTATGTTTTTGAAATGAGAAAGGGAATATTTATATTTGGGGCTATGGGTGTCTTTTAATGATTTGTATGGTTAACACGGAATCCTTGTGTTGTATTGTGAGTGTGATGTAGGGTGAGGACACTTGTCTTGGGTGTGTGTCTATTATGTTTTTGTTCAATGTTGTTGGGGGATTGTACTGTGAGGTAATACTGATTGTGCTGGTGATATGACATGATGCTTTGCTGATATTTTTCCTAGCATTATGGGTCAGGTTAATTTCTAAGCAATGTAATATATGTTCATTTCATGATTTGGATACGCTAGTTCTGCCAACCAGATGGTTTCCATCGAAGCCCGCTCTGTGCAGTGTTTAAAACACTGCAGGTATTGTTCCAGGGTTTGGTTTACCTGTTCAGGTTGACCGTCTGTTTCAGGGTGGTAACTAGTGGATAGTGGCATGGTTATTCCCAAAGGTGCACAAAAGGCGTGCCAACACTGTGGCATGAATTGGGGTCCACAATCTGAAATGATATGCTGAGGAACACCATGTAGGCGGAAAATATGCTGCAGAAAAAGGTCCACCAGGGTGTTTGCAGGCGACCCACCGTTACATGGTATGAAATGCGCTAACTTCATTAAGGAATCAACTACTACCAACAGAGAGGTGTATCCTTGGTCAGGCGGTAAGTCCACTATGAGATCCATGCAGATGGTGTGCAATGGCTTGTGGGGTGTGGTCAGTGGACACATGAGGCCTGCAGGTTTTTGGTGGCACACCTTGTTTCAGAGGCATATTCAACAGTCCTGCAGATATTGGTGAATTGCTTGTTTCATTCCTCGCCACCAAAAATATCTCTTAACCAACTCCTGGGTTTTAGAAATCCCTGGATGCCTTGGGAGTGGGGAATCGTGGCACCATTGTATGGCTTGGTTTCTTAATGCAGGAGTGGGGAGATACAATGTGGATCTATGAAAGGGCCAGACATTTTTCACTGAGAGCTGTTTTTGTGGATCACTCTGTTGACTCAGCTCATGGTCTGACATTGCCTGTCATACTTGCACAAACAATTTGTCCACCCTGGTACTATCGGTTTTGGTTGTCTTCTACCTCGTCTTGTGGGTTCTTCTCAGGATACCTAGACAAGATATCTGCCTTCTTGTTTTCCTGCCCAGGGCAGTATGTGACTATGTAATCGAAGTCTGCAAAGTACATTTCCCAGGGCAACTGCCTTGGGATCAATACCTTTGCTGATGTTGGAGAAGTGTGCATTTCTATGGCCTGTACAACCATGAGAGTGTGTGGTGCCCCTAACAAGTAGTGCCTTCATTCTTCAAACACCACCTTGATAGCTAATAACGTCAGTGAGTTGCAAGCAACAGGGTGCAGTAAGCACTTCTGGTCCCGTTGCGATAAGATTGCTGCAATTGCATGGCTGGAACTGTCTGTTTCTATGGCTGTGACGGATCCAGATGCAATAGGATCGGGGCTGAATTAAAATCCTTTTTCAAGACCTGGAAAATGGCCTCTGTGGACTTGTCCCAAATAAAAGGGATCCCTTTCTTCAACAACCGGGTAATTGGCAACACCTTTTCAGCAAAATTATTGATAAACCGCTGATTAAAGTTGGCGAAACCTAATTCCACTTGCACATCCTTTACCGACATAGGAGATGGCCAATCCAGAATTGATTGTACTTTTTTGTTATCCATCTGAACTCCCTCCGGCGGCGACATGATTCAAGGAACTCTATCATAGTGCAGTGAAACTTGAATTCTTCTAACTTGGTGTATAGCTGATGTTCTCTAAGCCGCTGCAGAACCACCTTCACATGTTGGACCTGTTCCTCAAAGGATTGTGAATAGATGAGAATTTCATCAATATAAACCACAGCAAAGACATCCAAATACCCTGGATGGATCTCATCCAGGAAATGCTAAAGGCGGCGGGTACTTTGAGGACTCCGAAGAGTCCGAATGGCATGACTTAATATTCAAACAGTCCAAATTTCATTCTAAGTGCTGTCTTCCATTTGTCCCCTTCACGCACCCGCACCAGATGGTATGCACCCCCGCAGATCTAATTTGATATAAATCATGGGTCCTCGTAGTTGGTCTACGAGTACGAGTATCAGAGGCAATTTGTAGTGTTTTTTTTTATTGCAATGCGGTTTAGTGTGCAGTAATCTAGGAACATGCATATGAAATGGATGGGATTACACCAGAATAAGTCCAAATAACCGAACCAACTCAGGAAGATGGCAAGTGCTGTTTTATTAACAATTATCTAAAACTGGGATGTTACAACGAACATCAACGGACGGACGCTCAGTCTCTCAATGATCTTCACACAAAATATGGTTCTTATACCCAAAATGCGTCAGAGTGACGCACTTGAAAACACTTGTGTATAGGCACGTTATAAATGCCATATCATATCATATGCTACGTGGCACCAGTAAAATCCTATCAAAGGTCGGAATTGGTTAATGGAGACATCTAAGTATACTATGCTATAGAAGCTAGGATTGTTATTGGCTGTCCGTTATCAGGTGGAAAACGTGTGCCTACCTCTAAAAACATGTAATTTCAGAATCATTACATACACAGTTTGTCATTGGTCTTTAAACTATAAGGTCCTTCGTTATATGGACTAATACAATTGGTTGGCACACTTGTGCCATGTCTGGAACATTCGGTTCATTTAGCAGCACGCAAGTGCAGACCCAGGTGTAAGGACCTAGGGCATGAAACTACCTCACCACCCAACTAGCCCAGCATCTCTCATCACCCATGCCTTCTGCAATGAAATTGTCTTTGCACTTGGCCTTGCAGAGTATCCTTATCTTTGAGAATGCACAGGAGTGAGGGCACCCGCTATCGTGTCTGTAACTCCAAGTTCAAACTATATTTCTATCCTTGGCTCACGTGACAGGAGACCACAATTTGGTTGTTTTTGCAGCTTTTAAACACTCTAAATGATTTAAAGTTTGGCATCCTTTGTGTTCTTTCTTGCATCTTAACGTGAGAAGAGTCATCCTCCACGCACTGGTCCTTCTTCAGAGGAGATAGCTGATCTTGCCTTCTAGAATCTTGCTTTAGGCCAGGCTGCATCGCTGCGCAGCTCCATGAGCCTATAATTCTTGCTGCAACACAGTTTTCCATTCGTGCTTCATCGCTTCTGGCTTACATGATTCATGATACCAATGTCCAGTTTCTGTACAAGGGCGTCTTTGCCTGCATTTTATTTGCTACTTCTAGCCAGCTTCTATGATGACTTAGTCTACCTTGCGTTTCAGCATCTGTACATTTTTTATAAAATCTTCCTACTTTTTATTGGAAAGCTCACTTGATTCTTTACTTTTGTCATTAGTTTCTTCAGGATCTATACATCATCTTCAGCCAGTAGCTCACGACGTCGTGCACGCCTTTTATGATGTCACTAGCTCCTTCTCTTTGCTCCTTCTCATATTCCTTCAGTGAGTTCCTTCCATAGATTATCATCACTTCAGGGGTACATTCGATAAGGTTCTCTTAATGGGTATCTTCTTCCAAACACACTGCGGTATTGACACAATGGCTGGTGTCAAACGCGGCACGGTCTCATGTCTCCAATGCAAAGAAGGTAGGGAGGCAGGATCTCCTGCAGATGTATACAGCTGCTCCGCTACACAAATGCAGAGGTCGACTGTCTTTTTCAGTACAAAAACAATGGGGAATAGACTGGAGATGTCAAATCATGAATGAAGCCATTTTTAAGGTTTGCATCGATGTATTCCCTCAAGTGTCTGTTCTCGGCTTCAGTCAATGCGTATACATGACTGCAGGGAAATGCCGCTCCAGGTTCTAGTTTATCAGGCAATCAAAAGACCAATTTGGTGGTAAAGTCTCAGTGGTGGTTTTACTAAACACATCTTTGTACTCTTTGTATTCAGAGGGAAGAGTTACCGTCATTCCACCGGCTGTTTGCATTACTTTGGGGAGCTGTACTGCTTTCAAAGAATCTTGAGGCACCTTTTTGTTTATTCCAAGACAATGGGCCTCATTACAAGTATGGCGGTAAGGCAACAATAGCACCGGTATTGCTACCGGCACCGTTGCTACCGTACTGCCAAACTAGGAGTTCTGCTTGTGGGTGCCCTTTCAGCCACCAGGTCTGACGTGATGGCCGTACCATCACCCGCGAGCAGAACATGATGGTAGCACCGGTACTGTTATTAACGGTACCAGTGCTACCATCCTACCCATTCCCATTGAGCCCTATGGGGCTCGAATGGGGATGTACCGGGCCTGGAACCCCCAAAAGGGCAAATACCGGGTCCGGCTGGGCCGGAATAGCCTGGTAATTGCCCATTCGCGGGTGCCAGACCCAGATTCGAGTTTGGAGGTAGCCTTGCCTTTTCAACTGGCAAGGCTACCTCTAACCTCGTAATGAGGCCCAATGTGCTGGGCAATGGACCGATGAGAAACGTGCAGTGCCTTGGGTCCAATCGACAGCTGGATTATGTAGGTTCCACCAAGTTAGGCCAAGGATGAGCCAAACTGCGCAGTCACAATCAAGTCAAAGCAGAGGATTTCATGTGACCCTGAGTGTCTTCCTTTATCACCTCCTCTGTTTGTAGTGTGATGCGACCTGAAGTGAGCGGGGACCCATCTACTGATCTTACTGCCTCCTTGTGTTCCTTCAGCTGTACTTGGACTACCAGTTCTTGCGCATACACCTCGTCCATGAAGTTTCTGGTAGCCCCAGAATTCAACAGCAATAACACTGGAACCCGTTTGCCCATGTGAAGTAACCAACCAGACAGAGTGACGTGTGATACCGCCTTTTGCGTGATGTTAGCCAAGCGTTGGGTAAGAGTGATGTTGGTCTCCGAGCTCAACAGTTCCACCCAGTTACTGACGAGTGTTGGCGTATCCCACCACTGGGTATCCTTTAGGTTTGTTGGTACAGTCTTTTATTAAGTGCACCGCTTTCCCGCAATACAAGCAATTTGTTGCATCCCTTTTTTGTCTTTGGATAGGGGACCCCAAACGTTTCCTTGGTCTTCTCTGGTCCCCTTCAGGTTCATTGATAATCTAACCATAGCAGGGACGACTTGGTCTCCCAACATTGCCCATCCTGCTTCCTCTTGTTTTGACGATGGTCGAGACGCAGGGCTTAGTCAATCATTGCTGAACAATCGTCAGGTTGTGGATCTACCTCTGCTATCAGGTCCTTCAGCTCATCTCGTAGGCCTTGATCAAAAAGTGCCAGTATTTTCTCTTGGGGCCAATCTACCTCTACCACCAAACGGTTGAACAGTGTCATAGAAGTGACCAGGTCCTTTGCCTCTTGTCACAGTGTGAGTAGCTTATGATCCTGATGAATGCGAGGCTGCTCTTCAATTGAATATTTTTCCAAATTCTTCCAGGAATGCGTCCCAGTCATACAATACATCACCCTTCTGGACCAAATGAGTTGCCCAGGCTGCAGCACCGCCGTTTAGGGATGAAATTGCAAATGCTGTCCTGGCCTGTGAGGTACAAAATGCTGCTGGCATTGCATCATGAATGTTGTATATTATTTTAGGAACTCTATCATATTGTTCTGGAGAAGCCAAGGGAATGGGGGGCTCAGTTGTGACCTGCACATTCACCGCAGCAGGAGTGGTGATGGCGCCAGTCTTGACGGCCCTGCTGGCAGTGGCATACCTTGGGCTGCTAAGACTTGGACACAAGTAGCTAAGGTGGGATAGTCCTGATGTGTGGCAGTCAATTCCAACTTGAGCTCTTGTAGGGCCCTCACCATGTCCTCCATGATGTGGAGTCACGTGCTACTGGGCATTGAGGATATGTGGGCTTGTGTTTCTGTTGCGGTTATCAGCACAGGATCTCACACAGAGGTAGCACGCACTCCTATTTCCTCTTAGAAGTCATGGCTCCTATTTCTGAGTGCGTAGGTATGCCATGACCCCCACGGGGAAAGAGGGTTAGGGTCTGTGGATTAGATAGGGTTGGGGGAGTTTGGGTGAGGGAAGATACATGGATACGTAGGGTGATTCTGGGAAAGGTTACTCCTCGGCTCTTTGGCATACTTGAGATACATTGTGCACTCAACTGCCGTGAACAACCAACACATACACATTCATAAATGAGGTTTTAGTGGACAGGACACCCAGATACCTCTCTGTTTATGTGCCACCATGTACAAACAGTAGCTACAACCTTACTGGTAACCCAGAGCCCTGTTATTAACTAACATTAGCACAGAACCCTGTTATTGCCTTCTCAATAGCACAGTATGGCACAGTATAAAGACAAACAAATGGGATCACTAAGCTGTGGAGTTTCGCTTCATTCCTCCTGATTCCAGATCGGTTATTTTCCCATGTTGTCAGTGCTTTATAGCACATTGCTTGAAAACAAAATGTCCAGCTTCTTAACTCAACGCCTGAAGACAAAACACACAATCAATGCATGCTGGTATAACACACCCAACACACTCGGTCTGAGCGTCTTCTGTAAGTGCTTGCTCACACAAATTGCCTTTACCAAATTGCCCTATTGCATGCAGAGCGGAATAATTTTGGGTAATCTCTAATGCGCTCTACAGGTTAATAGCCTTGTCGGGGTTATGCGCAGTTCCCAATGAGGGTTCTCATACTGTTATTCACATGAATCACATAAACGCTATTGCCGCATTACTTATCTTGGTATTAGCGGGCCCTGATCGGGTCAGGCAAGGGCGTGGCTCTGCTATGAGTGCCAGGGCGGTGGGAGCTTCTCAAGTGCGCATCCGTCCAGGCTTAGTTGCTGAGCATGAATTACATTTCATTTTGTTGTGCACCCATGTCCCCGGGTGTTACCCAGGCTTGTATGCCAGTTGCTTGGCCTCTTGGGAGGTACAGTTGTTGGTGGCTCTTTTCCCTGTGCCTGTTGCTGTCTCTGTGCTTGCCCTTCATTACTGAACACCTGCAATGAGGGCAAATATGACATCTGCTGTGACTGCCCTGCCCCTGCTTCCTACTTTGTATACACTTAGTCATGGTACAACCAACTATGCCCCCCTGCCCTCCACGTCTCCTGACTGTTGCTCCTCAGTCATGCGTTCCATCGTATGCTGCCACCGCTCCATCTGTGTGAGCTTCTCCCAGATGTCATGCATGGTGTGTTGTGGCACTGTCCTTGGTAAGGGATGAAGGTGCGTTACCTGGCTGCCAGATGCCTGCTCACCAGGCATCTCGCCATCATATGGCTGTGATTCAGTGTCCTCCATATGGTGTCAATGGAGGACACAGCAAGAAGACAAGGAAGAGACAGAAGACCACATGGGTGAGTGTCTGAATAGGGGGTATGATCCCTGGGACATCTCTCCCACAGCTGGAGAGGAGGAGCCAGGGGTGCTAGTGTCAGGTTCTGCTGCGACAGCAGCTGTAGTGCTGGTGTCCACTGTAGTGTCCTGTTCCACTACCACAACTGTGGCTGGTGTGCATGTGCCACCAGAGCTGCCAGCAGCAGGGCCCTTGGACTGGGGTGCCCTGGCAGTCTCCTTCTGGGGAAGGTCCTCTCTGGGTATGGCATGGCCTGCTTCCTTCCTTGCACTTCATGGCCCAGGTGTGCCGGGCCCACTGGTACCCTCCTGGGGACCTGGGTGTCTTGTGTGCCTTTTGGGAGACAGACAATATTGCACTATTACCACTGTTGGAAGGTTGTAGGGTGTGCTCTCATGCAGTGTATTGTGATGAATCAGCAATGATTCCCCCAGAAAACCTGGCCTGGGACCCTTCTCATGTGGCCAGTGGAAGGCAGATGCTTTATGATCCCATCTCTGGGGCTGGTGTTCTGCGGGTGGATCACATGAGGGGGAGGGGGAGAGGCACTTCAAGAACAATGGGAAACACCCTTGTTTAACTTTCCCCAAAACCCCAATTTTCTAATGGCTTATAGCAAAAGTGAAGAAGCCAGAAAAATTGACTGTCATTAGGGACATTAAGTCCCATAATTCACTAACTACTGGGACGAGGAACAGAACTAAATCATTAATGGAAATGACCCACACCTGAGGGAGACTGAGAGGCTTAAAAGGCCCCCCTCAGGTAAAGGCACAGAGTAAGCCGAAAAGAGCAGTGCAGTCTGTGTATGCAGCCGACACGGAAACTGGAAGAGGTAGAAGATGCCGGGACCACTGTAATTTGAAGACAGTAGCCGGTCCTGAGAGGTTCTGTGCTTCCAGTTGTCTTGAGTACAGAGGTCGTGCACCGGAAAGCGTGCAAGAGCAAAGCTTGCCCTCTGAGGACCTATCGTAGAGAGGCTGCGCAGCAGGAAGCGAAAGCGAGGGAAGCTTTCCTTCCCAAGAGGCTGTCTCTGGTGGCTGGCGTGCACCAGAGAGCCTCCGGAGCAAGGAGAGCTCCTGTTACCAGTGGCGCAGGAGGCGGCGGACCAGGTGAGGTTGTTTGCCAGGTCACGAGAAGCCATGGAAGCGAATACCTGCGAACAACAAGAGGATTAGACGCGCACGTCTTACGAGGTAAGTTCACAAGCTGACAGTGACACCACGAGCGCTCCGAGACTGCTTGCGTGTTCAAGGCAGGCGTATGCACTCGCGTTTGAGTAGAAGAGGTATTAAAAGTGATTTTGAATACCGAACTATCAAAAAGCAGCAAAAGTACTATTTGTCACAACCAAATGACTGTAACCTTAAGCGTGTGAGTTGGGTAAGAATCCAGCAACCTGTGGGGGGTAACCTTGTTAAAAGCTAATAAGTACAACCATTACCCAAGCACAGAGCTAAGCAATTGAAGTCCAACAGATATTACCAAAGGCGAAAGGGCACTAATGAAAGGTTTTCCAACAACTTTGGGAGATACCAGGGCTTTTTGTTTATGCAGCTGGTCGGTTGCCCCTGGTCCACTAGACTCAACACAATATATAAACCTTCCCAGACTGCTAATAACTGCATGATGCACCAGTGTTTGATTCAATTGAACATTTAATCTTCATTTTCTAAAAACATTTCGCATTTCCACTGTAAATTTTAGTTAAATGTTTAGTTCCATCAAAATATACAAAGCAAGCAACAGTGTCTGATAAAACAAATTTAAAGTTCAATGTGCTAAAGTGACTCCGGTCTGCATCATCACCACATGCCCATCATGTTTCATTCCCTCCCTAATTATAATGAATCTAGAGAAATTCTTCAGGAGCTAAAACTCAACTAAACACTTTTCTGTTTCATCAATACTGGGGTGGAAATTTTACAAAACGTTCACTCTCGCTCTGTGGCAAACCTGATGGTTCCTATGCTGATAGGAGCCGTACAATCTATTAGTTACCATCTCAAGTTCACAGTGCAGACTCAGTTGTGTTTGAAAAAAAAAGGTCTTGGACGACATAGAAAAAATTGAGAAATCAAATAAGAAACAATTTCAAAACATCTCGAAAAAAGAAAGATAAGCTATTATGGAGCTGGTGAACAATGAGAATATTGTCATATGGGAAGCAGACAAAGAAGGAGCAATCGTGGTGCTCAACCGGGACGATTACATCACTGAATGTAGTAGACAACAACTCAATGACGCCTCCTGTTATGAAAAACTGGACACAGATCCAACAAAGAGATTAAAAGGGGTTATTAAGAATAAAGTAGAGAAAGCAGTGGAAAGAGGGAGGATTTGTAAGCAAGAAGGGCGATTCCTGATAAATGAAAACCCTAGAGTCCCACTGTTTTATACTTTGCCAAAGATATGTAACAACATGGAGTAGCCTCCAGGGAGACTTGTCGTGTCTGGAATAAACTCTGTCCTTGAACCATTATCCAAGTTCGCAGATGCAGTCTTATGTAGAAGGATTCCTGTCCGGAGAGTAGACAGGTTATCCACCAAAGTTGTGTAAAGAGCTCTATAACATTTGCGGAAGATACCTGGCAGCAGAGTATACCAGGGAATCTGAAGAGCCCAGAGTACACCAAACAATCTTTCCAAGTTACAAGAAAAGCTTAAGACTACATTTTTGGAACTTATTATTTGAACAAGAACAAGAACTGAATCCGGTGTAAAAACCTCAAGAAACTATTGTTTAAAAGAGACAATTTCGTCATTACACCTTTTTTTTCATACTTTATTTACAACCAAACACAACCATAAAAAAGTCAGATTCCACCTGCCACCCACCCAGCACAGTATTGTACATATCAGTAAGACAAAAGCCGTTGATTTGTCATTGTTTCGCTCTGCATTTTCAGTCCGCTGTTGCGATCAAGTATTGGATGTATTGGACCCCAAACCTCTGGTGGGCGGGCATGCAATGGTAAAGCCTGAATGAAGGCAGTTTCTCCATCATGACAATAAGCAACATACTGAAGCCATCCCTGTACATTGGGAAGGGGGCCCTTCCCCAGGCCATGGCCACCCTCCTGTGAGCTACAACAAACAGCCCTGCCAAGTGCCTGATCCCCGGTTGCAGTGCCCTTGTAAATCCCAGCAGAGATAAGACTGGGTCTGGCTCCAATGGTTCCCCAATGATCAAGGAGATTTTGGTCAACACCTCTAACCAGAATTTTGAAACCCACTGACATTCCCAGGGCAGATGGAGAAACCCTAATGGAGCAAAGTCACAACTGGCACAGGCAGCTGGAGTGGTAGGGAAATGTCTGTGGAGCCTGGCCATAGTGTGATAGACCTGGTGTAGGAAATTAAAATGAATTAGCTTGAATTTGGAGTTTGAAGATACTTTCTGAATTTGTCTCAGCGCATATGCCCAGTATTCATCTCCTATGGATTTCCCCTGGGCTGTCTCCCACCATCTCCTCTGGGCCTCCCCCTCCCATGGTGCTTCTGGTATAATACTACTATAAATCCGCAAGACCAATCGGCCCTCCCCCTGGGACTGAATCACTCCCTGCAGTAGTGGCCACGCGGACGGTTTTGTGTTGGGAACAAGGTGAACAGAGCTTTAAGTGCGTGTCGAATGCGAAAATAAAGAAAGACATCCAGTGCTGAGTCACCCCCTCGCTCCCTTGCCTGCTGAACAGAGAAAAATATACCATCAAAAAACCGGCCTTCCTAAAGGTAACAATGCCTAGTTTGTCTGCCCATTGTAGATAGACTCGCTCACTTGTTATGGCCAGTCCGGGTACATGTCGTGCTGGGAGGAGAGGAGAATATAGTGAAGGGACCAATTTTCTCTGCAATTTTTTTTTCAAACCACACAAGTAATCTCGACTATGTTCAGAGTATTGGATGATGTTCAGGGAATCCCAACAATTAATTCCACGCAACAGGTCTGGGGCAGCAAGTGCTCTTTCCGCCTGTACATGTGGCCTTACAAAATGTGTGGCATAGCAGTGTCCAAGAAAGAGTGCCTGTGCTGCCAAATAGTACCGCTCAAGATCGGGTAGACCCAAGCCCCCTCTTGCCATTGATTGTGCTAATGTTGTATATGCCACCCATGGTTTTTCGGCCCACAGCAGGTGAAGGAGAAGCCCGCACAAACGCTGGAAAAAGCTGCCCAATAACAGCACAGGGAAAAGGTCTAGAAATGTAGGGAGTACAATCATTTTGAGAATGGAAATGTGCCTGAGAAGTGTGAACGGCCGCCATCTTGCAACCGCCTCCTGAAGCTTTCCAATTATTTTCCTGTAGTTGTCACGGAACCAATCATCCCGATCACGAGACACCAGTACCCCCAGGTAATGGACTCCAGTAGTCTCCCATCTGACCTCATCATCAAGCCTCCTGGTCCCCTATGTAAGGGGGAACACCACAGATTTGAGGTGGTTGATTCTCAGGCCTGTGAATTCTCCGAACATCAGCACCTCCTGCATCACAGGGCTCAAATTGTCTGTCAGGTTATCGACAAAGAGGGCCTCATTGTTAGCATACAAAGATATGATCAATCTGTGCGGTCCGAAGTTTAGTCGCCTCTGAATGTGGCGCTCTCGCAGGATCGCTGCCAGTGGCTCCATCGCAAGGGCAAACAGGAGTGGGGAAAGAGGGTAACCCTGCTGTGTCCCCCTTCTGATCTCAAAGCTATCGGATCTCGCTCGCCCCACAACAATGTTCACCACAAAGTTCACATATAGGAGAGAGACCAGCCTGACAAAATAGGAGCCGAGCCCCAGCTTTTGGAGCACCGCAAAGAGGAAGGGCCATTCGGCAGAGTCAAAGGCCTTTTTGGCATCTAAGAATACAGCAACCGCCTGGGATGTGTGGTGAAGTGCATCAAGGATCCCAAAGAGGTGGCAAAGGCAAATGGGGTGTTCCTTTTGGTGATAAGTCTGGCCTGGTCTGCCAGTACCAGGCCGGGCATCAACGTGAGTAGCCGATTTGCGAGGACTTTGGCAAATATTTTGTTGTCAACATTAATTAGAGAAATTGACAGATATGAGGCACAATCCTCACGTGGTTTCCCCTGTTTATGCAGAAGTACAATATTTGCCTCCTGTAGCGTTTGGGGAAGCATCCCAGCAGCTAGCAATTCCTTATATATTCGCAGGAGCACTGGAGCCAGGATGGTAGCATGTGCCTTATAAAACTCCCCGGATGGACAGTCGGGCCCCCAGCGATTTTGACCCCGGGAGTTCCTGAATCACTGCTAGGATATTTTCCAATGATACCTCCCGAATGAGAAGTTCAATGAGTTGTGACTCCACCCAGTACAGCTCCACCTCTGCCAAATAGTGCTGCATGGCCTCCAAATCCTGTGTATATTTGGATCCATATAGGTTCCTGTAAAATGCTCAGAATTCCACTGCAATGCCCTCTTCTGTGTGCACCGGCCCACCCTGGGCGACCCTAATGCACTCCACATGAGGGGTCACTTGTCAACCGCTAATAGCCGGGCTAATAGGGCCCCTGGTTTCTGCCCCTCCCTCTACTGATGTATCTGATGCCCTCTGCCCAAGAACCGAATTTCCCGATCAGTGTTGGCCCTAAACCTTTCGAGCTCCATACAGAGCTTCACCAGAATTCGGGGGTCGGCTTCAAATGAACATTTCACCTCCAAATCTTTGAAACAAAATTCCTCTTCTGTTAGGTCCCTTCTGATGCCCCAGTGAATCTCTTTTCGTTGGCTATACACACCCCCCTGATGTAACACTTACAGCACTCCCAAAGTACTCCTAATGAGGAGACAGAGCCCTCATTGTATTGAAGGAAGGACTGAATTTCTTCCCGTAATTCCTGGCAAAACACCTGTTCCTGCAATGCGTCAGGTTTAAATCGACAAGAATGACCCCCCTTCTCCACCCTTCCCAGTCCGCACCCCAGAAGCACAGGGGAATGGTCTGAAAGGGTTCATGGGAGTATCAAACTGTCTCCCCATCACAGGATACTATTAGGTAGTACAGTCTGAAGCTGGATCTGTGGACCCAGGAGTGGAAGGTGTTATCCCGTTCATCTCTGTGATGGTGACGCCAACCATCAATAAGATAATATGTCCGGCATATTGCTTGCACATGTAAGCTCGCCTTAAACACGGAGCCCTGGCTCGAACCAGATCTATCCCTGAGAGGGTCCATCACTGTGTTTAAATCCCTCCCCCACATGATGGTGGAGCCCTGACACACGGCCAAATTCACCATGACCCAGTCAAATGCATTAGAATCATCTATGTTGGGGCCGTACAAGTTCACCAAAGCCATCAGTACTCCCTCAAGGACGCCACACAACAGCAGGGCCCTTCCCTCATCATCCCTTGCCGTTGAAACCACCAAAACTTAACTCCCCTACTGGTCAGGATAGCGACCAACCTCACATTGGAGGAGTAGGAGGAGAAATATCTATGACATCCCCAGTGGGCGCTGTAAAGACTGGAGGGGGGATATCTGTGCTCCTGCTCCCTATATGGCAGAGAAGAAGTGCAGAGCACCCCAGGCAAGGTTCTCTATTCGGTAGATGTGGACGAGCAACCACGGCTTAAGCTCTCAGGAGGTGATGCAGGCTGGTTCTTAAGTGCAGTGAAGTCCACAAACCCCCACAAAGGAATGTCCACACTCTATATTAGTGATAACTCAGTCCTTTATATAAATAAGGTTCAAGTTTTATACACATACAATAACACACTTTGTGCTCAGGCAATACTATAATGATAAATGTACACTTTCTATGTGGTACCACAATTACTCTTTGACTCCATTAAAATGCACCAACTGCTGGCAGTTTCAAATGGCATACAAATCAATAGCAAAATGGTATCAACCATAGACCTGGGAGGAAAACAGGTTGGTTAAACAATTGGCAGAATACTTTGTCCCGTTACCTAGACACAGTTCTGTTTGAGGATCGCCCCACCTGGGCAATCTGTAAATAAGATATATTGACAAGCCCAGTCCATATATCGTTTAGCAGAGTCTTATTTCCTTCTACAAATGTTCTACTACCCCAATGTAACTGGTTTAGCAGAGTTCGACATCGGGTCATCAATGGATCCTTCTTGAGTGAACTCCCTTTAAAGCAGGAGCCACGGATCGTCGAGATCCCTCAAAGAAAGGGTAAACAATGGTGTTGAGGCGGCAACTTTGGTCCTGGTGGTACTCGTCGACGATCGGTCGTGGACGTCCTGCGATGATGAGGCATGCGGTGCACCTCGATGATGATCGTTCATTGCCGCAAAGAGCCAATGAAGAACGTAGGCCCAGCAAACGGTGTTGGGTCATCTATGTTTGGTGTCAGCGATCGGGAATCGACCATGACTGGCTTTCGGATCTTTGTCAGCGTCTTTGAGGTCTTCAGGTAGCCGGAAACCCACCAGCAGATTCTCCTTTGTTTGCAACCGAAAATGAACCATAAGTGCTGTCTCGCTGGACTCCCTGTCCTCCCTGCATGCTCTCCTGAACGTGCGGTAAACTACAATCTTCACCTTATTACAAAGAGGACGACATATGGACTACCTGCTTTTGGCCACACCCACTCTGTCATCAACAGAATAAAAACTGGCAGCCGAGCGCAATGTGCAGGCGCAACCGGATGTGCACTGGAAGTGCTGTCTTGCTGGCCTCCGTCTCGCTGGCCTCCGTGACTGCTCTTCTGAACGTGCTGTAAACTACAATCTTCACCTTATTACAAAGAAGACGACATATGGACTACCTGCTGGTACTTGAACATACTATCAAGAAGACTTGTAAAACTATTTTAGTGGTCAATTTATGTCCTAAATCTACATTTACTCTTCTTTTATAGTTGGCCACACCCACTCTGTCATCAACAGAATAAAAACAGGCACCTGCATGCAATACGCGCCCGCATCCGTAAGTGCACCGTAAGTGCTGTCTGCTGTCTGCTCGTCAGCGTGGCAGCCTGGCACATCCATCTTATCATCCACTTTACTCCTCTGCAGATCAGCTACTTTCACGGTACATTCATAAACCTACCATTATATGTAACCCCAATCTTACTAACTGCTTCACAGTTCATCTAACATCTAAACGCAAGCATGTCGAGCATTCGTTTGACTGGCGGCATGCCGGCTCTGCCATTTGCCGGCCTTAGGGACTTCTCTCTGTCCCCTATGCAAACAGTTTTGAGAGAGTTAGCCTTGCATCCTCTCATACACAAGCAAAGCTCACTAAACACTGCCGATATCCGAAAGTTCTACATGCAGAATAAATACAGAGGAATGGAAGAAATTCTAACTGCTCCAACACATCCTTCCAACCCCAAAGCATTTCTTGCTTGCGTTCCAGATAGCGATGCCATACTCCCCACTACAATTTCAGATGCCACGCTACAAGCTTGTCACACCCTGTCTATTCATGGACCAGACACTGACCTTTTCCTAACACCACAAGAACAGCTCTCCACTGAAATAATAGCAGCTCCTATTCACACCGTTGTCACGCCACCTGTCCTGGGGTCTCCTTACCCGTTACGGCGCTCCACGTCTTGGAGGTTGTATCCTCGCTTCCGGCTTCGGGGTTCGGGGGTGTCCCGGGTCTCGGGCGCTTCCGGGTCTCCTGTGCATGCTGCTTTGCGCATGCGCGGGCGTCCGCTCTCCGCGCTTCGCGCATGCGCAGTGCGCAGGATGCTCGATTCTGGGAGGTATGCGGCCCAAGCCTCGTTGTGGGGTATCCAATGCCTGGGAGACGGAACGGCTTGCGTTGCAAGCCTCCCAGGTGTTGTTGGGCCTATTTAAGGAGCCCTGATCCATTTCCAAACCGCGTCTCAACGCGGTTTGTTCGGATCGCGTCCTTGCTGCCTTGTGTGGAATTCCAGTGTTCCTGCTTGCTTCCTTCTTTCCTTGTTCTGCCTGGGGAACCCCTGTCTCTCTGTCCTTGCGCTCCCTCCTTCTAGTTCCTTCCTGTTCCTGAGTCCTCCCTGGCTTCCCTTGTCCTGGTCCCTGCCTGTCCCTCCTTGTCCGCCTAGCTCAGTCATTCCTGACTCCATCCCACTCCAGTCCCCGTGCTCTTCTCATTACCAGCCTGCCCTGCTTGCTTCCTTGCCTTCGTTCCTGGTGGTACAATCTGCTTCCTGCCTCCGGATCTGCATTTCGCCGGAATACCTCTGAGGACTTTGAACCATCTACGCAGAGGCTCCCCCTGCCAGTGCTTGCACTGTCCTGACGCCACACTAATCAGGGGTGAGCAATACCGTGGCGTTGGGAGCCGGTTCGCCTCCAATCCGGTTCTATTCGGGCTGGGGTTGGGCTGGTTCCCCGTGCCATTAATCACGTCTCTTCGGATCCTCTGACAGCCTGGCCTCATCATCAAGAAACCCAACCGGACGAACAGGTACGCAGCGTTCTCGTGACGCTAGTTACAACAGATTGAGACGCCTGTCTTCTGACACCTCGGACTCTACGATGGAAGATGATCCGGGTCTTCGTAATGAACTTCAAGCACTTCGTGCTGAGATGGCGGCGCTTCGTCAGGAAAATGTAGCCTTACGCCAAATGATGACACAGAATGTTGGTGCCATTCCACAACCCGAAGGTCCCATGGCTCACACGGCTCCCATCAAGTTCGATGGAGATCCCCGCCGTGTGGGAGAATTTTGTAATCATTGCCGTATACACTTTCTCTTCCGTTCATCTCACTTTACCAATGACAAAGCCAAGATCGGATACATCTTGGGCAACTTATCTGGGAACGCGCTTGCCTGGGCAACTCCATTGGTCGTTACCAATAATCCAATCCTGAATGATTTTCTAGCCTTCGAGAAAGCATTCTTGGATGTGTTTCAATCCCCCAATCTGGCTTCAGCAGCGCAGAATCAATTGATGGACAAACAACAAGCCAATACCGATATCATCTCTTACATCAGCCGTTTCCGTCAGTTGGCAACAGACTCCTTATGGCCAGAGGTAACGCAGAAGACCTTGTTTCGCCGTGGATTAAGAGAAGAATACAAAGATGAATTGCTACACATTCCGGAACCTGACGATCTACAGAAACTTATTGAACAAGTGTTAAGGATAGACCAGAGGTTGGCCGAAAGAAGAGGCGAAAGACGACGTTTTGAGAAGGGAAACCTCAGACCACTGACTCATCCTACCGGGATGTCAGCACCTTCGGATGCTACTCAAGAACCAATGCAACTGGGAGCTGTAAGGGGCCCATTATCGGAAGAGGAGAAGAAGCGCAGGAGAAGTCTGCGATTATGTTTATACTGCGGGGGTGCTGGTCATTTTCTGGGAACCTGCCCTTTGCGTCCTATCAAGAAAGGGGGAAACTAGAAGACCTGTCGTCTAAGGGAAAGGCTACGACAGGTCCTTTCTTACTTTCAGACCTTTCCAGCCCTGGGTTACAACTGCCCCCAATGCAGCCTGCCGCCCTGATGACTCTGGGGATAACTTTGAAGTGGCTTGATAAAACGATTGATGTCCAGGGTCTATTAGATTGCGGGGCCTCCGGTAACTATATTGATGAGGCATTTGCCATCAACATTGGTATGCCTTTACTTACCAGGAGAACTGTTATACCAGTAGAGGTCATCGATGGTACACCTTTGGCTTCCGGTCCCATCCGGTTGCATACCATCGGCATGCTATTACGGGTCATGGGGCATGAAGAAAGGATAGCCCTCGACGTCATCAAGTCACCTTCGTATCCTGTGGTTTTGGGACTGCCCTGGCTTTTGCGACACAATCCTACGATCAATTGGGAGTCCCGTACTTTGACTTTTGTTTCTGCCTTTTGCCTAAACGAATGTCGCTGCCACAACACCTCCATGAAGTCTACAACCTTGATCCCTCTAGTTCCAGGGGAGGACTCATCTGCTTTATGCTCTCTGTCCCAGATTCCAAAAGTATACGCCGACCTTTGTACGGTGTTTTCGGAGCCCGGAGAAATACCTCTTCCTCCTCACAGGACGTTTGACTGTTCAATAGACCTGATTCCTGGTGCTGTGATTCCTCATGGGAAGTTGTACTCTCTAACGCAGTCTGAAAAACAAGTACTCCGGAATTATCTAGATGATTGTTCTAAGAAAGGTTACATCGTACCCTCCAAGTCATCCGCCGGTTTTCCGCTGTTCTTTGTTAAAAAGAAGGAGGGGACCCTGCGACCCTGTATCGATTACCGTCAATTGAATGACATAACACTCAAGGACAGGTACCCTCTACCATTGATTCGGAACATCATGGAGTCCTTACGTTCTGCCAATATCTTCACTAAGTTGGATCTCCGAGGAGCCTACCACCTGGTTAGAATCAAAGAGGGCGACGAGTGGAAGACAGCATTCAAGACACCCTTTGGGCACTACGAATACAGGGTAATGCCCTTCGGGTTGTGTAATGCCCCTGCCGTCTTCCAACGGTTTATGGACAACGTGTTTGGTGATTTGGTGGGCATTTCGGTCTGGGTTTACTTAGACGACATCCTGATCTTCTCGGACGATCCAAAGTTACACGTCTCGCATGTTCGTGAAGTACTTCTGCGATTGTCACAGAATCACCTATACGCCAAAGCCGAAAAGTGCTCATTTCACCAGAATAGCATGGAGTTCCTGGGATACGTAATCAGCAATGCAGGTATCCACATGGATTCGGGCAAAGTGAAGGCTATTCTGAATTGGAAACAACCACATGATTTGAAATCCCTTCAACGGTTTTTGGGGTTCGCCAACTTTTATCGGCGTTTTATCCCACAGTTTTCACAGTTCACGGCCCCATTGTCACGTCTAACCAGCGTCAAGATACCTTTCCTTTGGGATCATGTGGCTTCAACTGCTTTCGAGCACTTAAAGACGGCGTTTAGTACGGCTCCCGTTTTGCGTCATCCTAACGACGAGCTGCCATATGTCATCGAAGCAGATGCCTCCGACTTCGCTGTTGGAGCGGTCCTACTGCAGAAACATCCTACATCTGGCGACGAACACCCTGTGGCCTATTACTCGCGGAAACTAACCTCCAGTGAGCTGAACTACGCAGTCATTGAAAAAGAACTTTTGGCCATCAAGACGGCATTCGAAGAGTGGAGGCATCATTTACTTGGTGGTCGTTTTCCTGTAGAAGTACGTACTGACCATCGCAACTTGCAGTTCCTACGATCATTGCAGTGTCGCACTGCTCGTCAAGCCCGATGGGCCTTCTTCTTTTCTCACTATGATTTCAACATCACATACATCCCTAGCTCCCAGAACCAGAAGGCTGATGCCTTGTCCCGATCTTTGGAAAAAGAAGAAGTGGGGGGCAGTTTGAACATGCCTATGATATCTCCCAAACACTTTCTACTAACCTTAGCTCCGCATCTTCAGAGGATCATTCGAGAGACCTTGAGGGATCCAGAACGTATCGACCTGCTGAAGAAACCCCAGATCTGCGAACGCAATGGGTTTTTGTTCTTTCTGAACCGGTTGTACATACCTTCGACTGCTCTTCGCTTGGACATCCTACATGGATTTCACGACTCTCGAGTAGCTGGTCATCGTGGTATCAAGGCTACCCAGGAATTAATCTCCAGACAATTCTGGTGGCCCGGATGGGCCAGAGAAGTGAAATTATACGTGGAAAGTTGTCCTGTCTGTGCTCAGACGAAGACACCCAGAAGAAAGCCTTTGGGGCTCCTCAAGCCTACTGAAACACCTCCCTACCCTTGGCATACTATCGCCACCGACTTCATTGTCGAGCTTCCGCCCTCTGCAGAACACACTTGTGTCATGGTGGTTGTGGACTGTTTCACTAAATACGCACACTTCATTCCATTCATGAAGATTCCAACCTCCTCCCAGATGGCATTGGCTTTTCTACACAACATATATCGGTTACATGGACTCCCTGAGAAGATCATCTCTGATCGTGGTTCGCAATTTCTTTCTTCTTTCTGGCGTCAGTTGTGTACTCATCTGGGTATCCACAGGGCCTTGAGCTCAGGCTACCACCCGCACACCAACGGCCAGACCGAAAGGACGAATCAGACCCTGGAGCAGTACTTACGTTGCTATGCCAATGCCACTCAGTCAAACTGGTTAAGGTACCTGGACCTGGCAGAAGTTTCCTATAACAATGCGACCCATGCTGCCACTGGCATCAGTCCCTTTTTGTGTTCAGCTGGACAACATCCCAAGTTGGTTCCCTTCTCACCTGTGGTGTCCAGTTCCGTTCCATCTGCTGATCATTTGGTCTACGAGATCCAGAAACAACATGACCTGGCCCGGAGAACCCTTACGAAGACACGCGAGCGCATGAAGGAGCAGGCTGATAGGGGTCGAACCACGGAGCCCAATTTCCAGGTGGGCGATCTGGTTTGGTTGTCTTCCAAAAATTTACCTGTTCGTAATTTACCCACTAAGTTGGCACCCCGATTCTATGGACCTTTCAGAATTGCCAAACGTTTGTCTTCAGTGGCTTTTCGATTGGTGTTGCCCCGCACTTGGAAAATACACCCAGTATTCCATGTCTCCCTTTTGAAGCCCTATGTGCAGGATGTCTTTGGACGTTCTGGTCCTCGACCCTCCTCTGTTCTGGTTCAGGGGGTTCCTGAGTTTGAGGTCCAGGAGATCTGTGATTCACGGATTCGTCGGGGTGTACTCCAGTTCTTAATCGACTGGAAGGATTATCCTGCTTGTGATCGCACCTGGGAGCCGCACTGTAATGTGCACGCTCCCCGGCTTGTCCGTGAATTCTTTCTTCGCTTTCCCTGGAAACCTGGGGCCCCGGGTCTTTCTGGGAGGGGGCATAGTGTCACGCCACCTGTCCTGGGGTCTCCTTACCCGTTACGGCGCTCCACGTCTTGGAGGTTGTATCCTCGCTTCCGGCTTCGGGGTTCGGGGGTGTCCCGGGTCTCGGGCGCTTCCGGGTCTCCTGTGCACGCTGCTTTGCGCATGCGCGGGCGTCCGCTCTCCGCGCTTCGCGCATGCGCAGTGCGCAGGATGCTCGATTCTGGGAGGTATGCGGCCCAAGCCTCGTTGTGGGGTATCCAATGCCTGGGAGACGGAACGGCTTGCGTTGCAAGCCTCCCAGGTGTTGTTGGGCCTATTTAAGGAGCCCTGATCCATTTCCAAACCGCGTCTCAACGCGGTTTGTTCGGATCGCGTCCTTGCTGCCTTGTGTGGAATTCCAGTGTTCCTGCTTGCTTCCTTCTTTCCTTGTTCTGCCTGGGGAACCCCTGTCTCTCTGTCCTTGCGCTCCCTCCTTCTAGTTCCTTCCTGTTCCTGAGTCCTCCCTGGCTTCCCTTGTCCTGGTCCCTGCCTGTCCCTCCTTGTCCGCCTAGCTCAGTCATTCCTGACTCCATCCCACTCCAGTCCCCGTGCTCTTCTCATTACCAGCCTGCCCTGCTTGCTTCCTTGCCTTCGTTCCTGGTGGTACAATCTGCTTCCTGCCTCCGGATCTGCATTTCGCCGGAATACCTCTGAGGACTTTGAACCATCTACGCAGAGGCTCCCCCTGCCAGTGCTTGCACTGTCCTGACGCCACACTAATCAGGGGTGAGCAATACCGTGGCGTTGGGAGCCGGTTCGCCTCCAATCCGGTTCTATTCGGGCTGGGGTTGGGCTGGTTCCCCGTGCCATTAATCACGTCTCTTCGGATCCTCTGACAGCCTGGCCTCATCATCAAGAAACCCAACCGGACGAACAGGTACGCAGCGTTCTCGTGACGCTAGTTACAACAACCGTAGACAATCGAGATATCCCCCTGCTTTATTCACAGGTCGTCAGAAACCTAGCATCTGATCAAAACAACATCTCCAAAACCTCTAAACCTAGCTTCTACGATCTCACTCCTCTAATTCCTCAAAAACAATCAACTCAAAATGATCAGCGGGCTCCTACCAAAACTGTTATTCTTGCCACTGCTGATCAGAATTTGAGATTGTCTACATCACCAAGATTGTTCTCTTCTAGAGAGCACCCAGAAAGCTCTTCCACTTCCTACTCAGTGTCCTCCCTAGTTGCTTCCTTCAACAAACCCACCCCCCCGGCCCTCCTCTGGCTTTCCGCCTCTTTATCTCTAAATCTAGACACTGCTCTCAAAGCAATAAACACAAGTATATTTTCCTTAGCCAAGTTGTATGAAGCTATTGATTCAAAAGTCAACGAGCACTTCTCATCTCTAAATTGCATTAATGCGAAATTGGATTGGATTGCATGGCGGCTGCCATCTTCCTCCGAACCTCCGCCTGTTGCAATCTCACCTCTTATGGTCCGCTTGATAAACAAACCGCTTGACTCATGTGTTAGCTCAGCAGACACCAGGACGGTGAATGAACAGAATGCAGTATCACCCCTGCAGCAATCAGTGATTCTACTTAACTCGCCTGATCACCTGACCTCTCCAAGTGTGATTGAATCCAATTCCTTTGTTCCTTCTGAGCCTACCACTATGGAAATTCCTCTACATTATGTCTTTCAACCTAACGCCCAAAGTAAGACCAAAAGAAGGAAATCCAAGAAAGTTATTCTCCCCCAATTGATCCAAATCTCAAAAAAACCTAAAAATATAATCTGTAAAATAAAAAAATAGAAAATACTAATCAAGAATCAAACATTTTTATTGCAAACTTGTCCACACCACCAAATCGTTTTAATGGCTCCATTATGAAAATAGAGACAGATTCTGCACAGCCACAGATACTATCAACAGCTGACACAACTGCTGCTACTGCTCCTGTTCTCCCTCCTGTGTTGCCTCCGCAAGCAAGTGAAGGTAACCACAATTCTAAAACTACATTGCCTGCAATTATTGTATGTGATGACATTGAATTAAATGAGAAAGAGCCAAACGATAGTGATGTTGTTGACCAAGAGTTACTTAACCTCTAAGTATACCCAATATCACCTCCACCTATTACTGAAGTAGTTCATCAAAGTCTGCACCATATTCCGGCTGATATGAATAACCGCAAACAAACCTTTTGTGTCAACATTGATATAGACTATTTGAACTTTAAAAACGCTCAACCAAAAACATACAAATATGCATGGACTAAATGTCTCAAAGCCACAATCAGAAGCATTGAACCCAGTGATACCTCAACATAAATCTCCACCTCCCAATAACCATGCTGAAAATTCACAAAGCACCCTACCTCCAACTCTTCCCCCGTGAACACATGCTGAAATTACACTTCTTCATCCTGAAACTCTGATTGTAACAATGATGGATAGACTACTGATCGATCCATTTCCAAACAGAACAACAATTCTTTCTATCTTTAACAACATCTCTGGCCTAGAACAAATTAGTTCTGATGATATTGATGCCATCAAATACATCGAACCAGGAAATTTCGATGTGATTGAATTGGCTATCAATTCGAAAATTGTTAAAAACATTGTATGGCAACACCGACAAGAATTAAAAAATAATGGCCTCCTGATACAGATGCAAAAAGTAGAACCTATTCCTGAAAAAACAGCCGTACAGTCCACAAACTCAATGGAACGGGGGAAATGTGCATGTAAAAACAATAACAAAACAATCACCCTTCCATACCACTATCAAGATGGAACTGGCTTTTGAAATCTAAAGCCAATTCCCTACAAACGAATACTTCCTAAACTACTGAAATGTCCTCCCTGACCATCTGTTCATTAATATCCTGGAATACGCGTGGGTTTTCCCACTTGTTCTCTACTCCAGCAAATGAACTAAATTATCATAGTATAGATCTTCTACAAGAAACATGGCTCACTGTTGACCCAATATGGCCAGATCCTTCGCTAGTATGCATCCCAGCGACAAAATCTGCCTCCGGCCTCCTAGTTGCAGTGACTGCCTCCTACCAGCTGCAGCTCAAAAGTTGGTTATCTCCCTACCCGGGTATCCATGTGGTAATAATTACCTCAACCAACTCTTCATCCACTATATCCACAGACTGAAAATTTCAATACCTATTGGAATCCCAATGTCATTAAAGAAGATCGCTTTATAGCTTATATAGAATCTATACTAGAGCAGACATTACTCACACCACAAATTCAAACAACTATCATTGCAGGTGATTTTAACACTAATTGTCTCCTACAAAACAATACACATTCCAATACAAGAGCCAGCAAATGGCTTTTTCTTATGCACATTAGGAATCTGACTATGCTAAATGGCTCAACTTGCCAAGATATCCCCGCCTTCTACAACTTGGTCTAGAGGCAAAGCGTCCGCTACGATAGACCACATTTTCATTTCAACCGATGCCAATAAGAGAATATCATCCTTCAGAACCATTCCCAATTCTACAAGGGATCATAAAATGCTTGAAGCCAAATGGACACCGCATCAGATAATAACTCCAACCTCTAATCCCCAACCGATGCTACTAAATCAAGCAAGAAATCGATTAATATGGAAACCTTACAACATGACATCATTAAAAAAAAAGTTTGCATAAAGTCTCAAAGAAACATCGCCCAACTCTCAGATTGACTATACTAAATGCATTCAAGTGGTCATTCAACAATACCCAACCTCAGGCTCCATACCATTTAAGTATAAATACTCCTGGGATCTTGATATATTCAACTTTTAAAAAAAGGACAGACAAACTATGCAGAAAGTTCCTGCTGTTACCTGCGCTGCTGAAAGATGCCCAATACGAACCAAATTTCGTATAGCAAATAAAAAGCAAAATGAGGCAGGAAAAATGCTATATGCAATCATGAATAAATCAACATCGCAGATATGGAATCTCATTAACAACATCACGCCATTTGCATCCTCGTCTGCACTTCTTAATACCATAGACGAACATACATGGATACAGCATTTTCGAATATCTGCTTAATAAACCACCAACTAGCTTACCAACACAATTTATCCCATGTACAGATCTTACCAAACTCATTTTTGATAAGCTAGACATCATCCTTATTATCAAAAAATTAAGCTCATCAAGAGCACCAGGTCAAGACAACATATCCAACTTTGTCATCAAAAGCACATCCCGAGGAGTCGGCAGATGTATTGGAACTCGTATATTGCGAGATTATTAGATCAGGCCAAATACTTCCATCCTGGAAACATTAAATAATCATACAGATATTCAAAAAAGGAGATAGATCTAATCCATTAAACTACAGACCAATAGCCCTACTGGATGTACCTGGAAAAAATGTTTGTCACATAATACTGCGAGACTTTAAACTATGGCTCACTGACAAACAATTAATAGGTATTCATCAATCTGGATTCACGCAAGCTATAGGGACATCATTAAATCTGTCCATTTTGGCAGCTCTCAAAAAGCAATAAATAAGAAACAGGCAATATTTGCAGCCCTAATTGATTTTAAGCAGGCTTTTGATACAGTATCACGCGAGATTTTATGGACCAAACTTTTTAATGCAAACTGCCCACCCTATTTATTCTATTTTATATGTCAATTTTATACTAACACTACAATCAGAGTTACAATGACCACTGATGGTTTACTATCTAAAGATATAACTACCTCCATAGGTCTAAAACAAGGGTGTATTTCTGAGTCAATTTCATTCAACTTTTATATAAACGACATTGGCAAAGCTTTTGAAACTGTGAGATCATTTGTGCCAAAACTCGGATCTCGCAAAATAGGCTGGTTATTATATGTGGATGATCTAGTAATTTTAGTCCAAACACCAATCGGATTACAACGGAAACTGGATGCTCTGAATTTGTATTCTATTGCTAAAAATCTCTTAATCAATACTGATTATACAACGGCAGGACACGTAGAAACCCACTGCCGCAAAACGTAAGTTCAAGTTTTCTCATTGCGGCATATGTCTGATTTTCGACATGCAATAAAACGTCTATCTCAATGTCTGTCTGCTGTTCGGAATCTGCCACTCGTATTCATCAGTAATGAACGTCCTACCGAAAGAACGCTCATACCCACAACTATAACATTACTACATTACAAGATCCTACACATTTGCACTCTTGAACTGTACTGTATGGAGCCAAGTGCCATACCATAACTGTCTACCACTTCGGGCTGCTGTCTTATGACCCACCTTTCTGCCCATGTTACCTAAACTGTATTTAGCCTACAGCGCCAAGCTTTGTGCCTCACGTCTATGCCTCCAAACTGTATTTACACCTTGATCTAGATTACTACCATACGTACTTCTGCATACTTTATACTGCTGCTGATATCTTCGCCTATATTGGGATCTGCACTGTGCTTTGGTTTGTATGCCCTTTAAGTGTTCTCGTATCCCTCTCATGCAGTCCTCGTAATTACGTCGCCTCTAGCCATGGCCCATACCCACTATGCAATTTGCTTGTAATCCGACTGCATTATTTCATCATATTTCATCATCGTCCGCATTTTATTAATCTCTTTTTGCAATTTTTCTGCTTAATGGAAGCCTATTGCCCGCATCACAAATTGTCTTACTTCTGATGTGTCTGCATTCGCTGTGATTACGTCGTGCATTACGCTTGCTTTGCAACCTATTCGCATCTGCTCTATAATTACTCTCAACCTCGCTGTTATTAGTATTAATCCACAGAAACAGTCGTGCTCTAACCGCGGCTGCCCGTGTTGTAACTGGTATAACAACTGACTTGTCTGCTTCCCCTTTGTTCCTGAACGACATTGCACATGTGGCTCCATATTATATTCTGCCTAAAATTGTGGCTGTTCACACTGTAATTAGTATCTCATCTTTGATTTACGTGGATTCCCACTACTTTCAAGTCCCCCCGCCTACTTGGTCATCATAAACCTACTTGAACTCTGCTGTGCTCCTTGCCTGGCACGTAACTTGCTAGCATACTGTTTTGCCTGCTCTTTTTAATTACTTACGACTTCCTGTCAATTCAACCTACTAAAAGGTACCTGTGCTAACCGTGTCCATCCTTACTTACAAATGTGCCAATTAAGGTTAAACTGCATAATCTGTTACTAGCCATGTTGCCCTCACCACTAGCGTTGTTCCCATTCTTCATTATTGACTTTATCCACCTTACTATATCTATATCTAAATCAGCTCTCAGAATAGGCTTCCCCTGCCTAAATTACATGGATTCCCATCTGTGTCACAACATACCCATCATACACCTTACCATGACAACCTTTCGTAAAACAACAGCGGTAAATGCTATTCTACATGCCTCCAGCTGCCACCGACGATCTGTTATCAACAACATCCCATTTAGGGAGTTCCATCGTGCACAGCGCAACTGCAGTACCCAGGTAGCTTTTGAATTGGAGTGTGCTATGATTGGGCAGAGGTTTCGGGAACGAGGCTATTCAGAACATTCCATTTACAGAGGGCTGGAACATACTAATAAAATGACCAGAGACTCAATTTTGGGTACCCACAAAGTCAAGAACACTGACAAACTTAACAATGTGCAGTTCATTACCTAGTATTTTCAGGATAGTGACATGGTTTATCAACTATTGAATAAGCACTGGCATTTATTGTGTCTCGATCCCGACCTGCAATCTTATATTTCCAACAGACCCAAATTAGTTTTTACTTGCAATAAAACCTTGCGTAACCAACTTTGCCCCTCGTTTCTCCAACCGAAGCCTGCTCAAACACATCTCCAAACATGGCTCCAGCCCAAACCCTTGGGTTTTTTCAAATGTGGTTCATGTAACTTCTGCAAATTTTCCCTCAATCAGAACGTGTTCACCTGCCACCAAGGTCTCTCAATCGAGATCTGTGATTTCATTAACTGTAAGTCCAAAAATATAGTTTATGCCATTCAGTGTGTATGTCAAAAAGTTTGTTGGCTGGACTATCAGAGAATTACGTTAACACATCCGCAAACATTTTGCCCATTTGAAAAGTCAGGATCCGAAATTACCTCTTGCCAACCACTGGCAACAACACCACCACCAACTGGACTCAGTCAAGGACCTCAAGTTCATTGGACTCATACAAGCCAATGCCCACCCAAGAGGTGGCGACCGGCAATTATTATTACGGCAGCTTGAGGCACGGACCATTGCTAAACTCCGATGTACCAGTCTGGAACTCAACAAAGACACAGAATTGAATGTTTTCCTTTAATGTTTTCCGCCAATGTTGGTACAGTCCCCCTTTATTTGCATTGTGCTTACATTTTCTGTCCCTTTATGAACTATGGTTCCTCACTTTTAGCCTACACCTGAGTTGTTAACATTGGTATCAGGCATTATATATATATATATTTTCTCTCCTGTTTATTCCATCTGCCCAATATTCTTGCATATATGCACTTTTCTTGATTCTTACCATCACATATCAATCTGTAACATTACTCCTTTTCAAAATGTTTTTCTTTGTTCCTTTATTTCTCAATATATATACATATATATTTTCTCCCTCATTTGTCCTCTCTCACTTACCATTTCTCTCAGTGCAAGTGCCTAATTTGCACCTGCCCATCCCGTGCAATTCAAATGCTGTGACATCTGTACTTCACCAATGTATTGACACGGGTCTCAGTTATTCACTCTATCTGCACATTGCCACGCACTTACTGGTACGATTACATCACTATTCCCTAGCGCATACATCCAACCGCGGTATCACGTGATATCGCAAGTACACGTGATCCCCTCACGTGACGTGTTTTGAGGTTCTTTCCTCTAAAACACAGAAGATGCGAGTCGCTTCTTCCACAACCACACGCTTTGGTACAACACTTGCTTGCAGGGGATCTAACACCGGAACGAAAGGTAGGAACAGTTATTTGATGCTACTATTGCTAACACTTAGGGTCTGCTCACCAGCCCTCCTAATTTGCAAATGCACTTTGTGTTTTCCCCAATTGTTGACAACTCACAGGCTTCGCTTTTACTAAAGTGCCTTGCACTGACCCAGCTCATCACATATACGCTTGTTCGACAACTACATGCATCGCTACAACACTGACTTGCAGGGGATCTAACCCCGGAACAAAAGGTAGGAAAAGTTATATTATGCTACCATTGCCAACACTCAGTGTTTGCACACCAGCCCTCCTAATTTGTAAACACGCTTTGTGTCTTCCCCATTTTTTACAACATACAGGCTTTGCTTCGCTACAGTGTCCTGGAACTGACCCATCTCATCACAGATTCGACCTACATTTCTACTCAGGTAACCTTTTGAGGAACAGAATCCCTCATATATAACGTCAATCTGTGTGCATACACTTTATATCCAATCTTGGTTAGTTTATTTCTTTACAGACTTGTATTGCTCCAACATTACGCTTGCCCGCAATTGCACCGTCGAGCAGGCAATTTAACTCTCTTACCCGCAATTGCACCGCCGGACTGGCATTCTAGTGCATTTACCTTTCCACCTATTTTTTCAACACAATTACGGTAATTCCATACCTTTTGCATACCTACCACCTCACTTTGGGGGATAGATGGCACGGGATCAATTTACTGCATGACGCTGTTAATTAGAACATGGGATGGGCAGCCAAATTTGTACACTGCACCCTTTCTTCTTTACCTTGTTACCCACCTCTCTCTATCTAATTTGCATGAGATGCAGCTGGCACATTTTACTTTGGCGAACACCTGTAGCTACGTATGGCACCAGTGGTTGTAGTAATGGTAACTCCCCATTAAGTGGACATCTTTGTCTGATTCTTGGAGTACTATCAGGACTGCTGCTGATTGCTTATTTTCCATTTTTGCTTTCAGCTCCTTCTCCATGGATGAATCATATGGTGCCACAATCATGGTACTTGGCTGTTTGAACGTTTCAAACATACTGGTAATGTTTTACTTTTACAATATGTAATCACATTATGTTTGTTCTCTGATTATTATCGGTTGACTCTATTTATACCAACACCTGTACCTTTGTGTTTTTTCCTGATGAATTTTGGCCCTAAACTTATGAATTGTGTTTGGTGATAATTTACTTTTGGTTTTCAACCATTGTTTTTGTGCTTACCATTGGTTTGCTATATCATCCGATTTATGTTTCAAATTACTTACAGTTTTGCCTTGAAAAGGACCCGGTTTTGGGGTCGAAATACATGTCGGCAGATCTGTTCTATAAACTTTTTCAAAATCATTCAGGCTGATGACTATGATTTCCAGCTGGACTTGCACTTTTGTATTTAAGTACTGATATAGATCTGCTATATTTGCATCTTCCTTATTCTTAGTTGGGGTTGCGCAACGAGACAGAGGTGACGCCCATCCTTTTGTACCATGACAACTAGTCTGCCATTGTCGGACGATATCCCTCCATCGAAATACTTACAACCATGCCTTAACGTGTTCACGTACGTTCCACAGAGGCTCCCTCCACTAATCCCCAATTCCGATCACACTGTCCTTCACTCTAAAATAGTTTCGCCTCATGACATAAAGGCTGAACTACATGCCACATTGCCTCCTAATGACATTCCGACTCTCCACCCAGTACCCGTATGCTCCTCCCTACCCAATACAATAGCCCCATGCCTTACACCACTGAGAAACCTTAGACTTGGTTCTAGATCTTCACGCCAACAGATACAGGTGTCCAAAGTCAATGTTACAGTCACCACTCCCAAAGACTACTCTACCGTAAAACCCACCAAACCTGACAACAATTGTAAAACACAAATGCCTTCACCTAGTAGCATTACCAATACTATTAAAGCAGGACTCATTAATGCCAGATCTCTGCAAGCACACGCCTTGGACATAGTCGACATCTTAACTCTCCACGACCTTGATGTCATTGCCATCACGGAAACGTGGCTTAATCCCACATTAGGCTGCTCACTGGCACTACCCTTACCAAACAATTATATAATTCTACGCTCGGATAGAGAGGCCACCACCACCAAGGGAGGCGGGATTGCGTTTATCTATAAATTAGTGCTAGAGCTAAGAATGGTCAACAAACAACACTTACCATCCGCTGAACTACTTTCAATCAAATTATCCACTTTTGCCACATCCATCATTACTATGCATCTGATTTACTGACTCCCTGGCACAACCTCTACCTTTGAAAACGATGTATCACATCTATTGTCCGCCAATACTAAAAGTAATTCCCAAGTTATTATCCTAGGAGATTTTAATCTAGGCCTCCATGATCCTGAAGACTCTAAAGCCTCTGCCCTTAAGGATACCATCTCTGAGCTAGGGTTCACACATCGCATAAACAACCCTACCCACACCAAAGGTAGAATGCTAGACAGGCTAGCTGACATTAACTGTAGCATCAATGTACTGGCCAATGCTCCATGCGCATGGACCGACCATCATCTAACCACATTCACCATTGATTAGGCAGCATCCCTCATTACACAAACCCAAGCGTCAACCATGATGACAAGAAGTAAACGTAACCTTACATTAGAAAACTTGCTACCTCTACTACGCCCAATCACTCATCCAAATATCCCGCATTCGGACCCATCTGAATTAGTGAATTTATACAATGAAACTATCCTTAATGCGATTAACACGATAGCACTCCTTAAAATGAAGAAATCTAAACCCTGCGCTCACATTAACAAATGGTACACGCCTCATCTGAAGACTCTTAGGAAAGTGAAACGAACAGCGGAAACTGCTTGGAAAAACTCCCATCAGAATTCAACAAAGATATCTTCACTCCGGCCTCACTTAATTATAAACTGGCCATTGTCCAAGCAAAAAAAGACAACTTCAATGACTGCATTGCCAAAGCTAATTCCAGTACCAAGGAATTATTTAATATTTTGAAAGAACTTGAATCTCCTACTCCTATACCTGACTCCTGTACGAAGGACACCCTATGGTGTACCAACATACAGAATGCTCTCCAAGATAAAATCACCTTGCTTTAAATAAAATAACAACCAAAAAAAAACCCTTATCGATAATGCCATCCCACAGGACCTGCCCTCTCCCCCCCCCACTCCCAATATGCCAGAATTTAACTTCAAAGCCTCTCTCAACCAAAGAAGTAGAGATGATTATACTCAAACTCAAACGTTCTAATTGTAAGGGCGACGTCTGCCCAGCCATGCTTATTAAGGAGGCGGCTAATGTACTCACCCCCTTCATTACCTCATTTATTAATGCATCATTTGACTCTAGTACTGTACCCACCAATCTGAAAGATGCATGGGTACTTCCACTATTTAAAAACATTTCTCGGGATCCCAACAACCCCTCTAACTACAAACCTATCACTACTGTCTCGTTCCTGCTAAGAATTCTGGACTGCACAGCTTACCTCCAGATACAGCAGTATCTGGAAACAAACAACTTACTAGGACTAAGACAGTCAGGATTTAGACCCAGACATGCGACTGAAACGGCGCTTATCGACTTAAAGACTCAAATTCAGATAAAGGTAAATCTGCCTTACTTTCACTACCTGATTTATCAGTGGCATTTGATTTAGTGAACCATGAAATTCTGTGTAAACATTTGTCATCTGCCGCACACTTTTCGGACCAAGCTAACACCTGGATTAAATCCTTCCTTAGCAATAGATCTACGAGGGTCTTTGCACCCTCTGCATCAGCCTCACCTACGCCAGTTACTTGTGGAGTCCCACAAGGATCCTGTGTGTCCCCAACTCTCTACAACGTATTCACTAAACCTCTATTTGATATACTCGATTATTTGGGTGTCACGTATGCCAACTATACGGATGACACCGAGATACTCATCCCTGTCATCGGTGACTACGTTGCAGACAGCAAAACACTTAATGATATCTACAGCACCGTTCAAATGTGGATGGCTGAGCATGGTTTATGTCTAAATGACGACAAAACCAAACTACTCTTTGGCGCTCCAAATAAACTGAATAAACTAGGAACCCTCTTCAACTCCTTTAACATCGGCGGCAACATCATTAAAGTAGCCAATGATGTGAAAACCTTAGGAATTTACATTGACTCAGCACTCTCATTCACGAAACAAACTAATGTCCTAGCATCATTGGCAGCGTATACATGCAAGCTCATTACAGCCTGCTGTCCTTATCTGACTGCAACAAATTGCATCTCAGTAGCAAGAGCCTTAGGGCCTGATCACGACTTCGGCGGTAATGCAGCAGATTATCAGCCGGATGTAAATAGCGCTAATGCCAAGGCCCCCGGCGGACAATCTGCCAGATCACGAGTTATCGTGCACGTGCCCGGTCCATGTCGTTATCGCGAATAGCGCAAACCTTCAAATCTGGCGCACCATGCGCTACCGCCATATCGCGCTCATAGCGTGCGCTATGAGCACGCGGGAAACGCGTCACCACAGGAACGGGAAATAAAGCGGCGCCCATCTTGGAAATCACAATCTGTGGGATATCAAAGCCCCTGGAAGCCATCCACGCCATCCAAGCCCAAAACATGTCTTAGGAGCGCACTAGGGGCAAGACCGCCCTGGACATTGTGGGAAAGCCCAAATTCAGTGACCAGGAGCTAGCATTACTGGTCGAGGAGGCCGAGATACACCACAAGGAGCTGCAGCAGCGCAAAACAATTGGCCAGCGCAGAGCACAAATATGGCGAACCATCAGCCAAAGGGTCAGTGCTGTGGGGCGCGTGCCCCGGGATGGGGAGGATTGCCGCAAGCACCTGAACGACCTGCGCGTGCGAGTCCGTGGCATCCTGTCACAGCACAGGAGTGCAAGCAGGGCCACTGGAGCAGGCCCACCCCCACCTGAACTCACACCTTGGGAGGAGAAAATGACAGCCCTGATAGATGTTGGCACCATCTAGGGCATTGGTGTAGTGGAGGCAGGCACAGGTATCGACCGAACTGCAGGTGAGTCTCACCCCCGAATACATGCAGCTGAAAGTACCACACATGCAGACCCTGAGTGAATGAATGCGAAGAAATGTGTGTGTGGTACTGCATACTCCCATAAGTGAGGCCTACATCCATTGAACCGTAGTGCTGCCTAGATGACCCTGCAAGTGCAGTGCATGAATGACAGGGCCAGGGGATAGACATCCAAAGCCATACGACAGCTACGTAGAGTTTGAGTGTGCATGAATACACCCCCAAAACCCAGAGCGCAGTGCACCCCAACCACGCATGCAATCTTGTCCCTCTGACATTCCCATGCAGTGTACCTCCATACACACTCACAACAAGCACCACATGGCGACTAAACAGAATGCAAGTTGAATGCATCATTGTTACTGTCTTCATTCACACTTGTTGGCATGACCTGCATCACACAAATATATGTAGCATTGAACTCAAACCACACCCTATGTACCCCACAGGCACACGTCGATCCCAACGGGACGAAGATGATGGAGAGGAGGCCACACTAACACAGCGCCCACGGCAGCGCGCCTTCACCAGCACCCCTTCACCAGCACCAGCACCCCACAAAGAGGCCGCACGGAAGGGAGACGACCCAGGCCAACACCCACTTCACCCCAAGGCAGCACCACCAGATAGCAGCAGCAGCCACATGGCCGCATGGAGGTGACCGCCAGCTCGCCCCAAGCCACCAATCACAGCCCGATGCTGAGGGACACAGGTCTGGATTGGAGCCCGACATGGGAGCAACACCCCCACGTGGCCATCATGCCGGAGGACAACACTCTCCCGGAAGCAGTGAGGCCGAAGGGATGATCACACCCCAGGGAAGCCCAGGCACACAGCATGCACAAAGTCGACATGTTCCTGTGCGTCGTGTCCGCACACCGCAGCCGGACGTGGACACGCCATCATATGGCAGCCCAGAAGACCGGCACTCTGAGCCAGGCAGCCCATTGCAAGCTGGTGCCATGTCGCCATTCAGCCCCCCTGACAGCACACAAGTCGCAGGCCACCACATGACACACCTGGGGTGCCCTTCGTCACTGGGGCAGCAGTGATGGGCCAACTTGATATTATTGAGGCCAAACAGGCCAGGGTGGAATCGATGGCCAAGGTGCAGAGCCGGCACATCAAGGCTGTGAGTGCATCTATACGGCATGCGTACACATACATAGAGCGGGACAATGCGCGCACACACCGTGTCGTTGAACAATGTACCGCTGCCCTGACAGGCTTTGGCCAACGAGAGAGGGAGTTGACGGAGACAGTCTCAGCACTTGCTGAGCAGACAAGGGAGGGAAACAACCTCATGCGACAGCACATGATGGCCACTGCTTCAGTCCCTTCGACATTGACCACACCCACGGAGGGTTCCCTAGAGCCATCTCCTAGGCGCCGGTCTATGCGCCACCTAAGGGCACGCACACTAGAGGGGCCCGGGAAAGGAAAGCACCCACGACCATCCTAGTGGTGCATGGCATCGTTGTTGGTGCCCCGATGAGACACATGTGCCTATCTGCACAGTTGGGGGTAGTTCACTGGGGAGAGGGGGGGGAATTGTGTGCTGGGTGTTTACTGGGGAGAGGGGGAGGATTGTGTGCTGGGTGTTCACTGGGGGCAGGGGGGATTGTGTGCTGGGTGTTCACTGGGGGCAGGGGGGTTTGTTGTACGGAAAATAAATCATGTTGGAATAATCACAATGCATGGACAGTAGTGATTGTTACTAACACAATTTAATGTTGAAGTGACATATTTCCAATTTACCCATTACCCATTTCTAAAAGAATCCATCAATCAATCCCTGTCTGGCCAACCTCCCCTCCCTCAGCCCAATCCTTTGTGCATGTGCAACACTTTCTGGCACTTTATCGCCCTCACTACCATCCTCAGGTGGCTGCACATGAGCATCAGGGGGCAGTGGCACATTTCTGCGACAGCAGATGTTGTGCAGCATGGCACATGTCCTTACAATTTAGCCAACATTTTCTGGTGCATACATCATTGCCCCTCCCGTGCGGTCGAGGCACCAGAAGCGTGCCTTCAGCAGTTCAAATGCCCTCTCCACGCAGATCCGTGTACGGGCATGGCCAAGGTTGTATGCCCACTCCGCCGCTGTGTGTGGGTGACGCACAGGGGTCTTGAGCCACGTGTACTGGGGATATCCAGAATCACCTGCAGGGGAGAGAAAGCCGGTATGGGGACAAGGTAAGTCCAGTGGGTGTAAAGAGCTCTGTCATCAGTGTCATTTTGCCATTTTTATCATTTGGCCTATAACATTGTGGAGTGTGCTGTCCTACAGGCACGATTGAATCAATGGGGTACTCTCCACTTGGTACGCTTATGTATCTGTATGTAACAGTACTCATTCACTTGTCGCAGGATAAGGGGGCCCTTCCATCTACTTCTGCATGACAGAAGTGGCTGCCTCATGTGTCATTGCAAATCCATTTGGCTAATGTTGCATTTGCTGGTCGTCACTATTTTGTACTGTTCTCCATGCATTTCCCTGGCCATTTTGGGACAGTGTTCGTGGGATGTACATTGTCATTACTCGGCCTACTTATGTGTGGTGCGTTTGTGGATGTGCCAGCTTATGGTTTGGAATTTCATTACTGTCGGGTGGGCAGGGTGGGATTTCTGTACTGTCAGTGTTCGGAGCCACGGTGCTACGCACACAGGAGGCTTTATTGTGGTGGGGCTTCCATAGGTCACTGTGCCGCCACATGTCTAACATCCTGAATGGGTGTGTTCAGCTGTGCTGGACATGTCCAAGGTTTATCGTGCAAGGTGCTTGAATGTGAATGCTGCAGTAATGCTGCTGCCTATTGGGAATAATGGATTCTGTGACAGGCACCATCTGTTGTGGATTGACATGCTTTATGGTATACATTTGTACTCACCCAGTAGCCATGTGTTTTGGCCTCGATGCCTTTCTATGTACGCCGGCATGGTACTGTTGCGCAGGACCATGGAGTCGTGGGTGGATCCTGGGTAGTGGGCACAGCAGTGGCTGAAGGTGAGGTCAGGACCACATGTCATCTGCACGTTGAGGGAATGGTACTGTTTACGGTTTCTGTAGGCAGCCTCATGTGCCTGGGGTGGTATGAGTGCCACATGTGTGCAGTCCAGGGCTGCTATTACATTCGGGACTTGGGCAATTACATAGAATTGACCCTTCAGCTGGTGCAGCTGTACCTGTGTGGCTGGCAATGCAATGTGTTCGTTCACATGATTCAACAGTGCATCAAGCACCTGTCCCAGCATGGCACTGAATGTGGACTGGGCCATTCCATGCATCATGGCAACGGTATGTTGGTAGCTGCCAGTCCCAAGAAATTGAAGCACAGACACGAGCTTCACTAGGGGAGGTACTGCCGTGCTGGTGGCTATGCGGCTGCCAATGTCACCCTGGATTGTGTCCAGCAACTGGGTGATGGTTGCCCTGTCCAGCTGACATTCTGTCACCAACTGACCATCAGTCAGGGCCCAGGGTGTTGGCCTGACCCTAGGGATGGCTGCCTGCCTTGCTGGTGCTGCTCTCCTCCTCCTTCTCCTCATCCCCACTGTCCCCTGCACTCCCAGGACCCTGGCCATGTTGGCTGGCCTCTGTAGCTCCAGACGCAGCAGGTAGAAGTCAACATCAAGGCTCCCGGCTCCAAATGGCAGCATGGTGTTGGGGAGGGTGTGTTGTGCATGTGTGGGTCCTTTGTAGGCCTCTGATTTGCAGTGGTTCCGCCTGGGCCCTTATTGCTGTGGCCTGTGTTCTGTTACCTCCAGCTTTTTGCTGGAGGTATTTTCGGCGGATTGTCCGCCGCTTTTCTGGCGCTAATAGTGCGTACGCTGGATTCGTGATTGCTGATGTTTTAGCGCGAATGGTTCCTGGCGCTGTTATGGCCGGCGCTTGTACAGCCGGCTGTACTTGCGCCGGCTGTAATGGCGTCGGCGGTATTTGGACTCGTGATCCGACGGACCCTTAAAATCGGCGCTAAAAGCGTTACCGCCAATTTTAAGGGTTACCGCCAAAGTCGTGATGAGGCCCTTAGTCTTATCTAAGCTTGACTATTGCAATGCACTCTACCTGGGAACATCCCAACAAAATATCAATAAAATGCAAGTCATACAAAATAATGCGGTTAGATCGGCATGTAACATTCCTAAGAAACAGCACACCACTGTAACCAGACAGATATACATTGGCATAACATTAAGCAAAGAATAGACCTTAAATCGCTCTCACTTATCCACAAGTGCCTCAATAACCAGGCACCCACAAAACTTTGCAACACCCACTCACGTCACACATCAACGCGACCTAGTAGAATAGCGCAATCGCATTGTGTTGTCATTCCACGATTTAACCAACAATGTGCTGGCAGAGTCAGCTTCCCAGTCCGTGTTGCAAAGGAATGGAATGCTCTTCCTATCACCTTAAGAGAGGAACCCTCCTTTTCGCTCCTCCTAACAAGGTTAAAGCCTGGTTCTCGGAGTAGGACTATAACCCACCTACTTCATAAAATAAGCTACACAACACTCAGCGTGCCACCTCAGTGTCATTGCCTGTTGTATATATGTCTTCAAATTGTATAATATCTTCCTTTACTGACGTCAATAATTTTATTGCTTGTGTATATGCCTGTGTAACCTGTATTTCCGTAACATATTTCTCGTTTATTGTTATTGCTTGTATCTTAATGCCCGTGTAACCTATATTATTATTTGTACATTCTTGCTTGTGTAACATGTAAGTTTCAGCACCCAGATGCCCCAGGGCTTGGCTGCGCTTTAAAAATAAATACAAATACTGCCAAATCCAATACTATTGTCTTCCATCATCAGTTAACTAAACAAGGCTACAAATTCAAATGGCATTCATCGCAGACCACACTGACAGTACTCTCACAATACAGGTACTTAGGAATAAATTTAAACAATCGTCCATCAGATCTTCCATACATAATAGAATTGAAATCAAGAATGAAGGCTTGATCAACAGAAGGCCCAATTTAAAAATGGCGAATTCTCCATTAAATCAGCAATAGTATAATATCTACAAAAAGTAATTCCCATCTTAACCCGTGGAGCCCACAGCAATACCACTAACTGGGACGCACTGGAAGGATTTTATTGGAAACAAGTTTTATCTCTACCATCTAGTGTCTCAATTGTAGTAGTTGGACACAAGATGGGTCTCATATCACTAGCAGCCCGGGTATCTTTGCAATCTATAGCCACCTATAGGACATGTTTAATTACCTCTACCAGCTCATATACACCAATTACAATCCTAAAAGCATCATTACAATACACTGATAAAGGACCGCTACAAGCATGGAAATCAGCTTGCCTCACAACATTAGAAGAGGCAGATATCTCAATCTATTGACCGAATGGAGGTAGGAGACAATCAGCTTCAGAAGCGGCCTCTCATAGGAGACGTGTAGTACGTCTTGAGTATCACGTGAGGTGCGGCTTGAGGCTAGGTCCTTTACTCTGACACCTCGACTCGGACGCGGATGCAGGCTGTGTGACGCTTGGAGCCGAGCCGAGCGACCCCGCTGCGGGAAGGGGTGTGCCGTGGAGAAAACAGGGGTGCTGGAGTGCAGAGTCCCTGTGCTATCCTTTTTGTGGCTTCCTTTTTCCATCTAAGTGCTGTGGCTCGGCGTGGAGCGGGAGAGGGCGGCCGCCGTGAGCCCGAGGAAGAAGAGGAGGTCTCTCGACTCCGGTCTTGCTGCTGGCAGCGCTCGGCACCTGTTGATGCGCCGTGGTCACGAGCGGCTTAGTGCCTGAGAGAGGCTGCCAGGTTGGTCCTCGACTCAGTAAGTAAGGCCTGCTGCGATAAAGCCTCGCAGCCGCGCTAAGCAGTATTGCTGTGGCTATTGGTGAGTGGGCTGCGAAGAAGCGATTGTGCACCGTGTGCGGCATAGGTACGCGGTGATTGCTGGTGAATCTGGCCATCAATTAGTGGAGGCGCCTTGAGCCGATTTCTGGTGCACTCCCACCGAGCTCATAGGGGGTATTCCTGGGTGGACTCGAGAGTCGGTGGTGCTGATGTGTGTATTGGGTACCTTCCTAATTGCTGTTTGCTGTTACCTTTGATCTCTGTGGCTGGGGCGGCCAGCCTGATAGTAATAAACTTGAGCATATTGAGCGCAACTGTTGCCATTGCCATTTTCATCTTTAATGACCTTCTCCCAATAAATTCTAAATTTAGTTTGATGTTGGATTGGGGAGATTTACCTCTGATCTAAGATACTGATTTAAAAGGAGACGGTGGGGACTTTCCCATTGACCCTGAAATCGGATTAATTTAGCCTTGTTGGCTTTAGACAGCGTATATAGAACAGAGTGGATGGCTCCCCCTGAAAAATCTGCTATATCCAAATACAATCTAAGGAAGAAGCAACAGGAACCAGTCATGATGCCTATAATAGAAGAATCTAAAAGCAAGAGGAATAAAGGCAAGAAGGTAATTCCCGCAGATCAAGGAAAGATTACAGGCTTTTTTCCTTTAAATATACCAGCTGATATCAATTCTACAGTCCTGGAGACACCCATGGAACCAGTGATCAACACTTCTAATCTAGGCAGCTCGATACATTTTGAAGACATCGATAATAATTCCCTATTGGATCTATGTTTAAACATACAGAGAGGTATGACTCCTCAGACAGTAGTCCCCTCAGAGAATATTGATCTTTCTATGATGGAGAGTCAGGCTAAAGTCTGCGATAAAATATCCCACCAAGCTGGGACACTGGAGAGACTATCTACATCACTGTCATGATCTCTGCTTCCAAAAGATCAGGACTTGCCCAACTCCCTTGGAAGCAGACCCATAACCCCGGTTCCGAGTCCCAGCCAGTCCCAATTGGGACCTTTTGGACCCTGTCCTGGCGCCAGTGGCACCAGGCTCATAAAGATGCCCAGTCCCAGCGCTGGAAGCGCCGGGCTCATAATGCTTGGGTGGATTTACCTGCAGCAGACCATGCTGCTTACTTACCTGCCAGTTGAGCCCCTGATCCTCTTCTGTTTGGGACTACTTTTCCTGTTGGGTGGGGCAGGAGCCACACCCTAGGTTCAGAACACTGGAACTCTTCTGGAAAGCAGGAACTCTTTTCTTAGGCGAGGCTGTGGAAGGAGACACCGAAGCACTACAGGAGGCTATTTAAACCACACCCGATGGATGAATCTTGCTTTGCGTTATTCTGCATTCTCTGCAGCAGAACGCTCATCGTGTCTTCTGCTTCTGATCCTGGGCCTAAGGGAACAAAGGCTTACCATCCTGGAATCCAGTCTTCAGCAGCACCTGTAAAGACAAAGAAAGAACAGGTTAGCACTACGGTCTTCAGTGGCAGCGCATCTCTTACCTGGTCCATCGGCTGTCACCAACGCCTCGCGCTGCATTCCGGCATCTGAAAGACAAAGGCTTACCTACTCTTCGCATGCTCCGGAGGTCTTCGCACTGCATTCCGGCATCTGAAAGACAAAAGCTTACCAGCTCTTCGCACGCTCCGGAGGCCTTCGGCGCTGCATCCCGCATCTGAAAGACAAAAGAAGGTGCGTTTAAAGACATTGGGCAACTTTATTACTCACGTGCCATTACTCCTTCCCACGCCGAATCCAGTGGGTATTCCAGCACCCTTCAGCTTCTCTAAAGCTCCGAACTTGTACCTGCAAGATAAAAGGGACAGTTAGTGCGCATCGTGAAGCAGGCTACAAGCGCTTACTTACGTGCTTCCAGGCGCTTCTATTCCTCACGCGGGTTCGATCCTCAACTCTCATCAGCCCGCCATCGCCGGAACCCTGCAAAACAAGAGATATCATTACAAAAGACTTTTAAGACATTTGAAGTGCCCAGAACTTACCGTTCGTGCAGTTAACGACGGACAGCAGTCCTCTGAGGTCAAGAGGCCTGCACCCTTATCCAGTGAAGAAACTGGTTACGGCACCCTGCCCCGAGGCAGATGGAGAGCTCGGCGTTCACTTACCTAAGGTGAGGGCGTTAACCTTTGGGGTTCTACAGGAGAAGAGAAAGGTAAGAGGAAAGAGGCACCCAATAACCCCAGTTCATTAATCCCATATTTTCTATCTGCAGACATCTTACTCTTCGAGTCAGACATACAGTGCACAGAGGTCCAGCCCAAAGAGCCAACCGTGTGTTACACATCACCTTTGAAGATACGGCATTCACCCAGTCAAGACCGGCGCCTCTGCGGGAATCAGGTGAGCGTTACAATCACCTAATCTAGTCATTGATACATCCTTGGATAGGGAAACAGAGAAGGCTAGCAAGAATTACTCGGACTCGCCAGAAATTGCCGAATTACAAGCTTCTGTGGCATCCCTACAGTTTGCACTAAAAATATTATTGCAGATGTCGGGCGCATACTGACAAATACATTGATGAGTGTCAATGAGCGAAGACGGAATTTGGCTGAAGAGGCGGATGGTAACTTATCTGAAGCCATCTTAATAGCAAATGAGATGCATGAACAACAACTCCCTGATTCTAATATCGCTATAACAGTACATCCAAATACAGCAAATACACCATCTACTCGCAAGCAGCGTAGGGTGGCTAAGCAAGCAACTGGTGGGGTTAGATCAAGTAGCCACGGGTCTTCCCCATCAGCGATGGAGAAGCCCATCCATCGCTCTAAAAAAGCAAAAAAAAGAGCAGCTCGGGCGAAGAAACGAAGGGCTATAGGAAATGGCTGTTTAACGAGTTGGCTGATTGCAGAGAACGCACAAGTCCCTGATGGGGCAGTGGAACTTGAAAACTCAATGACTGAGACATACCTGATGATGACGTTATCACAGAGAAGGCGCTTAAGATAGCGAGTGAACATGGTAGTCCCCATAATTCAGTTTTTATTGCTTCTGATACTATAAAAGAGAACAATGTAGTATGGGGAAATCGTACTTGCATTATCAAAAATGTATATCAAACTGACAAAAGCGCTTGGCTCTCACGTTCTGAATTTTTGAAGAGACTGTTCTCTGTTCCTCAATTGAGAGTTTTGCAATCTGAAGATTTTCAATTTCTTGAGCCCTTGTCAGGATCATATCCTAAGGTTTCAGCTCTGCATTGTAAATTCATATCTACTCCTCAATTATTAAGGACATACAAAAAAGAATTGAAAACGGTAGATATTGAGGTAGATGCTGAACTGAAATATAATGAGCCCCGCTGCTCAAAGTCTGAAAATGCAACAGACAGTCTTGCAAATGCTTGTCCTAATTTGCAAATTGGAAAAAAGATGGATAAGATTGAGATCCAATCTGTATTGCAATGGCTGACGGAGGCTTTATCTAAGGTTGAACTCAACCATTGAAAATTATCGTTGGCATCATGGAATTGCAGGGGTTTTTCCCATCTCTTAAATGAAGCGGGCTCAATTGTCCAATTATCTTGCTATAACTGTATCTGTTTACAAGAAACATTAGCAATGAACTCCTTATTTTTGGACGGTTATAAGGGACACCAGGTATATGCTAAACGAGGTGAAAGGGGACGGCCCTTTGGGGGGCTATGGATTGGTGTATCTAATAGGTTTTGGTTGATGAGGATTGATGGGAGGCAAGACAATCAAATGGTGGCTGTCGAGATAGTATATAATGACAGGACGCCTATTGAGAAATTTTGGTTGTGTGCTTATACAATCCACCCGGGGCTGCGTTTAGAGAGTCCCTACAGGAAGCGCTACATGAGCTATTGGCCAGTTGGTTAACCATTGAAGGGAATGTAGATGTCTGTGTAGTTGGAGACTTTAACACCCATATGTTAGGGGGAGAATGGAAAACGGCTAATCCAAAGTTGTTTTCAAAATGTGTTATGGAACATAATAAAATAGAGGGTGAAGGTCTAGACTGGGAGCACTTTTTTCATAATTGGGAATTTGAGATGGTAAATGGACGCACTAAAAGTGATCATCCTGGCAGACGTACATGGAGTAATGGTTCTGTGAGCAGTACCCTGGATTATATTTTTGTTTCACCTAGTATGATGCTTCTAGTGGATGACATGATAGTAATTCCAAACAATTGGAGCGACCATGCTATTATGGCATGTTCGTTTGACATCCCTGAAGTTCATACTCAATTGTGTACTATAGGGGACCTAAAAGTTAATCATGCAGGGACATGCATTCGATGGTCAGATAAGAATGTGTTACGTGCTGATGAAGCCATATATAAAAACTGCTACCCCAACCTGGAAGAATTTAAGACGATGTCCATTGATGGAGTTGAGAATTGGATTCACCTCTTCTCTGACAAGCATGCTTCCACTTTGGTTAGAACTATGTTCAGTGAACAGGAAAAATTGCCCATTTACGATAGATTCATCAGTGATGCTAAAAGAACACTGAGGGCGGAATTAAGAAGAGCTAAGAAAACTAGCTCAACCTGTGACAAATATAATATAATTTCTAAGAAATTAAAGAATAGATACAGGGCCATTATTAAGGCAAAAAGAAGCTCTGATAGAAATAAATCCTGGCAAAGGTTAGTGCAGACTATCTGCTCTCGTAAAACTCGTAGCATATGGGCACTTCTTAATGAAGCCAGAGGGAACAAAACACGGCAAACAGTTAACCCTATCTCCAGTGTTGAATGGACCAGGTTTCTGGAAAATCGTAATCTAGTGCTTAGAAACGAGGAGACAATCCCAATGGGCAATATACCAACTGAGCCCACGATGGATATCTCCTACGATTCCATTCTTTCCACAATTAAATTACTGAAATCTTCCAGGGCACCTGGACCAATTGGGCTGGCTAACGTCGTAATAAAGAGTAATCCGGACTTTTGGGCCACCCTAATGAACATATTGTTCTCGAAGATTTTGAGGGAAGGGAAAGTCCCGTGCTCTTGGCAATCGGCCATCTTAATACCTATATACAAAAAAGGCAATCGAATGGATCCCAACAATTATAGATTACTTTCCATGTTGGATAGTACAAGTAAAATATTTGCCTCACTCTTATTGAAAAAACCTCAGCTCTGGGCCGATCGGGCTAACATCCTATGTAAATTCCAATGTGGCTTTAGGCAAGACTATTCTACTTCCCATAACCTTTTGGTTATGGATTATATGCGTGCTAGAGCCTTACAAAGTGGACAACCTCCCCTTTATGCACTATATATAGACTTCAAAGCAGCATTTGACTCCATTCCCCGAGAAAAACTTTGGTTGAAGCTACAAAAACTCAGCTGTCCAGATGATCTACTATACTACCTTAGACTGTTACATCAGAATACCAAGGTGAAACTAAAATTAGACCGTGGAGGCCATATGTCAGATGAAGTTATACAGAATAGAGGGGTTAAACAGGGATGTGTGACTGCCCCCTTAGTATATAACTTATACGTACATGACATCCCTGCGACTATAGCCCTGGCAAAGAACTGCCCTCCCAGTATTGGTAAAACCCCCTGCTTGGTGCTCGCATATGCTGATGACTTTGTGATCTTTGATCACACAATTAGTGGCCTACGTCGATCAGCCACAGCCCTCTGGGATTACTCTGAACAAAATGGGCTAACTATCAATGTTGAGAAAACACACGTGATGAGTTACACAAGTAAGAGATCTGCTCGTGTCTTGCTCTGCATGGATAGTGTTGTAATCTCCTATGTCCCGGAATATAAATATCTGGGGATAGATTTGAACCCAGAGGTGACTATTATATATGTAAACGCAATCGAAAAATAAGAGCAGCACAAATTACGGCTCTATTTAAAAGTTTTACAACTAAACAGGGTGGTTTTACCTTATGGGGTTCCCGTCACCTCTATATACAAGTACTAGCGCCCATGATGATATATGGCCTGGAATCCCTGATTAAGATGGACTTAAACTGGCTACAAATTATAGAGGGAACATTTTGGAGGAAGATACTGGGACCTCCGGCATGTATCCCTATGTCTCTGTTAAGATTAGAGCTGGGGTTAATATCGTTAAAAGCACAGATACCGAGGAAGAGAGCCGGGATTTATTTAAAAATGGTGAATGGTACGGGCAATGCCTTACTAATGACATTTGCCCTGAGTAATAATGAAGAACGCACCATTAGTGAATTCAAAAAACAAATGGAACAGTTGCTCAGTGAAATTTGTTGGAAACAACGAGAAGGGATATATACGGAGGCTATGCAGTCTTGTATGGGGAGACGGGTAGAGTTATGGGACTGGCTTGAGAATTACGAACATCTTCGTAAATTAAAAAGGTATAACTTTGTGCAAAACAGGCTATACACGTTTAAGAAACCACAGAAATATTTGATGATCTATCCGTCCCATAGACTCAGCAGGTTCATATTATTACTGAGAATAGAATACCTCCCCATAAAGATGACTACGGGTGTAATAGATAAGATACCCAGAGAACAATGCTATTGCCGTCTTTGTAAGAACCAGGAATTTCCCGAGACAGCCAAGCATGTTCTCACTGAATGCCAGGCTATGAATGATGATATAAAACTCCATTTGGGAAAGTATGTGCACAATTGGGAAACCATAGGGAATATGTTGTTTTGGAACTATTGTGTTAACACCAATAGTATGCGCTTGTTAACCGCACTATACTCTATTTGGTTAAGAGTGGAAGACAAGCTGGACATATCTACATGAGGAAAGCTAGTTTTTGGCTAGACCCGGGTTTTATAGGGAAATGGAGTCAGTGTCAAGGAGGCTAGACCCTGCAATATAATTTGCTATGATTACTGGATTAGTAAGAATAGTATGTGTATCTTAAATTGTTAATAACATAAGAGACAATTAATGATTTATATTTGAGTGTAATTATACTGTATTGACTCGTATGAAGATTTTTATTTTTTTTTATATTGTTTTGGAAAATGTTTCCTTTTTTTACATTGTACTGTATTGTTTATTTTAGGTTGTATGTTATTATAATGTATATGTGTAAAGTTTATTATTTAAACTAAAACACATTAAAGATATTATTATTATTGACCGAATAAACTGAAACTACACTTATGGGATTGGCGAACTCCTTGGGGAAAATGTAACAATTATGCCATTTTGAAACAAGGCGCATTCATCCAGAAACCTCTATACGAACTACCAACTTGCCTAGAGTGATCCCCGACCCAAAACGAGCAATGTCAATTCTTCGTCTAAAATTGAATTTATGGCCAACTAGGTCCAAACTTGCATCCTACAAATCCTCTTCTATGCTAGACCCAACATGCAGATTTTGCACCCGGCCAAATGTCAATGAAACACTTTGCCATCTAATGACTGAATGTACTGCCCTAGAGCATATAAGAATCCAAATACACCACCAACATTTTTGTGAATTTAGAATCCTAACAAAAGAACGGATGTGGTCTTACATTTTTAATGCAACAAGAGTGTCCTTAAATATAGCAACAATGAACTTTCTACTAGCGCTTAACCTTGCACATACTGAAGGTAAATAAAGACATGAAAGTCCTATGAAATCTTCATTTGTACCGGTCACCGAACCTAGTGTTTAAACTTTTAGATTTTACTTTTAATCATGATTTTATAGAAATTTTAGATCTTGTTTCAATCATGATTCTGGTGCTACAGGCTTGCTATCCTCTCGGGTGCCTTTCATTCCACCAGGGCAAACCTGGCAGAATGAAAGGCAACCGCAAGCACAACTCAGTGTTTGCCGGTCCGGATACAACGGTACCGGTAAGCTTACCGGTACCGTTGTATCCGGACCGGCAACCTTGTAATGAGGCCCAATGCCATACGAGAATGAAATGTTAATTAAGAGATATTTGAGAAAAAAGTTGTTGGAAACAAATGCATTCTTGTTGAAATAGGTGTAATATCAACTAAAACAATAAATAAAAAAAGAAGAAAAAAGAAAACTCCTCGGTTCGTCGGCGACCCTGACTTTCTCCGGCGGGACAAAGCGGTTGATGGTGATGAGCAAGGGAGTCATTGATTCAAAGTGTTCTCAGGCAATGGAGTGTTGAGGCTCCGGTCATCTGCGGCATAGCATCAAGCTGTCCCTGCTTCTGGGCAACATGGCTTCGAAGGGCCTCCAGTGGTTACAGCGATCCTCCGAACCCTGGTCGACTATGATGGACTTAGAAGGCCTCAATGTCCGGGTGCTGCTCTTCGAGATTCCTCAGCAGTCCCCGTCTCCGGTTGAGTCTTTCGAAGGCTGGCTTCCAGGGCGCTTCGGCAAAGGTTAGCAGTCTGCACAATGTTCCCTCGTAGCTCAGGAAGAGGTCTCCTTGCCAGGTCCACTCTTGGATCAGTTTCTTGAAGGCACAGCAGCTTTCAGATTGGGTTGAAGGGAAACAGCAGTTAACCTTCTTCTTCCGGCTCGGCTTCGAGATCAAGCATCAAGTTTCGACTTCAGCTTCTGAACAATTTCCATCAGTAAGAGGTCCCTAGATATACTGTTTGGTCTCTCATTTACTCTCCTGTGTCACACTCAGGCAACCATCATTCAGAAGGGCATTCAGGCAGGCAAGCAGGAAGGCAGCCAATCAGGCTCACAATGCATTCAGTCCATTCTTCACCATCCAGACACTCATAACAAGGAATGTGGATTGGGACAAGTACCCAGCCATTCAGCACTCCACACTGGATTCATACCAGTTCCGGGCAGGGCTGTCTCAGTCTTTGTGTCACATACCAGAAACCAGACACCTTACAACTTAAAATGTATATTGGTCACACACTCCATTCACCCAGGTCCCACCCCAATGGTGTACCCACAACATAGTCACTGGGAAGGCTCCAGTCTGGCCTGGACTTCCCCACAATACCATATATGGAACTTCCACCCAACAGCCAGTCAGGGGAAGGGACAGAGTCAGGGCTTCCCATGACTTTGGGAAACCAAGGTAACAGGCAATAGAAAGCAAGAGGCCACAGGGGCCATCTTGTCTTCTATTAGGAATCACTGATTCAATGGCAGGGTCTGGGTATCCCAAAATGAAGGATACTCAGGGCACCTGTCAAATTCAGCATGGAGCTGCCACCAGCCCGTACTCTGCTCTGTGGGCCACACACAGGTGCCCAAAAACATACACTAGGGGTACAGGGTTGTACACCCACCCATAGGTGCCATACGGGTATCTCAAGGGTCTTTTCACCAAACCAAAAAGAGGAAGACCTGCACTGCCAGGAGTCCCACATGGACTCCTGGGGCATATAATAACACAGAACACACAAGATAAAGGACTACAGGACAAGGACATGGAGGCCCTGTCCCTCCAAAGCATTTCCAGCATCACAGTCATCCCCCACCCCCAGACTGAGGTTAGGGTGGTCTAATCTCCAACGAGACTGACACCCTCATCCTGTTACGCTCACCTGGTCTCTGTGGAGGCATTGGGGCATGGTTGCAGCCATCCCTGAACTTGAATCGCCCCCTTCAGGCCTCTCCCTCAGTCGAAAAGCTGTGAGTGTTGGTACATGGTGATACTGTTAGTGGAGATAATAGTGTGTGAGTGTGCCAATCTGTGATTGTTGTACCTCTCAAACCCTGCACCCCAAAGTACTGTTTCTGTGAGCATACGCCAGCCCATAAAGCTCATCTGTGAATTATGGAAGATAAGCTCTGTCCTGCTACTTCTGGCAGGGGTGCGTCGAATGGGATCTAGTTCCTTCACTGATCCCAGTTCCTTCACTGATTCTTGATAAGGATTAGTCCAGTCCAGCTGCGACTATGCTTCTCTTTATGATTGGTAAGTCTTTCTTGAGCTCTTGTGATGCTGTTCGTTCTGTTTAATGTCTTTATATGTTGCTCCTATTTATGCCCGCAATAATGTCTCTCTTCTGTTTTCTTCCCTTAGATGGAAATGCGGCCTCAATGCAGCTGTGAGACGCGAGACGCGGCCGGATGGAAGATGGATGGTACTGCAATGTTCGAAAGAAGGTAAGTGATGGTTTAAGGAAAAGCGCAGAGTATGGCAACGCGCAACCTTAAATGGGCTGTTTTTTCAATGTCTAACCTTGTCTTCTGTTTTTTCCTTGCAGGTGCTGCTGTCGACGATGGAGCGTGTTGTGCTGCGGTGCCAAGATGAAGATTTCGGCGTTCCGGAAAGTGTAAAGATGAATACTTGGTTCGCCGAAGAGATGTACAGGTAAGAACAGTTTCCCCCAGTTGGCAAGTATGCTGGCAGGAAGCAGGATGTCCAGGAAGCATGATCTTCAAAGGTAAGTCTGACCTCAGGCGACGGTGAGCGTTACGCTGCTTGCAAGTGCAGAATACCGCGAATCGTCTGTCTTGAGGATCGGGGCAGCTTATATAGCTGAGATCGTGGGCACGCCCATTAGGGCCAGCTTACCAGTCACACCCTGCCACTCCTAGAGAGTAAGCGCGTGCGAAGGCAATCCATTAGTAGCCACACCCAAGAATACACTTGGGGCTGCTTAATGGATAGAATGTTCAAGGTTAATGCATCCTGCTGAATGGATGGAATGTTCAAGGTTTTTGCATCTGAAGTGCTATGTCCATAATAAAAGCTTTTTGGTGTTAAAGGGATGTTCTTGTTTACTTTTGTTCATGAGCCTGGCGCCAAAGGCGCCAGGACAGTGTCCACCCAGGTCTCCTGTGCATGCGACCCCTGCATGCCTGTGCCCCTGACTTCATGACCATGACTGCACTCCCCCTCAAGGCCCCTTTCAAGAGTGGTTCTCCTCCCGGTCCTGGTTTGGTCAGATTATTGCGATGGAACTGTCTGATTAAACGTGGAGCATGGACGTGTTCACTGGGTTTCCAAGTTCAGTCTTGAGGTCCGTAACCTTTCCAGTCAATTAGGTAATACAACTTTGATCGAACCACCTTGGAGTCCAGGGTGCATTTGACTTCATATTCTGGTTCTCCATGTATTACTTCGGGCTCTGGCGGAGAACTAAGCCGTGTATTGGATTTCATTGGTTTGAGGAGAGAGACATGAAATACGGGGTGAATTCTCATGTGAGATGGTAACTCCAATTTCATGGCGACAGGATTGATTATGGACTTTATAGTATAGGGGCCCATGTATCTTGGGTGGAAATCTCTTGGCCCCTTCAGGGGAATATATTTGGATGCTAACCACACCTTTTCTCCAATCTGGTAGGGGGGAGGTTCCTTCCGATGTCGATAAGCAAACAGTTTTTGTCTTTCCTTAGCCTTAGTCAGATGCTCTGTTGCCTCCTTAAGAACCTGAGTGATGGTTTTATGCAAGTTTTTTATAGCTGGCATTTCCAGGGTATCAGGTGGATCAAATACTGATGTCCTCTGATGTCTTCCATGCACAGTGTAGAATGGAGTTTGCCCTGTGCTTGTGTGAACTGAGTTGTTGTATGCATACTCAGCTATCCAGAGTATATTTTTCCCAAGAATCCTCGGACTGTTGCAACATACACCTTAGATATAGCTCTAAAGTTTGGTTGGTTTTTTCAGTTTGCCCATCAGTTTGAGGGTGATGGCTTGTGGACAACCGGAGATCGATTTTGACAATCATACAACACTTTCTCCAAAAGGCAGGAACAAATTGAGTTCCGCAATCAAATACTAATATTGATGGAAATCCATGCAATCGAAGAATTTGCTCTAGGAACCCAGAAGCGAGAGTTTACGCAGTTGGGAGTCCCTTCAGAGGGATGGAATGGGCCATTTTGGAGAATAAATCCACAACGACTAATATGGTGTTGTATCCGTTGCAGGGTGGAAGATCTGTAATGAATTCCATCGACAGGGTATGCCAAGGTGCTGGCGGTACTGTTAGGAGATGTAGTAAGCCAGCAGGGTTTTGTTTCTGAAACTTGTGTTGTGCACAGACACCGCAGGTTTCAATAAATTGGGCAATGTCTTTTCGCCAGGTTGGCCAGCAGTAGTTTTGTTTTACCTTAGCCTGAGTTTGGGCTATTCCTGGGTGTTCTTCCAGTAATGAATCATGGTCATTTGTGATGATTTGCTTTTGCAGTTCTTGGTCTTGGAAATATAATCGTCCTTGGAAATACGGTAGATTGTCTTCGATGGTGTACTGGTCACCGTTTAACACCCATTCCTGTTGTGTTGATTGATCCATCGGGGATTGCAAACTGGTTCTTTGGTCATCAACACAGGTGGTGGCAGCTATTCTGGTTTGAATCCTTTCCTCAGGAATTATGGCCATGGGGTCGGATACTGTAAAAGCCTCTTTTTCTTCACTCATGCGTGATAGAGCATCTGCTTTCCCATTGCATACTCCAGGTCTATAAGTGATAATAAAATTTTATTCCGCGAAGAAGAGAGCCCAACAACGTTGACGCGAGGATTGTGCTTTGGTGGGTTTCAAGTATTGCAAGTTACGGTGGCCCGTGATGACAGTGACCGTAAGTCTCACCCCAAGAAAGTAATGTCTCCAGGTCTTGAATGCTGCTTTTATCACCAGTAATTCCTCATCTGTGATTGCGTAGTTCAACTCGGGGGCTGAACATTTGCGGGACCAGAATGCAACGGCGTGTAGTTGTCCTGTTTCAGGGTCTTGTTGTGACAATACTGCTCCCATGCTATTTTTGAAGCATCTGTCTCAACTATGTAAGGTAGGTTTTGTCGCGGGTGTGGAAGGACTGGTGCTGTAGTGAATGCTAGTTTCAACTTCTGGAAGGCTTCTTCAGCTTCTGTCGACCAATGGAACTTTTGATTTTTCTTTAACAAGGAGGTAAATGGATGTACAATTTGTGAAAACCCTGGTATACACCGACGGTAAAAGTTGGCAAATCCGAGCACACTTTGCACTCCTTTCATGGATGTTGGTGAGGGCAATTGGAGGATTGCATCCACCTTTTGTGTATCATATGTACACCTTGTGGTGTGAGCATAAAACCGAGAAATATCGAAATCGGTTACATGGAAAAAACATTTTTCCAACTTGGCATACAATTGTTGTTGTCGAAGCTTCTCTAAGACTGCCCGGACATGGCCTACATTTTCTTCCATGGAATTTGAGTAGATAAGAATGTCGTCAATGTAAACAAGAGCGCAAACGTCCAGTAGTTCACGGAGTACATCATTCATAAAGAATTGGAATGCTGCAGGGGCATTGCATAGCTCGAAGGGCATGACCTGATATTCAAAGAGGCCGTACCTCATGCGGAAGGCCGTTTTCCACTGGTCTCCCTCTTTTACTCTTACAAGATGGTATGCTCCTATAAAATCCAGTTTTGTGTAGATGTACAATTTGTGAAAACCCCAGTATACACCGGCGGTAAAAGTTGGCGAATCTGAGCTCACTTTGCACTCCTTTCATGGATGTTGGTGAGGGCCATTGGAGGATTGCATCCACCTTTTGTGTATCCATATGTACACCTTGTGGTGTGAGCATAAAACCGAGAAACTCGAAATCGGTTACATGGAAAAAACATTTTTCCAACTTGGCATACAATTGTTGTTGTCAAAGCTTCTCTAAGACTGCCCGGACATGGCCTGTATTTTCTTCCATGGAATTTGAGTAGATAAGAATGTCGTCAATGTAAACAAGAGCGCAAACGTCCAGTAGTTCACGGAGTACATCATTCATAAAGAACTGGAATGCTGCAGGGGCATTGCATAGCTCGAAGGGCATGACCTGGTATTCAAAGAGGCCGTACCTAATGCCGAAGGCCGTTTTCCACTCGTCTCCCTCTTTTACTCTTACAAGATGGTATACTCCTATAAAATCCAGTTTTGTGTAGATTTGAGCATGTTTCATTTGCCCAGGAGCTCTGGTATAAGTGGTAAAGGATATCGATTTTTTACTGTGATCTGATTGATGGCTCTATAGTCGATGCAAGTTCTTAAGTCCACCTCCTTTTTAGGCATGAAGAATAAGGGCGAGGAGGCAGGTGACTTGGACGTGCAAATGAAACCGTTTGCCAGGTACTGATCGAGGTAACTTCTAAGATGCTGATTTTCCTGTTCTGTCACAGCGTAAATTCGGCTGCAAGGGATCTGGGCTCCAGGTACAAGATCTATTTGACAATCGTAGGGTCTGTGCGGGGGCAGGACGTTGGCTTGCTCTTTTTTGAAGACATCCTGGTAATCTTGGTATTCAAGCGGTAAGGAGCTGATGAGGCCCAACAGGATTCCTTTCTTCGGTTTCAGATTGGTGTCATCTTTTTTGTAACATGTGTCTGCACAATCATGAGAAAATGTCAGAACTCGTTTTCGCCAGTCGATCCTAGGATTGTGGGTCTCCAGCCAGGGCATTCCCTGGCTGGAGACCCACATCTGGAACTGAGGAGCACCGATGACATTGAAAGTAATGTTCTCTTGATGCCCGTCCTGACACAGAAGTTTGACTTTCTCGGTGTATTGTGTCACCGGGCCAGATGATAGCTGAGAACCATCCACAGCAGTGATGTTTTCCGATTTCTGCTTCTGTCGTAGAGGAAGGCCTATTCGGAGAGCCAAATCTTGGCCAATGTAGTTACCCACAGCTCCACAATCAATATATGCCTCCAAGGCATGTATTTTTGATGGTTGCTTGTGATTCACCAAAAGCACTGGAAGGACTAGATGTGAGGTCTATATGGATTCCTTTTTCATGCTCGACAATCGGACCCCTACACCTGCCGGGCATTGGCGTTTCACAAGTTCTGTTCTTCTTCTTCATCAGTTTTGTCTGTTGCCCCAACCGTTTTCTTGGGTGGTTTTACCGGGCAGTCACGGAGGAAGGGACCTGCTTGTCCACAATATAAGCAAAGCTGTTGTTGTCTTCTTTTTTCCCCTTTCTGCTTTGGCAAGGGGACTTCGTAATCCACCAATTTGCATTGGCTCAGACTGTTCATTTGATTTAGTCTGATTCTCACGCGGTCGTACGTAAACTGACAGTCCCTCTGATCTAGCTCGATCCTTTTTCCGATTCTGCAACCTATGATCGAGTTGCACCGTCAGGTCTATGTAGTCTGCACACCTCTCAGGGGGATTCACCACTTGCGCCAACACATCCTTAAATTCTCCACGTAACCCTTGGTAAAGAGTGTAGTCCTCTTCTCTTCTGGCCAGTTGGTCTGGGCTATGAGATGATTGAAGGTTGCAATATAGGTTAATAGGTCTTGACTCCCATGTCTGAGTGACAACAAGTCATTGTCCAGAGCTTGTCCTTGAGTATGACGGGCAAATCATTTCTCCATCTCATGTTGGAAATTCCCAAAGTTCCGAAGTAAAGGGTCATCTTGGTGTACCAAAGGTATAGACTAGTCTGCCGCACTCCCTCCTAAATACGAGAGTACAAATTCCACTTTGGTTTGGTCATTAGGAAAGGCACCTGGTCTGCACAAGAAATGAAGGCGACATTGGTTCATAAATGAAGCGTTCGGGAGGGGCTAGAGACACTGCTCCTGGAAGAACCACCTGAACCGGTGTTGGTTGTTGTGGTGTGGAAGAATGAGAAGAATGGGTCACTCCAGGCAGTGGAACCTGTCCTGCTTGTGCTTGTAGCATTTGTCTTGCCAATTCTTCAATTCATTCTCGAGTTACAATAATATACCTCCGTGATGCATTGGTTTCCTCTCTTGAAGCATATACTTCAGCCTGTAATTCCCCTAGTAAGAGGACTAACTGATCTGGTTCTGAAGTTTCCATAACACCCAGGCAGAGAGTATTAGAGACTTTGTGTTCTGTTACGCTCACCTGGTCTCTGCGGAGGCGCTGGGGCACAGTTGCAGTCCACCCTGAACTTGAATCACCCCCTTCAGGTCTCTCCCTCAGTAGAAAAGCTGTGAGCGGTGGTACATGGTGATACTGCTCCTGCATGGAGATAACAGAACTTGAATCTCCCCCTTCGGCCTCTCCCTCAGTAGAAATGCTGTGAGCAGTGGTACATGGTGATACTGCTCCTGTATGGAGATAAGTGTGTGAGTGCGCCAATATGTGATTGTTGTACCTCTCAAACCTTTCACCCCAAAGTACGGTTTCTGTGAGCAGACGCCGGCCCATAAAGCTCACCTGTGAATTAAGGAAGATAAGCTCTCCGTCCTGCTACTTCTGGCAGGGGCGCGACAAATGGGATCTAGTTCCTTCACTTCACTGATCCCTGATAAGGATTAGTCCAGTCCAGCAGCGACTATGCTTCTCTTTATGATTGGTAAGTCTTTCTTGAGCTCTTGTGATGTTGTTCGTTCTGTTTAATGTCTTTATATGTTGCTCTTATTTATGGCCGCAAGAATGTCACTTTTCAGTTTTCTTCCCTTAGAAGGAAATGCGGCCTCAATGCAGCTGTGAGACACGAGACGCGGCCGGATGGAAGATGGATGCTACCGCAATGTTTGACAGCAGGTAAGTGATGCTTTAAGGAAAAGTGCGAAGTATGGCAAAGCGCAACCTTAAACGGACTGTATTTTCGATGTCTAACCTTGTCTTCTGTTTTTTTCCTTGGAGGCGCTGCTGTCAACGATGGAGCATGTCATGATGCGGTGCCAAGATGAAGATTTCGGCGTTCCGGAAAGTGTAAAGATGAATACTTGGTTCGCCAAAGAGATGTACAGGTAAGAACAGCTTCCCCCAGTTGGTAAGTATGCTGGCCAGGAAGCAGGATCTTCAAAGGTAAGTTTGACCTCAGGCAACGGTGAGCATTATGCTGCTTGCAAGTGCTGAATAACGCGAAGCATCTGTCTTGAGGATTGGGGCAGCTTATATAGCTGAGATCGTGGGTACGCCCATTAGGGCAGGTTTACCAGCCACACCCTGCCACTCCTAGAGAGTGAGCATGTGCAAAGGCAATCCATTAGCAGCCACACCCAAGAATACACTTGCAGCTGCTAGTAGATGGAATGTTCAAGGTTTTTTTTAAATAAAACATTTTTTTTTATTTTTAGTTTCACAATACAAACAAACAGTGACTCCTGTGGAGTTCATTAACCTTACATTCTAACAATTTATGGGTCTCGGGTTTGACAGCACAAAATAATGGCATTGTTACATGTTTACATTTTCTCGTCAGATGTATCACATCTTCTGGTATACTGTTTCCAATGTCTCATTGAGCGTTCTCCCATTTTCCCCAGATCTTGTCGGCTTTCCCAGGGCAGCCCCTGGCCGCATACACCCTTGTCTCCCTCGCTATGCATGCATCTACATCGTTTGTCCATTGTACATGTTCCGGGGTTACATTAGATCCCCACAGTTTAGCGATGTTACATTTGATCAATGCTGTGGAGGTTGAAAACAGTCATTTGTCAGTGCTTGACATTGCACCCTCATCCTCTACGCCCAGTAGCATCAATTTCGGATCTCTGGCCACAGTACAGCCCAGTACCCTAGACAGTGTGTCACAGCATTGTTGCCAGTATGATTGGTTGTGTGAGCAGTCCCATAGTATGTGGAAAAAGTGCCCTCCTCTTGGCGACAGCGTAGGCAATTAGGGTCTGTGATTTTACCCCAGCGATAGAGTGCTACCCTTGGGTAGTAGATTCTATGTAGAATTTTGAGCTGGATAAGGCGGAGTCTGGCCGATATGGCTGTCTCTCTTGGGTACATTAGTATTGTTATCCAGTCCTCAGGCAGGATCTCCCCCACATCTCTTTCCCACTTGGACTTCAGACTCACCAACTCAGGTGTGGCAAAGGAGGTGAGAACATTATACATCACTGAGGTGGGTTTAGCTTCAATGCTGTCTAGGACTATGTTTCTCTCTATGGAAGTGCAGTGTGACATATTATTCAGATCAGGGAGATGGCGCCGTAGGGCGTGACTTAGCTGCATGTGTCTATCGGTCAGTAGCAGGGAGATCAAATGTATCAGCCAGGTCATCAAAGGGTACAATCCCCCTTTCCATAATCACATCACCCACTTTTGTTATCCCAGCAGCTATCCAGTTCTGCCATTGCGGGGGTTTGTGCAGCTCAGAAATATGTTTGTTTACTCACAGTGGCTGAACCGGGGTGATTTTCCCTTCCCAGTTTATGTACTCGTGGGCCTCTGCCCAGATTGTTACCCGGTGGGACGACATCGTTTTGGGGGCACTGGAATTAGTTTTCTGGTATAGGGACTCCACTGAGGTTACTGTCGCTCCTCTTGTGACATCGGGTTTAATGTGAGGTAGCGATGGATCTCCGTGTAGTATGTCATTTATTACTGCCATTTGGTTTGCCCAGTAGTATGTCTGTAGGCGCGGTAACCCTATGCCTCCCTCCCAGATGGACCACTGTAGGGTGTTAAGTGCTAGACTCGGGTGTCCATTGCTCCATAGGAGTCTCCGGAGAGTTCTGTCAATGTTTTGAAATTCCCGTGTAGGGATGTGTAATGGGGCATTTTGAAGGATGTATAGAAATCTTGGCAAGGTCATCATTTTAAATAGTGCCGCTCTCCCTAATAGGGTTAGTGGCAGGGCGTTCCAGTGTTTAACATCTTCCGCAAATCGCTGTATGATTGGATGGAGGTTTTTCTCAACATATTCATTCAAGTTTGTAGTGATCTGGGCCCCCAAATATCTGAAGTGATTACCCTCAATACGAAAGGGGCAGTTTTGTAACACAGCACCATCTATTTCTTTTACCTGGAATAGTATAGATTTTGACCAGTTTACCCACAGGCCGCTGAAGGATTCATATTTTTCCACCAAGCGCATTACTACAGGGCAGGAGGGTATGGGGTCTGATAGATACAGGAGCAGGTCATGGGTATCAGGCAGGTAGTTGGGGCAAGCTGGGTGGAGGCTTGACAGGCCTGGCATAGGCACACAAAGAACCCATAACAAATCCCTCCTTTCATTCCTTCCTAGTGTTTGTAGTAACTTCCTATTTACCACTTCCTGTTGCCAAACAGGAAGTGCATGATAACTCATGAGCTTGCTAGTGTTTGGGTGTGACTGGCTATATAAGCCACACCCAAGATTCTTCCAGTGCTTCGTGTTGCTTACTGTGAGCTGTATCAGCAACACACTTGCCGTGCTCTGGATCAGCCAGCATCTGCTTACCTGCTCCGGATCATCCTGTTTCTGCTTACCTGCTCTGGATCAGCCAGCATCTGCTTACCTGCTCCGGATCATCCTATTTCTGCTTACCTGCTCCGGATCATCATACTTCTGCTTACCCGCTCCGGATCATTCAGCTTCAGCTTACCTGGTTCTTACTCCACGCCGCAGCTAACTCCAGTCAAGAGGGGACTTCTACACCGGCACCTGTCAGAACAAAGAAGAACAGCGTTAACACGTGCACATCAGTAACGCTGCGCATACTCACCAAATCTTCCTGCGACGCTGGAATCCAGGTTAGTTGCACAAGCGCACAAACCCCTGTAAGAAAGAAGAGACATTATTCATTGCGCTCGCTCCAATAACACGGACACTTATTTCACTGCGCTCTCTCTCTCTCTACGCGGTGCATAGTTACCAAAAGCCTCCGTGCAAACTTACCTAACAACCAAGTCTCCAGTAGCGCTGAACCCGGACTTGAGGCACTAATACCACATAATTTCTCCTGCAAGGGAAAGGGAGAGACATTACCAGGCGCGCTCGAATTGAAGGCGCTGCGCAAACCTACCAGCAGCTAGCTTCTACACGCAGTGCTACTCACCCACAAAAATACCAGCAAACAAAGACAATACGGACAATTTTGGACATTCAACATTCTCCATGCAACGTTCACTTGTGGGAAGGACTTTCTAGCCAGTGAAGAAGCTGGTGCCTTGAACTCTTGGCCTCTCTTTGAAGGCATAAAACAGCGTTTGGCATCTGAACTCAGCCACAGACATTGGCACCAATCATATGAGTGAATTGCATACCTGCAAATGCAGGATGGAGTGCACACCCTACTAAAGATCAGGGTAATCCCATACAGGGACATCACAGCACACAGAAAAGAGAAGGCAAGGGACCAGGGGAATCGGGTGAATTCAGGTCTGAGTGTACACCTTGTATTTGACAGGTATTCCTCCGGGTGAAACAGGGGAAGTGAAGTCTCGCGGTCAAGGGAGGCTCGTCCATCGCTCCTGCAGATACACAGGTGAGTGTGACAATATAGCAAGATCTTGTCCTCCCAATCACCTGTCCATCGGAATCCATTCCACGTCTGTGTTTCCCTCAATAATATAGCCAGTGGCTCTATGGCGAGTGCGAAGAGCATGGCAGACAGGGGGCAGCCCTGTGGTGTCCTTTGCCCAGTATGAAGGGTTTAGAAGGCCACCCATTTATCCTGGTCACAGCCTCGGGGATTTATATAGTAACTGTACCCATCCCAAAAATTGCTCTCCAAATCCCATTCGGTGCATTATTTCCCATAGTGCCTCCCAGTAAACCGAGTTGAAGGCCTTCTCAAAATCTATAGTGAATAGAGCTAGGGGGCCTTGTAGAATAAGGGATTTTTCAAGCGCTACGTGCAGTCTATGTATGTTCATACGCGTGGATCTCTGGGGCATAAAGCCGCTCTGATCTGGGTATATCAGTGACATAATAACCTTCTGCAGTCGGTTTGCAAGTGCTTTCGCTAGGATTTTGATTTCGCTGTTAATTAGCGAGATCGGCCTGTACGAGCTACATTTCTCTGGAGGTTTGTCAGGTTTTAGAATCACGATTATGGTGGCTTTCCTCAGATCCGGGGGCAACTGGCCTTGCATCTTCGAGTGTGTGTACATGCGTAGGAGGTGTTGGACTATTCTGTTTGGCTCTATCCCTTTCCATATTTCCACCGGAAAACCATTTGGTCCTGGTGTTTTCCTGGGGTGAAGTTGGGACATGGCCAGCACCAGCTCTTCCTCAGTGATGTTTACCTCAAGTAGGTCTCTTTGTGCACTTAAGTTAGGGAGGGCAATCTCGTCTAGTACAGAGATATTATCAGGGGTCTCAGGTGATTTATACATTTCTGCATAATAAGCTGTAAAACCTTCTGCAATATCCTGGTCGGTTAATGGCGGCTCCGCGTTATCGGGTTTAATCATTCTAACCTGTTTGTGCCCTTCATCTCTGCATTCCAACCATGGCAACATTTTACCTGCCTTATCTCCTGTTTCGTATAGTCTGGCGCGCATCGCTCTGTGTGCTTGTTTGCCATTGTCTAGTGCTATTTTTTGCAGTCTCTTTTGGGCGAGGACCAATGTGCGGTTGGTTTCAGGTAGGTCTAGTGCCAGGTGTGAGTGTTCTGCTTTCTCCACCTGTGCTTCGGCTTATTTCACTTTCTCTAAGTGTGCTTTCTTATGTGCCGCTGTCCAGGAGAGGTTCTCTCCTCGCAGCACTGGTTTGTACACTTCCCATAACACTCCTGGGCCATCAATTGACCCTGTGTTTAGTTCGAAGTAGGTGCTTGTGGTCTCCTGCATGTGTTCTACAAGTTCAGGAAAGCCCAGATAATAGCTATTAAGGTGCCAGGAGGCCGGGGGGATTTGCCTTATCGTTGACAGCTCTATTATTAGGGGCGAGTGATCAGAGATTCCACGTGGAAGTAGGGTGGCATTGAGCGCTTTGTGTATTTCAGTAGATGGTGAGAAAAAATAGTCCAGCCTCGAGAGGGAAGCGTGGCTGCCTGAGTGGAATGAATATTCTCGGCTCTCAGGGTGGAGGTCGCGCAATACATCTCTCAGACCCAGTGCCGCAGTGAAAGTCGCTAATTTCGTGTGGGTGTCAGGGTTTCTGCCCCTCAGGTGCGTGCAATCCATTCCCATGTTCATGACATAGTTGAAATCACCACCGAGGATTAGTGTGTCTAATGTATCTTGGCTTATCAGGGGAGTTATATCTTCTATGAGTGGCGGCATCAATGTAGGTGGTGAGTATACCGCTAGTTTTGTTATGGTTTGGTTCCACAGTGTTCCGGTCATGTACACATACCTGCCCCCTGTGTCTTGCGACGCTCTGGAGAGTGTGAGAGGTAGCCTTTTGTGAATCAGTATAAGGACCCCTCTCGAGCCCATGGTGAATCCTGCGTGCAGTGCCGTGCGATAATTGCTACGTTCGAATAGATTGCATGTTGTGCCCACTAGATGGGACTCTGTGAGCAGCGCCACGTCTGGTGACTGTCTGTTTAAGGCTTGGGTGACAAGTCTTCGTTTGATCCGGCCACCCAGTCCATTGACATTCCATGTCAGGAAACGCAAGGTTTTTGTGTCAGATCTAGGTCTCGTCATCTGAGTTGGAAAGGGTTTCTGTTAAGCAGCGCATGTGGGGTTTTGGGGAGAAACCCAATCTGTTGTCTCGCAGTGTGGTGTAACATCATAGGAGCAAATATGCAGTGCTCTCAGACCCATATAGAACCATTGCTAAAAAAATTCCCCACCCCCCTCTCTGTGACTCGTCCCATTTGAGGGCTCTGCTGCCTGAGTCGAGTTTCACAACTTTACCTATCCCCCCTCCCTATACTTCCACCCAACCTGGAGTATCTGTCGCCCAAACCAGAACAATAACAATTAAACGAACAAGACCACACTCAGTGGTTCATTCACTCTAGTCTACAGTCACTAGCGTACAGCCAATAGCTCCCAGCGTTACCTCTCCTGTTCGCACTGTGACTGCAGTGGGGGTCTGTTCAGGTGGGCCGCCAACTATTCTGGTGGCCTATTCTATAGTAGACTTGACAGCATTCCTGCATAACTTTGCCTTTGTTTGTTTCCTGGTGCGTTGTGTGCTCATATGATCTATCTCTCGCTTCAGTTATTTCCTCCATTTGGTATTAGTTCCGGGTCCTGTCTTGGTCTCTCGGGAGGTGCTCTCTCTGGTCGTGGCCAGTTTCTACTGTTCTCTTGCCTGCAGTTCAGTCTCCCCAGATGGTTTTCGGCCCAGCTCCATGCCTCTCTGGGGTCCATGAAGTGCACGGTCGTGCCATTATGATAGATTTTCAGCTGTGCAGGGAAAAATAATCTGTATTTTATGCCTAGGGTCTGAAGGTGTTTCTTTAGTGGATCAAAGGACTGTCTCGCTTTTTGTACTTCCCTGGTGAAGTCTGGGAAAAAGGCAATCTCGGAGCCATTGGGCCTCATTCCGAGGCTGGAGGTAAGTGTTAACGGTCACCGTTAATGGCAACGGTGACCGTTAACACTTACCACCATATTCCGAGTTCCCTTTTGCGGGTTGGCATTTAACGCCTGCTTTTAGCAGGCGTTAAAAATCCAACCCGCAAAGGGACCTTGGAGTAAATTACGGCACCGTAATTTACCGTGCCGTAATTTACTCCTTCCCCATTCCCATTGAGCCCTATGGGGGCAGGAATGGGGATGGGAAACCGGTATGGTGAATGGGGACTTACCGGTCCCTCCAACCTTGGAATGGACCGGTAATTACTCCATTCACCATGCCGGATATCCATGGAGTAAATAGCTCCATGGTTGCTTACCATGGTGCTCTTTACTCCATGGATAGCTCCAGCCTCGGAATGAGGCCCATTGTATGTTATGGAACCCTTTGTTCTGGCCATCTCTAGTACGGCGTCCCGGTCCCTATAGTTCAGGAGCTTTCCTATGATTATGCGCGGGGGCCTCCAGGTATATGTCTACCCGTTGGGATTCGGTGCACTCTTTCGACGGAGAAGAATTTTGATAGGGTCTTAGGAGCGAACAGGTCTGACAGCGATTGTTCCAGGAACAGTTCCATGCTCGGACCTTTGGATTTTTCTGGCAAGCCAAGGATCTGGATGTTGTTCCGTCCCGCTCTGCCTTCTCCTTCTTCCACGCGCTCTTCAAGTGTTTTGAGGCGTGCCAGCGTTTCAGCCATTTGTTTATTCACAGTTCTCAGACCTTCCTCAGTTTCTGATATACGGCCCTCAGCTTCACCGGTGCAGGCCATGAGTTTTTGCAGGTCATGACGCATCAGCAATACTTCTGTACTAATGCCGTCCATCTTTTTTTCCATGGAGGTTCTTGAGTTGGCGATGGCATTCATAACATCTTTCAGGGAAAAAGGGCTATCTTCCGCTGCCATTTTGTAACTCATTTCAGCCTGCATTGATTGAGGAGGCGGGGCAGGAATCGTATATTGTTCTATCTTGCTTTGCATTATCAGGTTTTTTGCTCTATCTTTCCCCATTGTGCGCAATCTAGTCTCTGATATATTGTTGTTTAGTTCCTCCTTCTGTGCCGACACTATGGTCAACAAGTTGTGCGCTCTGGGCGAGATATAGGGGCCAGGATACCTCTAGTTGTCGCCGTTGTTCCTGGGTTTTGTGGAAATCAGCCTATTGGATCACAGACATCACTTATTCCGCTCTTATCAGTGCCTTGCTCAGTGTTTGGTAGTGTGCACCCTTGGTTTGGTGACTTTGGTTGTTTGGTGCACTGTGTGGGCCATTCCGGTGTGCCAGTAATGCCACCTTTTTCCTCTGCAGACAACATTTCGTGCACTGTGGATATGTTTGTTGTTCTTGGTGCTGTTCCTTTCCTCCAGTCGGTACTTTGGCTGTTGAGGGCAGCGGTACGAACAGTATTGGGTTGGTGGGGTCACTGCGTGGACGTATGTATCCTTTCAATCGCGTGTATGGCGGCTCTCAGGCTTTGTAGACAGACATTAAGAGTGTAGGGTTCAAGGATATATAGATGACAGTGTAGTAGCTTCTAGCCCAGGTGCGAGCCCCCCTCACAATGTCTCTGCACTGTGTCAGACTCATTCAGTCACGATATGCAGCCGGTGTGGTTACCATACACAGGGGTTGCAGGTCTTGCAGGAGAAGGGGTGGCCGCAGTGATGGGCAGTTGACATTAAGTGTTTTAATGTACATCCGCGTCGGCTACTTATGTTTGTCCTCAGAGCAATGCTCAGACCACCTGTCTGTTCACAGTACAGTGGGTGGCCACTTGTAAGGGTTTTGGTAGGGTTTGCAGCTGTATTACCATCAGATATGGGCAGAACGCCTATTTAATTGTGTGGATTCTAGGTATATATCCTCCACATTGTGTCATGGCCTACGGCCCCGTTCGGCACATCGATAAAATGATATCCTGCCCGCCTTGCTAACGCCGGCCGCTCATACAACACAGGCAGCTTACCGGAACAACTTGTCTCCCGATTGCCGCGGCTGGCGAGCACAGTCGCACTACAGGCTTGTGTTCTCTACACCAAGTTTTTGTGTTGGGGGAAGGCGATCTTGTAGCCTGTATGTAAATTTCCCCCCCCGCTGCCCACTTGTCAGGAGGATATGGGAGTTTCTTATCCTGCTGCCCGTCTGGTCCGCCTACTCCCGGCAAGGCTTTAGGATGTCTTGGTGCGTCCGTCTTGTCCACCACGTTCCCTCGATCTTTGGGTGGTTGGAGCCCCTGCAGTGCAAGCGACCCGCGCCAGAGCGGGCAGCGTCACACCCAGGCACTGGGGCCTCAGCGGGGCCTACCCCACACGGCCGGAGCAGCTCTCCACCACAACACCCCTCCCTGCTGGCGACGGGTTCCGTCTTGCGCCTCTGTCAGCTCCCCTCCTGCTGGAGCTGGTGTCCGTCGCTTCGGTCAGATTGGGGAGCGGCAGCAATAGTGGGTACCTCAGAATAGTCGAGGCGCTGGCATCGCATTGGCACCCCTTGCAATATGCCCAACGCACAGTCTCGGCAGCCATCTTGGGTAGCACTCTCCGGCGGTTTGCGTTGTTACAACGCCGCATATCTCCCAGATTATGCACCGGTTTCGGTCCAAATTACAGCGCCCGTTGTGGGGAGGTTCTGCTGTTCATAGAACTTTTTTCCCCACGGCTGGCGAGTCAGGAATGCAGGATTTCACACACCGGTATTGCAGGCATCAGTCTGAACGATAAAGGGTTTGCTGTAGTCAGGTGCACACAACACAGGTGCCCTACACAGATTTTCCTACTAGCCAATAAAAGGCCTTTTGACAGTCTTCTGTCCAATTAATTTTCCTCTGTTGTTTGGGCGAATTCAGAGCTGTCAGAGGGGCAGCTATGGTTCCATAGTCCGCCCATGAAGTTACGGTAATACCCATTGAGGCCCAAAATGGCTCTCACCTGTGTTTGAGTTGTGGGAGTTTCTCAGTCATGTATATCCTGTAACTTACTAGGGTGAGGTTGGATTTGACCCCCTCCTACATCATGACCAAGATAAGTGACTTTCCCGTGAGCTATCTGGCACTTGGTGGCCTTGATAGTGAGGTTAGCCCTTTTCAAGGCCTGCAACTCCTTATCCAAATGAGTCAAATGCTCTTCCCAGGTGGAACTGTAGACAGCAATGTTGTCTAGGTAGGCCACACAAAAGGCCTCCAGCCCATTGAGTGCATGGTTGACTAATCTTTAGAAGGTGTCAGGTGCGTCCCTCAGTTGTTGAGAATGCAGTCTACTCATTGGCATGGTCCGTCAGAGCTATATGCCAATAGCCTGAGGTAAGGTCAAAGGTGCTCACAAATTCGGCAGCAGCTATGATGTCCACAAGCTCATCAGCCCTGGGCAATTGGTGCGCATCAGTTATGGTGACGACATTGACTCCTCTGTAGTCCACACAGAACCGCCAATCCTTGGTACCGGCCTGGGAACCTACCTTGGGGACAAGGACCACTGGGCTGGACCAGGGAATTGTTGAGGGTTCAATTACACCCAGATCCAACATCTTGGCAACCTTAGCCTGGATGTGGTTCTTAACACTATCTCATATCCAATAGCATCTGCTTTTGACAGGTAGACTGTCACCAGTGTCAATTCCGTGCCTGCACCGTGGGGTGATCCTTGGTGTCAGCGAGAACAGAGAGGCATACTGCAGGAGCAAAGCCCTGTAGACCCTCTGCTGCTCTGGTGTCAGATCTGGAAAGAGATGTACTCCCTCCACTGAGCCATCCTGAGGGTTGTTATGCAGCAAATCAGGATGGGCTCACTCTCATCCTCGTGTTTCTCTGAAGCTAGCAGGAGACATGAAACTTATTGAGCCTGTTGATGTGGAATCCCTGAGGGGCTACACCAGGGTCTCCCATGTCAACCAGATAATTGGCTTCACCCATCTTGGAGATTATCCTGAAGGGTCCAGTCCACTTATCTGCCAAATCACTAGCTTGGTAGGCTCCATCACAAGGATCTCCTGACCTGGAGTCCAATATACTTGTGATGCTTTAAGGTCATGCCAGTACTTGTTCAATTCCTGGCTGGCCTTGAGATTCGGTGTCGCCTGGCTCATCATCGGTGTCATCCTCCGTCTGAGGCCTAACACATAGTCACACACTTGCTTGGCAGGACCTGGAGGGGTGGCTTCTAAACCTTCTCTGATCAAGGTAAGGGGCCCCCTCAGGGGATGACCAAAGAGCAACTCAAAGGGGCTGGAACCAAAACCCTCTTGAGGTACCTCTCTCTAAGCGAACAGCAGGCATGGCAGGAGAGATCACATTTCCTCCTTAGGGGCTCTTCTCAACCAGACCATTGGTCTGGGGATGGTAGGAGGCAGAGAACTTGTATGTTACTCTGCACTCTTTCCACAACGTTGTCATGTAACTCGACATGAAATTGGATCCTCTTTCAGAGACAACCTTCTTAGGGAATCCAACCCTGGCAACCACCTTGGCAATAACAATCCAAAGGGGTATAGCCTCAGGGTACCTGGTGGCATGATTTACCAAGACCAGGATGAACCGATGTTCACCTGAAGTGGGAGGGTCAAGCGGACCGAAAATGTTGATGCCCATCCTCTCAAATGGTGTGCCAACCACTGGCAATGGCTGTATTGGGGCAATGTGTTAAGATGGATTTCTGAACTCTGGCCTGGTGGTCAGAAGGCCAGCCTAGTTTCTTGGAATAGGGTAACCTTCTGAACAAGCCAGACCAATCAAGGTAGCATTGGCGGCAGTCAAGACTAGGTCTCAGGAGGGCTGTGGGTGACTGAAAGACCTCAATGAGCACAGAGAGTACAGGAAACTTACAAATCACTCCCAGTCTGGTGTATATAAATTAAAAATACAAATACATTTAGTCAGGGCCTTTGAGTTTCAACACATAGTTATTAACAGTAACACTTTCAAACCAATACATATATACAAAACCAAGGGGTCTAAAGGGTTAATCCATGAAATGGGTCCACAACCTAGAAAAGGGAAGGAAGCAGGTAGTGCAAAGAGTCTTTAGGCAGTTCTGCAGTAATCATAATCCTAACTGAAAGGCAGTCCAGTGCCTAAGAAGAGGGGAGCCTATTGCTCAGATGTACTTGCAATGCTTGTGGACGCGGTAGTGCAGATGGGCAAAAACGGGGTCTCTTGTAGGGTCTGTAGCAGCTCAGGAAGGTGGGTGAGGTGATGCAGAATAGGTTCCAACTATTCGTGGAGAGTCTCCTCGAGGGGGCAGCACAGGTTCCAGGAGTTGGGAATAGTTTGATAGCTCAGGCTATCTGTCGAAAGGAGAGGGGCCCTTAGGGGTCACTTGTGCGTAAAAATGGATGGATGCGCTAGGGGCCACTGGTAAGGGTTGCAATTACTCACAACCCCTGGCACACTCCGGACTAAACTTCGGCAGTCGAGTCCAATTTTGTTGCAGGTTCAAATGCGGCAATCTCGCGGCTCTGCTGTTTTCAGTGACGAAGTTACAGCGTTGATTCCCAAACGGGACAGTGGTGATTTCTCCGCTCCTGGTGGATGGATCCGGCCAGTTTCACTGTAGCAGGCTTCAGGATACACAGGGTCACAGCTGCAATGCACTTGCAAAGTTCGTCACCACGGCTGGGCGACATGATAACTGCGTGTACTCTGGTTCGGGCGCTCTCTCTTTACTCCAGACCTAGGAATGCCAAGTGTACGAAATTCAGCATGAGAGGTCCGTGAAAACAGAGCTTGTGATGTACCAAGTTTCAAGTGGCTCCTTTAAACAGCAATGATATTGGAGCAAAGGTCCTGTGCAAGCTGGTCAACCCACTGGTTGGCCCAGGGACACTCCCGAGAAGGCTTACTTGCAGGGTTTGATGAAGGTGCCGAGAATAGTTAGTCCCCTATTCCAATAGGTCGAATCACCTCTGCAGACCTTCTAGTTCGATCAGATGCAGAGGGGTTCAGTGGGATGACAGCGGGGTCTGGGTACCAAACCTTCCAGCGGGTCACCAGCGGTTCCTAGAGTCGGCTTCATAGTTTAAGGATACTTGGATCCTATCCTTCGTTCTGTCAGAACTCACGAGATCGACATGGTAATGGTGTTGGAACCTTCTCTTATCCACAATCTTCTCCGTGCCAATGGGAGATCTGTCCACATACAGGCACACCATACATGGACCAATTATTGACCACGGTGGTCCCAGGCATTCTGCAACACCAGACTCTCTGGCATCCATGATGTGTATTGGAACCAGACAGTCCAACCCACATCCTGGAAGCACACACAAAGGGCATGCAGAAGCCTGCAAAAGCTTGGCGTTTTGCGGAAGAATGCATGCCCAAATAAGGACTGACCCAGTTCGGCTCGACCTGGGGAAGGTGAAGGGGCAAGATGACCAAAGGACAGGACAAAGAACATTGTGGCATGGCCATTTTGGAGCCAGGCCACCTATTTGTGCCAAACGCGGTAAACACGGTTTACCTGGCAGGAAAGGGTTGAAAATACATGAAAAGATAAGCTGCCACCAGCCCTGTCCAAGGCACATCTGTACTTCCCCTAAAAATCCCTTCAAGAGTATCCAGGGCCTTTGAAAATGACTAGAAGACCAAGGTGTGCTGTACTGTAAGGTACATTGTGCGCTTGCAACATGTTGCAGAAAAGTGTCAACATTGACAAGGACTAAGGAAAACAAAGTCTCCCAGTACTGACTGTCTTTAAGGGCATGGCGGTTTCCCCATAACAAAGTGGGTGAAAAGCCCAAGGGAGTGCAGCTGAAGGCTGTGCTCCTCTGGCAAAGTCAGACTAAGGTATATAACAGCAGCAAAACATTGGGGGGTACACAACTGGAGGGAAAATTACACATGAAATGGAAATCTTTCCTAGCACAATGACACTGCCTCCAGTCTTGCCAGACAACTGACAAGTGGGGCAGCTCCTGCAGTGGGACTTCACTTCTACTCCCATCCGGGGCCAGTAGAAATGTGCAGAGAGCCTTTGTTTTGTCTTCTTGGTCCCAGTATGACCAGCTAAGGGCACTTCATGTGCCAACTGTAGTAGGAAGGGCCTGTAAACCTGGGGTACCACCAACCTCTTGAGGGCATCAGGTGCAGGCTTAGTGGGCTTACTACAAAGGATCTCACTCTCCCAATAAATCCGTAAAGACCTGGGCACTTCACCTTGTGCCTGGGCCTGGGCCTGTTTCCTCAGACCCTCGAGAGAGTGTGACACTCTCTCTGCCCCTTAGAGAAGTCTCCCCTAGAGGGCCCACCTTCTGCCAGTACGCCTGAAGGTTGGGGTGATCGTCCGGGTTGAGCACCTCTCCCACAGGAGGGTCTTCTGGCTCTTCTCCCTCAAGAGTTGAGTTTGGGTTTTCCACTTGACCCAGCCCGTCCGGAGCATGAATCTCAGTGGGTGCTGCTGAAGCAGCAGGAAGAGAAGGAGCCCCCTTCACAGAGGTGGCCTTCTTACTCTTCCGTATTGCCTTGGGTTTCCCCTTTGGCTTCGGTACCTGAATGGCAGTCATACCTGGTGTTACCTGTGACCTAGTGACTGCAGCAGCAGTCAGAGGTAGACCATCAGAGATCAACCCTAACTGCAGTAGATCATTGCCTAACAAAATGTTAGCAGGTACATTGTCCTGAACAAGGACAGGAAGCTTTGCTGTCTTGTCTCCAATCATGATTGTGACTAGGGCTACATGAGATAATTTGGTAGACCCACCAGCTACCCTGGTAGTTCTCAGAGGAGCACCTACATAGTCATCTGGCATGGGCAGGGTGATGCCCACCACTGTGATACTTGCACCAGTGTCTTTCAAACCTGTAGAAGGCTGGCCATTCAAGAGGACACTTCTCAAAAATCTACTGGTGTTCTGAGGGATTGTAGTCAGTACTTCTGCGCACTGGTCCCAAGGCATACTAGCGAAATCTCTACCAGAGAACCAAATGTGATTCCTGCAGCGGAGGGGATGACACTGTCCTCCACCTCAGGCATGGGGTAAGGGTAGGTCAGGCTGACAGCCTGGACTCCAAGTGCCTTAGCTTTACACTTGGGAACACCCTTCTTGTGGTCCAGAGCCCCAGAGTCCCAACAAGTGCCAGGAATGCACGGTATGGTACTGGAGCCACTAGGAGCCTGCTTTGCTGCAGGAGGACCACTACTCTTATTCCCACCCACACAGGATTCATCCCCACTAGATCTTTGGGTTTTAGGAGAGGAAGGTTTTGGTTTATTCGACTGTGATTGCTTTTGGGACTCCTCAGACATCTGAGAGGCCCCTTTTTCTTTTTCCTTGTCCGGTGGGAGACCCACTTGTCAGCCAGCCTGGCCAGTTTAAAGGGATCTACAATGTTCTGGTCAGCAACATACTGATGCAGCTCTGGTGAACAGGCTTCAGAAAAAATGCTAAGAAAACAAAAGGTGGGACAATTCAACAAACGTTTTCACTTTGAAACCATCAATCCACCCCATCATGTTCATATGTGCAGCACCCGCCCAGTCAACCCAAGACGCATTCTCTTTTCTTATATTCCCTGAACCTTTTAAGGTACTGGGTAGGTGTCTTGCCAAACTTGGAAATCAAAGCAGATTTCATGCACTCATACTGACCCCTTTCTTCCACACTCAGTTTCAGAATACAGTCATACCAAGTCTGAGGCACTCTACTTAACAAACACTTAGCCCAATCTCTTTTATCAACATCGTGGATTCCACAAGCCATTTAAAATGCTTCAATCCATTGGAGGATATCAGAACCCCCCACATACATACCAACCATATCTTTCATAAACTTGGTGGCAGGGGACCTGACACTCTAAACAGGTTTCGCTGAAGTCTCCACTCTAGCTTTCTCTAGCTAGAATCTCTGACATTCAGTGTCCTTTTTTTTAAGTTCAAGATCCCTATCGTTGAGTATCACTTGCTGTGCCAACTCTTCCTTCTTAAGTTCAGCTTCAATGTCCAACTTTTTATATTCAAAGGCCAATTTCATCCTTAATAATTCAAGTTCAAGGGATTCCCTGAAGAAACTTTGCTGGGTTTTGGAATAGAGGCAGCAGGAGTGGTGGCACTCCCAGAAACAGATTCAGTAACAACCCCAGGGGCAGGGTCCTCAATGGTTGCATCCCCCCTTCAAGAGCTTCACAATCAGTCTGGTAGTACACCAGGGCAGCTATCAGCTCAGCTCTAGATTTATCCTCAAAATCTAACTCCCTGGCTTCACAAGTACTCTGGAGAGCCTCTAAGCTCATCCCAGTCAATTTACCATTTGCAATAGATTCCATTGATTGTAATGTAGTTACCTAGTACACACGAAACCTAAAATTCACAAAGTGTGGATATTTTGTAAGTGGCAAGCTTACATACTGATTCTTAAAACCATTAGCATCCCACCTCTGCCACTAGTGTAAAAACTGCAGGGGGGTATCTGTACTCCTGCTCCCTATATGGCAGAGTAGAAGCACAGAGCACCCTAGCCAAGGTTCTGTATTCGGTAGCTGTGGATGAGCAACCAAGGCTTAAGCTCTCAGAAGGTGATGCAGGCTGGTTCGTAAGTACAGTGATGTCCCCAAGCCCCCACAAAGAAATGTCTGTCCACACACTATGTTAGTGATAACACAGTTCTGTATATAAATAAGGTTCAAGTTATATACACATACAATAACAAACTTTGTGCTCAGGCAATACTATAATGATACATGTACACTTTCTATGTGGTTCCACAATTACTCTTTGACTCAATTAAAATGCACCAGCTGCTGACAGTTTCAAATGGCATACAAATCAATAGCAAAAAGTTATCAACCATAGAGTTAGGATGAAAACAACTTTGTTAAACAATTGGCAGAATACTTTGTCCCGTTACCTAGACACAGTTCTGTGTGAGGATACCCTCTCCTTTCTACTACCCCAATGTACCTGGTTTAGCAGAGTTCGACGTCGGGTCATTGACGGATCCTTCTTGAGGGAACTCCCTTTAAAGCAGGAGCCACAGATCGTCGAGATCCTTCAAAGAAAGGGTGAATAATGGCGTTGAGGTGGCAGCTTCAGTCCTGGCTGTGCTAGTCAACGTTCAATGGTGGACGTCTTGGGAAGATGAGGCATGCGTTGCACCTCAATGACGATAGTTTGTTGCCGCAAAGAGTCAGTGAAGAACTTAGGCCCAGCAAGGGCGTCAGGCCGTCGGCGATCGGGACTTGACCATGGCTGGCTTTTGGATTTTCATCAGCGTCTTTGAGGACTTCTGGTAGCAGGAAACCCACTGGTGGATTCTCCTCGGTTCGTCGTGACCTTGCCTTTCTCCGGCAGGACAAAGTGGTCAGCGGTAATGAGAAATGGAGTCCTTGATTAAAAGTGTTCTTAGGCAATGGAGCGCTGTGGGTCTGGTCATCGGCGGCACGGCATCAAGCTGTCCCCGCTTCTGGGCAACACAGCTTCAATGGGCCTCCAGCAGTTACAGGGATCCTGCGAACCCTGGTCAACGATGATGGACTTCGATGTCCAAGTGCTGCGCTTCGAGATTACTCGGTGGTCCCCGTCTCCGGTCAACAGTCTTTCGAAAGCTGGCTTCCAGGGTGCTTCGGCGAAGGTTAGCGGTCTGCATGATGTTCCCTCGTAGCTCGGGAAGAGGTCTTCTAGCCATGTCCTCTCTTGGATCAGTTTCTTGAAGGAACAGCAGCTTTCAGATTGCGTAGAAGGGAAACATCAGTTAACCTTCTCCCGGCTCGGCTTCGAGATCAAGCATCAAGTTTCAACTTCAGCTTCTGAACGAATTTCATCAGTGAGAGGTCCCCAGATATACTGCTTGGTCTCTCATTCACTCTGCTGGGTCACACTCAGGCAACCAATCATTCAGAAGTGCATTCTGGCAGGCAGGCAGCCATTCAGGGTCACAATGCATTGTCTTTTCTTCTCCAGCCAGACACTCACAACAAGGAATGTGGATACCCAGCCATTTAGCACTCCATACTGCATTTGTACCAGTTTTGGGTAGGGCTGTCTCCGTCTTTGTGTCACATACCAGAAACCAGACAACCATAACATGAAATGTATATTGGTCACACACTCCATTCACTCAGGTCCCACCTCAAGGGCGTACCCACAACATACTGTCACTGGGAAGGCTCCAGCCAGTCTTGCCTGGACTTCCCCACAATACCATATATGGAACTTACACCCATCAGCCAGTCTGGGGAAGGGACAGAGTCAGGGCTTCCCAGGACTTTGGGAAAACAAGGTACAGGCAAAAGAAAGCAAGAGGCCACAAGGGCCACCTTGTCTTCTATCAGGAATCACTGATTCCAATGACAGGGCCTGGGTATCCCGAAATGGAGGATACTCGGGCACTTGTCAAATTCAGCATGGAGCTGCCACCAGCCCATACCCTGCTGTGTGGACCACCCACAGGTACCCAAAAAGATACACTAGGGGTACAGGGTTGTACCCCCACCCATGGATGCCATAAGGTTATCCCAAGGGTCTGTTCACCAAACCAAAAAGAGGAAGAGCTGTTTTGCCAGGAGTCCCACATGAACTCCTGCGTGGATAACAAGACAGAATATACATGATAAAGCAATAAAGGACAAGGATGCGGAGGCCCTGTTCCTCCAATACACTTCCAGCATCACAGTGCCCCCCCCAGACTGAGGTTAGAGCATCGAATCTCCCATGAGATTAACACCCTTCTCCAGACGGTCAACATACCTTCTGGAAAGGCCATCTGCATTATCACAACTCTTCCCTGGTCTATGCTCAATGGTGAAGTCGAGCCCTTGCAGGCTAATGGACCACCTGAGCAGTTTCGGGTTTTCATCCTATATCTGCATAAGTCATTTTAAGGGCTTATGGTCTGTTTGGACCTTGAAGGTAGACCCTGTAAGGTACGGCCTAAAATGCCTAAGGCTCCAAACTATACCGAAACATTCCTTTTCAACAGTAACCCACCTAAATTCTCTACCCTTGAGTTGTCTACTGTTGAATATGATCAGATGTTCCCTCCCTTTGTCATCTAACTGGGGCACTGTCTCCCCCAATTAACCATTTCCAGGGCAGATGGCATTCGGGGTAGGAACATGGAATATTAGTGAGGGGGGACAACCCCTCGAATATTAGGAGGAGCCCAGCAAAGGGGAGGAAAAAGAGGTCTATAAAAATCCACAAGCAAAGTGTATTGGTGTGAGGAAAGAAAGGAGGATGTGGTATCAACAGGAGATGGTTGAAAGACACAAAGAAATAAGGAGCACATCAAGAGATTGTGAAAGGAAAAGAAATGAGGCAGTGTTACAAGGTGCAATGAGTTGTTTGTCTATGAGCAGATATCCCAGGAAGATTCCAGCAGGCTGGTTGGCCCTAGGCATGTGTTTGAAAAGATTCTCAGTAAGTCATGTGGCAATGTAAATATCTTTGCAGTTTTTTTTAAATACCACACAAAAAAATACAAAATGGGGACTCTGTCTAGCGTGCCCATGGGCCCTGTATGCTTTCCCTCAGTCTTTGAAGGGGGCAGCCACCTCCCTAGCGTAGGCTCCCTATGATCAAAGGTCTTGCCACAATACTGGTTCTCATAGTAGGGTTCCACCGCTGTCTGAGCTAGCCCTAATGAGGGGGAAAGGGCTAAAGGCCATAGGCTTACATCTCTAACTCCAGCCGTGACGTGGTATGTGGTATGAATGGGGCAGTCCCATCACCTTGTTGTGCCTTTCCGCCAATAACCATCTTTCAATCGTTGGCCTCACTCTTCTCTCGCTACTTCTCCAACCCCCAGATTCTACCTACCTCTCACTTTGCCCCTATCTCTCTTCTCCTGTCTCCACTATGCACCTCCCTCCTGATTTTATCTGCCTGCCTCTGGAGCGTACTCCTCCCCAGTGGAGTAACTTTGCTGACAATTCTGGGGGGGACCTGACATCTGAAGAAAAGGTGCCGCAGCCAAATGAATGGGGACAAAATGGTGTGCCATGAAAGTTGGGGGGGGACAAACACCCCCGTTCCCCCTAAAATTACGCCCATGCTTCTCCCCTCATTGTTTCTGACTCTACTCTTCTCTAACCCCTATCTCCAATCCCGCTTAACTATCCTGGTATTACTTCCCCCTCTCTACTGCTCTCTAACTCACTTACATTCATACAACCAAATTGGTACCACTCTTTAAATCTCATCCCCCTACTTTCACTCCAAACACAACAAAACTCTTCTGCAAGTCCTCATCCACATGCTGCACAACCCCCTCTGGTTTCTTGGTTCTTCTTCACTTCTTCTAACCTCACCTGTACACCATTCATCGCAGACTGAATCAGCTAGCTTTTGGGAGCCCTTCTCTCCTTGATTAGAAGTGTCATTGCACATTAATTGGCTACTCAAGTCATCTGCTTGCCTGGTTCAATCTCTTTCCGGTCTAGCGTCAACTTCCCCTCATCTCCCACACATGTGGCTGAAATATTCCATGAAACTCTTCATAATGGCTTTAAACCGCACCTCCTTTCCAGACTCATTTTCTGTCCAGCCTGCCTGTGAGGAATTCAACCATCCACACGGTGGGTGTGCGCTCACCTGGGCTTTTTTTTTAAATTTTAAATGAAATTGAATGATGGTAGATCAAACTCTAGAAAATGTGTAGGCTAATCTGAAACACATTATCCTATGCTCACCGCACAACATACACATAGACCTGTGTACTCTGGGTGGACACAGCCTACAGGCCCCGCAGCCCCCCCGTCATATTTAGTTGGAATATGACAGCCAAGAGTACATCAATGCATCTCAGATGGGGGGAAGGCAAACCCTTCCTCCTGCCATGGGCAGCCTACTTAACTAACAAAGGTTCCATGGATCTGCCCTCCCCTTTGTTAGCTGCTAATAGCAGCTTTGCATGCTAATCTAACAGGCCCACAGTTGCCTTGTCGCAGGACTAGCAAAGAACAGGAAAACCCCAAAACCCTTTGATATGCACTGTAACAACCTGAAGCCATCTCCCGCCTCTCAGTATCAAGGGCAGTGACCTGTCATGTCTGGGACAGCTGTTTACAGTAGTCATCCCTGCAGAGGGACCCCATTCAGAAGGTATGGGTATGGTCGGCGACCGAAAGTCTGGTCTCGTCGCAGCTTCAAGGGAGACCTGCTGCTTTAATCAGGAATCACAGAGAGCTCAATTAACCAGAGAGACCCTTTGATCCACAACAAACAGGAAGATGGTTGGAACTTAGTATTACATGTTTTCACCCCTTTAACTTTTCTGTTGCAAAGCACTCTGGTTATGACCTCATGCATACAGGAGATTGTTGTTGGGGACCCAGGATTGGGTATTTGAGGTATGCTTAGCCTACACCATTCACTGTGGCCCATATGGCTTTAAAAGAGGGTTGAGACCCTCTTTTGGGCAGATCATCTGAAGACTTAACAAGGAGTAACAAGAAGAACTTAGCATTGGACCCTGGCTGAAGGTATAGTCTGCCTTAAAGCTTTCGCCAGTGAAGGAAGGCCAGGATTTCCAAAGAGGGAAGCAACATCCATCCTCTAAACATCTCCCAGGGAACAGAGGGAGATACTGAATCCAGAGCACTCACCAGCAGCTCCAGAACCTGTACCCACCCAGCCAGCACACAGCATGCCCCGCTAGGCTCTGTAGCAAGCTTCCTAGGTGGGAAATGCCAGAGAGTCTCTAAACCAAACCAAGGACAAAGCCGTTGCCTGCAACACTCGCCTCAGCTTTTGGCCATCTGCCTTAAAGGACGACACAAGCCCAGTGAAGAAGCTAGGAGGAGTGCATCGACAAGCATAAACCAGCGTCCGCCTTAAATGATCTTTTTGTGCCAGTCGAGCTCCTCGAGCTCTAACGACTGCACCGCTGACTTTTGTTACGCCGCAGTCGTGCATGCTGTCCGAGAAGCCTCTTCAGATCCGCCAACCAGCGCTGAGACAATTATTCCTGACCCTGAGCTGCCATGTTTGCCACCTTCAGCCTTACATACAGCCTTGTTCAACGAACTACCTGCCACCTGATACCCACATCTGTCTCCCATCTTGAGCTGCAAGGTGCCCTGAACCTGACTCTACACTGTCAAGCACCAAGAACTTTCTACAAGCACAAGGTACATTGTGGTTCTGTCCCCATGGTCCTTCTCCAAAGGCCCCTAGTGACATTTTATGACCCACTGCTCCCTTTGTGCTGAAACCAAGTATCCTTGAACTATTGCGATTAATTACTTTCCCGACTACCCTCCTTTCAGTATCCAGAGTGCATCCCTTTTCCTTCTTGAAACTGTCTGTCCTCTGCATACCTTTACAGGGTGGGTTCTATTTTGTATTGTGCTAGAACTGTCTGGTATGATAATAATAAATTAGATATGTTTATACAACCTTTACTGGACAGTTCCTTTTACCATTGGGTAATAATAGTATTTTCCCTGTGTTGCAACTAACCAACAATCCACGACCTTGCAGAGTTAAGCCTGTCTTTCCATCCACATTATCAAAATTGGACAAGGAGGTTTATAATGTGCTTGTGTTTCCAATCTGTCCGAATCCCTTTTGTGTACTAGAGGTGTGGGGCTGATTGATGGTTTAGAAACCGATACTCATCTCTGGGCCACTGGTGCCCCTGGAAGTTGATTTGGCACACTGCCATGTTATCTCTGGCATCGTTTGTTCTCTTGTTGCCTTCTGTACTTGGTAAGTCATTGTTCTAAAATGGGTTGGAAAGGGTTAACTGCTCTCCCCTACTACTGTGTAGTTCCTTACTGGCTCCAGCTCCACCGCAGCTCCTCCACTGCTCTCATGTATTTATTCTGGACTTTGTGTGGTAGGTGTTGTAATTTTTCCCACAGCAACCATTTCTTTCTTCCTGTTCCTGTCGGCTCTCCCATTTGTCTCTTGTATGTGGGAGGATAGTTAATTTGTCCCACAGCAGCCATTTATTTCTTCCTGTTCCTGAGCTGTTCTTTTCCATTAGACCCAGGTGCATTTTGGTAGCTGCAGTCCTTGTTAGTTGTTTCTTGATGGTCCTGCCTCTTGAGGACCACCTGAAAGATAAGAATGAGAGACATGGCCGCAAAGAGGCTGGTAGGCACCACGACAAGGAAAGGGGTATTAATGCATATGTACGGCTCCAAACAATCTAATGAGTCAGGAACCGGGGCATCTCACAAATTCCTCACACCACATTTGGGGCAGGTCTGGCTCTATCAATGCCCTGATAGCCCACCTATCCATGGTCAAGAGAGGCTCTTTTACCCCCTGACAGGGCCATGACACGGGTGATAGAGGCTGGAGGAGGAACCTGCACCAGGGCATGGGACCTATGTAATTAAGAAAGGGGTGAGAGATTGTCTGGTAACTAAACCCTAAGGACTAGATACAGGGAGTTCCAACTCCGTAGCTCTGCCTGTCATGGAAGTCCATGCCACAAAAACATGGGAAGTGCCTATGAGGAGAAGCCTGTGAAGATCGGGACCCGAGGGCAGCAAGGTTTTGGAACTCTTTCAAAACCCACAATCGACAGTGTAGAGGAAGAAGGGTTGCCGAGCCACGTTTAAACCTGCAACAGACATTGGAGAGGTGTAAAGGTACGGAGCCCCTGCGGAAATTTGTAACAGACTCTTGAGCAGCACAGGGACGTGACTGGGAAGGTTTCTCTTGCGCACCCAAAAAGACTCAAGCAACCTCCTCGGGGTGAGACTCTGGGTCGAAAACTCTGAACTCTGATAAAGTGTAACATTACAGTCCTAAGGCGGTTCAGTTACTTATCTGTCACGTTGACACACAAGTTCCGAGTAAGAGGGAGGCTGGGTGGGAAGTGATGTAAGAGGGTGGGCTGTGGGCAGACCTTGATGTATGTTATATGAAGAAGGACGCGTGTGAAGGAGCTCCGTGTCTGCCTGTTTATCCATCGCTGCATAGTGCGCGAAGGAACGCTAGTTAGGCTTTCACAATGGCAACGAGGATGTCGGAAGACGATGCACTGATCGTGCAGTAACCCACGTTGGGGTACTGCTGTGAGGATGCCTGGGGAAGCAGAGACCGCCGTCCCACATGAAGCAGGAGGAGGAAGTTGCATGAAGAGGCTATGCCGACCCAGCCCATGCGTACATGCTGGGTGCCCGCCCGCTCAGAAGGTTTGCATCAGAGCGTTCGTGTCAAGGCAGCTGATTCTTCTGGGCTGCGACAGTGATCTTCTAGGAATGCTCGCAGCAGAGCAGTCAGGAGTCCTAGGCCACGGTAGTGACTGTGCCACACACACATGGTGAGAAGGAATAAAGCGGTGGCCCCAGCAGATGGTGCTCATGCCTATTGAAGGCGGTCATCACTATACCACGCCCACTTTCAAAAGCAAAGGGAGGAATTTTCAGGCCACAACTGTGCTCGTGCCTAACAGGTGGCTGTTGTTGCCATCGGTTCACATTTATAGGGTGAAATGGCTGAAGGTTAAAGGAACATGTCGGCACAAGATGGAGGACAGGGTGCACGGGCCCAGGCCCAGACCCAAGGGCCACAGGCACCACAACAGGCCCCATACAGCTACCAGATTCTTTGGCTGCTCAGATGCCAGGCGCTTACATCGTCACGGACACAAGCAATATGGATAAGAGATTTTGAACTGTACATGGGGGCCACAGGGCCCATTGGAGATGACAGACAGAAATGTCTCCTTAAGCTGGCAGTAGGTCCTGCCACACGGGATATCATTGATGAAATGCCAGCTGACAGCATCGACTCCATACAGGATTTAATAGAGGCCCTGTCTGGATATTTCACTGCACACACAAATGTGGACTAAGAGCGCCACCTGTTTCACAGCACCAAAAAATACGCAAATGGTGAGACTATGGATGCATATGTCATGAGACTGAGAATTAAAAAGCACTGTGATTTTGCGAACTACTCCAACACAGAAGCCCTGAGAGCTCAGATCATCGTAGGGTGTGAATCACAGACATTCAGGCGGAAGCTGTTACAAAAGTCCTGCACTTTGGACGAAATACTAACACTACCATAAGCTGATAGAGCCGTCGACTCGCAGATGGAAAGTTTCAACACCACCACGCCAGTGGAAATAGTCCATCAACTCCAGCAGGAGAGGAGACCAGAGGACCATTTTGCTACAAATGTGGGTTTGAGTACCCACCCGAAGGCTCGTGCCCTGCCATTGGCCAACGATGTGCCACGTGTGGAGAGGAAGGTCATTTTAAATCGGTGTGCAGATTCTCCACGGCGCAAGGAAGAGAGAGAGCGAGAGAAGCTTTCCCGACATTCAAGCCAAGGACTTTGCCTCCAACATCAAAGTCATCCGGGACAACCTTGCATCCCCCACCGAGGCACACTGATCCCGAGGCTAAGGAGCGGGAATTGGGTGATGAGAGACAGAGACGAGACAGAAGAGAAAGAAGAAGGTAGGTCACCAGAATGAGACCAGAACACAGATTCAGGCACCATGTGCGCTACTTAGTAGAACAATCTTCGTCAGAGATCAGTTCATCAGGGAGTGGGGAGGGAAAGAAAGCATATGGCTACGTGCTGGGCAATCTGAGGGCTACAGAGCAGAGTCCGATGTTAATCATAAAACTCAACGAGAGACCCACAGAGTCCCTCATCGACACTGGGGCTACAGTGAATGTGATCAGCGATAAAATATTTAAGGAACTACCGCAAAGCCCGAAGCTTACCCCTGCCAGCATAAGCATCTATGCCTATGGAGCCAAAACACAGATCAAGTGCATAGGACAATTCGAGGGGTTGTGCTGTTACAAGTGCCCATACACGTGCGGCGACGGAAAATGTGAGTGGCTGCTTACTTAGTTTCGAGGCGGCCATTGACATGGCACACATCTTATACAAAATCATGGTTGACAAATACATAGATCCCGTAGCAATGATCACAAACCTCTAACCCAATCTCTTCAAAGGGATTGGTAAACTCCGAAACAGATAAGTGAAACTGCACATAGATGACATGGTGCACCCAATAGCACAACATTACAGGGGCATACCGGTCAACATCCCAAAAAAAGTGGAAGATGAGTTACACAAGCTTCTGGAACAGGACATAATAGAACTGGTCACAGGCCCCACCCCTTGGGTATTGCCCATTGTGCCAGTGCCCAAAAAAGCATCTGACGCCATCAGGCTGGGTGTTGATATGAGGAGACCCAACCAGGCCATCCGGAGGGAAAGGCACATGGCTCTGCGCATTACTTACATGATCCATCTTTTGAATGGGGCCAGGGTCTTCTTAAAGCTGGACTTAAAGAAATGGTATCATCAGTTGGTACTAAGCCCAGAAAGCAGAAACATCACAACGTTCGTCATCCACCTGGGGTTGTACCAGGAAACAAGAGGCTGAGCTTCTGCGTTTCCTCGATGGCAGAGATATTTCGAGCTGGGATTCACAATGTGATAAACCACATCCCGAACTGTATAAACTATGGTGATGACATCCTTGTATTCGGGACAGATGTCAACAAGCACAACGAGACCCTGGCAAAGGTGTGCAAGGCATTGGAAGCTGCAAAGCTCACCCTCAACCAAGAGAAGTGTGAGTTCAGGAAAGGGACTTTACGTTTCTTTGGTCATGTCTTCTCTGAAAACGGCATGACACCAGATCCGGAGAAGGTGGCAGCGCTAAACGAGACAGCGCCCCAGGAAATGTCTCCGAACTAAGGTAATTTTTTGGCCTTGCCAGTTATTGCACAAGATACATTAAAGACTTCGCTACAGTCAGCTAACCCTTGAGAGCGCCGACTAAACAGAACGCAGTGTTCAACTGGTCGGACACATGCAAAAAAGCCTTCAAAACCATTCGAGAAAGGGTTACCATGTGAATCTATAAATTACCTTCCCATAACATAGGCGGTATATTTTGTTGGCCGAAAACCAACCGCATCATATGTTCAGCATTATTGGTACCGACTCACGAGCATAACCAGAGAGCATCCATTTTGTAGGAATAGATTTCGCTATTTTAGTAATTTTTGCTTTCTTGCTTTTCTGTTCAAAGTGCTTTGCTGTAAGTGAATTCTATTTTGTTCTTTCTCATGCATAGAGCAAGGCCACAAGTTACATGTTGCAATGCAGCCCAGACAACCCAGACAGCAATGCCCCAGTCTCCTCCCTCACACGTCCTTGGATGTAAGCAACAAGGCATTTAATCACTACGCAGGTGCCAGCTAGTCTCGCTGGTGCGGCAGAAACAGTAGAAATGAACAGGTAAAGGCTGAATTATACTCTCTTCTGCGGCCCCCCTTCATTCAGCCCCTGTAGATCGAGCTGACCTCTAGCCCACAAATAGAAACTTGAAGATAGTGAGGCCTGGAATGTGTCTCTCCCCTGCACGCAGCTTGCTTGTAAGAACAAGAGCATTATGTTCCCTAAAACAAAGAATGGTATCTGCACCTTTGCAAATTGCAAAGTGTTGCTGAATAAATATCTGAAGGGTGTCATATTCGTCATAATTGTCAATCACCGAAACCATTGCAAAGAAAGATACATTATGGGCGGTTTTGAATGTGTCACTACCGATAATAAGATGATAATTTTGTATATATGTAACTGATGTAGAATGCTCACGCTCTTGCATCCCATGAGGTCTGGGTGACACATGTTGCGGGACGTGATACCCAGTCGGCCAACTGAGACTTTTTGCTTTGCAATAAACCCTATATTTTGGGAATTGAACCTTGTGTCTGGCGTATCAGTTTGTGTGTGGTGATTGTGCCTTGTTTCCATACGTGACGGTCCCCTAGGGGCCCCATCAGCCAGAGCTGAAAACATGTCCTACTATGACCCTGAAAGGAAGACGGAGCTAACAGTCGGCGCACATCCCGTGGGACTTGGCGCCATCCTGGCCAAGGTGGACCCTAAAGACCCGTCACAGACCCACATTGTTGCCTACGCAAGTCAGAGCCTATCTGTTGCCGAGCAAGCCTATTCCCAGGCTGAGAAAGAAGGTCTGGCAGTAGTCTGGGCCTGCAAACACTTTCATCTTTTCTCATACAGCAAGCCGTTTCGGGTGGTAACAGACCATCAAGCACTCCTATTCTTGTATGGCAATCCACAGGGCAAAATGCCACCCCGCATTGCATGATGGGGGCTCCAGCTACAGGACTACTCCTTTGAAATAGTGCACCGGCCGGGGAAGGGCGAAAACCTGGCTGACTGCCTTTCCAGATGCCCTACGTCCGTATACACCCCTGAACCGTCGATGGCTGACTGGTATCTCAGGTATCTAATCCAGAAAACCATCCCAGAAGGGGTCGAGCCCACTCAACTGGCCGTGGAGGTGGACCCGACATGTCAGATCATATGTGAAGGACTCCTGTCGGGCCAATGGAGGAGAGCCAGGGAGAGGGGGCGAGCAGCAGCAGAAGATGTACGGGTGAAAGTAGAGCGGCTATTATAAGTGAGAGAGGAGCTAGTGCTCTCGGATGACAACCTCTTGTTGAAGGGTCACAAGGTGGTAGTCCCGACATCTCTGAGAAGAAAGGTGGTTGAGTTGGCTCATGAAGGTCATCGAGGTGTGGTCTCTATGAAACGCACGCTATGCCAGAAGGTGTGGTTTCCACTACTAGACACCATGGTGGAAGACCTCTTGAAACTGGGCCCCACGTGTTGCTTCCTCACGCCGAATAGATACCCGAAGCCATTGGTTATGTCTGAGCTACCAGACGGCATATGGGAGGCCGTGGCTGCTCATTTCTTTGGCCCTATCGAAGGGGGGAATATGTACTGGCCATCATGGATGAGTACTCCAGATATCCTGAAGCCCAAATGATATTGTCAACGGCAGCTCATCACGTGATACCAGTGCTGGACCACGGCTTACGGTGTCCACCGGATCATGAAGACAGACAACGGGCCCCGTTCAATGGACACAGTTTTGCAAAATTCAGTGAATACATGGGGTTTCACCATCATAAAGTCACTCCGTTGTGGCCACAGGTGAATGGCATGATTGAGAGGTTCATGGCCAATCTCAAGAGGGCCTTGCAGGTAGCAAGACTCGCCGGTCAACCCTACAAAGAGGTGCTGCATCAGTTACTGAGAGGCTACCGAAACACCCTGCATAGCACCACTGGTAAGACCCTGGCGAAGGTAATGTTTGGGCGAGATATCCGGACACGGCTTCCCCAGGCTAAGCTGGCTGAATACTGCCCAATTGTGGACGCCGAAGTGAGGGAACGGGATGGGGCTGCAAAAGAGCACATGAAAGAATATGCAGATGAGTGCTGAAGGGCGTAAGAATCTCACTTAGAGGTAGGGGACATTTTCGCGGTGAGACAGCCAAAAACACATAAACAGACCGCTTTCTTTCATGAGGAACCATTGATCATCATGCAGAAGAAGAGTTCCATGATCACAGCCCAAGGGAACATTGGCTCAACCAAACCGTAACTCATCCCATTTCAAGAAAGCTCCCCTATCCGGGTCCCGACGGCTAAGTGGAAGAGTGGGAATACCCCTTGACTACATGTCTGATGATCCCTATCAAGGGGACCAAGAGGACTCTGGAGTGTAAGGCCCAGGGGATTATGGTGAAGACGTGGGTGCCCGTGGTTCCCCAGAGAGACTCAGCTCTCGGCCTCAGAGAGCCAGAAATAAGCCTTGCCGCCTCATTGAGGAGATGGCCTAGTGAACGATGTTCCTGTACAAGTTTATCACCTTGTTGGGTGACTGTTTAAATTGGTGGGAGATGTCACGTTGACACACGAGTTCTGGGTAAGAGGTAGGAGAGAGGCTGGGTGGGAAGTGACGTAAGAGGGCAGGGTGTGGGAAGCCCTTGATGTATGTTAAATAAAGAAGGATGCGTGTGAAGGAGCTCCGTGTCTGCCTGTTTATCCTGCACTGCGTAGTGCACGAAGGAACCCCAGTTAGGCTTTCACATTATCTACCTTTTATGATTGTGGTCCATTCTGTATAGCCTATCCTCTAATAAATTAGTAGTGTCTAGTTAAGTTAATCTTTCCATACTTCCTGATCTTTGCCACATCCGAATACCACCTTCTCACCCGCTTTGCAATGCAATGAAGTCATGGGCCAAAACTGACCCTTCTGTGTATTATCAAAAAATGCACAGCAGTAGTGTGATCCCCTACTGTAGAGAATCCATTTCCTCCCTCAAAACGATGGTGAAAATCGATTTAAAAACTAGGAATACATGCAGATTGTAAATAATACTGCATAGGATATTTCTGAAAATCTGCATTATTTGCCACCAGACTTGTGGATTTCTCCTAATAAGGTGGACAACCTTTGTTACTGCATATGGCATTGGCATGCAACATCTGCCAAATGTATAACAATAGCCTTAGTCAAACAGGGATGTCATTTGGGGGTCGCAACTGCAGGAACAATGCTATGTGATGCCACTTCCTGTTTTGTCAAGGGATGAAAAGTTGTGTTCCATTGCTTCCTGTGGGGACACATGACATCACTTCCTGAGGTCAAGGGTTGTGTGATGTCACGTCCACTACCCATGGCATTTTGGTGAAATGACGTCCCTGGTCAACCACTTCCAATTGTAATGAAGCCCCCTTACCTAATAGTATGGGCAACCAGGCGGCTCAGTCTGCGCTACCCGTCCCTCCCCCTCTGTAAGTGGTTCTCTAGTGGGCTGCCAGTATTGTCTTGGTCTAGACCCGACCTTGCTTTGACTTGGCACAGCAGACAGGCAGAAGAACACAGTATTCTCATGTAATGCTGCTCCACTTACTAGTGTGCGTCTGAGTACCAAGGCATATGATGAGCGATGGGACTGAAGCATTGCAAGGGGAAGTCTGTTTGCGTCATACCATTCAAACACTGAAATATTTTTAGAGACTGCTTATCCCCTTGCTCATTACGATTTGAAAGGAAGCCAGGCTGGGGAGCATTCATTCATGTTGTCTGACAGTTTAGTACCTCTTCAAGGTAACATGATGGCAAAATGAAGGACCCTCCATAAACTGCTCAAATGTCTCCTGGCAATTCGTGAAAATGGAAGAGGTTGTAAAAGGATTTTACTGGAATATTACAACAAATTATCTTATTTAAATTCCTTTTAGAGGTCGCTTCCGCTCCCAGACTGCCATCCAATAATGAATGTACATGTCAAGTGCGTTTGCCGCAGTCGCCAGATTTCCTGAGTCAGTAGAAGTAAGCAGTGGTGTGTCTGGGCCTTTAGATAACTTTCACTGAGTTGGGGCATGTTCTGTAAACTATCATTATTGCTTGCTCTCAGCACATTCAGTGCACTGAAGATGCATAGCAAGTGCAATAAACGTGTTTTGTTCTGACGCATATTTGTTAATGGAAAGCGTATGGCTCTTGTAGGGTTAGCTCACACATGTTAATGGATGACCTATGGCTTCTGGAGGGCTAACACGCATATGTTACTGTATGATTGATGACGTTTGTACGGCCAATACACATGCTAATGGAAAACATTTCTAAATGATACTTCCGGACGCTTCAGGTACTTTACTTAATAAATCCTTGATTGAGGTTGCATCAAGTTGCTTGTGAGGAGCCCACTGGCTCCCACCACCCAGGCTACATCTACCAACTGCCTGGGTGGAAGCACCAGCACACCAGCCTCCCTCACTCATACATCATTCAGACTTGATACATCACTCATACATCACTCATACTCTAAGGAGTAGAGGGTGGTCTGCTGACCACCCTCTACTCCTTAGTTCGCTTTCTTCTTTTGGTCTTAAAGACTCTGTACTCAACTGGTTCTCTTCCTATCTTTCTAACCGCTCCTTTTCAGTCTCCTGCGGTGGCTGCACCTCCCCTAGCTTTCCTCTCAACCACAGTGTTCCCCAAGGTTCTGTCCTTGGCCCCTTTCTCTTCTCTCTCTACACTTCCTTCTTAGTTCCCATTATCTACTCCTTTGGTGTCTTGCACCATTTCCATGCTGATGATACCCAGCTCTTCCACTCTTTCTCCTCCTTCTCTCCAGATATCCACCATAAGCTTTCCTCTAGCCTATCTGCTATTAAATCTTGGAAGTCCTCTCACTTCCTTACTCTTAATACAGACAAAACCGAAATCCTATTCTTCCCTGCCAACACATTTCCTCCTCCCTCCCCTCCTCCTTTTATTCTCTTCCCCCCTTCCCAACTCCCCTTCTCTCCCCACGCCCGCAACCTAGGTCTCCACATTGACCACCCCTGCCAAATCTTGTCGCTTCCACCTCTACAACATCGGCAAAATTCGCCCCTTCCTAACCTTTCACGCTACTAAACTCTTAGTCACCTTCCTTATTTTCTCCAGACTCTTCTACTGCTCCACTCTTTTCTTTGGACTCCCTTCCTCTCACCTCTCCCCCCCTCAAATCCATCTACCACTCTGCCATCCGCTCCCTCTGCCTTCTCTCACCTTACAACTCCATCTCCTCTTCTCTCATCTCACTAGGATGGCTCTCATTTAGTTCACAGCTCAAATTTAATTTCCTCTGTCTAGTCTTTAAATCCCCCTATGGCCTTGCCCCTCCCTACCTATCCTCCCTCCTCACTTTTTATATTCCTTCTCGTTCACTCCATTCTGCAGATCTCTTCCTTCTCTCTCCTCCTCCTCCACCCTGTGCCCCTTCCTGCTTCCGCTCCTTCCAACTTCTCACTCCATTGCATTGGAACCGCCTACCCCTCCCCGTACGCTCTTATACCTCCTACCCCTCATTCCGCACTTCTCTAAAATCTTACCTCTTCCACTCACCCTCCTAGCATCCTTTTTTTCCTCTCTCACTACTGACTCTACCTCTAACTACTCCTCCTACCCCCTCTCTTACTTAGTCCCTCTTCATCAGCACCTTTCCTCATCAATAATGTAAATTATTCCTTGTACTGTTTTCTGGTTCAGATTCATTTGTCATGCTTTGCTTGTTGTATCATGCTTGTTCCTCTTGTGAAGCGCCTTGCATTAAAGCGCTATATAAATAAAAATAAATACAAATAAATACCAAATACAAATACTCTCACTTCACAACAACATTCTCTGACTCATTCCAGACATCCATCAAAGCACTTCACAACGCAAACCAGTGACGATTGCAGGGCTAACTCACATATGCTTCATGGAGGTGGTGAATCACGGTGTAAAACCTCTGGGCCTCATTACAAGCATGGCGGTCTGGGAACTATGGTACCGGTAAGCATGCCGGTACCGTAGTTCCCACACCGCCATACTAGGAGCTCTGCTCGCGGGTGCCATCTCACCCACCAGGTATTTCCTGTCGGGTGTAATGGCACCCGCGAGCAGAGCATGTCGGATGCACTGGCACAGCTCTCAATGTGCCGTGCATCCAACGTCCCCATCCCCATCCAGCCCTATGGGGCAGAATGGCTCGGCATGACCCGGTTCTTGCCCATTTGCGGGTGCCGGAGAAAATGCATCTCCGGCGGCAGCTGTGCCCTTAATAAGGGCACGGCTACCACCAGAGTTGTAATGAGGCCCTCTGCCTCTGAACCAGCCACCATTTTTATTTTATATTTGGTGTTTTGAACTTTCCCTCATGGGGAGAGGACACCCCCAGCAGTGTTAAACTATTATGCCAGAGGAAGGTACAAACCCAGTCTGAGGAGACAGCGCCCAACTCATGAGGTCTGTCTATGTTATAGAAATGTCCTTAGTAAGGATTCCTTACGTAGATATGTGTATTAGAGGTCACCGGTCTGTGAGTGCTCTGATGGCTTTGTGTGAGGAATGGAATACATGTGACAGGGTTGGTGTTTAGAGGTGAGAGAAACCCTTTGAGTCCTCTCCAGGCCACTATAGTTAGGTAGTCCACCTCCTTCACTTCCCTCCAGGCCCTGTGGCCAGAGCCAGGGAAAACATTGATTGGTTCGTTCACGAGGTAAACCTCTATGGTAACCAATCATGTATTACACACTTTATTAAACGGTGCTGGCATTCTGAATGGGCCTGTCATCTTTTTTATATTGCGACAAGAGCCCATGCTGCTGCTTCTGCCAGTGATGCAGCACTCACCCTAAACAAGCCTACCAGTATATCCACATTCAAAGCAGTATCCCTGTGGCAGAGGAGCCAATCGAATGTATGCATCTCCGAACACTTCAATCTGGAGATTTTCTGTGACCCCTCGTTTTGAGGGGAATGTAAAAGAGAAGTGCATGCCCTAAACAGTGAGATGAGGATGACACTGAGCACCCGTTATGCAAGTTCCCAGTGCTGCTGAGTCTAGCAGGTAGAAGCACTAAACAGATGATCGTTGCAGCCACCACAAGAACATTCAGATGAGAGTTTGCATATTTCTTTGGATGCTGGGACCATGTATATATTGCACTTGAATATTTTCTATAAGGGGATATGTTACATGACTGGGCAACTCAAATGAAATTATGATATTCCCAAACAAAACAAAGGCCAGGATGGTTTTCTTTATGTGCGATCGTGTCCCTTTCACCCCAGAGACCCTGTCCGTGTTCAATGTCTCTTTTACAGGAGCAAATGTCCCAGTTTGTCAAAGGCGGTTACCTCAACCCTTCCTGGTATTGCAGGCTATAGGGAGGCCTGAACCCCTATTCTTGGTTTGAACTTGATGCAAGCATTCCTTGCGAGCATTCCTGGGTCACATATCTGATGACTCACTTTACTGTAAAGCCACGTGAGCAGATGGGTCAGCAGATGCAGCCGTCAAAGAGAGCAAGAGAGGGGTTACTGAATTGTTGCCTTCAGTGGGCTCTCTCTAGATTCCACTTTGCCACTCCTGATTTCACAGTTATCCTCCTGACCCTGCCTCAAGCGTCCTCACACATCCTGAACCTGCTAAGGCCTATTAGGTCTGCCAAAACATTCCTGCTATGGTTATCTAAGTGTTGGATCTCTCTCTTCAACTCAGCCCTTCCAACCTGATATACTTGCCTCAGCTTCCCCCTCTTGGATTTTTTTCCCTTTTTCTGTTCGCTCTGCCTGCTGCTGTTACCACTAAGCCACCTCCTCCTCTGGGCTTTATCTCCTGTAATATGGTCCCTTCCATTGTTGAAGTTACACTTTTGCCTTGCCTCTTTACCACCTTCCCTACCAGCTCAACCTCATGGTGTTCCTTCTTTCACCTCTCCCTTATCATGCTCGCCCGTTACCTCTTCTGTGCCACTTCCATCCTTTGATGTTATCACCTCCACTTTCCCCCTGGCTTTCACCACCGCCTTTGGCATAGTGGTTCCTGCCACCTCCTCTTGGCACACTGCTGGGTCCTAATGTTACCATCTACTCCTAAACCTGTCCTCCTCATGATGTTATCAGCTCTTCTTTCATGCCCTGAATTCTCACCAACACGTCTTGTCCTCTCCTTATCACTGTTGTTGTCACCCCATCCTTCAACATAAGTCCCACCATCTCCTTTTCTTCACTCTCACCCTCTGATGTCGCTACTTCCACCTTGGCCTTCCTAACTCTAAACCACCTCTTCCTCCTCTCCCCTACTGGCACCTCTCCACTCTCCTACATCTGTCAAGTTTGTGCTTCTTCTACCACTCTCCAGTCTCCAGCCTTCTCCAAATGCAAGCCTTCCATAGCCAATGCTGAGCAACTGGGGTTCAGTGTTTTTATACTGTTCCCCTTCCTGGTAGGTTTTCCAGTGAGGGTCTGCACCTATGGTTTGTAATTTTGTGAGGGCTGTGACTGGTTTGGTTTCTAAGAGCACAGAGGGCTGCTTTCGGCTCAAGGGGCTTGGTCAAGCCTCTGGGAGGCCTGTCTGCCATCTCGAATGGTAATTCAACTGCTCTGATGCTATTTTTGATTTGTATTCACATTATAACAACTTATGAATGCAAACAAGAGAACATCATGCTGGACATATCAATAGCACACATCCCCCCTCCCCCAGCCCTCTAGTATCCTCAACCTCTTCCACAACTCATAATATAAGACCTATAGTCCAGTTAAAATAAGTCCAAAGATTTCCCCCATTTTGCATCATACAGTTTACCTTTCATCTGACTTCCATAAATGACTCTTTCCCTGAGCGAAAGCTTGTGCATCTCCTCTAACCACACATCCATAGCCTTCTTCGAGATCTTAGAGCCCTTGATTCTCTATCAGCTCTGTAGGTGTTTTAAGACCCACCTCTTCAAATAAGGGGAAAGCGGTGGTCGTGGGATCTTATGGGTGGGGGGGGGGGGTTCTTCTTCTGTTGAACTGGGTCGCTGTACGGTCCCTTGGTGGTTCAGTTTTGGTGTACTAGGTGCACCTTTATATGGTTGAGTCCATTCTGGCATGTTACAAATACTCAACATCAAATCACTCCACTTCTGGACGGGTGGGTGAATTTAAATTTTGGAAAATGTACTTTTTAGCAATCAAGGCTGCTCTGAATAACCACCATTTTCTTTGGACAAGATAGTTCCTCTAACCGGGAATCTTCACCCAATATTACTGTTTCAAATTCATAATCTAATGACACTCTCAGGACCTTGTTGAAAATCTGAATCCGCTCACCCCAAAATAACATTACCTTGCTACACTCTCATAGCATATATTCCAGAGTGCCCAATCTATGCGTACATATCTAGCATGCATCTGAATCTGAGAGGCCACGCTTCAATAAACGCTCAGGTGTCCAATAGACCCTATGCAGGGTTTATTTTGCCTTGGCCTCTCACCCAAGCTCAAAGAGGAAAGGACAACGTTTCTACAGATATTCACTCAGGTGACAGACATTTCTTCATCTAACGTCTGTGACCAAGCGTCTAGCAAAATTGAGTTATCCTGTTTGGTGGATAAAATCATTTTGTATAATTTTGTGGCTTGATTGCCACCATTGTCTGTTTTTAAGATCATTTCACCAATGTTAGTACTCTTCAACTCCCCCATTGTGGAAAGGGTTCTTTTAAAAACACAGTCATCACTATATGTACAGTTAGGTATATTCTTTCCCTGCTTCAGTTGGTCAAATGTAAGCCAGCACCCATTAACCATCAGATCCCCAATTCATCTGCTATCCCCTAAAAACCACTCTGGCCAGAATAACATCTTATTCCCATCCTTAATAACAATGTTAAACCAAATGCGGGAATCTAACTGACAGTAGGGCTCACAACCTAATGAAAGTGAGAGCTTCTTCCAGGCCACCTACAAGTATTCTGACAATGGAGAGGAAACACAAACCTGGCGTATTTTTATCTGCACAATTGCCCTCACCATCAGTGGGCCATTCTTGCTAGCTTCTTCACACACCCACTCATTGGCTCATCTTCTCATCTCTATACAAGGTATAATATGTCTGCCAGCAAGCGCCAGGTGGTATGCTGAAAAGTTAGGCACGCATAACCTCCGTATTTCTGCTGCAATTGAAACGTCCACAGCTTACTGCGAGGCAGTTTATTGTCCCATAGGAAATCCTGTAAGAGTATGTCTATACCATCCATACACTTCTATTTGGAAATAAAGGAATCATACTAAGGACATAGTTAACCTTGGTCGTGTTTTCATCAACAAGTTGAGCAGCTGCCATCTCTCCAGGTCAGACCTTAACTTCGATATCACCATCTCCATGTTTTCTCTCATACTCGTGTCCACATCACGAGCCAGTCTTTTGCCCAAGTACGCCATACTGTGCGGATATCAATGAAAGCCCATGGTGATCAAATCTACCTTCATGCAATACCTTGATGCCAGCATAGCCTCAGACTTAGACCAATTTATCTTGTAATCCGACAAGTGTCTGAAGCTTTCAATTTGACTCATCAAAACTGGTAAAGAACTGTAAAGATCTCTAAGGACTAGTAGCTGATCCTCAGCATACAACCATAGTTTTTGAAAGACACCTCCAAAGTTGACCACCAATTCTCTCATCTCTTCTGATGGCAGCCGCTTGCAGCTCCATTGCCAACACGAATAATAAAGGCGATAGTGGGCAGCCCTGTCAAGTTCATTTCTCAAATCTTATAACATCTAAGCAGAGGCCATTAGGCGATAGAGCTGTGGTAGGGTCTGTATACAACAACTAGATCCAACATAAGAAATTATCTCCAAAATGCAACCTTTTCATGATGTCAAAAAGGCAACCCCACTCAATCCGGTGAAATGCCTTTTTAGCATCTAAGGACAGGATCACAGATCCATCTTGTTCACCTCTGTAATCGTCTGAAGAAGTTTCTGCATATTTGTAGCAGCATGTCTGTCCTTTACAAACCCTGATTGGTTCGGGTGCACCAGTCACGGAAGGATAACTTCCAATCATCTAGCTAGTGTTTTCAGCCAAAACGTTATTATCTGTGTTAATTAGGCAAATAGGCCTATAACTTCCAGGCAGCGTGGGGCCTGTGTCCTTCTTCTGAATGACCTAAATAATTGCATGACGTGTGGTTTGTGGAGAACTCTAAGTTCTTTGGAGGCCCTGAACATGTCTCCCATCAATTGAAACACAGAGTCCTATAAAATTCCATAGGAAGACCATGCGGTCAGGGGCATCTGCCTGCATTTAGGCTGAATACCGATTTCTTTAGCTCCTCACATGCAAACTCTTCATCCAAGCTCGCCTTCTCCTGGACATTCAGCAATGGCAAATTAAGATCATTCAAGAACTCGGGTACATCATCCATCACTTCTCCCTCCGACTCATAGACCTTCCTATAGAATGCCAGCAATTCTTCATTAATCTCCTTTCGGTCGAACGTCAGACCCCCTAGATCTTTTTCAATTGCTGACTCTACCGTTATCTAAATCTATCTTTATATAATGTAAGTCGACTTGTTGCAATTCTCTCCACCTTCATAGTATGTACATCTTGTGCGAAACAAAGTATAATCTGCCCTTTCAGAAAACAATTATTTAATTCAAATTTGATCTGACTTAGAGCTCTCTTTTTTATCTTTATCCGGGGAAATCCTGACCAAACTCTCGAGCTCTTAAGTCTTTAACTACAATGCTTTAATATTCCCATCCTTAACCTTACATCTCTTGCTTGAAAGGCCAATCAGGAGCCCCCTCATGTAAAATTTAAAGGGTCCCAAAACTAGCCTAGTTTCCACCTAAGGTTTGTGTTTATAAAACATTGTGCTTCATGTATAATCTCCTCCACCACTTCTTTTTCTTCAAGAATAGAGTTGTTCAGCTTCCAAAAGGCATTTCTATGAATATTAAATTGCAAGGAGAAATTAATACATTTAATACTGCTTTCTAAATAACTTGTTGTGGCATGGCCGGCCGTCAGTTAACAGTCAATTCTCAAACAGGCATCATGGGCCCCTGAATAAAAACTATAATCTCTGTCAGTCGGATGCCCCAGACACCGTACATCCACTCAATTAAGTTCTGATAAAAGATCAGTCAAAGCCTCCCTCCGCAGAACATCAGCTCTCACTATACACCTATTGCTCCTGTCCAAAATGGGGTCATTTATCTCATTAAAGGTCTCAGATGGGCTATATTGCGGAGTCCTTTCTGAAGCTACATTTGCCGTTTTAAATTGTTTTGTTAGTCCATGTAGTGTTGTGTGTGCTCCTTTCCCCCAAATATCCTTGCTAGTTATGTTTGTGTGGTGATCATATTTTTTTATTGATTCTCCTGCACCATTGATCCTGTGTTTGCAAGATCTCTTCAGTGTCAGTCAGTGCGCCTCACTCGCACACACATATGATCACTTGACCCGTTTCCGGGTACTTATGTGTCAGCAGCGGAGACCACATAGCTTCTGTGAATGGGTCTGAGGGGGGCTATATTCCACAGTCCTTTCCAACGCTTCATTTTCGGTTTTAAATTGTTTTATGAATCTGTGGAGTGTCTTGTGTGTTCCCTTCCCCCAAATATCAATGTTAGTTACATTTGTGTGGTGATTATATGTTTTAATTGCTTGTCCAGCACTGTTGATCCCGCGGTTGCAGGATCTCTTCAGTGTCAGTCAGCGTGCCACGCTTGCATGCACAGCTGATCACTTGACCCGTTTCCGGGTACTTATGGGTCAGCAGCAGAGACCACGCAGCGGGTGAGTGCAGCGGGCGTGCCTACAGCGTGCCAAATGCACGCTAAAGGCAACCTTGTCTGGGCTTGTCTGGATCTCTGCTGGGTCAGCTGTCTGGACCCCTTGGACTCCGAGGGCTTCTACTTTTAGCCAAAGCTACTCCTGTTTCCTGCTTATACAACTGGCTGCCTCTGAGGGGGCAGAAATGAGAGACGGACACAAGATTGTTGTATTCTCAAGTGTAGAAACTTTTATTACATAAAAAGGGTTTGGGAAAGTGCCTCTTTAGCGCTATTCTAAAGAGAAACCTCCCTACCTAGAAACGTAAACTAAGAATCTGTCTGTGTCAGGATGTCAGTAACTGAAAACCCGTCTTTGTATCCAAAACAACCTATCCTGACCCTTCCACTTATAAACAAACAACAAAAGGTGCAAGGAAGTGTCTGTAACTTGATGTTAGAACAAATGTTCAAAACCAAAAGTGTAAGAATGTCTCTAACAAAAAGATGTTTCCATAGGTAAAGACCCTTGGATCCAGAGGATGGTGCCCTTCTACTGGATTCTTAAACAGGATGGCAAAATGCATCTTTAGCTAACAGTTCCTTGGTGTCTTCACTGGACAAAGTTCTTGCATAAGCAAAAGGTTCTTCAGCAGTATTTATGTAAAAGTTCTTGTATTTCTGTAGATTGCCTGGTACACTCCCCTGCCAGGGATCTTAATACAACTTTCAACTGCCTGGCGTACTCGCCTGCCAGGTCGCCCACTCAATGTATTCATATTCTGACTATATACCACCCCCCTGGATTTGACTCCAGTTTGTATGATTCTTTCTTAGAGTTGGCTGGTGATTTCCAGCCACATTTTTCCAACCTTTGTATAGTTGGGGATTTTAATCTCAGAATTAATGACCCTTTGGAAATACAAGCTCTATTTTAGCTCTAATTTAGCAGCTATGGGTGACCTTGCTTTAGGTCAGCTGGTTACTGGTCCAACTCATCAGCTTGGTAATACTCTCAATCTTATTTTTGCCTCTGAGTCATGCACTTTTGTTTATCCTTCACTGCCTGTTCTGTGGTATGACCACTTTATCATACCTTTTGTTTGGGAAGTTGAACTTGTATCTTCTGGATGTAAGCCATGTTTTGCCCCTCGCCATAATTGCTGCTTTCTCTCTCCAGACACTATCTCCTCTGAGGTGTAAGCCTTTTGTTCTGATTACCCGTCTCCTGATTTGTATTTTATTGGGCAGGCCTTCTCCCCAGTTGCTTACTTTCTGGCCCCTCTTAAGACCTCCAAACCTATGGGCCGGCTGTCAGAACCTTGGTTTACTGATCAGCTGCGTACCCTCAGGCTTCAGCGTAGGCAAGCCGAACGCAAGTGACGTACAACCTATCCGCATCTGGCCAAAACTGCTTTGCGTTCTGCTTCTCATATCTATCATAAAGCTATTCATGAGGCAACATCTATTTATTTCTCTCGTCTTGTAGAATCCTCTGTGAATCAACCTAGAGAACTCTTCAAAGTTGTGCATTCCCTACTGAGGCCATTCCTCCCTCCCAATTTTTGTGAAACTCTTTGTCTAATTACTTAATAGACAACTTTGTTCAGATCCATAACAATATTTGTTCCTCAGGCTCCATGTTCGTAGAAACTCAGGTGAAGGACTCCACTGCTCCCAGACAGGAAGTCTGGTCCTCCTTTCCTCTGCTTGCTCCTGAGCAGGTCTCTGCTATGGCAACTAGTCTAAAATTGGCCTCTCCCATTAACTCCATCCCCTTGTCAGTTTTGAAAACTATTGTCCCCCGTTTAGCCCCATTGCTCACCAAGACGGTTAATTCTTTGATCTGCACTGGTCTCATTTCGGCTGGTCTTAAACATGCTTTGATCATCCCTTGTTGAAGAAGCCTTCACTGGACCTCACAGTTCCTGACAATTGTCACCCCATATCCCTTTTGCCATTCCTAATGAGCTTCTGGAATCCCTGGTCTGTCCACTGCTTAGCTCTTTCTTCGATCCATCCCAGTCCGGCTTTCATCCAGGCCAGGTTACTGAGGGTGTTGGCCTTGGTTCTGGATGATCTTGCTCAGCTGTGTGATCAGAGCAGTGTGGGAGCACTTATTTTGGTTGATCTCTCCGCTGCCCAAAAATAATATCGACCACACAGACCTGCTTGACCACCTTGCAGCTGTGAGCCTTTCTGGAGTTGTTTTGTCATGGTTTACATCTTTTCTCTGTGCATGCACTCTTAATCTCTCTCACTCCTTTCTGCTCCAACTGCCCTTACTTGTGGTGTCCTCCAGGGGTCAGCCCATTCTCCTCTACGGCTTAATATCTATATTCAGCCGCTCACCAAACGTATCCCCTCCCACGGCTTTCACTGCTGCTCCTATGCCGAAGATACCCAAATATACGTTTGCCTAGATATTTCACCATCCCAGACAGTGGCTAGATTTGGGACTTGCTTGGAAGCTGTGGGAGCATGGATTCTGGCAAAAACTTAATGGTGACAAAACAGAAGTGCTTCTGGCCTTTGGACCCCTCTTTTTTGGCCCTCTTCCCTTGGTCCTTTCCCTTCTCCTGTTTCTTCAGTGAAGGGTATAGGGGTGAAAATATCCACCTGCTTGTCAGCTGAGCCTCAGATTATTTCTATCTGTCAAAAGGGCTATTTTCAACGGGCAATTCTCCATAAGGTACTTCCGTTTCTCCCGCTCCAGCTCAGGGCACCCATGGAGGCCTCTCTAGTTTGTAATTCCTTGCTCCTGTCCCAGCCTGATCCGGTGGCTTTAGATGCTTCAAAACTCGGCAGCCAGAGTTGCCACTTCTACTCCTATGCACTCCCATATTTCTCCTGTGCTCCGGAGCCTTCACTGGCTTCCTGTGGCCAAACTGTGCTTTTTATGGCACTGGGGCAAAATTCCTTCAGTCCAAGTTTCGCCTTTATGCACCTATCAGGATGCTCTGTTCTGCCAACACTTGCCTGGGACTGGTTCCTCGTTTTAAGTTTGCTTGCATTGGTGGCTGTTCTTTTTCCATTGCCGCAGTCAAACTGTGGAACTCTCTCCCTTTTGAGTTTAGGGCCACGGAGCAGTACTTAGTATTTAGGTACTTAAAACTAATTTGTTCTTGTCTTCCTTGGCTGCCTTTCTTGGAGCAAGCACCACCTTGCCCTGGGTGTTTGTGCACTGCATAAATGAGGTTAAGTCCCATCACTCACCGTGGGTGCATATATATTGCATAGTGTTATCAGAGTCCCTTGTATTTGAGGGCTTAATGCAATCACTCTCCCCTCCTTGTCATTGTGTTTAGATACATCATCTCTGGGTAATCTCTTCCATATTAAGATCGCCACCCCTCTTGAATGTGAATTAAAGGATAAGCCATACACGTGTCCTACCCAGCACCTCTGAAGTTTAGCAGTTTCAATCTCAGTTAGGTGTGTCTCCTGTAAAAGGGCAAGGCCTCATTATGAATGTGGTGGTCCGGAAATAAGGGTGCCGGTACGGCACTCTTTACGGACCGCCACATTCTGACTCTGCGGGCGGGGGCCATAACGCCCGGCAGGTCTGACCTGCTGGGAGCAACGGCCCTAGGCGGCACAGTTTTCACGAAAGCACCGGCATCGTTTACAATGGTGCCGGTGCTTCTGTGAACCCATTTCCCTGGAGTCCTATGGGACTCCAAAGGAATGGGGACTTCCAGAATCTGCCGCCTGATATACCGAGCTGCCCAGACTTGTAATGATGCGGTGGCACCGGGATATCAGGTGTCGGATTCAGTGTTACGAGGATGATGGCAACCCGCTTGTAGCACCGGCGGGTTACCGCCGTCCTCGCAATGGGGCCCATGTCTGCCCGTATTTTATTTAGATGTGTACGGATCATCTTCCTTTGAACAGGATTGCTAATACCATTAACATTCCAAGAAATGATGTGAATATCATGTTTCACATTAGCCATAATGTCAGAATCTGTGCAAAATGCCCCATGATTAAAGGAAGAGTATACACAAATAACACAAAGGTGGAGGGGAAGGAAATCCCAAAACCCTCTTATCCTGATCAGAAAACCCCAAAACGCCAACATTGACAATCAACCCATCCCCCATATAATTAAGAACCTATAGATAAACATTCAATCCAAATTTGTCTAAGCCTTTAATATATTAAACTTATTAACAAATATAAACATAGAGTCTCCCAACCCCATTCACTCTCCCAGCCAGCATTTTCCAAACTCAGCTGTCTAAACTGTATCGGTCCAGAAAGACTTTACTGCTGCTCCGCCTTTGCGCAGAACAAAAATCCTGACCCCCATTATTTATTTATTTTTTATTTTATTGGGCATTGATAAGGCACATATGCAGCAACACAATGTTTCAAAGAGCCACATGGGAAAAGGGAAGGGAGCAAGGGAACAAGTAAACAATCAAAATGACAGTAAATGAATCATAAAAACAACAGCGGTCCTACTAGGCCTTGTGACATTTGGAGCGTGCAAGTGCAGAGAAAGAGAAAGGGGCAAAGGGTAAGTGCTGGATGGTCCCTCAGGGGTGGTGGGAGTGCTGTAGGGGCCTGTTGCGGAGGCAACAGGTAAGTGCAAGGGCAGAGATGTCCCAAATGAGAGGGAGGTAAACTACCAGCCAGGTAATTGCAGGCCTGTCACAACACCAACAGGCATGTGTGGCCCAAGGCGAGTGCAGGGGGCGCAGATGCTGGTGGCGAGGGAATAGAGGGGCAGACTATAGAAAGGATATTATAGAATCCAACATAAACCTTCTTTAATCAACAAATCCAAGAAGCTAATAATAAACCCAGGAAACTGTTCGATATATTGAAGCTTCTCAAAAAACCGAAGGCCCCCTTAACGCCTTTTATGCCTACCGACTCGGACTGTACTAGAATACAGAATGCCTTTCAGGTAAAAATGTTCATAGCCATGGAAAATATTCGAACTCAGATTCCAACTTAATTGAGTGTCTTCACCTCAAGAAGATCTTCTCCCTTTCCCTGACCACATCCTACCCTATAAGACTGTACTCCCTTTGATTTCAGACGATTGACCTGCCTTGAGTTGGCAACCACCTTGGAGTCCATGCTTCCTACTGCTGGCCCTGACAATATTATCCCTCCAAAATGTATCCTAGAGAATAAAGATATTTTCATTCCTTTTTTGACCCAGTTTGTTAATTCATCCCTGTGCACACAGGCTATTCCACAGCGTTTGACTTGCTCGATCATGAAAGACTCATCCAGATTCTTACAGACACCTGCCATTTCTCAGCCTCGGCAAGCAAATGGATAGTGTCCTCTGAATACATGGCTTCTGCCTGTGGGGTTCCTCAAGGAGTATCCATGTCCGCTATATTGTTTAACCTTTACATTCTCTCCCTTTGCACTCTCTTGGAAGACTCACAAGTGTTTTGGACTAATTACGCTGACACTGGTTATGGAGCTTTCTGGGAATTACTCTGCTGGCAGTCTTTTTCTTCAAAATATATATGACCAAATCAACATGTGGATGATGAACAACTGGATGTGCCTTAACAAAGGCAAGACTGAGTTTCTTATCTTTGGATCAGCCCAAGCTCAGGCTAAGCTCTCAGACTCCTACCAGCTGTTTTCCATCCAGGACTACCAGCTCTCAGACTCCTACCAGCTGTTTTCCATCCAGGACTACCCTATTCCCGTCAGTAAAAAAGTCAAGACACTCAGTGTTCAGACTGACAGAGCTGTAAGTGCTAAGGTCATGTCAACCTAGTCTCCAAGAGCTGTGCATACCACCTCAAACTTCTTAGGAATATCCGCCCCTACCTTAATGAAGAAAATGTGGCCACTCTTGCTAGAGCCACTATTCTATCGAGAATAGACTATTGCAATGCCCTTCTTGTTGGTGTGGATAAGAAAAGCCTCCAACGTTTGCAAACCATTCAAAATGATGCTGTACGTATGATCAAGAACGTCCCAAGAAGGAGCCATGTTTCTGATTTCCAATGGGAACTCCATTGGCTACCGGTTACGGCTAGATGCCAGTTTAAAGCAGCAACCTTACTCCATAAATGCCTACATGGGAAGGAGCCTAGTTATCTGAAATCAACAACCTCCTGGTATGCCCTCTTATCATCTATTAGATCTTCCAATACTAACCTTGTTGTATGTCCACCCTGTAAGAAATAGAAAGGACTGGGCAGATCGTTTGCCAATTATGCTGCTAAGATCTGGAACGACCTCTCACCAGCCCTTTTGCCTTTTAAGAAATCCCTGAAAACCACTCTATTCACATAGTATGATATTCGCTTAAAACATTGATTTAGCCTGCTCTTTTACAGTTTTTTTTCTGTTCTCCCATGTGTATATGTGCGCCCTCATTTCCGTGGGTTTTCAGCAGGTTATAAATAAAAATACAACTACAAGGAGGAGTAGAAGAGAGAGGTCTTGAGTTGTTTGCGGAATTGTGGAGATCCGGTTCAAGACGGAGAGAGAGAGGGAGACTGTTCCAGAGGAGGGAGCCAGCCGAGGAGCTAGATCTGCCCCCAGCTCTCTGCTTGGAGAAGCGTTTGGCCAGCAGAGCGTTGGAGCATGAAGATCGTAGGGGTATTAAGTGCACAATAAATAACCAATTACAATTGAAGCGAGTATTTAGTAAGAAGAAGATTGTAGGGGTAATAAGTGCACAATAAATAACCAATTACAATTGAAGGAGAGTATTTAGTAAGAGAGGGCTGCAGATAGTGCAGTCCCAGGCCCCAGGCCGCATTATGGATGATGTAGAGTTTCTTGAATTTGATCCTGGCAGTAACCTGGAGCCAGTGGAGAGATTTTAGAGCTGCAGAGATACTGACCCTGGGCTTGTTGCCAAGGATAAGTCTTGCAGCCCTATTCTGGATTAGTTGAAGAGGGCTGAGCGAAGAAAGAGGCAGGTTAAGGAAAAGGCTGTTATGGTAGTTCAGCATGGACAGGATCAGATCTCTAGAGACATTGAGCTTCTGAGGGAAGGCGAGGAAAGGGAGAATGCCTATGAGGAGGTGAAGTTGAAAGAGGGCCTTCTTGGCAAGGTCCAAGATGTGAGGAGTGAAGGAGAGAGAGGAGTCGAAGACGACCCAGAGGTTTTTGCCTTCAGTGGAAGGAGAAGGACGACAGCCCATAGCAGTTGGCCAGCGTGCAGGCGGAAGCAGAGAACAGATATGGAAGGAGGACAATAACCAGAATCATATAGCAGGGGGGAAAAGGAAAGGGGTGAAAGAAGGAGAGCAACATCAGGCAGATGGAGGAAATGAAGAAGTGGTGAAAGTAGGACAACAACATGTGGCAGGTGGAGAGAAGAAAGTTGTGGAAAGAAGGAAGACCAACAGGTGGTAGAAAGGAGAACACTGGTGGCCAGAGGAAAATCGAGCAATAGCCAGCCTAGTCAGACTGAGAAGGAAGAAGAGGGCAAGCAACAACCGAGGCATATGGTAGGTTCAAGGCGCTGATCTGAATGGGTTGAGCCCATGGATCGAATAGGTTTGAGCATGTGGCCTGGTGTCAAGGAAGTCCATGCCCAGATGGTAATCAGGGAAAAGCTCAAGAGTGGAAGAACAGGACCTCCAGAGAAATGATAAGACCTTTGAAAACTCTCTTGCAGATATTAGGCCACACCACGTTGCAGGCTCTCTCTGCCAGTGGGGGTTAACGTACTACTGTTATTACAGCTACTGGCAGAGAATCAGCAACATCTACACGAGGGACCAGAGCTGATGACGCTATTTACCAACAGGAGCAGTATCCTACAAGTTTGGGGGGTGAGGCACACTCAGTATCATTTACCGCTGGTTGTCGTTTATATAAGAGGAAGTCAAAAGAACAAAGAATTACAAACGTAAACCCTAGGTGTGTTCCAGTCTGTTGATCTATGTCTACATAACAGCAATCATTTGTGGAATCTCAGTCCTTTACAACCAATACGATGCATTTTTCATTGTGAAGCAGATTTCCAGAAATACGGTTGTTGGCAATGGTAATTTTGGCATGCAGTATTTCCAGTCAGAAATCCATCAAACTCAAAATGAGGAGCACAATTTGCCCTCAATGATCTTCGACATGACCCCACCATCATCACCTTGCCTGGGCCCACATTCCCCTGTGCTCGGTCATAGGTGGCTCCACAGTGTGCACAGCCTCATGGCCTGGGAGCACCGCTTCCCATCGCTTCCCACCTCTACTCATAGGGCAACTGTGGACTCCAGGCCTTTCATTTTCCTCTGGCGCTCTCAATGTTCTTGGTAATACCAGGAGGGAGAGTGGTGCCTGGTTAAGCATAACCAGGCTCTGGCAATGGGTGCAATGATGCTCTCGTCCTACAAGTGGGTGTAGATGATTTGGCGAACAAATGCCATGTTCTTGAGAGCTAGGTTCAGCACCTTTGACAGGCCTCAGGGAGCAACAACAAGCCCCTACTGTCTTCACCCACTCACTCCTCCTCTCTCTGCAACCTTCCTCCCAAAAGACAGTTGGGGTAGACCACTGCTGGCAGTCACCATGGGAGCGATCAGCCCGTTTTGTCGTGAGCCATCAGAATTCCACATTGACACATAAAGATAACAGTCAATTACAGTGCATGGAGACATAAGTATACCATTCCAAAACAGTGCCCTCACTTTATAGTCCCACGATTGTTAGATTTTAACCCATTTGGTACAGGCAACTAGTTTAACTAGAAAATGTTATTCTAGAACCCCCTAGGTGTTCAGTGCCCAAGTGAGCCAGGGGTTACATGTATTCTACTTTCAACAGCTTGTAGCTCACACATTAAATTCACATGTTTTAATCTGAATGTTAAAAAGCTGTACCAACTTGAAGTGCTTTTTTTTAACACTGTCACTGATTTTCCAAAGCAGTTTATCTATGATGGTTGCAGGACACCACGAGCCCACCCCTACGATATGGGCACTTGGGCAGGCAAACTTTTCTAGGTTTTCTCCTGATAATGGGTCATGGCTACAATACTGTTGCCTCTTTCAACACTTTCAGCCCTTTCAGATGGGTGGCTAGGAAACAGTTCCTCCATTAATGGACTAAATAGGCAATCTGAATTAATTATCTTCTGACAATCTTCGGACACCATTACTCTGCGTGTCCTCTTCACGTTAAGGCACAGATCCAAACACTCTTCACCTGTTTCTCCTGTCCCTAGTTAAGTAACTTTGCAATAACTTTGGTGAACGTCCAGTGTCAGGGGTGAGTGGTGGTGATTCATAGTTTCATGGTTCCGGAACTCCTTCCTCTGGATCATATCTTACAGCTGAGGTTTCTAAGGGTGTGCCAGAAGGATGATTTTTACCATAGACCAGAGTAGAGATGAACACCTGAGATAAAGAGCCACCTTCCCTGTGGCATGTGGTATCAAGGCACAAGAAGATTAAGTATATGATATGTGACATGGTTGGATGTGATTATGTATTCCCATACCCACAGAGAGAACCAATTGTTAAGAGCATGTCTCAGTCAAGTATTCTCATGGGGACATCCTCGATTGAGCCTATAGTTGAGTTCTGTCGGCCATCCCAGCTTATGAAGGGGTTATGGTCAGAGTGTGTTGAGAAGAGGTGGGAGCATGCACATGGTTGTAAACACAGGCACAAAGTCTTGATACAAGCCTGAGTAGTAAAACTGCACAGAAGGATGTTGGGCAGTGACGTTTATAGGAGTCACAGTAAATGGAGACTCTAAGACGTCTTTTATTTTTTGCATATATTACAGTGTGCATGTTAGAAAGTATTGGAGCTGGCAAAGGCAGGTTCATCAGCAAGGAGAGGACAGTGCAGATCCTCAAGTGTCACTCCATGCTATGCAGCACTTCTGATCTAGTATAAATGAAGTGGGGTACCGGTCCTCAGTCCTGACAACTGAAGGGCCAATAGAATCACAATATGTCAAAGCATGTGTCCAGGAAAAGCTATTATTTGGACTCCATAACATTGTTTCATGGACCATACCTTAGTGAATTCTATAATAACAAATAATTAGGGTGAGAGAAACCACACAGTTTCACGGTTAAAACATGTACACTAAAACCATTGTTCTTGAGTGCTATGAGGGTCAAAAATGTCTTGGCCCCATGTTTTTAATGCACCTGACTGAATCAAAGAATGATAATGACAATGCAGACATTTTGAATTATATAGCTTGGTATGAAATACACAAAAATATACGGTCCAATCAAATTGACTGGAGTGAATGGACATTAGGCATGTTTCTTCCTTTCTAGCATCTCAGGAAATCAATTGACAGATAACAAATGTGCACAACACAGAATTAAGGTGCAAAATTGTCAGTGTTGGTGATGGACACTGGTAGGGAGTCGTCGACACTACTGTGTTTCAGCCAAAAAAGGTGAGCTGTCGAATGAAGCTGGCTAAAGGTGGGCCTCATCAGGACGGTGGAACAGATCGATAGAAGAGGTGTCCTGTTGGTCTTGTGTGCAAAAAGTCGCTACAGTAAAATGCTTGTAAACTGATCCCCTTCTGATTTCAAGGAGATGCTGACCACAGGGGTCAACTGAATGGTAACAGACAGTACTAGTCATAGGTAGATGGCGTATAATGGCTGCTGCCCACAACTCTCTTCCACTTCGTGGAGGTGGAAAGCCCTCCAGAGATTTTAACCAGTCAAAAACGTTCTTCCCCATCTCGTGGTTTTGGATTAGGTCCATGGCAATGTGGCACTTAGACTTTCCCTGGGAAACATGACTGGAGACACTTCCCTCCCACCAGAGTTCTGTTTGCAGGCCTCATTCTGATTCTCCAGCTCAAGCTTGTGCAGCATCACATAATCCTGATACTTCTGCCCGTCCATGGTTCCATAGTAACACAACTGACTGTCAGTGTTTCTAACATTAACTGCACACACTTTTAATTTGGAGGACTAAGCTGTAGACACAGTCTGTATCAATTCCCAACTGCTGCCAACAGTGTGAGAAACTGACTTCTGCTCTGAAGGAATGCAAGGATGAGCAGGGGGTAAAAACCACCCGAGCAGCCCTCACACTTCTACAAACCCACAGGGATCCCAATCATAAAGATAAATCAGGCACAGTCAAGAGATATACCTCCTTCCTCTTTTGTGGTAATGTGGCCTGAGGGAAGTCTATACGCTTATAAGTGTTGCGAATATGAGACAACAGCATGCCACCAGCAATAGTACCACAGTCCAAAATAAAGGAATGTATAATCAAACTACATTTTTAAAAGTAAACATTTGTTTGTGGGTTTGTGGCTTGACACATGGACACCCCACCCCTTTCCACATATTTCAGCAAAACTCTGAATTTGTTTGTGGGTTTGTGGCTTGGCGAAGCATTGTTCCTTCTACAAATCCACACTCTCTCGCCAATCTGCACCACATTTCTGCATAGTTACCTGTTATAACCTTCCGGGCATGACTTGCTACATAACGTTTGGACACCCCACCCCTTTCCCCAGATTTTAGCATCTTCACACATGGGACTGTTGCATGAAATCGATGAAACATCAATGTGAACGTACAAGAACTGGCCCTGACAATGTATGACCTCGAAAACTATTTTTAAAGGCCTTAGGATGCATTGTTTTCAAGATATTGGCACCGCAAATGCACCACAACAAACTGCACCATGCCAGGATGAGGCGACAGGTGGGGAGAGAGCACAGAAGGTCCAAGTATGCAGAAGCACACCAACTCTTGCCTCCCACCAACTTCTGCTCTGGGATATGTCAGCAGCGAGCCACACGTGCCCATTCTCAGTGCAGTTTACATCAGTGTGCAAAGCACATCAAGCGATAAGTGAATCGGAACAGCAACCTACAGGATCATTGATTTTCAACAACTGATGAGAGTGCTATCATGTCTGTCTACAGAACCCATTTGGAAAATGGGTACTTTTGCTAGTGTTATAAAAAAATATAAATATATATTTTTTAATTAAACAAATCAACTGTTTAACCATTTAACTAACTATTAATAACACAATAGAATCCCACCCCTGTAAAAGAAGACAGAAAATGCAGAACAAATACGTGTTGGCACGCTGGATATTTTAGCAGGGAAGAAAATGGCAAGAAGTGTATTAATGTCACTCAAAGGATATGTTCTTTACGGAAAAGATGCAACAAGGGCCTTAACCACTCACTAGGGCCCCAAAGCCCCAAAAAAGGGGACAAGACTCTCAATAGTACCTAATTCCAGTTCTTAGAGTGTTCAACAGGGTCAAACCAGTCTTCAAAATACAATGCTTGAGGATTAAGGGTCAAAGTGGGCTGAACGGTGTTGATCCCAGGAGGCCAGTTGGCATCGAGTAATGAGGTACGATGATTGAGCAAAGTTCAAAATGAGTAACGCTGGTTCTACTCAATGAGTGATGTGATGCGCCAGCATTTCGAGTCGAACTGAGATGCAAAATCTTGATGGTTCGATGATTGGTTCAAGGATGCAGTGGTCTGAATCATCTACATGGGACACTGTCACTCAAGCCAGACAGGTGACAGGCTCTTCTGGGGCGCTGCAGAGTGTAACCTGTTTGATGGATGCAAGTGGCGGTTCAAAATTCAAACGTGAGTGCTGAAGGTAGCACTGTGGGTCCTGGTGGTCCGAAAGCATCAAACACGGGTCAAATTCAGTTTGAGGTGGTTTGAACAAAGTAAATTGGATACCTGGCTGTTTTGTCTTCTTTGGATACTATAGGACCTTTTGCAGGGAGCGTCAGGAAAGGTGTGCCCTTTTCAGTCTCTACTCTACCAACCTGATGAGTTTTCCTGCCTTGGAGTACCTTTCTTCACTTCTGGCAGAGGACTTTGGAAACGACTGCTTTCCCAACAGGTTCCAGATTAATTATTCCCAATGACATTGCAGGTTCTAAAGTGAATCCAGAAGGATTGGGGAGACCCTCTATTTTATGGGTAAAAGGTCACTGAGTATTGGATGAAAGCAAACCGTCTTTAAGGGGTCCAATCCATGTCCATGAGGCAAGTGATTCTTAGATCCTGATGTCATGAGGTGAAGATTGAGTGTCAAAGTCAGAGGCAGGCTCTGCTCCCTAACCATCCACAGGGCACATTGTGGCTGACCTGCGGCTGGAGCAAGACCTTCCTCTCTGCCAGCTATATTGGTATCCAGTTAGGACTAGAGATGAAAGGCTCTTAAAGGGGTTTGCCAGCCTCCTTCGCATTTGGGAGAATGAGAACAAGGGTCTATCTTTGTCCCGTAGCCCCTGGATTGAACTCACAGCACCCTGAGGGTCATAACAGTCAGGATCCCTGTGTTTCGCTTTGGACAGCTTTGAGTCATACTCAAACCCTGTTCAAAGCAACACGACCCGCTCTTGCTGGTTTTGGTACTCTCCCAACTTCAAAGCGCTGCTCTGTGAAACTCAGAACCAGCTCGATGAAGCATTATACCAAGCCAGTCACAGTACCTGTTTGTCTCAAACTAAACCCTCATTGCCGGACCTCGTCTTGAACCACTGGAAGCAGCATCATGCATCGACCCCACACAGTCGTTACTGAAGCCTCAAACTGCCCAGACATCGAATTACCACTTAATTGAACAGCATATTGGATCGGCAAGAAGTTAGTGGACCTTGACTCGAACCGCTGGGTAAATAAAGCACCGGTCCTAACCAGCAGTTACCACATCTCGCACTGGACCGAACATCAAACCAACCCTGGTGAGTCAAACCAAAATGTATTGTTCGAATGCTGAACTCAAACTGCTTTGGGCTACCACATCGAACCAACTTGATGCCCACTCACTGCTTGGATCTACATGATTCGCTGCACCAGAAGCTGGTTCAACCCACTTGCGCACCTAACAGCCCAAGCTAAAAAAAAGTTCTGTTCATGAAGGTGTGTGTAGGGAATGAGAAATACTTTACTATCAAAAATATATCAGCGTTAAAGAGTCGAAAATGAAATAGTAATATAAATCATAAAAGCAACGAGTAAAGAAGAGAGAAAGGGAAAAGGCACATTATAAATAAACACGAGGCTACCTCTCCCCATTAATGCCTCCTACACCCATTACCCGCAAATGGCTGCCGGCTGCAGTTCAGAGTCTCTCGCCAAAGGAGTCCCGCCTCTCCCATAAGAGACCAACAAACATCAATCGCAAATAGCGAAAGGGGCTTCACAAATGCACGCCATTGTCCGTCGCCGTTACCCTATCCACGTGGGACGGCCCTTTCAGCATCACTGAACGAGGCGCTGGGCAATGGCAGCTTCTCAGCTATCGCTCATTCACAAAGGAATCTCATACGTAGCTTACGTTCTGAATCTGCAGTTATACATATTTCATGTGCTCGGTGTCAGAAGAGCCCTTCTTTCCTGAGGGCTAAAACGTAATAACAAAAGTGCTGAAAGATGCCACCAGATTGCTAGCTCCAGCTCTGTTCATAAACAAAATTCAGGGCGAGAGGTTTTGCATTTTCGCTCCCGGCGGAAGAATATTGCTTGCTATGACTGACTATTGAAAAACAAACCCTACGATGATCTCCAGAGTTTCATTTTGGATAACGAATACCACCGTTTTTCACCCATCCACATGCATTTTTCCACTTCCCTCACTGGTTTGGCATTAAATGTTTGTATTGAGTGCTATTCTCCACACGCCCTTTTCTATTCAAGGGTCGCGCGCGAGCTCAGAATTTGATTAAGACGGTAAGCAGGCTCGGACTGGCCTATAGGGCGATAGCGCAATGCCCGAACCAAAGACGCACAATGTTAGTGGGACAGATTGATGAGTTACTTCACTATGCTGCTAGTAGTTTTGACCATTGTTACTGAATATTCTTTAAATTGCACAATTTGCATCACATTTGATCAAAAAACACCCCCTTGGGTACTATTTAAACAGGCGGGCACAAAAGGAATGAATTGCCACCATGGGCCACTTTTTCTTTAGTACCGAGACAATTGTATGTCCCAGTCCGATCCTGGCGGTACGCACGCATACATTACGCAGGCCTGGGCTCCCGGTGGCGTGTATCTAGGGTTCCGGTTCATTCCATTGATTGGACTCGCACAAATGCAACTAAGGTAGCACCATTTGCCCTCTGCATTGCTCGATACAAACTCAGCCAGGGTGAAGCTGATCTTTCAGTCGTTTTCTTTTCAGTTTTACTCAGTTGCAGAAAAAATATCTCTTCACATGAAAGGCATGATTCGACATAAGAAATACCAGTTCTTTCAAAAACAATTGACACATGGCTTTGAGCAGGAGGATCATTAGTTTGGGCTATTCGTGTCACTGACAGTGCCATCTATATGTGTAAACTATTGTCATGGGGAGGGCAGATATAGGAGATGGCCTCCGAGGAGGAAGCCATTTTGGGACATATTAATCTGAGGAGTTGTGGGTGCTGTTTGGCTCTTCCCCTGCCCATTCCTGCCCATGGCTATGGCAAAGGCTATGCTTCCTCTCTCCCCCTCCCCAAAACCCCGTACTAAAACACACCCACAGGGGACTCCTTTGCTTCCATTTGCACTAAAGATTTACAAATAGTGTGCCCATCTTAAAATGGTAAAATACTGCTGCTTCTCACAACTCTGTGACACGTCGGGGCAGCATTGAGAAATGTATTGCCATTTACAATTAATTTAACTATAAAAGGGACATGTCATTTTTTTAATCTTGCATTGTTTTTTTAAAGTTACAAAGTACATATTTAGAACAACAAATATGAACACCATATTTTTTAATAAATACGGCCACTTAATGCATGATTCGGTTTTTCTGTAGATTTTTGCATCACTCAAGTTGCAGGATTGATGGGGAGGCTTTGTTAGAAGATGGCGCTGATAAAATTGACAGGCAGATAAACAATCTCTGGTACAGGTATAATCGTCTGGTTATTATTTGGCAAGTTTGTTCATACAATCTATATAACCCCCCAACCGTACTGACTGAACCCCCACAAGGGTGGAAATCCCTAGTTGCCGGTGGTGAACCTCCTATTTAGGGTGAGGGGACAGAAAGAGGCTGACCCCATTGCTCAAAATGTATTTATTTTTCAATTTTTATTTAAAAAGGGGGCAAAGAGACACTTCGTGCTATGTCCAATGCACTCAGTTCTAGCAAGGACCTCAATTCCTTTAATGATCCTGCTTTCTCGAACTGCAACATTGATTAAGGGCCTCATTACGATTGTGGCAGTTCGGAATTAAGGGTGCCGGTAACAACGTACCAGCACCCATCCGGATGCCACACTACAAGTCTGCCTGCAGGGGCCGTTGCGCCGAGCAGTTTTGAACTGCCGGGCACAACGGCCCCTGCAGGCAGACTTGTCACAGAAGCACCCGGCACCATTAGCAACTCTGCCACTGCTTCCGTCTCCCCACTCCCATGGAGTCCTATGGGGCTCCATGGGAATGGGGAACAACATTTTCCGCCGCCTGATATCCAGGGCCACCGGGGCTTGTAATGTCCCAGTGGCACCGAGATCTCAGGTGGCAGAAACAGTGTTACAGTCTGGCGGCAACCCGCCGGTAGCACCAGCGGGTTACCGCCGGACTTGTAAGGCCCCTCTAAGAACAAAATTGACTCATAAAAATGTGCACTGATCTTGCACACATAGTTTTTTAAGAACATTGGGTATCCCCTTATTACTGGGAGATCCCTCAGTGATGTTGGCTGACCGGTTTCAGTGGTTCATGTCAGTGTGACCACTTTCTTAAGGACCTCAGATGCTTCGTTAGTTGTCGAGCATCAGTGCATCGGCTCAAGGATTTCTTACAGAACGGGCATGTCCTAACTCTGTACCTGTAGGGGGGGGGGCACCAATATTCTATTGGTTTTTGGCATCTTGCTTGGGTTTAATATTAATAAACAGTTATTTTTTATTAGTGCCCCCATGATAGTAAATGTCCTTACCCGAGTGTAGGGCACAGCCGGTGACCCAGGAGCGTGCTGGCCTCTATCTTCGTACTGTCAAAACTCCCTGGAGCTACATAGCCAATAAGTGCTCTAGAGATTGGCTTATCATGATTATTAGCACCGCCAAAACCTCTCAGAGAAATTACTATGAGACATCGAAACCAAACCAGATTCCATATAGAATAAGTAATTGTTTTCCAATTATAAGACAGGTTTAGAGGATTTGGAGGCTTCCATGACAGAATTTAAAGCTTTTAATCTGAATAAGAAAATAATCAAACCGAAAAAGGATATCAGTACGTTTAACCATGAGAAAATGTTTCCCTAAACCACCAATGCCTGTAATGAAGACTAAACAACCGTGGATGGGAGAAACACAGGATTTCCCCAAAGAAGACAAACAAACAGACCACGGGCAAGACCAGAGATTTGGAATTTCTCGAGAGGAAGCTCTGATGACAGTGGACCCATCACCTACATTAAGGCAACAAGACCCTGAACCAACCATAGAGGAACGTACAATTCCAAGGCAGAAGTACAACAAATGAAAACAAGAATCAGGTCCCTTTTTTACAGCGTGGGCGAGGAAGGGCCAGGGGAAGAGCCAGATGGCAAGACTGATGGCAAGACCAGCCACCCTGAATAACCCACAGCAGAGGACGCAGGTGGAATCAACCACAGAACCTATGTGCCAAAGGAGAAACAACCTGGCCATAGCAGAGACTGACATGAACCCAACTCCTGAATCTTCATTCATTCGAAACCTCTCCAATATTGTACTTAACCAGGACCAAAGATCCCTGTCAGAAAACGGCCTATAATTTGTTTGCACGCCTGAACATGATACCTTCCAAACCAGAATAGAGATTGCCCAATTGGTGTGAAAAATGAGACTAAAATAATTCTTTGAGGACCGAAATTGTGAAGAAACACCTAGTGCAACTGACTTAAAGAAAAAATCCACCTTGTATCCACTAGCAGCGCTGAATCAATAACTTTTGAGAAAGCCCTTATTAATAAGTTGGAAGAATTAGAAAAAACAGCCAAACACAGGGATTTACAAACTTTACTGGTAAAGAGAAGGCAGCACTCAAATCATTGACCAATGATGAAAGTATCATCATAAAACCAACCAAAAGAGGGTGAAATAGTGGTGAGGAACACGGCAGACTACCACAAAATGGTCAGAATCCTCCTGGATGACCGAAGGAGCTACAGAAGACTGGGAACTGCCCTCACAACCAGAATCAAGAAATTGATAGTACCTATTGTGGACAAGGCCTTGCTGGAAGGCTATATTAGTACAAAAGAACACACATTTCTCATGCCAGAGCACCATAAATGCCCAGCTTTCTAATGCCTTACCCAAGGTACACAAAGGAATAGACCCACCTCCTAGGAACACCTATAGTCTCAGGCATAGGATCTAGCTTAGAACCCATGTCACAATTTGTGGATTATTTCTTAAAACCAGAAGTAACCAAGATGCAATCATACCTGAAGGACACCACAGTGGTCCTTTGCCTGACGAGGCACCTTCCCTTCAACTCGACCAATCAAATCCCGGTGACCCTAGATATCGAGTCACTATACACGAGAATCCCACAAGAAGCAACACTTATTGTGATAGATAAGATTTTGAGAGAATTGACATTGACATTCCGGTAACTTTCATCAAGCAGTTATCGGAAATTGCCCTTCCAAAGAACGTCTTTATTCATGAAAAAGACTACTATGATCAAATATCGGGCACTGTGATGGGGGCAACTATTGCCCCTAGACTAGCTAACCTATATGTAGCTGAGTTTGAAAAGACAAGCATCTGTGATATAAACAACCCCTTCCATAGAGATATCAAACTATGGACCAGGTACATAGATAATAATAATAATAATAATAATAATAATAATAATAATAATAATAATAATAATATGATATATTTATGATTTTTGAAGGCATAGATGACAACCTCATGGAGTTCATGACATGGCTTAATACACAGAATGGCTTCCTTGAATTCACGCAAACCAGCAGCCATTCCGAGGTCCACTTCCTTGATCTAGTTCTGACTGTCTGAGATGGGGCAGTTGTAAGTACTGTATACCATAAACCCACTGACATAAACTGACAGAAGCCTATGGGCCTATGAGCCCGGTGTTACAGGGTTGGCAACAACCAGCCGGTCGCACCAACGGGTTACTGCCAACCTCCTAATGAGGCCCACTGTCTATTGAATTACAGAAAAGAAAGGGAATCATTCTTAACCCTCAGTCAAAAGCACTGACACATTAACTAATGTGTGTCTGTGTCTAGGGAGTTTTGACACTACGAAGATAGAGGTCTGTCTGTTCTTAGGCGCCACCTGTGCCCTACACTCGGGTAAGGACATTTACTATTATGGGGGCACTAATAATAAATAACTGTTTGTTAACATTCGACCCAAGCAAGATGCCTAAAACCAATAAAATATTGGTTGTCCCCCTTCCCCTCCTTTCCCCCTACAGGTACAGAGATAGTCCTTTCCTGTTCTGTTAGAAATCCTTAAGCCGATGCACTGATGCTTGACAACTAACAAAGCATCTGAGGTTCTGAAGAAAGTGGTCACACTGACATGAACCACTAAAACTGGCCCGGCCAACATCACTGAGGGATCACCCAGTAATAAGGGGACACCCCATGTTCTTAAAACACGATGTGCACGAGATCAATGCACATTTATATGTGTCAATGTTGTTCTTAATCATTGTTGCAGTTCAAGAAAGCAGGATAATTCAAGGAATTGAGGTCCTTGCCAGAACTGAGTGCCTTGGACACAGCGCAAAGTGTCTCTGCACTTTTTTAAAATAAAAGTTGTAAACTAAAAACATTTTGAGCAATAGGGTCAGCCTCTTTCTGGCCCCTCATTCTAGATAGGAGGTTCACCACTGGCAACTAGGGATTTCCACCCTTGTGGGGGTTCAGTTAGTACGCTGGGAGGGATATATAGATTGTATGAAAAAACTTGCCAAATAATAACCAGTCGATTATACCTGTACTATTGGTGTATGAAAACATATGTGGGGATATGTACAGGGTCTGAGACCCGCCCCCACTCTCCTTGTGTGTTTAAAGATAAACAATCTGACAGCCATTCAGTGCAGCAGAGTTTTGTTTAGCAGGGGGAGTGCCGCAGAACCAGCATTCATTTCCTCTTCTGCTGCCACACAATGAAGTTGCTTGTGCCATTCAGAATTGTGTCCCAAAGAAGAATGAGTGAAATAATTTTTTATACCCTGTTATGCTGTTATGCAATCCTATCGAATTTTGAATAATATACCTTCTTCCATTTTTACAGTTTCTAGGCACTTCAGGATCTGCTAGAGGTAGGGTATCGACACCACTCCTTGTGGTTTTCAAAATAATATTTTCAAACATTTCCTCTATTTGGGTGTGCACTCACCTCTCCACTATACTTAGAGGTAGGGTAGGGAACCAATTTAGTAGCAGAAGAGCAGGACAAGATTTATTTGTTACAATGTGAATGTGTGCAGATATGAAAAGACAAGGCTCTCTGGGGTGTTTGGTTTTTAAATATTTTGGGGGCTGTCTGTGGCAGTGGTTAATGTGCACTACAATTTGTTGAGGTGATTATTTGTGTGGTTGTCTGTGGTGTCTGGCAGAGCGGTGCTTAAGGAATGTGGAAAGTTATGTGGGTGTATTTGTGGTGGGTTAGTGTGGCGTTTAGGAAATTAAGTGTGGCAGTGTACATTTGGTGTGACCATTGTCTCTCAGTGGCAATATTGTCAAAACATTGATGTCACAACATTTTGGACAAGCCTGCTTTTATACACAGTTAACTACATTTATCTTACTCATTTATTCAAATTAAAATGCCCAAATATTCTAACACACAATGCACATACCAACAGTACTATCCCAGCATGGCAATTGAACACCCTCCCAACATACATCAAACATCAGAAAACTATGCCTCTAAGGTCAACATACATATCACAGTTGTGATCAATGCAGCCTAATAGAGGCACCAAAAACTCCCCTGTGGACAGAGATGCCTCAAGTGCCCTCAACACAAACCATCAAGAAACCTACCCATGCACAGTACCTGGCATATCCGAACTGCATGCAACAATGTAAATAAATCTTGCATTTGTCCGACCCATGCCCCCCTAACTTTTTTAGATCTGCCAGACTGTCAAGAAGACATGTGCTTAAAAATCCAGTAACGTAATGTTTATTTTGTCAGTTCAAACGGAGGTAGGACCACAGTATCTGACTTAGGAGTGTACTTTTTATTTTTGCACATCCTGAATGTAAGACTACAACTAACGGAGTGCAAAGTCGTTGAAGCCTAAAATAAAAGAATTTTTGCATCTCTGCCTTTTAAAAAATGACACCAGAAGAAATTGTTATACGGCTATGTGTGTATATTCAATGTTTGTCCACACACATCCAGTCCTACATTGTAAGGTATGGCACTAAATGGGTGAGGTAGACCATCGGTTTAATATGCCTGCAACAGAAAAGAGCCTGAAACTTGCCAGTCATAGATCCATGCCAACTCAGCATTTAATACTAAGTAGATTAGTAGAGGGTGGGGTAATATCCATACCTTTTGTCAGTGCCATGTGAATTTGCTGGTGTACCACTGGGCTAAACTATAAGTTATCTTATCATTACTTAGAAGTTCCCACCTTGATCATTGGGACTAAAAACAATCTGTGACTGACCATGTATTCAAGCAGCTCCATCCGTCTCTTTATTTTTCTATTAGATTTCCCATTTAAGGCATGAACAAGTGCATGCATGTACAACCTCAGTGGTTCCCCTCGTCCAGGCTATGAGCCTATCTGCCATTTCCAGAGCACAGCCGTTACTCATTTTGTGATGAATTGGTGCGTGCTGCCCTATTGTAAGACAATTCACACAACCAGTGTCTTAACCAGCTGAATTACATTACTGAGCCTCTTGACGCTATTTATATTCTTCATAACGTGCGTGCACGTGACGTCATCACGCTCGCGTCGGCCCGCGAAAATAGTATATATTCGCTAATACCGCACTTTGTCAGTACGGCAGCAGCATCCGAACGGGCAGGACCTCCATCCATTTATGGGTAAGCAACTCTTTTCCAAGCAAGAAGCTGGAATAGTCCCATTTTAATCTATGTAACATTATTCCATTCAACCTGTTACATATAGTCTCTTTTACCCCTTTTTCTATTTTAGTCCATGTAATTCGCACTACCTTTACATTATGCACTTTCAGTTATCCCTTATCTAATACTTTTTCGTTTATACTTGCAGCTTGATCTTTACTTTCCCATCATTTTCACTTTCTATGGAAATATTTTATAAATATTAGACCTGAGCCCATATACACAACAACATCGTATATTGAGATTCGACACACATAGTCATATTGTGTATTGGGACAAGCTTTCTGAAAGCACCCATTTCTCCACAGAAAAGAACCTGAGCTACAGACCAAACTACGCACTCTTATATAGAGTGGTAACCTTTATATCAACACCCTTGACCCTACACATAAGTGAGTATAAATTCTATTTTTACTTCTTGACATCATATTCAGATACAACGTGTCACTTAACATAGGACACCATGCTGCCTTCCACCTGACCTCTACTCTCCTTCTTCCTCTCAGATTCTAAAAATTCATTGCTCTATACCACAATCCTCCTGAAGAACCGCCGCTTATTAGCGATCGGGAAACATGTGTTGAGGAACCATCTTGCTTTGACCTGTTCTACAACGTTAGAGGAACCATTTTGCTTTGCTCTGTTCTACATCGTTAAGTTGGACCTATCAGTGAACTTAGTGACGACAACTAAGTACACCTAAAGTTTCAGCTAATGTGAAATTCATTTTGAAGGACGTTTCAAGCCTCAACTATATCTACAAATTTTCTTTTTGAAACTAAGAGTATTATTTCAACACCTAGTGAACACAAATAGAGGAACTATTTGGCTTTTGTTCTGTTTCACATCAGTATATACAACCAAGGATACTGCAACCTGGAAACTAACTGGATCTCATCAAAGCACCAGTGAACTTAGTGATGGCAACTAAGTACATATAAAGTTTCAGCCAATGTGCAATCTACTTTGAAGATTTAGCGCCAGCAATTTAGGACGGTCTAAGCCTCAATCATCTCCAATAAATAAAAAATTGTTGTTTTTTTTCTTGAAACCAGGATCATTATCTCAACACTTAGTGAACGCAACTAAGGGCACTTTATTTTGGAAACTAACTGGATTTCGATACAGTATCAGCATCACATACTAGTGTATGGACAAAATACTCCTATAAGAACCCTTCTGTTTGTGATTTACATTTTGCTTTCGCCACCGTATTAAGGCTTGTTTGTCTTATCTATACTTGAATCTGATAACTTCAAATTAAATATCTCTTTGAAATCTACTATTACTGTCATTACCTAATTTTGAGAAGCGCAACAGGAGGGCTTTTTTCCTCTCATATTCTTCATAGTGATCTAAAGGAATTCACATCATAATACTATCTAGCAGGGTATCCCCTGTTGAATGTTGAATGTTGGAGGATGGGTAATAGAGAGAGAGGGGAAGCAGGGAGCCGCAAACATGGCCAGATGGATGGGAGCTTTGCAACTGTGTTGGAGGAGTAATTTAGCAGCATCCCTTTCGCAAACTACATTTGCTGTTTACAATTACAGTCATTCTGGCGCTGTTGCCAACTGCGAGTGACATACTTTTTGGTTATCAATTCCAACTCACACTCAGAAATGGTACTGTTACCCCACTGTGGAGATTTCTGGGATATGCGCATGCACAAAGCAGGCATTGGTAAAAATGTATTTTAAATCCTGTGCTTGCTCTACTCATTACAGTTGACTACGCTGATATGTTTTAATGCTTTTAAAATTCTATGCAGATCTGTAGACCTTTATAATAAACTAGGTAGAAGTGTAGAGTATTTTATACTTGTCACATCCACTGCAAGCAAAAAGAACGAGATGGGTGGCATGGCAGCACTGTCTACGGTCAGCATCAGCTGATGACAGAATTCATGCAAAAGCTGGACTTCTTTACGATCACAATGCAGTGTTCCATTTCTCACCTCACCTCACCTGGGCGGTCAGTACAGTTTAGCTTCCTCGTCTTGTTTTTTTTTCTCACATCATTGGAGGTTGACATGTTTAAGGGAGAAAACATCTGTTTGGTGATCGTGTAATGGCCGCTACTTTTACCGAATCAGCCTTTTTTGCAAATGCATATTAAAGAATGTGGTATCAATTATTACAAAATTCGGAATGAATGGGTGTGCCCTAGGACGGTCTGACTTTAGGCTACCAAGCAGAAAGGGGCATACGGAACGCTGGGATCTACAGGGTAGAACGTCTGGCAAATGCTTCATGATTATGCTGTAGATTCTGCAGGAAGTTTCCATCTTGTATGAAACTACCTGTAACAATTAAAAGACTTAAACATTTTGATTAGGGTCAATAATGGTAATAGGTATAAAATAGGGGTGACACCCTGAAAATAAAGCTCATCTGAGAGTTAAGTGTACAATTATTTTGAAATGGGTATACTATACTGATAAGTCGCGTAAGGTGTGTGTACCTGGGCATATGATGGGAACAACTGTCAAATGTCTATACAAAAGCCTAATCTATTGGCATTGCAATGCTTGTTTTTTAATAACTGCAAAATAAGGTTAGTTGGAATGAACCATTTAACCGCTTCCCACAAGTTGTTATGAAAGGTTTGGATTCACTGCTCTTCGAATGAGGAGGTGAGGGTGGTAATAACAGTACAAGAATTCACAGGAGGAATGTAATGTTTAAAGCAGGGTTGTCTAACAGCAGGCCTCGGGGGCCGGACACTTGATTGGTTTTCAAGATATCCCTCATTAATATTCATGAGAAAAAAATGTGCAAAATGTGGTTTAAAGCAAGCACTGACCGATGAATTCACTCTAACACCAAAGTGAAAGCAAAGCTGAATGTGATAAGCCAGCACTTCCTGGATGTGGACTCCCAGCAAAACCTTTCTAGGCATTATTCACACGGCCATCCTAAGGAGTTTTTGCGACATGATGAGCAGACTTATTTGGGCTCCTCCTCAAACTATTATGACACTTATCTGGGCCGTGGTGCTTGTTTTCCTCTCTTGCAACCAGCAAACATTTCTGTTGAAGAAGGTGGGGTGGAACTGTAATCACTGCCGCACTGCATGCAAGTTGAAACACTTGTGTATAGGCGCGTAATAAATGCCATATCATATCACCTGCAAAATCGAGAGAAGAGCATAATTTGCTGCTCATATGGGTGACCCATCCCTAGTACATCCTCTACTCACTTCACTTTCTATCTGCTCTCCCCTCCTGCATAGGGCAACCTGACTTTGCAATAGCTTCCAACTTGTTATGAGTGAATAAAGAGGCGCATCTCCTTTAAGAAGGAAGAGCATGCCAGGGCGGAAGGGGAGGGACAAAAGGGAAGTTGAGAGCAGTTATGTTTTGAGGAGAATAAAGAGAATTTGAACACACGCATGGCTCCCGTCTTATTGAGCGTAACATGCAAGAGTGAATGCTGAAGCAGCAGCCAACAACTGGCGACGAGGCCACTGCACTCACGGCGTGCCGCAGGTCGGGCTGAAGCCCAGCAGGACCTCGGTGGGGCTGCCACATCCACGGTGTGACACAGGGAGGGCAAGGAAGCCCAGCAGCATAAGGAGGAGCCACTGCTTCCACAACACACAGACGGGCTGGACGCCCAGCAGCAACGGAAGAGCAAGGAGGGCAGAGGAGCCCAGCAGCATGAAGAGGAAACCGGCGCATCCAGGCAGGATGCCCAGCAGCAACGGAGCGAGTATCCAGACTCGCAGCAAAGGAGGGCCGCCACAGAGCCTATGCGCCCAGCAGAGACCTTGGAGCGAAGCCGTGAAGAGCACGAGCAGCGATACCTGTCAGCCTCCCAGATGGAAAGAAAGCCCAAACACACGTGCCGGGACACGTGACAGCAACTGCGGGAGGAAGCGGAGGCCCGGACACAGCTGTGAACGTAATTAAGTGCTGGTATAAACCCGCCCCAACCACGCACCCGCCCATGTTAAAGACATAACGCCTACCCTTCAGGCAATGCAACTGGCCACCCCCTGACCAACAGAAGGCACAATTAACCCTATATCCTGCCATCCAGGCCCAGCTGAATGGGGGCAGAACACCACAGAAGGCACAATTACCACTACCGCCTGCCACCCAGGCCCAGCTAAACGGGGACAGTACACCACCAACACACATGGCACACACTACTAGCCCACGCAGCAGAAGGCCCAACTGGCACGCCAACCTGCTGCCTCAAAACCTGGTCAAAGCACCGCCAGCACACACTAGGAAGGCAAAGGAAAAGTGTACGCTCATACCCCAAGCCCACAACAGAACGTAGGCAAGAGCACACGGAAAAGAACCCTAACTGGGGCCCCCCCATTTGAATACCACCAACAGCCCTGATAGACCGAGGGACTAGTGACCCACCTCGTCACACTCAGCAGTGGCCCACAGCGCCATGAACCGAACCACCATGAACGACCTGCTCCCAACCGCCGCCGCTGGCCCCACATCCCACACCAGCCTTATGGGACGACCCAACCCGTTTACCCTTAACCCACACCACGATCAAGGACAACGATGGGAAGAGTGGGTTGAAGAATTTGAATACTTCGTGGGCGCCATTGGAACACAGGATCCTCCCAACAAAATTAGCATCTTCACGAATGTGGCAGGAAGAGAAATCAAAAACATAATACGAACAATTCCACCGCAAGAAAGAGTCACATATCAGCGCCTTCTAGAAGCCATGAATGAGAAGCTGGTGGTGACACCCAACCGAGAGTATGAATGCTGTACCTTTAACCAATGTGCTCAGCTAGCCCACGAATCCATAGGTGAATTCATCATCCGCCTTCAGAGGAAAATTCTGAAATGTGACTTTGCCAACTTTAACGATGACGAAGCGATTAGACTGCGAATAATAGAAGGGTGCATATCATCAATGTTTAGAAAGCACCTCCTGAAAAAACCTCTATCACTCAAAGAAATCCTTGACCTAGCAAGAGCATATGAATGGATAGACGTCCAAGCCGCAGCCATCGAAAATCCAAAAAAGGGAGACATCATCGCAGCCATAACACCGTACACCAGGTACCAACGCCCACAGATCCGGCAACCCTTCAGAAACTCCCTGCAGAGACCTCAGATTGACAGGCAATGCTATCGATGTGGGTTTGAGTACCCCCACAGAGGACCATACCCTGCAATTGGCCAAAGATGCATGCGCTGCGGCAAAGAAAAACACTTCGAAGCCATGTGCAAAGAACAACTCCTTGAAACAGGATCGGGCCGCCAACAAAATCTGCGAAATCCCTGCCGCTTCCCAGGACCGCAAAGAGAACAACACGACCGGCGACCAGCCGAGAGCGGAATGATTAGAAGGTCTGCAAATAGAACCCGACAGGAAACTCCATGAACTGTATGAATACCAGCACTATGACCAACCCCAAATGACCACCCTGGACGGGGCCTACACGAGAGAGCACGCAACAATCCAGGAACAAGGAAGCGGCATGACCCTTGCAGCACCAGACTATGACCCATACAACAATTTGCCGCCCAGGAAATTGATTGCAGAATATCGCCAACCCCTATACCTGTAGGATGGCTATGACAGAGTATGTCAGGCTCCTCAACATAAACACCAATGACACACCTGCTCCCAAAGTGACGGTACAAATGGGGAACACCCAAAACCAATTTGTTGTCGACACTGGAGCCGCCGTCAATGTGATGAACTAGGAACTACACCACACGATAGCAAATCTCTACCCCCTACACCAATCAAAAACACACATCTTCCAGTGGGGAGCAGCATTACCCCTGACATCCAAGGGCCAATTCTTCAGCGACCTAACACACAGAGGGCTCACGGTACCAACAACAATACATGTCATTCAGAGTCCCTCAGTAGGGCGATGCCTCCTCAGCTACAGGACGGCCAGAGCCCTAGCACTCAATACGAATCCACGGAAATAATAAAAGGATACCCGCCGGACAAGCATGAAGTCATGGCAATAAACTGCCGGCCCCTCAACAAAGACATCCTGAAGACCCATTTCCCCAAACTATTTGAAGGGGTAGGGATGCTCAAGGACTCTGTTATTAAATTACACATTGACCCCACAGTAACATCAGTGCCACAGCACCCCCGCATAGTGGGATTCACCCTCCAAGCACAAGCGTCCAAGGAACTACAGCTTCTGCTATAGAATGACATCATCGAAAAAGCCAAGGACCCACACCATGGGTATCCCCCATTGTAATCATCCCCAAAGACAACGGCGAACTACGCATATGCGTCGACATGCGCATCCCCAAGGCCGCCATTCAAAGGGAAAGGCATCCCGGACCAAGCCTAGAAGACATGCTCATCAGACTAAACCAAGCGACAAACTTTTCCAAATTAGACTTTAACCAAGGCTACCACCAGCTCATAGACCCAGCCTCTCGACCGATTACCACCTTTGTCACACACAAGGGTCTATTCAGTTATAAACACCTTCACTTTGGCATATCCTCAGCTGCTGAGATATTTCAAAAAACCATCAGACGACTAATAGCATCAGAAGTCAACGCCTTAAACTACAGCGACAACATCCTCACCTTTGGGAAAACCTAAGAACAACATGATAGGGCATTCCTAGTGGTATGCAAGAGCCTACAAGACGCCGGCCTAAAACTCAACGGCCCCAAATGTGACATCAACAAAATCAGTTTCAGATTTTTTGGACACATATTCTCTGATAGAGGTATCACAGCCGACCCTGACAAAATAAAAGCCATCACTGACCTCCATGTCCCTACAACAACAGCGGAATTATGGTCATTCCTAGGAATGGCAGGATATTGCGCACAATACCTCCAAAACTACACCACCACCACTGACCCGCTTCAGACTCTCCACAAGAAGGACACCCCATTCGACTGGGACTCACGGTGCCAGACAGCCTTCCAGTTCATCAGAGAAAGCCTTGTGAACCACGGTTAACTTGCCTACTTCCACCCCGAATGGGACACCATCATTACAGTCGACGACAGCCCAGTAGGCCTTGGGGCCATCCTGGCCCAAACCAGCCCTGAAGACAGAACTCTACACACAGTATTGGCCTTTGCCAGCAGAGCCCTGTTCCCCACCGAAAAAGCCTACTCACAGGCAGAACGGGACAGCCTTGCAGCCGTATGGGCCTGTGAAAGGTTCCACCACTTCATAATAGGTCAAAGGTTCACACTGGTCACAGACCACCAGGCCCTACTGTCTCTATTTGGGAACTCTAAAACCAAAATGCCCCCCGAATAGAACGATGGGGCATAAGACTCCAAGAATACAACTACACCATAATACACAAACCAGGGAGAGATGCCAATCCAGCCGATTACTTGTCAAGACATCCAACAGCAGACAATGACGGCTCACTAGTCTGTGAAGCGCAAGAATACATTGCGTACCTCTCCACCAATGTCATGCCTCCTACTTTCTCAAAAGAGGTATTCTCAGCCAGAAGCAGAGCTGACCCCACCATCAAAGCTGCCCTACACCTCACACGCACAAACACGTGGAAAAATATGCACAGGAGAGGAGACGAAGGGGAAGAAGCGGACACGAAAGACCTAAGCTGCATAGCCAAGATACACACAGAAATGGTAGCCACCGACCAGGGCATAATCTTACGAGGCAACCGACTAGTGGCTCCAAAAGACCTCCGGAAAACACTAGTAACGTTAGCCCATGAAGGGCATAAAGGAATTGAGAACACTAAGAAAATTCTAAGAAATCACATGTGGTTCCCATACACGGACATTATAGTGGAAGACATCCAAGCTCACTGCGGACCCTGCCAACAAGCAGCGAAAAAGTCAGACCCAAACCTGATGCAACTGATACCGCTACCAGAAAGACCCTGGCAAAGAGTCGCAATAGACTTTTATGGACCCCTAGAGGAAGGGGGATACCTGCTCGTAGCAATTGATGAGTAATCACGATTCCCATTCGTCAAGCAGGCACCCTTGACATCGTTCTACGAAGCAGCACCCATCATATACGAACTATTCAGCGAATGGGGCATGCCAACCATCATTAAAACAGACAATGGACCTCCATTCCAGGGACGTGAGTTCACAAAACTGGCAGATCACCTCGGCTTTCACCACCAAAAGATCACGCCGCTCTAGCCCCAAACCAACGGAAAGGTAGAACGCTTTATGGCGACCATAAAACTAACAAGGCAGAAGGCCCTCGCAGATCAAATACCATATCCACAAGCAATATGCCGAATGCTTAGGAGCTATCGTAATACCCTGCACGATGCGACAGGGCACCCGCTGAACTAATGATAAAATACAAGCCTCAGACCTGCATTCCCCAGTGGGAAGACTACACCCCAGAGCAAGATGCAGCCATAATAGAATGAGACACTGAAAGGAAAGCTCGAGCCAAAGAATGGGCTGACAAGAAAAGGAAAGCAAAAGAATCACAGCTTGAAGTAGGACAGACAGTCCTAGTTCGACAAAGACAACTAAGGAAAACAGACACACGCTACAGCCCAGAGCCCCGGATAATCACTTCTGTAAAAGGGCCCATGATAACAGCAACGGGAGAATCAGGCGAGGTGACACGCAATGCATCATTCTTCAAGAGACTGTACCTGAAAGACTCAGAAACGTCAGAGATCACGACAGAGGACCTTGAACCTGAAGAAAGTGCAAGCCCTTCGGCCGAAACAGTTGGCGAAACTAGAGAGTCCCCGGGCAGACCACACAGAACAGTGCAGAGACCTGCGAGGCTCATCGAGCAAATTTAGACTCCCAGCTTTCATGTTAAGCACGGGGGAGATGTTATGAGTGAATAAAGAGGCGCGTCTCCTTTAAGAAGGAAGAGCACGCCAGTGTGGGAGGAGGGTGGAAGGGGAGGGACAAAAGGGAAGTTGGGAGCAGTTAAGGTTTGAGGAGAATAAATAGAAATTGAACACATGCATGGCTCCCGTCTTCATTGAGCGTAACATGCAAGAGTGAACGCTTTGAAGCAGCAGCCAACACAACTGATAAGTGATTCGCAGGTTTCACCCTGCAATAAAGTCTCTGACCCTTTCTAGTATACGCCCCTACATGTACCCGAGCATTACACATGATCTAGTAAATCTAGTAGCTAGAGATTAGAAAAATAGAGTAGAAAAAGATTGTAAACCGAAATTGGGATCTTATTAAACAAGCAGGAAGAAAGGTTAAATCCCCATGATCACGTATGAATTAGTAAAGGCAGTCCGTTCTTTATCGCGACTAAAATTAAGGTGTAGCCCAGCCATTACGGTGGCTACTAGAACACTATGAGCAGTCCTCTTTCTATCGTGACCAACACGGAAGTACAAATAAATCCTCGCTGCGCGCATGTAAACAATGCCGGAGGAAGTCGATAAGCGAGACGGCATGTAGTTGGGACCTGCAAAGAGGAAGCAAGGTAAGCAAATGAGTGGGGACGGCTGCCCGCAAACAACAGAGAGAACCGAATGGTGGGCGAGTACGTAGTAGAATCTAGCTTCTACTAGATTTACTAGATCATGTGTAATGCTCGGGTACATGTAGGGGCGTATACTAGAAAGGCCACCATGAGATGTAGGGAACAGCTCTAATTACGACCTGTTCGATGTAAAAGAACACGAACGCTCTAAGTCATTTTCACCCATTTTTGGCCCACAGACCGTGTCTAATGATACAACAACTACAAGAAGAGATTGGCTATTTGTTAAGAATTGGTGTACGTCGTGCACATTGGCGAATTAAGACACATTTAGAATTGGTTTACTACGAGATCATAGCCGTTGTAAGTATCGCTTTGGCTTACATATATGTATAAAAGAGACTCTGACAAACTCTCGTTTTAAGTGCTCTTTTCCTTCTTTCCAGGGACCAATGATAATTAATAGGTCCCTCCTGACTGAGCTGCGAAGAATCCCTCTTGAGGAAAGATTTTGAATATCCTGTAATGATACAGAAAGGGAATACACAATCTAGTTGAGTAAGTACAATGCTCCATAAGTAGTGTTCCAACATGTTTGTTTGCATCATTGTCTGGGTCAGATAAGGGTGGTTACTATACCGAGATGTAGACAGGATTTATCCAATTAACAATGGAAATGGGGGGCTAAACAAGCGTGTCACCCCTAAACATTATCATGATGATTACTATTAAGAATCATACCTTCACATTAATTGTGGTTCAAATCAGCGGGAATAGCCTATGTCTAACAGAAAATGTATGCAACTGAGTTTAATTGATTTTTAGCGTGCTTTTGATATTATATGTATTGTATTTTAGGTGGTGATACTCACCCTACTCGATGCGTATGGGAATAAGGAAACTCCCCTAATTTTGTCCTGAAGAAGGTTGTATGAACAAAGGGCCGATGAATGTTGATGTCCCGAAAAAGACAACCGAAACACGTGTAGACTAATGTCGGTGTAATTAGAAACACACAGACGGAACCATCAGATAATCGAATGGAGGACTTTTGTGTAATATGGAGTTAGGGTCGGAGGCCGTCCATATATGAGGCCATTTATATTTACATGTCAAAAAATGTGATACAAAAAAGCAAAAATTGAATGAATGGTAGGAGTGATTGAGTATGAGTGGAACTTGTAGATATTTGTGTGTGGAAATGTTCTAGTATTTTATATGAATTTGATATGCAAATAAAAGTTTTTATAAATTGAAAATTGAACATTTATTGGTATTTATGAAGTAAATAAATGTGTTGAGAGGCTATTCCTGGTTCCATGGGTCCAATTGTTCTGTTGACTATTATATAACGCTTGAAGGACCTGGGACTGCAATCAGGCACCCCTTTGTTTTATAATACCACTCTCATATATACTTTAAACAAAAAAAACAATATTTTTTCGTTATTTATTATTCGTTATAAAAGTTATTCGTTATTATCATTTCGTTATAATCACTGTATACCGGGAATAACATAGAACTTGACACAGTTCTGGCATATACAGATTGCTCCACCAATGTATAATGGTTTATTGAGATGCCACCCTCAACACAGGGATTCCCTTCCCTACCCACTCAAATGGTTATTCAACAAACAGTTTAACAGATTATTTTTTTGGCCCAACCTCAGACACATATCATGCCCCTTGGATCCCTTTCCCCGAGCTAACAATGAGCCAAGAACCAGGCCGGTGTATGGGAAATATATTGGTATTTATTTAAATAACAGTAATAGAAATTAGCACGAAAATATCGAAAACACCACTTTATCCGTGGCTCAACATAATCAACATCGCTCAGCAAATAAATCACACAAGTGAGCGAAAAGAACACAGACACAATTCTTCAATGTCTGTAAATCTCATCACAAAATAATTACACTGATAAATAATATAATTTCACCCCAAACCTTTGGTTTAAAATAAATACAGGGTGATTTATCTCTTTGTTTTTCAGACCCCCTCTCCTTGCTTTGGTCTATGTTGGGAAGTCAGACAGAAAAATGTGAATGCTTTGGGGAATTTGGGATTTCAGAGACCCCCGCCCCCTTACTGAAAGGCCTTTGTTGGGGAATTTGGATAAAAGAGTTGGACTGATTTAAGACCAAAGACACCCGTCTACCTTATAGAAGTCAGGGTCAGCTGGACAATAAGGATTACCCAATTAAATGATAGGCTATAGTTTTCAGTGCACACTGGAAGGTGAGCTTTGTTAATTTAGAATTTTAACAAAATTCACCCCGTAGTGTTCTGCCAAATGGGGAATTCAATAAATTCATATTTTTGTTTACATAGGCTAAGGATCTACACAGTTTTGCCCTCCCCCCCACCACCCACTATAAATGGAAAAGATTCAGACAAGCAGACTCCTACCACCTAGTGGTTTTCCGGGGCTTAGTTCTACTTACATAGCAAGCCTCTGTTTAAGGTTTCAGGAAAGCCAGCTGCATCTCATGACACTCTGGAAAGATAGGGCATGGGTCTGGTCCCTCCACTCTCAAAGATGGCCTCCCGCTCTCCACCACAGGATCCAGTCAGCTTCAAGTCCTTCCAAGAAATGGACAGCTCCACCCAGATGCACTCTCAGCAATCTCCTCTGGTTTCTCCTTACAGCTGTTAGATGGTAGGTTTCAGCAGTCTTGCTGTCTTTCTCCTTTTTCTGCCAACCGGTTTTTGTGTCTGTCTCCTGTCCTAGTGCAGTCCCCATTATATAGCAGAAATGACATCACAAATTGTACAATCTTGGGGAAGTACCCTGCAATAATTCCTGCCACTAGGATTGGACAGTTACCCTCTCTCTCCTCCCAACCCTGCCTCCTAATCAGGATTGGTTTAGAGGTTTGGAGCAACATATGGCAATTGCTATTTGTAATCGCCCTTTTGTTCTCCTTTCAACTTTTGGGCAAAAACTAGTTATGTATCACAATTTCATAATTTTACTAGCAACTGCCATAGCAACATATTTCTGTTTTAGTTGATCATGGAGAATTGGATAAGCCGACCACCAAATACGTACAATGTTGCATGGCCACGTGGAACATTTCTGCTGTTTCCATAAAAAGTGCAACAGTTATGAATATGTAAGTTATTAAGCATATCCCTAATTTCATTTTCCAGCCGCTCACCCACTCTCACATTTGGAACATGTTCAGATCAGCCAGAAACCTAGTCTAACTGGCCATTACAGTTCCCAGACTCATAGGTAGATGCGTTTTATATCCCCTAAATCGCCTGGAAATTACATAAAAAATGGTACAAAAATGAAATCAATCTACAGTATGGTTGTTGGCGAAAAAGGCCTACATGATAATAGTCCTTTTACATTAATTGAGAATGTTCATGTTCAGCAAATGGGAGCTCTGCATCATCCATCCCAGCCATCTGTCTCCCTGGGCCAGCCTGTGACCTGATGTTTTTATGAGTCTCTTTGAAGTTGGTAGTTTGCTCTTTCAAGTGGGTGCCCCCATTTTCCCACATACTAGTCGTGCTACCGCCAAGGGTGAATTTCCTTGAAGCCCCTGCTTCCTGAGCCAGCAGGTCTGGAAGACACTGGGCTTTCTACACCTTCAGCAGCAAATTTTATTGTGGCGGTCATGAGATGGGAGATGTGACATCCAGCCTGGAAGTGGGAGATTCCTTTGTGAAGTTTAGACCACAGGTTGTCCATGAAGACAAAGCGGCTCTTCAAATGCCACTGGAGTTTTGTAGGTGAAACATGATATACATTGCTTTAGTAACCCACAAACCATGTTTTGTTTTCCTGACATTTTTCTGAGAACAGTGATATTTTTTCCACTTTGGCTTTTTAACGCTGTTTTTATTTACACACACATGTGCAGGCCGTTTTTGCTTTCATGTTTAAAAAATCATGTTTTCCTTGTCACAGGGATCTTTGATTCCTCCTTCTTTTGTAAATTAAACTGCTGCTTGTCCATTGGTAATGGCAGGTACCCTTTCCACACGGCTCTTTAACTTCACTTGAAAAACAAAAGCAAAAGCCAGGTCGTTTAGTTTCAGTGTTTAAATGCCTGCAATCCATGCGAAAGGGACTTCTATTTGGGGCCTTTAAATGCACCCCACAAATACCAGAAAAAAGTGTCAACCCCATAAATATGTTCAATGTCAATAGTTTCCTCTCATGCTGGTGAGTAAACAGCGTCTATGAGCCAAAACTAAAAATGGAGATCAACCAAAGGATTATGCTAGTCCAAAAAGTCCTGCAGTGGACCGGTTTGGATAATTTGGGCTAGAAACAGGGAAAGGTATTTGATCTTGCAATGTTGTTCTTCCCTCTAGGGTCCTTCCTGATCATCCAGGCTCGTATATGGAAAAGATAGCACCATAGCACATATAGCCTATATTCACACCCCTCTTTCTTCAGTTTATCGCCGGTCCTCAAACAGCCATCCACATTTTTGATGTGTATAGTGAATAGTTCACCCGTTCATATGCCAGCTTCATTTCGTGCGAGCCACTCTGTCATAAGGCTGCAGGTTATTGAGGATACTGTAGGGGTTTGAAAGACAGAGAGATACGAGCAGATCCATTTTATTTAATGATGCATTTTTTGACTTGGGACTTTAAAGAAGTGTAGTGCCGCTTCTAAGGAGAGATATTGATGTTCAGTAATTATGTTTACAGATTGCGCTGCAGAAACCCTGTGTGCCCCTTATTCCTGGACTGCAATCCCAAGTAGTCCTTTGTATTATTAGGTGTTCACGTAATGCACTGCGGTGAAGAGGGGCTTACGGGCATGCTGCAAGTCTATTGACCAGATGAGAGCAGTTATTATTTGGAGAACAAGGGCTCCACTTTAATATATGGATTAGTGCTCTGGAGTGGCTCAATCTTAGGCCACGCGCAACCAATGACGGCCATTCCTCGCTGGACCTGCTATTGGAAATGACGATCAAGTGTTATGATGCTCCTAAGGAGGCAGCGGATTTAAGCGCTTGGCATCATTTTCCTATCGACAAAAACAGGAGGAACTCAAAGAAGCCAACAAATGCAGCTTTGTCAATCGCTAAATAGTAAATTGCTGCACAGTCTTGGAAGCTACTTACCCAGCTTAGGTTTTGATTTGATATTCAAAAAGAACTGTGGCTTGCTCGATCTCATCATCGTGGAATGACGTCATGAACTGAGCAGCTGCCAGGGTTCCTTCCACACATCAAAGATAGCCAACATGGGCAAAGGAATGCATCATATGCCAGCCAGAGTGCCATGTTGCTCGGGCATGTGAAGGATCCTCTGAGCCAAAATATTGTAATTTCTGAGACACATTTAATGATGAGCGTTCACAATTATACCTCATTGGAAAAAAACCTCCCGATTAATCTTACACTATTCGCTACCCCCACCCCTTATATACCCTTGCCCACACCCCCATATATTTTTATGACTTTTTTGTGAAAACAAATTGCGGAAAAAAACCATCAAAAATGACTGCCAATGAATACAAGTTATACCCAATAAAAAAAATAGTAAAACTGGCGTTTTCTTTTTCTTATTTCCTCCCTTTCCTGCTGCATTCCTGTATCATATTGTTTGAAATGTCCCTGGTTCTACAAGCGACCCCCTCCCTCATTCTTTGCATGACATACTTTCTCGAGCTTCTGAATAGAGGCAGTGTTACCATGGTGAGACTGGGAAATGTAATTTTTTCTTCTACTTTCATACATGTATTTAATAATGGAGCAATTTAAAAGGTTCTATGTGAAAGCAGATGAGACCGACATAAAGAAGTAGTCGTTCGGGGCATTAAGGAAGCAGAGTTGGGCGGTCATATATGTATGGACAGTGCAGAATAATCTCTCAGGTCAAAGGGTACATCGTTACCATTAATGGCTGCTTCATGAAGTCACATCACTTTGTTATGCCTGTATTAGGTGGGCGGTCCCCTGCAGCAGGAGAATCATTTGATGTATTGCGTTTAAAGTCAAGGACAAGGATCAAATTTACATGGGATAATGGGGATGACCCCAAACAGCCACGTGACGGCTCTCGGTTGCTATAGCAGTAATTTACAGTCGTCTTTCGTCTATTTCCATACTCTCATCAAGCTAAAGCAAAGACGTCAGGGTATCTGTAACAGCGGCTCCGTTAATCATAGTTTGGGGCCCGTGTAAATCTATATCCACGCCAGGCGAGCAGTTCAGTGATCCAAGCACACTCACTACAGGGCACTGTTTTGGGGCAGTGCTCAGTGGTACAAATCCAAGCAGGTCAACTCAGCTCCTCAACTTTCAGAGCTTGACAAAAGGAATGCCATTGAAATGACTAGAGATGTCTTTCATTGGAGGGGAAAGTACAGATTTCCCACTTGTGTGCGCGCTGGACTGAGCGTAGTGGCAGAGCCCCAACCAACAAACAGGGTTCTGGGGTCCTCCCTCAGACATTTTTTTTAAATAATGGGCAAAAATAATGTATTATACAGAAGACTATTTTTGAACAATTGAGTAAAAACCCATACAATTTACAATGGGATAACACAATGCGTGCTAATTAAGTCTTTACCACAAATATATATGACAATATTGTCACTGTAAAACATACTTTGTGCTTGCTGCCTATGTCCAGAATATATGCCAGTATTCTGCCATTGTAAGAAGACATTTTCATGCTGGCTGTGCCAAACTACGCCAGTATTGCCACTATCATCCTGGCTGTGGCAATTAATTAACAGCATTGCCACAGTGATAGCACATTTGTTCACTGTTCCAGCAAACCCAGTATGGTCACTACAAGAACACATTTGTACTTACTGTGCCTATATAATAATATTGACACTTGGCTGCGTAACAAATTGTGTGGCAGTCAGTGTCAACAACAACATCTCTACTGGCACCTCCCCAACGGCTCCTCAATACACACATATTGTACACATACACAATCATGCACCAATGCACATTCACAAGGCAATCACATGCACAAACATGCACACACATACAGCCATTCACATGCACACACATACACATTTTCATGGGCAGATACACACACAAACACACACACACCACTTGCATACAAGCATGCCTGTGTATATTTACGCAAACACACACATGCGCAAGCCATTAAAAATGATTTAGATGGTTCTACTTCACCAGTCGATGATTGCTTACTGCTATGCAGTGTATCCCATGCTGTTTACTGCCAGGACGCAGGGGAGATGCCAATGAATACCCCTCCCTGTGTCCTGGATCCTGCAGCGCAAATGTCCGGACGTTGCTGCCCCTAACAGGCCATTAGCACTGGGTTGTGCATGAGTGCCCACTACACGAGCTAGTACCCCTAAAATAGTACCCCAAGTACCCCAGCCAGCTAGCCTAATGGGCCACACAAGGCTGGGGGGGCAAAACACCAATGGTCTTGCATCGACCATTGAGCATGCTCTGGCTGTAGGACACAAAGGGAACCAGGCTTTCCACACACGTGCCAATCCTGGGGTGTTCTCTGAGCTTGCTGCAGCTGAGGGAATGCTCTGTGTTCAATGTCCTTTTCTCTCTGTCTTTCATAATTGGAGGCGGGGAGCGGCGCCCTGTCACCAATTGTTGATAAGTCCCTCAAACAATAAACTGCTGTTACCTTTACATTGTGGCAAGATACCCCTAGGGGATGAACGGGTGCTCCACAATTGCAGGTTATTTGTTGTGTAGGTGGTTTCATATTTTACATAATGAATTATTATGCATGTTTCTACAAGAATATATGAGCGAACGGGAGACAACGGGTGTGAATTAAGTATTTTCTTACCTGATAACTGTTTCCATGCCACATGCCTTAAATATTCTAAATATTTTTGCGTTTTCTTCTGAAAGCATCATATTTCGAATTGTTCATATGTATATGTCTCAACCTCAGCGGAAGAAATGTGGGTGACTGCAAGAGAGATTGGGTGGTTTGCTCTGTCCCCTTAGAGGCTTCAGGAATTTTTGTTTTCCCTAAAACCTTAGGGGCCATTCTGATATTTCAAATGTATTTCAGAGCTATGGGTAATGATAGCTATATGCTGCCAAGGGATCTGAAACAGTTCCATTTTCCAAGCCCCCCCCCCCCCGAGTAAATCTGCTGAGAACTTGGTAAGGTGAGGCCATGGGGCATCTAAAACCCTTTCCCTGAGTCCTGACTGCAGGAGGAACTCACAAAGAGGTTTATAGGGTTGGTGGTTGGGGATGGGAAAATGCAGTGACATCTTTATGGGAGGGCAAACAGGGCTTGTGCCCTGGGCCCCCATCCTGGGAACAGTGGCGTAGTACAACATTTGGGGCCCCCGTGCGAGCCTTGCTGAGGCCCCCCTCCCCAAGTTCCCAGCAACAAATCATTGGTTGCACCACACTCTGGGCTGGCTTAGACTACCATTCCAACTGCCAAAATCAGCTCCTTGGTCCAGAATGACCTCCATGTCCCTCCTCCTCGTCCCAGTACTTACCAATGAGGCACCGTGCCTCATACACAAGTACTGGGATGAGGAAGAGTAGGATTATGAGTAATGAAGATTACCAGTAAGTAATCAGAGCATCCACCATACACCCACACATGCACACCCAGTCACCCATACATTTACATGTGCATCCTTTCACCATACACTCAATACATTTACATGTGCATCCTTTCACCATACACTCACACTCAGGCAGCCACCCATACTTCATGCACTTACTCATTCACACATTCACACACATTACATTACATGCATGTACACACTTACATGCGTGCGCACACATTTACACATAATACATTTTCTCACCTTTGAATCCGTTGATTCAGGGCACGGAAAGTAGCCTCCAGCTCCCTGCACCAGCAACCTTGTTCCCTGGAGGCCTCCATGTCACAGAGTGCAGGGGAGTCCTGTGACTTCATAAAGAAATTATTTCCGTTATTGTAACGGAAATAATTTCTTTATGAAGGCAGAAGGACTTCAAAAAGAAACTATTTCTATTGGAAGTCACAGGGCTCCCCCCACCCTGTGACATGGAGGCCTCCATCCTAGAAGCCTCCACGTTGTGGGGTAGGGAGTGCCTATGACTTCAAAAAATAATGTATCAAGTCAGAGTGACTTAAAAAAGAAACAATTTCTTTTTTAAGTCTGAGAACCCCTCACCAGGACATATGCCACTACCGGGGATGCTTGAGGGGGAAGGGGGGCACCTGTCCTTCACTTTAGAGTGGGGTTGGAATGTGTGTGGGTTGTTCATTATTAATTATTGGTTGGTGGTTGGCGCACGCAGCCGAGAGAGTGAGGCATCGCTTGCCAGAGCTGCGTTTGATTGGTGGCTACTTTACAGCATCATCTGATTGCCTGCGCTGCCAATCCCTCACCTGAGCCAAACACTAGCTACAAAAAACGTGCCTACAATCTATGAACTTTGATTAGTCAGGTTACCTCATGATACAGAGACCATTATGCCGATGCGCCCGGATTCACATTGGCAAGACACTGTAAGCTCGTACCTTCGATTTAATGGTATAAAAGAAGCCAAGCAACACTACAGCTCTGGGCATTATTAAATGAAAGTCCGTAACTGAAACCTAGCGCCGCGGGCATCATCGGTTAGGACTATAAACATCTACAGCACATGTGGGTACTATTTTTTAGAGAAATGCCCAGCACTGTAACTTTCAGAAACAAAAGCGCGCGACACGTTGACAATACATTATGCTAGTCAGGGGGAAGAGCATAGGTCATGAAAAATTAAGCTACTGACAGAGTGTAATTTAACTCACAGAATGTGAGTGCTGTAAGTGAAGTGCAAACCCTTTGCAAAGCAAGCAAAACAAACTGCGCCCGTGCAGCAGAACCACAGATGACAGTTTAGGAAGGGGCCTGATTTACAAATAGTTTTTCAATGGCGTTTTCACATTGAAATACCCTTTTGTAAATCGGGCTCAAGAGTTTACTACCTGCGGCTTCCTGCATAAGAGCACACGTCTGCAACAGAACATATTCACAATGAGAGATTTCCAGCGGTGAGTTAAAAATGGTTTCCACTGCATGCAGTTGGGGCACACTGGATTAGGACACTGGCACATAAGGATAGCTCAGGGGCAACGTGCTCACCTTGGAAGCAGGAGATGCAGAGCAACACGTTCGATCCCTGGGTCCTCGCTTACAAACCTCTGGGCGTTAAGCACGTTATAAATAACCAATTACAATGTCCACCAGTAGGCCAAAAATAACTTCCAAACCACCTTTGAAGTCAACTGGATTATTCACTGCATCTGTTAAATTGGTGCCCAGAATCCTGATGAAAGCACTTGGATCCACTGGAAACCATTTGTAACTGGGCGCATCGTTTGTCCTTCGGGTATTGCCACTGAAATCTAGTTTCCTTGCCCTCAACCTCTTCTTGAATATAATAAAACCAGCACTTTAGTCCCATAGGCTGCGCGCAAAACATATCATCCAATTTACAGACACCCACACAGGACGTTATTGTTTTCTCACTGAGGTGGAACCAGAATGAATCATTTTTCACAGAATCATTTTTCTTTCAGGAAAGTCTCGAACAGGGTCAGACTGGGGCATAAAATTGTCTCGGGCACTAATGAAAAAGTGGGTCACAGTTACAAATGGCAATTCGTTCCTTTTGTGGGAGACAGTTTGAGTAGAACCCAAGGGACAGGTCTTTGATAAAAAGTGATGCAAATTGTGCATTTTAAAGAAAATGTGTTCAGTAACACTGGTCAAAACTACTAGCTGCATGGTGAAGTAACTTATCAAACTGGCCCACATGGGCAAAAAAAGTGGCCCACTTTGACCAAAAAAAACGGGTCCACACTACCATTTTCTGTTTTTAGGTCGGGCGCTGCCCTATTGGCAGATAGGCCAGCCCGAGTCGGGACTCGAAAGCTTTCTGTGTGCAGACGCCGGTAACCTGCTGTACTTCATCCAAACCCACGCAACTGAGTCAGGGGTTGTCATGACACAGCAGTAAGCACAGTTGTGAACTGCGTCATGATAAACCCTGCCATCTCACTCCGTCCTTCGGTCCCAAACCTGGCTGCACCCTCTGCCCTTTAGCACTTCCACATTGGCCGACTCTCTGTTCACAGACCCAAATCCACACTGGACTCTCTGTTCACAGACCCAAATCCACACTGGCCGCACCCAACAACCGAATTGCCTCATCCAAAACGATGCTTTTGTAAAATACAACCAATAGTAACACATATGCCTGTGAGCTGCGTGGGCTCTGTAGGTCCCAGGTTCGAATCCCACTAAGGCCAACTCAGTCTTTCATCCTTTCCGAGGTTGATAAATGACTACGAATGTTGGTTGGTTCATAGTTCATGTAAATATGTTCTATGTAAAGCGCTTTGTCAAATGCACTATATGCCGTGCCCTTCCATTTGCCTTTAAGGGAAGTGTTTGGTTTCACCTCTGACCCGAGAAAAGAAAATGACCTGTCTCCAGAGTGAAGCCGACTGGATGTTGCTAACCTTCAGAACGCATACCTGTAGTTCAGTTTGGGTGTAGTGACGCGAGGTGGGCAGTGTGTTTGTGTTTTCTCATGGAGAACAAACCCTGAGAAGCTAATAGACCTTCAAAACGTTAAGGAAAATGTATTACTTCCAATCAATCAAGATGTTTTCTATGGAAATAAATTGCTTGATTGATTTCGATGTGTAACACGATTTATAAATGAACAAGATAAATGAGCGTTGGACAGAGACGCCATCGTCTACCTGAAATAGAAATGGTCTCTAATTGGGATGCCGACTGTCGGTAGACATTATGCATACGCTGAAGTAGAAGCTCTGATAGCAGAACTTCATAATAGTGTAGCACTACCTGACATTCCTAGAAAGACTCGAAATCCATCAGGATGTGCCACCACAATGAAGGACAAGCTAGGTCGGAGAGAGCACTCCAACCAAGGCCAGGCAATCCTCTCCCATTGTGCAGCAGGGAGGTCACAAGCGCACAGTGTCACACAGACAGCGACCTCCGTGTACGTACTGAACTGCAGCACCAGATCAGCGCTTTACATGGATGGCCTTAAAACACACATTTCTATCAACCTGAGATGCGCTGCTCCCCTGCTGACGTGATTAATGATTTTACAACGGGCACATCTAGAAGGAAACATATAGCTTGATGTTGGTAGTGTTGCAGGCACATCAGCCTTGGGCAGTGGAAAGCATATCCTCACTGTCATCTCATTCTTTCTAGGATTACTTGAATTTGGTGTGTGGGCATATACTGAAATGCTAATTGAATTTTGATGTTTGTTACACGCTTTTTTAATTTCTGTGCTGCCTTGTCATGTAATGTTTTTCCTAGTGCTTGTACTTTGGACACATTCCTACAGAAAGAAATGTTCAGGTTGAACTGTTAAGTGTTCAATTTGTTAAATAAATGCTTGCTTAAAATCCTTTCCCTTTATTTTCTTTCAGAATGTATATATTATTTGAAAAAACAAAGTGAAAATGTCCTTAATAGCATCCTCTTGAGGAAATAGGTAACAAAAATGTGTAATGTTTATATTTTATTAACAACTAGATAATCCATTTAAAGCTTACATATTCTCTGTTGAATTCGACTCAAGGTATGTTATCCCTTCATTTTTGAGATTGAGAAGGGGCATGGGTTTGGGGGGCGGGTGGTGACTTGGGTTTCAAGGGGTGTGGGAGTAGGACATGGGATTGGGCCCCAAGGCTGTCTGTGCCTCGGGCCCCAGAAACTGTTACAATGGCCCTGGGAATGTGGTATAGAGAAATAAATATTACAGAAAGCTGGAAGCAGGTCAGTATTGCTGTGACAATGAGTACCCAACAAGCCCAGACCCTGGACTGAGGATAATGGGATATACTTTTAAGAGGTGATGAGAGTGGAGACTGAAGGTGTCAAAATAGCGGTCAGAGTCCAATTACCCCTTTAGTAAGATATTATCCCTATCGAATCAGGCTTTGCAAAACTACCTATCAGTATTACATTGGAGGGCTCCAATTCTACAGGTGTTTAGTTGCAGAGTCACTAACCATGTGATCTGCTACTGTAAAACTTCAATGTATGCAATCCTAGCACACATCTGAAGTGTAAGTGAAATGTAAATGATAGAATCATTTGGTTTTCATAACAGTAATCACCAATTGGAACCATGTTGTTTCAGTGAATTTAGGTTCACTTGAAATGTCTCTTCTTCTATTTTGCATTTTTTCTTTACACCTTGCCCTTGCATTTATTGGTAGTTACCCTTCAATTCCCTCCACCCCACGCCAACCCCTATAACTATTCCTTTCCCCTGACCCCCATATATATTTTGGGCATTTTAGAAACTGGATTTCTTGGCTTCTAGAACTGTCTTCTCCAGGGATGGCAGCTTAACTGCTGTGCTCCTGAGCCCTAAGCTCTTTCCCTGTATTATATATACATACAAACTAATAATGTCAACTCCAAATACCCCAGAGGCTAAGAGACAGAAAGGAGTGGAGAAAGAAGGTCTAGGAGAGAACAGAGAAGACAAACTTTTTGAAATGGTGAGCAAAATGACTTTGGACATTGGAGAGATTAAAGCAGCTCTTTTGAAATCAGAAGAAAAGTTCACCACAGTTGTCAAAAGAGTGGACTCTGATGAAGAACATTTAAATGTGGTGGATGAAAGGACCTTGAAGCAGATCGACCAGATCAGGGAACTGAAGATAGTTAATGAAAAGATATCTTTGAAGCTGTCTGAACAAGAACATTTCTCACGAAGGAACAATCTCCGCTTTGCTGGTTTTCCAGAAAATGCAGAAACTGGTGATGCCATTGACTTTCTACATAAGAATTTGCCAAAAATGTTAAATTTGGATTCAGCCGTATCATTGGAGATAGAGAGAGCTCATAGGTCACTGGGACCTAAACCATCTCTGGGTGAAAAACCGAGACACATTATAGTCAAATTCGTGAGATTTCCTGTGAAGGAACTGGTGTTGAGGAAGGCTCGGGAGCTGAAAGACCTTGCCTGGGGAGGTAATAAAATAACGGTGTTTGTGGATCTAAGTAAGGATGTAAATGACAAGAGGAAGGATTTTATTGGAGCTAAAATAAAATCATGTGAAAAAAATCTCAAATACTATATGATATACCCTGCAATCTTTAGGGTGGTAGTAGATGGATGCTTAAATTCCTTCACTGAAAGTAAAACAGCAGAAGTTTCCTAACAGACCTGGATCATGACCCAATGGAGGGAACTTCATCAGGTTCAGACTCTATTGGAAGACTGAGGAAAAAGAAAGGAAGATCTGACTTGCATTAAATGACAGATTGGTTTATATTTGATAGACTTCATTCTATTTGATATTTTTATTTTTCATTCACAATGTTCCTTTGCCACTTATATTTTTTATATTTGCTGTTAATCTATATGAAGAAAATGGCTGCCACCTACATGTCGTTATTGGTAACGGAATCGGAATGTTTACGGCCTTGAAAATACACGGAAGTTGATATGGACTTGATGTAGTGTTGAATTCAAAGAAAAGCACCTTTACACAGGGCCACGTTGCATGAGAAACGTAACACGAACATGATGCAAAGCCTCCTTGTCTTCTTCTTCTTAATTATCGAATGTGTGGGCGGACCCACGCAGGCGCTTCCCCATCCTAAAGGATGATGTGCACCAACCCCACCAATCAACGCACAGGCCACACTTCCACACAAACCACCAGCTACCCAACCACAAACAACCACACCCTCAATCCAACACCACCAGCCACCCTACTGCAAACAACCACACCCCACCAATCCACACCAACAGTCACAACACCCCAAACTCACACCACCCAGCGAGCCCGGAGACCGGCGCGCAGACCCGCGAGACCCCAGCCCGTACGCCTACGCATGCACTTCAGGCGAGGCACCGCGCGCTGCCACCCACCCACCGCGACCAACCCGAGCGACACCCACACTTCCACACGAACCTCCAGCCACCTAACCACGAACAACCACCACCCCCAATTCCACACCACCAGCCACCCTACCGCAAACAAACGCCCCCCACCAACTCACACCCCGTCCCCAGCTCTGCCAACTACCCGCCACTTCCAAACGCATCCGCCATCCGCGCAACACCTCTCCCTACTCTTTCTCAGAGCTATTTCCTATTCGAGTAAAGGACCCAAGCCAGACACTACCTTCCGGGTAAGCCTCCTTGTCGTAATGGGGAAGTAAGTGAGAGGAACCACGCCCCCTATTTTCGGTAACTGTCACCGTTCACATCTAATCCTAAATCAGCCCATGTGACTTTCTACTCTACGTCCTGATTAATTGGTGCACTGGGTCTCACCTTACAGTCCCGGAACTCTCCGGTCTATTATATGGTAAGTGAAATCCTTCCACACGTACAAGCCAGGCTGCTGCAGTCTCCTTCCAGCGAACCATCCAGTACATGCTGAAGGTGAGCACGTTTACAATACGCGCTTCATTCCAGCAGTACTAGTATTTCTGTGGCAGTAATATCTCGCCATCTCACATCCAGTACTCATGCACTTCCCTCACACAAAGCGAATAAAATTAGCTTTTGACGACTGCAATTGCACATTAATATGATGGGAAATGCAAAGTTTCAAAGATGCATTTGATGAATATACTTGCCAGTTTGTGGTTTAACCTCGCAGCAACAGAAAACCCCTCTTGTCTCATTCTTGAAATCTCGCAGCAGCACTTCTGTGATCCCAGAAACCGTAAGGGTGAAGATGAAGTGATTATTCAGCGTTATTTAAGCTCTGAAATCGACACCACAGCTATTCACTGCCTCTCCAGTTTTGTGCCTATTTTAATTTGTAATAGACTGCATTCAAATAGGTGCTCATTCCCCAAGCCTCCGGGTAGCGATTCTTTTTATTTTTTTTAAAAAAAGATTCCTGCATAAATAACTGCGGAAAGTGGTAATACAAATCTAGATGTACTATAACACCCCATAATGCACACGTATAAGGTATTTGGGAGTGAAGCATGCATACGGAAATCCGTGCTGTACCCAATGTGTGAGAGAAGATTGCACTGCTGTATTTTTCCCGTGCTCAGAAAGAAATCTTCACTGATTCCTGTGATGCACACTGCACCGAACGGTATTGACAGAGGGAAGTTTTCCGGGTTATTGTCTGTGCGGGGGAGATATGAGGAACATGTGATAGAACCCAGATAATCCCGAGAGCAAACATACTGGGCAGGGGAAGCGGGCTTCAGCTGGGCAGGAGCGAGTCATCTATTGGAGAAGCGCGCATACTAAAATGACTCCTGTCATGACAAACTTTGTACTGAACTACTGGGTAAAACTGGCTGGTACCCCTCATAGCAGGTGCCACTCACTTCCCCTCGACAATGCTGGGTCCTCGAGGGAACATGAGGACATGTAAATGTAATGTGCTATGTATAGAGAGAGAACATTGGAGAGGTATATGCTTTAACTGGTGGAGCTGGGTTGGAGGTATTGCCTGAATTTATATGGCTCTGGCGTTGATCAATGCTTACTTTTCAAGCCGTTGAACTGTTACCCCCTTTTCATTGATCTTCTCTCTCTGATCTGGAAACTCATGCTGGCTTTCAGTGATTTATGGTTAACGCATTGATGCGCCATAGTGCTACACTGGGAGCTTTTAAGGTATACATAACAGCAGGATAGTAAAAAAAACTGGCAATTCAACTTCCGGTTTATGTCTCCGTGAAGGGAGCTATGGTATTATAGCAATTGAAAAAAGACACTTGGCCAGTCCCCTACCTTGTGCTTTCTGAGGAACTGTTTGGCGGTCTGTGCCTGATATGGCTTGATGAACTGGGGGGTGTTTCAATTAAGCTTAGGGTTGAGTCCTGTAAACCATCAGTTTGGTTCGAATTTCATGTTTTATGTAAGGAGAGGAGGCTCTCAACTGAATTCACTGGGTAATGTATGGACACTGCATTTGATTGTAATGGTACACAACGGGTCTGACTGAAATGTTTCAGTCTGTGTGAATTAGTAGCCATGATATGATATGATATGATATGGTATTTGTAACGCGCCTATACACATGTGTTTCAAGGCGCGACGAGGCAGGGAGGGGGGGACAAGGGGAGACAGACAACGATCTTACTAGGCCAGGTGTCATTCAGATCGCGCAAGTGCAGGGGTGGGGGAGGGGGAAAAAGTGCAAGGGGAAGGGGAGGGGGGGAAGTGCAGTACAAGGTAAGTGGCGTAACGTAATAAATAAATAAATAGGGCCAGCTGGTGGCAAGTGTGAGGTAAGTGCAGAACAAGTGCTGGGGGAGGGGGGGAGGCTGTAGGGATACAGAGACAGTCCCGAAGTGGAAAGGGGTTCCAGGGCATCAGTGCAAGTGGAGAGTGGCAGGGCCCAGGGCCGAGGCCGTTTAGAGTGGTCCAGTTGCAGGATCAGTGCAGTTTCAGTGAGGAATTAAATTAGCTGTTCAGCAGTGGAGAGGGAGAAAGAAAGCAGAAGCAAAGAGGAAGCCATAAATTATTATACTTACAAGGATTTGGAAACATGTTGTTGCAATGATTTGAAAAGGTATTTGAAAACCAATGAGAATATTGAAACAGATCAAAATTGCTGTTTGTCAAAAGGGTGGACTGCTACCTTATTTGAGTACTTAATATATATATATATATTAGGCTTAAAGAAATGGGTGGCCAGTGATGAACATGGTGCATGGGGGAATGATAGGAAGGCTAGTCTTGAGGGTAGTCTGTGTATTTACAGTGGTTTTTAATATTAAGGGTATTGTACTAGGTTATTTTGTAATTGCCATACTAATTATCCATTACAATCAAACATGTAAGATATTGATTTGTAGGCTCTTGTCTAGGACTGACCCTAAGCTGCTCCTAAAAGTTAGCATTTTTGGGTGTATGAGAAGACTTTCATATGTTGTTTTGGCAAACTAATTAGAAGAACCAAGTCGTCTGCAGATGAAGATATGAAACAATGGCAACTGTGGTGGATGTTACATTTGGAGCCAGGTAATTAAGAGGAACACTTTGAATGTGACGAGGATGGGATGGAATATAGTTTCTAGGTTGGTGAAAAGGATGATTTATGCTTACTCTATAGATGTTGAACATCATTAGGGCAGTTAATGATGGTAATATATAGAATTTGATTGGAGGTTGTATTAGTTATAAAAGCAAGGTAATGAATATATGTTGTAGTGCCATGCGTGATGGAGAGGAGTGCAATTGACAGATGGTGGGATTGGGAGGAATGGGGGGGGGTTCACATAGTTTTGACAGAATAGGGTAAATATTGATTATTATATTCATATTAAATAGGGCATGAGGCATAGGGTTCCTGGTGGATATAGTTCAGAATACTGTATTTGATGTACATATTAATGCTTATTTTGTGTCTGATGTTTATCAGACTGTAAATGTTATGCAAAGCTTAAGCTTTATGTTTGTTTGTCTTTATATGTGTCTTTTGTTGTTGCGTCTACCCTTCCCTTACTTGTCAGTTTCTGTTTTTCAGACCTGCCCTCCAGAATATGTAGATTGTTGTATAACTATATTTAGGCTGAACATAGTGATATGGCTCCATTGATTTTCATTTCATGGAATGTTAATGGAATTGTTAATGCTGTGAAAAGGCATAAGGTTTGAAGAAGGTTGTGGAGGAGTAGGGCTGATGTGATTGTCCTTCAGGAAACTCATTTAAATGAGCAGAGGGAAATATATTTGTCTAACTCGAAGTATTCTCGGGTAATTTCAAATTGTTATGATTCTAGGTCTAGAGGAGTGAGTATATTGTTTAGGAGGGGTCTACCGATTAAGATTGAGAAGTCGGTTGTAGATGAAGAGGGTAGAATTTTGTTGCTTGACATACTATATGATGGTAGGAAAATGATAATTGGAACTGTATAAGCGCCATGCTCACCAAATACGTCTTTTTTCAGTCAATTAGGCTCCTTGATAGATGGTATGGAAGGTGAGTCATTAATTCTGGGAGGTGACTTTAATATAGTGATGGATAGTAAGATAGACCGGAAGTCAGAATGCAGATATTATAGTGAAAAGATTAGTGAAGAACTAAGGTCATTTATATTCAAATATGGGCTAATAGATATATGGAGAGAGCTTCATCATGATGAAAAGGATTATTCATTTTATTCACCTGTACATGATTCACACTCAAGAATTGATTATTTGTTTATTAGTAATACACTTAGTGCTCAGGTGGTGTCCTCAAATATTCTGGAAAGGGGTATATCTGATCGTGCTCTATTGGATATGCAGGTGATTTTGAAGACTGTGAGTGACAAAACTAGAAGATGGAGAATGCAAGCCAGCGCACTAAAGGATAATTTGTTTACAGTGGTATTGGATGAACTTATCACTCATTATTTTTCAGAAAATAAAGATTCAGCTGGTATCAGATCTGTTTGGGACTGTTTTAAGGTGGTATTAAGGGGGGAAATGATAAGTAGAAAGACTCATGCGAGGAAGAAAAAACAGAAAGGGATTAGAAATTTAGAAGTAGAAGTTAAAGAAATGCAAAAGGTTTGTGCTAAAGATGACTTGAGTCAAAATAAACAAAAATTAAAAAAATTAGAGGCAGAGTTAAATGCTCATGTAGAGAATTTGGCAGGTAAAGGCATGTTTTATTCGAAACAGCGGTTTTGGGAGTTTGGGGATAGAAATGGCAAATTATTGGCTAACAAGCTTAGAGGGATGATAACTGATGCATGTGTTTCTTCTATTCAAACAGAAGAGAGTAATACTTTACACATAAATTGAGAAATCTGAATATTTTAGTAATTTTTATGAGTAGCTGTATCGGGAAGATCTTTATCCTAATACAAATAGTTTGGAGGCGTTCTTTGAAAAGATTTCCATTTCGAAATTAGCTCTGGAAAAACAGGCCCTACTTGATTCTGCGATTGAAGTTGCTGAAGTATGTACTGCCATATGACAAATGAAAGATGGGAAATCACCAGGGCCGGATGGTATAGTTTCGGAATTCTATAAAAAATATGATACTCAATTGGCACCAATTTTATGTGAGCTTTACAATGCATTTATAGCGTCAGGACTAATGTGTGATTCAATGAAGGAGGCATTAATTATAGTGATTCCGAAACCAAATAAAGATCATAAAAATTGTGGAAACTACAGGCCTATTTCTTTGCTAAATGTAGATTTAAAGATTTTTACAAAAATATGTGCAAATAGATTAATGTCATGTATGAGGGATCTGATTGATGAATCTCAGGTAGGTTTCATCCCAGGACGGTTTGGTTATGATAATATTAGAACTGTGTTGAATGTGATTGGTGAACATTATGGGAAGAACTCGAATAAGGTTATTGGTTTTTTTGATGCTGAAAAAGCCTTTGACAGGTTTAATTGGAATTTTATGGAATACACGTTGATAAAGATGGGATTTGGGCCAGTATTCATGAAGATGATAGAGGCTCATCGTGATGCTAGGGCTCAAGTTTTGGTTAATGGAGTAATTTCAAATTAATTTCCACTGTCAAAGGGCACACAACAAGGTTGCCCATTATCACCATTTTTGTTTGACTTGGCGCTGGAACCTCTTGCTGCGTACATTAGACAATGTGAAATGATAAAGGAAATTATGGTTGGAGAGGTTGAAGTTAAAATGTTATCATATGCAGATGATATGCTGCTTTTGTTGTCAAATCCAGAAGTATATGTGGATATAGTTAAAGAGATGTTTGAGGAGGTAGGTGAACTATCAGGACATAAAATAAATTGGGACAAAACTGAGATTTTTCCATTGTCTAGAACGTGTGATGATAACATTTTGCGCTCATGGAGTTGTAAGTGGTCACCGGGGGGTTACATATTTAGGAATACTTGTTATTAGAGATCTGAGTAAATTATTACAACATAATTTGGACCATGTACTTACAAACATATCGTTACTGATAAAGAGATGGGAGAGGTTGACATTGACTTTATGGGCAAAAATTCATGCGATTAAAATGGTCCTCTTGCCTAAGCTTTTGTATGTTATTCAATCCATCCCTTTGTTGACATATAAAAAAACAACTGACAAAAATTGATAAAATCTTACAATCCTTTTTATGGGGTCCGGGAAAAAACCTTGTGTTCCAAAGTACATACTGTTGCAAAGTGTTGAAGAAGGGGCATTTGGATATCCAAATGTAATGAAATATTATTGAGCATTTCTACTTAAAAAGAGTTCATATTACTTTAGAGAAATAAATGAAAAGGAACCGATTTGGTTACGTATGGAAAGGGATATGTGTGTACCATATGATCTAGGAAATATTTATAGTATGGATAGATTGCCAAATACATGTTTAAAACTAATCCCGGTGGTGGCATTTAGACGGGTGATAGGATTGTGGTTTAGAGAAAATGGACAGGGCTATGGCTTCAGCCCAGTTGCTTCTATATGGTATAATGAAACTTTGCAACTAAATAATAAATGTCTTAATTGGATTAGTTGGATAAATAAGGGAATTCTGAGGCTGGGAGATGTGATGGATGGAGACCAATTGTTGTGTTTTGAGGAATTACAGTGTAGATATGGTTTAAGTCAGAGAGAAATGAATAGATACTTGGCTTTAGCTTCCATGATTAATTTGAGGATAGGTATGGCTGGTGGTTCTGTTGGGAAAAAACACAGAGATTAACAAATTATTGGAAGGTCAAGACTATTGTGTGCGAATTTACATACAATTTATGCCTATTGAGAAGAATCTTCAATTAGCATGGACTGGATTGAAGGAACATTGGTCGCATGATGTTGGTAGGGTCATTTCTGATGTGGATTGGAGAGACATTCTGAAGGTGAATTTGAACTTGGGTGTAGACATGGGTTTGCGTTTGATTTAACTGACAGTTGTTGAAAGGCTGTATTGGACACCAGTTAAGATGTTTAAATTAGGGCTTCAAAGTAATGATTTATGCTGGTGTTGTGATATTGGTAGAGGCACTCTTTTACATTTGCTGTGGGAATGTCCGAGAGTGCAATTGTTTTGGAAAGATGTCATAGATAGGATTGACTTGATTTTTGGAATAACCTTGCAAAGACCCGCAGCAAACATAATTTTACTATCACATAAAGATGTGTGCGTGCTCAAAAACATACTTGCTGGATAGACAGAGCCATAATGGTAGCAATTAAGCTAATTCTCAGAATTTGGAAGACGAGGAAAAAGCCTAATGTTGAAGAGTGGTTAACGGAGTTGCATGTTTTATCACAGCATGATAAGATTTCATTGAAAAATAAAGATAAAGAAGAGGAATACACGAAGTTGTGGGGACCATTTGTGGTTCTTTATGATTGACATGACAGTAGCCTGCAAGTAGAGCTGTTCTAAGGGATGTAAAATCTATGGGTGAAGGTGGAATATGGTGGAGGTGAGGGTGGTTTTTTTTTTCTTCTCTTTCGTTCTTCCCACTTGTGTTGTCTTTCGTGTTGTTTTGTGTATACCTGTCTGAGTATTATGTTTCACTGGATGTAGCTATTTTGATAGACTGGATGAAGTATGATGCTTAAGATATTCTGTAAATTGGTTGTGATGGTTTAATGTGAAACATTGTTTACTTTATGTGAAGTTATTACTGTTTATTGCAAACTTAATAAAGTGTTTTAAAAAAAAAAGAAATTTGATTTCTTAATCCCATATTAAAACCAGAGTCCTTAGTCATTTTTCTTTAACCCTTTTTGAAGAAACCACAAACTCCTCGCTAAATCACTGATATAGACAAATATCCCGCAACACATCACAACTGTTGTCTTGTAACATATCATGCTCATGCATACTGCATGAAAATGTTTCCCTATTATCGCAGAGCCCACAACTGCAATCAGTTCCTTGAATGTATCAATGGTGTTTAAAAATTGCTAACATACTTGGGAAGCAATGGAGCACCGTACAAAGGGTACACATCCAAGGGGTTACAAGCAGGGTGCAGGAGTAGCAAAGTAGCTGGGATGGGAAGGAGAAACAGAGGAGGGGAAATGCCAGAGGGGAAGAGTAGGGTCTCCTGGTGCTTCATAAAGTTAAGGATTTAGGGGGGCAGTCTTATCTGCATCGGTAACCTATCCCAAGGACAGAGTGCATAGAAGGAAAAGGCCTGCTTTCTGTTTTGTTCCCTCTTGCAGGTTTTTTGTTTTCAGTCTAGACATGTTGTGGGTTCTGGTGGTGTGATGGCCTGTCTCTGGGGATTATCTCTGCCATTAAGAGTGGTGTTTGGTTGTGACTGCTTTGTAGGTGATGCAGACAGTCTTGGACCGGCATAGGTAGTAATTTCGCCTGTTAGGACAGCGTCCCAAAATGATGCAACTCCAATTTGGTTCTCAAGGCTACAAAAACTAATCAATGTCATAGTCAAACAAAGAGTACTCCCTGACTAACATATAAATCTTACACATAATATTACATTACTAGTTACTGTTACCCGAGCAATTGTTATTTTCCTGCATAGGAATGTACATTTTATCATGTCATTTTCGTACTACGGGATACAGAATTTCCTGACAACCTGTAGTGGTTTGGGCCATAACGAAGGAGCTAGGTACCTTATAAATGTCAAATAGCTTAACGTAACATATTTTTCCCAGATGGATTTTCCACTTTACATCTCAAACAGAAAATCGTTTTGAGGGAAGCTGGTAGGATTTCCTTTTAGGCTGTTCAACCACATGAATATGTAGAAGATTCAGAATTGTGGATATGTGAATATATATATTTTTTTTAATCAAATTCAGCCATTGAGTCACACAATGTTTCTATGATTGTAATCACCATTCAAACAATACAGCTGTAGCTCAGAAACACAGATTATCCTTGTAGTGTCTTCGGTGAGAGTGACAGTATGAACAGGTGATGACAGTATGTTAGAGAGGCTTTTCAGTGTTATGCTTGATCCCCTCTACTAGTGGGACCCCCAGCATGTTTTGCTGAACTTCTGCAACTTTTTCTTGTTCTCCTGAATGAGGGGAGCCTTTTCCCCTTCATTAATTCTTTCTTGCTCTGCTCATGGGAACCCCACTCTGTGTGTTTTACTTTATTTTATGGAGTCATGCTTTCCTCCATACCTTTTTAAAGGCATCAGTGTTTAACTTTTGCAGAACACAGCTCTCTGCGCGCAGTGTTGCTGGGAGCCCTTTGGCCTCTCTTTTTCTATTCTTTTACTTTCCTTGAGAACTACTGCTCTCAAGGTTAGAGGGATACTTTTTATCCTTCTTAGCCTTTCCTTTTGAGGGATCAGCACACACCACTGTAGAGAAGCAGCCAAGTACCCCCACCTCAACCACTTCGCCCATATTGCCTATATGTTGGGAACCAGAGTGTGAGACACGTGCGGTACCAGTGAAAATACCGATACCAAGGAGAATCCTGGAAGCGAGGTTCCCATTGAGAAAGCTATACCTGCATACGAGACAGTATGATGGCCATTTGAATGAAATCCCAGAAGAAGCAGAGCAAATGAATGTAAGAGAAAAATGGTGATGTTACTACCACCAACACATGAATCAAGTTGACATACATAGAAGAGATGCAGAGACAAGAGAATTAAGATATTCTATAAGGCATCAAGAAAGTATCAAAGATAAGTGACATCTTGGGATCAAGATGAAGAAACTTATGCTACAGAAACGATGAAGATATCAAGTTATTTTACACGTGTACAGATGCAAAGAAACGCAAGCAGATGAAGTATTCTTGCGGCTAGCTTTATAGTGAATAGATTGCGGCATGTGCCAATATATATATATGCCGTCCAGCCTTGTCTTTCTGAGTTTCACTCATGTTAATTCATTCAATTGTTGTTTTTAACTGCAAAAAGAAGCCTTCCTTTTTTAGCCCAGCTCTGCTATAATACGTAGTGGAAACATCCATCCTTTACTCACCTCAATATATATATATGAATCTAATTCATTCAATTGTTGTTTTTAACTGCGAAAAGAAGCCTTCCTTTTTTTAGCCCAGCTCTGCTATAATACGTAGTGGAAACATCCATCCTTTACTCACCTCAGAGTAAAGGATGGATGTTTCCACTACGTATTATAGCAGAGCTGGGCTAAAAAAGGAAGGCTTCTTTTCGCAGTTAAAAACAACAATTGAATGAATTAACATGAGTGAAACTCAGAAAGACAAGGCTGGACGAGCCCCAAGAAGCCAAGGCCGTATCAGGCTGGGGTGTTGAGACATTGGATACAAATTGTGTGAAAGAATGAAACTCCTGTTCAGAAGACATGGACAAAAACAAGGAAGACGTCAGAGGTCTATTAGAAAATAGTATTTTAAATGCACTAGAGCTAGAGTTCGTGGTCGTCAGTCACATGGAAGGATGAAGTTGGACGAACATGACGACCACACCTACGCATGAGGGCAGACCGTGCCTTCACTCAGCTGAATTCTTCAGAGCAAAAGAACACTCCCAAGGATAAGTTCAAAGCCTTAATTGACAGCAGACCACTGAGGTATTGATAGATGAATATGCTAAATGGTGGGAAGCTATGGTTAAGACTAGCTCACCAGCACCTGGAAGACCAGCCTGCATGCTGCTAACATAGGTTGAAAAGTATTGACAGAGGTTAGAGTGCCAACCAATTGTAGGGTGCCACGTGATTAAGGGTCCTATAGTTGTTTAGCCAATGGGACATTGTGTATTTAGTGACGTTCATAGTGACCTGTTTAAGGGGAGGGCTTAGTTGCCCCACCTGATGTTAATAAACCAATCACTTTCTCTCACTCTCTTAGACTATTATGGGTTGTATACTTAGATGTTCCTTAAGAACCTATAACAATAGCCACTAGGTTTTTGTAGTTTGCCACGTAGGATGATGATAGTGAATACATAATTTGACGTCATCAATGATGATTTTTTGCTATAAAAGAATGCTTTTTTTGTAAGATGCATTGAGAAACCATGCACTGAGATGTCCGTTGATGTCCATTGTACTCCCTATTTTAGATAATTGATATTAAAGCAGTTATCTTTTTGCCAACTACCTGAGTCATTTCGATTATTGATGTTTGAGTACTTCTGCATCCCCATCCATCTCAAGGGTATTGCTACTTCATCTTAAATGGCTTGGATCAACCAGTTCACCACCCTATGTGGAGTTCTGATGGAATTCTCTCAGATTCTGTACCATTTCCGTTACTGTAACAACCCTATAGTTATGGCTGGTGGCAGTGGATGTGTTCTACCGACTTTTGTGCTATTTTTGCCCGCAGGCTCTATTCACAGCTGCGGCTATGCACAGGAGGGTCACCCTTGTTCCAACATGGTAGCTTCTTTCTTTTTTTTGCCATTGCTTGCGTGGTTGCTCTTTCTTGATCCTTCTACAATCCTGGGAGGGGGAGGACCTGATTTGAGTTCTGTCTTCGTGGGAACCCTTTGTGTAGCCCGCATAGGTTCCAGTGTGTCTGTGAGGACAGGAAGCATGGGAGGATTCCAAATCTTCACTATCCTTTGTCTTCTGGTGTGCCTGAAAGGAATCAGTTCCCACTGGGGGTTGGCTGTCCTGATTGGACAGCCAACTGCTGTGTTCTGTAAACTGCAAGGACAGTCTGCAGTGGATGGGTGTAAAATCCTGATAAAAGGTGTGGTTCCTGAGGCAGGAGGCAAGTCTACACCTGGAACAGAAGATCTGAAGAAGTAGACGATCAGAGACGCCTACAGTCCCTTCCAGTAAACGCAAAGAAACCACTTTTGTCCTTACTCCATTTTTGAATCAACAGAGAAGCTCCAAAGAGGGTGACTCCTTCCCTTTGGCTAGTGGGACCAACTAGCGATAAGACAACCTGAAGAATACACCATCCCGACATGCTGTGACCTTCCTGGGCTGCAACCTGCCAATACAAGGAGACCTCAGACCCAATTGCAGTGGATTGTCATCCCATGAAACAAATCCTCCCAGAACTTTGGTCAGCTCCAGTTGGACCTCCAGAGGCAAGATACCCCTCCTCAAAGTCCCCTCACCAGACTGCAGGAAAGAAGAATCGAGGCGTATTGACCAGAAAGTAATCGTTCATCATTGAAGCTTGTAAAAAGGTGCCAAAACTGCAGACCGACATGGAAGTATGAAGAGCTCCTTGCTGGGAGTCCTTTCTCTCGACTGCTGCTGCGATATCCCTTCCAGAGTCCCTCCTTCCATCACCAGGACAAAGAAACAGGAGACCGGTTCCACCGCTGTTGAACCGTGCAAGATTCCAGCTGCATCGTCTTCATCACACCTCAGGGTAGTACTTACCTAAAGCCCATTTTGCTGCTCCCATGTTACTGGAGTGCTGATACCAGTGTTTGGGTGTTCACCCATACCGTTCACCCAGGCCTAATGCTTGTGTGCCTATTGAGAGCCCTTTCTAAGGTCCCTGATAACCTTTTGACCAACAAAAGCACTCTACTGACAATTGAAGTATCCTTTGGAACTTAACCTGTCTGCTGCTGTGTTGTAAATGCATTCCCTTCCACCCGACTCTGAAGAACTCATGACTAGTTAGGAATGGACTGCTAAAGCCCTGTGGCCTGAGAAAAGTATTACACACATATGAAACTGCTATTGCTGGTGCTGAATAACCCTTTTCTACCTACAACAGAACATTTTCTGAGTGACTATAATAAGTGATTTTACTTACCATTGAACTTTGTCCATGAACTGTACATGTCATTACTATTTGTTTACTCACCTGAAATCTGTACTACGCAAAGGGTTGAAGAAGGGCAGAGCAGCCAGGCTTATTTTATGAGGAGGATGTGAGCTGTAGCTTAGTACAGTGAACAATACATATGCCCAAAGAAACTCTCATACACTTGTACTTATAGTAAAATAGACATTTATTTGATATACACAAGGCAAAGTTATATTCAGGTATGTAAGTACTATTTAAACTCATCAAAACAATAGAAAACTTTAGCATCACTCTTTCAGGTGAGTAAACCAATAGCAATGGAATGTCCCAGTCATGAACACAGTACAATCATACATCAATTCACTTATTAAAGTTACTGTTGTAAGGAAAAGGGGTTATTATTCAGCACCAGCAATCGCAATATACTACTTTGTAATACTTTTCAACGATTCCAATATTTTAGCAGTTCATTCCCTAACTAGTTCAGAGCTCTTCCAAGTCAATTCAGGAGGGGTGTAAAGTGCTGTGCAGCAGCAGAAAAGTTCTGCAGGATACTTCAATTACTTTCAAGTAGGATCCTTTGGCAACATAATAAAGGTATTGGAGACCTTGGAAAGAACTCCCAATAGGCACGCAATCCTTAGGCCTGGGTAAGTGGTATGGGCTAAAACTAGATGCGACTTTTGCACCGTGCCTATTGATTCCCTGGAGCCCAGCAACAGAAGAACATGGCCACAGCCACTTCTCAGCTGCCTTCAGCCTCCTAGCCTGCATCTGCATTGCCCCACACTGATAGGCCACTGTCTGCCTCATTTCATGCAACCCGATGAAGCCAGAGCCGGAAGGAGCAGCTGCCATAAGTGGAGGCCAGAAGTCTATTTATTTATTTATGTATTTATTTATTTATTTATTTATTTATCTTTTTATAATGCGCCAGAGCCCACAGGCATCAGGGCGCAATAAGATTTGCTAAAAGCAACAGATCAGGATGGAAGAGATTATTCATTTTATTTGAACAAGATTGTTTTCAGACGTTTCCTGAAAATATGCAGATCAGAAGTCATTCTCAGCTCCATGGGCAGCTTATTTCATGTAACCGCAGCTTGCACTTGAAAGGAGCGACCACCCCCCCCAGGCTCTTTTGGAACGGGGGCAGTGAAGTAGCATGGTATCACTAGATCTAGTGGTCCTTGCAGATTTCTTGAGTTGAACGCTATCCCGAGGATATATCGGGGCTAGGCCATATAGACATTTTTGGGTAATGGTGCTGATTTTAAAACAAATCCTCTCTTCAATAACTAACCAATGTAGATCCCTTCTATGTTCGGTGATAGGGACATCTCTAGGAATACTCTTGGCGATGCAAAATGCATCATTTTGCAGTACCAGCATCCTATGAATGCATCTTCTATTAGCTCCTGTCAGGGTAGCATTGCAGTAGTCCAACCTTGGCATGTGCCCTGCTCTAGTCAATGTAACACAGTTAGCCTGAGAGAGAGAAAGGGTTTAATTAAACTAAGCAGCCTGAGGTGGTATTGCGCTTTCTTCGCAACACTATAGCGTAAACTTCTGATCTCAGAGAGGGTTCAATCATGATGCCCAGTGTTTAAAGTTCTGCAGAGGTACGGATCAGATGTTATTCAATTTGGAAACCAACATAGTCTGCATTCAACTTTGCTTGTGATTGAATGGATCTGAATATAAGGAACCCAGTCTTGGATCCATTGATACATAATCCATTTTCTGTCATCCATACCTTGATTGAATCATAGACAAGGGAAACCTCCTTTGAGTCTTTACTGTATTTGTCACTTAGTTCCATGATGAGCTGGGTATCATCTGCGTAGTTAGTAAAGTGGATGCCCAGCTCGTCCAATAAGTCACACAAAGAGCAGAAGAACACATTAAATAAGGCAGGGGACAAGCACACCCCCCCCTGCGCAACTCCACAGTCCATACATTCTGACTCAGCGATTTCCTCCCCCCAATGGATTTTAGACATCCTTGATCTAAGGAACGAGTCCATCCATTTAATTACTAGTTGTGAGCAGTGTCCTACCGCTTCCAGCCTTTTTATTAAGAGATCATGGTTCACTAAATCAAAGGCTGCTGATAGGTCCAAAAGCATCACCAGCCCCGATTTACTCTTGTCCATGATGGCCAGCATCCCTGACTGAAGATCTATTAAGGCACTTTCGGTACCATGGTGAGCTCAGTATCCTGAATGTTTTTTATGAAGAACATTATTGAGCTCTAAGTGCTCTTGCAGCTGCATTACAGATATTTTATCAATGATTTTGAGTAAAAAAGGTACATTAGTAATGGGTCTCAGGATATTATAATTTCTACAGTCAGGTCATGGTTTCTTAGATAGTGGGGTAACCACCACTCTTTTGCAACAATCAGGGATTTCCTCGTGTTCAAAGGACGCATTGGTAAAACGCACTAAAAATGGCGCAAGAATCTCGGCTTCATCCAGTATAATCTTTGCTGGAAAGATATTGCCTGGGCACGTTGTAGGTTTCATGGTCTTCAGTGTGAGGATCATACCCGGTAAATCAACTTTCTGGAACATAAAGTCTGGTCTAGCAATTTTTTCTCTTTCCGTTTCCTTGTGTATTATTTCCATTTTTAAGTGGCTTTCTGTGATTTTAGCCTGAGCTAGCTGTATTTTATTAGCAAAAGCTTTTTGTACTGCAATACAGTCTGCTTTGGTGGGAATAAAAGTGTTTAGCTGAACCTCAGGTTTTTCCAGCTCTTTAAATATTTCAAAGAGTGTTTTTGTGCTATTATTGGATTTCACTATCAGGGTATCGTAATACTTTCATTTGGCCTCGCAAATTTCCTTTCTATACAGCTTATCCAAAGCTTTCCAGGAGACTTTGTTTTCCAGGGTAGGATTTTTCTCCCATATCCTTTCTGCTCTTGGTTTTCCTGCTTATGTGTCATAAGGTCTTGGTTCAGTCCCTCCTTCACTACGGAGTGTGAGATCTTTTCCGCCTCCCACCCTTCCTTACATTTTACTAACCACGAGCCCTGGTCTTGCCTGGCTGCTACAGCAGCATCGTGTAGCAGGTAGGTGCTTTTGCTGCTGACCCTGCATCCCCCGAGGGAAAAACAAAGCATTTTACATGTTATTTTAATAATTTCAAAAATATTTGGCTGCAAATTATTGTAATTTGAGCGCAACTACATCACGCTACCTGGCAGTGTTGTTTTCACCTTGCTTCAGGCTTTACCACGGACAATCTGTGTTTCCTGGGATTTTCGCCTGTTCTTGAAGCAAATATGTAGTGCTTTGAACATGGCCACCATGTTTTTTTTCTCTGCATGAGACTGTGGGCCTGAAGTGCTTTCTTTGTTGCTGCACTGGCATTGGCTGTTAATCTCCACTTCAAGCCAATCGTGGGACCGGCAGGCTTTAGCCGGCCTCCCTCACAAAAGGCCCACTCCTAAGGCCCCTGGCTGCTCCCTGTCTGCTACCAGAACGCTCTACATGACTATTTCCACTACCCAGCACCTGACCCTCATGATGTTGCAACCTCACTCTGCTATGAAACTGGACTACCTAGACTATATTACCTCCTTTACTATGGGTTAGTTCCCTTCCTCTGATTGTCATTTTTCCCTTTCTGGGACCTTCACTTCCTTCCCTGCTTGTTCTCCCAGTTATGCTCTCAAATTCATTATATTTCTGCACTCACCTCTAGCTTCTGATTCTTTCTGTAATTCTATTTCTACTGTGCCTTAGCATTTAACTTTGAAAGTCAAACTTGAGTGTGTTTTGCATTTAATTTGGAAACTCAAACTTGGGTGTGTTTTGCATTTAACTTTGAAAGTCAGACGTGGGTTTGTATTGCATTTAATTTGGACAGTCAAACTTGGGTGTGTTTGCATTTAACTTTGATAGTCAAACTTGGGTGTGTTTTACAGCTATAACTAGCTGTTTTTCTTGTGCAGACTTGCTGTGCCCTTTGCTTGCATTGAATTACTTCTCTGTACCAGTCTGGCCAAGTGACTGTTCCATACCACTGTACCTGCATACTCTTCCCGCTGCTCCTCTCCCTACTCACCCATGGTGCTTTCTATTTCTCCTATCTACTCCAACTGCTTCTCTATCAGCTATCCTTCCCTTATCACTAAGAATGGAAGGAAGAAGTTTAAAAAGGATATCCTGGCTGCCAAATCCGGTCTCCCCATCACTGATACCTATTCCGGAGCTTCTTTGAGACAGACCCTCTGTCACGACCCGTGACCCAAAACCCCACTGGCATGGTCACATGCCAGGTAGGGTTAATACTCAAGGTTCACTTGGGGCCCCAAGGGCCTAGCACTATCCTCATGGACTCTCCTGGAGTCAGTCCTGGCGCCTTTGGTGCCAGGCTCATGTTCAGATTGGGACACCGGCTTGAAGAGACTACTTTTTCATTGGAGGCCTGCAGCCAACATGGAGGCATCCACACAACCTAGTTCCTAGAACCAAACTGTGCGGTGCAGTGTTTTGGGTGTGGTAGCCCGGACTACTTTACCTGGACTACTTTACTAGAGGGCTATATAAACCACACCCAAGTTACAGAACGTGCTTTGCATTATTCTGCCGCCAGCAGCGTGACGCTCATTGTGTCCAGAGACCAGAACCCGGCGATCCTTGAACAGCGGACCTGCAGAGGAGACAAAAGAACATCATTAGCAGTCTCTGCTTATCTGCAACTTTCCATCCATCGATTATCCATCTTCCTGCTGCTCGCGGTCTTCCATCCAGTCGGCAGCATCATCGGGACTCCACGCACGCACCGGAACAAAGCACATGGAGGGAGAGAGAAAGAAGGGCAACGTTAAAACAGGTTACTCACAGCATTTACGGCAGTAATCACGAGAACCTCACCTGGCTGGGCATTTCTTGGCCAGTTCCGCTCCGGAAATCTTCACACGCCCAGATAGACCATCGCGACTTGAAAAGGAATAAAGAGGTTAGCAACAGAAGACATTACCGCGCCACACTTCGCGCTTAACCTACCATCCATCATACGCTCCTGCGTCCATCATCCTGGTAGGAGTCCGACACAAGCAGCGCATCCACCGAACCTCCGTGCATCTAAGCGGGAATAAATAAAGAAAAGACATTAATCGCAAGAAAGGAAAGCAAGGACATTTTAAGACTGCTATAACCAGACTTACCTCCTTAAAGACACTAAGATGGGTTAGCACCAGTGAAGTTAACTCGGTCGCTCAAACCCGCAGAAAACTACACGCCCCTACACAGAAGGCAGGACGGAGAGCACGCCAGACATCACAACAAGGTGAGGAGTGGGCCATCAGATCGAGTCCAGGGGGCAGGTAGGAGGAAACGAAATCTGTTCCTAAGTCCAGTCCTCCTGTGTTTTCAGGCCCTACCTCCATAGAAGGCACCATCCGGAATCAGGAAGGGTCCAGGGCGAATCCGGCAACCAGGGCATAAGGGCATCCCCGTTGATACCAGGTCACCTACATCCTCTTTGTCGTTCCTTCGCCAGAGCTATTGTCCCTTCATATGATCTCTGTGCTCTGTCCTATTTCCTCCTCTCCCATTAATGGTGGCACCCGCTGGGTAGCTCCCATGGCTTACTTTGACTCCTCCAGAGTCATCATTAATGTCTACCTAAATGGCACTGTCATGGTCCAAGGCCCTCAGGCCAATCTCCTCCTCTTTGATAGGCGTTTCCCTCTCCTAATCAACTTCCTTTCATCTCCTGCTGTCCCCTCCTCAACTCCCTTGGCTACCTTGCCCTCGCTTCCCTCCTCTTCTGCCCCATCTCGGGCTCCCTCCTCACCCCTGCAGGACATACCTCTGATATGTACCCCTCCACGGAAGGCTTTTAAGGCTGGCAACCTTCTTCATCTTGCCACTCTCAACTCTTGCTCTGCTGTCAAACACTCCTCTGACATCTACCACCTCTTGGAAGAACTTGACCTTGATGTCCTCGGTCTCACCGAGACATGATTCACGGTCAGCTCTGTCAATCTCAATGTCACCTGGCCTAGTAGGATCGTTGTCTCTGTCTTCCATCCGTTTCCCCTCCCTTGCCTCGTCGTGCCTTGAAACACTTGTGTATAGGCGTGTTATAAATGCCATATCATATCATATCATATAATATCACATCATATCATATCATATCATATCATATCCTCTCTCATGGAGTGATCCCTCCCTCTTCTCCTCTCATCTCTCCCTCTCTTCCCCCCAGGCCAAGCCTACCCCAGCACTGCCTCCTACCTTCGCGGACATCACTCCCATAAAGCGTGTGTCAGTTGAAACTTTCGCTGTCACCTTTCCCCCACACGGCTCCACCTCTGGTTGACTAACATCCTGACACAGCCCTGTCTATGCTCTACTCCTCTATCTCCGATTCTCTTGCCCCTGTCAAAACGATCTGCTTGGACACCAAACCAAATGCAATTGCTGGTATGACTCTGACCTGGACACACTTAAACGTAAGTGCAGCAGTACCGAGCGGAAATGGAGGGCCTCCTGTTCATCTTCTGACAAACTGGCCTGTCTCCTGCTCCAAAGGCAATACTGACTCTCTGTCCACACTAAGAAGAGAGCCCACATTCAAGCCCGTGTTCTGCGGCATCTAACAACTCGGCCAAACTCTTTAAAATCTACAAGGAGCTGGCCAACCCTGCTGCAGCCTCTACCTCTCCTGTTGCTTCCCAGGCTCTTTGCACGGCCCTTGCCTCCCACTTCATCTCTAAAACTCAGGATATCCTATCCACCCTCTCATCCCCTCTCACGCCTCCCCCTTCGATGGACTCTGATGCTCCTACTGTCACCCCACTTTCCTTCTCATCCTTTCCACTCTTTTCCCCTGATGAGGTCTCTAGACAAGTCTGATCTATGAAGCCTCGTCAAAACAGGTTTTCCCTTGCTCCTCCAAAACCATCAAGGACCATATTGACACCCTTGCTCCTGCTCTGGATGATTTCTACAACCTCTCCTTTTCCCCACAGGAGTCTTCCATTTCCCCCTGAAGCACTCTCTTGTGCACCCTCTTCTCAAAAAACCCTGATATTGCCCAATCTCCATCACCCCCTTTCTGGGCAAACTCCTTGAAAAGCTGGCCATTTCGCAGCTTAATCTGCATTCTGATTCTGTTGGTTGTCTCCATGACCATCAGTCTGGCTTAAGAGCTGCCAGAGCACGGAATCTGCACTCCTGAATATCCGTGAAGATCTGCTCTCCAACCTTGATCCTAATATCCCCTCTGTTCTCATCCTACTTGATCTTTATTCTGCTTTCGACACCATACCATCCTGCTGAACGGTCTCCGTGACAACCTGGGTATCACTGATCAGGTTCTGGCATGGCTGACCTCTTTCCTCTCTGATCGTCCCTCCCAGGTGCAGCTTGGGTCTTTCCTTTCATATATCTCCCTGTTTACCTGCGTTGTTCCCCATGGGTCTAATCCCTCACCCTGGCTTTTTAACCAATATCTGGCAACTCTCGCTCATCGCATATCCATTTTCTGCTTCCACTTTCAGTGCTATGTTGATGACACTCAACTAATTTTCAGGCTTCCCTCGGCCACCTCTTCTCCTTCTCTCATCTCTGATTGCCTATCTGCCATTCAAGATTGTTGTGCTGCCAACGATCTCTGCCTGAATGCCAGCAAGATGGAGATCCTCCTCATCGGCACACCCTCAACCTCCTTTCCCCTCGCTCTCCAAGGGAGGCAGGCCAAGGTAGGAGGGCCTGCCTCCCTTGGCCCTCCTCCTACCCCTACGTGCGAGGCCAAGAACCTCTCGGTCTTCTTTGACTCCACGCTTTCCTTCTCTGCCCACATCTCTGATGTCTCTAAAAAGTCAAACTTCCTACTGCACCTCGTCAGAGGTATTCTACCTTTCCTCTCCTTCCCCCAGTAGCTCACTGTCTCTCAAGCCCTGGTTTTCTCTAGGTTGGACTACTGTAACAGCCTCTTTGTAAATCTTCCCGCTTCTACTCTCAGCCATTTGCAACTTATCCAGAACAGGACTGTGAGAATTGTCCTGGGCCTCAAGTCCTGGGATCATATCTCTTCAGCCCTGAAATCTCTCCACTGGCTCCCAGTGGCTGCAAGGATTAAATTCAAAATCCTTTGCATTGTCCACAAGGCTTTCTGGGGCCTGGGTCCAAAATACCTTCAGCTTTCCCTTTGTAAATACCTCCCCTCTCGAGCTCTTCACTCCTCTACCACTAACTGCCTTCTGGTCAGCCATTTCTCAAAGAGGTGAGCTAGGGGTAGATCTTTGTCTTTGGCTGGGGCCCTCCCTCTGGAACAGCCTCCCTGCCACTCTGAAACTTGAGGAAAACCTTCTCTGGTTCCGGAAGCACCTCAAGACCTTCCTCTCTGCTTCTGCCTTTTCCCCCTTCTCCCCTGCTGATCTGCTCTCTCCTGGCGCCATGCATCTGGCCTACCCTCTGACTTCCAGGCCCAGGTACCTGCTCACCTTGTCACCCACCCGCACTGCCTCATGGCAAATCCTTGCACTGGGGCCTGTTTATGCAACCATACAGTTCCGCCTTTCTCTCTATGCACTTGTTGGCTGCACTACCACTGTTTGTTGCTGGTTATTATTAATTTTATTTATTTATTATTTATTACTTATCTGTATTCCTTTGCTCTGCACTCCCCACTTCTCCCCCACTCCATGCACTTTTCCCCTTTTCCCTCTCCCATGCACTTGCGCGTTATGAATGTCACTGGGCCTAGTAAAATCGTTGTTTCTGTACTCCCTTGTTAAGTTCCCTTGCCTTGTCGCACTCTGAAACACCTGTGTACGAGCGTGATATGAATAAACTATCAATTAATTAATCAATCAATGAGAGAAAGTAGAAACCATTTTTGGTTATACATGTGTTCTCTGACCGTTTTCATCTTAAATGGGGCTACACGATTTAATAGCTTGGTAAGAGCCAGGTTATATTTAGATGTTAGAGAATTAGGTGCTTCGATATTGGACGCAGATGTCAAAATTGTCTTCATACAACATTCCAAGTCATTCACCTTGATTTTCTTAAAATTTCTACTCGCTACCCTCTTTTGTTTATTCTGTCTCTGTTTAAGTAACAGTGGCAGTATGCATTCCAGGCTAACCAAAGAGTGATCCGACCATCACCCAGTCCAAAATATTCCCCTTACAATGTGTTGATTTATTTACAAGTGACTGAAAATCAAAGTCCTTAAACAGTTGTTCTGGGCTTATAGCTTCAGGGTCCAGAGGGTTCCCCAACCACCTGATAAAGTCTCCTAACACGACAGTGGAGCTGAAAGGCTTATTCATATCCGCCAGAATAGATGACATCTCCTCGTAAAAGGATGGAGTGTCTTTGGGGGGGGCGATAAAGTAATACAATGTTGACACAATTATTCAGGTTAGGTGTTGTTTTCACTAATACCGCTTCACAATCCGTAAGTGAAACTGGTGTTTTAAAAAAAAGCCCAGACTCTGCTTGGCTGAAATCGCCACCCCACCTCCCGTCTTATGTTCTCTGTTCTGATTTATAAATTTGCAGTATATTGGGGTAGCAAGTTCGATAATTGGGCCACTAGACATTTCTAACCACGTCTCGGTAAGACACAATGTCAACATCACAATTCATTATGTGATCTTTTACGTTTGTGCCCTGTTTGTCCAGGGATCGTGTATTAAGGAGTACTAATTTAACTTTTCCCATTTTCCCATCGTCTTCACAGAAGGTCATTTTAGCCATGTTTTTGGGCATGGCTGAGCCCCTCATTGATCGTCTCTGCTGTTCCCATTTGCCACCCTGGGACCGGCACACCACATCACCTAGATGCGACTTTTGCACCATGCCCATTGCTGCCCTGGAGCCCCAGCACCACGAGAACATGGCCATCGCCACTTTACAGCTGCCTTCAGGCTCCCAGCCTGCATCTGCATTGCCCTATGCTGATAGGCCACTCTCTGTCCCATTGCCGGCAACCCAATCAAGCCGGGAGGCGCAGCCTGCCTTAAGTGGAGGCCAGAAGCTGAGGCCCTCACTGATCGTCTCTGTCGATCTCAACCGGCGATACCGCAATGAGCCCAGCAGTCTCGCACCCGAGGCAACACCAACATCACCAAGCCCAAAGGTAAACCCAGCAGTATGTTCCCGATGCCTGAACCGACTTACTGTTATCTCTACTCCATGTCTCTATCGCCTAAATGCATATGTTCATCTCCCCAGTATACATATCGAACCCCTGCTTCAGCACTATGAAACTGTCTCGGGCCACCACCAAGCAACCTTGCGCCAGCGCACCCAACCCTGACCCCAAACACTGCGCAAACACTCGCCCTCCCTCACTAACGCACTCGCACCCTCCACCCCTTCCTCCAACCTTTCAATATGTCAAGCCAGTCTGTTAGACCTCGATCACTAGCACCCACGGCTATCGCTGCCATCAGGCTGGCCCTGCTCTCCACAACCATAAACCTTAAACATCCCAGAGAGTGATCATCACACCGCCGCAACCATGTCCACAAGCACACCAGTCAGTGCCCAAAAACCACAGCCAACCACGTCCTGAAACTGCTGCCTCCCTACAGCGCCCGTTGCCCTTAACCTACGCAGCGGCACTCAAGTCCCCCATTTGCTAGTGCCCTGTTCCAGCCGCAGCCACCTGCAACTTCCTCGTCCTCCCCACTCCCACTCCCTTCCTCTCCCCACTCTGCCCGCTGTGCCGTTCACAGAAGTGCACCCTGACACACTCCAGCCACACACCACAAACATCCAGCTCCCCCCAAACCATCCCACCGGTAGAATCACTGCACAGCAGCCCACACAGACTACCTAACGGGGCAGCACATGCGCACATGCACTGCCACTCCCCACAACCCTTTCCTCAAGAAGGCAGCCCTGCACCTCAACACCTCCAAACATGACAGTACTAGCCATCCCCTCCAAATGCCCTAAAACACGTAGAGCACCCCCTCAAGTGCCACGCCCTGCAGACAAGCATACCACAGGCACTGCAGACCAAAATGAGCAAGCCTCGCCCCCTCCGCTCCTCAGGAGGCCCCCTCACTACATCGACAAGCACCAGGAAGCATCCAAACCAACCCTGCTTCATGTGGCTCCAGTTACCCTCAACCCGCCCTACACCACCCACTTGCCATCTCAGCAGACCAGGGCTACACCAAGCTTACAATTAGGCCACTATTTGATCGATTCACCCACCTTGCTGCGTGCACCATCACGCCTACCGACTTCTCACTGCCACCCCCCAACATACAGCGCAACACTTGCTTGAAATACCACATGGCCCACCAGCCAAGGATCCACCGTGCCCCTGAACTGCCCAAGATCGCCTCTCCTAACACCCCCCCACCAACACCCCCAAGCATCAGGCCCCTCCTCTACTATGCACCTTACTCAACACCAGATCCCTGTCAGCGCATGCACACAAAGTCCTTGATCTTATTACCTTGGATATCCTTGCACTGATGAAAACATGGCTCAGACCTACCTCTGGCCCTTCCATCTCCATAGCGGTCCCCAGCAGCTACACCCTACTCTGCTATGACAGAAACTTCAAAAAAGGTGGTGGGGTAGCCCTAAAATACAAAGACACCATCCTCCTACACTCCCTAACTGCTGCCCCACTCCCCAAATGAGAATCCCTATCAGCAGAACTCACATGCTCCCCCAAGGCCTCCATCACTCTCCACCTTATCTACTGGCCCCCTGGCCCACCAGCCGCATTTGAAGAAGACGTCTCCCTGCTTGCTCTAACCAACTTATAACCTTCCACCCAAACCCTAATCCTGGGCGACCTCAACCTCGGCCACAGCGACCCTCTCGATGCAGAAGTCATCGCACTGGCTAACACCATGGCAGCCCTTGACTAGAGCCAGCTGATCCCAACCCCACACATGCCCAAGGCCGAACTGTGGACTGGATCTTGTATCACAAAAGCAATGCCACTATCGTCAGCAACCTCCCCTGTCTATGGTCAGAACACAACACTATTATCTTCACAATCACCCTCCCTAACCAACCCAGTCTCACTGCTGCGCCACCTACCAGCACGCCAGCCACTATCATGGCCTGCAGCACCCATAACCTAACTAGTGCACACATCATTCCCCTACTCAGACACCCCCTCCCACCTTCGGAGGACACTGCCTCCTAACCTGCTCACAAATAATTTAGACTCCCTGGCTCTTATGAAAGCCTGGAAACTAAAGAATATCCAACACCTTAATGCCTGGTTCATCCCAGAGCTTAGAGACACCTGTGCTAAAAAAGAGCAGCCGAAGCTGCTTGGAACAATGTACTCAGCAGTGCGAACAAAGCCTGTTTCGCCATGATCTCCCACCACTACAGGAAAACCATCCATGACAAAAAAGCAACCGCCTACAACGCCAGAATCTCCAAAGCAACCTCCAGCTCCCGTGAACTATTCATCATCCTTCGAGAGCTGGAGACACCATCGATCTCCCCTAATGCCATCATCAAAGATGACACGTGGTGTAATACTGTCCAAGACAACCACACCAACAAAATTGCACTATTGCAAGAAAAGATTGCTGCTAAACGACACAGCACCTCAGCGGCTCCACCCATCATCATGCCACCTGCCGGACACAAAACCATCCTACCCTTCGAGTTCCAACCTACCAGCACCCATACTCTAGGAAACATTATAAAAGGCGTTAAACCCTCATGGTGCAAATGAGACTGCTACTCTGCCCCTTTAATAAAAGACTGCAGAACCTCTCCTTCCACTCATAGCAGCTATTGTCAACTCCTCCTTCACGACTTGCACTGTCAGCCTAGCTCTCAAAGAATCATGGATCTCGCCCCTCCTAAAAAACATCCTCAACCCAGCCATCCCCACCAACTACTGACCTATCACTATGGTCCTTTCTTGCTGATAACCTGAAAATCCAGGAATTTCTAGAAACTCACCACATCCTAGGCACCAGACAATCAGGGTTCCACCCAAAACATTGAACGGAGTCAGCCCTACTGGATCTAAAAACATTGTTAGACAATGCCAATGACCAAGGCACCATCTCCCCCCTCCTCCTCCTCGACTTGTCTGCAGCATTTGACCTGGTCAACCACCAAACACTCTGCCACCACCTGACCACATCAGCCCACTTCTCCCACAATGCATCAAAATGGATTGCGTCTTTCCTTGCGAATAGAACCTTGTGGCTCTTCGCCGAAGAAGCCTCTAGACACCTCAGCCCTATATCCTGTGGAGTTGCACAAGGCTCCTGTGTCTCCCCTTCCTTTTACAACATATATACCAAACCACTCTTTGACCTCCTCGACTTGCTAGGCCTTTCATACACCAACTATGCTGATGATACACAGATTGTCATCCCCCTCTAAGGCGATCACACGCAGGACTCCCTCAGAATAAACAGCATCTATGAGACCATCCAATCCTGGATGGCCATGCACAGCCTCTGCCTCTAACGATGATAAAACTGAGCTTCTTATCATTGGCCCCCCCATCTTGCCTAGCTAAGCATCACCCGGCATACAAAGGATTCATACCTGACAGCCACATCATTTCTGTATCCACCGCAGAGAAAACCCTCAGCGTTTACATGGATTCTTCGCTTAACATGTCACGCCAGGTCAATTATATTGCTACAACATCAGGGTATGCCACAAAGCTTTTCAATGCCAGCAGACCTTTTTTGTCCACAAAAAAGTGGATCATGGTGGCTCGTGCACTCATCTGCTCAAAACTCGTTTACTGCAACTCACTGTTTAGTGGCACCTGCACCAAAGACTTGAGCAAACTTAAAACAATACAATGTAACGCTCTGCGACCAGCACTAGACATTGGGAGGCGTGACCACATCACAGAGGCCAGAAAATCATCCTATTGGCTCCTGGTAAAGGATAGAATTACCTTCAAAATTCTCACCATCACACATCACTGTCTTTCTAACGACACCCCCTCACCCCACCTTGCACAAAAACTCAAAAGAGATGCTCCAACAAGACCCTTAAGAGCAGGCTACAAACATTGGCCCTCATTCCGAGGTTGGTGGTAGTCATGGCCCTATTTGCGCCATGACTGCCACCAATAACGGTACCGTGTCCGGTTTGGTGCAATGGGGACTTTCCGGTCTAGTCAGACCTTGGCGAACCGGTAAATCCCCATTCACCAAACCATTCCCCATAACCAATTGGAATTATGGATACCTCTTTTGGTTTTGTATGGTGTAATTGCCAAAATTGTGAACATATGCAACAGTGGGATCACTGTTACACGATAATCAATGCTTATACTGGAATTGTAAATAATGAGGTTTTCTATTATCTAATGAATATCTTCTTGTAAAAATGTATATTGCAATTGAATGTAAATTATTATTATCAATTATTCAACTAATCTAGAACATTGTTTAACTTTTTTTTAAAAGATTTAAAGTTCTGAATTGCATATAGCCCCTGAAGAAGAGAATAACTCTCGAAACGCGTTGGGCAATCCTGTTTGGACCAATAAATCCTGAACTAAAGATCAAGTCACAAGTTGTCTTTTGTGCTTAAGTGAATATCTATTCTACAACTGTCTCTATGTTTTAACTAGTTTAGGAAAAAAACACTTGCTTCAATCAACGCTAGGTTTAAGTATAATCAAAAACTATACCAAATACCTATATTAGATACTCTTTGAAAATTTTGGCTCCATAAGCCCCAGATAGTGTGCAGGGGACGGGAGTTCCCGAATAGGGAACTTACTCTGTTCTCATATTTCCTTCAACCTATATGCCAGGGTTGCTATTTTTCTCCCCCGCACCTTGACTTTAGATAACGTTACAGAAACATAACAAATAACTCACACAAAAGTCTAGATACATTTAGGTGTGCAAAGGTGTCCTTTTCTCCTTCAGACCAGGCATTAAGGAAGGGACCCGCTAAGGGACCTCGTAGTAGGGCGGTAAGGGATTACCGGCACCGGTCTCCTTACCGGTGCCCGGTATCCCTTACCGCCCTACTCGGAATGAGGGCCATTGTTTCTCCCCCCAGATTAATCCGCAAAAGAGCAGGAGGTTCCAGATTCCCCTCCTGGGGCACCACTCTCTGGTACAAGCTCCCTTCACACTTGTGAGATGAAACATCATACAATACTCACATTAAGACCTCCCCCTCCCAGGATGGCAGAAGAAGGGCCAAGAAAGAACAACCACAAGAGAAATGGTGGAAAAAGAAAGGAGCCACCATGTTGGAACATAGGTGATCCTCCTGTGCATACGGCCTGAGGTGGAAAACTGCAAAAAAGTCTGTATAACAAGTCCACTGCCACCGGCCATAACTATAGGGTTGTTACTGTAAATCAAAGGTTACAGGAGCAGAGAGAAGGGGGATACTAGGTATCCCCTCAGCACTTCACATAAGGTCGTATGTGCTGATCTCACAAAAGAAAAAGCTAGGAAGGATAACACGTATCCCTCTATCCTTAAAAACAGTAGTTCTTTAAAGAAAATAAAAGAATACAAAAAGGAGAACCTAAAGGGCTCCCAGCAACACTGCACACAGGGTGATGTGTGCTGCAAAAGTGTAACACAGATGCCTTTAAAATTTATGGAGAAAATCAATACTCCATAAAATGAAGTAAAACACACAGCACAGGGTTTCAATGATTAGAGCATTAAAAAATGAATTAGGGGCAAAAGCTCCTCTCATTCAGGAGAACAACAAGAAAGGTGCAAATGTCCAGCAAAAAGTGCTGAGGGTCTAACTATGAGAGGAGATTAAGCATAAAACTGGTAAATCTCCCTAACATCCGTCAGCTGTGCAGACCACCTGGGTTCTCTTCTCTTCCCGGTCATCCTTAACCTCTTCATGGAACGCTGCACTCACTCCTGGATGACCCCAACAGTGCAATACACCTGTAAGCAGATAATACTGATTTGTATTTAAATGTCAAGGGTCCACAAGATATCACTTGCATTCGGTCATGTCTTGAGAGCAAGTGCCTACTTTAAGCTTAAACCCATCAAGACTGAATGTGTACCACTGGGCCACCCCTCCAAGCAGAAACACACTCAAAGGTGGCTTGACGAAATACACTTGAACTGTTTCAACCCTCAACTCACCCACTCAGCAAAATCCTTAGGCTTAATTGTGGATAGCAATCCATCCGTCCAACAACACATCACGAAAAAAGCTCAAACGGCTTGGTGTCCGATCTCTCTCTATGCAAGATCAATGCCTTTTCCTTCCTACAGGACTGCCAAACAATGGTGCAGGCACCAGAGATCTTGCAGATCGACAGGAGTACTACTCTCTTACCAGGGGTTTACAGCTGCACATGTGGCTCTCCACTCAAAGCAGCCCACCAAACCGTGGCTCACCTCATCCCTGGCTCTACGAAATTTCACATCACTCCCACCTTTTGTGCAAATTGCACTTGCTCGTCATCCCAGCTAGGATCTGGTTCAAAACAATGTGACCCACCTACAAAGCAACCGCCGCAGGTATGCCGGCTTACCTGATGGGCAAAAAAAAAATAGTAGACAGCACGCCATCACCAGACTAGGAACTAGACTGGTTTACAAGGCAAAAACTCAGAAACAGTTCTTCTGATGATATGCTGAACTCCTCAGGAGCTCTATGCCAGAGTTAATTCGGTCAGCTCCAAGTCTCCATCAATTTAGGAAAGAACTTAAGATCTGCCTCTGCCAACAACACCTGTGTGTTACCTAGAAACATTATTTGCGTCTTGTCTGGGCCTCCTTTTAGCCAATTTGCCTCCATCATGTTCGCAACATTTGCCAATCAAGGGTCAGGGATTTCCAGGCAATCTCGAGCAGTGGTCGAAGTGAGCGGAGCGTTCAGGAGCGGTGCTCCTATACTTTTTTAAATTACGTTTTACAGCTCCTATACTTTTATTTTAAAAAGACACCATTCCGGAATGGTTTCGTTTTAAAATAAAAGTGTAAGAAGAAGTTGAAACTAGCACTTTCAATGCACTGCAATGAACGTTCCCTTAAGTGTTTGGAGGTTTGTATTGTGCGTGGGAGGAGCGTGATGAAAGGGTTTGTGGGGAGTGGGTGCAGGCCAGCAGGGAACACAGTTCCACTACTTCTTTTCGTACACTTCTTCGACCACTGATCTCGAGGCAGCCTGGGAATGAGACATAGATCTGGTTGTCAGTGTAATCCTTTCTCATATCAGAGGACTTTTTTCTTCTACCACCATCATCCTATTCCTTCATTGACAAAGTAATTTCCCTTTCATTATGAAATATGAATACAAAATAAACTGGCAGAAACCCATAAATGCTCTCATTATCACAGTCATGACAGCCAAGCCAGCATCCCACCAGTAATGATAAAGAACAAAGAACGCCCTTCTTTGGGAGGCATCTGAGAGTTTTACTGGAGCTGCTGTGCAATAGAAAATATAAGGGATAATTGCTAGCAGTGCATTAAGAAATTCACTACAATTTTTCTAAAGAGTGAAGAGCCGCCCACGCAGTGTTCAGAGACACTGCATGCACAAGGATTGCAATCAAATTGATAATCCAAGAAAAGGCAATTTCATGAAAACACAAAAAGGCATACAGACTATAGCACCACGACACGCTGTACATGAACTGGTTTAATTATTACAAGAAATGTTAAAGGCTGGAAGTAATCTGCCATTTCTCTTTTAAACTTTGCGAAGCAGTTATTCCATCAATTTATTTCTAAAAAGTAGCACAACCTTAACATGTTCATGAGATCTTTTATTTCAGATCGTTGCAGGTGCCCCTTTCAAAATAAATATCTTTTTTTGCTGTTGCTGTTTTGATGAGAGTGATTTCGGGCAAATAATGTAACTGCGTCACACGCGCTCAGTGCTCCCGCGCAAAAGCTCGTTGGACGGATTTGTGGGCTGATGCTGGAACACCGCCTCGTCGTTTGTCAACAAAGCCTGTCCTACAACGGAAGTCACAAGGTTATTTCGATGTTTGTCCATAAAATAGCACTACAGTACTATTGTAAAGCTCTAACTACCTTGTCCCTTCACCAAGTAAATGGGCAAATAATGATACCTATTATTAAAGCACTTAGAAGCGAAAGGAATATCATGTGAAGCGCCACATGATAAGTGATATTAATGAATGCATTCAGATTTCAGTTTTTTATGTGTATTCAACCACAGGCTTTTTTCTAGGAGGATTTTACATAGTAAGGGAAATTAGATGTCCCACAGACTGGGTATGGAGATGTACATAAAACGTAGCACAGATCAGAATAAGGTGAATAACATACATTTGCGACAGGTAAGCAGACGACAACTCCAGAAAGGGGTAAACAACAAATCTAATAAATCCAGAAAGGGAACAGAACAATTCCAGGGAAGGCAATGGAAATCCAGAAACAAAATAATGAAATCCCTGGAAGGAGCAGAAACAAACTCCAGAAGTAAAAAGCAACAGTTCCAAAGCTGTGAGAGGAGGACCTCAAAGTTCAGAGTCCAAAGATGGCCACAGATCTCAAATAAATGGAAAGGAGACAAAGGAGACAAAATCCGGAAAAGGGCATCACAAGAACTAGTGAATTACTACAAGATGATTGACAAGGAAGGATTGACAAAGTGTTAGCAAGGATTTTATGAATCCAGAGAAGGGGCACCAAAACCTAAAAAGGGAGAAAACTATATGCAATACTTAGGGTGTATGCAAATAGGGACAAATGTCAAGTCTAGAAAGGCGAGGAAAATGATACTGAGTCAGAAATAGCAGCACCCTCTCTGCTACTGAACTGTCTCTCAATTAAACATATTGGGCCTCATTACGGCTTTGGCGGTAGCCATGCATCTATTGGCGGCATGGCGTCCTCCAAAACCGGGTCCGGGTTCCCCGAATGGGGAATTACCGGGCCATTCCTAGTTAGGAGGGCCCAGTAATTCCTCCCTCAGGGAACCCGGGACCGGACCTGCCCCATTCGAGCCCCCATAGGGCTCAATGGGAATGGGTGCAGGGAGCTAACAACGGGCCGATTACGACCGGGCCGTTGTTAGCTCCCTGGTCCCCTCGCAGGACCCGGTAAGGATGCTTGGTTTTACCAGGCGTCCTTACCGGGGTCCCGCGAGGGGACCTCGTAATCAGGCGGAATGGGAATAACGGGTCCGCATCCATTAGCGGACCCCGTTAACCCATTCCGCCTGACTTGTAATGAGGCCCATTGTATACTTTCCCTTTAATTACCTTAGCATACGACAAAGAAATAAACACAAGATGCTAAAATAGATTCAGCAACTGTTTCAACATGGTGGCTGGGGTTATGTACACCAAGTAAGCAAAGTCACCTCTTTTATTTCCGCATATAACTTAACACAATACAAACTTAAAATAGCAGGAACTTCACTGCTCTATATGAAACACTGGCTGTGGTCCATACATCAATTTACTGCAAATTTATCTATGGTTAAGCCAAAACAATCTATACCCCTCAACGCACCCTCTTTTGGAGGGTATCACTCAACTCAGACACATTTTTCCACTCCCAACACACCACATGTCCTCCATAGATGGCAATGGAATCACCCATCCAGGAAAAGCTTTCCCAAGAGTCAAAACTGTATAACTTCCCATTGATTTCAATGTAATCACCCAACACACACCCACCAAACACACTTGATTTCACCTGCTATGGCTATTCAATAAGTTGAGAGCTATGACAATCTCATACTACGATGATCTATATCATGTAGCTATCTACCGCCGAGGTAGGAGCTGCATTTCATTCACTAACTCTTTCCTTACTTGCAGCTATCATCCAGCAATAAAAAAACCCTGCAAGAAAAAGACATTACTTTTCACTAATAAATAAAAAATGCAGCTAGGTAGGCAGATAGTAGGGGGTAGATCTCTCTCCTCTGAAGGTGCCTCCCTCTGGAATGGCCTCCCTGCCCCTCTCAAACTTGAGCCGGACCACCTGAAGTTCCGGAAGCATCCCAAAACGTTCCTCTTCTCAACTTTCTCTCTCTCCCTCCCCTGCTGACCGCCTGACCTACCTGTCTGCTGTACCGACTGGTTGCTTGGCTAAACTCAGAGTCTCACTGGGTCCCAGGCTCTTTCTTGATCAGTCACCTTTGCACTCCCTCCGGGCCTACCACGCACTTAGGGGCTGTAACTGTAACCCTCCAGTCCATTGTTGTCCTTGCACTACCCAGAGCCGCGCTACCCTGGCTGCACTTGTTTGTCTTGTCCTCCCTCTGTCTTCCCTCTCTTGTCTTGTCACGCCTAGAAACAATTTTGTACAGGCGCGCTATAAATGAATAATTATATCACATCATATCATATCATATATCATATATCATATCATATCTATAATCACCCTTAGAGCCACAATCTGGACTAAGGCATAAATACACACAAGTGAGGACATGGACAATAACATAAACCATCCCAGAAGATCTCAGTAAAATGGTAGGAAGGCTAAGCATGTTAAGGTCCAAAACAGATAAAACAGAGGACAAGAGCGTTCATTAACATGAGTACTACAAGCTAAGAACAAGGCTATTATAGACTTGAACTGTACATTTGAAACTATGGACTGGAGATAAGGTATGGGTGACTGAACTACAGACTGGAATTTAGGAAGCTACAAACTGAAACTATGGACTAGAATCAGAGAATCCTTGGACTGAAACTACAGATTGAAATCGAGTAAACTACAGACTAGAAGTAAACAATAGAATCAAGGAAACTATCAGATGAAACTCTAGACTGTAAGCATTGACTGAGGTGGAGTGCAAAGGGACTGCATACAGGGAGGAACCACACTAGAGACAGAGTGCAAAACGACTGCAAATATGCAAAAAGGACACCAGAACTAAAGTAGGTACCGACAAAAGAAGACAGCAGCAACACGGTTTAGCAGGAAACTAAGGTTCAAAGCAAGAAGGCCTGGAAACACATTCAACAAAAGAACCAAAAGCTCCTTGAGCCAGATGCTTAAATATTCTCCTCCAAGAAGACTCGCCTTGGGCTACAACTGGCTAACTGGATGCACCTGGGGCTTCACACCCATATTATTGTTCTTCTTCCCTCTCTGAACCTTGGAATGTGAAAGGAAAGCAGGGCCTTTGGACCTACCTCCTATGCTGGCCTCCTCGTTAAACAATTGTTGGGCCCGGTGTTCAACACACCCCTCAGTATCAGTAATGCCCACTTCACTGAAGAACCTTTCTCAGAGACATTCAAGACTGGTCCTATACAACATTTCTGAAAAAATGTACCCTAGACACAGAAGACCTGGACAACTAATGGCCCACCTGTTTCTCTGCAAAATTTTTGAAAAAGCCATCGCTACACAACTACTCACCAGAATCAAACAACATTTCTAAATGACTATCAGTTGGGGTTCCACCCCAAGTGTAGCATCAAAACCTCCACCATCCAGGTGGTGGATGATACCCCCAAATAATCGATAAGGGTGACTCATGCCTCCACGTCCTCCTTGACCCTCAGCTGCATTCGACACCATTGAAACCTGCATCCTCCTATCCTTATTCGACAGGAAGTGATTCTTTGGCACTGCCTTGAATTGGTTTACACCCTACCTCTCGGGCAGACACCAGGACTGGCAGACACCAGGACATCTAGATAAACACGCTCTATTCTATCCACATACCAGTCTCCTGCAGAGTCCCCAATGCTCCATCCTCTCACAGATCCATTTTAACCTTTGCATGGGGCATCTGGACACACTCCTCAAAGATCCCAATGTAGTCATCCACCGATACGCAGACAATACTTAGTTGTACATGAAAGTAAAATGCCTATAGGGCATCAGTCGCCTCTGCAATTACCTAGCTATCATTGATTCATGGATGTTCAACGCCTATCTCAAACCTAACCCATCCAAGACCAAATTCATCCTCATCGGTCCGCCTACTAAACAACAACCTGTTCAACAATAGCTCCATGATATGCGCCTAGAAGGATTTGATCCGAGGCTCTCATATTCAGCTAAATCATTAGGATTCACCATTGACAGCAGCATATCCTTCCAGAAACACGTAGCCAGGAAGGCCCAAACCACCTGGCTCCAAATCTCCACCCTTCGCAAAATGAAACCCTTCATGCCTCTGCAGGACTTCAGGACTGTGGCGCAGGTGCTTGTGGTCTCACACATCCATGGTGGAAATGCCCTCATGTTAGGACTCCCAGCCACTCACTTTGCTCCTCTAAAAGCAGTCCACCATGCTGCAGTATGTCTTATTACGGGTGCATGGAAATTCAACCGAATCACCCCCATCCTTCGTAAACTACAATGGCTTCCTCTCCAAACAAGAATACTGTTCAAGACTGCATGTATCATCTACAAATCAGTCATGAGTAACACTCCATCATACTTGGTGGCTAAGCTCCACATATCTGGCAGCACATGCTCTTCAGACAGCAAATCGGCCAACCAGCTTGAATCACAACTCGTCCGCAAAGAGAGGACCCACCAACAATCCTTCTCTTGCCGTGCACCCACCCTCTGGAGCTCCATCCCTATATTGGATTGTAATGCCCCCACAATTTTTAATTTCCAAATCTCTCAAAATGTGGCCTTTTCAACAATCTCTGACTGAGGACCAGTCCCAATGGACAGACGAGCACATACAATTAAATAAAAAATAAAAATAAAAAATTGCCACATAACACTATACAATCTTAAGGAGCCACTTTGACAGAGTCAAAGCATGAGCTATGGGGATAGCAGCAGTAGGATCTACACCAACACCAGGACATTCTTTAGATAGTGAAGATGTGCAGCTTTTATTCTGTTCCCTCAAAGCACTGATGGGTTAATGGCCAAAAATGCAAGAGGAGATGCCCACATGGTTCTCCACTAAATCGATTCAACTTGAGCTGAGGCAGCATTTCCTGAAGCCACTCCACAACAAAAACAAAGAGCCAGGGTCGGACTGGGGCATAAAATAGTCACAGGCACCAATGAAAAAGTGGGCCACAGTTGCAAATAGCAATTCATACCTTTTGCGACAGACAGTTTGAGCAGTACCCAAGGGGAAGGTTCTTGATAAAATGTAATTCGAATTGTGCATTGGAAAGAATATTTATTGAGTAACACAGGTCAAAACTACTATCCTACTTTTACCCAAAAAACTGGCCCACGCTTGCACTTTGTGTTTTTGGTTCCGGCATTGCCCTATTGCCATAAAGACCAGTCTTAGCGTGCATAGAACACTAGACATGAAAGTACCAAAAGGATGCAGTCCTCAGTTGGAAGACTGTGATAGCTGAGGCTCAGTGTTTAGCTGGTTATATCTGGAGTTTAAAGGGCACTCCATCAATAATAACATTAACCAATATCCTTGGGCAAATAATAAACACTTAAAAGGCATCTGCAGCAATGAATTTAGGGTTAGCCATAACTGCGGGATACTATCCTATGGTAGAAGGGATAATAATGCCAATTCAAAGGAGAATCTTTCATACTGGATGTTACAGGGGGATAGACTTTATTACTTAATGAACAGAAAAAGGAAACTCTAATTCGGAGATATAGTATCAGCCACATCTAAATATCCATCTCAAAAAGAACCAAAAGTGAAAAAGCAAGAAAAAGGAAATAAATTGACAGAGCCAGAACTACCTTCTCAAATCAAGGGAAAGGGGAAAATAGCATGTAATTAATATACCAACTCAAAAGCAAGTAGAAATAACTCCTCCCACAGGATTGGTTGTACAACAAAATGCCATTCATTTAGTTACAATTCACCTGGGGGAACAAGCAAAAGAGAGTGAGTCACGTTTTTGGCAAAATTTCATTTTTAAAACAGATATGCAAAAGGTTTGGGAGCCCCTCTAACCGAGAACGAACATGGCCAAATAACCTGTTCTCTGGGTAGGGTCCGACTTGGGAGGGTCTGCAACCACGTTTCAGCTCACTGTACCTTTCACAGAGGAAAAATATCCATCTGATCAGTCTGGTCCTACCCATTTGCGCGTTACAGCACTGAAGTACTAAGCAATTCTCCTCTGACCAAGAGTACCATCAGCCACCCCAGACACGTGTTTCTGCGTAGTCGGGCCTCATCAGTGAGGCGAAGCTGTACCTCTCTAAGAACAGTGAGCAAGGGGGCCACGTCTGCATTGCCCTGGGTAGCTTAGTGAACTGCTGTTGTGGGTGGGACAAAGACTGATATGCTAATGGATATTTCTCCTCTTTGAAGGATGCAGTGAGATAAATCGTGGTTGCAGACCCTCCTGAGTTGCAGAAATTCCATACACGACGTCCTGAGTTGACGAAATTCCATAGACCAGGGTATGTGACCCATGTTTATTCTCAATAGAGAGGCTCCCACACGCATTATACTCTATATTTAAAACAGTATGGTCTCTTGGCAGCTAAGGGGATGCCCCCCCACTTTACATAAGAGAAGGATCCTTAGGGAGGAACTGCTATTAATCCAGTTTTTTCAAAAGAGGTTGATGCACACTTAATAAATGCATATTCGGAATATTGGACTGTTCTAGGAGGTGTTCAACTATTCAAGAGCTATGTAGGTCACACATTTAATGTCGAGCATACCAAATACCATCGTACTCAACAGCTGGCACTCAGAAATAATACCCCATTAAAGCCTAAGCTATCCCTTATATAAAAGTGATAGACCAAGTGTTAGACCAAGGAATCATAATATTTGTATTTATTTGTTTATTGTGCATTTGTAAGGCGCTTATACTTCAGGCAAGTCAATACTATACACCAATTCTTCCATTAGGCAAACCTCATGGTGCTCACTATTTCGTCTTGGACTGCAGAATACTCAATGCACACACATGCACTGAGGCAGTTCAAAATCCTCACAGTTCTGGATTATTGAGTAACACTCAGAGGTGCAAATAAAAAGCTGTAACGACGTGGGTAACAATGTTTAACGCGCACATTGGATTGGGAGAGTTTCAAATACACTGCATTCACCTTCCAACGGGAAAAACGAATGTTTCAACCAAATTTTCCAGGCCTAAGAAAACAGATGAGGAACATTCTCAAGGCGAAAATAGACCCTATTGAGAGACATTCTAAATTATTATCAATATTTGAATGATATCTATTTTATAGATGATTTGAAAATCCACACAGAAAACGGTGACTTTAATCATAGGGAAATTGGCTTCAAAAGGTAACATGTTCAATGTCAATAAATAATAAATAGCCCGAGAAGATGTTACATTTTTAGGATTTTCATTGTCAGATGACGGGCGGGAGAGTGTTGCATAATTTCTAGTAAAATGTGCACACTTGCAGAGTTCTCTTGGCAATTCCAGCTCTACATACTCAGCTTCTTATGTCAGTTAAAGGCCAATTTAATAGTAAGAATGACTTAACCCAAACTTATCCCAAACACAATACTTAAGGCACATCCCCAACTTTGGGACAAAATATGGTATGGTCTGTTTATGGATATTATTAAAACAGGGTCAATTCCCTCGACTTGGAAGAAGGCAAATCCTATTCTGATTTTTAAAAAGGGAGTAAGAACAGACCCCAGAAATTATAGGTTGATCGCATTGACTAATGTGATTTTTAAAAGATATTTGCACTTTGTCTATTGGAAAAGCTAACTGAATGGGTTAAGCAGTTTCGTTTGATCCCTTACCAACAGACCGGATTTAGAAAAGAGGTGGGTTGCATCTACAATATCTGGTCATTGATATATCTTATTAGACCTACACTGGCGAATGTGGATACCAAATTATTCATATGCTATATAGATTACTCCATGGCGTTGGAATCAGTTTCCAGACCTCTATTATGGCAGGACATGTCTCACCTTGGTTGCAACCCAGAGCAATTAAGATCAGGTATAAAGCTTTATGAAGAAACTACTGTTGCTATTCGGTTGGATGCTGAAGGTAATATCTCGGAAGATATAGAAACCAACAGGGGGGTCAAACAGGGTTGCGTGTTGGTCCCCCTGTTGTATAATTCATTTCTTTTTTACAATCGTATTGTATAATTTATTTGTCTCCGATATGCAACAGTCTGAAAGAGAACAATAACGTCCCCCCGAAGTTGGGTAAGGATACAATTGCATGGATCTCTTATGCCAATGACACTTTGATACTAGACAGAATGGCCATAGGCCTACAGAGAAGTATTGATGCTCAGGAAAGATACCCCACGGCTACTAGTCTAACAATCAATGGCACACAAAACAAAAGTTATGGTAATTGGGAAGGCTGGGATGAGAGATATGAAATATAACTGGAAACGTAAGGAGCCCTGCTAAAGGTGGTACAGGAGTATACTTATCTCGGCTTACCCATCAGCCATAAGCATAAGGGGAGGTTATTGGAACCTTTATAGAAATTTAGATAATGAAGAAAGTAAGATTGAGTCAGGCGTTCATTCAATGTAAAGGAGGTTGTTGAATGGCGGGCTGATTAAATTATGTAGAACATGTACTGTTCCAGGCATAGTTTAGGGATTGGAATTGTGTCTGGAGAAGAAAGTGAGGTGGCATCATAGGACTGAAGGTAAGATATTGAGATATCTTTTAAATCTTTCTCCGTGTGAGCCTATAGAAGCCATCTGTTGTGAGCTTGGCTTGACATCAATAAGAACAGTGTGGAGGATGGCGCGAGGTTTGCTGTATTTAAAATTATTGAATATAGATGCAAATAGAGAATCCTTGTTAAAACACTCTGTGCACATGGCTAAGAATATAATGAGTAAGACTAGAGTGTTTAGACATTTTGAAGAAGTATGTGGGTTTTTCAAGAGTGTAGACCTGAAGGTAGAAGATACTTTTAATTTAACAGTTGTCACGAGAGAAACTAAACAAAAAGCTTGCCTGTGGGAAAGAGGCCAGTTGGTGGATAAGCTGCCAATAAAATCGAAGTTTAAAGAGTATTGGGCACAAAGATTTCAATTTCCTTTCCATTTCTCGTATCTCACTAAATTTCAAAACGTGGTGGTTAGAGATTTTATTATGTAAATGCGTCTCAATCAATTAGAAACATACACAATAGTTGGTACCTGCCAAGGCATCCTATATGGTCAGAGACTATGCAGGTTGTGTAAAGGTAGTGTCGAGACGATTCGACATATATTAATGAAATGCCTAAAGTTAAGAACAAAATATGAATTGAGTTACAATGCGTTTGTGAATAAAAGAGAAAATATTGGACGTGATCAGTTGTGGGGTGCTGTAGTCTGTGCAAACTCATTGGTCATCACCACAGCAGCATTTAATATCTGGAAAGCTTTTAAAGAGATTATAGAATGCTTTTTTACTTGATATTGGAATTTTAAGGTTTTAGAAATGTAATTGGTAGTGGTACCGGCTGTACATCTAATGATGAGTTGGCGATGGGATATATTGAATTTCAAAGAGTGATTCTTGTTTAAATAAGAAATTGATGTATGATTATTGCAGGGAATTTTCCCTAACTGTTTGTGTCTTCTACAATTTGTATGTATTTGTATCTATCTCATGTGTGTTTCTTATGTTTGTGTTTAAGGTTTATAATAAACCAAAATAATGACTTTGAACACCTTGACACCAAAACAAATGTCAAAGTCCCTAAAAGGTTATTGAAAAAACATTTTTGACTTTTCTAGTTTGCAAAATGTTTACGCATTTTTTTATTAGTAACAGCATATTTGATTTGCTGACTAACGACCACAATTCATGTGTTAAAATCACCCAGCTTGTGCACATCCTTAGAGAAAACATCAAATTATGATGCAGATTAGTGAAAAATTGTGATCCTGAATTGTTACACAGACCCTTGCCAAAAGATGACACAAAAGCAAACAACGACAAATAATGACCACATTTACATCAATGTATCTGACATTATAACATATGTTTCTCAGATGTAGCTTGAGAAAGCATGCCTAAAATCAATACCCTAGCGGAAACGGTACAACCTGTTAAAATGTTACTCTTATGCGCTTAACCCTGTTATTTTATATGCATTGTATCACCCACTGTAAGTGACCACTGTTTTGCTGTGTTAGCCTGTGTCAGGCATTGTAACTAAGTTTCGAGTCCTCTTGTACTGCTGCGCCCAGATGCCCACGGGCTCGGAGCGCATTACCAAATAAATAAACAAACAAACAAACAAACAAATACAGTCTAGTCTCTACATGGCCATTTCAATCATTCAAAGAAGATTTATTACATACAGTGTAAATACAACTATTTTGAAAAACATTGTGATGAAATCTGTTATTGCTAGTGCCAATTTACGTTTTGGCCAATGGTGTCCTCAATTTCAATGACCAGACCTTCTTCAGGGTGACTAAAGTCGGTAAATTGAATTTGCTTTCAGTGGCTCTGAGTGTGTGGCTTAATTCAGTTAAATATAAGAATCTTGTAGCCGATCATATCCTTGGGTATTTCTCCCGGCAATCTTCCAGACCATCATTTTTTAGCCTGCCATGTCATTACTAAAGTGGGCGTGCCCCACCCAAATAGGGACAGTCCAGATCAAACTACTAGTTCACAGCCCTTCCGCTCTAGACCACAAGCAACCCCAGGCATGGTTCAGCATCATAAATCCTCATCAGTGAGGTGTAGGTTAGGTCTCTAGGCACAACAAGCTCAGAACCCATGTTTGGGCATGTCGGTTTTGTGAAATATTTTGTAGTTTTGTGTATGTGTTTTGCTTTGTTTTGTCCATCTGATCCTGCTGTGCATTTATGGTGGCCCTACTACATGTTGCCTTGTGACATGCTGGTTATGGACAATAATCTTGCACACTTCATAGAATATTTTTCATTTGGTTTTGTCTTTCTGACCCTACTGCACATGGATGATAGCCCTACCAAACTGTGTTAGGTGTATATGATCATCCTGTGCCTTTTGCAGGCTATTTTTCATTCTCTGGTACATTTTTCATTTTGTTTTGTTCCTCAGATCCTACTGCCCATAACTGACTGTGTGTGGGAGTGTGTGTGCGTGGTTGTGTGTGGCACGTAATATACTCTCTTATTTCGGACATGCTACCGTTGTGGTGCTGTTATTCTTGTTTACATCATTATTTGTCTGCCATGCTAGGTTATGCCATGTTTTTCATATGTGGCTGTTCCTTGCTAAGCTGTGCTATCTTTGCTATACATGCTTTGCTTTAAAAATGCTATGCTTTCTTACCTTAAACTGCTTGGATGTGTTGTGCAAATGGGTTCTGTTATGATCTATGTGCTTTGTTTTCGAATGCATCTGTGCCAGAAATGTGAATTGAAATTGTGCTTTTATGTACACCTTTCTTTTGCTTTGGGGGGTGTTCTCCGGTAAGAAGTGGTTCAAGTGCAAAAGAAAAAGTAGTGGAGCTGTGCAGTAGCAGAGGCAACTTTTGGTGGGGCGGGGGGGGCAGATAAAAGGGCACCAGCAGGAGGCTGAGGGGTGCACTCGGCATGTACTGGGAACTTGCAGGGGGTGGGAGCTTGGGGGATAGTTCTGAAACTGCAGCTGTGGACTTTGCAGGAAAAAAGTGTTATATGAGGCTCAGTAGCAGAGTGTGTCAAGTTCAGACAGCAAGGTCTTTTTGGAGTTTGCTGTTTGCTTTTCACTTAGTTACAACTACCAGTCTGCAACTACATCATAACACACAAAGTTATAGACTAGAGGTTGCATGTAAGTGAAAGGCCGGACCTTTTGACCAATTTGGGGCTTGAGGCGTGATTTCAGGTGTTCAGGATATATAAATATTTATAATATAAAGCAAGAATTGCTCCAGCTGTAGTAGCTGGTCAAAAATAAATATGATCATTTTAGGTTCAATGTCTTGTAGTCTGGTTCTTTCAATGTTCTATTCAGTCAGAGGGGCTCGGGTTCACCCAGCACTCTTTTTAAAGAAATAATGGCACTTGCCCAAGGACACATAGGGATTCAAATGACAAAGCTGGGATTCTGACTGACCACTTAAAAATCAGAAATGTAACCAGTTGAACAAGCCTCCTATTGAATGCCAGTTTTTTAGTAAGTTGAATTAAGCAAATGCCGACCATTTATCCCTGACCATTAAGTCCATAAACCCCTCTCCCTTCTATAGGGAGGTGGGTGTCTGTTACACCCCGCAGTTTAGTGAAGTATGTGCAGTCACAGATTTCCTTCACTGTTGCCCTTTTGGCCTTTTGCCCTCTACATACCACTCTCTTTCTTATTTAATGTTAAAGTCTGCCTGAGGACTACTATTTTCTAGCCAAGAAAGAATCCGACCCAGCAGTTAGGGGATCATTCCTGTAACATTTCGCAGAGCATCAAATGCACATCACTCCCCTTTATGGGAGAGGTGCAAGACAACGCGACAGCTGTTTTAGTGCTTATGGAACACTTTTCCCCAGTAGAACATAACACTGAGGATTCTCAGTTCACCATACACAAAGTCAACTTATGGTGTTGCCTGTGCATCTTTGTGTCCTGGCAAGGTTGTGTGGCATGGATTGCCTAAAATGAATGGAGGTCATTCATGGATGTCGTTCAAAAGGCTAAGAAAACAGATTGTGAGAATTCTTCCACTTAAGACATCTTGTACATGGCCAGATCCTATGGGCCGACTGATGCATGGGCTGGAAGAATGAAAGCTTCATTGTAGAATAGAGACCGAGAAACAGTGTACAGGTCCAGTGGGGGAAGCCCCGACCCATGGCAGCTGATGAAGCCTCATATTGAGAGTCTATGAGCAACTGAATCGAATATGACTTAAAGGAATGAGTGTGGTAATGTGTAGGAGGCCTCCCACGCCAAGGCCTGCACATGCCTTAATTGTAAGAAAAATCATTTTGTTACAACTGCAGGTCGGGGGATCGTGTATTCAGCACAACATTGAGAAGGTTTGGGAAGACATCTGAATGAGCCCAACCAAAGCATTCATGTCACTTGCCCTGAACCTCTTTGCCACTCCACCTTTTGATTCCTGCCTTCTATGGTGATAGAAGTCACTTACCTCATGTCTGCCTCCGTTTCCATTCATGCAAAGCCTTTTCCATTGATTTTAAAGTTTGAGATGTTTCGAATTATCTGGGAATATGAATAAAACATGTAAACAATATCTATTTCGAATGGATTGTGTCCTCCCACATATTCCTCATCTTGTGATAAATCGTTATCTCCAGCTTCGCTGCTTCGGAAAAAAACAATCTCGGTAGAGGGCGCTGTGCTCGAGGTCGTGGCGTCGATTGTCCCTCGACGTACTCCGTACTCTGTCGATGTCACCGATGGTATAAATAGCTCGAGCCGCGCCCGTTGCTTCAGTTCCGTTTTTCCGATCGCTTCGCAATCGAGAACGGTGCGCTTCTATTTTCTGTAAAGAAAATGTCATCATCCTCGACACCTTCGACATCCAGAACTGGGTTTAAAAAGTGTGCAGATTGTGGATCTAAGATGTCGATCACCGATCCCCACCGGATTTGTCTCTGGTGTCTCGGTTCCATTCACTGAACCGACGACTGCAGGTCCTGCCAATCGATGACCGAAAAAGCTCTTCGTGAGAGGAGAGGTAAACTGTCGGTGGGGAGGGAGGCCTCAAAAAAGGTTTCGTCAAAAAGACACAAGAAAGCGACTGATTCTAAGGAATCGGATCGCCATAAGCACTCGAAGAGATCTCGATCTCGGGGTAGATTGAGACACTCTTCGTCATCATCGAAAAAAATGAAGAGGCGACATAGATCTCCCTCATCATCTTCTTCTTCAGAGTCGACCGAAGAAATTTGTTGTCCGACTAAATCGGATTCTCCCATTAAGTGGGAAGAATTCCGCTAAAAGATGATGGAGGTTTTCGAGAATGCAGCCTCAAGCCCCTCGAAAGAACCTCGAAAAAGCCATACCCCTAAAGTCGCTCCATTGGACGACAAAGGGAAGTCCAAGGCTACTATGGCCAAGACCAGTAGCGTCGAGGAATACAAAAAACCTCGAGTCGACATAAAACCGTCAAAGAATCTTCGAGAGTCGAACACCTCTCCAGTGCCGGCCAAGAAACACAAGTCGTCGAAGACTTCGACAACTTCGTCGACGCCCTCGACGTCGATAATTTCGACGCCAAAGCCAAATGCGTCATCAACGCCATTATCGAAGTCGTCTTCGAAAACTTTGAAGACTTCGAAGACACCCTCGAAAACTTCGAGGGATTTGCCATTTCCTTCGAATCAGATGAAAGGAGATTCACTCCTTTGCCCAGATTAGACTTTTTCAAATCTATGTCAGCAATCTATGAAGAGACTGCTTCAGAAGAAGAAGAGGTTACTCCTTTGGGAGTTACTTATGGTACTATGGTACAAGACAAGTTCCTGAGGAACTTATTGACCAGGAATATAGAATGAGAGACCTGAGTGATACTCTACATTCTGCTAGTGGAGTTGACACATCCCCAGAATTAATGTTCGCCAAACCTGATCCTGCAGAGCATGCAGATGCTGCGTACAGGGGTCTTATGACCAGGGTAGTTAAATACATGGGTTGGGGTAATACTTCACCCATTTTTTAACAAGATGACATGACGGATATTATCGTCAAGGGACCTCAGAAAGATCCTGTTCTCCCTTTTCACAGGGCCCTTCAAAGGACTGTGGAAAAAACTGGGAGAAACCAGAAACTATTGCTGCTGCAAATAGCACTTTTCCAAGAAAATATAGAGCAGCTGGAACGGATCCTGAATATTTGAATAAACATCCAACTCCAGAGAGTTTAGTCATTCAGGCAGCATCTACTTCAAAACAAACTGCTTATCCAACTATCCCTCCAGATAGAGAGGATAAAAAAATTGATGCCTGGGAACGTAAAGTTTTGATGTCTGGCGGTATGGCACTTAAATCGGCAAATGTCACCTGTACCCTAGCCAGGTTTACCCATACCCTGTGGGACTGTATTTCGGCGGCGGCTGATCATATTCCGGAAGGTGAGGAATATAGTCAAAGACGGGAAGGAGGCAATGGGGGAATGTCTCCAGTCTGGACTGGATACTGCTGATACTATCAGCAGATCCATGGCTGCAAGCGTTGTGCTATGCAGATTTGCGTGGTTGAGGAAGTCGGGATTTGCACCGTACGTGCAAGCTAGACTCCTCAACATGCCCTTTGATGGCTCGAGGCTCTTTGGCAGAAAGGCTGATGAAAGCCTAGAAAAACTTCAGACCTCGAAAGCGGCAGCTAAATCACTTAGCGCCTCTTTGCACCAGCCTCTAAAACCCTATTCCGGCTCATCTTCCTGGAGGGGTCGTTCTTTTCGATACTACTCCTCTTTTGGTAGAGGAAGAGGACAGGCTTCTCAAACGGGCAAAAGAAACTTCCCTCGTGGAGCACGAGGAAGAGGTGCAAAATCAGCCTCAGGAGTGGCATCTGTACCCTCAGCCACTCCTGCAGCCGCCTCCAAATCCCTCTGAGACCTTGTTACACAAAACACCAATGGGAGGCAGGATCTCTCAACATCTGAAGGAATGGCGAGGCATTACCTCAGATGCTTGGGCACTGGAAACAGTATCCCATGGTTACTGTCTCCCCTTTCTAAAAAGGCCTCAGAATCATCCACCGGGAGCCAACTCTGCCAAAATTCCGGATCCGCTCCTGTTGCAGGACATTTTAACCCTGCTAGAGAAAGGTGCCATAGAACTGGTACCTGTAGCAGAGAGGAACAGGGGTTGGTACTCCCCATATTTTCTCATCCCAAAAAAGGACAGAGGACTGAGACCCATCTTGGACTTGAGAAACTTGAACAAGTTCCTCAGGAAGGACAAGTTCAAGATGGTGACTCTTTCTCAGATCCTTCAGGCTCTCCAACTCAAATATTGGTTGGTATCATTGGACCTTCAGGATGCTTACTTTCATGTGCCAATCCATCCAAAGCACAGAAAGTACCTGAGGTTCGCGATTGGCAATTCTCATTATCAGTTTCGAGTTCTGCCATTCGGGTTGACCTCCGCCCCGAGGGTTTTCACCAAACTGTTGGCGGTTGTGGCAGCAAGTCTGAGGAGAGGAGGTATTCACATATATCCCTACCTGGATGACTGGTTGATCAGAACAAGTTCTCCAGAACAAGCTCAGGAACATCTTTCGATCACCTGCCACTTCCTCCACAAACTGGGCTTCTCCCTCAATTTCAAGAAGTCCCACATGATACCATCCCAGAAGCTCCAGTTTATCGGAGCAGTCTTGGAGACTTCATCGGGAAAAGCCTCGCCTCTCGAAGTGAGAGCTCTCCACATCCAGCAGATGGTAACGAAGTTTCAGAATGCCCAACATCTACCGGCCTTCGATTTTCTCAGGTAGTTCGGCCTCATGGCATCCTGCATTTTCCTAGTACCAGAGGCCAGGTTGAGAATGAGATCCCTTCAATGGGCGCTCAGAATTCAGTGGTCCCAGTTCTCGGGGAATATGTCAGATCTTCTGCAAGTACCGAGCGCAGTTGCTCAGGATCTTCTATGGTGGGCTTGCAACAACAACCTTCTCAAGGGAGAGTCTTTTTGGCAACCATGGCCGGAGATAACGGTAGTGACGGACGCCTCACTCACGGGGTGGGGAGCACACACCAATGATCTGACAATAAGCGGTCGTTTGTCTCCATCGGAGTCCAAACTACACATCAACCTATTAGAGCTGAGGGCAATCGGATTAGCTCTGAAGGCCTTTCTGCCCTCTGTACAGGGAAAGAATGTCCTGATAATGACGGACAATACAGTGGCCATGTACTATCTCAACAAGAGGGGAGGTGTAGGGTCACTGCCACTGTGCAGAGAGGCAATGCAGCTCTGGTCCTGGGCAATACGAGAAGGAATCTCTCTGTCGGCAATTCACCTAGCCGGAGAGAAGAACACGGAGGCAGATGCTCTGAGCAGGCAGAGCACGGTCTCTCACGAGTGGGAGCTGGCTCGGGAAGTCCTTCTGGAGATCTTCGCCCTTTGGGGAACCCCTCAAGTGGATCTGTTCGCCACCGCGATCAACCGGAAGTGCGATCAGTACTGCTCAAGGGAATTTCCTCAAAGAGAAGCTCTGGGAGACGCATTCGTGGTGGAGTGGAAGTTTCCACTGCTGTACGCATTTCCCCCAGTCCCTGTGACTCCTCAAGTAATCAGGAGGTTGAGAAAGTTCAGGAAAACCATGATCCTAATTGCCCCGGATTGGGCCAGGAGAACGTGGTACCCGGACCTTCTAGACATGTCCATCTGCCCTCCAATACGTCTTCCGCAAAGAGAGGATCTTCTCTCGTAAGAGGAAGGTTGGGTTCTCCATCCAGAGGTCAAGACACTCAACCTTCACGCATGGTTTCTGAGAGGTTGAGATACAAGGATTGGGATCTTCCGGATGACGTAATGGAAATCTTGCTTTCGGCCAGAAGACCAGCAACAAAGTCTTTGTACCGATGTCGCTGGAATAGGTTTAGTAACTGGTGCAAAGACAAGGATGTGGACCCTTTTCAGTGTGGCACCCCAATGGTGCTTTCCTTTCTGCTACATCTAGCTAATCTGGGGCTCCAGGTAGGAACAATCAAAGGATACCTTGCTGCGCTGTCCATTTTCAAGCTCTCCTCGGAAGAGGTTTCATATTTCAAAATACCATTAATAATTCAATTCTTAAAGGGGCTCACTAATGTATACCCTCCAGTACCTTTTCATGTACCAACCTGGGACTTAAATTTAGTATTAAAATTCTTGACTTGCATACCTTTTGAGCCTCTGCACTCATGTCCATTGAGGCTTTTGACTCTAAAAACTGTCCTCCTTGTGGCCCTATCATCAGCCCGCAGGGTTAGCAAACTTCAGGCTCTCTCATGCAAACCACCATATACTATTATTTATAAAGATAAGGTAGTCCTTAAAGTTAAACCTTCGTTTTTGCCAAAAGTAGTCTCGGACTTCCATTTGTCACAAAAAATAGTACTAGCTACTTTTTATCCTCCTCATCTGGGCAGAGGAGAGATTACACAGATTAGATCCCAAGAGGGCTCTTAGTTTTTACATCTCTAGGATGGCTAAATTGAGACAAGATGACCAATTGTTTGTGGGTTATACTGGTCAAAAATTAGGCTTATCTGTAACAAAACAGACCATTTCCCGCTGGATCATATTAGCCATAGTTGAATGCTACAGATTAGCGGGAAAAGAACCATCAGATGGGCTTCGTGCCCATTCTACAAGGGGAATGGCTACCTCTGCGGCTCTAAAGAGGGGAGTCCCGGCAGCAGACATTTGTGCAGCTGCAACCTGGAAAACAATGCATGCTTTTGTTAAACATTATTGTTTGGACACTGCCTCCTCTAACGAGGGTTTATTTGCAAAGGCAGTTCTGCATTCTGTCCACGAAAACTGAAATTGGTACTCCCACCTCCAAAAATTGATACTGCTATGGGAGCCTATCACAAGATGAGGAATACGTGGGAGGACACAATCCATTCGAAGAACAAGTTACTTACCAACTGTAACGTTCTTTCAACTGGATGTTCCTCTCACGTATTCCTCATCGACCCTCCCATCCTACCCCACAGTACAGGTTACGTTTTCTTACACTTTCCTCTCACGAAGAATGTATCGGTCATGGGACACGCCTGGGTGTTCCTCCTATATGTTTCATCGAAAAAACAGAACTGAAGCAACGGGCACGGCTCGAGCTATTTATACCATCGGTGACGTCGACAGAGTACGGAGTACGTCGAGGGACAATCGACGCCACGACCTCGAGCACAGCGCCCTCTGCCGAGAATTATTTTTTCCGAAGCAGCGAAGCTGGAGATAACGATTTATCACAAGATGAGGAATACGTGGGAGGAACATCCAGTCGAAAGAACGTTACAGTTGGTAAGTAACTTGTTCTTCTTTATGATTTTGAGTAAGGGGGAGGGCATTTGCCATGTTTGTATAAAGGAGCACACACCAAACGAACTTCTAGAGCAAACATTTAATATTGCAATAGCTAAATCATAAATATATAACTGGTTAGCACAGCGGCAATGTGTTTGACTTTTTTTTAATTTGTTTATAATTGTACAACTATTTTTACTAAATTTGAAGTAGGTCCATTAATTTCCTTATTCCCATTTCCTTGGGGCCGCAGCCTCATCCTTCCTTTTCTTAGTCCAGCCCCAAATGCTTGAAGAATAGTGCTACTCCGGACACCCATCTCGTGTTTGTACCATTAATCAGTGCTTGCCAACAGGTTTCTTCATCCAGGGTCAAAGAAGCCTTTAAGATTTTCCCAAGGTAAGTCTCTCTTAATAATCACGTACCAGAACAGAAAAGTAGAAGGTGCCTGCTTGTTTCCACCTCATTTTCGTCATTACAAAATTGACATTTATTTGTTACCGATTGCTTTCTTGTGGCCAGAACTTCGTTGGTTTTTATCTGATTCAATCTGACTCTCAGAAACAAGCTTCTTAATGATTTGTCTGGATATTTCTTTAGGTAATCTCGTACCTCATTTACCTTCATTGGTCTTGTTGGTATATCTTTGGTCATTTTATATTCTGCTGCAGCTTCGAGAGTCGTCCAGTCTCTTTCTATTAGCTTCTTAATTACCTTAGTCAGATTTGATACCAGGTTTTCCTCAGATGTATCTAGGTCTTTCAAGAGACTGTTATTAGTTAATGCCCAGTCCCTCATCATATGATTTTTGCCTTTTTCTATTTCTGCTTTAACGGTATTCATTATTGGAGATCTTGATTCAGAGATAATCTTCCTGTAAAGCATCAGTGTATTTCTAGGCACAATTGTTACATGTGTGTTTGGCTTTTACTTGCTGGCTCTGTAGCCACCCAGTGTGGCCAGCACAAGTGCTGAATCGAATCTCGGGAGGTAGACCTGCAAGAATCACATGAATCACATGATCTGATGGAGTCTACGAGGAGATGTTTACTCTCGCCTCCTCTCTGCTCTAACTGTAGTGGTAAAGAGTTATACCGGCTCATTACATGTTTGCCGGTCTGGAAGTAAAGTGCCGGTCACAACGTATACCAGCACCTTTTGGACTGGCAAACTACAAGTCTGCCGGTAGGGGCTCTGATTTACCAGCAGGCCAGACCTGCTGGTAGATCAGGCCCCTACCAGCAGAAAAAATGCCTGAATCACCGGCACCCTTACTAACGGTGCCAGTGATTCAGGCAACCCCATCCCATGGAGTCCCATAGATGTCCATGCAATGGGGAGTAACTGGCGTCTCAGCTGCCTGTAATATCCTAGTAACACCAGGATATAGGGTGGCCTAGACGGTACAGTAGTTCCCTGGTATCCTGCTCAAATTACCAGCGGGATACCGGGGAACTCATAATGAGCCCCTGTAGTCTTTACTTAGGACCGCATGATGTTGTATTCAGCACCATGCTAGAGCAAAGACTTAATACAGTCTGTACAGCTCGTATTTGAATGGCCAAGTCTCTGGATTTCAATTCACTTTAGTTTGGAAAAACCTCCCCTCACACAGCCCCAGTGCTGGTGGGTGCAGGCCTTGAGGGCACTATGTGACAGATGGGCTGGCTTTGGGGCTTCCCCACTGGATCCGCCTCGCTTTCCCTAGGGCCCAAGCACGCTCACATCCAAAACCACAAGGATGAATTTGATTTGCTCCGAAAACCACTCTACCAGACAGTACCACCTCGCGAACAGCGTAACTCGTCTGAACATAATTGAAAGAAGACCTATGACAGTTGTGACTGCTGCAAGTCTCCCCTAATGGTGTTTCATGTTTGGGTATATGATAAACTTATTTGAGCTTGGATTCTAGAATGGCTTCTGAAGAAGAAGCAGCTTAAGGACGCAGCTCCTGTCCTCCACCCTGGCAATCATCTGAAACCTGATTGAAAATGTCAAGCAAGAAGAAAAATTAGACAGTAGATAACCCTCTTGCTAAAAAATCTAAACAGATTACTGAGGAACATGAAGAGGGCATTCCTAGCATTGCAGACATCTTTAAGCTACTGAAACAGGTGGCCAATGATATGGGTGAGGTAAAAGCAACACTGAATGATCTGTCTGGAAAGTTAGTGGTCTGGAGACTCGCCTGATGGATGTTGAAACTAGAAGATCAGGTCATGAATGAGAAACCTAAGGAAGCTACAGGGCATATCGGGAATTACAGGAGAAGATGTCCAGATGCAGTTAGCAAATATGAATTTGGAAATGCAGGCCAGAAGTAATAACATTCACCAGATTGGCATCCCTGAGATACCGGATTCAAATCTGTCTGCTGTGGTCATAGAGGTACTACAAGAAAGTTTGCCTGAGAGTAATGTTCATTTAAATGACCTGCATGTTTCCTTCAGAGCTGGCAGGTAAAATGATGGTAAAACAAGACAAATAATTGTGAAATTTGTGAAAACCTCCGTCAAGGAAAAGGTGTTACAGATTGCGAGGCAAAAGGAAACTCTTAACATGGCATGGAATTCCATTTCATATTTATCCTGATTTCCCAAAGGATGTGGCGATAAAAAGGAAAGCATTTATGGAGGCAAAACGCTTGTCTATAGAACGTGGATTCAAAAATACATTGATGAAACCTGCGGTTTTAAAATTATTTTTACCGGATGGGATAAAGCTCACTGACAATCCTGAACAAGCTTGTGTTTGGATCAGAAATGTTCCTTGTCAAAAAGCGTCTTGAGGAGTTTTTCTTCATCTTCCAATGTTTACCTCATGGTTAACTATTAACTATTATCTTAACGTATGCTTTTGTTACGTTAATTTTAACTCATTTGACTTTTTGAAACAGGTGGCTTTTATTGTTGTTTTAAAATAATATGTTGTGTTTTGTTTTGTTTTCATAATTATATAGTGCTTAAAAATTTATTTTAATTCAATAATTATTTCATTACCGTTTAACGGGTGCTGCGCGAGGTAATTCAAATGTTTACTTTTATTTGCCTCATTGCTTCAATAGATGTGGGCTTAGAGTAAGGAACTTGACATATTAAGTGTAAATGTGCCCACGTTGCGTGCAACGTTTGATAAGTTTAGGAAGTGTTAATTTATTATTAGGCGGAGTCTGTAGCTGGCTACGTTGCAGGATTACTGCACAACAAGAGCTCCGAGACGTTTGGGGAGACAGAGAGGGATTGGTTATTGACATCAGTATTTCCGAGGGGGTCTGCACGCTGCAGCGCACGTGGAGGCTGGATGCCAGTGATGGTAGGCCGCGCGGCCTGTGTCGCAGGTCCTGCGGGAGCTAAAGAAACACGCTGCACATGATGCGTTAGTCTGCCTGGAACTGCCTCCCATACTCGGGGGCGGGGCTTTTATTAGCGCGCCCTGCGTCACGGCGTAGCGGGACGCAGGGCAGATGCAACATTCCTCCTTTATTTCAAACAAAACAACAACAACACAAATGCTATAATTTCAACTCACAACAACTTCCCAAATGTCAAAATCCACACGGTCCTTACTGCTCACAATCTACAGGGGCTGACTACCACACATAGTCATTGAGCCGGGCGGGCGGTTTCGTAGCAGTTTTCAGACCATACCGCCCTACTCGGGGGCTAACCCCCGCTGTCCATTGGGTGGCTCACCTTCACTGTCTGGATCCCCCAGGTCCGGCTCGCTCCACTGTTCCCACATTCTGTCACCCGCTCCTGCCTCGTCCTGGATGGGTGCGGGCTCTTCTTTGCTGGGCTGAGCTTCTTCGTCTTCCTGGTGGCACTTGCCATCGATCCACAGATTCCGTGGCACCGCCTTGAACCACGATGCATTTCTCGTCACCTGGCGGCGTCCTCTCGTCACAGTCACCATGGTTCCTTGCCTGCCACTGACGTTCCATGGGAGCTTGTCGTATCTGGTGTCCAGTTTCGACTTCGTTGGATTTCGCAGCATGATCAATTGGTCACCCACCTGGTGATCGGATGGCCTCGCCCTCCTCTTGTCGCTCATGTGGGTGTTGGCACTCCTTCTCCTCCTTTCTGTGCGCTCCTCATTGACCTCGTCCGGGGTCCTGCTAGGATAATGCGGAATCGAGGAGTTGATAACCGTTCCAAACATGAGGTCCGCAGGTGGTATGCCCGTCGTGCTGTGGGGGGTGACCCGGTAGTTCCGTAGGAACCGGTAAAGGTCAATCTTCCATGGGCTGGCATTCGCCCTCGCCACTCTGAACACTTTGTTTATGGTCCTCATGAATCGTTCTACATCGTCGTTTGCCTGGGGTCACCTCGGCATGATGTGATGGTACTTTACATTCAGGTCGTGCAGATACTGTTTGAATTCCTCCCCCGTGAAGGGGGGACCATTGTCGCTCTTGATGGTGGTTGGCAAACCATGAGTTGCAAACATCTTCTCCATGGCAGGGATGACCACCTCTGCTGCTGTGGATTCAACTATTTCGACCTCAGGGTAGCGGGAGTGGTCGTCAATGGCTACCAGGAGGTGGAGGCCTTCCCGTAGCTTGCAGAAATCGATGCTAATGGCCTCCCACCGGGCGCGGCCACGTTCTGCTGACTGAATGGGTTCTGGTTCCGGTGGGGCCCCAGTTATCTGGCAGGGTAGGCACGTGCTTATCAGTGTCTCAACCCGGTCATCGATCTGTGGGAACCATACCCTGTGCCTGATCCAAGCTTTTGTCCGTGCCATCCCTTGATGTCCTTCGTGGGCCAGTGCCACTATCCTGTCTTGTATGCTCAATGGGATGACGATACGATTGCCTCTCAGCAGCAGTCCGCTCTCGGTGATTGACAAATCTTGTCTGACGGTGAACATCCCGGACAGAAACCCCTTCGCTTCCACTGTTCTGTTGTGGGTGTGCTTCATGATGTCTCCCAGTCGCCTGAAATGATGGCATCCTTCACTAGGTCGCAGCAAGGGTCTCTGTGGGTCTCCGACTCAATATCCTCGATGCTGACAGCCTTTGGCCTCATGGTGCGCACCACCTGGCATATGTGCTCCTCGGTCTCTTCGGCCACTTGGACTTCTTGTGAGGTTGCCGCTCGAGGATGCCTTGAGAGGAAATCTGTCGGGTTTCCACTACCCGGCTGGTAGACCAGTTCAAAAATGTACTGCTGGAGGTGCAGCAGCCATTTGGTGATCATTGCCGGTGGGTGTGACGACGTACCCATGAATATGGGTAGTAGGGGTTTGTGATCAGTGATCGTCGTGAATCTGCGTCCATATAGGTAAAGATGAAAATGACGACACCCCCACAGCACGGCGATGGCCTCCTTCTCAATGTGGGATTACCTCTGTTCTGTCGCTGTGAGGGCTCTTGATGTGTACGCGATGGGCCTCTTTTCTCCCTCTTTAGTGACTTGCATCAGGATGGCTCCTAGCCCTACGGGGCTCGCATCCACAAACAGTTCTGTGGGGAGCTCGGTGTTATAGTACGCCATTTTCGTGTCGACGGACAGGGATTCCTTGATGTTTTCGAAGGCCTCCTGGCACTCCTGCCCCCATTCCCATTTGGCGTTTAGTTTGGTTAGTTCGCGTAGGGGCTCCGAAAGAGTGGCCAGGTTTCGGATGAACCTACCGCAGTAAGTGGCCATGCCCAGGAAACTGCGTACTTCGGTGGGAGTCATTGGCGGGCTTGCAGCTTGAATGTCTGCAACTTTCTGGGGGTCAGGGGAGATGCCTGTACTGTCGAATTTGTACCCAAAAAATGTGATTTCAGATCTGAGGAATTCACACTTTTCCGTGTGTATGGTTAATCCAGCGTGTTCTAGCCTGCCCAGTAGGGTCTGGAGCCTCTTGAGATGTTCTTCCCTGTCAGGAGCGTGAATCAGGATATCGTCGCTCACGTTGAGGACACCGGGTATGCCCCTGATGACTTCTTGAATGGTTTGTTGAAACACTTCGGCCGCTGACAATATCCCGAAGCTCAGGCGTTTGTACCTTCGCAGCCCTAGATGTGTTGAGAAAGTCGTAATGTAGCGAGAGTCCCTGTGAAGCTTGAGCTGGTGGTACCCCGCCTTCAGATCCACTTTGGAGAACACACACGATCCCGTAAGGTCGGCCACAATTTCATCGAGCGTGGGTGTGATGTGGCGTTCCCGCTTGATGGCGGTATTTGGGAGACGCATGTCTATGCAAATCCGGACTTTTCCGGGCTGTTTGGGCTTCCTTGTTACCACCATCCGAGAGACCCATGGTGTGGGCCCTGTCACCTCCTCTATAATGCCGGCTTCTTCCAGTGCATTGAGTTCTCTCTCCACTTGTTCCCGCATGTGGAATGGTGTTCTCCTGTGTCTCACTGCTCTCGGTTGTACCGATTCATCAATGTGCAGTCTGATGGTCTTGCCTTTCAGACACCCTATCCCGTCTTGCAGCTTGGGGTAGTGCTTTAAGATGTTTTCCACTTCTTTCCCCTCATCGACTTGGCAGATGAACTTGACCGTGCCCAGATCCTCCGCTGCGACCCCACTCAGAAGGCTTTCGATCCCCGCCTTCACGACGTAGATTTTTGACCATAGCCTGTTTTCGCCGTGGACTAAAGTGGTGCAGAACCTGCCAACAACTGGTAGGGGCTTCCGGCTGCCGTACGCAAACAACAGTGTGTCCGTGCTCTTCAGATCTGGTTGTGGTTGTAGCGTCTGGAACATGCTTGTGGGCATGACGTTCACAGAGGCACCCGTGTCGATGGTCATTAAAACCTGCTGGTTTTGGATGGTGACTACGCATTTACGCCTTCGGAGGTTCTTTCTCTGTGTCGCTTGGCCCTGGTCCAACGCAGACACTAGGTAGGTCTTCCTCCCTTTTCTGCCTTGTTCCTTACCGGGGTCATGTTGTGTGCCCGAGACATCATCACCTTCTTCCTCCGTCGAGGAGTTGGCTGCATTGACCCTCATTGCGCTGGCCTGCTTTTTCTTCTTGGTCCCGCTCTTTTCCTGAGGGTTCTGTGAGGGCTGTGCCGTGGTGCCCACTGACCGGCATACTTTCACATAGTGGTCCTTCCTGCCACATGCTCCGCATGTAGTGCCTTGCGCGGGGCAGTTTCGCCGTCCGTGTCGCGGTCCACCACACCAACCGCACTCCGCGGGCCCTGGGACACGTGGTTGCCACCTGTTTTGAGCTTAGCCGCCACCAGCCTCGTCTCTCGTGGATTGTTTGTTGGTGACATGGGACACCATGGCTGTGGTGAGGGTGGGTTGCAGTTTGTGTAGCGTGGCCCCCATGTTGGCAGCCCTGGTGTGTGCCAGTTCTCTTTGTCACCCCAGTTCGAGAATCCGTTGGAGGGGAATGCCTTTCTCACTAAGTACCATCCGCCTCAGCTTTTCCGATTGGATGCCATTAATGTGTTGCCTCCGGATCTCTTTTTCGACGTTTGTAAATTCGCAGGACATGGCTAACTTCCTCAACCGTGTGTGGTAGGCATCCAGTGTTTCATCCTCTGCCTGAATGGTAGTGCAGAATATGAAGGTCTCATAGTCCGGGTTAAGTTGGGGGAGGAAAATGCGCCGTTAGGGCATCTTTTGCACTCAGATATGCGTCCTGGCCATTGTCAACGTTTAGAGAGTTGAATATGCGTAGTACCTCATCGCCCACGCTTAGCAGCAGGTGCGCCTTCATCTTCCTGGCAGTTGTTATGTCCTTGCATTCCATCGCCATTTAGAACTTTTGTATCCATAGCTGCCACCTGGGGCCACTTGATGATGGGTTTGTGAAGGGGTCGAATGGCTGGACCAGTGCCGAGGAACCTCCTTGTGGGCGAGGCTGTGGTGATGACATTGACAGGTTTGCCGCGATTCTTGACGGTGTGCCGGGTCCAGGGGTGGATGTCTCGGTCGCCATGTTGTGGTTCGCTTGTTACTCCTTGGTGTGGGCCCCTGGGTGATCCCTCCGATTGTGCCACTGCGCAGCGGTGGCCAGATCCGGCGCTCACCTCGTGTGCTCCCATCAGGTTAGGCACAGTGGGCCAGCTTTGGGCCTCCTCCGATGTTTCCTGGAGCTTCAGACCCCTGGTGAGGTGGATGGGGGTCTGGTGCCTCCACGTCCGGATGGGGGGGGCCCCCTCTTGGTCGTGCCCGGTGGATGCTCGTGGGTTGCATCTCCCCTTGGTGAGCGGATGGCCCAGAGGGAAAAAAATATAATATATTTATTTATTTATTTATTTTTTGGGTGGGGGTTCACGTGTGTGGTCCCCCCCACCGGGTGTCCAAAAATTCAGATTCGATGTTTGTGCGCCATCTGGATCCTGTTGAGCGCTGAGCGCGTGTGTCTCACAAGCTCCACCTCGTCGCCATTGTTGTGTTCTGCCCCCGCGGCCCAGCGCACGTGCGGGCTGGATGCCAGTGATGGTAGGCTGCGCGGCCTGTGTCGCAGCTCCTGCAGGAGCTAAAGAAACACGCTGCACACGATGCGTTAGTCTGCCCGGAACTGCCTCCCATACTCGGGGGCAAGGCTTTTATTAGCGCACCCTGCGTCACCGCACAGCGGGACGCAGGGCGGATGCAACAACTGCCAGTTTTTTTTGTATGTCAGGAGCGGAGGAGGTGTCATGTGGTATGGTGTTCAGGGATTGCATCTCATGGGTTCGAATTCGTAATTGGCTGTGAGTGTGCCTTTTTCACCCTGCCGCTTCTGTAATTTGTTAGCACCTTTAATCTAACAGTTTTGACCTCTGTGGTTTGTGGTTTGAGACTAGCAGCTTCTTGCCTCAAACCAATGGATTTACGATCCAGTGTTCATTTGAATAATTGCAAGATATGCACTAGTGGTACATCTCCTACCTTGAGTGAACGCATTTGTTTCTTTTATGGCACATGCCAACATATATGACTGGCTGGGTGCCTACACTTAAGAAATCGTGATTTTAAAATTGTGCGCAATGCAGCAATGTATCTGAGCCCCTTTTGAAGAATAGTTTTCTGGTGGTTGCCACCTTAATGTTAACAGGGTTTCACAGCTGTCGATACTGTGCATCTTGCCAAGATCACACAGTGTTTATCTAAATTATTGTCTCTTGGTGTAGGGCACATACATTTAGATACCATTGCTATTCAATCATAATGTTGATAGTGTAACATGGGCTTAATGTGCGCCTGCGTCATTTCACTGTTTAATGTAACGTTCATGCAATTAGCTATTGGTAGCTGTCAATACCAGACAGAATACCAATAGGTTCCTACTCTGTCTTCAGGGTCTTTAGGTGTATTGTGCAAGTGCTGACTTGCTTGCTCATCTTCAGTCCCCTTCAGAAAAGTAAAATATCCGTGTGGATCCTCTTGTGTTATACAATATACACTGTCAAACACCACTGCCTTAAACTGCATTCCGGTACATACTTGATTTTCTGGCAGGCCCGGTTTGGCGAACCCAAACGTTGGTGGCTGGAAGGCTTTAAATAAATCAAAACAACCAGCTTCTAGGGCAATGCCCAGTTCGATCGACCAGTGTTCGCCTGATTTTGCAGAAAGGTATGGTCATTCGATGTCACTAGCCCAATGTTATTTAAAACTCATTTTCTTCAAAGTGCAGCCCCATGTATACCAGTTTATTGCAAAACGATGCATACTATTATGCACAAATATGGGTGATATTTTACAACATTTCCCATTTTCCCACTCTGGTGCCATCCTGGTTCGTGACAGACTGTGTTCATGCATTTCACCATTACGACAGAGGCCAGAGATAGGCACGTGCTTTGTGTGTAGTAACGGTGTACTGTGTAGGACTAATTCTGCTTTTAGTTTTGCTAATGGGAAGTGTTTGAAATAAAGTGCTAATCAAGTGATAAATTACTATTATAATTAGTAGAGCGCACAATACTTTGGTGGAAATGTGCTTGGCAGCTGGGTAAAAATTGTTAATTGTGGGGGGCTGCCCTTTACCACATTAACCAAGAGGTGTTTGTAACAGTAACAGAGATGACTCTGTGACTCTTCAAAATATATATAGTGTGATGGACAGTGCAATATGACCGTCACAGTGTAGCAAAGCTGAAAGGATCATGGATCTGGTGAAAAGCCTGCCTTATCCAGCTCTATTGTGCATAGTCCAGTCAAGCTGAAGGGATGGAGTGGGGAACGATTCCAGGAGAAAGTGCCATGGGCAAAGTGAGTCATCAGAAGAAAAGCAAACCCTTGTATATCCATCTCTAGTTTGCTTCCCTGATACCTCACTTCATATTAACTGAGTAGCAGTGTCTAGAGCTAATAAGTATACATTGTTCTTGTGCCATATAATAGCTATGTGGTTATGGGTTTCCAGTAGTAATGTTGTCAAACCTATCATTTTATAAATATCATGAGGTTTGCAAAAGTCATTCTTTTCTGGGTCAGTGGAAAGTGCTGTTTCCACTGGATTGTGATACAGACCCTTACGACTACAAATATATTTCTAGCCATATGTGACAGGCCAGACCCTCCTGGTCCTTCCACATCAAACAGTATCAGCAAGTTGAATCTGAGGTCTTGCAATACTGCCACTCTTTCATGCAGTACAGTATTTTTTGTGTATAAAGGTCTGGGCATTCCTTCCTGATATACCAGTATGATCTAGTCTCTCCCCAATCCCTCAAACTCAATAGTCTTAGCCCGGGTACATTTTGGACAACCTTTGTAGTGTTAGTTCCCAGTGTTGGAGAAGCCTATAGTTGTGCATCTTATGTTGCGTTGCTCTGGTAGTCATCAATACCTTTTTGTAGATTACTGACCAGATCTTGTCCCTGCGTTGCATGCCCAATTATATGTTTCAAATCACATTGGGTGGGCCCAATATTACCTCTTGTCACTTGTGGTACATAGAGTCTGGATATAAGACCTCTAGATACCACTTGGTCATTCAGTGCTTGTTCAAATGGTGTCAACCCACTCCTCAACTTGACCTCCCAACAGCAGTAAGTCAGCAATAAGTTGCAAATAGATGAATCGGGATATGGGTTGTGTTTGTAGTGCTCTGTCTGGGTCGTGGTTTACTTAGGAATTACTCTAAAATACTCTATGCAGGGCTAGTCAAGAATGTTCCTTCTTTCCATAAATGGTCTACCCTAGTTGGAGCTCTGCTGGATGAGTATGGCTTTCTGGCAGCCGATCGCGGAGTGGGGGGCGAGGGTTGTGGTGGTGCCCTCTCTATTCTATTCTATCCTATGGAGGCAGCCATATAGAGGTATGAATAAAGTGAATATAGGTTCCTGTTTTGAAATATTATGATTTCGTTTTTGTAGGTTGTTAATGGATTTGTAGGGGTTGGGTTTTATTGTATTCTCAACTTTATAGTGTTTCTTTTGAACACTACACTAACGTGCTAATTTGTTGTCTCAACTTTGTAGTGAGCCATCTATTTGTGACCTACAGTACCTGTCTCCCTTATGCCCTCCTGGGGCTTGGGTTTCCGTCTTTTTCTTCTTTCCTCCTTATTCTATATACTTTTTCTATTTTTCCAAATTAAACATAATAATTTTTGTGAGAACCAGAAAAAATTGTTTACAATGAATGCTAGGATTGTGAATCATCGGAAAATTGTTTCATGGAATGTAAATGGACTAAAGACTGTGGCCAAGAGGTCCAAAATGTTATCTTACCTGAGATCAAAGTCATGTGACATTGCCTCCTCCAAGAAACTCATCTGAACGATCTTGAGGCTCAAAAGTTGAAAAGGGGTTGGGTTAGTGAAACTTTCTTTTCCACTTTTAACTCTAGTAAAAGGGGTGTTTCAATTCTTATTAAGAGAAATCTGCCTATATCAGTCCTCTCGAGCAAGTCGGACAAAGAGGGGAGAGTTATATGTGTTTTGCTCAAAATGCAGGATGCTAAAATACTCTTGTGTAATGTGTATGCCCCAAATCTGGATGATCCACCTTTCTTCCATGAGCTTGCTGCACTGCTTCAAAATTACAATGTAGATTCAATTGTCATGGCGGGTGATTTCAATCAGGTGCTAGATCCGGCACTGGATCGTGCAAATGGGGATCGTTCCCAAAACCCTAAGAGAAGCAATATAGCATTTGAGAGTTTAATAAGGGAATTCACCTTGTCCGACATATGGAGATTAGAACACCCGAGTGACAGCGACTACACTTTTCATTCTCATTGTCACAATACATACTCCTGCATCGACTTTTTCCTGACCTCAGGACAAGTGGCTTCAAGTTGCTATGATTCCAAGATTGGCCTAATTGCCCTGTCGGACCATGCTCATATATCCCTAAATCTTTCAATGCAGCATACTTTGACTAATTCCACAAGGTGGAGAATGAACTCCAATAATCTCAAAAATGACCAATTCAGAGAGGAGATTATAGAAGAAATCTATAACTTTATTCAAATAAATCAGACTGATGATGGAAACATTTCTAGTGTCTGGGAAGCTTTGAAATGCTTTGTCCATGGAGTGTTAATATCAAAAACCGGCAGGCAAAAGAAACTGAGAGCTCAAGATATGCAGAGGTTAACAGAGGAAGCTAAGCGATTAGACAACCAATTTGCTGCCACAAGAAGTGAAGAGACAAACATTGAATTGAGAAAAGCCAAATATGAATTGAATAAACTCATCTCTTCGCAAATAGATTATGCACTTTCAGGCAGAAAATTAACTATTTTGAAAATGGAGAAAAAGCAGGAAAGTTGTTGGCGCACAGATTAAAGGTGGACAATAGTAATTGCTTCATTAGTGAAATTGAGTGACAAAATAACATCATTGAAACTCAACAAAAAGGGATTAACAAATCTGAGCTGACGTGACGTGGCGTAGATTGATGAATATCTTAATTCATGTCAGGTGTCTTTTTTGTCAGAAGAACAAGCAGCTAATCTTGATGGACAATTCACAATTGAGGATTTACAATTTGCTATTTCAAAACTTTCCATGGGTAAATCTCCCTGAACGGATGGCCTACCTGGTGAATTTTATAAAATGTTACCTGATTCAGCTTTGCAGCTTTTATGTGACGTATACAAAAATGCTTTTGATACTGGCCTGCTACCTGATTCAATGCGCCATGCATTAATAACTGTTCTACCAAAAAAAGATAAATCAGCTACAAAATGTGACAACTACAGACCGATAAGTCTGATTAATTGTGACTGAAAAAGTAATAACAACTCTTGTTCTTGAAAACCAGGTTGGTTTTGTCACTGGAGGGGCTGTAGCGGATAACATGCGGTGCCTATTTTTGTCAATTGAAAAAGGACACACTCAGCCAGTAGCCAATGCAGTGATCACGCTGGATGCTGAGAAGGCATTCGATCGAGTGGAGTGGACATTCTCATGTTCATGCTCGAAGAGAATGACATTTTTCAGGACTTTCAACGATGGGTCCATCTATTGTACACTGATCTGTCTTTGCGAGTGTTCTCACAAATGGCCTCATCACCATAAGTTCATGCTTCACAGAGGTACGACACAAGGCTACCCGCTCTCATCTCTGTTGTTATTCTTGGCTATGGAACCACTAGCAATATGCTTGAGAGCAGATATCCATCTACAACCAATAATTGGTAGCAATCGTAACAATTTGATATGGTTGTACACAGATGATCTACTGATTTCCCTTCAAGAGCCGGCCACCTGCATACCTCACTTAATGAGTGATATTCAGCAGTTTTCAAGAGTCTCTGGTTATAAAATCAACTGGGGTAAATTTGAAATACTTCCCATCAACAATCTTTGTCAACAAGCCACTTGTGCCCAATTTCAGTTCAGATGGTGTGTGGATAAAATGAAATATCTGGGCATATGGATTAGTGCTGAGGTGATGAAATTACCAATGATAAACTGTTGCTCCTCCCCAAGCTAAAGACAGATCTGGAAAGATGGGGTCTCTTGAAACTGACTATGTGGGGGAAAATAAACTGTTTAAAGATTATTCTAGCACCTCGGATAAATTATATTTTGTCAATATTACCAATCAGGATACCAGGGCACTTTTCTAGAAAAACAAATAGACAATGCTATGCAAAGATTCATCTGGGATGGGAAACCACCAAGGCTGGCAATTTGGAAACTACAACTTCCCCTGAAACAGGGAGGGATGAATTTACCGTAATTTAGTGATTACCATCTATCTTTCTCTGCACGCCATCTATGCAAGATCATTGATTCTGCTAATGAACGTGCATGCAATTTGGTGTGGGAGTGTGGTGTGGTGTCCCAACTGGACCTGGAAGCTCTGTTGACCACTAAGAAAAGTAAATCCAAAGAAGCAAATCCCTTGACAATTTTTTTACAGGTTTGCTGGTGTGAAATATCCAAGCGAAGAGAATGAAATTTGGTCAGAACTTTCAACGATGGGTCCATCTATTGTACACTGATCTGTCTTTGCGAGTGTTCTCACAAATGGCATCATCACCATAAGTTCACGCTTCACAGAGGTACGACACAAGGCTACCCGCTCTCATCTCTGTTGTTAATCTTGGCTATGGAACCACTAGCAATATGCTTGAGAGCAGATGTCCATCTACAACCAATAATTGGTACCAATCGTAACAATTTGATATGGTTGTACACAGATGATCTACTGATTTCCCTTCAAGAGCCGGCCACCTGCATACCTCACTTAATGAGTGATATTCAGCAGTTTTCAAGAGTCTCTGGTTATAAAATCAACTGGGGTAAATCTGAAATACTTCCCATCAACAATCTGTGTCAACAAGCCACTTGTGCCCAATTTCAGTTCAGATGGTGTGTGGATAAAATGAAATATCTGGGCATATGGATTAGTGCTGAGGTGATGAAATTACCAATGATAAACTGTTGCTCCTCCCCAAGCTAAAGACAGATCTGGAAAGATGGGGTCTCTTGAAACTGACTATGTGGGGGAAAATAAACTGTTTAAAGATTATTCTAGCACCTCGGATAAATTATATTTTGTCAATATTACCAATCAGGATACCAGGGCACTTTTTTAAAAAAAGAAATAGACAATGCTATGCAAAGATTCATCTGGGATGGGAAACCACAAGGCTGGCAATTTGGAAACTACAACTTCCACTGAAACAAGGAGGGATGAATTTACCGTAATTTAGTGATTACCATCTATCTTTCTCTGCATGCCATCTATGCAAGATCATTGATTCTGCTAATGAACGTGCACGCAATTTGGTGTGGGAGTGTGGTGTGGTGTCCCAACTGGACCTGGAAGCTCTGTTGACCACTAAGAAAAGTAAATCCAAAGAAGAAAATCCCTTGACATTTTTTTTACAGGATTGCTGGTGTGAAATATCCAAGCGTATGAATGCAGATCCTTATCGGCACTTGAATACCTCCATTTGGCTCAACCCCGCCTTGAAATGTCAGGGGGAACGTTTTTTTTGGCCGGAATGGTTCCTGACAGGCATAAAGTACATCCATGATCTTGTAAAAGGGGGAAATTGGATCTCATACACACAACTTTGCCAATCTCATAACATGGCAGATTGTACATTCACTGAATACAGGAAATTGAAAACTATTGCAGCAAATTGTCTTGAAATGCCTCAACTGAAAACTCAAAATGTCACCTGGTTGGCACTACAGACATGTTCAAGTGCTTTCCATCTAGCTGCCACGTTATACGGATTCTTGAAGGCTTGCCGAAAAAGGGAATCTAAGATTGCCAATTGTCTGGGCAGAAGAGCTAGGAGAGGACATTGATCAAAAATGTTGGCAACGTTGCTGCAAGAACACTTGCTTGATGAGTTTGGACTGGGGCCTTAGGGCATCACAAACAGAAATTCTCTTTAGATCCTACTGGACACCATCTAAGTTATTTCAGAGGTAACTCTTGGAGGACGATCTCTGCTGGAAGTACAAAGGTGTAAGTGGCTCCCTCAGTCACTTGTTGTGGTTTTGCCCGAAAATAAAAAATGTTTGGTAACATGTATGTGAAAGGTTAGGATTGGTTTTGAACTGTACAATCCCTCTATCTGGATCCCTTCTGATTTCAGGTGACATATCTCAGTTGGATGATTCTACCTTTGTAATGAAAACTTGGTTGCTCTGGGCGTGTATGATCGCCAAGAGGATGATACTGAGAATGTGGAAGTCAAGCAGCTCCTTTAACATTGACAACTGGGTGGAAGAACTACTCACTGTTTCCACTTATGAAAAGGCCATTTACAAAGATTCAGGAGACGTTGAGAAATGTTGGGACATTTGGGGAAGTTTCCTTGAGGGATATGGGTGATGTATGCCTAATTATTTGGACTATTAGGTCTCTGGACTGTTTGCTATAATACCAACATGGTTCACTCTTTGATTCATTGTATGATGCTTTATTAACCAATAGCAATGTTTGATAGTATAATTATGTTTTGGTTCTTTAATGTTTGATCTATTTTCTTTTTCTTTCTTCTTCTTTCTCTTCCTGCTTTATATCTTACCTTTTTTAGACCACCTTGCTACTGATCTGATCTTATATGTTATTGTGCTTGTTAACATTTATTAGATGCTTTTAGGTTTCTTGTTGATATCATCTATTCAATTGTTGTTATATATTTTGTTTATTTGAAAATAAAAACTTTGAACCGCAAAAGAATTATGTGAGCTTTTATATCTATCTGTAAAACCCAGACTTCTACTGTTAGCTACTGAAATCTAAGTTTCCCAAGAAAATTAAACAATCAAAAGAAACTCCTGCCCATTTTTAAACTGACATTCTTTCTTTGCAAACGGCAACATACTTGCTTTTAGGCTGACTGCTCTGTTTAGGAGTGAGCTCTAGTCCAAGGCCGTCTTGGGTCTCCTATTGTGCTCTACTGCTGATCAATCTTTGTGGACTGAGAGGCAGGGCCCAGGAGCTAGGGCCTGGCCACGCCTGCGCATTTGCAATGGCATGTGCAGTGGCACTGCGCACTGCCTTGGTGCAGGGAGCATGTCTCAGATAAAAACACAGATTACATGATTACATTAATTCCTACTTTCTATACTTTTATTTCACAAAGAACCGGTCTGGAACGGGTTCCTTTTAAAATAGTGAAAACTAATGGAACAGGGGAATTGAAAAAGAAAAAGCAGAGGAGCACCACTCTGAACCGCTCCTGCTCACTTCGAACACTGCCCGTAAGACCAACCAGCACCCAGTTTGGATTTTCACTTCCTCCCTCACTTCATCTATACCTAATCCCGCTCCAACTTGCCTTTGCCTTTCTTAATTCTCCCTACCCAATCCATACCCAACTAGGTTGCCTTTTTGCTTTTAAAGGAGTTTTGTTCTTTTTCAGTCCTTTTTGTTGTATGTAGGTATTAATTTATTATTTTTTTCCTCCCTTTCATTTTGTTTGAGACATGATGTTGTTTTTTGTTATACTAGATGGCTATATCATCATAGTTATTTTTCTATTGCCATGCTCTTTCATGTTGCTGCACGTTAATATCATTTTGCTCGGTGCATTGCTGAGAAGTATTTTGAGACGGCCTGAGGACAGGAGATAGCATTCCAAAAACCACATAAAAGAAATCAATGATACTTGCAAGCAGCACTCATAAAATAAAAAGGGACATGACTTGCCAATTAAATTGTAACCAAACCCCACATCCCCATTGGAACGAATATCTCCATGCTGACCTCTTTTAACAGCACAAGATCAATGCAGCCCAAGTCAAGAAGGGTAGACAAGCATGTATTATGCATGTTCCTAGCGTATGGATTCAACATGCCTAGGCTCGTAATGACACCCTGGTACTGTGGAATGCTTAAAGGCCCAACCACATCAAGTCCATAAGCATTTTGCACAAAAGGACAAGCCAAGGTGTCATGAGACCATGATGTGCTGCTGTATAAAAACTGTGTAACATAATACAAAGAAAGAAAAAGGAAAATATTGCTTGCATAAAAATTGAACATTTTGCTCATTTTTCATGGAGATGTAAAAATGGCAAATGTGCATTTTCTGATATGCAACTACTCCCGACTGTGGTTATTAAACGGGTTCACAGTGTACAAGCGGCCCAGATCGCCATTTCTCCTGCATGTGAGTCAGGCTTTGAGTACATTCACTGATGTTTCATGCACATTCTCTGCACTTAGATTTTCTGCCAGAAGGGGCCCTTCAGTGTTGATCGTTGGGAGCACTGATTTTCACATTGGTGGCTTGCAGCCTGAACGATTCCCTCCCTGATGGTCAGGCATTTGTGGTGGCCTTAATGTGGCGTCAAGTGCTGTACAAGCCACAAACAGTATCATAGCTTAAGGTAACATGCACAGCTCCCTGCAACTTCCTAAAGGGACCCTGAACTATGCAGCAATTGCCTGTCAGACAATATACTATCAAAGGATCAAACAATGTCCTCTTCTCTTTCTGAGTTCCAGGCTTTCAACATATCCTAGAATGTGTCCACACATCCATAACAGCCCATCCAACCCTTTTATTCCTAGATAAGGCCACATCTCAGCTCCAAACTTGGCAGTCCCAAATTATGGAGTTTGCGCTGTGGAGCGGTGCGCAACTCAGGCCCATCATGCAGCCAAGCCTTATGTGTCATTAACTGCCTAGTGTCCCGCTAAACTGGTTCATGAAGGCAATCATCTCATGGCAGGGCTAGGCTATCTAGGAGATGGCAGACCTTCCTTTCAGTGTGTACACTACCATGGTGCCTGATTGTCCCATCTACCAGCTCAACAGCTAACTAATCAGAACGGGACTGTGAGGCATTCGGTGCCCATTCTATAGAATTGGATCATGGTACTTTATTGTTCAGTCACCTTTGTCTTCTACTGTAGGATGAGTACCCATGACTCTAGGCAGTGAAAGACCAGTTAATGTAATAAGGAACAAGCTTAGCATTACTTGCCCTCAGAGTTGGTTTCGTTATGTTTCACTTAATATATCAATATCAATGGATCATACACAGAATGCAAGCCAGGGTCTGCAGACCATTTCCAAATCACACTGAAATGTGTACCATTGCATTGAGGGTGTCCTCATAAGTCAACCAAGAAGAACAAGGAACACACACATGTTTTTAACCTTTATATCTAGGGTTAAGGGGTAATTGCATTTTACTTCATTAAATGTGTGTAGCCAACTCCCCTGGCTTTTGTTACCCAAAACATTCACATTCCCACACATCCTAATCCTGGATTGGGCATCTTTATGGGGTTGGCTCGGCAATACCAGAAACACTATCTGGGAATTTACCTGCAGTAACATAATGAGGCACTGCAGGCGGTTTAAGCTTGCATATCAACCAACATTGCCCAAACACATTCTTGAGCATGTCATAAACCCAACATCACTCAATCTCTAACCTATAATTCGCCCAAAACTACCTGGCAAGCCCAATGCATGCTTTAACCAAACACATATTTTTCTGTGTTGCATCTCTCTAGAAGAAAGTCCATGCATAGTGGACTAACGTGCATCTGCACTAATACAAAGCATATTCCCTTGCCTGGCTTCCTCCCTGTGTCTTCTGCATCCTCCTTCCCCATACTCTTATTTCACTTTTGCTCTACTTTGCTCTAAAGTCTGGTTTCCCCAGAGATAAGGGGCGGTGGGGGGGTGGGGAGCATGGGGGGGTGAGACAATGTAGTTTAGAGAAGGATCGGCACTTTAATACTACTAGAGTGGCCATTTGGTGAAGTAAAATAACATAACATAACATAACATACCATAACATTACATAACTCCTGTACATCAGTGGCCAAGCAGGTGTATGTAAAAGCTAGTTGGTCAAATCCTGTATTTCTTTACTCAGTATGTGGCAGAAATGTTTCCTGGCTTCCTCCCTGTTTTCCTCTCGTCTTCACTGCGAGATCCGTTCATCTGTGTATTTGGGTGTATGTGCATGCACACTGAAGGCTTACACTGTGACTGGAGGCTGGGACATTTGCTGATGGGCCCAATCCCACAATGTACGGCACAGATGGGGTCAACAGAGCTCGTTAACAGGTGGGGTGTAGTACTGGTGACTCTTTCCCTGACCAGGATGCCTGTTTTCCTACTCCCCAATGCCCATACTCTCTCTGCTTCTTGGTCATACCCACGCCTCCTTGTTTTTAAGGGACTTCCTTTTGTACCTTAACTCCCCCCTGCTTATTCTCTCACCATCAACTAACTGGTTTACCACCTGATTTACATTTTAACACATACTCTTTCCTCTTCCTCTTCCCTTTCTTCAATCTGGCCTATGTGTAATGCACTTGGGATGCCTTCTCTTTCTGTCCAAGCCTTCCTAGGCAGGTCCTACTCTCCACATGTTCTCCCCTGCAACCTCCTGATGTTGCACCACCTATTCCCCCGATGATTCACCATCTCTGCCTTCTCCCATCTCAGCACCTCTCCCTCTTATATCTTCACCCACCTCCTCCTATTGATGTTTCTCCTGACATCTCAGCACCTCTCCCTCTTATATCTTCACCCACCTCCTCCTATTGATGTTTCTCCTGACATCTCAGCACCTCTCCCTCTTATATCTTCACCCACCTCCTCCTATTGATGTTTCTCCTGACATCTCAGCACCTCTCCCTCTTATATCTTCACCCACCTCCTCCTATTGATGTTTCTCCTGACATCTCAGCACCTCTCCCTCTTATATCTTCACCCACCTCCTCCTATTGATGTTTCTCCTGACATCTCAGCACCTCTCCCTCTTATATCTTCACCCACCTCCTCCTATTGATGTTTCTCCTGACATCTCAGCACCTCTCCCTCTTATATCTTCACCCACCTCCTCCTATTGATGTTTCTCCTGACATCTCAGCACCTCTCCCTCTTATATCTTCACCCACCTCCTCCTATTGATGTTTCTCCTGACATCTCAGCACCTCTCCCTCTTATATCTTCACCCACCTCCTCCTATTGATGTTTCTCCTGACATCTCAGCACCTCTTCCTATTATAACATTTCTGCACCTCACCTTCCTCTTTCTTCACATCCTGCAACTGATGTTTAAGTTTAAGCTCCTTTACTCCCGTATCTTAATTAATCTCTTTCTCCTCCTGATGTCTCTCCATCTCTTCTTCCTGATGTCCCATGACCTCTTCCTGATACCTCATCAATTTCACTACTGTCTTCTCTTCCTCTTTTTCTTGATGAGAGCAATCACATTTCACTCCTTCTCTTTTCCAGCCTACCCTGCACTCTCCTCCTCCTCCACTGCTCTCATCTCCACTAAGCTCCTTCTTTGCACCTCTACTTCTTTCTGACTTATACACTCTACTGCCAACTCCTCCCTTTTGCCACCAGCCAGGATCTCCTATTTCCCATGTGTGGGATCTTCTTATTTATAAAATATGGGCAATTCATGTTAATGATTAGGTGGCCCTCAAACTGCTAGTTCCTCCACGACATTGCTACCCCTTCAAAATCATGGGCCACTTAGAGGTCAACCTGATTTTCCCTATCCAGCAGTCAGTTTCTCTTCCAATTTCATTGGAGTTTGCACCTCTCGCTGGGCTTTCTCAGTCCTGTTGTTTGGTTTTCTGCTACAATCTCTTAAATGGTAGAAGAGTCATCCCTGTAATGACTTCCTCTGGTAACCCTGCCATCACTGCAACCTACTTGTTGGAATGTTCAGTTTCAGAAAACAAACTGAAGTTGAACCTTAGGGTAGACAGCCGGGTCCCGGAGTATGCATGTTACTGATCCCAGATTTCCATGAAGCAGCTTCTCAGGGTGGACAAAAGCAGTCTGCACAATTGCTTGTCGACACCTGGAGTCCAAGAGAGCTCAGTTTGACTGCCATTCCAGCTCCAGTGTTATGAAATAGTTTTCTTCTCCTCTCCCCTTGGCTAACCGATCTTCATGGTACTCGGGGTTTAGCTACCACTCTTCTTCTTCCTAAACCTGATGTGCACAGTATATGCTATCCATTGGATCTAGGGGAGTTAGGATGGGTAGCTTCTGGCAGTATGCCCCAAATTCCCACAAGTATTATATTTTGAAGGCGATGGGTTGGATGCTAGGGTTACTGGTTCCTTTTCTTAATGGCAGCTGGATTAAAGGACTCAGGTGTGAGTTGGGCTTCACCAAGGATGTTGAGGTTAATCCCTAAAACAACATGCTCCCTCCTGGATCTTGTTGGGTTTGTGAAGGTGGTCTGCTGACCATTGTCTTCAGTCCTGCTGGCTTCCACTGCTGGTTCTGATGATGACCGACAGTTGTCTGAATGGCTACCTTGAAGGAAGGTTTGAGTAATTTGCTTATCGACTGCTGTAAACTGGAAGGCAATGGGATTGAAAATTGTTATAAAAAAAGTTGTTTTTATAGTTTTTGAAGCATTGGTTTCCCATGTCACCTCTCTAGTATGAAGCAGATCCTATTTCCCATTTGTTGGGGGATTTCATTTTGAGAACAGGGAAACCCCTTGCAGCTGCTAGTGGTGGTATTCCTTGGTAAAACTAGACGCTCAATGATTCCATCTAGAAGAGTCTCATAGGGCAATTGCAAGTTGGTGTTGCGTACTTGGAGTGCAGCTTCTAGGGCCCCCGTGGGAAGGTGTATGATGTGTTATGCCTAGCTTTGCTTCTTCTGCTTCGCTACTTCCAGTATTTGCTTGAAGTTGCGAAAGAAAGCCTCAGGAATTTTCTAACAGCACAATCATCAGCAACAAGGCTACCAGAGACACTGGGGCTTAGGTGGGCTGCATTATAATGGTATTAAGGACTACTAAATGCCCTGCCATGATGTTTCCTAACAAGTGCCCTCATCTTGGTTATTATTTCTCTACTTCAAGTTCAATGGGCCCCATGAGGTCTGAATGGTTCTGCCATGCGATGAAAGATTTCTCTTGATCGTTGTCCTCGTCTGTTGACCTTCTCCCTCTTCCGAAATTCTCACTCGACCGGTTCCAGGGCTGGTGTGACATTTTGGGTCTCACCTACCGAGGCAGAAACTGCAAGTACCTTTTGGGTTTATCCTTGTGGCTTTGAAAGCTGAAGAGCAAACTGGGCATGGGGGATTCTTCAGGGACCAGTGGTGACAGAAAACGGGCCCTGCTGTGTACTACATGGAAGCACTATATGGCTTGTCTAGTATGTATCCAAAGACTTGTGTAGCCATCTTGTTCCCCCTCTCGTGGGAAAATAAACCCAACCGGGCTGCACCTTCTTGATGGGTCTTGGCAAGAGGTCTTGGAAACTGATGTGTGCCTTTTGGAGCTGATGGAGGTCTTCCTTCTTGGCGATTGTACTGAATAGGAAATGTTTTTTTTCCTTTGTAATCTCATTGTTACTGGTGACTGGGACCACAGTATTCAATATTTAATTTTTCAGAGATGGACCAACTTTCTTCTCTAAATTGACCGCAGAATGCTACATTAATGGTACCTATGTGAAAAGATTGCCAAGGGGTCTGCACTTGTTGAGCACACTTCTGACACCACCTGCCACATTCATAAATTATTTAGAATTTTGAGCTGTGTTTTTTTTTGGATGGTCAATAGATACACATTAGTTTCTTAACCATAACATGCCTCATGCCTCAATCGCCACCCCTACTACCTTCCCTCTCTTCCATAGTTACGTTGATGAGAATATGCAGATGTATGCCAAATGGGCTACTGACAACACCTTGCTGGGCCATCTCTAAACCCTTGGGAAAAGTCTTTACATACCACATAAAATTCTCTCAAAGAGTCTAACAGGTTTTGCTGGAATTCCTAACAGATGCAAAATTATTGGGAAAAGATTGTTAGGTTTTAGATTCACCAGTTCTCCAAATCAAAAGGGCCACAAACAAAATTGCAGGATATCTTCTCCAGAGTGCCAAACATAACAACGTCTCATAGATTAAACAGGCTACTAATTCGGGCTCACTTCCAGTAATCCATGGAAGCTTTCAAACACTCACAGTATGAAGTTTTTAAGTGCCTCTTATACTTCTTTCCTTGATCAATTGTAGAAATTCCTCCTGGCTTTTCCCTGCTTTCTTCTGCTTTCTTCTTATCTTCTCTGGGTGAACCATTTACGTGGGTCTTTGGGCATGCACCCACCCACACCAAAAGCCTAGGTAGTAGGAGACTGAGACATATACTGTTGGGCTCGGATGCAGAGTTTCAACTTTACTTTACTTTAACTTATTTGTAAGGTTCTACCAAAGTGACCCTGAGGCATACGGGTGGCGAAAACAGAAGACAGGAGAAATCAGGGGGAGGCCAAGAGACTAGCCCCCCCAATTATCTAAACAGATATATTTTAAGTGTTTTTTTAAATCCCTCCAAAGATGGGCAGTTTCTCATTTCTTTTGGCAAAACATTCCATTTCGCAGGTGCTGCCACCCAGAAAGCCCCCTTTCTGACGGTTCAAGTGAGGCTTTCGGTATTTGCAGCAGTTTCGCCCTGTTTGAGAGCGGAGGGATCGTACCTCTGGCTTATTTTTCAATCTACAGGCAATGTAGGAATGGAAGAGCCCTGTCAGGGATTTATAGGTGATGGTAAGTAACCTAAAATCTATTCTCTCTGCAATGGGAAGCCAATGCAAGCTTCTACGCACCTCAGACACATGTGCATACTTTCGCATCCCCAAGATCGCTCTAATAGTGCTGTTTTGTATGACTTGAAGTTTAGTGAGTTCTGTTTTTCCTACCCGAAGAAGAGAGCTACAATAATCCATTTTTGATAAGATGATAGCTCGGGCAATCGTTTCACATTCCTTTTGGTACAGAAATGGGCTAATATGTGGGAGATGCGAATATAATAAGCCGAACCAGAGACAAAACTGTTGACCTGGGCAGACATACTTAATGGCTGATCAAATGTCACTCGTAGTATTGTTATTTTCGCTTTTGTGGGAATGTCATGATTCGCAATGCGGAAGGATTCATAATCTGCATCAAGCTTTAAGAGTCTGAGCCTAGTACCAACAATCATGAGCTCAGTCTTTCCATGGTTGAATGCCAGCCCACTCATGTCCATCCACTCCTGAATTAAACCATATATTTCTGTTAGTGTTAGGGCGTCTTTCTCACAACTGCCTGATAGGGGGATGAGGCATTGCGAGTCGTCTGCATAATTTGAAAAGCTAATCATTTTCTTCTCTAGCATGTGAAAGAATGGGACAGTGAAAATATTATATAAGACCGGGGATAGGGGGGCCCCTTGAGGGACACCATAGCTAACTGGAACAGGATCTGCTTCTGCTTGTTTACTGCAAACCCGCATTGTCCTGTTACCTCGGGAAATGAATCTTGAGTGGGATTTGAATTGTTTTTTATGAAATTTATTGTGTAAAATGTGACAATCAATGTGAGTTGGTTAGAAACTTGTTTATTTGAAATGTGATTCTAATTTTGAAACAACTATGATGGTATTGTTCACTTATCTGTACAAGCTCTTTTTATGTTTAAGTTCTTATTATCCATCAAATGAAGGAGTGACTTTTTATGTCATGTATTCAACACAGAGTTACCCACAATCAGTATCCTTGAGAGTATAGCTTAATGCATTGCGCAGCGGGACACAACGTGCATTGTTGTGATACAGGACAAAGCTTTAAATGAACAGTAACATGCACAAGTATTCAGACATAGTATCAATGTCCGAGATATCAGTATAAAAACAAAGGAGCTAAAACATTTTTTTTACTATATACTGTACCAAACAGCCATCATCAGTCGCATGACTGACTTTGTGATTACGACAAAAAGTACATATTGAATACAAGATATTTGAGAGTTAGTCATTGAGCTCTAATACAGAACGAGATTTATTTACCATCTACAATAGCGACTTAGGCCAATCTAAGATGGCGCCCGCGGTGGAGGCACCATGAACACAATAGAAGGACTAATAGAAGCTAGTGATCTTCCTTTAAATCACCTGTGAGAGCAGAGAAAGTTTGATGGAGGAAGGGCTTTTTCGAGCACCGTGTAGATTGCAGACAGGATTTCAGGTGAATCCACCGTAGGGACATTGCAGCATTAGAGTTATTATCTATAGGATAGACACATCTGAATGATTGTTTTGATTATTTAACAGAAATCTGACTGTTAACACACTTGCTAGCGAGTTATCGACTGTCAATTGAAAAGGCTCCGGATATAACATATGCAGAATTTAACCGGTCACCACAGGTAGGCAGCCACATTATGAATAAGGAATACAGTGGGTATTGTTTAGCTTTAGTTATGACCTAATTATACGCTCAACATATTGGATGCAGCAAAGTACCGCCATAACTTGTCCATAAAACGTGAACTGACTGGTTACTCGTCATTGACCCGTATAGTGTTACAACCATCACATATTTTTTAGGTAAGCATAGATGTTTTTCTGTGACTAGGAATAAGACCTAATTAAATTTGTGTGGCTACAGGGGGACCCAGCGCTATGATCTGGCGCTTGCTCCCCCTGAGCCACACTTTCTATTGCGTTTGATTGACATTGATACCTATACATATATTTTTTAGGGATTACCTAATCAATCTGAAAACTCATATCCGGACTACACTCCCAAGTCCGACATAAAGGTCACTGCTATATAGTACCTGCATGTTCTTTGGTAATTGAATAAGATGACATAAATGTCTAAATACTTATCCAAGTTTTTCTTTATAATTAAATTGCAGGTGAATTAGAAAGGACAGTCACCCAATATTCAAAACCTGAAGAAGGGCGTTAAATGCCCGAAACACGTAGTTAAGAAGAGGGCACTACAATAACATTAACATCCTACAACTTGTGTCAAATATTGGGACTTATTTAGGAATTTTGACAATTCCATATGGTTATTGAAAATGTTGTATACACAAATGAGCATATTTACCACAGATTATGTTTGAAAGAAACTACTTTGTTCAAAAGAATGTATTCAATGTACATCATTAATTTAACTTGTGTATGGTGTTCAATAATACACAAATGTGATTTATTGAAACATTGAAAGTCTGCATCTTTTTGAGTTATTTAATTGAATTGGAATAGTCTGAAAATTGAGAGAAGGGATGGCAATAGATTGCAATATATATTGCCTGTTGCTGTGACCCAGTTTATTCACCGTGATTTTACAGTGAATCTCTCCAGCACACTGTTACCTAGAAAGGACTGCATCTGGTCCCTCACTTGATCATTAAAATTAGCCACCTCCTGTAGTCTGGTCAGGAGGAGGGGATGGTCCACTAAATCAAACGTGGCTGATAAATCCAGGGACATCTGCAACATTGTAGTACCCTCATTAATGTTAGTCATCATATTCGACTTTAGTTCCAGTAACGCTGATTCTGTACTGAAATCAGGTCTAAAGTCAGACTGGCCACCATTCAGAATAGGATGATCTTTTATGTGGCTCAAATGTTGTTCAAAGGCCACTCTGTCCATTATCTTCAAGATGAAGGGTGAATTAGAGATAGGCGGGCAATTAGTGGCAATGTTGGGGTCCTGATCTAGTTTTTCTAACAATGGGGTAATCCATGGACACTTTAATCTAGTGGGGACCCTACTTTCTTTGAAGGACGTATTCACAATTTTAGCAATAGAACTAATCAAGAGCCCTGAACAGGCCTTGATAGATGTAGCTGGAAACCGATCCAGTTTGCAGGTGAATGGCTTAAATTTAACAATGATAGTACGAAGTTCATCTTCTGTTATACTCCTAAAATTGAACTTTGGCATAGCATGCAATAAAATGGGATTTTCCATCAACAAGTCCTCAGGAGGTTCGACTGTTGTCGTGGTTATGGTTTGTTCTATAGCATTTTTCATCTTTTCAGTCTTAGTTACCATAGCCTCTTGGATGTGCTTGCAACACTCTTGCTCTTAATGTTTGTTTATTTATTTATATAGCGCTCAGAACACAAAGGTATCTGGATGCGTTACAGGTAATTTTCAGTTCACACGTTGCAGATAAGAATAGATAAAGGCCATTGTTACATTATAACACAAGGAAATAAGCAATATAAAACTTGCAGTATATGCAAAAATGCAATTTACATAGATAAAACAATATGTTAATGTGATAGGTCCTAAGCAAGGCACCCCAGAGACGGTCATGAATCCTTAGTGAATAGCCAACATTTGGTATTTTTCCTAAAGCTAAAGAAGGACTGGTCTGCTTTTAACGTTGTAGGTATGGAGTTCCATAATGGGCAGCCATGACAGGAAACCTGCTATCCCCTGCTTTTTTCAGTTTAAATCTGGGGACCTATAGGCAATAGTTTAGCGGTCCTCTTAGGGCGTGTGGACGTATTTTTGCCAATTTTCTCCATCAAGTATTTATGGGCTGAATTGGTTAGGCATTTGTGGGCGAGGGAGACAGATTTCAACTGTATTCTGTCCTTCACTGAAAGTCAATTGTTCTTCCGCCAGGCCTCCGAGATATGTTGTCTTCTTGGAATACTTAGCGCCGTTCTAAGTGCATTGTTTTGTAGTAGTTGAGGTTTGTTGACAATATATTTGCTATCACCTAGGTAGAGTACATTACAATAGTCAAGTTTCGAGAGGATTAATGCTCTCGCTAGGGTAGATAAGAAAGGTTTAGAGGCATGGATCAGCTTGCAGCTGTATGCTGTTGCTAAGGCCGTGACGCTAACTTGCTTGCACAGGTTTGAAGCTGAGTCTAGGTAGACACCAAAGGTTTTTACCTCCTTCGCCACTTTGATGTCAATACTGTGGATGTTAAATGATAGGTAGTGATTCCTGAGTTTATTAAGATTGACCGGTACTCCTTGGAGCAAGAGCTCAGTCTTATCATCATTTAGACACAGGCCAAGTGAGGCCATCCAGGCCTGAATGGTAAAATAGATTTTGTTGACTAAGGCCAGGTCTGTATCGTAATCACCGGTCAGTGGTATGAGGATCTGAGTGTCCTCTGCATAATTAGTGTAGGTGACACCCAGATGGTCTAGGTCATCAAACAGTGGCTTGGTGAAGACATTGTACATTGTGGGCGATACACAAGATCCTTGCGGTACTCCGCATTATTTGGTGTAGAGTCTGCTGGGGTCGAGGGTAAGAACACTCTCATTGACCTATTATTCAGAAAGGATTGAATCCAGGCTGTTGCTTCTGGGGAGAAGTGGGCAGCTGTAGACAGATGCTTGCATAGCACTTTATGATCCACCAAATCAAATGTGGCTGAAAGGTCTAGTAGGAGTAAGAGGGCAAGTTTCCCATTGTCTTTAAGTTCGTCAGTTTGGTTCTTCAGGTCAATCAAAGCCATTTCTGTGCCATGTTCTGGTCTGGAGCCAGACTGCCGGAGCCCTAGTAGATTGTTAATCTCCAGGTATGATTGTATCTGGAGGTAGGCTGCTTTGTCGATTATCTTTAATAGAAAAGGGACTGTTGTAATGGGTCTATAATTAGTTGTGATACTTGTGTCCAAGGAAGGATTTTTAAGAGAGGTGGGACCCAAGCATCCTTAAGGTTAGTAGGGATGGTGCACGTTTGAAATGAAGAATTGATTAGAGTAGTAAGGAAGGGTGTCAAGTCTGTGGCAGCTTCTTTGATTATAGAGGCCGGGCAAGTATCTTCCTGGCATCTAGAAGGTTTGAGCGAAGCTATAATGTCTTCAACCTCTTGAGGGTATTATTCAGTGCCAGGACATGTTGATCATTAGGGTCGTTGAGACCAAAGTTAAAATCTCTTAGAACTAGAATTTGTGATGTAGGTTTAGTATTCACAGAGAGCATAGTTGTCATGTCTTCCTCAAAAGAGCCAATAGGACCGGGAGGTCTATATATCAGGTGCAATGTTAAAGTACGAGAATTGGTGAGGGGTAGTTTCACTGTTAGCAGTTCGCATGACATGATAAGGGGTTGTGTCGATACTCTGAGTCCCAGACTAGACTTTGCAATGAAGGCAATGCCGCATCCTCTGGATGATTCTCTATCTAATTTCAAGATAGTGTAATTATCCGGTATAACAAGTAAGAGGGAAGGACCAGCAACTGTGTGGAGCCACATCTCTGTTATTGCTAAGAAGTCTATTTGTTTGGAAGTGATCAGGTCAACTATGTCAACAGCGTGTGCTACCATCGATCTGGCATTGATCAGAGCACCTTTGATCATCAGTGATCTAATGCAGAGAGGTTAGGCAGAATGTTCCTCTGGCCAACCCGTTTTGTTTTGGTATTGATGACCTTTAATGTAGAACTCTTCTGGGAAGGGATTTGATTAGGTTTGTGAAGAAGGCTGGTATATAGTGAGTAGGTTTTAATAAATCTCGAGCCAAGCCTGTCGTTTCTTACCAAGGTGGAACATGGTTTGTTCAGTATTGTTCTAGCAGCAAAGCGCTGAATCCATTGGTTAGGAGTTAAGGTGCACTGAGCTCCAACAGAAGGGGAGACACCTGTCATAGGATAATTAGCTCCAGAATTTAACTGTGGTAGGAATTTGGTATGTCTGATGGTTGTTGGCTGAGTCATTTGCTTAAGGGGTGGCAGGAATTTAGTTGGCTTCATCCAAAGGGGTAGTGTGGTAGAGTTGGTCATGGTAGGCAGCAGGGTATTAATTAGCGCCTACCATGACCAAATGTATCTATTTACAAATAGATTCTTGAAATTTGACATCAGGTTTCTTTAGTTCCTTGAGGATAGCAAACATTTCTTTGGAGTCATGTTTGGCATTTTGAATGCGTTCCTTTTTCGCTTTTATGATGGCCAATTTAAATTTCCTGGCCGCCTCATGGTAAACTCTCCTATCGTCTTTTGTCCTAGATATTTTCCACTGGTAGAATTGTTTTCTTTTTTCCGTTCTTAACATCTTCAGGTCATCCAAGAACCAACTATTTTTGGGATGATTAGTGACCTTCCTTTTTTTTAAAGGAGCTAACGTGTCAATAGCTTCACAAAGGGCATCCAAGAGGGAGTCGGTCATATCGTCCACGTTCATCAGTGATGACATATTATTCCGAGGCGTGCACAGAATCCACTCCTTCATTGACTCCGGGTTGATCCTCTTCAAATTTCTGGACAATATCCAGTTTTGGTTTAGTATGCTTTTTTTGCACTGACTAGGAGTATTTAGCCTAAATTCAATGAAGGCATAATCCGACCATGGACATAAGGAGATGTCAGGTGTATCAATCTTCAAGTTAAGTGTAAAGACCCAGTCCAACATGTGGCCCTTTGAGTGTGTGGGCTTATCTATATGTTGTTGAAAGCCCAAGGCTTTTGTGAATCTAACAAGTTCCCTAGCCGCAGAATCTTTAAGATCATCATTCCAGAGATTGAGGTCGCTCAATATCAGCCATTTGGCTGTACCCTTAAATTGGGCCAGAATCAGGCTGTTCAGTTGTGAAACAAACTCTGGCATGATGTTTGGGGTGCGGTATATCAGTAGCAGTTTCATTGTAGAGGAGGCATCCATTCTAACTTTAAAACAGAGGGTCTCACAACCACTTGGGCCTTGAATATCAAACTTCCACATATCCGGGGCTTTCTTGAATATAATTGCCACTCCCCACCCCCTTGATTTTCCCTGTTGACACATAAAATGGCATAATCTTTGAGTGTCGCAAGTGCCAGGGAGGGGCCAGCAGCCTCGTGCAACCACGTCTCAGTCAGAGCGCAAATACCTAAGTCCCGAGCAGATATGTAATCAGCTATTTCGACCGTGTGTTTGACCATTTATCTAGTGTTAAGTAACAACCCTCTAAGTTTCTTTTGATGACCCGTCTGTGTGTCATAAGCAAGGTTGTCATCACTTATATCCCACTTTTTAATGTTCGTGACCGTAGATACATCTGTGTTCATCATAAAGTTACAATACACAAGAGGTAGGCAAGAAATAAAACATAAGAGGGTAGGCAAGTTTACCATCGTGTCGCCGACACCGCTGCTGCTGCAAGGACCGGCAAAGACCGACTTGACACACTCGCTCCGGCGCTCTCGCGCCTGATGTGCAAATATGTAGTCCCAAGGTCTACTGAAATGCTGGGGGTTGTAGTTCCTGCAAGTAACTTGACACAAGCTAAACTCAACCATGGGGTAGGCCAATCAAGCTAGTTAACAGGCTGGGTGTGGTACTGATTTTGATCTGCCTGACAGGGGGACTTGTTCCTTCTCCCAATACCCACCTCTGTCTGCCTTCGGGCTCACCTGTCCATTCATATTCCTAAAGGCCTCCTAATTGCCCCTTCACTTCTCCTCTCCTTCCTCTCTTTGTCACAAGGCTGCCTTGCCACCATATCAGCTTTTCACCATGCGCATGTTCTTCCTCCGCTTCCTCAGGTCTGTAAGGTACCTCAGGATCCTTCTCTCTCTAAGCCTTTCCAGGTGATTCCTATTCCCCATTCATCCTTCCCATACCCTGTCATTATCCACCTTTACTGGACATAATAATTCCTCTTCCTCCTGATGTCATCAGTGTGTGCTAGTATCCAGTCATGTTACTGATGATGTCATAAGTGATGGCATCTGTGAGTGCATCAGTGATGCCATCTGTGATGTCAATAGTGTTCTCCTGGGCTGCGCAACAGGGAGTAAGGGTGTCCTAGCTTACAACTTCTGTTGTTTTGGTGCATTAAATCAGAACCTTAATGTCCCTTTAACTAAAGCGTTTTCACTGAACGTAAATAGTTGTGTTATATTGGGCTGTCTTTTACCTTATGTTTTCCTCACTGAATTCTAATGGTTTGTAATGCCATATGGCTCTGTCCTCCCCAACTCCAACAGTAGATCATAGGTTATGTAGCCTACAGTCCAAAGAGATGTGTATCAGTATTAGCACCTCAGTTATAACAAATGTGTTCATATGCAATGCAGCAGGGGGCTTTATGCAAATATCATTCAGCTTGGTATGCTGTTTCTGTGAACAAGGTTCTCATAGCCCAACTCTACCTTTAAATATACAGGGCCAGATTCCAAATATTTTTCTTCACTTGTGCCAAAAATCGACGTGAGCATTCTTCCACTCACTTTGCGCAGTTGCGCTAATAAGATGTTTCTGCACAATTCAATGTGCATCCCAAATTTTAAAATGAGATGTTCCTTGAAATGAGCAGAATTAAACATATTCCCCTGCTTCTGTTAGAACCAATCACAGGATGCATAATCATAGTAGAGCAATTTCTGACTGTAACATTGAGGAATTGCCCTGTTTTTATGTTTTTATTTGTTAATAAAATGATGTGGACAATTCAATCTTTGAAGGGGAAATCTGCTGATCAGATTCCCTTTCATAAGTCCCATGCCAAACGCATAGTGTGTACCTACTCTACCTGTGCTACAGACCAGGTTCAGAGGACACAGGTTCCTATTTTATGCCTGCAGTGACAGCTAAGCCTATGAAGCACAGGGGCTGCATTTAAGACATGCACCCCTGTACCAAAACCCTCTAATTATTTGTGTACTCTCCTGGTGACTGATAGATCTTTAAATATCAGCCATACCTGAGGTATCGTATGGTGAATGGTATTTCTTATAATTGTTATAGCCACAGCAATTTGATACCCCACATGTCTAAGCCCTGTGAAAGGATTATGTGTGATCTACCCAGACAGGCTGTCTTTTCTACTGCTAGCAGGGCTGCAGTCTTGTGGATTGCCTCTCTCTGTTCTTATGTGAGGTCAGGTAACACCCTCCCCAGAGAGGCAGCTACTTCACAGAAAGCTGCCCTGTGAACAGGAATCAAAGGGCAGACACATCCACAACAGGAGTAGCCTCACACCAGGGTGCTGCAAATCTAAAGCCCTTTGATTCTTTTGAGAAGGGAAGGGGAATGGGGTTAGACATTAGGGCTCTTCACATCTGGAGGAAGGTCCCACCATCTTGTCTTTCTATCTTTCCTTCCTGTCCCATTCACTTCCTGTAGCATAAAGCACTTCGGTGTGATGTCAGAAGGCAAAGTCAACTCTATCCCAAGAACAGGGATTGGACCCCTCAAGCAGGCTAGCATTAGTCCAATCACCTGGCGGCATTTGTTTTTAAAAGAAGGGGTCTCCCACTGCTTCTCAGATTCACCTTGGAACAAACACTCAAGGAAGAATTTGGTTGGAACTATGTTGGGAGGGTTGACTTTCCAAAGCTCTCCATCAGTGATGTAAAGACTGAGTGTTCAGGGTAGAGTGAAGCTCTGTTTCCCACCAATCCCCAGGGCACACTGGGGGTGACCTGGTGCTGGAACAGGTCCTGTATCTCGCATCTATGCCAGTCACAATGCTGCCAAGACCCTCATTGTGTTGAAGGACTCTTAAAGTGTGCACCAACATCCCTTGAATTGGGAGCTCGGGAATAAGCACCACACTTCTCCCTGAGACCCCTGAGAGGGGCTGACAGCACCTGAGAATGGAGACAGACAGGATTCCTGCATTTCCCACTGTCAAACCACCATAAGCCTTGATTCAATCCCATTTGACCACATTGAACCCTCTGGAGCTGCATCTGGCACTCCCCCATTCTTCAAACAGCTAATCAACACGTTCAAACCTGTTAGCTGCTGCACTGTGCTAGCTGAGTGCGTCATTAACTTAGCTCGAACTACAAGCTCTTCGTTGCAGCTACCACCTTCGAACAGTTGCTCGCCCCACTAGCATCTTGGCTGCTGATCTGAAACTCTAGTCGATCTGAATCTCTAGTAAAACCGATCTTGGTGCAGAATCGAGCCTCGACCATCGGACACTGCATTGAATCGCTCCAACCCAACTGCGCATCTAGTCAACAGCATTTTTGCCATATTCGGCTATCAAACAGACCCTTGTGGCCTTCACAATCAGCAGTCCCTCAGTGCTCAATGCATCAAACTGATCTTGGAGTAACAGCGCATCCAGTCACCAGAATCCTTGCAGTGGAATCATCCCTGGTGGGCCTCACAAACTGATTTTCTCAAAGGATCTCCATCACACTGCAACTAGTTCCTGCTTACCCGCTGCTCGACACCAGTCCCCATATAGTCCAACAGAACCGCTGCACTCAAACTTCATTGAACCGCACAAAGAGCACCAAACAGCCTGCTTTGTCATTATTGAACCACCAAGAAGACACTATTGAGACATACCTGCCCCCTGGTCCATTTTGGGCCATAGAGACAGGTTAAGTCACTTGTGCACCTTTTTTCCTCAAGACGTATCCTTTTAAAAAAAACCATTGTGGTTATTAAAATTGCCTTTCAGCTCTATATTCTTGCTCAGACAGCTCCATTCTCACTTTGCTTGCATATTCTCTGTTCTTTCCACAGGATTGGGTTTTTTGTGCAGTTTTTCTGTTTAGTTTATTTTGGACTGTTATACTTTGATGTTTATGTTGCTACTGGATCACATTCGCATCCCTTTTGAGAGTATAGTCTTCCCTCGGCCCACGCCACCACAGAAGGCAAAGGAGGTGTATCTCTTAACTGTGTCTGTTTTACCTTTGTAGAAGTGTGAGTGCTGAATAGGTGTTTTGCTCACTACTCGCCCCTATACTCCTGCAGGGCAGAAGTCATTTCTTCACAGTCATGTATTTATTTTTTAAGTGTGGTAGCTGCTGTCTGAACCGCTGCTGTAATACTTGCCTTTTTAACCCTAAACAGGGATATCTTTTTTTTTCCCAGTTACTAGTGAAAGGGCCTTTAAAGACAAGTGGAAAATGTGCTTCAGGCACACTATTGAGAATGAGGTGACATTTCTCAAACAAGCACATATAAAACAGGTGCTTGTTTTAGAAAAAGAGGCCGAAAGACTTCTTTTTTTTAACTCAACAGACCCAAACATTTTTATATTTTTGAGACCTTTAGATGGTTCTAAAAGAACCATTCTCTGAATGGGTGGTAAAGCGAGGGTATGATTTTTAAAAAGTAACTTTCTTTGTTTTTTCTACAAATACAATAAGAAAATAATACAGCTTTAGAAAGCAAAACTGAGCTCTCTTAGAATAAAAAATTCCCCAAAAACGAAACCAGGTCAAGCTAAAAAAACAACAACAGGTGAGCTAAAACGATTGTCCCTAGTAATACAATGGATCAGAAACGTGGCAGTGTGTACATTGCAATTTTGACCCTCCACATTTCTTTGGAGCCATGTCATTTTTGATTAAGATGCAGGAGATAGGGGGTTTGGGCTCATCCTGAGGAGGAGGGTTTGGTTGCTCCTACCACCAGTGTTGATGAAGATGGATGTCTCACTGGAAATGTGCCCACTGTTTCCACCACTGACCCCGCCCGTATCCACAACGAATGATGTGGGTGGCACAGCTACTCAGCCATTGTGAAAGACGGCCCACAAGTTGGACATGCATGAAGCAGTTCTGGTTCCACAAGTCCCCAGTGCCTTTGCACCAAATGTTACGTGAGGAAGGTGGTGGCCGTAATTTCTCCTGAAACTTTGCAGTACTTGTGACATAGCAAGTACACGCAAAACACATTTGGACTTCTCCACCTTGGACAGCAGAAAATGCAGTAGAACCTAGTAGAACCTCTAATACAGTGATCCCCAACGTGTAGCTCGCGAGCAACATGTTGCTCTCCTGACCCTAAAATGTTGCTCGCCAGTTGCTCCGGGCCATTGTGTGGAGGCTAAGAAGAAGGACATTCAGGGATGAGACATCAATGGCAGTGTACCCTGAACCAGAACTGTGCCGGAAGGCCAGCCAATCAGTCTGCTCTATTTGACAGGCATGACATACTGTTAGTTGTTGTTGAAGCATTAACTGTGGAGGCATCAGTAGAGTAGTCTGAGTGGTGGGGCAGGTCAGATGGGTGCTGGGAACAAGGGGGTGGCTCCTGAAATTAATCTCCTGGGGCTTCAGATGAGACGGTCACTAGTGACTGAAGAGAGCCTGAAGCACAGAAACTAAGCTGGCCTGGCCATCCATGTGAATACCCATTGTACTGCTCTGTAATCAGAAGTAAAAATGTCTCTTCACTGAACCCACCCTTATTGAGACAATACCTGTCTTGGCACTCTAAAAGGTCTGTGCCATTTGGAGTTCTGGTACACTATAAGGTTCATCACTGGCTACGAAGATAATGTTGCTGCCAACTGAGCCCACCACCCCCGCTGCAGTCAGGTAGACAGCAAAGGGGTTAGTTGCCGAATAGTACGAAAATAAGTACCAAAATAAGTGACTTGCATGCCCAACTGTCAAGGAAGTTCCAATACACCTCTTTTGTACATGTATTTGCGTTTGTTGCCAAAATGCTATTTTTTGGTCCAAAATATTCCACATTAATTGCATAATCTTTGAAGACAGTTTCATCTTCGGATTCTTCTTTCCAGTACAGAAGTGCATTAATGGAAAAAATAATCAAACCAAATGCACATGCTTGTGTTCTGGTGACAATTGCCAGCTTATGTGCCTTTATACAGCTGGTACCTGCATATTGGACAAATAAGTGGCATGCATGCTCAAACTTTCCTTCTTAAACAATTTGCTTATGCCAATTTCTTTACATGTGAAGTTTGTGTTTGCGGGTCCCATGCATCATAATTTGCACAAATGTTACATACTACTTGTATTGCAGTGCCTGGTGGGAAAATGCACATTGTATGATGCTTTGCTTATCTGGCATGTGACTAATGGGTTGCTAAGGGGAATGAGTTCGAAATTATGCACAATTAGTGTAGCTACCAACTGCAATTCTCTTAAGTTACTGAAAATTATTTCTTAGTGACATAGTAATTATTTGTTACTTTAGTATAGCGTTTCATGCTAGATTCTTCCTGCTTATTAATTCTTTAAGAACAGAAACTAAGAAACTAACCAATGTAATGGACTGAATTCATCAACCTCGAGCAATGAATGGCTAAGTCGACCCTGCCACAGGTTTGAATTTACGGAGTGCAGGCTGACCCCATGTCAAGGGAGTGCACTTAACAAGTGAGGTATACAACCATAAACATATAATGTGTGACAATATGAAGGAAAAATCATTATTGTAAAGCGGTCTTCAAAAGTTCCAATTTGTGAGCAATGTTACTGGCCCACTAGCATGCTTAGAAATGCACCACTTACAACTATATTTCCCAGGGGATTGCTTGGGAAAGAGTACCCAAATCCATCAGAATCTTTTTTTTAAATTCCTAATCACTTATCTTCAATGTAACAGACCTTAAGCGCTTTAAAAAGCAATACTTTCCACTAGATTTCGCAGGTGCATAATCCTCCCCTCACACAAAGCCTGGTTGAAATGATATTTACATTCTACCATATTCTGTCCAGTGTTACTCATCCTGTTCTCCTAAAAATGCACAATTTGCCCTAAAGATCCTGACAATCCCTTTGGAGGGATGGGTGGGGCAGCAACGAAATAAGCCTTTATATCTTGGAGTAAATGCTACCGTTAAAAAGTGCTTAAAAACATTTGCCATTAAATCGGTTGAAAATTTCCTGGGAGAGTACGCTAATCACTCAAATATTATGTTACATCCTGGAATGTTTGAATAATTTTGCTGGCCTGGTGCCTAGAAATACACGGTTTGCCACTTAATTTACTAAAGATTGTATTTCTATACCAATTTAATGTGAAATGATGTTTAAGGCCATTATGAATTGCCTGGACTAGGCTTACACTTGGATGAGATTACTGTTAATTAACAGTCCTATTAGCAATATTGATCTTAGTACAGTTATGATTTGTTCCAATCATTTTACCACCGACTGAATGCTGATAAATTACATCAAAGTACTGAAGTTGCTCACCATTTCATCTGACACTCACATGTTGCTCATTGCTAACAAAAGGATGGGGACCCCTGCTCTAATACATTGGATTTAGTTTTTTTTCGGTGGGTGATAATCATTGGGCTGGGTCCCTCACTGTACTGCATCTTCCAACTCCACTGCTATGACACCGCACCAATTTTGGCATGAGTGGAGGATAGAACAAGCAGATCAGGTGGCACAGGTGCAAGAGGTGGGTGGGGGACAGCAAGGAGAGAAGCAATGGTAACTCGTCTGCCACTGGTGCAGCTGTCCTTGTAGTCCCTCACCTCCCACTCTTACACCTGTGCCTTCTGTTCCATCATTCATTTAACAAAATAGCACTCATGAAACAAATAAACTCCTCCCCCAATAAAACACGGAAAAAGTAATCCTGCCAGACAAATACACAATCACACAAAAAGGAAATTGCATTGGTACGGAGGATTGTACTTCTCAATTGTTTTCAATTTGTTTTCAATTGCAGGTTGTCCAAAGGATTGACAGTACCACTGCCACATTTAAAAGCAATGCCCAAAAAGGGACACACTACCCAGCACATACACATGAAGAGGAATTGTCTAAAAACATGTGACGCTCCATTTTTTGGACAGTGACCAATCATCAATGACTATGCCATTACCGAGACACTTTTGCACTCACAAAGTTGTGTACATTAATTAAGGTTTCTGACGTCCGGCCCCTCCCAATCAGCACCCTACTTGCTACGTCATTTAACACCCCAAAGCGACATTGCAAAGTTCCTCTCAAACTCAATTTTGAAAATCCATTTTAAGTGATTCTTACAATACAAAACCTCCTACCCTCCTTTGCCCCTTCACCGCACATCATTCCAGGGCTAAAACCTCACTTACTCCTTGTCCTTATTTCTTTTTATTCAATCTTGCCATTTACATGTGAACTTTGTGATGCTTGACGAAACTATTGCTGAGCTGTGTCACATACAACTATCCTACAATTCTTCGCACACATCTGTCGGCAATGCTGTTATGTCCTGCTAATCTTCCAAATTCCAACCTCATGATGCTTTGGAGTCTATTTTTCAAAAAGCCCCTGCCAATCAATACAAAGCTTACACATCACCCGGATGGACTCCCGTGGTGTGCTAGCAAATTATTTCCTCACAATCATTTCAGATTCTAGTTAATGTTGGGATTCAAGTGCAACGTCCTAACCGTGGGAGGAGGTTCAGACTGCATACATTCTATTAGCAAGGAGAGCTGGTCATTTAGTGTCAGCATTGTTGCCATTTAGTGCTTTAACATACTTTAGGGAGAATTACATGATGAAAAGAGGAGCCGCAATATATATTGCTCATTGTATTTAGAGTTTATGCCCAGTATATAATTAGGGCTTTGTAGCCATCAATTAGTGAACTAAGTTGTCTTTTGGTTGTATTTAGGAGAACGTAGAAAATGTTGCTCTTGTATTAGGCAAAGCTTATGCTGGTTGGTGAAAGGGTGGCTGGAATGCCACATAGTGCAAGCATTAAGTAGGGTAGATGTTGGTTTTTAGGAGCATAAGGGCTACCTGCCACGTTAGCAAGAGTTCTGGCATTTTGAATGAGGCCCCATTAGAGTTTGCAGTTTCTGCTGCTCAGAATAGGAGGCCACATTTTGGAGCTTCTGTTCAGTTAATTAGATTTTTTTTTCTGCTTTCCCCCAGCAAGTGCTCAGAACGCCAAGGTCCTTGGGTGGGTGGGGGAATAGATTGGGTTTCGCTGTGAGGCCTAGCAGCTCATAGGGGATAGTACTGAAACTTATTATCATATTCATTTCCAGAAGGACAGATTAGTGTTGCAACTCTGAAGGATAAATCTTGCTGAGAACACACAATAGGGTCTAGGCATTGCCAAGGCATGTCAATAGTTTGGGGATATGCAGCCCCCATTGTGAAGAGGCACCACCATTGGAACTGCAGCAGACATACAGAATAGAGCAAATATATCTGAGCAATGAATCCCCAAGAGCAGTGTCTCGGCTGCATTTTTTATGACCCACCTGGTTCCCAAGAGAGATAGGGAAGGATATGTTCGAGGAAAGCAACATGTTTCAGGATGGGAGTTGCAAGAGGTGCTGCCAAAAGGTCGAAAGAGCTGTTCGAGGTTGCCACGTTTTCTGGTCTCATGAGAAAGAAGTATTGTGCCCATTGTGTTGCCACAATGTGTTCACTGTTCACATTCGCTCCATGTTTGGGTCCTGTTGTGGTTATGCACATCACGAGTTGGCCAAGGTTGTGTTGACCAATAAGCATGATCCATTGTTGCAACAAATTACCTGAGTGTACATAAGCCAATTAAAACAAACTATTTTCTGCTGACTACACAATTAGGTAATTCACAGGGGATTGTACTCATGTCATCACAGATAGGTTATTGACCAATGGGTAGTAAAATATAGGTGATGTTTAGATTTTTGTATAAGGGCTAGGCAATAGGAAATGTGGGGTTGACTTGCATTTGATAAATGTTGCAAATATAGATTTTGTGGTTTTCTGCTATATAACTTTTAACTGAAATGGGTGTGTTGAGAGTGTTTTCGGTTTTCCAGTTCTGCGGAGCAGGCTGACCCTCCCGGTCGTATCTGCATGTAATAAAACTTGATTTTCTTGCAAAACGTGCACTGACTGTGGATTGTTTTTCAGTGATCATTTTAGGGCCTAACTTTCAGTATTTCTTTTTTAACGTTTAACAAATAAAGTATTGCACACCAGGCCCCATTCCAAAGGTTGCACACTAATTTAGACCACAAGCCACACATCTTTATCAGCCTCTTTTGCACTCTGGATTTCATTTGTAAAATATTGTGAGGCAGCAAAGTGACATCAAGGACATTTAAAAAAAAAATGCTCATCCATCGCTAATCACCCACCTTAACACATCCTACTCATTTACATTCCCCACATCCTCACTGGAGTCAAGCATATCCCTTCCCCACTTCTTTATAATTTTCAGCTCGTTTTAAAAGTCAAGCTCCTCAAAGTTTTTACAAAAACGTATTTATAGTTTTGGAAAATGTCTCCACCTGCAAAGCATAATGGGAGATGCATAAAAGGTTTCAGTGCTTCGGGCACCACCCTCTTTGCTCAGTTTAAAGCAATACTAGATAGATTTCCGCAAAACCGACAAAAAGCACCTATTCCTGCAATTTCCATCCACTCAAGCAAATTTGGAGAAAATCCATTCAGCGGTTTGGGCAGTGGGCGTGAGCAACACTTGTGCACTTTGGACAAACCTTTGATAACTTTTGAACTGTTTGATGGATTTGCAAAATCTCAAAAGCAGAACGTTGTTTACAACCTCTGTAATTGTTCCTCCCAGCTTACCGATCCTCCTACATACCAGCTTTCAGCATTGAAAGTGGTTTCCACTATCATCTCTTAGTGTGTGTCAGGTTTTCTCTACCTTCTCGATCCTCTATTTCCTCTTACCTTCTTTCTCTCTCTTGACTTTCCTTCAAATCTTTCCTCCTCTTCCATTTTCTTTGTATCAACTTTCCCCTCCTTACTTATTTTTGCTTGTTTCCTTCTATTCTCCTCCTCGTCCCATCTGTTCTTGAGCTCTTCAGCTGAGCTGTGCATAAATCACACTGTGCTCAATCCTGCTGTTGCTTTTTTGTACTTCTTGTGCCTATACACTGGAATTCCACTCACTGTAGATTTGTTCTTCCACATCTATTTAGTTTTTCCGCTTGAGATTAAAATCTTTTGTGCTGTCTTCTTCTGCCTGAACTTCTTCCCCTTTGTTCACATATTTTCTCAGAAATAGTATACTGTTTTATATTGCGCATTGTAAATATATACAAATACAGTAAAGTACTCTGGTTAAGGTATGTGCAGGGAAGGGTGATCTGTTAAATCTCTTGCTTTAAGAGTAAGGGTCTCATTACAAGTGTGCCGGTCCGGTAATAATGCTGGTACTTCCAGCTCTGGCATTTTTACTGCTGGGAGTTCATGCCCCTACCGCCAAACAAATGCCTGAATCACTGGCACCTTTAATAACGGTGCCGGTTTGTTTAGTTTAGTTTATTTGCTTTTATAGCGCACCAAACCCAAGGGTATCTGGGTGCTGTTACTTACATATACAACAACTTATTACACAATGGTACAGATATTACAGGAACACGTAGAAATCTCTTACATTGACAGCAGGCATCAGTAAAATACACTTAAGGCAGTTAAATTGAGTTACAAGTTAAATAGGTACTTTGGAGAATAATGTACAATTATATAAAAAGTTCTATACAGACATGGGCCTGGGATGAGAACAACAAGAGAGACTCCTAGGGTTACATATCTAGGCGTAGGTTCTTTGAGTGAGGTGTAAACATAGATGAATAGTCTACCCAAGAGTCGATAGTGGCGGCAGGTCCTAGTTCGCCTGGGAGAAAAGCCAAGATGTTACCTTGTTTCTAAAGGAAGGGAAGGAGGGTTTGATTCTTCAAGCACGGGACCAAGCATTCCAGGTCTTAGCTGCCAGCCCTGGGAAGCTAGATCCACCCGCCCTGAGCAGTTTGAATTTAGGGATATTAAGGCAGTGAAGGTAGTTAGTTCTGGTAGGTCTGGAAGATTCATTTCTGGAAAATGTATCAATCAAGCATTTGGAGGCCGAGTTTGACAGACATTTTTGTGTGATCCTTAAAGTTCTGAATGTAATCCTGTCTTGAATTGGAAATCCAGTTAGCATTCCACCTTGCTTAAAAGATATGTTTAGAGCAGGGAATGTTTAGAGCCGGTGTGAGGGCATTGTTTAGCAGCACATGTAGCTTGTTTAGGTTTGGTTTGCTGGTACCTAGGTAAAGAGTTTTACAATAGTCCAGTTTAGATAGTATAAGTGCTCTTGCAAGCATGATGCAACTGAGAGTGGTCAGGAAGGGTCTCCAAGCGTTAATTAATTTGGAAGTATAGGCAGTTGCTGAAGCTGTTGCTTTGACTTGTTTGGAGATGGAGAGGGTGGAGTCTAAGTAGACTCCAAGTGTTTTGGCGTCCTTGGAAACTGTGATATTATTTCCATCAATGTTGAATGAGGTGTATTGGGGATCTAGCTTGTTAAGATGGTGCCTCAGCTGATGAGCAGTAGCCTGGTCTAGTCGTCATTGAGGCAAAGACCATGTTCGGTCATCCAAGCTTGAATTTTGAGGTAGATTTCATTTGGGAGAGTAGAGTCTTTGGGCCTCATTACGACCCAGGCGGTAAGGGGTTTATGGCAGCGTAAACAGCGCCGACCCTTACCGCCTGAGTACGAGGTCCCTTAGCGCCATGGCGGATTTAACACCTGCTTTTAGCAGGTGTTAAAATCCATGGCGCTAAGGGACCATGGAGTTAATTACGCCACCGTAATTTACGGTGGCGTAATTAACGCCTTCCCCACTCCCATTATGCCCTATGGGGCAAAAATGGGAATGGGGAAGGGTAAATGGGGATTGGGGACTTACCGCCCCGCCAAGGTCGGAATGGGGCGGTAAGTCCGCCAACCACCATGGCGTAAACGTAGTTTACGCCATGGTGGTAAAGTCACGGCCCAGGCGGTAACTTACCGCCTGGGTCGTAATGAGGCCCTTTGTCTTATGAGCCTGTGAGAGTGATGAGAATTTGCGTATTGTCCGCGTAGTCTGTGTAGGGGACGCCCATGTCATCTAAGTGATCAAACAGTAGCTTAGTGAATATATTGTATAGAGTTGGGGCTACCTAAGAGCCCTGCGGGACTTCACATGTGATTGGCGAGGAATCTGTTGAGACTGAGAGAGAAAAAACCCTCATAGTTCTGTCTGAGACGAAGGATTGGACACAGGCGGCGATTTTAGGGGAAAAAGAGGCTGCTGTGGTGAGATGTGTGGTTAGGATGTTGCGATCAACTAAATCGAAAGCTGCCGAAAGGTCAAGTAAAAGTAGTAAGGCAGGATTTCCACTATCTTTGGCTTCATCCATCTGGATTTTTAAGTCGTGACTGGGGGAAAATCAGTTAGGCTGCAGGAGTTAGACGGAGTTGAGTGGGATTCACTTGGTTTGGCACTTAGTGTGAGGCTAGATTTCTTAGCTTCAATTTTAGTTTGCATTAGTGCTTTTTTATCTAGAAGTGCCTTCTGGATGTTGACGCATCATACAGCGTCTTTATTGCATAAGTCCGGTGGGGAAATAGGTGACTCAAGCTCTTTGAGAATGGAGAAGAGTTCTTGGAGTAGGACTTGACGTTTTTAATTCTATTATTGTAGGTGTCACTCTTAGTTTTCAGGCTAGCAGCTTTGTAGGTGTTGGAAGCATTGTTGAAGTTTTCCTTATTCTGGTCTGAGGGTTTTTGTTCTCCAGCTAGTTTCTGAACATCTTTTGGCTTTACGAGGAGTTTCAGATTCAATGAAAACCATTTGTTTTAAATGTGCAGGGGGCTTGGCTTTTCTCAGTTTGAGCTGAGATATCTGGTCAAGGGCTAGCAATGAGTTCTGGTTGTAGAAGTCCACCAGGTTGTTAGGGTCCTTATCTAGGTCCTTGTGGGGGTTAATAATGGGATGGAGTAGGGGGAGTATGTTCTCCAAGGTGATCAGGCGATTATTTCTAGTTAAGGTAGAGGGGACTTGTTGACCAATGAGAGGTGGGCGACTGCTGTCATGGATCTCTAATGATATGACGTGGTGGTCAGGCCATGCACATGGAGAGTTAGAGAGTATTTTTGTATTACAGTTTAGATCCGCTACCCAATAAAGGGTTCTGCCTTTGCTATGTATAGGTTCGGAGACCCTCTGTGAGAAGTCTAGTTCTGTGAGATAGTTTTCTAAGGCTGTGGTGTTGACATCTTGGGTTTCATATAAGCCTAGGTTCAGATCACACAGGAACACGATTTGTGAGCTAGGTTTGGTCTTCTGGGTAAGCAAGTGTGTCATATCTTCCTCAATGGAGGACAAGGGGCCAGGTGGTCTGTAGATAAGATGGATAAGTAGTGTGGGAGCAGTTGATAGGTGGAGTTTGACAGATAAGAGTTCTGCTGATGATATCTGCTGGCTGGGGAATTATCTAAGGCCAAGATGGTTTTTGGCACCAAATGCAACCCCACCACCTCTTCTAGAAGTTCTGTCAGCTCAGATGATTGTGTAGTTTTCAGGTAGTGCTAGCATAAAGGCGGGTCCTGCTGCTGGGTGGAGCCACATTTCTGTAACTGCTAAAAAATCAAGTTTATTGGAGCAGATTGGGTCTGCTATATCCAGCGCATGGGCAATCAGGGTGGGTATAGGGACAGTAGGTTTAGAGGCATGTCGTGTCGCAGCATGGTTCGAGACACGGAGATCTGAGTTGGTTAAGATAGGTTTAGTAGAAGAGATGTTGTAGTAATGGGAGACCCTCGGTTTGGAGTGAGAGCTGAGTCTAGCATTTCTGTCAGCCGTGGAGCATGGTATGTTCGACGTAGGCCTTGTCACAGTAATTTAATAAATCCCGTCCCATGGAGTCATATGGGACTCCATGGTAATGGGAACTTACCGTCACTTCGCCGCCCGTAATATCCCAGTGATACCAGGACATCGGACGGCAGGGACGGTAAAGCAGGGTTGTTGGTATTCTGATACAAGCAACCCTGTAATGAGCCTGTAACTAGAGGTCTGCTGTGGTATGTGACTGTATTATCTCATAGTATGGCAGGTAACAGAATGCAATGTATTTTGGGTGCCGTGCTCTAGCAGCGACCAGTGAGTTGTAGGGATACAGAGTTCAATGGGAGACTAGTCAACAATGTGTGAAATCCTTTACAGAGAATAAATAAAACCTAAACTAGTTTGATTTTTGGGATGTGACCCACCAAAGAGGATCTGGACCATATTTTAGCTATTATTTCCATACCAGTGTACAGGGCCAGCCCTATAATTTGTGGTGCCAAGGGCAGCCAATTAAGTGTGGAGCCCTCTGATTGGCTTACACTGACAGGACATGAGTGATGTCACTGGAATAAAAGGTTCCTTACCAGTTCTTCCAAACATACTTTCAATATTTCCATTCCCCAGGATGGGAAATTCCAGAAATGTAAAATCAACATCTAAAGAAGTAAAACACTTATGTGAAATAGGTTTTGTAAGTAGCAATAGGTCGCGCATGGGTTACAGCAAAATCTGTAGGGGAGGGGTGCATGATGACTGAGATGTGCAAGATAAAGCAGCACCATTTCAGGAAGAATTATTCATGGTAAGTGAATCAATGGTACGTGAACATTACTTTGTATGTTCTAAGGTAAACAATGGCTCTTTCTATATAAAGAATGAGGTCCCTAATCCTTGTCGTAGAGAAACCCTGGCTAAGAAATAACATGTTTACTAAGCACTGTCTACTAGAACCTAATGCGCCAATAAAGCAGGTTCATTTCAGAATGAGATTGAATAGTGGGAGCTACAATATCTGATCTAGTCATGTCTGCCACCCAACTAGCAGACATTGAATCTTGTCTCTTCCTCGTTCTTCAGGTGCCAAGTGAACATCCCCAAAACACCCCCTGCTGCCCTTCCTCGGTCTCTGTGGCTACCAGCGACCGACCCCCTGTTGTCTGCCACCAAACGCCACCTTTAGTGCAGTCCAATTCCTCACCTCTGACCAGTGACAGAGAAACACTGTGCATCCTCCACTCTATGGCAGGCAGCTATACCCTTCACCATAATATGATATGATATAAGTCATGTATAACGCACGTGTACACAAGTGTTTGTAGGCGCAACAAGACAAGGAGGGGTAGACAGAGGGAGGACAAAACAAACAATCTTACTAGGCCTTGTGTCAGTCAAATCATGCAAGTGCGGGGGGTGGGGGTGGTTAGTAGTTAACTGGTGTCTGCTGCACAAAAATAGGCATCAGCAATGCCATAATAGTGGCTAGGAGAGTGGGTGTTATAAGTGAAGCATACATCAAATTGCCCTATATCAGTCGACATGCAAGAACCCAACGCAGTACGTGGGCATACGCGTACTTCACTGCCAAGTGTCTACCTACACATTTAGCCAGCCAGGAGCTTGTGAGGCACAGAGTAAAGTGGGAAGAAAATGAAGCTCAGGGCAGCAGGTGGGGCAGGGGAGGCGAGGCGTGGTTATACATGCCTAAGACAATGCAGCGTCCTTGCAGCTTGACAATTTAAAACCACTCATATCAATATGTTCATGGGTGGTAATTTTTGGTTATCACTATGGGGGCAGAAATCCCTCCCAGGGGCACACTCGCCTTGAATATGAAGAGGCAACAGAGCCAATGCCTCCTGCAAACCTCTTCAGAGAGAATTGCAAAAGCACAAGGATTTACAGACTGCTCTGAATATATTACACCTTTAGCAACAGTCACGCAACCTACTGAGTTACCTTTGCAACATTGTACTTAAGGAACGGTTGTAAAAAACGTAAACATTTCTATGGATGCAAAGGGAGGTTCCGGTCCCATTGCTAATTAACCAAGGGGGCAGTTTCCCTCTTTGCCCCCCTGTACTCGAACACTATGTCATGTTGCAGCACTTAAAATCTGCCTCTCGTTTGGGTCTTTCATGGCAGATTGTGTTCACATTGCCTGGTGTCTATGCTGCAGGGAAGTCTTTTTGGCCATACAAACATGGATGGCTCTAAACTCCTTGGCGCTGAACGACTCCAAAACGGAGTTGCTCATTGTTGGCACTCATTACAAACTAAGAAACCATGATGACCTGTACAACCCGGTACGGCTATTACTGTGTCTGAAAATATTAAAACTTTGGGTGTCTACTTTGACTCCCACCTTACCTTTCAGAAACATGTCTCATCTGTTAAATCTTTATGTGCCTTCTTTACCAGTCTACTGTGGCAAATTCACCCTTATCTGTGTAAGCATAATCGTGCCCTAATTGCTGAAGCAATCATTCGAGTCACAAGGTTTCTTTGCATAGAACAAACAGTCTGCTCTTGGTCAGCCTAAACATTAACATAACTCAAAGGTTGTTCAGCTCAGCTGCAGTTGAAAACACAGTCAACCATTTTAGAACACAAAGCAGGAGTCGAAATCAAAATGGCGGATGATTCTTAAAATGGCAGCGAGGTTGATCAGAAATCGAAGCATTTCGAACACGGTTTTCCATGCAACGCGAATGGGCTTAGGCCAATATTCATAACAAGGCGGTATTATATGAATACAGTTTAACAAACCCTCCTTTTGGCCTAAGCTAAGAGCATTACTCAAACATTTGCTTTACTCAAAACCCCACGTCTCAATGTTCGCATATCCTGAATCACATTCTTCAGAAATATCGATCGTCATAAGTTCCTTGATAGTAATATCTTTATTACAAAAGCGTTAGAAGTTTTCTCGGGTGCATGTATTTTTGGTCCTAATGTACCTATTGTTTGTGCACAACATACTCCTAACATTGAACATATGGCAGGAAGACATTGTACATAACTACAAAACAGTAGAACACCAAGAACTATCATTAGGACTGCAAAGAGCTTTCAACCCCATGAATGTAACAAATCCCAGAACCAAGCATTAAGATTCCAGTTTCCCTCAGGGACATGTACTTCCGTACTCAAGTTATGTAGATTTTGTATTGCCATGAATATGTTAGGGGAGGAGTGAGGTACAAAAACACAGCACGCAGTTCCCACCAATTTACATACTTCACCACACTCAGCTAGGATGACGTATAACACCATCCTATTTTGGAGGGCCACTAATCTAATGGCCTTTTGCTCTAGTGTCATGTTGTACAGAATATCTGTGGTACTATTGATGGTTTTCTCCAGTACCCTTACTAGTCTTCTAATGTCCTCAGAATTCATTATTTGTCCCCAAAATGGCACAAAGGATTTTTCTACATCACCCAAGACTTGTGAAGGAGTATCACCATTCTCATCCCGCCTTGGACGAGCTCTAAAGACTTCAGATGTGGAGCCACATATACCCCTGGTAACAAGATACCCAAGTAACAAGTACCCTGCCAATCTGTAGGTAATCAAGGATAAGCTTCATTACCACAGACAAAGTAAACGGGATCTCCTACACACAAAGCTCTGTCCTCACTGGTTAGATTTGTGATGTTAGTACAACCCTCAAATGAACCCATTGGCTGAGAACCATTCCTTTGTATACAGAAGGAAACAGAGTTGGGGCTATGACTGATAGTATAGGAAGGAGGCATGGCATCCCGGTTGCCTACGGGAGCCATCTTGAAAGAAATCAGTGATTGAAAAGGTCTAGAGAGTCTATCAGAAGGCCTAATAGAAGCAACATTGAGTTTGCTTCTATTCGCAAAGAGAGAACATCCCAAAGGTGTTAGGACTCATTTTTCGAATTCATTCAGATTAGTCCCATCGGAGTTCCCAGAAATACTGTTATTCCAATGACAAAAGAATAATGCCCTTAGTGAGGCGTACCATGCAGTAATTAAAGGAAGAGGATGAATATACCAGCCCAACCACTTTTCCCCTTGTTGTAGCAAGTGTGAACACACCCAGCAATTCGTTCTGTTTAGAATCGCATGGATCGCATTCATGATCAATAGAAGAGTGTTATTATAATAACCCTCTCTATGTTGGGAGTCTCGAGGAGGAAGAGTATGCAGATGCACGAAAGGTGGAGATACAGTGGAGATAATTTCAGAAGGTAACAAAGTTTCAAGCGGACGCACCCCTTCAATGTACCATAACCTGAGCGCAAATATAATTACTAAACAGACCAGTACTGTGATTTCAAAACAATGGGTCCTCAGGGACCATGATTTTTGATGTACAGATTCTTTGTCAGCCACAAGACCAATAGCTTGTTCTGCATGAGTAGATTTAGGAAAGGACATTGTTTCTGAGAGTCAGTTTAGAAGCCTCTCCGTTAGGCTCTTTTAGTTCATCCGTCGGTGGCTCCTGGCCACGTGGCCTATCTTGCTTGAAGGTAACTTTGCCGGTCCCTGCATCTTATTTATCTTTTTCCAGTGAAACAGTGACAAGGGGCTGGATCAACGATGATTCCTTGTGGGCACAGCCAATGCTGTGCTGTAAATCTGATTTCTCGGATGCAGATCGTACCTCAAGACTCCAGGTATGGTGTGATCTGCGAACAGAGTGTCATCGCTTCCTGAAGGAAGTGATGGAGCAGAATCAAGATTGCTCAATGGTCAGAAAGATCTGAAGAAGAACTTGAAGGCAAAGCAGCAGTCTCCCCAGTCCCCACAGGCTCAGGAAGGATTTCCGGGACACCCTCCATTTCGGTTAGAACAGACATGTGATGCAGAACAGAGTGAACAATCTCCTTCTCTTCCCCTTCATTGTGGGGCAGAAGAAAAGGTATATGCTTGATGTGTGTTGCATGGATCCAGTGGCGTTTTCCTTCTACTCGTACAGCGGTCTGTGTGGCCAAAAGGACTTGAAATGGTCCTTTCCAGTGAGGTGCGAGACAGGATGAAACAGCAACACAGTGCCCTCCTTGCAAGCAAATTCTGAGCCTGCAGCTAAAAGAAGATCATCAACATACTGCAACAACGTACAAGTGGAAGGGAACTCAAGTGTATCGAGCTGTTCCTTCAAAGCTCTACTGTAGATGCTTGGACTCTCGGTGTACCCTTGCAGCACACAAGTGAATGTAAATGAGAGTCCCCCTAGGGTGAACGTGAACAAGTATCTACTGTAAACATGTACAGGAATACTAAAGAAAGCATTCTTTTGATCCACAACACTAAAATTAGTAGCTGAAGCTGGAATTATTGTTAATATTGTCGTCACATTAGGCACAATTGGAAATTGTGGAGTAACAATCTTATTGATAGCACGTAAATCAATAATAAAACGAAAAGGAATCGCATTATCCCCTTTCTTATACACCGGTAGAATCTGACTATTACACAAACTTCCTGCAATTTCCTCAATCACTCCTCGATGTACAAAATCAGAAACTATACTTTTAAAGCTTGCTCACCGTCAACTGAAATCTTATACTGTGGAATAGATGGTAGTTTAACACATGGTTTCAACACAATTTTAACTGCTTCAATTTGTAAAATACCAATGTCATTATCATCAACCGTCCATAAACATTCCAGAACTTTATCCAATTCAGTCGGTAAAGGCTTAGTCGAGAATTGTGAAACAGAGGTTTGCTGGGATTAAATCGTCAAATGCACTCTACCCGGAGAACAATAAATTACTGCATTCAATTCTTTCAACAGATTGAACCCCAAAAATGTTTCGCCACAATTCATCGTCAAAAGAAATGGACATGAATCAGTGAATGGCCCCTGTGAAATCGGTACCGGCGGAGAGATCCGACTGACCACTGGCATACCAGAAAACCCTACAGCAATGTTGTTCTGCCCTGACAGTGAAATATCTGGAACCCGCGAATGATCAACGGAACACTTCTGTGCTCCTGTATCTATCAAAAATAGATGCTTCCTATTCCCCACCTTCATTTCTACGTAGGGCCCTTTGTGATCGACGGGAATAGGTACTGGTTCCAGACTTTGCTTCGGGCTGTCCTATTTATTTTTACATCTCTTTATTGGCATTTATGATAAATACAACAGCAGTGTGACAGAGGAGTGCCCACTTCAACGTAAGGTACAATTGTCAAAATTTGCCGATTATTCCATAGACAAAAAACAAAACACAATTATAACTAAAAACTTGTTAACGGTAACATTAAACGTCTCCAAGTGGTCTATCTAGAGCCTTATTGCAAAATTAGACCCAGAGAGGGAAGAAAGAGCCTAGAAAAAGAAGGAAAGAAAGAGAGGAGCCATCAAGGGAGAGAGAGGGTGGCCCAGGCACCTCAAGGCTGTGGTATATACAAAAGTCCTGCAATATGTAGGTTAGTATACCTGCGGGTAGGTTGTTCAAGGGGGTTTGTCATCATTGGAAGGGTGGGAGAGTTCCCATGTGAGGGCCCTCCAGGCTTCGAGAGCCTGGCTCGCATCATCAGGGGAATTGGCAATGACCTCCTCCCAGGCCGCAGTTTCTGCCCCCACCCAGCGGGTTCCATGTAATAATGTCACCACAAAAATCTCGCCATGCAAAAATATCGCCGAAAAATTGCAGTTTTTTGTGGCAACATTATTGCATGGAACATGCGGGGGACACCCCCGCAACCCGCACATTTTTTTTTTGCCCCTCTCCCCATATATATGGTCATCTAAATAATATCGCCATGACATTTTCCCGGCGATATTATTTACGGCGACCATATAAATGGTGATATTATTACCTGATACAACCCAGCGTTCCATTTCACCATGCCATACATGGTAACGTGGTCCATCCGGTCGCTTCCAAGCCATGGCAATAGTTCTTTTGGTGAGGATGCAGGCCAAGTCCATTAGCTTCACAGTGTGCTTCATTTTAGCGCGCCTGGGATAGGTTCCCAAAAGGCATTCCCCTGGAGTCCAACCATACCTAGTCATATCAGCTATCCTGAAGGTCTGCTCGACCGCGGCCCAGAGTTGACGGACCTTAGTGCACCCCCAAAACATATGTATAAGATCTGCATCATCTCTTTTGCACCAAGGGCATGTTCGTTGGGATTGCTTGTAGATCTGTGCCAGTTTGTGCGGCTTTAAGTACGAGCGATACAGTACATTGAGCTGAATCAGTCTAAACCTGAAGCTCCTGGAAACCTCCTTAGGGAACGCCAATGCTCTCTCCCACTCCCCGTCTGACATCTCTTGGCCAGGTCCATGTTCCATTTAAGTCTTAGATCAGGGCTTCGGGGGTTAGGCTTATCAGTGAGGTGGCTGTATATTTGAGACACTGGTCTCTGCCCTTCTCCCAGGTTATATAGAAGTGTCACAAAGGGGTTGGTTTCGGGCTCCTTAGGCCAAATGACCCAATTAGTTTGTGCTCCTTTCTGGATCCTTGGGTACCAGAGGAATTGGCCGACAGGAATTCCATCCTGCATTCGTAAGGAGGAGAAGTCCCGGAAAGAGCCCTCGTCATACAGGTCCCCCCAGGTGTACACTCCCAGCCGTTCCCAATTTCTAATGGCTGCCAGATCAACACTGTTGTGGCACAGGTCTGAGATGAGCGGAATGTCTGGAGTTTACGTGTGCTGCAGATGGAGCAGCGACTTTGTTCTGTGCCATATCTGCCTTCCCAGGGTAGCCAGATAAGGAATTTCGGGTGTGAGGAACTGGTGAGCCCAAATAAGTTCTTTCAGCCGAATGGGGGCGATTGAGTATTGCAGCACGTCCGTTTCCAGAGTGGCATCGTCGGCCAACCACTTGACAATGAAGCTGAGCTGGGCCGCCAAATCTGCTTCGGTCTGTCCTAGCGGAACAGTACATTATCAAAAGCAAGATCCTCAGAAAGATAGACAGTCGAAGGATTATCAAAAATGTTCCTATTATCAACACTATGCTTCTGACTATCTTGTGAAAATGACTGTTGGTTCTGAGTGAACTGATTTCTACCCCCTATCCCGGGACGGCCTCTGGATCATCTACACATGGTACTATATGTGGTATTCGATCGCTGCTGAAGGATTGGGCATTGTGCTCGCCAATGACCTTCTTGTCTGCAATAAGCACATTGGTTAATGTGTACAGGACCCATTTGCGCATTACTCTGTGGGGCAAACTGACCTCTAAACTGTATATTTCCACCTGTGGTTCCTCTTACTATTTCCTGCAACAATACTTTTGTCTTCAAGTCTCCCTTCTTCTTTTCTATCCTCTCTTTTTCATTATTGACCCTATTTTCATAATACTGAGCCATGTGCAATACTTCAGACTGTGATTTTGCTTGGCAGGGGCTTTCAAAAGTCATAATTTGTGATTGGATATCAGGCAACAATCCACGCACAAATGTATCTAAAAAAACAACCTTTTTCCTGACTCAGTACTCAAATCCTGACTGCTAAAATCTGAAAACACTTGTTCAAACTGATTAAAAAACTTGGTAGCGCCCTCAGATTTCCCCTGGATGCAAGCTGTAAGCTTGTCCCAAACTATTCTTCTCTCTGGAACTAAAGTCTACAATTTAGTTACTATTCTGTCTGGCAGTGTCAATATCACCTCTGGCGGTCTCCACCAGCATTCCTTTCTCCATCTATCCGTACCAAGTTAACCCATGTGTCACCCAATCCTGCCAAATCATCTACAGTTCTAATCTGTTTCCATAAATCAGCAGGTAGGATCACAGGGAACAACAAGGTTCTATCACCCAGCGTGAAACTGACAATTGCAAGACAGATTCAATTTCTTTATAAAATCCTGTTGGATTTTTCCTAATATCTGGAATCGTCTTTCTAATGATATTCACCTCTTTTCTAGAAAATGGGACATGAACAAACTGTGAGACATAGTGAGCTTCAATAGTAATGGCTGCTGCGCCTGTCGCGGCATTAGCTGGAATTTCTACTTTAGGAACAAATGTAGGAGGAACATCCCTCATTGATAATTGAGAAGTAGGCAATTTTGAACGTTCGTTAAGCAACAAGGCTAAGTCAAGTGACAAAGTAGTGAAAGCAGTATCAGGCGAAAATGCTCTCTTATAAATGACCATCAAATCTGCAGGACAACAATCCTTTTTCTTCGTACACTCATCCTGTAGGTACTCTACCATTACCTGTAACACTTTCCTTTGCATTGCCGGAGCATACTGACTAAACGTGCCATATACTTCAATGGGAGAAATTGAAACATCCAAAATCCATCTAAGTGCGTCTCTTATGCAAATACATGTCTCTTCACTCATTGGTTTACAAGAAGGAAGAAATAGTTTCTGTACATACGAAGCATCCAATCTATTACCATCTATTTCATCATTCTGTAACCGATCTAACTCCCTCTTAAACTCAAATACCCTCTCAACATGCTCATGTACTTTCCCTGCATTGTCCCTTGAGTAAGCTAAGACATTTAAATCCCTCAAACCTTGTGGCACATCCATGTCCGTCAAATCACTCAAAACATTGGCCAAGTGCATTCCCATCCGCTCTATCAAAATATTTTGTTCAGGAATACTTTTTTGGTCAGAAATTGCAGTTAAGACAGCTGATTTTTCATCTTCTTCTATACATTTCTTAATTTCTTAGCCCATGCATACAATTCTCTTTTTCTAGCTTTTGATACTGTACTACGAGTCACTACTTTTGGATCGGGTGTCGCCCCTTCAATTGCTACAAGTGGAGCCGAACCACTTGGAAAAGAAAGTTCAGACAAATCTTGTACAACAGGTAGTGGAAACACTACCATTGGCGGTAAAGACGGAATTACGGGAACTGCAACTGTTGGTAATGGCAGAGATGCAGAAGGGGGAACAACAACAGGAAGAGGAGCAACAACTGGAGGAGGAACAACAATGAGAGGAACACGAACGACAACGGGAGGAGGTTCAACAGCGGGAAGAGGTAAAACAACAGGGAGAGTCACATAAGGAGGTGGTAACAGTCCTACTCTCATTCAAAAGTTTATCGATTAGCTTGTCTGAGGCATGAAAATCCTGAGATGGATATATTTTCTGTACCCCAAGTTGGAAAGCCCTATCCATGCTTCTAATAGATTCTGACTGTTTCTGTTGATCATACAATAATGATTTTTCAGAGTTAGACATATGTCGATGTGCGTGTTTCTCTTTACTTTTAAGTTGCTGCATCGCTTCCTTTCTCCAATTCTTAATTACATCAAATGCTGCAGGCCTAGCCTTTTTCTTTATCAAGATAGACTCTAAATACTCTATACGGTCAATTTCAAAACTACCATGAGCTGGCCACTGAAATTCCAAAGCATGTCTAGTTTGTTTGTGCCAAATATCATTGAATACTATACAACCAAGGCCGTACTTACAGTACATAATACACGCCGGCAAACCCTCAGGTGGCGCCAGTCTGCCGTAGTCCAAAGATTGTTTGTCTCTGCGGAATAAACCCCTGAAACAGGCAGACAATTTCCCAGGCATGTCAGATCACTGGTGTTACCTGGCATCGTTTGAACTTGCGAGTGCAAATCTACAACCAAATATCAGGATACTTAGGAATCGGGGCATGACTCACCTGATTACAAAATGCAAAGGAGGTCCGATCAGATTACAAAGGATCCTCGTGGTTGGCGATTTCGGCAAAGAGCCCGCCTCGATATGGGGACCCTCGTCAAGATGTCCTCTTGAACCGTGTGCTCACCGTTCAGGGATTGGATTGTGCAGTACTGTTGAGGTGTCGTGTCTCATACAAATGGGCCCCCTTTTTCTCACTCTCCGATCCTGGTCCGATAGCCTTGTCTTCTTTTCAGCGAGGAGACATCAATCTTTAGGGTCCCTATTCGGGCGCCATCTGAAAGACCAAAGAAATATCGAGGCTTAGTACCACAAAATGAAATACGCCAATCATGGGTCGAAAAGATTCAAGTATCTTTTATTCTGTACAGATTCAATGCAAACAGATAGCTATCTGGCTCCCACCACCTTGCAGTGTGTACCAGCAGACACATTGAGGGTTGAGAGTGCTGGACATCTTAACACAGAGGGCCTCATTCCGAGGTTCGCGTTAAATCACTGACTTTACCGGCATGGCGGAAATACCGTTTCCGTGTTGGTAGCAGGGCGTAAATAGCACCATATTCCGACCTCGCGGGTACGAGCTTTCCGCCATGCCGGTAAACCCCCTAGCGCCATACCGGTAAAGGGCGCGTCAAACCCCTTACCGACAACAACCGAGACGTAACTAACACCATCGCCCTCCACCTAGTGCGGAAATAGCGGTGCCCGTAATTAACGATGACCGTAAATTACGGGCACCGGTAAAAACCGCAAACGGAAATTACGTCATCGAACAGGAACGGGAAGCATCATGGCGGCCATCTTTAAAATCACAATCCATTGCAATCCTCCCCATACAGGACTTGTGGGCATATTGTGATAGGCAAAATAGACTCCTGAGACCAGCATCATGCCAAAAGCATTAAAAAAGGGTGCTGCGCGCATCAGGAAGGAGAAATTCTCCCAGGATGAGCTCCAGGTACTTGTCGATACTCTGCATGAACATGCAGAGATTGTATTCAGCAGCGACATGCGCAGGCCCACCACCCTCAGGAAGAAGGAGATATGGGAGCTGGTCTCGCAGAGGGTGAGCGCTGTTGGAAACACCCCCCGCAGCACGACGCATTGCCGCAAACGCTGGGATGACCTCCGTCTGAGGGTGCGGGCCATCCTCTCAGCAAACCGCAATCTGGCCCTAGAGACAGGAGGAGGCCCAGGCTCACCCATAAAAATGATGCCCTGGGAGAAAACATGTGCAGAGATGATGGGCACAGAAGCCATCGAAGGCGTTGGCGATATGGATTGCGGTGACCCTTCATCAGCTGACGCAGGTGAGTGCCATGAGTGTAAACAGTACATGCATCCCTAATGCAAGTCATCGCCAAGGGCAGGTCAAGCAGTCACATCATGTATGGGTAAACCCCCCCCCCGCAATGATGCCGTGACAACTGGGACCCAGGATGATGTCAGGTGCAAGGCTGACACCCATATTGGGCATGCCACACAAAAAGCTGGTCAATGTCAGTCACCACAGTACTCCTCCAACATGAGTGACCCTGCCAACAGTATGCTTTTCCCATCCAAGCAAAGCTCACAGTCCCACTCAGCACCCAAATGTCACCAAAACGCTGCTATCCCATCGTAATACCATTGTCTGGAAGTAATTCTGACCCCCAGATCATTGCTCATGCTGTCTCTCTCTTGCCCCCCACAGGCACCGGTCATGAAAGTGAGGACCAGGAAGGCCTCCGGACAAGTACCTCCCGGGGCACAGGCAGGGGACAGCACACACCTGCAAGCAGGAAGAAGGCACATGCCACACCACCTGCCCCAGCAACCCCCATGGAGGGTACACAACCCACATCCGCGGCCCTGGACATGCCTGCAGTTCTGCGGGACACATGCCCCACGTTGCACCATGAGGAATCGTGTGCATCAGGGGAGAATGCTGCCATGTGCATCCTCGATGTGCCAGGCAGCACATCACCAAACATCATCGACAACGTGGAGGAGCCCAATGTCTATGTACAGAGCCCAGACACTCCCTCGTACAGCCAGATTGCCCATAGTGACCCTGGGTCGAGTGACGGCCCCGGGCTCACATGCGAAGCGGATACACCTGTCTGTCATGTGCTCACTTCCCCTGCAGGAAGTCCTGTAAGTCCTGCAGGCACGACAACACGGAGCCTGCCAACCACATCGCCCACATCGGCTGCAGAAACAGTGCGCTGCCAGCACCTCACGGGCATGATAGAGGAGTTCCTCCGGGACAACCGGGAATCAGGGTCGGTGCTACATAATGACCTTCAGGCCCTGGGCGAGGTCATCAGTACCAGCACAAACCGCATCTGTGAGATGCTTGGCAGGATTGCTGATGCCCTGGAGGCAGCACCCCCCAGACCACAGCCCCAGCAGGAGGAGCCACCCTCCCAGAGCTCCTCCACGCAGACCAGCCCGGTCCGTAGGTCACTGCGCACGATGCGCCGGAATGGAAGGGATGCCCTAGGCTCTGGCAGTGCCCATTGACCGTGCAGCCACACACATGTGGCCAATGCTGCACTGATGGGAACATTGTGGGGCTGTTGTGGGGGGAGGGGGAGGGGGTTGAGGGTGTGTGTGGGAGTTGGGGGCGAGGGGGTTGAGGGTGTGTGTGGGAGTTGGGGGGGAGGGGGAGGGGGTTGAGGGTGTGTGTGGGAGTTGGGGAGGAGGGGGAGGGGGTTGAGGGTGTGTGTGGGAGTTGGGGGGGAGGGGGTTGAGGGTGTGTGTGGGAGTTGGTGGGGAGGGGGAGGGGGTTGAGGGTGAGGGATCTGTTGTACACGTTTGGACATCATCATGCAATACACAGTTTGGTCTATCCTACAATACAGAGTGGACATTCATTATTGTGCATGTGTCTTTTAATTTCTCACAGTGCATGTAGTACATGTATCCCCACACCCAGTGCCCAATGCCCTGTCATCCTCACCCCCTTAGCTGACTTGTGATTCAGAATTATTGCTCGATCAATGCGTGTCGCACGGTACGTCCCTCCCGTGCATCGGCACCATGTTGATGTTCTGCCATTCCTTCCTCCACCTCCTCCTCCTCCTCATCTGGTGGTAGCAGTCCCACGTCAGGGGGCAGTGGCACGTTCCGACGGATGCACATGTTGTGCAGCATTACACATGCCATGGTGATCTTGGACACCTTCTCGTGGCTGTAGATGAGGGCCCCACCTGACCGGCTGAGGCAACGGAATCGTGCCTTCAGAAGGCCGAAGGCCTGCTCTATGACCACCCGTGTACGGGTATGAGATCTATTATAGTCCTCCTCGTGCCTGTTTTGGGGGTTGCGGACCGGGGTCATGAGCCACGGTTTCAAAGGGTAGCCAGCATCACCTGCATGAGAGTGGAATGAAGGTAAGTGTTGGTACATTCATGGTGGAGAACTGTGCTAGTCTTACATTGCAGCGGGTGATGACTGGCCATGCACACATGTCCCTGGATGCAATCAACCCATTACTGGTCCGGCCATGTGTGCTGGCCAATGGAATGATGGAGGGGGTAGCTTCTCCCTGATGGGTCATGGTGCGCACTCATGTCTTGTTGCATGTGCATCGTTTATGCATGCAGCAGTGTTGGACTGCATTAATTGATGACTTGCATGAGACCTGCTGTAAGGGTGTGTTGGTAGTAGTTGGTAGCATAGCCTTCATTCAGCACTGATCCCTATCATGGTGATTGGCAGCTATCCTATGGAGGTGCCAAACCAGTCACACGCAGTAGGATCCCTGTCAGACTAACCTCTATGCACTCCCATGGATGACTGTCCTTTGTGTTGAGATGCAGGAGTCAGTGACATGGTGCTATTGCACTGCATGGTGCACGATGGCCTTACAGTGTGTAAGGTCCACCAATGTGTGGTGCATGTGTTGTGGTCTTAGGCCAGGGTAACTGTTTGTCAGGTACCATTAGGTGTTGGCTCGTATTCACTACTGTGTGGTTAGGTGGTAATGTGGCGTGCCACTTGTCATGGGGCACAGTGTTCTGTGAGGTGCACAACGTACAATAGCGTTGTCATTCCCTCCCGGGTGGAGTATGCATCCCCCCCCTTCCCTCCCGGGTGGAGTATGCATCCCCTCCCCTTTCCCTCCCGGGTGGAGTATGCATCCCCCCCCTTTCCCTCCCGGGTGGAGTATGCATCCCCCCCCTTTCGCTCCGGGGTGGAGTATGCATCCCCCCCCTTTCCCTCCCGGGGGGAGTATGCATCCCACCCCCCCTTTCCCTCCCGGGTGGAGTATGCATCCCCCCCCCTTTCCCTCCCGGGTGGAGTATGCATCCCCCCCTTTCCCTCCCGGGTGGAGTATGCATCCCCCCCTTTCCCTCCAGGGTGGAGTATGCATCCCACCCCCCCTTTCCCTCCCGGGTGGAGTATGCATCCCCCCCCCTTTCCCTCCTGGGTGGAGTATGCATCTCCCCCACCCCCTTTCGTAACGGGGTATGCTGGCAACCTACTCAGAGACCCAATGCACTGCCATGGCCCATTATGGTTACTCACCAAGCAGCCAGGTACGTTGTCCGGCATGTCGGCCCATGTAGCGTGGTAGTGTTGAGTTCCGCAGGACCAAGGAGTCATGAGTTGATGCGGGGTACCGAGCATTGCATTGTGTGATGGCTTTACTGGCATTGCACACCATCTGGACGTTGATGGAGTGGTATTGCTTGCAGGTTTCGATACGGCACCTCCATGGCATGGGGAACCACCAATTCTACGTGGGTGCAGTCGAGGGCACCTATGCAATTTGGCATGCCTGCAAGTGCATGTAAGGCAGCTTTGGTGTCATATATCTCCTGTGGAGTCCGGGGGAGGCATATGTAGTCCCTTCTGTGCTTGAGGAGGGCATCCAGCACTTGGTTGAGTATCCGGGAAAATATTGGCTGTGAAATGCCATGCATGTGCCCCACTGTATGCTGGTAGGTGCCTGTGGCAAGGAAGTGGAGCACGGACACTACCTTTAGTAGAGGGGGGATGGCAGTGCTGATTTCTATGAGGCTCACTATGTCGGTATGTATCAGGGCCACTATGGTGGTTATGGTGTCCCAGTCAAGCGGGTACAGGGTGTGGATCTGCTCTGGTGTGAGGTTGAGGGGGGTGGCTCTGATGCGGGGTATTGGGGGCTGCCGGCGTGGTAATGGTGGCTGCACTGGTAGGGCATGCTGGCCCTGTCTCACCCTCCTTCTCCTCCTGTGTATCCTCTGTGGTGGTTGCTGTGGTTGCTGTTGTTGCTGTTGTCGTAGTTGCTGCCTTGCAAGCAGGGCCTCCAGCTCCAGGAATGCTGCTACAATTGGTATCATCTTGGTGGGGGTGGGGGTGTGGTGTCTGGGTGTGCTCCTTTTGTGCTGTGCCAGACTCTATTGCCTCCACCTGTGCTGATTGGGTGCACCTGTTCCTCTTCCAAACACTGATCAGGGTTGTTAACACCTTCCCCGCGATGCCGGTATTAACGCCATGGCGGTAAGGTACTTTGCGCCCATGTGGAGGTCGTTATTTCCGTGTTCGCTTTGCTTGGAATCGGAGATGGTTTACGCCTTCCCGTTATTTACGGGATGGTGTGTCGGGCGCGCGACACTGGTCCGCTATTTACGCAATCGTAGTTTACGGTGGCGTAAATAACGGTGTGGCGGGTCAGAATAGACCGTAACGGTAAAGGAAGTCGTTATCCTTTACCGGCCTCGTTTTTCCCTTAACGCCGGACTCGGAATGACCCCCAGACACTTTTATACAGTGAAAGCCCCTCTCCAAACGAATAAGTTACATACTAGTGTTCGTGCCCAGTTCACATGTCAAATATTACAATATTGTACAACGGATTTAACAAGTTTGCATGTCCATGAAGTTACAATGGTAACATTGGTTCTCTGATCCACAGTAAGCCTTGTTTCAAGAATTGCTACAATGCAGTTCAGCAAAAACACACGATCTGAGTTTGTTCTACATTGTTTCATTGTTTATATGAGGATGAGGCTTGTGAGCACAGACAACACTTGGATTGCAGTTCTTTCGAGTCACAAGGTTTCTTTGCATAGAATAAACAGTCAGCTCTCAGTCAGCCTAAACATTAACATAACTCAAAGGTCGTTCAGCTTGGCTGCAGTTCAAAACACAGTCCACAATTTTAGAACGCAAAGCAGGAGTCAAAATCAAAATGGTGAATGATTCTTAAAATGGCGGCAAAGTTGATCAGAAATCAAAGCATTTCGAACATGGTTTTCCGTGCAGCGAATGGGCTTAGGCCAATATTCACAACAAGGCGGTATTATATGAATACAGTTTAACATGGTGAGGTGGGTGAGTGGGTTGTGGAGGGTTTGAAATTACTGCAACTGAGACCGAGGCCAAGATAGAGTGAATTAGAATAACCTAGATGTGATTGTAGAAGTGCAGACATATGGGTTCAGTGTTGAAGTAAAAATCTGTAACAAAAGGTAAGGTTAATACCAGCAGTAAGATAAGATAGAAATAAGTGAACTGAGGGAAAAAAAGTAAGTGATGCATCCACATTTGAATCAAGGTTTTACATTAAGGGACACATGTACGACATGTGCCAAGGGAAGAAGGCCAGAATTGGGAGCACCACAAGTTGGAAGGTCTACCAAAGACAATGAGCTCTGCATTGGGTGGTGTTAATGGTGGCTGGTGCTGGAGGTTTACATGTAGCTCACTGTTCGTCTCTTGCCCCTGATGAATGGGAGGCACTGTCCCCAAATATCAGGTAGAATTGGCAAATATAGTAGAAAAACCATGGGGTTAGATGCCCTGAGAGGGACTCTAAATCAAAGAGAGCAAAATTAAAGTTCTTGGTCAGCACTGTTCTGGAGTCGGATGAGAGTGTGTGAAGCACGGGCATGAGAAGGAAATTAGGGGGTGCTGAAGGACCAAGTTCATAATTGGTGGCTGTGCCACATGGTGCAAAAAACACAGACTGAAAGGATATATAACCACGAATATAGACTAGAATTGCATTCTGAAAGATCCCAGATAGTAGTGCTTCATTTAATAATAGCTTCATACATTCACTGGGTCCACCAATCATTGATTTATTTCTTGCATTCTGTGTCCTGTATTCCTGCAACAAGCGGTTCGGATGATCAGCATATACATGACTTATTATATAGTGCGTGATTCCAACATTGAGCTATGCTGAGATCTCAGGGGCAAAACCGTAGAGCAAATACATTTGATTTTATTTTTTTAGCAAATTAAATTAACGCGAAGAATATAATATAAAAGGCATTTCTGCGTACAGTATGGTGAAACTGCACACTACATCATATAAACTCTGATAATGTTTTCTACAATTTTTGGCAAATGACACTAAACAACTTGACATGATCACTGCTTTGCACAATAGATAATGCGTCAGAATGAAGCTATAGAATCAGCGTGCTCTGCACTGACAGAATAGGACTGGGATGATTCACCCAGAGAGAACTCTCACACCTTGCAGTGCCTCACACACTGCCATGCTCTGCGCAGTTGTAGAAGACTCTTCCACGATCATTTGTAGAGGCCAAACTTGATTGGAGATGCAGTCCAAGCCTCGACTCTCAAAACAAAACTAGTTATTACTGGTGATCCATAGCCGCTACAGTTGCAGGTCATGAAAAAGACATATATCAACCACTGTTGAGTTCTAATAAAGAACTTTATTAATTTGATACAGTTCTTTATTAGAACGTTGTGCCTACAACCCACTGAAAATAAAACGGCCATGAAAGCAATATTATGTCATCAAAGCCTCTTTCTGGAACCCCGCTAAAGGGCGGCATCTGGCCATGTCCAATCAAACCAACCCTGGAAAGGTTCGGAGGACTGTGTATTATGTTTTCTCCAAGTGTAGCACGAGTATGCAGGACTCTTGACACAGAAGACATCTTGAAAAGAGCTCACTCTATGGCTCCAGCATTGAAAGTCACACAGACAAATGACATGTGGCAGTACTCATGATTGGGTGAAAGCACATTAAGTAAGCCACTATTGGATTACATCTGCATAGTGCAACAGGAATTAACACTTAGTGCATTGGCAATTGTATGCCACAGCATTTCCAGTTGTCATGCCAACCACAAAAACTGCTTCTTGTCACCCCTTTCTTATCAATATCAATGGTGTTGGCAGGATTTTGGTGACTATGTCACCAAAATGCACCAAAACCATAAAGGATAGCAGGATAGGGCATCGATGTGAGCCGAACATGGGAACCAAATCATATCTCTGTGCCTGAAATAGCGTGAGGGCTGCTTGGCACTGAACATCACCTGATGTTAATAAGTGTGTGAGCTGGAGGTGCAGTCCAGTTGTGTGCTGGCAAAACTGCAACTACTGCTTTTGTTAGATGTGAGCACTATTCCCATGGCCAGGCCCAGCTGACCTCCTTGCTTGTTTCTTAGCCTCAGCTCAGAGGAACAATGCGTTGTGTGAGCTGTGAAGATATCAAAGGTCTGAGTGGAGTAAGAGAGTCAGCATACACGCAAGGCCTCATCAGCTTGGGGCCAAGTGCAGCTGCACATGCCCAGCATAGGCCCTGTCAGAGGAATATTTACAATTGCATGTGAGTCTGATCCTGCCGATAAGGGCAGTCCAGCTAAAAAATGCCAGTCAAATCTCCTCTGAGCAAGGGTACCAACAGCAACCTCAGACACACCTTTCTGCCTCTTAGGGCATCATCTGTGAGGAACCGCTAAGGTGACTCTGCTTTGTAATTCTCTTAGGGTGACACTCTAAGTCAGTGGTATTTAAACTTTCTTGTGCTGAGCCCACCTTGAGTAAAAGTATTGTTGTCAAGCTCCCTTTAGCAAAAAGAGTATGGCCGCCCCCCATGCCCCATATGCTCATATTTTCTATTGGAAGCATTCACCATACTCCCTTTTTGGGCCAGCCCCACAGTTTGAAGACCACTGCTCTAAGTGATACAAAATCAGTGAACAATCTGAGAAATACTCTGAGAAGCTAAAATAGATTGTTATATGGGTGTTAAGCTACTCAGGAGGCTTTGTTTACTGCTTTTCTTTGCTTTTATAGGCACCGTTGTGCAAGTGGGAGAGTACAAATGGCCAAAAGAGGATGTGATAAGGGCGCAAGTAGAGAGAGTGGGGGATCATAGAGTGGGGTAGAGAGGGTGAGGTAGAGAGAGAGATTGGGGTAGGGTGGGGGGTATAGAGAGTTGAGTTTGGGTGGGTGGGTGTCTGGTTGGAGTTAGAGTGGAGTTTGGGTGGGCGGGGATAGAGAAATTATAGGTAGGGTGAGTGCATGGGGGTAGAATGAGTGGATTGGGAGTTCAGAGAGTGGGAAGTGGGTCTATGGGTGTAGAGAGAGTGGGGGTAGGGTGGGTGTTGGTAGAGAGAGTGGAGTTAGGTGGGTGGAGCTAGAGAGTCTGGGGGTAGGGTGGGTGGCGGTAGAGATAGTGGAACTTTGGTAGAGAGTAGGAGTAGGTTGGGTTGGTGGGGGTAGAGAAAGTGTGAATAGGGTGAGTGGGTGGGGGTAGAGAGAGTGGGGGCAGAGAGAGTGGAGATACGGTGGGGTAGAGAGAGTGAATGTACGGCGGGTGGGGTAGAGGGTGTGAATGTATTTGGGAGGGGTAGAGAGAGTGGGAGGTAGTGTGGGAGGGTGTGGTAGAGCAAGTGGGGGTAGGGCGACTGGGTTGGGGTAGTAGGGTAGTCGGGTGGATTAGAGAGAGTGAGGATTGGGTGGGTGGGGGTAGAGAGAGCTGGGGTATTAGGGTGGGTTGAGGTAGAGAGAGTGGGTTGGGGTAGAGAGAGAGAGAGAGAGAGAGAGAGAGAGAGAGAGAGAGAGAGAGAGAGAGAGAGAGAGAGAGAAGGTAAGGTGGTTGGGTGGGGGTAGAGTGAACAGGGTCAGGGTGTGTGGGTTGGGATAGAGATGGTGGGGGTAGGGTGGGTGTGGGTAGATCAAATGGGGACATGACTGTTTCTTAATTTAAATAGTATATAAAACCAAAGGCGGTCCCCTAAATTTGCTGGGGAAGTCACCAACAATGCTAGTAGTCAGATTATGTATAGAATACAAAATATAATAGTGTCCTTCTACTTATCTCAACATTTCTGCAATAAACATACATCCATTCATATAAATCATGATGAAGATGTGTGAAGACATACTGAAATGACATGAAATTCACGAAATAAAAGAGTAATCATGTATGCAAAAGAAGATAAAGTAACTTGCTGACCAATATGTGTAAATACGCAGTAATGCAAGGCAAATTAGACATCTTGAAGCTTGCTATAGGGGAATATATAACGTGGCTATGACGGGCACAATCGGAAGATGGGCCCCGGCTCATGCTAAGAATCAATCCAACTGCATCAGAGACAGGCAAGGTTGTAGAGTCAGGAGACATTGGGAAACAGCTTCATATGCAAAACAAAGAGGAGTCTTTGCTGGCCTGGGATCAAGAATGCTCTTTTTAAAGAATAGCTGCAAGGAACACAGGGAGGCAGACGGATAAACCATGTGCGTGAGACATATTTCTCTTAGATTAAAGAAGAAGAAAACATTTGCAAGAGCCAAGTATTGGACAATTACAAGTGTATAAAGTCTTTACAATACAGAGTGAGCAAGTCTTTAGAGGCCAAGAGGAGCAATGACACCCAGCATAATTGAATCAAATAGCAGTAAAAAAGAGATCGAAATGGACAAATGTGTGGCCTCTTCACACGTGATTCAGAAGACGAAAACAAGGGCTATTCTTTAAGCTGTGGATGAAGATAGTGATGTCCTTACACTCCCTTGGATGTTGCAGAACAGAGAACAGACTACAAGGTCAACTACAGATGGGAAACTTCGGCTCATTGTCGGACTGATGAGAGATGCTCGACTAATGGGGAAAGTGGGGAGTAATCTGACGTGACTCAAGCAGCTCGGTTTTGTTTCACTTACGTGCTGCTAACGAGCCGAAAGTCCAAGGTTGGGTGAGAATGCCAACTGCTCAGTGTGTCTATGAGGCCTTACTGATAAGAGGCAGCAATGGTGTACTAACCCCTATGCATTATAGAGGTAGATATGTTCCCTAACCAATCCCTTCCATCAATGGGTTTTACAGTTTACCACGTAAGATGACGTCATAGATAATGCATATTGGAGTATAAAACCTCTCTGTAATCAAGTTTGTGTGTGAGTGTGCAAGCATCAGTCCGATGTCTGCCAGTTTGCCGCCTTTTATTAAACTGAAAATAAAGTAGTACTTTGCCATATTCTTTGAGTCTGTCTGGTTATTTGGTCTGAGATTTTTAATGGTAATCCCATCTAGCACAAGAGACGCTTCAAGGTGCAAGAGCACAGCTTGATAGCCAGTGTGAGTTAAAGAGTTCAATAAACAATAGGTAGCTACATTTCCTTTGATTTTGTTGAATGACAGATTACGTAATGTATTTTGGTTTCTCCAACATTAATGATAAGTGTTGCTATCAGAAATAGTCAAACTGGAATAGTTAATTGGAGTTTCTCTTGATAAGTATTGGCATCAGAGGAAATCAACATCAAACATATATATATATATATATATATATATATATATATATATATATATATATATATATATAAATCAGTTCAACGACGAAGAAACCGCCGTTGCGGCGAGCAGCACTCCTGTGTTTTGACTCGTTGTAGATCCAAGGAATCACAGCATCCATTTATTTCAAAAATATTAAACTGTATTGCTCCAAAACTTGTTAGAATTTGCTGCTAGACCATCCATGCATATTTCACCTCCCCATATAAAATTGTAAGGCCACCAGGGAATGGCAGGCTGATGCGTTTCGCCACATTATTCACCCATTACAACCACCTGAATTAAAAAAAACAGTGCACACGCGATCACCATATAATTAAAACAAACAAGGTGACTTCTGCTATAGTTTGTCAAGTTGTTGTTGCTCATACCACCATCTTGGTTTAGGTTTAAAAATATAGACATAAATGGAAATAGTTTTTACCATACATTTGGTCCAAAAAACGTCACCAACCATGCACATAATTATTCATGGTTTCCAGAATACTATAATTTTTACCGAATGGTTCGAAACACAAAGCTGTTTTTTTTCTCTAGCAGCACTTCTTTTTGAAAGGTCTGAGCCGTATCAATGTCATTATGCTTATGTTACATACTGTGCATTAAAAGCACAGCAATATCCTGTTGCACATGTCACCTACAATTGATTGGTTGGAAGCTTTGAATAAAGTGCTTAGTGCCATATCAATGTCATTATGCGTATGTTATGTTATGTTCTTATGTTACTTGGCATTTATATAGCGCCTTATGTATCATTCGTATGACCTCAAACCGCTGGTAGGTTGAACGCCCTCGGGAACCGCAGTTCAGGTCAGTAGAGAGAGAGAATGTGGTATGGTGCGCAGACGCACCGGATATATGTGCAGCTGGTGTGGTTGTTGCATGATAGCTGCTTCATAGCGGTAGGTGTGGTGCTGAGGAAATCAGTTGGATGTGTTCAGTCTGGAGGGTGGACACTCAGACTAAGTTCTAGTTGCATTAGGCCTAAAGAGACGCCTAAGGTAGCCGGAATGTGCTCAGCTGGCTGTGTTTTATTAGGATGATGTGGTGTTCGTGGGGTCATGTTAGTATGAGAACAGCTAGGCTGAATGTTTCATAGCATAGCTGTGTTCTAGATGAATGATGGTGTATAGGAAAGAGTAAGCGTAGTAGTATGATATGGTGGTTTATCAGTGAAGCGCTTGCGGCCAGGCATGAGAGCAGGACAAGGGGTGTACATAGCGGCATACGTATATAAAGCGACAGGATGGATAGGGTGATATGGGGATACAAGTACATTGCAGTCGTTCCATCCGTTTCATTGGTTCCATCCGCTTCATTGGTTCTATCCGCTTCATCCATTCAATCCACTTACATCCGTTCCATCCACTTCATCCGTTCCATCCACTTCATCCATTCCATCCATCTCATCCGTTCCTTCCACTTCATCCATTCTATCTATTATATCCACTCCGTCATCTGTTCTATCCGCTTCGTCCACTCCATCATCCACACCATCCATTCCATCCACTTCATCCGTTCCATCCACTTCTTCCATTCTATCCACTTCTTCGGTTCCATCTACTTCACCCACTCTGTCTACTCCATCTGCTCCATCCACTCCATCCATCCATTCCATCTACTCTGTCGATCTAGTCACTCCGTCTATCTATCTATCTATCTATCTATCTATCTATCTATCTATCTATCTATCTATCTATCTATCTATCTATCTATCTATCTATCTAACCACTCCATCCATCTAACCACTCCATCCATCTGCTATCCACTCCATCCATCTATCTATCCACTCCATACATCTATCACTTCATCCGTTTCATCCACTCTATGCGTTTCATCCACCCTATGCGTTCCATCCATCCTATGCGTTCCATCCACTCTATCATTCCATCCACTCTATCCATTCCATCCATTTACAGCCATTCTACCCACTTCATCCGTTCCATCCGGTTTCATCTACTCCATCCATTCCATCCACTCCATCCGTTCCATACACTCCATCCTTTCCATACAGTTCATCCACGCTATCCATTCCTTCCACTCCATCTGCTCCACATCCATCTATCCATGCACTCCATCTGTTCCGTCCATTCCATCCACTCCATCCATCCATCCATTACATCCACTCTATCCATCTATCCGTTCCATCCACTTCATCCGTTCCATCCACTTCATCCGTTCCATCCATTTAATCCGTTCTATCCACTTCATCCGTTCCATCTGGTTTCATCTACTTCATCGGTTCCATCCACGCCATTCACTCCATCCACTCCATCCGTTCCATCCACTTCATCCATTCTATCCACTTCATCCATTCCATCCACTTCATCCATTTCATCCACTTCATCCGTTCCATCTACTCCAACCGTTCCATCGACTTCATCTGTTCTATCCACTTCCTCCATTCCTTCCACTTCATCCGTTCCTTCCACTTCATCCGTACTATCCATTTCATCTTACTATCCATTTCATCCGTTCCATCCACTTCATCTGTTCCATCCATTTCATCATTTCCATCCACTTAATTCTTTCCATTATCTTTATTTGTTCCATTCTTTTCATCCGTTCCATTCTCTTCATCTGATTCATCCACACCGTTCGCTCATTCATTCTAGCCGTTTCATCAACTCTATCCGCTCCATCCACTCTATCCGTTCGATCCACTCTATCAGTTTTATTTACTCTGTCCATTCCATCCACTCTACTCGTTCCATCCATTTCATCCATTCCTTCCACTTCATCCTTACTATCCATTTCATCCGTACTATCCACTCCATCTACTCATCCATTCTGTCTATTCATTCCCTCCGTCAACTTGATCCATTCATCCCTACCATCCACTTCATTTACTCATCCCTTCCATCCACTCTATCCATTCATCCCCTCCATCCACTCCATCCACTCGATCCAATTCCATTCATCCACTCCATCCTTCCATCCGTTCTATCCACCTCATCAGTTCCGTTGAATTTATCCGTTCCATCCACTTCGTCCGTTCCATCCACTTCGTCCTTTCCATCCACTTTACCCGTTCCATCCACTTCATCCGTTCCATCCACTTCATCTGTTCCATCCACTTCATCTGTTGTATCCATTTCATCCAGTCCATCTACTTCATCTGTCCATCCATTTCATCTGTCACATCCACTTCATTCGTTCCATTCAGTCTACCCGTTTTAGTTACACTATCCTTTTTAGCTTTTCTATCTGTTCGGTCGACTGCCTTTGCTCTTTGTTTTCTTTGTTGAGCAATTTCGGTTTATATTTGTTGTGGCTATGTATTCTGTTTGTTCTAAATGTCGATTCTTTAAAGGAAGAGCCACGTTTTCAGTAGTTTGCTGAAAGACATGTAGTCTATGGTGAGTCGAATGTGGGGTGGGAGCTAGTTCCACAGAGTGGGTGCCAAGGCTGAGAATGATGATCCTCCTAACCTGACTGAGTTGCTTTTTGGTATCACTAGGAGGAGGGCAGAGCTTGATCTTAGAGTGTGCGGTGGGTGGTAGGGTTTTAGCTTCTCCTGTAGGTATAGAGGTCCGGTTTTATGCATTTCTCAGTGGAAGATGCATAAGGTTTTGAAAGTCACCCTTCGTCCAACCGGGAGCCAGTGGAGAGTACTGAGAGCTGGAGAGGTGTGCTCTCTTGGGCCAAGTGCTAGAAGCAATTTGGCTGCAGTGTTTTGTGCTATTTGTAGTTTAATGAGGTGGTATGCTTGGACCCCAAGGTAAAGGGAGTTGGCATAGTCTCGCCTTGACATTGCAATAGATTGGACAGCAGCAAGTCTGTTGGGAAAGGAGAGGTACAGAAAAATGCATCTAAGAATTTTGAGGTGGTAATGGCAGGACTTAGAGACGTTGTTGGTTTGGCGGGAGAGGGTTAGGTCAGAGTCGAGAGTGCATAGAAGGTTTTTTACTGTGGTTGAGGTGGTTGGTAGTTTGCCCATGGATGATGGCCAGGGTAGAGGGTGGGGAAGAAGCTTGGTGTTGCCGCACACCATGATTTTGGTTTTGATCGGGTTTAAGAGGAGGTGGTTTGGGGTCATCCAGTGTTCAATATCAAGGAGTCAGGCAGAGAGGTAGGGCTGACAGTTGGGTTTTGAGTTGAGGAGTTTTAGGATTAGTTGCGTGTCATTGGCGTAGTTATAGCACAGAATACTGTGCGAGTGGATTATTCCTGGGAGGGTGGACATATAGACGTTGAACAGGAGGGCTGATAGGCACGCTCCTTGTGGAACTCTGGTATTGACTGGTCAGGCTGCGAGGCAAAGGAGGAAAGGAGGGTTATTTGGTTCCTATTGGTGAGGAAGGATGTAATCCACTTGCAAGCGTTTCCACGGATTCCTAGGGAGTGGAGGCGGTTGAGGAGGATTGAGTGGTTAATTGCGTGAAAGGTGGTGGATAGGTCTAGAAGGATTAGTGCAGCACATCCGGCAGAGTCTGCAGTGTTTTTAAGATCATTCCAGATTGAGGCCAGAGTGGTTTCGGTTCTGTGTCGTGGTCTGAAGCCTGATTGTGCAGGGTCTAGGAGATTTTTGGCTTCGACAAAGGCATTTAGTTGGGAGTATGCGGTTCGATCTATGAGTTTAGCAAGGAACCTGGTGTTTGAGATGGGGCAGTAGTTTTTGGGGTCGAGGGGTGTCGAAGGAAGGTTTTTTTTAGAAGAGGCTTGACATGAGCAGTTTTGAAGGCATCGGGGAAAATTCCTGAGGAAAGGGAGTCTTTTATGATGGTTCTTGTGTGCTCTCCTGCGCAGGTAGATGCAAATATTTCTTTGAGGGTTAATGCGGGTCAGGGGTGTAGCGGGGTGCTGGATGGTTTCCAGTCACAGAGAAGTTTGAGAAATTGTCTGTTGATATTGGTGTGAACGAGTCGAAGGTGGTTTGGGTTGCAGTTACTGTGGCAGTCGGGGGGGTGACAGGTAAGGTGGGTGGGTTACGTGGGGGGGACATAAGGGCCAGTTTGTTATTTAGAGAATTTGTTCTTTCGAGAGCAGTGGTGTAGAAGTGGAGAGTGACTGAGAAGGGGTCGAGTGGGTGGTGGTACAGGTTGGTTTGGTGAATTCAGACATGATTTTGTGGAGTTCCTTGCTGGGGTTTTCACAGTTGAGAATTCGGGAGTTGTAGTGGACTTTTTTTGTTTTCCGGATTTCGGCTTTGTAGTGGTGATGGTGCCGGGCCAGGGTTGATCTACTCAGGTTGGTTTTATCTTTTTGCCATTTGCATTTGAGGGATTTATACAATTGTTTTGCAGTCTTCACTTCTGGCGTAAACCATTTGGGAAAAGGTCCATGGCGAGCGGAAGATTGGCAAGTGGGGGTGAGTTGGATTAATGAGCTATTGAGCCATGAATCAAAGGCATTGGTGGTTAAGGGTTCATTGCGTGGGGTGGTTGGGGGAGGAGATTGAAGGAGCTCGTCGGCTAGGTCAGGCAGGATTTCTAGTTTCTTCCAGCATTTGCATTGATTCTGGTTCAAGTATGGGGAGGGGGCGGGCGAGTGAATGGTGAAAGGTACAATGAAGTGATCAGACCAGATGATTGGTGTTGGGGGCTTAGATGTATCAGGTCATGGGAGCTAAAGATGGCATCAAGGGTATGTCCTTTAGAGTGAGTTGGGCCGTTTATGTGGAGGCGGAGGTTAAGTGCATCTAGGCAGTCGACCAGTGAGTGGGTCATAGGGTTGGTGGGAATGTCTAGCCAGATATTGAAGTCTCCTAGAAGAGTGAGGGTGGGATGGTTTATTTGGATAGTGGCTATCAAATCACAGAGGTTGCTTGAGAATTGTCTGTCGTATCCAGGAGGTCTGTAGATGATTAAGAAGCTGTGGAAGAATGATGGGGGAGGGATAGTTTGAAGCGATTTGCAGGAAGGAATTGTCTGGCAGTCGATGATTGAGGCGGAGAAGTGTGATTTGAAAACGATTGCTACTCCTCCTCCTCTAGAGGGTCGGTTGAGTGGGATGAGGGTGTAGTCTGGGAGGAAGGCTTTATGGGTGATAGGGACGAAGTCATCGGAGAACCAGGTTTCCGTGATGAAGACTAGGTCTGGTTTGTCTGAGGCGAGGAGATCAAAAATGCTCTGGCACGGCACATGAGGATGTTTTGGGGGTTGTGGTGGTTGGGAGGAGTGGGTGAGTGGCTAGGAGGAGTTGCGGGGAGGGTGGTTTTGGGGATTGAGGGGTGTGAGAGGGATCTGGGGGGTGAGAGGGGCGGGTTGGTCAATGGTGGTTGGGAAGAGTAGGCGCGCAGTGGAGGAGGTGGGTGTGGGGAGGGTGGGGTTGGATGGGTATGAGAGTTGGTTGGATGGGAATATGGAGTTGGGGCTGGCATTCCAGGGTGAAGCGTAGGGGGTTAAGGGTTCTAGTTGTGGCTGGAGAAAATTCAATGGAGAGGGGTTTGAAGCACGGTGAGGAAGGGGAGGAGGGTGGTGATGTTTGAGATTGAGAGTTTGAGATGGTGGGTCGTGACAGGAGGGGGGAGGAGTGATGGGAGTTTGAAGGAGACCAGGTCATCTTCCTTTTTTTTCTGCATACAATGCATTAAGTACACAGCAATGTTCTATTACAAATGTCACCTACAATCAATAGCTTAACAGCTTTTAAATAAAGTGCTTAGTGCACAATATAACAACCAATAAATTGTCTGGTGCATAAAGTGCTTAGTGTACAATATAACAACTAATAAAGTGTCTGGTGCATAGTGCAATATCTGAATATCAGCATAATTGCTATTTCACAGAATATCATAAGGTACATAGTGAGCCGTTTACAAAGTGCTTTGCTAGTAAAATGTCTAGTGAATGATACAACAGTGAAATCGACCAATAAAGTGCCTAGTACATAATGCAACATCTTAATAAGCACTATTATGGTTTCACAAAATATACTAAAGTATATTGTACATTACAAACCATTTACAAAGTGTTTTATGCATAGTGCAATAGTGCAATAACCGGTAAAGTGTCTAGTGTATGACATAACAGCCCAATCCATAGCCAGCAATTGATTGGCAGATTGTGGTTGAATGCCTCAAGCATATTGTGACCACTTATTAAAATGTATATATGGTATTCCTCGTATCTAACAAAGCCATCTATAATGTGTCTAATATATTCCACAATTCCCAGTGTGCAATATTGCTGTCTACTATAAACAACCATACATATGTGTATACTGAGCTAAATTAATATAAAGTTAATAAACCATAACAGAGGTAAGTGCTGATCACCATCCTATACCCATTGATGAGCAAGAGATACTATATGAAAGAAACACATCAAATAATGAGGATCAACAGTAAAAGGATCAACCTTGAGGAAGAGGAGAAGAGAAGGAAGGAGAAGAAAAGAAAAGACAAGAATAAAGAAAAGCACACAGGAAAGCAAAAAGAAATTCTCGAGACAGATAATCAGGTCAGATGAGAACATAAAATCAACAAGAGAACCAACATAAGGACTCAATTTTTCATTAAAGAAGAGTACCATAAAACAATTTCCAAAGTATTTCAAGCAGAAATGTTCAAAACCCGAATAAAGTAAAAAGAAGGGGATGGGGGAGATTTCTGCAAACCAAGCTAATGTTTGAGACCATTCATTCATACCACTAAGAATGTAAAGCATTCTTCATCAACATTATGACCTCCAGGTTGTTTACTTTCATAATCTATGATTAATCTTGTTTCTTCTTGACGTAATAGGCATTCAATTTCTTCACCTCCAGGTCCTACTGGCACCTTATATATACCAAAGAAAACAAAATATTTAGGATTGCCCACATGCGTTTCTGCAAAGTGTTTGGCCATTGGGTATGAGCAATTTTGATTTTTTATCGCTCTAACATGTTGTAAAATACGTATTTTTAGTTTACATTTCGTACTTCCAATGTACGAATTCAAGTATGGACATTCCAGAATATACACAACATATTCCGATTCACAGGTAATTTTTCCTTTGATGTTAATCAAATTCCCCACAATAGGGTGTAAATAGGTGCTACAATCACGTGCATGTTTTCAAATTTTGCAATGCCTGCACTGAAAGAAACCCTCACCACTTTTGGTTAACCACTGATTGTTGTGTACTGTTGTATCTGGTGCCATAAAACTGTTAACCAAAGTGTCTTTGATGGAACTACTCCAGTCACATCTGGATGCATCTTGAGAATCTTTCCCAGATCCTTTCTCTGTTTTCAACAACTTCCAATATCTGTTCACAATCCGTTTTATCGTGGTTGCATGGCTGCCAAATGTCAATATAATTCTAATGGTGCTTTCATCTGTATTCAAATTCGCTGTTGTTGCTGATTGATTGAGCAGCTTTGTCTGTCCAGAACCTGTGCTTTTAAATATGCACTCTCATTGATCTGTTTTGGATATTGTTGCTGATGAAATGCAATTGCTGTCAATTTACTGGCTGAATCATAATCAACTAGATTCGTACATATTCTACATATCCTGATGATTTTCCCATTAGGAATACTCCAAATAAAGTTTTTTGGGTGTCCACTGGTAGCATGTAAATGGGACATTCACTCCCCTAGTTTTTCTATGTAATTCACATACCACCCTCTGTGCTATTATTTTGACATTCACATCTAGGAAAACAATAGAATGAGTGCTATGTTGGTCTGTAAATTTAAGATTGCAGTTGTTAATGTTTAGAATCTTCACAAATTCCAACCAGTTGGTCGTGCTGCCGTTCCAAATAATGAACAGATCATCTATATAATGTAGCCACAAAACTATACTTTCAGTGTAAGTCTCTGTCAAAACTGTTAATTTCTCCCAATAACCCATTGATACGTTTGCGTAAGGGGGTGCAAAGTGCCCTGTGTTTGCTGAAAAAACTCATTGTTGAACAGAAATATGTTGTTCCTTAGACATAGATCTATCATTCCCATGATCATTTTTGTGTGCTGTAGGAAGTTTAAAGATCTGGTATTTAAAAATAACTCACATGCCTGCATGCCAAAAGTGTGCTATATCGACGTGTACAATGACACAACACCCATTGTTACTAGCAAGCATGAGGGTTCCCATGGAATATCATCGATTTTGGTTAAAAAATCTGAAGTATCTCTGATATATGAGGGTAGAGATGGGACAAAGATATAAACAGTACTTCGTCCACAAATTCGGACATATGCTCTAAAAGTGAGCCGGTGAGTGTCACAATTGGTCTTCCCATTTTTGTTTTTAGGTTTTTATGCACCTTTGGAAGGAAATATATAGTGGGCATTGTTGAATGTTTCACATATAGAAACTTGACCATATCTTCATCAAGAATGCCCATTTTTTCCCATTCCATTAGGAAAGCCCATGTTTTAAATTCCAAATCTTTGATGGTATTTTTGTCTAAACGTTTGTTACATTTGACATTACATAGTTGGCTGTCGGCCTCTTTTATGTCGTTCTTTTTGTTTTGTAAGTCGATATTGCAGCCTTTGTCAGCAGATTTAATTATGCAATTTGGTAGTTGACCCAATTCTGTCAGCACTTTCTTATATTTTTTAGATATATTATTTATCTGCTGGAATTGTGCTGTTCTTCTTATACTTTTTAAATCGTCCATAACTACATCATTGAAGGCCTCAATATGACTGTTGGGTTGAATTTGGATTTACATTTTAGTTTGCTCGATGATGGCCTTTCAGTATTGATTCCCATGGTAGTTAGGTTTACCAAATCATCAGCCGATTCCATGTCTTCAGCCTGTTCCAGATTAGACAAAATTGTGAGAGTGGCCAGTTCTGTAATAGTTATATCTGTATGACCAGTTAACTTCATTTTTGATTTCTTTTTGTAGGGATTGTTCAAAAAAGAATATCTTAAGACGTAGTTTCCGAACAAAACTTTCAAGACCTATCCTTGTTTGTACGTAATCGTAGCCTGTCAAGTAGCAAAAGTGTAGTCCCAGTTTCAGCACTTTGGTTTGATCCGCTATAAGTATATGGTCAGACAGATTTATCATTTGTTGCTCTTTCATATCTTCCATCATCGCTTCTTTCATTTGCCAGAGCGCAGCAATCTCTCCAAGGGGTTGGTGCTTGTATTTGTTGCCCCTCTTCCCCCTCCTTGTTTTTTTCTTCCTCCCCGCCACGTCCTGTTGTGTTGGAAGTATTGCCTAGTGTTTTTTGTTTGCCCTTCCATCCTGCCATATCAGCCGCATCTCTTCTAAAAAATTCAGACAAACTGACAGTTCATTACTTTCACTACCTGTCATGTCTGATTCTGAAGTTGGGGCTGCTGTATCAGCACCAAGCTCAGTATGGTTTGCGCTGTTGTAGGTATACTTTTGATCTTCTGTCTCATCTGATCGAATCTGCGTGCAAAAGTATAAACACAACCATATTCATAATCCTCCTTGTCTCGCAAAAATTTGTGTTGCTTTCTTAACTTCATTTCCTCTTCATACACCTTCAAACTCTCCTCTATGCTTATTTTGAGCTTCTTGCCTTCTTCGCACTCTTTTATCACCAACAGTTTCTGTTCAATCTCTGTCATCAATATCAGGGTTTTAGCTCGATCTGTCACAGCATATCTGATTAATAGCTTTAAAATAGTATTAGAGCAACAGTCTGTGGCATCGCCCCAATTTCTTAACATAGTGGGGTCCTGATCTTCGAAAGAGGGAATAGTGAGAATTCTTATTCGACCTACATCAAGATAATTCGGTTGGGAATGTTCCTCTCACCATTTGCTTATTTCCTTTTTCTGTAATTTTACCAAATGGTTGAGAAGAGTGATTTCATTATTGTCTTGTTTGTATTTTTGTTTGCTCTGTGTTTCTGCTCTTGGTTGATACTAGTGTTTCATTGAACAGGGTGCTGGCCTGTTCTTTCCTTGCCTCTTCCTTGCTGGCCTGAGAGGCCATGTCTTTGGACAAAATGTAGAGTTCAATGAAGAAGCAGTCTAATGCTGGATACTTCTAAACATTTCACTGGATCAGAAGTATTCCAATGCAAAATTCTATTATGGTTTTCGTCACGGTCGAGTTATGTGTTGCGCAATCCGACACTAACGAGGTGAATATACAGTGTGGGAAATCAACCCAAACTCCAACACCATTGCTGGCTATAGGAAAAACCCCTGGGAGGCACTTACCGGAGCAGCGTGGTCTTTTGTGCATCCTCCGACACTTCCGGTCAGACTGCTGCCAGCGTTGCTATCCCTGTATCTTGGTTCCTCTCGGTAGGGCTGATTCAAGATGATCTTTCCTCACACCGGATCGCTGATTGGGACGCTTTCTGTTCACAACTGAGCGACATTGAAAAGATGCCCCTCGCACTCCGAACAGTTGAAAATCATTGGTGCTGCTCTGCACTGCCTCATCTCAGTGTGTAGAAATAAATCAGTTCAACAACGAAGAAACCGCTGTTGAGGCGAGCAGCACTCCCGTGTTTTGACTCATTATAGATCCAAGGAATCACAGCATCTGTTTTTTTCAAAAATATTAAACTTTATTGTTCCAAAACGTATTAAAATTTGCTGCTAGACCATCCCTGCATATCTCACCTCCCCATAGAAAGTTCTATGGCCAGCAGGGAACTGCAGGCTGACGCGTTTCGTCACGTACGTGTGGCTTGCTCACAGTCATTCACCCATTACAACCACCTGAATTTCAAAACACAGTGCACACTTGATCACCATATAATAAAAACAAACAAGGTGACTTTGGCTATAGTTTGTCAAGTTGTTGATGCTCATACCATATATATATAAAGGTAGCAGGCACTGCTCTCTAGAAAGAACATGGTATGATAACCTGTCTGTGGTTTTTACCCATTATGAGAATCTGCAGCCATTGCTTTTTGCTCAATGTACTTTTCACAAAGGAAGAATAAACATTTGCATATCAGTCTTTGTCCCGCCCACAAGGGCAGTCCAGCACTGAAATGCCAGGCAAACCTCCTTTGAACAAGAGTACCAACAGCAACCCCAGACACATGTTTCAGTCTTGTTGGGCCTCATCAGTGAGGTGGAGCTGTGCCTCTCTGAGTACAGTGAGCAAGGGGTCCACATCTGGGTTGCCCCAGGTAATTTAGGGTGACCAACCCCAAGTTCCTTGCAAAAATGTAAAAAGGTTAGCAGGCGCCCCTCTCTAGAAATAACATTGCATAATAACCTGTTCTGTGTTTTTTTTCCCTAATTTCAGAGACTGCAGCCATCGCTTTTTGCTCACTGTACTTTTCACAAAGAAGGAATATCCATTTGCATATACGTCTTTGTCCCGCCCCCACAAGGGCCGTCCAGCACTGAAATGCCAGGCAAACCTCCTTTGAACAAGAATACCAACAGCAACCCCTGACACGTGTTTCAGCTTTGTTGGGGCTCATCAGTGAGGTGGAGCTGTGCCTCTCCGAGCACAGTGAGCAAGGGGTCCACGTCTGGGTTCCCCAATGGTAAACTAAGCAAACATAACTTGCACCACTACTGTGTTCTGCTAAGACTAACACCCAGGATATGGAAAATGGCACCACAAATGTCATTGATGACATCACTGATGACATCACATATCTGGGCCACTTTTCTTTGTTCACTGCCATATCTAGGCTAGTTGCTTTTTTCATGAACAGTAAGAATTCTAAAATTGAACGGTGCTTTGTATCTAGACATTAAGCTTGTCCTATGTTTTTAAGGTTCTTTCCTTAGGGCTTGGCCTCAGCTCATGGTGAACATACATGGGGAAATACACATGCCTCAAACACACAATTCATTTGTATACATGATAATATCCTCAAATGTTATTGTAATTTTCTTGTGATGCTCTTTGTTTCCTTCTTACCAGAGTTTCACTGTATGTGACTCAGATTCCAATGCATTGTGTCTCTTTATATGTATTGTATGAACTAACACAAGTGTGTAGTCAATCTTGTATTGTTAGCTATTAATTTCAAGCTTAACAGTAGACCAAATTGTGATAGCCTTGCCTTATTTTAATGACTAATATTACCAGATTACAAATACTGTACTTCTGTTGTGCATGCTGCACCAATTTACTATCTGTATGCATTATTTGGTTGTTTTATTAAGAACACTTCAATATATGTTAGGGATTTTGTCAGAGGGCTATTACATAATCTTGTGGTATTTTCTTATGGTGGTAAAGTGTTATTGCGTTATTCTGATGATCCCCTATATGATGTGACAAGACTTCCTTCTACTACCTGTGTTCTATTTAGGTTCAACTCTAAATACAGAATAATAGGCTTAGTACACGTGGAAACTTGACAGTGCTAACTGTCCCTCCAGCGACTTATCTACGAGGCTGCACTACTGCCTTTGGCAGATTTGATTAGCTGTAAGCATGCACAGCCGAAACATCGCACTCACACTCTGTCTAACTACATCCCACAAAGCATCATTTTCATGAAAGCCTTTCCCCTTTTGCCGTTATAAGCAGCTTAAACACAATGGCCCTCATTACGACCCTGGCGGAAATCAACCGACCGGACCGCCATAGAGTAAATAGCGTTTCCGCCATTGCACGATGGAGCAAAGTGCGGCTCATTCCGACCCATCGGGCACGAGCACCACGCCATGGCGGAAGTGCAAAGTCCGCGATGGCGGAAATGACCCCAAAACGGCCCACACCGCCGCCGTACGGCGCCCTAGGTGCAATACCACCACCCATCTTAGCGGACACCGCAGTGAGCGCCAACCCGAAAGTACGGTGACCGTAAATATACGGAAACGGAAGTAAAAGCATGGTCCCGGAACGGGAAACATCACGCCGTACACCTATAAAACCACAAATTCCACACAACCATTAAAAATACTACCCTGAGACACATCCCAACCCGTCATCCACCCTAGTGAAACCAAGAAAAATGGGAAAAGTAGCGAAGAAAGCGTGCGACCGCAAGCGGCAGGTCCACTTCTCCCGTGAGGAACTCACCGTGCTCACAGAGACCCTCCAGGAGAATGCTGCAAGCGGGTCTTCTCCACGCAAATGACCAGGACGGCACTTGCGAACAAGAAGGCCATATGGGCCCTGGTGGCACAGCGGGTAAGTGCGGTGGGGACCGCACCCCGCAACCCACAGCAATGCAGAAAGCGATGGGACGACCTGCGGATACGCGTCCGTATCATACTTTCTGCCAACCGCAACATTGCCACAGCTACCGGGGGAGGATCGGAATCACCCATCAAGTTGACCCCCTGGGAAGAAATCTGTGCCTCCACCATTGGAATGGAGAGTATAGAGGGAGTCGGAGGGATGGAGAAAGGAGTGCAGACATCCGAAGAATCAGGTAGGTGTCCCAAATAAAACAATGCCAAAACCACAATGTCCAATCAAGTGAAGTACCACGTGCCCACATAGTGCAACAGTAACACATGTCCAGGAGAACGTCCACATACATAGGCCTGATAGCACACTTTAAAACTCACATCAAATACATAAATAATTAAAAATCCTAAAAACACCCTCTACACGTGCAGCAGGCACACCCTAACTGCAGGCTGCCAAACAACTGCACCCTCACTCCACACACAAATGAAACCACCTCCAAGGCCCCGACCCAAATCACCCTCAGGTACCACCCCAATGCATGTGATACATTGCCATTCCAATTCCCACAGACCCATTAATAACGCTCGCCCTCCTTTACTCCACCACAGGGTCCGATCCAAACGACGAGCTCCAGGACACCCCTACCAGCACACCTGCAAAGAGGGCCAAGACCAACGGCCAAAGACCCTCCACCTCAGCTGCACGCATCAAGACACGGAAGCAGCACAAATCAAGTGGCAGCACAGAGGAGGGAACTCCAACAGGCACCCCAGCAGCCAGCATGCCCACAACAACACCACCACAGGTCCCCCCAATGGATGCCACAGTAGGCACTGCTTCTGGTGGCAGCAGCACCATAGGTGACACTGCATTAATGGCAGCATGCTCCGACACAGAAAACGGGGATGTCGAAGTTAGATCCATCCATGACCTGTCTCAATCCCCCTGTCTGTTCCATCCCGTACACCATGAGGATACCACGCAGGGGCACCCACAAGACGACGACTGGCCATCCCCCACAAGCCCTGTGGCAAGGCAACATGAGGTGATCAGCCACTCTGTGACACCACCGCAAATGGCCATGGCCCAGCAGAGGCAACAGTCCCTCGACCAGGTAATCGTGCAACAGCAGCAACTGGCCACGCTCCTCAAGGACCATGCCGATGAATGTGGGGGCACTAAGGCAGACATAGAAACATCAACTGAGACACTTAGGGCAGAAATGGAGAGAAGTACAGAGACACTAAGGGCACAAATGTAGAGTAGCACCGAGAGCCTGAGAGTACAAATGGAGAGAAGCACCGAGAGCCTGAGGGGGGAACTGCATGCGACGTCCAAAGACGTATGTGCCGAACTTGCCGCAGTGCGCCGTGTGCTCACTGAGCTCTCACAAACCCTTAGGGACATGCATGGACGTGAGCAGGCAGAGACATCATCCGTTGCAAGTTCCGTCCAGGGCAGCCCCCAACGTAGATCTGGGAGGAACCTGCGCTCCACAGGCAGGGGTGCCCATGATACCCGCAGAGGGGGCTTGCAATAGCGACTGCCCACTGACAATGAGCATCTTTGGACACTGGTGTTCGGGGGGGAGGTAGGAGGGTGGAGGGGGTGTGTTGGGCTCACTTGGGTGGCGGGTCGATAGGGTGTTTAACATGATATCACATATGCCATAAACAATGCACGATCATCCAATGAGATGTGTGGACATTGATCTTTGTGTACGAGGCCATTATAGGCGTACAGTCCATATTGTGCATGTTCCAGACACACACAGTGCCACGAGTCCCGTGTCCATGTATCAGCCACCAGGCGTGAGTGCTAGAAGCATGCATCTATGAGATGCTGACGAATGTCACGGCCCTCCTGTGCCTCGCGGACTCCTTGAGGTGCTGCCACATCCCCACCCTCATCATCACCATCTTCAGGTGCTTGCAGTTCTGCGTCAGGGGGCATGGGCACATTTCTACGTACGCACATGTTGTGTAGCATGACACATGCCATCACCATCTTTGCAACCTTCACATGGCGGTACAGGAGTGCCCCGCCAGACCTGCTGAGGCAGCGGAAACAAGTCTTCAGTAGGCCGAATGCCTGTTCTATGACTACACGGGTACGTGAGTGGGCATGGTTGTAGTCCTCCTCATGCTGGTCCCGTGGGTTCCGGACTGGTGTGAGGAGCCATCTCTTCAGAGGATACCCGGCATCACCTGTATGTGGACAATAAAGGAATTTTGAGGAATGCCATTGCTACGTACGCACCCCCCTCCCCCTTCCTGCCAGGTCATTGCCGCATCACATACCCCACATCATCATGCATGAAATGAGACTCACCAAGTAGCCAGGATCTGTTCCCTGCATGTCGCTCCATGTAGCGTGGTATTGTAGAGTTCCTCAAGACCATAGAATCATGGGTTGATCCAGGGAATCGGGCACAACAATGTGTAATGATCCTGTTGGAGTCACACACCATTTGTACATTCCGAGAATGAAATTGTTTTCGGTTGCGGTACTGGGCCTCCATGGCATGTGGGACGACCAATTCCACATGGGTGCAGTCGATGGCACCAACGCAACCCGGTATGCCGGCAAGTGCATGGAATCCCACTTTTGTGTTGGTAATTTCCTGCTCCGAGCGTGGTAGAGAGATGTAGTTGTCTGCGTGCTGCAGGAGGGCATCGAGCACTTGCAATAGTGTCCGTGAGAACAGTGGCTGTGAAATGCCATGCAACTGTCCGACTGTGTGCTGGTAGGTGCCTGTGGCCAGGAAGTGGAGTACAGACACCACCTTCAGTAGGAGTGGGATGGCGGTTGGGCTATCTATCATGCTGACAAGGTCAGCCTGTGTCATGTCCACAATGGCGGTTATAGTGTCCCGGTCCAAACGGTAGAGGGTGTGGATCTGCTCATCCGTGAGGTTGAACGGATGTGCTCGGAGGCGTGGGATTGCGGGCTGCCTGCGTGGTGGTAGTGGCTGTGCTGGCGGCCCTTGCTGGCCCTGCCTTGCCCTCCTCCTCCTCCTGCGTCTCCTCCGTGCGGCCGGTTGTAGTTGGTGTTCGTTTTCTTCTTGAAGTTGGAGTACTTGCAGTGCTATCAGGTCCCCCAGGGCCAACATAGCTAGTCCTGCCGGTAGCATTTCGGAGTGGGTGTGGTTGTGGGAGGAGACTGGGTGTGCAATTTATGTGTTTTCAGGCTGTATGGCCTCCACCTGTGGTGATTCATTCCACCTGTGCAAGCTGCTCTCCCCTTTGGGCGAGCACGTCCCGCACACAACGCTGCAATTCGACGAATGGCATCTTGCTATTACAATCATGTATTTGTACCCGATGGCAGTGTAACATTGGTTGATATGTTCATTCGGCTATGGTCCCATTGTTTCACATACTATCTTTGCAGTCGCGAACAGACTTGTGAAGGGTCAGTGGAACATAGTACTCGAGTAACGGTGGACCCTCATGCAACACTGTACCGAGGTTCACCGACGGGCGGGGCGTCCCATTTGTGATTGAAGGCAGTTGCCATTTTCACACACAGCCGCACTAGATGGATTAATTTGTGATTTCAAGCGGCCACAGATGCCTTTTCGACGTGATGTTGCAAATGAGGAATTCGAAGGGCGGCGCTTTCGGTTTTCAGCTAGCGGCGAGGAGATGCCCACAGGTCTGACTGCAAATATAACGTTCTATTGTTCAATGTCCTTGGGACAGGGGCCATGGCGAGGATGCAATGATTGATATGAATAGTTTGGGATGCGCAATAGCGAAGTGGGCGATGAGGCCGGACGTTCCCAAATATATGTTACTTCACAACACTGGAATTACGGGCTGGGGCACAGTGGATTTTGCAGGCTGCATAACGCACAGACTCAATGGAAATTTCACATGTTATGTGAGTATGGAAACAGGCGTTTTCATTACGGGATGAGGGAATGATGTATGGATGCATGGACAGATGATTTGATACAGAGTTTGCCATGTACAGGGCTTCTTGGAATCTATCCGCCTCCCCTGCGCTATGTGATGCAGGGCTGCCATAGTGGGACCATCGTCTATCTGGCCTTGTTGAGCCCTCCCTGTCTCGACGCGCCTTCAGACACTTGTGTCTATGCACGTTACCAATCCCATCTGATGGATTCTGTTTTAACAGACGCATGCACAGGTACACTCGTTTGTGATAGTGTTTTCACCTCGATATAGATAGTTATGATTCGCAAGTGGTTTTTGGGTGGTGATGATCCTTTGGAGTGGGCTAGCATGCATATGGCTGTGGATTTGGTGTGATCATTGAAGTGAGTAATTCAAATGTAGTTCTGATGGCCATACTATTCTTTTTCATTTCATTTGGGTGACAGGTATCTCCTCCCCTTTTGCCACTGCCATCTGTATGCCACTCCTGCAGATGGATTTTACTCCCGACACCTGCTGCTTCGTGTTAATCAGTGGAGCAGCATTACGATCTTATGGGACGATCGCCAATGGGCCACATGCCCTTACGCAGTACTAGTGGCTAGGAGCAACATTTCGGCCTTTCAGCTGGACTAGTGCCTCCCTATTGGGACGGCCCTGCGGTTCTAGGCGCTTCCATGTTGCCTTTTTGAACGTGAATGTAGCCCCTGTGTACCATGAAGGAACAGGGCGTCACACAAGAAGAGGCTGGTCATTTATTGCGGATGCAGCCCACAATGGTGAAATGTGTTTTGGAGTTCATGGCCTAATGGCTGTATGGGCTTGGTGAATTTGTTGTGCATTAAATTTCTATTCTGATATGAACCGTGTAGCGTTCTTCTTTGCAAGTGATGTGGCATATTCCTATTTGGGGAGCGATGTATTGTGAGGAGATCTGCATTGGGTTCCAGCTTCGGAGTATGGTTGCGTGGTACTGTGCTGGGCGCGTTTGCCTACGAAGCCCAGTGAGGTCAGGGATAAGGGCTGCCAATATGACTGTTTTGATGATGTCATGCTCAGGGGCGGGGGATTAGCTTTTGTGTAACAGATGCCGGTCAGCCAGTTGGATTGGTGGAATGATGTGATTATCGGAATATTGCTGGTCACAGGTGCCTGTGTTTGCGTGCGTTTCTTGGTGGGAGACTGAGGTCATGTCCATTTGTATAGCTTCTGTATTCGTGCCATCTGTGCCCTGCAGCTCCCATTGGCCCCTCTTGAGATTCATTTGTTCGTTGGCAGGCATGGATGACTAGTACATTTCACTGGTTGCATTGTGTGACTTCATTGCACCTACGGGGAGTTGTACAATGTGGCCAGGGAGCGGTGTACAGGCACTCAGTAGGGCCGTTTACGGTTGGTTTGCGATGCCGTACTTCTCACCATGGCGGAATGGTACTTTCCGTCGTGCTTGATGGCGTTAGGTGCATGTCCGCTAGGGTCAGAATTCGCGTACCGTTGCGCCATGGTGGTAATTACGGTTTGGCATGGCGCGCGCGTACTTGGTGCAGTTAGCGTTGGCGTTCACTACGGTGTCGCTAATGGCATCGTACTTTGCGGTGACGGGTCATGATCGCACCGAGCGCTATTCGATGGCGGTATTGCATTTCCGCCATCGTTTTTCGATTCCCGCCAGGGTCGTAATGAGGCCCAGTGACTCAAATGTCACAAAAATGTTTCAGACACAAATAGTTTTTTTGTGTGTGTTTAACTTGGTAGACAACTTACCACTGGTATGCATCAATCATTACATGACAATATTCGGTAGTGTGAATGTGAAAAAGCAGTTACAAAAACAAAAGTCTCAGAAATAACACCATTCAATGATAATGAAATGTATTCCCCGACCTTGGACTGTTGGACTTGGGATAAACCACACTAATAACAAACTCTTACGGGCTAATTCATAGATTTCAGCGCAGAGGCAGCGCACGCGAACAGCACAGAGAGGGAGCGTGCGCCAGCGTGCGCCAGCCATGTGCACCAAACAGCATTCTGGCGCACCGCGTATTCATGGAATTTTAAAGCCATTTTGAGCGCTGGCGCAGAGAACATCCCGCAGCCGCAGTTACACCCCCAAGAACGCCCCTTGCGCAAGGAAAAGGCATTGAAATCCCCAATGCAGCGCCAAGGGCCGCGCTAACCCTGCACTAGTTCACAGGGCCGGTACGGTGTATTTCAGGTGTGCGGGGGAAGTATCACATGCGACAGGCCTTGTGCAAACGGGGTACGTGTATTTTGGGGGTGCGTGGGAAGTATCACACACGATAGGCCTTGTGCGAGCGGGGTACGTGTATTTCGGGTGTGCACAGGAAGTATCACACGTGAAAGGCCTTGTGCAAGCGGGGTACGTGTATTTTGGGGGTGCGCGGGAAGTATCACATGCGATAGGCCTTGTGCGAGCGGGGTACGTGTATTTCGGGTGTGCGCGGGAAGCATCACACGCGACCGGCCTTGTGCGAGCGGGGTACATGCATTTTGGGGGTGCGTGGGAAGTATCGCACGCGATAGGCTTTGTGCGAGCGGGTTACATGTATTTCGGGTGTGCGCAGGAAGTATCACACGTGACAGGCCTTGTGTGAGCGGGGTACATGTATTTTGGGGGTGCGCGGGAAGTATCACATGTGATAGGCCTTGTGCGAGCGGGGTATGTGTATTTTGGATGTGCGCGGGAAGTATCACACGCGACAGGCCTTGTGCAAGTGGGGTACGTGTATTTTGGGGGTGCGCGGGAAGTATCACACGCGATAGGCCTTGTGCGAACGGGGTACGTGTATTTTGGTTGTGTGCGGGACGTACCACACGCGACAGTCCTTGTGTGAGCGGGGTATGTGTATTTTGGGGGTGCGCGGGAAGTAACACACGCGATAGGCCTTGTGCAAGCGGGGTACGTGTATTTCGGGGTTGTGCAGGAAGTATCACAGGTGACAGGACTTGTGCGAGTGGGGTATGTTTATTTTGGGGGTGCGCAGGAAGTATCACACATGTTTTCGCTAGCGCGAGAGGGGTACGTGTAGGGAGTCACACACGCCATTTGGCAGTGTGGTCCCTCCCTGGTGTGTCCCTAACCCCTCCCCATGCCCCGCAGGCAGCCCATCACCCCTGGGCATGCCCTGCAGGCAGGCTGCAAGACACCATGCACCTGGGAGACTCCACACATTTCCACCACCCACCCACCATTGACGGGCACCTGCAAGCAGGCCCCGAATCATGTCCCCCCACCCACTCACCCACCCAGTAGTGACAGGCACCTGCCAGCAGGCAGCAACTCATGTCCCCCTGCACCCCCACCCACCCAGTAGTGACAGGCACCGACTCATGTCCCCCCCACCCACTCACCTACCCAGCAGTGACAGGAACCTTCCAGCAGGCCCCGACTCATGTCCCCCTGAACCTCCACCCACCCAGCAGTGACAGGAACCTGCAAGCAGGCTCTGACTCATGTCCCCCCACCCACTCACCCACCCAGCAGTGACAGGCACCTGCCAGCAGGCCCAGATCCACAATCATGGGCCTTATGGCCACCCAAATCCCACCCCACGCCACCCCAGTCCAAACACACAACCAATATTACATCCACCCCACATTGAAATCCCCATCACATGATACATCCCAAATGGCAAGTGTGCACATCAATGCATGTCCGTCACACACACACAATGGGTGCAAGTGAATGAGAAAACACACATCGGGACATGCATGAAACCAAAGAGAGAATACCACACATTGAAGTTTGAAATGAAAATGTATTAAACACAAAAGTAAGGGAATTAAATGAAATCGCACAATAATGGAAATAAAATTAGAAAAAGCTGCATGTCCAAAATATTCCAAAAAAATGTGTAAAAGCAGAATCCAAATCAATCCAAAACCACATGGGTCCAAAGTGTCTGTCCGTCAAACCAAATCCAAAGTGAAAAAATAAGACAAATCTATTGATCCATGGTAAAAAAAAAAATTAAATGAAGTGAAATCCAGTGTTGAACTGTATACAAAGTACAAATCCAGGATCCATGAGCCCAACCATTGAAAGGAAACCTACAAAAAACCCTACCTAATGAACAACTATATACAAAAAGGTGGGGCATTGTCCAAGCGCCCCAAATGAAATAAAAACAGAAAGGAAACCTAACACTAATTAACTATATACAATGGCGGCGGGCAAGTCCTACGGCTCACTTGTTGATTTCCCGGGCCAGGGCATCATCGAACTCCCGTTCCACGTCCTGGAGGCGGGCCTGCTCCATGGCCCAGAAGTTTTGCAGGGATAAAGCCATGTCCACCTCCAGCTCCCTGCGAATTGCCTCGAGGCACTCAGCCCGCCTGGAGTTCTCCGCCCTGACCATAGTGAGCTGTGCCTCTTCCGTCCGCCGCCGCTCTGCATCTATTTGGTGGCCCAACCGCTGCCAAATGGAAGACACTCCCAATCCAGGGTCCTTCTGCCCTCCGGCCGATGCCTGCCCCTCTGATGTTGATGGCCCCGAGCCATCATCGCTCCCACCTTGAGCCTGCTGCCGTGCCTGTGCCCTGGCTCTTGATGCCTGCATGTCCTCCTCCTGCTGGGGTGCAGTTGTTGGGGTGCCCACCCCTGCTGGACCTCCGACTCCCGACTGTGGCAGGGATGTGTCCTCCACCAGCCTGGCCGTTGGGTCAGAGGCAGCTACACAGGGTACCCAGGTGATACTTGGGCTGGAAGATGGCACGGAGGATGACTGGCACATAGGGTGTTCAGTTGAGGAGGGGGTCGGTACAAGGTCCAGCACACAGAGGAATCCAGCACTGGTGACCCATCCTAGTAGGTCGTTGCAGTCAAAGAGGCATCTCAGATAACATGCAGAGTTTTCACAAAAAATCTGCATGTCATTTCGCATGCCCCGTTGACGCAACGCCATCCCAGCCAGGACAGGCTCAACACAGTCCTGGATTACCACGTCTGCAGGGAGAGGAAGGCCAGTTGTCGTGCGCTCATCCCCTCCCTGAAAACGGATCTGGACGAACGCATCCCTGCTGGTGCGGGATGATGCAGTCACCGGATCAGGGACAGGATTACACACAAGCACCTCCGCGGCAGTTGTGCTGCCTCCTGTCCATGCCCCTGGACTGCACCACTAGCACCAGTGGAATCCCCCCTCCAGACTCCGTGTGTGTCCCTTCCACGGCCTCCTCCTCAACCAAACCCCCCATCAACCTGGATGACTCCGTGCCATCTTCCTCCATCGGACCCTGTGGGTTCTCAGCTGCCACTTCTGCTGCCGAGGAGTCCACCTCTGACCTCCGCCTCTTGGACCTACCCTCGGCAGCTGTGGCTGGGGCACCAGACTCCTCACTCCCCGACAAGATAATAACATGGGTGGGGACCCGGGCCTTGCGTCTCCGGCTGGCAGTGCGATCCCTGCCGCTTTGCTCCACAGCACTGTCTCCGCCCACTTCATCAGTTGATGCTGCAGACAGGGAGAGATAGAACACAGGCATCAGGGCACTATACAATGGTCTGATACACACATGACAGTTGCACATGAGTGACAGTGTCAAACTTCAGACATGGCATCACACTACCCAACACACATATCATTTCAACTCACACACATGAGCAAATGAACAGGAATGTTGCTCCAGGCAGCACCATCCATACACAAACAGCATGAGCAGCTGAAGGTTAGCCTGACGTCACATGCAACATGGGGAGTGCAGAACACATGCACACACGCCACCAGACATACATGCATCTGTACATCTTCACCACCTGTCGCAGTGATAACCTCGCCATCCATGTCACATCTGGCAATCAGCCTCCTATATGTCAGTGTCACATGCATCCAGGTGTATCACAGTTGCACACTTGTCAAATACACACACATGCACATGTACATAGAGCAGATACATGCAGGTGGAACCAGCATCCATGTGTGACACCACAACCATGCCACAGTACATACACAGAAATTAAAAAATGTGTGCACCCACACATGCATTCAGGCAGCATGCTTTCCAACACATACACCATCGATGTGTCTCACACATGACAGGACTCACATGCGGCAGGCTCATGTCCCTGTACATACACATCCATACATGGCCCTACAAAGACAAATGTGCAACCTGCACACTCCTGCCACACCTCAACATGCACAGCGTCCAATCAGTACGCATGTGCACTTACTGCTTGACTCCGGACGGGTCTGCCTCTGAAGGACCTGGAGGTGGAGCGCTGGCCTTATACGTTCCAGGAACCTCATCTGGTTGTTGGTTAGGTGGACCCGGCACCGCTCAGCATCCGCTGCCTTCAAGAGGCGCCGGGCCTTGTTGAGGGTCCTGGACCTGAAGTCCTCCCAGTGCTTCCGGACGTGTTGAATGTCGTGGACTGCCACCTCCTCCACGTTGATGGCAGCCACAATGTCCATCCAGATCCTCTTCCGTCCTTCATTGTCAGCGCACAAACTTCCAAAGAGGGCATCATACTGCCCCAGGACTCGCTCCACCAGGATACCAACTTCATTGACACTGAAGCTGGTAGCCCTCTGCCTCTCTGGCTGGGGGTTGCCAGTGGTGCCAGATGGTGTTGTGTCTGACATGGCAACCCCAGAGACAGGTGTGGGTGGGCAACTGGGTCCTGGGGCTGGGCTGTGGAGCAATGGAATACCAGCCGGGAGTCTTCTGTTCCAGCAGGGGTGGTCACAGCAACTGGACCCCTGCAGATGGCTGACGTGCAGGCACCAAATAGCAGGGCACGTGGCCAGCAGGCAGGCAGGCAGCAGCAGATGGCAGGTGGGAGCATGCTCGGGGCTCTGGGGGGAAGGAAAATGGTCTTCTGGGCAGGAGCGTGGTCTTTCGTGTTCTTGCGTGCCCAGCTTGATACGGAGTGATTTGGCACATGAAAAAACTGCACGTCAGCGTGTAATTTGAGGAAAGGCCCTTAGCGCGTAAGCGCGTCTGTGACGTGAAGCGCAAGGGCTTTTCCCTCAACATGGGTGCATGTTCATTTTACACGTGCAAAAAGTGCATGTCCGGGTGTCACTGCGTGTAATTGGAGGAAAGGCCCTTACCGCGTACGTGCGTAAGTGACGTTGCACGTGTGGGCTGGGTTAAAAGGTATGCGTAGGATGCCATTTTCTTGTATGTGCTTTTTGTGGAGAGCGAGTGGGTGATTCTTGTACTTCTTGTCGGTTCACACGCGATTACTTCACAACGGTTCCAGTTCGTACTCCCTGTATACTCAGACAGTGTTCAATTCTTCTTTTGGCGGGGGTGTTGCCTACGCGCACACGCGCGTCTTTTTCATGTTCTTTTTCCAGGCAGACGGTGAGTTGCGCACGTATTTTTCAACTGTGGTTGCCCCCGTGTGTTGCGTACCCATTCAGAGGTCATTGTAGCCTGCATGTACCACGCGTACGCTTATTGTTGTGTTTCTGGGTGCCACAGAGTAGTGCAGGTTCTTTATTACACACACATTATCTACCAGGGGTCGCATGCACATTACATTTTGTTTTTGGGGTGCCTGAGCATTGCGTGACCCGTCATCTTCCCCCAGGGGTCACAGACAGCCTTGCTAGAGCACTAAGGTACGTATTCCACCTAGTACCCTACCCCTTTCACCCCAATTGCCCGGGACAATTGTTTACTGCACCTCCCATTCGCACAACAACATCAGTGCCATGGTTGGGAGGCGACCAAGCAGTAAGGGAGGCAAAGGTGGCCGACCTCAAGGAGGTGGGTACGGTAGGGGACGAGGCCAGGATGTACAGGGTGGCCCAAGAGGCCAGTGTGTGGAGGACCAATCAGGGACACATATACCCCCCCCAATGGGTCAGGGAGGTGTAGCTGACACCATCCCAGCTCAGCCCTTGTTAACCCACCCCATATTGTCAACCGAACTGGCACAGGATGACTCCCAGGCTGACTTCCGTGTCACCAAGTCAAAGCCACGTGTGGTGGTGAAAGATGCTGTCACCAGGCCACGTGGATCTGGGCCAGCAATGTCATCTGCTGCCCCAAGTAGCTAGGGTGAGGAGGCTGCAGGGGCAGCTGCAGCTCAATCCACCCCAGCTCCGAGTCTCCCAGCTGGGACAGTGTTAGTCCAAGTCCATCACACCGAGGTTGGTCCTGCCAACATCACTCAGCAGCCAATGCATGTAGTGAGAGCTTTGGTCATCATGCCTTTGGCTACTTCCAGTGCCCAGTCCACCAGCGCTTCAGCCTCTACCAACCAACCAGAGCAGCATAAGCCACTCCAGGTTTCGCACCACCTTCCAAGAGGTGAAGGGTGCTCTTGCGGTACAGGCCGGGACCCAGACACGGCTACCCACTCCGGCAAATCAAGGAAGCCTAGTTTCAATGATGCAGAACTAGACGCACTTGTGGGCTACGTGTCAGCCCATGGCCGCGACATGGGGGTGACTGCAGGGTGCAAGACTACGACTGCTCTATGTAGGGCCCACTGGCAGACCATCACGATCCACATTAGTTCCCTTGGATTTGTGAGGTGCACAGACAGCTTATGATTGCTCTAAGCGGTGGAATGACCTCAATCGCAGAGCAAAGAACAAGCTCGCTTCCAATCATGCCTCTACTCTGGTGACTGGCAGTGGGTCTCCACCAGAGGAGGAACAACTCACTGAACATGAGTCTATCGCTGGAGCCTTTATCACAGAGGATCAGATCCAAGGCGTGGGAGACCTACCAGATCTTGAAGCAATGTCCGGTGAGTGCCAATGCATGTATGTGCAATCCATGTGTATGTTGGTTGGGTGATGAGTTGAGTGCCAGGTTAGGCTTTGTAGTCATGACCTCTATGGGTCACCCATGTGGTCCCTCCAAGCCATTCCCCGCCGTTGGATTTTGGTTTCACAGTATCCCTTCTGACCGCAGTTGACAATTTGCACCTGATTACTGCATTTGCCCTTCAACTCTCATCTTGCCACAACAGTGTTCATAGTTTTCCTGTTCGTTCTGCCTGATTGATGAAATCATTAGCATTTTTACCACACATTTTTGTGCCGTACTGTCCCAAATGTGACATACTTCAGTCATAGATTACACCCCACAATGGCCCACATTTCTTACCTTATTATGGGAACCTTATTATGAGAATGATTTGAACAATCAAGCTGATTGAGTAATGTGCACCTACACATGGCCTGCACACAATCATTTTGGGGCCCTGTTTGAATGTTGAACATGACAATTGACTTCTGTCAGGTCAAAGTGACCAACTATTGATGTATCCATGTGCCTGCCATCACTGCATCAGTCAACACTGGCTTTGTTGCAGCATGCAGCACATGTGTTGGTTTTCCATCTTGGAGTCCTGAGTGTCTGCTTATTGCCTCCCCTTTCGACTCATTGACAGTCCATGCATGCCAGAGTTATTGTCATGTGTGACATGTGTCATTTATGTACTGGATGTCTGCCTCGTCATGCCTATGTGTGTGTGCTATGATGCTCATGCCTGTTTTCATTACTTTTCTTTAATGTTTTTGCAGGTGATGAGGCACTTGATGCTGTTGAGGAGGAGGAGATGGCGAATAGCCAGGAGTACTCACAGCCACAACCGGGCACCAGTGGAGGACGTGGGGTGGTGGTGGGTGAAAACTCATTACTCATGCAGGCCATACTGTCCACGGGTGTCTCTGGGTACACCTCCGGAGACCTCTATGAATCAGGTGCTGAATCGGACATTGAGACATATGTCCTGTCGCAGGTGAGTGTTTCTCGTAGGGATGCGGTTCTGTCCAACCCACCTGCAGTGGGGGTAGAACCCTCTATGGGCATTGTGTTGGAAAGTCCACCTGTGGCGGTTACGGATGCAGAGTCACACTCCACAATATTTGCTCCTGTTCCTGGCCAGCAGATCAAAGGAGGAGTGCAGTCCTGCAGCCTCAGGCAGTGCCAGCACAGCAAGGTGCACATCACCTTGCCCCAAACAGGTGTGGTGCCCGCCAACGCAGTGGCCGTGTGCCACCAGGCAATACTGTGTGGGAAAACTCCATGTACACTATAGCAGCACAACAGGGGGCATCGTGTGAAATGATGGCTCAGGCCATCATAGGGTGGCCACTTCCATTCTCCCCCCTGAAAGGCAGGTGGAGCTCCAGCAGCAGGCAACATGCTGGCGTCCAACAGGGAGCGACGGGCTAGACTGGAGACTCTGCGCACAGCCATATCTGCAAAGTCACAGGCCCACAGGGAAGCCCTGAGGTTAGAACACAGCTCCCTCAGAGATACTCTGTGTGAACCTGAGGTGTCCCGGAGTACACGGTCAGAACGTCATCTGGAGCAGCTTACATGCACACTCTCAGCTGAGCTCCAGGCAAGAGATCCGGGTATCACGCGAGGCCATGCAGGCAGAAATGAGTGCTACCCGTGAGGTGCTGCATGGGGATCTCCGTACCATGATCCTGCAGAACCAAACCTTTCACACCCACATACTTGCTGCCATGGAGGAGCATGCCAGGGCTTTGCGTGGTCTGCCTCCCATATCACGCCCACCTTCTGATGTAGCACCAGAGGGTGATGACAGCAACGGCAGTTCTCCCACTGTATCGTAGCCGTGCAGGCCATGAAGGTTTTTTTTCTCAACATCCATGCATGTGGGTGTTGGCGTGCACCCTGTACCTCGTCCTTCCTGGGTGGCCTCCCCCCTCATCCCCGGTCCAGACATGGCCATTTTTGATATTTCTTTTTTTCTTTTTCTTTTTTTTTATAGTGTGTTGCTTTGTGTGGCTCCCGTAGGAATCCACTGTATGTTCCAGCTGGGCACATGCAGGTTTGTCCTGTCTTTGGGTTAGAAACTTGGGTTCCTGACACACACACCCCTCCTGCTTCCCCTTCCCATGGGCTCGCAAAGGGTGTGGCCAAGTGACAGTAACTTACACAGTGACATTGGGCTCCCATAAATTGTGTGGGCAGTCTGTAGTCAAAACTGTGTATACATCCCTAGTGGGGATTGTTGTTCAATTCTCCACTGCATGGTGGATTTATATATGGTTGTACATCCATGACTTTTAACTTAAATACATGTACCTTCTTCATTCCTTTACAAGCCCGTCTCCTTTGCAGATGCAGTTCATGTTGTATGCAGTACACTGACACATTTGCCTACCAGCAACACTCTGCATTTGGAAGCGGTCGATGTGCTGCCTTACTCAGGTTGTGACACTTGCACTACTTTAATTTTTTACTGTCATATATTGCCACTGTTTGATCCTGTACTGATGTTTTGTCTTGCTGGTAAGCATTTGTTCATGTGTGTTGTTTTTTATTCATTACTTGAAAGCACGTCATCTGTGGCCTGTTTCCATTTGGGACAGTGCACTTTGTGACACTTGTGTCATGTGTTGTGCATTCATTTGGTTGCTTTCACATTGCATGCCATGTCCTGGTGTGTTGGGTAGCTGAGATGGGAAGGGGTTGGGTGACATGCCACTATTTTGATGTCATATTTTGCAAGGGGGTAGTCCTTCATGCTGCATGAATGTGTGGCTTTTTCTGACACAGCATTGGGTGTGCTTAAGTAGCTAGGGATGCCCAGCATGGAGCATTTCCAGGTGACCAATCTCAGGCTGGTAGGGTTGTGACAGTTGACTATCCCTTTTGTCATCATCATTGATTATCAGCTGGTATGTGCCAGGCCTGTGTGCACTCCACAGGGGTGGAATTTTAGGTGAAGTAATTTGCCACAAGCTGGGTACCGGCTGCCTCACCACGTGCCCTTTCACCTCCCATGCGCAGCGGGCGTGCATGTGGTTGGGGATGTGGGGGCACCACCATGTCCACCGGCACGTCCCCCCGGGTTGCAACGTTGTGCAGGACACATGCAGCCACTATGATCCTGCACACTACTGGGGGCGCATATAGCAGCTGCCCACCAAAGTGGTCAAGGGAGCGAAATCGTGACTTCAGCACTCCGAATGTGCGCTCCACTATGCTCGGGTTGCAATATGGGCTGTGTTGTATCTTACCTCGGGTGGTGTGGTGGGGTTACAAATTGGCGTCATCATGTAGGTGCTCAGAGGGTAGGCACTGTCCCCTGGGGAGATGATAATGGTTGTCATTAGTGGGGTTTTCACATTTCTCAGTGTCTGACATGCATGCATGTGCAGAGGCATTTATACTCACCAATTAGCCATGTGTCGCCATGCCGCCCAGCTTCCAGGTCCCGGTTTAGGGGTGACATTCTGAATATGAAACTATCATGGGTGGACCCAGGATAGTTGGCATATACTGAGGCGATGATGCCTTTGGCATCACATACAACCTGCACGTTGATGGAATGCCAGTGCTTGTGGTTTCGATAGATGTGCTCAGTGGCCCTGGGAGGACATAGAGCCACATGGGTGCAATCAATGGCACCTAGCACTTTGGGGAAGTGTGCCACCCCGTAAAAGTCCTGGACGACAGCCTGCCTTTCTGCAGGTGTTCTGGGCATATATATGTGCCTGTGGACTGAGGGCCGTGCAGTCATGATGGCCAACACCTGGTGTAGGCAGCGTGACTGCGTGGCCTGTGAGACACCCCCAACTATGGCATTTGTCCGCTGAAATGACCCAGTAGCCAAGAAGTGCAGTACATTGAGCACCTTTTCCAAGGGGCTCAGTGCTTGGGAGCACAGGGTAGGTGAGGTGAGGGCATCCTCCCACTCCCTGACCAGTTTTAGGATTGTGTGTGGTGGAAACCTGTACCTCCCATACACCTGGTCATCAGGCATCCCAAAAAGGCTGGTCCTGGGTAAAAAAATGCAGGGCCTGGCTATCCTCCTCCTGCGGTGTCCCACGACCACTGCTGCGTGGAATGGTATTTTCATCGTAGCGTATGAGCTTGTTTGTTGTTTGCGCGCACTTTTATGCTGCGTGGGGCTGCTTACGCCTGCTTCCTGCTGGCGTACGTGTTTCCGGATTAGCGTGTCTTTTTTGGCGCACGGCTTTCCCCTGTTCGATTCCATGAATACGTGTTGTTAGCGCGCGTGTGGGCGTTGCGAGCATTTACCTCCTGTACCTCCCCCGTAACGGCCACATTTTCACATGTTGATCCCCATTCCGCGTGTTATGCCCCGTGTTCCGGACACTTTTCTTGTGTGCGCTACATGATATGCGCTTTCCCTGTGTCCTTCGCGCACGCCGTTTAGTGACGTGTGCGCCCGCGTGCGCCACCCACGGATTAAGCCCACATCCCTGGTTTTCCAAGCGCAGCGCATTCCATGAATCGGTGAACGGCTGCGTGCGTGGCTTTGGCACGAGTGCACTGCGATTTTCACGCTTGCGCTCCCGTTTTCGGCGCACATTTATTCCATGAATTACCCTGTTAATCGTTTAGTTATACATTTACATGTGGCACAAAACAAATGCACATTTAAACTTCTGGCTGACTAATGAAAAATCCAATCATTCCCTCACGTTTTTACTTGCATGCTCACCTCATACATGGAAGATTTCCTCTCTCTGTTATCTCTGGAACCCACTCTCTGTGTCAGCTTGGCAGCAAACTTGCTCTTCCTCTTTCCCCCCTCTGTAAGATTTCTCTTCTCCATCGGCCAACAACGCACTTTCCACTCTCTCCTCTTCTATCTCCTCCTCACTCGATCTACTCCACCCCCTTTCCCTCTTTTGTCCAACCTGGAAACCCTCTCAACCATGTCTCTCTCCTCAACTCCTCTCCATGTGATGTCTCCTTCGACGTCTTGAGAGACTCTGGCTCAAATCTCCTTCGCTATCCAACCAAACCTCTTAATTCTCTTACCACTCCCTTTATGACTCTTGCCTCTCCTCGGCTAAACGCTCCTACTACTCTAACCTTCTTCAAACCCAGGCCTCCCACCCCCGCCGCATCTTCCAAACTCTCTCTCATCATCTCTCTCCCCTTACCCCTGATCCCTCTACCTCCTCCACCCTATCTCCCTCTGACTTTGCTAACTTCTTCTCCTCCAAAATTCTTTCCCTTCGACAAAATATCAATTCCTCTTCTTTCACCCCCTTCTCCTTTCTCCCCCTCTACCTGCATGACTGACTTCTCCCCTGTCTCCACATCTGACGTCTCCATCCTCCTCTCCAAAGCTCACCCCTCGTCTGCTCCAACTGACCCTTTCCCCTCCCTTCTTATTCCTAAAATCTACCCTCTTCTTATTGCCTACCTAACTTCCTTCTTCAACACCTGCCTTTCCTCAGCCACCTTTCCCTCTGCTTTCAAGCATGCCACTATCTTTCCTATTCTGAAGAAACCTTCCGCTGATCCCATACTCACCTCTAATTTCCGTCCTATCTCACTTCTCCCATTCCTCTCCAAACTTCTTGAGCGCCTCGCCTACTCGCAGCTCTCAACCTTTGTCTCTAATCCCTCTCTCCTTCCCCCTTCTCAATCTGGCTTCCGCCCTAAACACTCTCCTGAAACAGCCTTCACTTACATCCTTAACTCTCTCCTCTCCGCTCGACACTATAAGCAATCCTATGTCCTCATTCTTCTTGATCTCCCAGCTGCCTTCGACACAGTCGATCACCCCCTTCTTCTCAACACTCTCTCTTCCTTCGGATTCAAAGGCTCCATACTCAACAGCTATCCTCTTACCTCTCCTCCCACTCTTTCTCTGTTTCCTGGGGAGGCCGATTCTCTCCATCCCAGCCTCTGGAATACAGAGTACCCCGAGGCTCGGTGATCGCCACTTTCCTATTCTCATTCTACACCTCTCTCCTTGCCCCTGTCATCTCCTCATTTGGCATCTCTTACCACTTCTATGCTGACGACACGCAGCTCTTTCTTTACTTCTCTTCCTTCTCTCCTGACCTCCACCTTAAACTCTCGTCCTGTTTTACTGCCATTAAAGACTGAATGTCTTCTCGCTTTCTTTCCCTTAACTCTGACAAAACTGAGGTACTTTTCTTCCCCTCCAACTCCCTTGCCCCTCCCTCTCCTCCTCCTTTCATTCACTTTCCTCCCTCTAACCTTACTTTCTCCCCCCATGATCGCAACTTAGGCATTTACTTCGACTCTTGTATCACTTTTTCCCATCATATCTCTCTCACCTCTCGTGCCTGTCGCTTCCACCTCTATAACATTATTAAAGTCTGCCCCCTTCTAACTTTCCATGCCAATTTAACTCACTGATTGCAACCAATTTGTTGGGACTATTTCCCTGGGCGAGATCCAAAATAAAATTGTTCCAATTATTTCTTTTTGGACGTCAGCTGTGGTTTTGTAATATTATCTAGGTTGCCATAGGTAGTAGATTATTAGACTTTCAAATGTTTACATTTCGACTTGCGACATTCCAATATCAATTATCATTTTTGAGTGCCATTCCAGGTTGTCTTTGAAAGAAAAAGACCTTCACGTTCTCATTTAGATAATCTTCATTTTATTAATGCATTGGTATACTGTTGTGGCCATTCTCATCACTCTCTACACGTGTTTACCGCCTGTTTAGGTCACTGGTGATCATCAGGAGAGTTTTTTCATTCTTATTTTTTGAAAAACAAAGAAGAGAAAAAGAGAAAGAGGAAAGTATACAAAAGCTATTCATCCTATGTACAGCAAAAGAATTAAATTGTGTGATAATAAGATTTGTTTCAAGAGCATTTCAAAAGTTGGTTTTTCATTTCAACAATGTCATATAATGGCACTCACCAAGTTCCGTTGATTCAAGTTCAGTTAGAAAAGGAATTTAATATTTCACTCCGTATCATTATTTCTTTGATAAAGTATCTTTTCTGTCTAGAGTAGAAAACATTGTAGAGCAGGGTTACCATTTTTAAATGGTCACTCTTAGTTATTTTTCAAGGATATAGTCTGGAGTTACGGGGGAAAAAAACATGAAGAGGAATCAGAGATTTAAATAGTTTACCTCCTAATTATTTTAGCGATACAGGCAGTTTTCCCTGGCTCCTTGTTTCGGCGCGATCTGTGTTATGATTGCGCTCGTTTAAATATGCTTCTTATGCGTATGACGTCATTGCGCACATTCTCTGTGGACGCAATGATGTCATTACGCCATCACGTTCTACGTGGCGGCCATTTTCATTGCCTTACCCTCTTTCTTTTAACTAGAACATGATTATATTGATACGTCATCACGTTCTACGTGGCAGCCATTTTCGTTAATTTTATTATTTTGCAGGCAAAATTTATGTTTTAATGGCGATGGTTAGAAATGAATAAAAAATTTAAGATGTGTTAGTCCAACACCATATTTCCTAAAAATAAAAAAGCCAACCTGGAATGGCACTCAAAAATTATAATTGATATTGGAATGTCGCAAGTGGAAATGTAAAGATTTGAAAGTCTAACTTTCCATGCCACTTAACTTTTAATCTCCTCCCTAATCTTCACGCGCCTCTTCTACTTCTCCTCCTCACTCTTTGGTCTACCCACTTCACATCTCTCCCCCCTCAAATCTATCTACCATTCGGCGATCCGTACTCTCTGTCTCCTCATCTCCCACGATTCCATCTCTGCCTCCCTATCCTCCTTTGGCTGGCTTCCTTTTCACTCCCAACTTAAATTTCATTTTCTCTGCTTAGTCTTCAAATCTCTCCATAATCCTGCTCCCCCTTATCTCTCTTCCCTTCTCTCTTTCTACACTCCCTCTCGCCCTCGTTGCTCTGCTGACCACTTCCTCCTCAGTGTTCCTCCTTCCCCTTGTGCCTCCTCCCGCTTCCGCTCTTTCCAATTCCTAGCTCCCCTTCACCGGAACTCCATACCTCTCTCAATCCGCTCTATACCTACCTTTTCCTCATTCCGCACCTCCCTTAAATCTCTCCTTCTCCATTCCCCACCATTCTTCCCCTCTCCCTTCCCCTATCGCCCCCTTCCCCTCCTTTCCCCCACTAATCAGCTCCCCCCTCTCTCCCTCCACTCCATCCTCTTCCCTACCCCTCCATCTCCCTCCTCCTCCTCCTCCTTCCCATTCCTCCCTCCTCCTCCCAGTTCTACTCCTCCACTCCCTTCCCTTATGTCTAATTGCTCCACATACTGCTTTGTTGATCTGATTCAAATTGTATCTTACTTCTATTGTTACTGTTATTTCTGTTATTGATAAATGTATCCTGTTGTTATAATGTGCAGCTCTTTGGTGTAAAGCGCTATATAAACCAAATAAATACAAAAAAAATACAAAATACAAATGTAGTTGCAACCTTCAACCCACAGGGATGCAAACTCTATGCCAAAATAACCACTCCCCCATCCATGGCCTGCCTGGAAACCGCCGTCAATCTGCTGCCTGGATGTCTGCCGTTCTTCTCTGAACAACATCTGCCTCCACCCTCTCTGTGTGTCAGCTTTAAAGCCTGCTGCTGTCATTCAAACAGAATCCTTCCCCTTTCTGGAACATACCACTGAATCCCATGTGGTATTAGATTATGTAATAGCCCTCTGACAAAATTCCTAACATATTTTGGTGCGTTGGCGTGTGGGAAGGAACTTTAAAACAGTTACTGGGTGTGGCAATTGCATAAGTGCATTAGGCACAGCCATTTGGTGCACTTAACAAGGGAACTAATTCTGTGAGGTTATAGTGTGGCATCACCCAGAGTCTCATTATGTCCCAAATTGAAGCACATTTTTCTGAACTGGCGAATTACCTGGAGGCAAAGCTATTTGCCCATGGGGTGTGGTCATAAGAATATGCAGTTTTATTGCATGACCGCCTATCTGGAGAGGTGCAAAAGGAGTGCTTGCAAGATATCTTTGAAGAAGGCGGTATAGTAAAGGTCTGCCTACTAAGAATTTTTAGGGCTTCAGACAAAAATGAAGAAAAAGATTGCATAATAAGATTATGTGCGAAGCTTTGGTTTCTTTTAAATTGGTCTTTTTAACTACCATGGGTTTTCCCCCCAGTGCCAAGGCCTTTTTGGTGATTTCAGTATTTCACCATACAAAGCTTTCTAACATTTTCTCCTTCATTAACCCCTTAAGTGCCAAGGACAAGCTATCTCGTCCTTGGCACTGGGGAGGTAATCCCAAGGACGAGATACCTCGTCCTTGGCACTTAAAGGGTTAAGACTGCAGGGGAATGATTCTGAAGTGATTAATACATCACAGACCAGTTTGGATGAGGCAAGTATGCAAATAAAGTGTTTAACATTGGAATTAGAGCAATCTAACACAGAGATGCAGCATAAATCTGGTGAAATGGACAAACAGCTATTTCAGCAAAAAAGGCAGTTTGAAGAGAGTGAACAGGAACTGATGCAACTAAAAGGGGTAATATATGCAATAAGGCAAGACAAGGATGATACTTTTGTGGAAATGCAGACGCTGCAAAAGAGTGCCAAATGCAAATAAATGAAAAGCAAACCGGAAAGACAACCTGTTTACCCTGAACTCTTAGTATTTTAAAAACAGACGGATATGCATTTCCACTTGCAATGGGCCTTTTCCACAGTTCACTGCCTCCTCTGAATGTAATGCATTGTCTCACTTACTGCCCCATATACACATATAACAGTTTGTTCTAATGAGTACAATTTTTAATACATTAAGTAGTTCATGAGAGTTCCCCTGATTATCTGTGAGATGTTGCTACCAACATTGTAAATGCAACGCCTTCTTGCAACTTTTCTTCAGAATTAATCTGATGTAATGTCATCAATGACATTTGTGATGTCATCTTTCATGTCCTGGTAGTAAGTCTTAGCAGTGCAAGGTGGTGGCGTGTGGTTGCTTTGCTTACCATAACTGGCGAATTTCAAGGGTTTTTTGGTTTTAATTGTAGCCATAATGTCTTTTTAACAAAGATTTTTCACTGATTTTCAGAGGTTTTTATTAGTGCAACTTAACAATAATGTCCCTTTAACGACGTTTTTTCACTGATTTGCATAGGTTTTTATTAGTGCACCTTAACCATAACGCCCCTTTATCAATGTTTTTTCACTCAGTTTCATGGGTTATTACCAGTGCACCCTAATTTACTACAACTTCCTAATATCATTCTCACCCACAATTTAGCAGCATAGTCGGCCGATCTAGAACGTTTCCACGAAATCAGTGCCATTCCCCACCTCCTAGCAACATTTGTAACACTTCTATGCACCTTTTGCAACTTTTTTTGTTCGCTGACATTTGAGAATGCGTGTCATCATTGCAGACTTTCCAGACAGTGTCACGTAACCACACGCGCGCTGTGATGACGTGTTCGCGAATGGGTGTGCACTTCGAAAATGGGGCTGTGTTTTGCAAACAGGTCAAAACTGAATTGTCAGCCGATCTAGGAAGTTTCAAGCTGAAAGTCTACCCTTGCACAGCTCCTAAACCTATTCTTACTGATTTTCCATCTGCAGTCCAGGAGAGAGCACATAATGGAAAAGTATTACCACAACTGCTATTTAACTGAACAGTCCACACATCATTAAAAGATCCGAATGGCACGTGCACACCATCCCACATGAAAGCACTTCTACATTTATTTTACTTTTATGTTTGTAACAATCCCTCATTGACTTCTTTCAAACATTCACACATCCATCCAGCCATCACTTCCAAAATCTCTACATGTAACCCTATCAACATATTATACTCCCACACACCAACTGCGACTTAACAATGTTCTAGAAATCTTTCAATCTGCATTTCCCAAACATATACAATAAAGCTGTACACAGTGCTGCTATAAATGCACCTATGCTTTGTGCAGTGATAGAAGTGCATGAATGGAAGGGGCAGAAGGGATGGGAAAGTGCTGAAGGGAGCCCGGGAAGGAAGTTCCAAGGTGTGCCAAGATCAAAAGCCACTGGCTAAGTGCTGTGGAAGAGCAGTCCCAAGAGTGAGATGCACAGTCGCCAGGTGGTTGGTCGCAAAGGACAGTGCTGAAGAAAGGATGTGGTTCTGATGTCATCTCGGTATACAGCCTGGAACTTGACATGTTTATGAGGGACCAGGCCACCAGTTTCAATGACAGTGGCATGAGTTTGCAGGGAAGGCAGAGAGGGTAAGAGGAAGAATAAACAAGGTTTTGAGAAGGTTTTGAGAAGTATCCAGAACTTAAGGAAGTCTGGCACAAGTCTAAGAGTGGTAGGGAGGCTGTTCCAAAGTGGGGAATTGGCCGAACAGAGAGACCTGCATCCCGCTCTCTGTTTAATGAAATGTTTCACAAGCAGAGAATTCAAGTTACAGGCGCAGAGGGCTCTAGCAAGGGCGTATTTAGGGAGGCAAAGTTAGAAAATCCTGGTCCAGGACCAGAAAAGCCTTCTGGATGATGCACAGGGTCTTAAATTTCATCCTTCCGGCGACCAGAAGCCAGTGTAAAGATATTAGGGCTCCAGCGATAAGATTCCTGGGCTTGAGACCAAAGGTTTTGCAGCCCTATTCTGGATTAGGTGAAGTGGGTGTAGGGAACAAAGGGTGAGTTTGAGGAAGAGACTGTTGAAGTAGTCGAGCCTAGAGAGGACCAGGTCTCTGGAGACTTTGAGCTTCTGGGGGAAGGTGAGGTCGGTAGAATGCCTATAAGGAAGTGAAGCTAAAAGTGGGCCTTTTTGAAAAAGCCCAAGATGTGAGCAGTAAAGGAAAGATAGGAGTCGAAAATTACCCCATGGTTTGGCCTCACAGGATACTGACAGTAGAGGGCCCAAGGAGAGCGGCCAGAGGTTATGAGGGAAACAGGGCACAAGTGTCTCAACAAAAAGGGTCTCTATCTTACCGGCATTGACACAGAGATCGTTAGCTGCACACCATGCCTAGGTGGGGGTCACACAATCGGGGATGTCAGTGGGAGAGGACAAATAGTACAGGGAGGTTTCAAGGAAAGCTTTGTGTTATCGGCAGAACATTGTATGTAACGAGAGAATAAGGAGATCAGGTGTGCCAGAGGGATGAGATAGATTTTGAAGGGCCACAGCAATAGGATAGAACCCTGGGAAATGCTGCAGTTAGAGAGTGAGGTGGTGGAAGAGAAATGGCCCAGTTGCAGCTGGGAAGGACCGTTAATGACAAAAGAGATCAGCCAGTAGAGTGCCTGGTCCATGATGCCAAAGGTATCATGTAACCCTTTTATAAGGATAGAATGGTTGACTGTGCCAACGGTGAAGGAGAGATCGACGATCACTATCCTCAATTGTACTACAATCATATATACCATATACACGTCAATTTTACATTTACATAATCAACATTATGTAGGTATTTTTTGAATTTCGAATTCTGAATCTTACTCTGTATCCTACGTATTTTAAGAAGCATGAATCTTGAATTTAGAATTTAGAATTCTGAATTCTGAATTGCACTGTATTATGTGGTATTTTTAATATTTTTGTATTTTCGTATTTGTATTACGATGGTTTTATTTTCCTTTATGTGTAAAGTCTTTGACTATATCACATTAAAGTATAAATAAAATAAAATATACACTTCAATTATATCACTCCACCATGTCACAAATATGGTATACTCCACTTATGGTACCTATTTTAACAATACCCATATTACTATAGTGCATGTGCCACCAAGAATCTTCACAATAGAATTAAATCATATAACAAGTATGTACAATACACCTTGAAATAACAAGACTCACCCACACCCCCATCCAATAACGTCCACTAACAGAAAAAGTCACAACATACATGCCAGCATCTACACAACTTTTTTTCACGTATAAAAAGAGCTCTATATCAACATTTGTCCACTCCTCCACCCTTTCCAGGCCCTCTTTTGTCCACAAACCTCCCCCCGATATATTTTCCAGACTTCTTTTCCTCAATGCACTGTCCGCGGAAAAGGCCATGATCCGTTTAAAAAATAATGATGCACCTCATGTTTTGAAACATCCAATTAGTGTGCAACTCTCTACAAAGTTTGTTGACCATTTGTCGAATGGCGCAAAAATTATAACCTGCCTGAAAAGTACTCTTTCTAGAAGTTGAGCTATTTGAACAATAATATTACTACCTTCCTTATATAAACATCCCTCCCTCCCCAATGCTGACTTTATACAAATTCCAAATTCTCCCATTTATGTTTCGCATTCTCATACCCCATCACTTTGATAAATACATTTATTTTGTATACTATAAATATCTTCTATACTATTCTGTGATACATTCCTCTTTTTTTAACCCCAATTAATGGTTTGCGGACTGCACAACTATTCGGGTTCGTTTACGAAAAAGGGTGTCCGCAGACCTCGCGCCATGTATGCACATGTCTGATCTCACATGACACACATTTAATTAGTCCACGGACAGCACGCCCGTTTGCAGACATTCATGTGCAGGCACCCGGTGTCTGCTGCTCAACAGGTTCTGCGAACACCCGCCACTGCTTCACATGTCCCTGGATGCCATCATGTGACCACGCTCATGCAGCGTGATGACGTGTCCGCAGACTGTGCCATGATCAGGGGCTGGACAGGGCAGCAGGAGCGATGCTGTGGAGGAGGATGATGAGGAACAGGAAGAGGAGGTAGAGGAAGTGCCTACCTCCAGCGCCTGAAGAGAGTCATAGATGTGACATTTTTGTACCACTGCTGGGGGAGTGCCGAAGGCTCGGGCTGCCCAGGTGTAATGCATTGAGTGCAGGGTCGTGTTTAGTCATGAACAACCAGGGCATTACTCCTTCAGGACCCCCTCCATGCACCGCCACACCAGATCCAACCACTCAAATTCTCTGAGAAAATCTGTTCCTTTCTCATGAAGAAGCAGTTAACGTCCTCTACCCATTTTCCTCAACCACTCCTGTCACCACACAGGCTACTCCTGTGGGACAGAGGATCCTGCCAGCTGCCTCGCAGGCCATACAGGAGGCTGTGGGAACAGTTCCATCAATTTTGAAAATGTATCCTTCATTGCAAGCTGTAATGAAATTCCGGTGCCATAGCCCAAGCTCTTGCCACAGTGAACTACAATGATGTCTGAATGCTTCAAACTAACCATACTCTCACAAAACAGGAGCAATTCTGCCCACTTCATTCCTTTAACTCTAAACCAGGAATCTTCAAATTCCGAAATCCAAGATTCCCAGGTAATCCACACTGCTCACAGTACACCTTAAGCCAGTGGAACCAAGAATCACTCACCAACCAGATACTCTGTTTCCTCAAAGCCATAGCCATCTTCACTGCACACAACAAAGATAACTCTTGCTGACCAGTCTTCCTCTATACCACACCCATGAAACCAGTCCCCTTTCCATGCCTGTCATCCTTAAAAGACCCAGATGGAACGTGTGGTGTCCGTGGACTACCATGGTGTCTGCGGACGGCATCACCAATTGACGGGGGTGGGGAGAATTAAACTCTATTTAAATCATTTATTCTACAATGTTGGCTCTTAAAGGAGCCTTTTTTACTTTGAGTAATTTTTCATTTTTTTGTGTCATACACCTACTAACAAATGCTTTAGTATAAACTCCACATCTTCTCTTTTAAGTTGTACACATTAACTTTTTCAAGTTAAAGATCTGCTATCCAACCTTGACTCTAACATTCCCTCTGTCCTCATCCTCCTCAATCTCTCTTCTGTCTTGGACATGGTCAACCATACCATCCTGCCCAACCGTCTCCGTGATAACCTGGGTATCCCTGTTCAGGCTCTGGCCTGGCTGACCTCTTTCCTCTCTGATCGACCCTCCCACGTCCAACTTGTGTCCTTCCTATCATTTATCTTCCTCTCTACCTGTGGCGTACCCCCAGGGATCTAACCTCTTGCCCTGGCTTTTCAACCAATACCTGGCAACTCTCACCCACTGCATTGTCATTTTCTGCTCACATTTCCAGTGCTACACTGATGACACTCAACTCATTTTCAGGCTGCCCTCGGCCACCTCCTCTCCCTCTCTCATCTCTGATTGCCTAACTGCCATTCAAGATTGGTGTGCCGCCAATGATCTTTGTCTGAATGCCAGCAAGATGGAGATCCTCCTCATTGGCACACCTTCACCATCCTTTCCCCTCACTCTCTGGCCGGCCTCCCGTGGTCCTCCTCCTACACCCATCTGCGAGGCTAAGAACCTCAGGGTTATCTTTGACTATACACTTTCCTTCTCCGCCCACATCTCTGATGTATCTAAAAAGTCAAACTTCCTACTGTACCTCCTCAGAGGTACTCTGACTTTCCTCCTTTCCCCAGAAGCTCGTTGTCTCCCAAGCTCTAGTTTTCTCTAGGTTGGACTATTGTAACAGCCTCTTTCTAAATCTACCTGCCTCTACTCTCTGCCATCTGCAACTAAAACAGAACAGAACTGTGAGACTTGTCCTTGGCCTCAAGCCCTGGGATCGTATCTCTCCAGCGCTGAAATCTCTCCATTGGCTCCCAGTGGATGTAAGGATTAAATTCAAACCCCTCTGCATTGTCCACAAGGCTTTCTGCGGCCTTGGTCCAAAATACCTTTATCTATCCCTCCGCAAATACCTCCCCTCTCAAGCTCTTGGCTCCTCTAACTCCCTCAGGGTCAGTCGTTTTTCAAAGAAACGAGCTGGGGGTAGATCTCTGTCTTCGGGTGGGGCCTCCCTCTGGAACAGCCTCCTTGCCACACTAAAACTTGAGGAGAACCATCTCCTGTTCTGGAAGCACCTCAAGACCTTCCTCTTTGCTTCTGCCTTTGCTCCCCCTCTCCCTTGGTGATCTGTTAGCTCTTGGCACCATGCACTTGGCCACCCTCTGTCTTCCGGGCCCAAGAACCTGCTCACCCTGCCACTCACCCGCACTGCCTTCGGGACACCCCTTGCACTTCGGTCTGTATCTGTACCCATACAGTCCTCCCTTTTTCTTCCTGAACTTATCAGACCTACCCTGGCTGCTGCCTTAAACCTAGGACTTGCCAATTGCTGGCTGCACTACCACTGTTTGTTGCCTTTATTTTTATTTTATTTATTATTATTTATCTGTTTCTCCTTTGATCCGCACTTTCCACTTCTCAACCCTTCCATGCACTTTTCCCCTGCCCCTCTCCCATGCACTTGCGAGTTCTCAATGTCACTGCGCCTAGTACGATGGTTGTTTTGTTCTACCCTGTTCCCCTCCCTTGCCTTGTCGCGCTCTGAAACACTTGTGTGCGAGCACGATAGAAATAAAATATCAATATCAATCAATATCAAAAAGGATTTTGAACATCCCAAAGAAAGATCTGATTGCCAACACCAGTTAAATGCACTCCATTGCTCTGAATATTATTTACACTATCCAAATTGATATTTTGATTCTCAAAAGATGCCATCCATAAATCATATAAAAAAATCACATACACCTTTATTGACATGGTGCCTAGCTTCTTGCATTTGAGGACAAAACAAATGTGGACATCTCCATATTTGCAATGGATTGATTTGAGAAATAAAATAATCTTTGCAGCTGGAAACAGTTCCATTAGGCTTCTCAACATACCTTCATGGCAGGCTGCAAAGATACTGGAGTTATATAGCCCAACCTGTTGCCTCCACAATGCACAACAATAATATCTGGATGTTTAAAGTGAGCCATACTATCATAGAATGGTAATAAGGTCACCCAGTTTAAATCACAAACTGCATAACACAAAACTTCCACTTCTTCCAATCCAATAGTAGCAGAGATGCCACAAGATTAAGTGTAACCATTTAATGAATGCATCCAAGAATTTCCCACCATCCACACACTCTGCTTCCTCATATCCATAGCTACAGACATCTTCACTGCACACAACAAAGAACATGCCTGCTACCCTCTCTTCCTGTACACCACAACCACAGCACCTGATTGGTTGATCCCTTGATGTGCGCGGACATTACGACTGTCCATGGTCACCGCAGTCCCCTTTCCATGCCTGGCATCCTTAAAGGACCCGGATGGCACAGCCGTGAACTCTGCAGACACTGCAGCACAGGGCAGCCCTTCTACCTATGCTGGCCACAAACACCACAATATAATTAAACCATTTAACAAATACGTAAGATACACCTTCAAAGAACAAGACCCACCCTGAACCTCTGCACTCCCAATGACGTCTGTGGACAGTAAAAGTGGCTGCGGACTCAGTGGCGCCTGCAGACCTTTTTTAACTTATAAAAACAGCTCCACATAAGGAAATAAGTCCGCGGACCGGACCCACATATCACTATTTTTTGTAACCTACTTTTTGGTCATTTTCTTTTTAAACTACTGGACAGATTTACACCAAATTTACTAACGCATGCTTTTGGGACCAAGCCGCCCCACCTAGTGCAAATTTTGTAAAAATCCATCCACCAGTTTTGGCTGCAGGCACTAGCAAAAAATTGTTTCCATTGCGTCTATGAGGATTTCCACACATTTTGGGACCCCCCCCTTTATCTTTGCCCCCCCTGGACGAAACCGCATCAAACTTCACAAAATCATTCTGGGGGGGAGGAGAGGGGAGAGGGCATATACTTTCATTGGAAAGTTTGGTGAGGATTCGTCTGAGAGGGTAAAGTTATAAGCCACCCAAAAAGTGATCTTTCTCTGAGTTGAGCAACTTAACCATAACTACAGGGCCACTACCGCAGGTCCTGTAATATATAATAGTATGGTAGTCCCCACACTATAGTTAAGTTGAGTATCAAGTTGCATAGAAATCTACGAAATGAATTGCTAATACCTTTTGACTTGCATGATGGATTTAGCCGATATTGTGCAGGCAAAATGTTTGTCACTGTCCTCCTCCCCCAGACCGGACATTTTGGGAAAGTTTTGTTAGAAAATGAAAACGTTATTAAGAAAGCAAAACATGCTGTTTTCGACCTACTCCCATTAATTTCTCCAGAGAGAAAAAAATAAAAATGTCTGCGCAGCGCCCAAAAAAAATGCTGGAGAGAATTCGACCAGGTACGAAACAACTTGGCCATGAAGCGTTGACTCGGGAGGGGTCTGGGGTTATTCCATCCAGTAGTTGTTAAAATATTTAACAGTTAAGGGGGTTCCCCTTTTACCAGAATTAGAGCTATATATTTGTCCCACAATGCATAAAGCCGCCCATTTATTTTTTTGCTTGATGCGAGAGATAACTGGGGTTATAACTTGGTATAACCAGGGTTAGCCCAAAACTAAAAGTGGGAAAAATGCCATTTGGAGGAGGAAAAAGGATGAAATGGCATCAGGCTACAGATGGGGAGGGGTACAGATGGGGATGGGGAGGGGTACAGAGGACACCATGAGAAATTGGAGAGTTGGTGTCGTGGGGGGCTGGGGACCAAGTTCAGAGCTCTAATGTTTTTCTGCACAACCTGGGTTATACTAGGGATAACTGGGGTTATAGTAGAACATGGGATCGCAAATTAAAGTGTGTCACATGAAAATAACTGCAGTTATTTGCAGGCATATATGGATATACAGGGTTATTTATAGTACATTGCAACTATAACTGTGATTATGGCAAATTAATGAGAGAGTTAAAAGATGAGATTGATACAAACCAAGAGGAATTTTACAGCTACAGTTATGTGGGGTGTAATGGTTGTGGCCAAAGTATAAGAGTACTGGGGTACTTTAAGGAACCAAATGGTCCAATATGGAAAGTGGACACAGCTAAAGACCATGGCTAGTGGGCCCCAAGAAAACCTATTGGGGCACCATGTTAAGGGGTGCAACATGAAAAGCAAAAACTGCTAAAGGCCGCATCCATTGGCCATGGCTAGTGTGCCTAAAAGAAAACTAGTGGTGTGGCCGAGGGCTATGGCTAGTGTGCCCGTTTAGGAAACCTATTGGAGCAATATGTAGAGTGGCCAGGCTGAAGGCCGTGGGCACTGGCTATGGCCAAAGGCCATAACTAGTGGGACCGGAAATAAGCTATTGGTGTAATATGTAAAGGGGCCACGGCTGAAGGCCGGGCCAGTGGTCATGAGCGAAGGCCTTGGCTAGTAAGTAAGAAAGAAAGTGTGTCCAAATAAAACATACTGGGGACCATGTACAGGGGACACCACTAAAGGCTGTGGCATGTGGGGCGTAAAAAAAGATGATATAACAAAACACTTGAAATTCAATTAAAAACCTTAGTTAAGGTGCAGTTAAGTTGCACAGATTTAACATGACAAAAGCTTTGAAATTCAGCGGATACGGGAAGTCATGACCAGCTTTACTCAGCGCGTCCTCGTTGCAAAGCCCTTGAGCCCATACATATTATAAAAGAAGGGATTCACAATGACATACAAAATGGGATTATGGGGGACATTGCATTACAGGGGACATCAATGGGAACGCAGCAAGTTTAGCTAGACATGACTTCCACATCCGCTGAATTTCAAGGGTTTGGTTGCATTGGCTTTGCTCAACTTATCTTCACCTTAACTAAGGTTATTTCAGTGATATATATAAAATACATGATTTTCTGTGGTAACCACTCTGATGTGGATCTCCCTGCCAGAAACCTTTACGGGTAGTGATGTATTCCCCTACCTTTCATATAGAAGTCTTTGTTGATCAAGTTCACTTTTCAGTTTTGGTTGTTTCCCAACATCATGAGTTGGGTTTCTGTTTTACACATGCTTTTTCTTGTATTGCTTTTTTTTATTTTATTGTAAGGTGACTGAACCCATAGTCCTAGGGCCCTTTAAGATGAGGTAGCAATACCTAGAGATGGATGGAATGCAGATTTTAATCATACATCAATAATCAAACCGATTCAGGAAGTTGGCAAAACAAGGTGCTGTTTTATTTGCAATTAGCTAAAACAGGGAGTTACAACGGATATCAACGGACGTTCGCTCAATTTCTCTCAATTAATTTCATAACAAACACAAGTTCTATAGTCAAAACTCATCATCAATGACGACACACTAAGTGGCAAACAACAAAAACATGCCTGGGGATGTGATAGACTTACAGGGAACATCTAAGTATATGTTCCATACTAACGGGGGTAGTGATTGGGTCTCTAACATCAGGTGGACAACTAAGCCCTCCTCTAGTGCAAGTCATCTTCATTGTCATAAAATACATGACGATCCATTGGTTATAAAAACTATAGGGATCTCTGTTACGTGGCCCGCTACAATTGGTTGGCACCCTTGTACCCTTCTGGAATATTCCACACGCCAGAAGCACGGAGGCTGGTCCCCCGGTGCCTGTGGGCTGATCTTGACCATAGCTTCCCACCCAATTAGTCTGACATCCATCATCACTCTTGAGGTCTTTCATTCAATTAAGGCTTTGAACTTGGCCTTGCAGAAGCACTCTGTGTCTGAGAATAAAAGGGGGTGTGACATGGTTTATCTTCTGGTTTCGGTGTAGCTCGACTCAAAGTCTATTTCAATCTGACCATGTGACTGGAGACCACGTTTTCAAGTTCTTTGCTGTATTTAATATTATTAAATGTTAAACTCTTGATGCCTTCTGTGTTTTTTCATTCTGCTTCAAACAGAAGTTTGTTTCGTTCTCACGTTCATGTAAGTACTGGATGGACAACCAGGCTCACAGTGGCCTCAATTCTTCATGCTGGGCCAGCCAAGCCTTTCTTGAATTTTCCTTTTCCATTAGCTGTTTTCCAACTGCGCCACACTAAAAACCCTTTCCAGTTACAGGGTTCAAGCCTTGCTAAAGTGCATTGTGGAAAATGAAGGTTCTATACATTCTAATGTATATGCAATGGTGCATCGCCGCAATCTATTCACTACGTAGCCAGCCTCAAGATTACTTTGTCTACTTGCTTTACTGCGTCTGTACAATTGTAAAATAACTTTGCATTTTCTTCAGCGTTTCCTTGCATGCACATTAGCATTTCGAGCCCGAAATGTTGCTCATCTTTAACACCTCCTCTTCAGGTCTTATAGAAAGTTTATGTTCTTTCGCCTCGTGCATCTTTCCAGGGTGCCTCAGTTCTGCTCCGCATGACGTCACCATTCTTCTTTCTCACTCATTTTCACACTTCTTTTGGGACTTTATCCAAAAGGCCATCATATCTTCGTGAATGCATATTGGGTTTTCTCAGTGGATAGTTTGTTTCAAGAATTCTTTGCGGTATAGGCATCCTCACTGGTACTGCATGTGTCGCAGTTTCTGGTTCCCAACGTATAGACAACATGGGGGCAGAGCTTTTGGTAGGGGCTTTTGGCTCTTCCTCTACATGACTGTTGCCTTCAAACACCACTCACACATTTACAGATATTTAAACATACATTTTTCAAAGTAAACTACCTATCTAATAGTACAGATGGAAAGGGAACAAGGGATGAAAACAGACACGAGCACCAATGGGATATCTAGATGTGGATCTGGAAGAGCGAGGTATCTGCATTGAACTCAACAGTATGGGGGCATGTTGTGAATAGCAGCTCTGCATTAAGAGACAGATTTCACAAATGTTAACATGCAAGACTGAATGTTGAGTCTTTTCCTGGTGGGAAAGCATTCAATAGAACTCGTATAGAATTGAAAATTACTTTGTAAATCAGGTACACAGGGCCTCATTACGAATCAGGCGTTAAGGGGTTAACGGCGCCGACCCTTAACGCCTGATTCCGAGGTCCCTTTGCGCCATGGTGAGTTTAACGCCTGCTTTTTGCAGGTGTTAAAATCCATGGTGCTAAGGGACCATGGTGCTAATTACGCCACCGTAATTTACGGTGGCGTAATTAGCGCCTTCCCCACTCCCATTATGCCCTATGGGGCAGAAATGGGAATGGGGAAGGGTAAAATGGGAAATGGGGATTTACCGCCCACTCACTTTGGAATCGGGCGGTAAATCCGCAATCCACCATGGTGTAAACATAGTTTACACCATGGTGGTAAGGGTACGACCCAGGCGGTAACTTACCGCCTGGGTCGTAATGAGGCCCACAGTCTTTTAGTGTGACTGTATACTCCATCATGCTTAAGATCAGGCTTTCACTTCCATGAAAATCCTCTGTACACAGGCACTTACTGTTACAGGTGAGTACCTACCTGAACATATTTTTCTTTTTTTGTTCGGTAAATGCTAACAGGGTCACTTTGATTAGACCCTTACATTGCAATAAGAGGACAGCGTACATGTGCACTTATGCGTAAGCAGTACTCTCCTTGCAGATTTCATTGTATTTGTGAAAGAATGTTAATTGTGCATGAAAATCCGTGCAATCTGGGGCTCCAGATGACCACCCTTTCACAAAATCAATCGTATATTCCGCCAGCATGCCCATGCATGGCGGTTGGCATTTGCATGATTTTCAATGGATTACACCTGGTTTATGCTGATGCAAAAACCAGGTGGAATTCAATTCAGATTCCAGCCTCGTTGACCACATTAACACAAGTGCTTGAGAAGCAGCAAGTGCATTTAGAGAACAAAGGTTACGGACCTCCTCCAGCTCTATGCAGAGCATTTACCAAAACAGGGTCTGCACCTGTACATTCCGAACCGTTTCACCCTATGGCCGCATCAAAATAATCACCCAATTGTTTTGCTAGTGGCCATATTACTACACACTGTGCACCCACCGCAATGGTAGCTGAACCTTGTTTTCGTCATTAAGAAAAGTTATTTTCTATTCTTTTCTATGAGTTGAACCTGAGTTGGCAAAGTTAGATTTGTACCCCTATGGTCATCAATACAAGCGGTGGGTGCATTACTACATTGATAAGAGTTTTTCCACTTTGCAAGACGTGCCAATGTCTTTTCCCATAATTGCATAAAGAATTTAACATTTAAAGTTGTCGCTAACACAATTATGAAGAGCAGAAGATGTCCCTTTTTCCTGCTGCCTGTAAGCGATCGCCGTTGTGCTCTGACTGTTCTTAGGCCTCAGGAGTCTTTTCTCTAACCTGAGTCAGTGTGTCATGATGTCTCTTATTTAAGACTTCTCTGGCACATTTTGTCATTGCACTGCCCAAGTGCCACCAAAATCCATCCAATTACACAAAATAATGGAGTGGATCAGATGCAAGGAAAACCCCAGCTATAAAACTCCTTCCCACTCATTCTCAGATCAGAAGGCTCATACTGGGCTCTCTGTACAGCCATCAAAACCTGGCTCTTCAATTAACTTGAATGCCTTTGGCCTCCCACCACGCCCGGACCCCTGCGGCAATATGAATGCACTGTTTATACCTTTTATGACTATATGCAACAATGTAACCACTGCATCAATGCAACCTGTGCCTAATTGGCCTCATCTAACCTGTTATCCACAGCACCCCGATGCTTGAGGGCTTGCGCGCACTATACAAATGCAAGAAACAGATGAATAAATAAATGTACTTTATTGTGCATAGGTAACGGCTGGGAGAAAAATAAAATCAATCTCTCAACCCGTCCACATCGGGCCAAGCAATATAAAGCGGAAAATCACAGAATTTACATAATTACAAAAAATTACATTTCATACAATTTTAACATATCTATTGGCTACTCTAATCAAGACCCTATAGAACCCTGTACATTGGAATCTACCATTGGCTTATACACTATCTCCAGAACCACCTTAGTTCCACCCTTCAACTATAATGTCATCACCATGAGCATCATTAAATCGCTGTTTTATTGACTGGCACGGTTTAAGGCTTACAGTGATAAAACATATGTATCCCATTGGTAGGCACTCCTTGGGGCGCCTTAGATGTTGCATCTCTCAGAGACAGCTCAGTTAGCAATTAATGTGAACAGAAAGATTGAAACGTTTCTTCAGTAAAAAACAGATACCCATCTCAACTCCCATGTTCAGGCCCCAATGGTCCCAGACCGTTTCTTAACCTTGAATAGCTCATTCTGCAACCCCGGTCTTGATACATGTTGCCAACACAGGTGCAAAAACTTCCAATTAGGTTGTGGGATAAATGGCTGTTTTAGAAAAAAAATGGTGAAGGCCCTGTGTGCAGTAGATCATTTGTTGTATTTGTTGGTCTCCCCAATACATTCTACCACAGGTGCGATGGTACTAATACGTTGTTGGGAGCACTGTGTATGCAGCTCAACTTTGGCAATAATACTACATGGATTCTCGTTCACCTGGCAATCAAAGCTCTGTGTATTCATCTAGTTATCTTCTGGAATGAAATTAATTGTTGCATATCTAATTTTGAGTCCTGGAAGAAACCGATTCTCACAGCTTCAGCTAACACCATCCTATCCTCTCTTCTTTCCTGGCCTTGGCTGTCTGGTGTTTTCCAAGCAGAAGTGAAAAGGAACACTTTTAATGAAACAAATAAATTATGCAGTTTTAAATGGGGGACTTGTCTCAAAATGGCTATGCCCTTGCTCAATGTTCAAACGAAACTCAACAAATCTAATGTTCTAATATATACCCTATCCAGCTATACATGCCTCTGCAACCTAAGGTAGCCTGAAGTGTAGCAAAACAAACTCGATTCAACGTGTGTCCATAGTTTACAAAACAACATGGCAGCTATTCAAACAACAAAAGGCCTACAAACCTTTACTAAAAGGGTTTTCGTATTTTATATTTCAGCTCTTGCTTGGGAGGCGGTGTGTGAGGTTGCATGTACCCTATCTGCGCCATCACATTCCCATCTCTGTTTAATTTATTAACCAATAAATAATGTATTAATCAATAAAGTTTCAGCTATCATTCTATCATTCTGTCATAGGCATCTTTTGGCACCCATGCTCTGCACACTCCCTTCAAACTACCTCCCCGTACTCTGTACTCCTCCGGTGTGCAGGTCATAAAACAACACTCCCCATCTCCATCACAATCTACCCAATGCTGCATATAGTTCTCGGGTTCCAAGGGTGGCTTAAATATTTGCCAGGGGGCAATCAGGTGTTTCATTCTAACCGGATGGTATTCCTTTTCACCGCTCCATGGATATGTCTGCGTATGCTTTAAAATAATCACAGAAATCAGGGTGAGAAATCACATACACAATTCTCGTTAGTTCCGGAACTAAACTTTGCATTTGTTGTGAACACCCCGAAGCAGATAACTGATTGCAGTCAAGCGTGACTACAGCCACATCAACCAAATATTTTGTTCCCTGGAACTTGAATCTGCGTGCAGGAAATCATCCTCCTGGCAGGACCATAACCAAACAAGCGGTACCACAGGCTCTAGCCCACTGAGGCAGCCAGGTTTCATCACGATAATCAAGTTGCTGGTGATTGATGCACCATGTTTTTCCCCCTACCACTCAGGAGAGGGTTTTATATGAGAACTTACCGCAGCAAAGAATAGTTTACGATGAGACCCACAGGACACGGCTATACCATCTATTACACATCCTGATGAAGGACTACTACACATAACTTCCATCAAGTAGCTTTATCTTGGGCCGAAACACAATAGTGTTCATGTCTTCTCCACAAGTTCAGTGTCCACTCTTCACACTGATTCTCTTTTGTTCACCGAAAAATGTTCTGTTCTCTGTTCACGTGTTATTTGTAAAGTCAAGTATATCAATCAACAAAACCAAAACATGTTGTATGTTCACCAAAATCCAGTCCAATGGACTGGGTTGTACCTACCTGTATTATAATAAAGAAAAAATCAGGATGGGAGATCAAAATAGCATGAATTTTGGATTAATTTATTACATCTCAAAAGTTGTAACAAGGTGATAGGTATTGCTTTAGTTGCAAAACAACAGATAACGTACAGATTAGACAATTTAACAATTAAGGGTACTGTTATTTACCATCCTCTTTCATATTGAGGGTGTTTTCCTCATGTTCATTTACAATCTCGAAAAGATAATTAGACATTGCAGTATAAACAGGAGTAGGTGCTGCCCAGGACTGCTAGTGGTCCATGGGTATCGTAAAACAAAACACACAACGAAAACGTGCAGAACAGCATGGTGAGGCAAAGTGTTGTGTCGCAGATTGACACTGCAGTGTTTCGGCCACCTGTAGCGGTAGATGGGAGCTAGTTGATGGCGTGGCCTTCTTCAGGATGGGGGTGAAGGGTAACACTGTCCGTGCTGTATCGTCAGAGGAACGATAAGGTCGCTATGCAGTCTCACTCAACTATGTCTGATGGAGACTGATGGAGCAGTGTAGAAAACACAGCTCATGGGGTCAGAGTAGTGGATACTCTTCAGATTCAGGGTCCAAATGGATTGGCCCGGATATGGCGTCGCCTGTCAGTGGCGGATTTGATCCACAGTTTTTCAGGGTTGGTGAGGAATCACTGGATCTGACTCAATGAGCTGTGTTTTCTACAGGCAGAGATACTCGTAATAGCTACCTCTCTTCTTAAGTGCTTCGTCTTAATTAAAATGCTCCTCAATATTCTCACCAGCTCTCCAGCAACATCTACTCTAATGTTTAGTGGCCTGATAAAGTGCTAGGCCTCTTGAAGAAATCTGATAAAAGTTTCACACTGAATGGATGGGTGTCCAGTTCTTACAGGAGGCACCAAATGGTTGCTACTAGACATGTGTGCACTTTGTAAAAACATCTAAATAATTAAGAAATAGATTGCATGCTATGCCCCGACCCCCAAGGTCATGCAATCTCCCCACTAAGGATTGAATGAATGGGAATTCGCCCACCCTTTCTGGGATGCATTCCGGATTAATAGCAGAACATGGATGATAGAGTCAATGCAACGGCAAACAATATTAAGGTACTGAAATCAACAACACCATTAGGAAATTGGGTATCTGGTAATATTACCCCCACATAAATTGTTGCCATACATATAGTCGCCAGGAAAAGGCTGTGGCGATATTATGTATGGTGACCATTTGTGAGGGGAGCGGGGCTGTCCCCTGCTCGCTTGGGGAAAAGAAAAAAAATGGGGCTTGCAGGGTTGTTCCCACAAGTTCACAGTGATGATGTCGACCCCACAGTCTTTCTGCAGTGACATTTTTGCCACACAGCCTTTTTGCGGGGACATTATCACATATAACCAGAAATTGTAGATTCTTTCAGCCATGAGGGTGTAAGAGCAACTGAAATTGCTGCATTTCCTTTATAGTGGTTGGCTGTGCTGTGTTGTGTATTGGCTCTGCTCTTTCTGGTGCTTCTCTCTTTCCTTACAATGATATAATTTGTCCCAACTAAATTACTTCTTTCTGACAAAAATGCAATTTGTCCTTGTCCACCTTGTACCCCTTTTCGGCAAATCATGTCAAAAGCATCATTGAATCTTGTCTGCATTGATTTTCTTCGGCACTGCATACCACAAGATCATCAACATATTGTATTTCTACAATCTCTGTTTGCACATTTGTAACACTCTGTTATAAACACTGGGTGATTAGCACTACCCTTGTGGTAAACGAGTACGTTGAAATCTCTTCCCGGGGGACATAAACAGGGTGAGCTATTGGGAGTCAGGGTGCACTGGTATGGAAAAGAAAGCATTCTTGAGATTGGTCCCTGTGAAGTGGGTGGCGTCTATAGGGATATTCCACAAACTGGTGGCTGGGTTAGGCACCACCGTAAACTCTGCTTCTGCTATGTTGTTTAAAGAGCGTAGGTCCTGAACGAATCTCTGAGACACCTCTTTGGTTTCGTGACAGGGTGTTCCATGGAATTCTGATGGTTGTATCATGCCCTGTTGCTATAATGTGACAATGGTGTCATATATTCCCTCATCTGCTTCCCTTGATATAGGGTACTTCTTACCCATGTTAATTTTGCCCCTTGTTTTAGTTTAATTAAGACCACTCCTACTCCCTTCAGTAGACCTACATTGTGGGGATGCTTGCCCATAGCTCTTTAGGAACTTTCTCCAAATCTTCCTGAAAGTGTGGTGATAGTGTCTGGGCAATAGTACTTTCTTGGGGACCTCTCTGTGCTCTACTGTCAAGTGGCAGGATATGCTTATGTCAAAAATAATTTCCTAATCGTCATTATGATCTTTAAAAAACTGTTTGTCAGTCAAATCAGTCAAACTAAGTGTTGGGAAAATGCACAAAACATCTTGTGAATACAACAGAGGTGCCTTTTATTTCTTGTGTACCTATTGTGATGGGCAAATCTTCTATGAAAGGAACTGATACCATAGCCCCAGAGAATCCTTGCATGTCCGTTATCATATCGTACAAAGGAAACCTTCCCTCCCTAATACAGGATTTGGTAGCTCCTGTGTCTGCTAGAAAGGAAAATGTCCCTTCTCCTATGTTTACTGCTACCCGGGGTTCCTATTTAAGGTTGGGGTCACAGATTGCATTGGGCATGTTAGAGCCCTCTGTGGGCTCTCTTATTGTGGGTATGTGCTGGTGCCTAGGATAAAAGTGTTACTCTCCACCAAGTTGACCCAGCCAAAGTGCAGTACAATGCCCTTTGGCATTAAGTTCTCGTACCACTTCTGTGTTGATTTGAGTGTGTGTGCTTGGAGGGGGTTTTACGGTTGTTGAATCTGGGGCTGTGGTGTTGTGTTCAGAGGTGTCGGGGGAGGGTACTGAACCTGCTGCTGCTGTGTCAAATCAAGTGTGTTTGGTATGGGGTATTGAATCTTTTGTGGCTGCAATATATTTTGCACATTTGTAAAGCAATATATTGTGTCTGTTGCTGCATGGGGTTCTGAAGGTTGGGGGAGTGCTGTGTCTGATACTGTGGGTGATAAGCAAGTATGTGATATGCTGGGACACCCCCTTGGCCAAAGGGTCCTGAACCATAAGGGGCCACCCACTACTCCTACATGTTTGCACAAAATGTCCCATTCTTCCACAAGCCCAACATTGTCCTCTGAACCCTCCGAATCCACCAATTTTTCATCCTGCACCATCAAATCCACTACCAAATCCACTGCGCAACCCCTCTAAAAGCTCCCCCTTTCGAATGGATTGTGTCCTCCCATGTATTCCTCATCTTAGATATATCCTTACCTTCAGCTTTGCTGCTTCGGAAAAGCAGCAAAGCTGAAGGTAAGGATATATCTAAGATGAGGAATACGTGGGAGGAACATCCAATCGAAAGAACGTTACAGTTGGTAAGTAACTTGTTCCTCTCTGGGGTAATACATTGTATTTCCCTTCCCTGCAATATATCCCACTGGTCCTGCTTGTGAGTAGCCCTCTTCATAATGGCCCTCAACAGGGTTTTTTACTTACTACCCCTTCCATTGTGAACTTAGCTAATTTCTTCTGTACTAGTTTTGCTTCCTCCTCTCTCTGTTCCACCTTGTTCTTCTTTTTCTCCTGTTTCAGTCTACAAAAATGAACTATTTGTGATTGTATTTCGGCCACACCTTCATCTCTATATCCACTACGTTGTGCAATTCTGCTTGGTCCTCAGCGGGGAGACCTTGACACAATATGTGATAGAAAAGTTGAATATTCTTGTCCCATTCTTCCCTTGTATCTAAACAGAACTTTTCCTTCATTTCCTAGATGTATTGTGCAGGATCTTCATCTGCCTTCATTTTCCATGTCATAATAATACTCATATCGGATGTACCAGGGTATTCTACCCTTAATGCTCTCCTAACATTTGCTTGGCAGTTATTAAATGGTGAACCGTCATGCACATTGTTACTTGATGTTACTCCTGCATACTCTGCCCTCTTCCAAAGATCATCTGCTTGTTCTCCCAGTAGTGAGGCGTACAAGCTCTTCGTGTTGCCTAAAGCTAGAGTGATTCCTGCTGTTCTTTTTTCTAGTTCATAAATCCATTTGCCAGCCCCTGCTGTGAGAGATGCCAAATTGTTAATTAAATTATCTTTATCAATGTGGGGCCATGGGACATACTGTGATACCCCTGGGTCCTTCTGTAATAAGGGAAACTGCGTACCTTGCTTCTTATGCAATGACAATTTCCCTTTCTTCTTATCTGTTGCTAAAGCCATTTGTCCTGTTAGTCATCTGAGTCTGTCTCTATACAGTCTTTCCCTCCTGTCCACTCTTGGGGGTTTGTCCATTTGGTATTTGTCCATTTGCAGTTTGTCACCTGCATCATCAATCTCCCACTCTTCCTCGTCATCACCACATACTGAGTCATAATCAATACTATTTCAGCCCACTTCCTCATCTAGTGAAGTTCCTCTCCCCGCTTAACTGCTTATCACTTCCCAGCAATCAGACTTGGGGGACACAAACCGTTTTGCTATCAATATTAAAAATTATTTGTCCTGCCCTCCACTCATCTGGAGCTATTTGTGCACTCTGTCCATCTCCTTGTGTATGCTTTGCTCTCGCTAGCTATTCCTGTGTCTTCTGTAATTCTACTTCTTAATTTTGCATTGTTTTCTAGCTGTAAAACAAGAGTTAGTCTGGGAGCATCTTTTAGGGGTTCTGTCTTGCCTTTAATGTCCTCACCTTGGGGAATGTAACAAGGACTGCTATAGTTGGCAGCAGGCTGCAAGGGATAATGTCCGGGCACAGTCTGTGGAGAAAGGGGCTCACAAATGGAAGGGCAGGGGGCAGTGTACAAATCTTATTATTTCTTTGTGTCATGTGATCAGTGTTGTTGCCCTCCTCTTCCTCAAACATCTTCCAAAGCTCAAGAATACTTAATCTGCTCTTTAACCTTTTGCCTTTGTGTGTAGCTGTTAAATGTGCATAGATGTGCTGCAATATCTCTTTAGTATGCGTGCCCCGTGCATGCCAAGATTTGAACATTTTACCAACTGTATCCTGTACCCACACGGGGTCGTACTTAATTATTTTGTCCCGATATTGTGGGACTACATAATGGATTATCCATGATGTTACAACTTTTCTCTTTGTTTATTAGCTAGCTTGTAGACACAGTTCCTGCAGTGTCTCACAACAACTTTTCTCTTTGTTTATTAGTTAGCTTGTAGACACAGTTCCTGAAGTGTCTCACAACATACCATTTCCCCACTTAATAAACCACTTAATAAACCAATTCCCATTAATCCAATAACCCTCCCAATTTTATTTTTGTACCCTAAAACGTTTTCACTCACACAACAATTTCAAATCTTTCACTCCCAAACACTTTCACAATAACAGACCTCCCATGACCCACAACAATAAAACACAATGGGCCTCATTACGAGTTTGGAGGTAGCCATGCCCTAAACCCGGGTCCGGGTTCCCTGAATGGGGAAATACCAGGCCATTCCGACCTTGGAAGGCCCGGTATTTCCCCATTCAGGGAACTCAGACCCAGTCCATCCCATTTCCATTTGAGCCCCCATAGGGCTCAATGGGAATAGGGAGTATGCTAACAATGGGCCCATTAATGAAGGGCCCGTTGTTAGCATGCTGGGCCGCTCGCGGGACCCGCTAAGGACGTCTGGTAAAACCAGGCGTCCTGAGCGGGTTCCGGGTGCGGACCTCGTAATGGGGCAGTAAGGGGTTAACGGCTCTGGCACATTTACCGGCGCTGTTAACCCCTTACCGCCCCCCTCGTAATGAGGCCCAATATATACTAATCTCAACAAAAAAATCACCTACTATATACACCATAAATCTTCAATGAAAAACACATTTATTTATAGTTACTATTTAGTTCCTTCCTCATCCTCCTTCTCGGGTGAGGGAATCCTCTCCTCCTTATGCCCCCTTTACCCAGGATGAGCAAAATCAAATATATGACCTTCCCTAATCTATACAACTTCTAATCTATGCAGCACTCCTATTTCCCTTTTAAGATGAGTACTCAGTCTTCAATTCACTTCAATATTACACCATATATTTTTTTAAACACCTATAACTACACCACGCGGTCTTTCCCATGTACTGGGATGACTCTCCTTTTCCTCAATCTGTTAAACCATCACAACAATAAAAACCTAAAATATCTACACTGCTGCCTTTTTCCATGAATGGGTACACTCACAATCTAGGCATCTCGAGGTGCACCAATGCTGACCCTCCTCTCTCAACTGCTTGCACCACCCAGCACAGCAGGCTGTACGTGGGATTGGGCAAGCATTCGTACAACTCAGCATCTGCTCACCTCCTCGTTTGTGTGCAGTGGAACCAGTCTCGGCAGGGCAACGCCGCTGCCCAAGCTGTGCGGCAAGGATCTCTCAACCTCTCGAGGATGCTGGATATCTCACTGGGGCCTCCAAATGTACAAGTGCCACCAAAATCAATCCAATTACACTAAATATTGGAGCGCATCAGGTGCAAGGAAGAAACAGCTTTATTTACTTTATTTTGCAAGTGTAACGGCGAGGAGCAAAAAACAAATAACTTTCTCAACCTGCCCACATCGGGCCAAGGAATAGAAGGCACAGAACTACAGAATGTACATAATTACAAAAAACAACATTTCATACAATTCTAACATAGTCATTGGCTGTTCTAATCAAGACCATATAGAACCCTGTACATTGGAATCTACCATTGGCTAATCCACTATCTCCAGAATCAGCCAAGTTCAACCCATCAACTATAACGTCATCACCATGAGCATTATTAACTCGCTGTTTGATCGGCTGGCAGGGTTTAATGCTGACAGTGATAAAAAGTCTTTATGCCATTGTTTGGCACTCCTTGTGGTGGCCTTGGATGTTGCATCCCTCTGACACAGCTCAATTAGCAATTAATGTGAACAGAGAGATCAAAACTTTGGCTTCAGGAAAAAACAGATCTCACCTCCCATTTTCAGACCCCAACGATCCCAGACAGTTCCTTAACCTTGAGTAGCTCATTCTGCGCCTCCCATCTCAATAAATGTTGCCAACACAAGTGAATAGTCTTCTAATTAGGTAATGGGATAAATACTCTTTTATAAAAAACATGGTGATGGCCCTGTGTGCAGGAAATAATTTCTGAAATGTGTTGGTCTCATTAATACATTCTACCACAAGTGTGATGACACTAACTTTTCGTTCGAGGCACTATGCAGCAGCTTAGCTTTGAATCTTTGGAAATGTTACTTCATGGATCCTCTGGCACCTGGCAATCAACGCTCTGTGTATTCATCTAGTTACCATCTGGAACGAAAATAATTGTTGCATATCTAGTTTTGAGTTCTAGAAGCAGCTGATTCTCACAGCTTCCGCTAACACCATCCTATCCTCCCTGCATTCCTGACCTTGGCTGCCTGGTGTTTTCAAAGCAGAAGTGAAAAGGACAACTTTTAATGAAACAAATAAATTGTGCTGCTTCGAATGGAGGCCTTGTCTCAAAATGGCGATACCCTTGCCCAATGTTACAAATGATACTCAACAAAACTAATGTTCTAATATAAGGCACTTCATCTTGCCTGTCTGTACCTGCTGGTGTTTGGTAGGAAAGCTCCCAGGCACTGCAACATCTTGCCTGGTGGAGCCCCTCCACTGTGCTGAGCACTCGCTGGACTCCTCCAACATTACCGCCAAGGAGCACTTGCTCCTTTCTAAGATGGCGCCCAACATCATTGTTTCCCTCATGACGACCGTTGGCAACCTGCAGGATTAGCTGGTGACTGCCGCTTCACAGAAACCTTATTGTATGAGGCCTGTACTTCCAGCCCTGCCCCTGGTGAGGTGGCAGGTGAAGCCGGCCCATGGAGAAGAAATGGGAGTAAGGCACTTCGTCTTGCCTGTCTGTGCCTGTCAGCATGCATTGAGCCGCTAAAACTCAGTCACTTCAGACCAGGAACCATGCTCAGTGGTGCAAAGCCAACATTAGTACATATCTATCAATGGTGTTGGCAAAGTAAGCCCAAATAAGACCCTGATTCTCTCTGTTGCATTGCGCTCTTATTTTCTGTTCCACATCTCACATGCCTAGCTTACAAATCACGAGGCAGGTTCGCTAACACCTCCTTATACTCTCAGTTTAGACCCACCACTTAGGCGAATAGTGGGGATCACCTGCCACATCAACCACCTCCTCCTATCTCTTTCCCTGCTCTATCCGGCCTATAGACTTCCTACAGTAAAAGTCCTTTACATTATCATGTTACACACTCCTAAGATCCCAAACACCACATCCATCCCCCAGCCTCTGAGTGTGGCTTGGCCAGCTTGCAACAAGTTCTTTATGGTGCCCTAAGTTTATGAGCTATGATCCTGCACACATACTCTGCCATCTATTGGGACCGACTAGCTGGAGGTAACCTAAGACTTGGACCTAGACAACTACATGTCATACGTCTGGCACATCTTTGTAACTGCCATGCCACTACTTACCCTGTAACCATGCAACAACACTATAACTTCTCCTTCTCACGAACTGCAAACGTGTACCTCTTTATTATTAAACTTGTGATTATCTCCTGCCTGTAACTGTCACCAGTATTTTGACAACTCATGACTTTGTGCTTTTACTCAAATGTATCTCCTATTTATGCATATCTTTACACCCGATGCATGCCCCCTTAACATGAGGTGAGGCTTCACCAGACATTGCTTTCACCCTATTGTTGCGATTCATACCTATCTGTATACCCTATGTAGTCCCCCATACCATGAGGTGACGCTTTAACAGACTGTAATTTTACACTAATGTTTTGATTTATGCCTAATTGTATGCCTGATATAGCCCCTGTACCATGAAGTGAGGCCTCACCGTACTGTGCTTTTACGCTATTGTCTCAATTCATGCCTATCTGTACACCCGATGTAGCCCCCGTACCACGAGGTGAGGCTTTAAAGCACTGTGCTTTTGCCCTATTGTCGCAACTCATATCTATCTGTACACCTGATGTAGCCCCCGTACCATGAAGTGAAGCTTTACCCCACTGTGCACTCTCAAGCTACTATTATGCTGTAAGTATACAAAACTGACCCGGAGCTCTGGGCGGGAATTTTGAAAACCAAATTTGACGCAATAATTAACTCAGGTAAAATTCCCTGCTCTTGGACGCGGGCCAACATTGTCCCCTTATTTAAAAAGGGCGATCCTTTGCTTCCTCAGAACTACAGACCAATTTCATTGATCGATACCGATGCGAAATTGTTTGCCATACTTTTGTTGCATGACTTAGAAAAGTTTATTGAAGAAAATAACCTTCTTTCAAAATTTCAAACTGGTTTTAGAAAGGGAATGAACACCTCATTGAATGCTACTGTAGTGTCCCATCTTATTGCAAACACAAGAGGAAAAAATGCACAACCGTTGTATATGGCTATGGTAGACATGACAGCAGCATTTGATAATGTGGTGCGACACCTTCTGTGGAATAAATTGAGAGCCATTGGAATACCTTTAACCCTACTTTACTGGTTCATTCAGCTACATACTAATACTTCATATAAAATAAGAATTTCTACCGATGGTAGAACGACTGACCAGATTAACACGTTTATAGGGCTTAAACAGGGATGTAATTTAGCAGCAACTTTTTTCAATCTGCATATTGCTGATCTGGACAAACATTTTGATCTTAATAATCTGTTCTCTGTAAAAATAGGCCAAATGCGGCTGAAGTGGGTTGCATTTGCAGATGACATTATTATTTTTGATCCTACTCCGGCTGGGCTGCAAAACATGTTACAGCTTTTCCAGAAATTTGCCGTTGCACATAACCTAACGCCTAAACCGGCAAAAACAGTTATTTTAAAGTTTGGGGTGAAGAATAAGAGTAAAAGATATCACTGGGAAATTATGCAGACTAAAATTTACTGTTCCTCTAGCGCGATATATTTGGGTTATGAATTATCTGCTTACAACTCAATTAAATATTGGAAGGATTTAGTCAAAAATAAATTGCGCCCATTATTATCACAATTGAAACTGATATATTCAAAATACTGCAAATTCTCATTGGTACCGATGATAGACTTCCTAACTTTAAAAATTGAAACTGTCATATTGTATTCCATCGATATGTGCCTCAGTGATATTACAAGAATCTTAGACTCGATTCAGGGAACCTTGATAAAAATCTGCCATGCACTTGCCAATGTGCTTACCTAATGCAGTGTTACGACACGAACTAGGGCTGATTGCACTATCCTCACGTTGGAAATGGTGTCAACTTTCTGGCTATGCAAAGATATGTTTTCCCCCTAAAAACTCTTTATACGCCGATTTGAATGGGCTATTGGACACTCCTACTCCTATGTCGTTCAAAAGATATCAGTCCAATATGCAAAATCTGATACAATCCATATGTATTACGACAGAGGATGTATATTATCGCCCTGCGTTCGCAAAAAAGAAGTTATTTGAACAAGACTGGAAAGGCACTATTGAAAGTATATTAGCAAGCATATAAAATGTATAAAGAGTATGGTGTCTTTCTTAAACAACGTATGCCCAGGTTTTCACATGTAACTATGTTTCCATGCAATCATGCGCGACAGGTATATATGAGATATAGGTTTAATTTATTTCACACCAGAGAGAGAACCGCTAATTGGGCTAACTTTGGTGAGACGAAGGCATTAAATTGTCGCTTTCCTCTATGTAATGAGCCGGTGGAGTCCATGAAACATCTTATTTTGGAATGTCCACATTTTAAGAATATGAGGACCAACCGACTTGTGAAATTTGTGAATGTGGAATATGAGGATTGCATGCATTCTTTATGGGCACGCATGATGCAAGGGATGCATAGACCTTTGATATTTGAACTTGTCAGCCTGTGCAAATACATTGAAAAGGAGTTGCTCAAATTTTAAATATAAATGAATTTATGATTCTGATTGAATGTTTATGTATAGTATGTGCGAATACTTAAATGTGAATATGTGTTTTTTCTATTGCACATAGCTTTTAACTTTTGTAAAGGTTCTACGAAATTGTATTTTTGTAAATGAACCAAATACAAATAAAAAAAAAATATGCTGTAACTATATGCTGGACCCAGCACTTGCACTGTAACTAGCGCCTAGATGCCTCAAGGATTTGTGTGCTGCTATAAATGTAAAAATACAATAAATAACCTTTTCAGCTATATATACCTGTGTATTTAGCAACACAAGGCTCCCTGAAGTGCAGCAAAACAAGTTCTCGAAAGTGTAACAAAACTAACTCTATTCTACTTGTGTTCATAATCTACAAAACAACATGGCAGCTATTCAAACAACAAAAGGCCTAAACACCTTTACTAAGTTTTCTTATATTATATTTCTGCCCTTGCTTGGAAGGTCTGGGAGGTGGTGTGTGACATTGCATCTGCCCTAGCTGCACCATCACAGCACTTTGACATAACACTCCTTCACAAATAGTCTTTTGAATTGAGTAGGAGTACAAGGTGTACCAGCTCCGAAGGGTTTTGTCTCATGAAAGAACCTCCTCCACTTTGTTTTAATTGACTTCAATCTTGCATTGTCTAAATGCCATGGCTAGTGTGCAGTACAATTGTGAGTGAAAGCAGAATTGGTCTTGGTGAGGAGACAACGACTGTGTGCAAACATGCACTATCCAATACATTTGATATATCATGCTATTTATTTAATGATAAATTGTACTTTTAAATGTGAGATTCATGAGCAGAAAAGGTAATCTAGATTGTGTGGGACTGTGTGGCTTTCCTGCCTGGATGGAAATACCTCTTATATTGATGCAAGGTAAACATGGGAAAATAGTCCCAAAAAGGAAGATGACACTCAGAACCTCAAATAACATAAACATGCAATATTACAAAATAGTACCCAGCACGCGCAGCGCACCGGGAATACAGCGTGTGGATTGGCTCTTTTCCGAGCCATACCACACGGATTTCCCGTGTGCGCCGTGTGTGCCGGGTACTCTGTTCCCGTTGAGGGGCATGCCAGCCCCTTAGCCAATGAGGAGGCTCGAAATGGGGCAATCCCCGCTCCGAGCCACCCCATGGCTGGAGGCTGCCTTCGTCCCCCGCCAGGGACTCAGGTAAGTTTTGTTTTCCTCCACCCCCTCCCCCGCAAACTATCCCCTCCCCACCCACCCAACCCCACTTACCTTCTTTTTTCTTCTTTTCTTGGAGCGAACGCGCTGGAAACACTTCTGTTCCCAGCGCCTCAGCTCCCGATGGCTGCCATGGAAAGGGAAAATGGACTACGTTTTCCCTTTCCCTGCGGCCATTTTTTTGCAATTTTTTCTGTTTCGAAACGCGGCAGCGTTTCAAAACAGAAAAAAAAGCCATTAGTACCCCAGACTAACGGGCCGGGGTACTAATGGCTATAAGACCCTTGGCGGTGGGCCAATACCGCCCACGGTAATGCCCCAGGGGCTGTAACTACGGCCCCGGGGGCATTAACTGGGGCGGTATTGTCCCGCCGCCTCGGGTCTTATTGCCACAATAATGTCAACTTTTGCCAAAAAAAGTGTTGTAAATGTAAGGGTGCAAACCTAAAATGTGTTGAAAATGCAAGCATTATTCCAAGTTGAAGCTGCAGTCTGATCCCTTTGCAAGTCATGCAAAATCACTGTAACAAATCACAGACTTTATAGGTTCGCTGGTCCTGACCTGCCTTTTATTTGGTACGTTGGTGTAGTTTCTCCCATCTGTTAGGCCAAGGCCAAATGATAACTGTCAGAAAAGTCTTTAAATGGCATACTTACATCAATGTATAGGGTGGTTCCAAATGTCTTAAGTTTCATGCTCCTGCTGTGGCAGGAAACTCCTGTCTAACTTCACAATACTTTCCAAGCAATTTCTTCGGCGAAAACTCAAAGACAATTTGAACATGAAAAAGAACTTGAGGGCTTGAAACTAATAAATGGCCTTTTGCGTACACCATAAAGTCACTGTGACACAGTCTGTCCTCTGCCATAAACGTGGCAGAGATACTCGTAATAGCTACCTCTCTTCTTAAGTGCTTCGTCTTAACTGAAATGCTCCTCAATGTTCTCACCAGCTCTCCAGCAACATCTAGTCTAATGTTTAGTGGCCTGATAAAGTGCTTGGCCTCTTGAAGAAATCTGATATCATTTTCTAAGTATCACACTGAATGGACGGGTGTCCAGTTCTTACAGGAGGCACCAAATGGTTGCTACTAGACATGTGTGCACTTTGTAAAAACATCTAAATAATTAAGAAATAGATTGCATGCTATGCCCCGATCACCAAGGTCATGCAATCTCCCCACTAAGGATTGAATGAATGGGAATTCGCCCACCCTTTCTGGGATACATTCTGGATTAATAGCAGAACATGGATGATAGAGTCAATGCAACTCCAAACAATATTAAGGTAATGAAATCAACACCACCATTCGGAAATTGGGTATCCGGTAATATTACCCCCACATAAATTGTTGCCATACATATAGTTGCCAGGAAAAGGCTGTGGCAATATTATGTATGGTGACCATTTGTGAGGGGAGCGGGGCTGTCCCCCGCTCGCCTTGGGGAAAAGAAAAAAAATGGGGCTTGCAGGGTTGTCCCCCACAAGTTCACAGTGATGATGTCGACCCAAAACCACAGTCTTTCTTTCAGTGACTTTATTGCCACGCAGACTTTTTGCCGGGACATTATCACATAGAACTGGAAATTGTAGATTCTTTCAGCCATGAGGGTGTAAGAGCAACATGAAGAATTATAGGCTGAACACATTGCTGTTGTCTGCTCTTTTTCAGAACATCCTCGCGGATCATGCTTCTGCTTGTATTATTCTGAGTGTGTGTTGCATGCTCACATGTTTCTGCTCATTCGATATTGCAGGATTTACTAAAGCCCACCCAGGCAGGCAAAGTGAAGGTGATATTGCAGGATTGCAGAGGAGGGTTGAACAGCACTTTGTGTGCATTGGGGATGATTTGTTATTTTCCATTGAAGTCAACTCAGAGTGAAGCTAGGCTTGGAATCAATCTACTCGGTTTTTCAGGGTAGCCACAATACATTTTTATTTATTTATTTATTTGTTTATTTAGCGCCAGCGGCTCGCAACAAGCCCAGTCCTCACCAAGGATTCGAATGCCGTTTATGCCGGCCTATCAGTGTAGCATGGTAAGAAACTGAACAAAAAACTCAAAGGTCACTAGAAGCTTATACGCCCTAAAGAAAATCAGTATTATCTCCCCACAGAAGAATCCACGGACTCTTCATGTAAGCCAAGGTTCCTTCAAGATGGATTGCTCCACCCATCTGCTTCAAGCAAAAGACTAACCTACAGCCCCTCTCACTGCAATCATCACACACCAGCCTGCTCCAGCACACATAACCAAGTGCAAAAGCCAAAGGTACAAAAACCTTTTCACAATCACACCCTCTCTCTTAAATAGTCCTTACAAACACGTTATTCGATCAGCCTCATAAATTCAGTGCGGAACGTAAAGCTCACCTCTTCTGTGCCTCTTATCGTGTACTGCTTATTTGTATCTATTTATAGAAAATGAAAAGTGCTTTGCCGAGAGGCACTGAACAAAGGATGCATAAATGGCTGAGCAGTGCCATTACTGGGTGCTTTAGAAACCTGCACATACATTGCAGAGGCTGTTGGCTGGGAAGGAGCTGCAAACAGTAAATGATAGGCAGACGTTAAATACACCTTCAGGATTTACAGATGTAAACAGATGCGTACTACAATGGTGGCAGTAGTTTAGGATCATTATGTGGGAGGTGTGTGCGAGGAATTACCACCTGGCAATGGTGTAGGAACCCTGGTTTTTGATTTGTATTAAATAATAACTTACTAATATTAATGTGTACTGAGGTTTTATCATGAATTTGTATTTATTGTATGTATTCCTTGATTGCATTGTGAATATATGAATTGTGGTTTTAGAGAAAGATTTGGTATTCAAGCCAAAAGATTAATACAAATAATAATAATAATAATAATAATAATAATAATAATAATACAAACACATTATACAGGTAATTCCATCTCAGAAAGGGTGATCTGTCAACCAGATTTGCCTTTCCTTAGCTTTATCGCCAAAAGCATAGTGTACACATGTGCTCTGCTGAACCAGTATCCTGATCTGCAGCGGCTGCTCTCCAGTGGCACTGAATAGGTTCACGGGGTCATAGGGCCCCTCTTGACGGCTGCAGTGACAGCCAAGTCGCTTCAGCACAGGGGCTGCATTTAAGATACGCCTATGTTCCCAAACCACATAACTATGAAAGTTACTATCTTGGTGGAAGTTGTAAACTTTATACATAATCCCTTCCTGAATTTAAAATATGGTGTTTAGTATCGCTCATATGTATTACAGCCACATCAAATTGATATCACACAGGGTCACCCATGCAAGCTCAGCTCAGCTGTGGAGGGGTTATGTGTATTCTGATCGGGTAGCCTGGCCCTGCCTGCTTGCAGGGCAGGAGACTAAATGGCTGGGCATTGCCTTTGCTCTCATGGAGGTCTGGTAACACCTCTCTCCAACAGGAAGGACAGTCTCCCAGCAAGAGTTTTCTTGGAAAACTGGCATCAAAGGGCACATCCATCCCAAAAGTACTAGCTTCACACCAGGGTGTTGCATACCAAATAGGCCTTTGATGTGATTAAAAGGCAAAGGGGCAGAGTTAGTCAGGACATAGGGAGCTCAGGCCAGTTGGAGGAAGGTTCCACCATCTTGTTTCCTCTCCATAGCTTTCATTCCTGTCTCTCCTCCACCTCCTTTAGCATAAAGCACTCGAACCAGCAGGACCCTTATGAGATGCCTTTGGCACTATATCAACCTTCAAAACACCATTACATGCACTCCGACAAATTCGTTGCCACATGCTAGCTCGTTATTTCAGCTCGAACTTGAAGTCCGTTGCCGCATTTTCTGCATTCAAACCGCCTTTTCAGCCACCAGAATCTTCACTACTGTTTCACATCTTCATTCGAACCGACCCAGGTGGCCTCACCAAACAGCAATCATTGAACCTCCCGACCCAAACTGAGATGCATTCACCAGCATCTTCACCATTGAACCAATGGCAAACTGATCCTCGTGGCCCACATGATCTGCCCTTGTTCAAGCATTGCTTTGAACTGCAATGAACTTCAGCTGGATCCCTGCTCAACACTGCTCCCTGTCTGGAACAACTTGATTAACACATTTGAAACGAGTCTAACCGTATGAGTATTGACTGGTAACTGCTCTCTTGGTCCAAATGTCTTGTTACCCTGGCAGAATACTGCTGCCATATACTGTGGGGAAATCATCGCTAATGGTTTTAGAAAAGGCTCCTGTGAGCTGTTGGTGACCTGGCATCTATTCCACTTTTTCATGTGTCACCCTAAAAAACTGACTGCAAATTTTATGGCGATTTACCCAATTGTTCACAAAAAAGGGGATGCACAATGCACTATTCTAACGCATCCCTCCACCGCTACATCTCCTTTGCTGCATTCGTGGGAAAGATTTACACCTCACCAATGAGAAAGTTCAGCTGTCATCAATGCTGGCAAATTAACATATACCCAAAGAGCTGAGGCATTGTTTTACTTTCTAAATAGATCAATTGAGCTAGGCATTATTTTGATGGCGAGTGTTAGGCAAGATTGTATGCAGTACCCATAGGGTGCATTACAACAACCCTGACCTCCCGGCAGTAGTAACCCAACCTTTGGTGTATGTCAGTACTACACAGGTTGGTAGTGTGGACGAGTAGCCAGGCTTATCTCAAGAGGGGTCAATGTGAGCTGTAGGGGAGTTAGACAGAGGTTCACAGTGACAACTATCCAAGCAAACACTTACACACAGGGTTAATTGATAAAATAATTATTAATTTATTTACCAGTCAGTTAACGTAAGCCTTCTTCAGAAGGGAGCACTGTAAAACAGCACACAAATATACTTCCAACTTACACAATCTCTTCAGAATCACTAAATACCCATTCGGGATTGCATACAGCAGAGACAAACACTCACAGGTGACTTCCATTGCTAGGGTGCTGTTTACATTAGTGTATTACTGTTGGCATTCAGAATTAGTTAAGAGCAAGTAAAAAAGGAAAAGATTATTAGAGCAAACAAGTTACCACAAATATTTCTTAAGCAGGCACATACTTTCAGATCCCCCAATCAGAGTCATTCAGTTAAAACAGGCTAAGCCAAAGTCAATAGGCAAGAGTCTAGATAGGCTGAAAAACTTCTTTGAAGGCAAGTAGAAAAGTCTTTGCACAAAAAAAGCGGAATTAATATAGGGCCACAGGCTGTTAGACTTGCGAGTGGTAGAAGATGCAAGCAACTCTACAGCAAGAGATAAGTTTTCTTAGACTTTGTAATGTACATTTAAAGTGGAGAAAAGATACAGCAGATGACTCCTGTTCCTGTACAGCTCTGCAGATCTCACTGTTCCTGAGCTTCAGTCGTGGGGACAAGAGGGAGGATGTTGGGGACACCTGCACTGCACTGGGATGGTCAAAACTTGCAACCGGCAAACTTCACTTTCAGTGGCTGTTTAGTGTTTCGGCTCCTCGCGTCTACCACAAATAGCAACACCATGGATGCTGGCTGTCGAGATGGACTTTCCTTGCTTCTGGGCTCCCGCACTCTGTTGAGGGGGCTCACGCTTGGCCAGTCCTGATTCCTGGGAGTCCGGAGGATCTTCCTGGAGCTCTTGGCTGACATAAAAGAAACGCACACAAACTGGTGTTCATCTCCCTGGCTCTATTGTTTCCAGCAGCAACTCTATGGAAATTCACCCAGCTCCGAGATGGATGTCCAGGTGGCTTACTTTGGAGCTTATTGGTCCCACCAACTCAAGGGGAGAAGTTGTCCTTGCAGGGGCTTCTCGGTCGATGCAAACTTGGCATTTGGGCACTGCAGCAGGGCTTCACCATGCAAACCAATGGTCCAGGAGTTTCAGCAGGCGTCCTCTTCAAGCTCTTCTTTCGTTCCTTCATCCAGTGGTCGACTCTGCCCTCCAAGCCAAAACACTCGCCTTTTATACAGTTCTCTACCTTTCATTCCAGCCTAGCTGTCATTTCGGACAGTCAGCCAGCCAATCTTCACAGAGTGCATTTGGGTCTCTAGGAGACTAAGCACAGGGGGTTTCGAGCACCTCCCTTGCTTCCTGCCTACCCAAGACACCCTGGAGCCAGAGGCGGGCTTCACCTAAGAATCCCGCCAAAGGCAAAATGAACAAAAGGACCAAACCTGGTTTGGTGTGCCGAGTAAATCTCAAGAAGGACCTTTGCACAAAGAAATGGCGAACAAAGAAGACCCGGCCATTTTGACAAAAATGGCACCCTTGGATGCTTTACTGCAGCTGCGAACCCAGCCCGCAGTAAATGTACACCACGATATTAAAAACGAAACCACTGCCACCAGCCATTCAGTGAGGAAAGGGTAACATAAAAATGTTACTTGAGAAGTTAGACAAAAGGGGATACTAGGTAACCCCTCCAGCACCCTATTGTAAGATAGTGTGTGCTGGGTCTAGAAAGTTACAAATGTAAGTAAAGTCAATTTCACTTTACTGCTCTGGGAAACAGTAGTTCATCCCAGAGAAGGTAGCTAAACCTTGGGAAATCTAAGAGACTTCCCAGTGTCACTGCACCAAAGGTGCTGTGTGACACAATGTAAAAGATGATGTCTATGGAGTTTGTCAGGCTCCATAACCAAAAGAAACACAGAGTATAAAAATCACATTAAAATACATGAGAGAGTGGGAAAAAGGGTCTCATTCTCTCCAGGTTAAAAAAATCAAGTCCTCAAAATCCAGCAAAGTTGCTGGGGGTCTCTAAGGTAGAGAAAATTGGCACATTTCTGAGAATTATCCCTAACCATATTAGTCCCCCCATACTAAGGAACAGGAGGCTTTTAATCCTCCCCTGGATGAATCTCTTCACTCCAGTCGGTCATACTTTCTGGAGAGACCATCAGCATTTTGGTGATTATACCCTGACCTGTATTCAATGGTAAAATGAAACCCCTGTAGGCTGATTGACCATCTTAAAAATGTAGGATTCTCTCCCTTCATCTGCCTTAACTATCTCAAGGGTTGGTGGTCTGCTTGATAAAGTAGATCCATACAAGTATGGTCTAAACTTCTTCAATGACCACGCAATGGCAAAACACTCACGTTCTATGGTTGCCCACCTTGTTGCAGGTTCGTTCATTTTCCTACTGATAAAGCAGATTGGATGTTGTCATGATGCCTGCCCCCGGAAGACCAGACCAGGCCCAGCAGCCCCGGAAGCAGGCATCATGCCACTTGGAGCATGCCCAAAAGCCCCAGTTAGCGGCTGTTTGGGTGCAGTCCTGGCGCCTATGGCGCCAGGCTCATAAAGATAAAGTCAGTCCTGGCGCCATGGGCGCCAGGCTCATTATTGATAACTTACCTGAAGCAGACCATGCTGCATACTCACCTGAGGCAGATCATGCTGCATGAAGACTCAAGCCAAATGAGGCTTAGGAGGGACTATTTTACTGAAGGGACTATTTTGTTACTTGGGTGGGGCTGTGGAAGAATACTTACCTGGATCTTCTTCCAAGGCTATTTAAACCACGCCCGGACAGCCACACGTGCTTCGCGTTATTCTGCTTGCAGCAGCGTAATGCTCACCGTGTTTTCAGCAGCTCCAGTCATCAGCCACACCCGCTTCAGTCCTGGGACTCCTGAAACAAGAAGAAAAAAAGGATAAAGGTTAGAACAGGAGTTTTAACTTTAATCCTTCCCTGAATCCTGATCCATTTTGCCACGGAACTGAAAGACAGAAGTCTTTGAAGCATTGCTTCGCAATCCTACAGCGCCGCGCTGAACTCACCTGCTTGGCGGTACTTCAGCATTCCATCATGCTCTCTCCATCTCGCGGCCGCCCTCCGACACCTAAGGAGACAAAGACAGCAAGGTGAGCAAGGGGACTCTCTAAGGCTATACAAGCTACCCCCAAGGACTTACCAGATTTACCACGGGAGGTACTCACCTCATCTCGGGTCGGCGCAGTCAACTCTGCTTCATCGCCGTACCCCGGCCCCTAAGGGGAAAACCACAATAGACTTACCTGAATCTTACCGAGTGCATTTGGAAATCTTCGAGTGGATTAATCGCAACCTGCAAGGAATCGGACAGAGTGAAGATCAGACATTTGAACTCTTATGAACAATTGGACTTTAGAGTCAATACTGGAACTCACCAATTCCTCTACGCCAGTGAAGTAACTGGTCATCAACGCGCCCCTGTGGTCGATGCAGGATGGAGAGCTCATCCTTCCAAACCATCAGGTGAGACTAAGGAGGGGACATCAAGAGTGATCTGTGGGAAGACAACGGGAGTGGGGAAGGTGGGTTGACACTCAATTCCACGGGTGGTTAATTCCTCTTCTCCTTTGCAGAAGAATATTCTTGCGAGCCAGACAAACTAGGCTGAGCGGGCCAGTCCAGTCAGTCATCTCGGCGCTACACGTCACGCTGGTGGAAACAACAGCAGCCCAGTTCCGGTCGACGCCCCCGTGGGAAACAGGTGAGCGTAACAGAACACGAAGCCTACCCACGAATACCCACCTGGGCGTCATGGAGACCTCAGAAACTGATCAGTTGGCCCAATTATCAGGGGAATTAAGGGCCGAAGTGCATTCCGCCCACCAAGAAACCAATGCCCTCAGGAGGGAACTGATAGTGTCAAAAGAACGAACTGATGAGTTGGCCAGACAACTATTACAGAGCCAGGCTGGACAAACACCTCTACCAGGACTTGGGGCAAGTCCAGCTCCTGTACCATCGAGTAACCCGGTGCAGATAAATTTACCTGGAGCCGTTCCTTTGGCTCCGCCTGAACGCTTTGCTGGAGACCCAAAAGGGTTTGCAACATTCATGAATCAATGCCGCTTGCACTTTTTATGTAGACCTGGAGCTTTCCCAAACGATCAGGCCAAGGTAGCCTTTGTACTGTCATATCTCAGCGGCAGTGCAGCGGATTGGTCCATTCCATTAGTTAACCAGGATGACCCGATTCTTCGAGATTTCCAGGGTTTTCGAACAAACATGGAAAGACTATTCGCCCGACACTCCCGAGGACAGGCTTTGGACAACGAACTTTTATCCCTACGCCAAGGTAACCAGGATCTTTTATCTTACATTGCAACTTTCAATAGATTAGTAGTGGAAACCGAATGGCCTGAAGCCAAGCGAATCACATTATTCCATCGAGGACTTCGGGGAGAACTCAAAGATGTTTTGGCCCAAATCGTGAACCCGCCTCAAGACTGTGCTGAATATATAGATCTAGTGGTCCAGCTCGATCACAGACTTCAAACCAGGAAGGCTGACCGAACCAAGTTTGAGAACAGGGTGTTGGTTAAAACCCACGTAAGCTCCAAGGGAGTAGATGTCTAAGAACCTATGCAAATCGGGGGGGTTAAAGGACCCTTAACCCAAAAGGAGAGAGATAGAAGACGGCAACTGCAATTATGTTTATATTGCGGAACTACTGGTCATTTTCTTCGGAACTGCCCTGTAAAACCACCCAAGAAAGTTATAGGAGCAGCAGACGAAAACCATGTGAAATCTGACTCGGGAAACGACCACGCCCGGCAAGCGTAGAGGTCCGCTTGCCGAGCTTAAAGAAGGACACTCTGACCTCGCATTTCACCATACCCATGGTCCTTGTAGATCCAGAGCAGCCATCACGCATGCACGCGGTAAAGGCGTACGTAGACAGTGGAGCCATAGGAAATTACTTGGACTGGGAATTGGCTACCAGGATGAATCTATCTCTCACCCGCAAGACCACGGCCGATGTTGTCACCACTGTAGATGGAACGGAAATTGTCTCTGGACCCGTAACTCATTCCACTGCAGAGATGACATTGCTGAGTCAAGATGGGCATCGAGAGGCTATGATGTTTGACTTAATCAAGGCCCCACAGTTTCAGCTGATACTGGGGATACCTTGGTTGGAAAAACATAATCCCTGTATTGATTGGCGAGAGAAGAGACTAACCTTCCCAGAATGTGCTCACACCTGCTACCCAAGGAAAACTCAAAACTCAGTCCTGGCCCCAGTAATTCCAGTAGCCATACAATTACCTGTTGAATACCAAGACTTTCAGGATGTCTTCCAAAAGGAACAGGCAAACACCTTACCACCTCACAGATCGTATGATTGTCAAATAGATCTTGTACCTGGAGCACAACCACCTTGCAGCAGAATCTATGCCCTTACGTAACCCGAAAATCTCCATTTGCGCCAGTACCTAGACCAGTACCTTGCTAATGGCTTCATTCGTCCGTCCAAGTCCCCTGCATCTTCAGCTTTGTTCTTCGTACCGAAAAAGGAAGGCGACCTTAGAACATGTATAGACAACCGCGCACTGAATCAGATAATCATCAAGAATCGATACCCACTGCTTTTGATCCCAGAACTACTAGACCAGGTGAAGGACGCTTGTATATACACGAAACTAGACCTTCGGGGGGCATATCATCTGGTACGTGTCAAAGAGGGTGACGAATGGAAGACTGCTTTTCGCACCAAGTACGGACTATTTGAGTAACAGGTGATGCCCTTCGGACTATGCAATGCACCAGCAGCCTTCCAGTTCTTCATGAACGATGTCCTCTGAGAGCTTATCGACGTTTGTGTGGTCGTTTACATCAACGACATCTTAGTATACTCTTTATCAGAATCTGAGCATGTAAAACACGTCCGAGCAGTCCTAGAGAAATTACGCCAGCATAAATTATATGCTAAACTGGAAAAGTGCATCTTCCACACTACGGAAGTGGAATTCCTTGGATTTATTCTGACCCCGAGAGGAATCCGGATGGATACACGAAAAGTGGATGTCATTCTTAATTGGCCTTCGCCAAGTTCAATCAAAGGAGTTCAAAGCATGCTTGGCTTTGCCAATTTCTACCGCAGGTTTATCCCGGACTTCTCACACATTGTACATCCCATTACAACGCTATTGCGAAAAAACAAACGCTTTGTGTGGACAGTGGAAGCTGAGAACGCCTGCCAAGAGTTAAAAGCTAAATTCACATCTGCTCCCATATTAAGACACCCGCGCCCCGAGCTTCCCTACATAGTGGAAACAGATGCATCCAGTTCAGCCATGGGAGCAGTCCTTTCCCAAAAGGATCCCGAAACTAACCAGCTTCACCCAGTGGCGTTTTGGTCAAGAAAATTTTCAGCCCCCGAATTAAACTATGCCATAACCGACAAGGAGCTGCTGACCATCAAGTCCGCCTTCAAGGCTTGGCGGCACTATCTACTGGGTGCCAGACATACCACCACGGTCATCACCGATCACCGCAACTTACAATACCTAAAGACAGCCAAAGCCCAATCTTCGCGCAACTCCGTTGGGCATTGTTCTTCGCCGAGTTTGATTTTGTAATAACCTATCGACCAGGTTGTAAGAATGGTAAAGCAGACGCCTTGTCCCGGATTGGAATGGGAGAAGCAGAAATAACTTTAGAACCCGTACCCATAATTCCGGAACAGAGAATCCTTGGCCTGACATCCATACAGACACTGGAGGACATTCAAAACAAGATCCACCAACTCTTTGATTCCGTTGCCCTACAGAACTGGGCAAAGAAAGGTCCAGAGTACTCGGTCATCGATGACTTACCTTATTACCAAGGCCGGCTATTTTTACCGCAAAAGGAACTACAGGAACTTGTCATTTTCCATTACCATGACACCTTAATAGAAGGGCATCCGGGTATTGCAAAAACCGAAGCTAAAATTAGGAAGCAATTTTGGTGGCCCACCTGGCGAAAGGATGTCAAGTCATTTGTCATGTCTTGTGGCATTTGCGCACAAAATAAAGGACAAAAGAAAAAACCTGCTGGATTATTGCAACCATTAGACATACCACCTACCCCTTCGCATACCTTGTCATTAGACTTCATCACGGATTTACCTCCGTACCAAGGTTACAATACCATTCTAGTTATTGTAGATCTTTTTTCTAAAATGGCCCACTTCATTCCTTTAAAAGGGATACCTTCAGCTTCAATCCTGGCCAAGGAATTCCTTGAAAATGTTGTCCGGGTGCATGGCTTTCCTTCAGTGTTAATTTCAGATCGGGGCAGTCAATTAATTTCACATTTTCGGAGGAAATGCTGCCAACTGGCACAAATTGATGTTAGGCTTTCAACCAGTCACCACCCTCAGACCGACGGTCAAACAGAGAGGACCAACCAGACTCTCGAACAGTACCTCCGTTGTATGCTACATCAGTCTGAGGGGAATTGGAAAGACATTCTGTGGATCTCAGAGTATGCGTACAATAATTCAGTACACTCAGGAACTGGACAAAGTCCTTTTTTTACCATTTATGGGCACCATCCTCGAACCTCGGATTTGGACTCACCCCAGCATTTAGAGATGCCCGCAGTGGACCATCTCCACGCTGTTATTACACAAGCCTTTAAAGAAGCAACCATCCATTTGCAAAAGGCTACGGAAAAATACAAAAAGGATGCGGATCAGCACGGAAGTGAAGCTCCTCAATACCAAATAGGGGACCAAGTATGGTTAGCCACTAAGCACTTACCACTCAAGGGGACTCAGACCTTTAACCCCAGGTATTTGGGACCTTTTTCTGTCAAGGCAATTATTAACACAGTGGCCGTCAAGTTGGACCTACCTGCTCATATGCGAATCCATCCCGTCTTCCACGTATCTCTTTTGAAGCCAGTGCAACCAGGAACTAGGCTAACCACTCCACCTGAACCTATCCTCATAGACCGTGAGCCCGAGTTCGAAGTCAAGAATATTTTGGACTCAAATTGAGTGAGATCAAAACTCTTTTACCTAATTGACTGGAAAGGTTATGGTCCGCAGGGAAGGTCTTGGGAACCTAGTGACCACGTGCATGCACCTCGTATAGTGAAGAGGTTCCATCGGGAATTTCCAGACAAACCACGGCCAAGGGAGAGAACGACTTTAGGAGGGGCCTTGAGGGGGAGTGCTGTCATGATGCCTGCCCCCGGAAGACCAGACCAGGCCCAGCAGCCCCGGAAGCAGGCATCATGCCACTTGGAGCATGCCCAAAAGCCCCAGATAGGGGCTGTTTGGGTGCAGTCCTGGCGCCTATGGCGTCAGGCTCATAAAGATAAAGTCAGTCCTGGCGCCATGGGCGCCAGGCTCATTATTGATAACTTACCTGAAGCAGACCATGCTGCATACTCACCTGAGGCAGACCATGCTGCATGAAGACTCAAGCCAAATGAGGCTTAGGAGGGACTATTTTACTGAAGGGACTATTTTGTTACTTGGGTGGGGCTGTGGAAGAATACTTACCTGGATCTTCTTCCAAGGCTATTAAAACCACGCCCGGACAGCCACACGTGCTTCGCGTTATTCTGCTTGCAGCAGCGTAACGCTCACTGTGTTTTCAGCAGCTCCAGTCATCAGCCACGCCCGCTTCAGTCCTGGGACTCCTGAAACAAGAAGAAAAGAAGGGTAAAGATTAGAACAGGAGTTTTAACTTTAATCCTTACCTGAATCCTGATCCATTTCGCCACAGAACTGAAAGACAGAAGTCTTTGAAGCATCGCTTCGCATTCCTACGGCGCCGCACTGAACTCACCTGCTTGGCGGTACTTCAGCATTCCATCACGCTCTCTCCATCTCGCGGCCGCCCTCCGACACCTAAGGAGACAAAGACAGCAAGGTGAGCAAGGGGACTCTCAAAGACTTACCAGATTTACCACGGGAGGTACTCACCTCATCTCGGGTCGGCGCAGTCAACTCTGCTTCATCGCCGTACCCCGGCCCCTAAGGGGAAAACCACAATAGACTTACCTGAATCTTACCGAGTGCATTTGGAAATCTTCGAGTGGATTAATCGGCAACCTGCAAGGAATCGGACAGAGTGAAGATCAGACATTTGAACTCTTATGAACAATTGGACTTTAGAGTCAATACTGGAACTCACCAATTCCCCTACGCCAGTGAAGTAACTGGTCATCAACGCGCACCTGCGGTCGACGCAGGATGGAGAGCTCATCCTTCCAAACCATCAGGTGAGACTAAGGAGGGGACATCAAGAGTGATCTGTGGGAAGACAACGGGAGTGGGGAAGGTGGGTTGACACTCAATTCCACGGGTGGTTAATTCCTCTTCTCCTTTGCAGAAGAATATTCTTGCGAGCCAGACAAACTAGGCTGAGCGGGCCAGTCCAGTCAGTCATCTCGGCGCTACACGTCACGCTGGTGGAAACAACAGCGGCCCAGTTCCGGTCGACGCCCCCGTGGGAACCAGGTGAGCATAGCAGATGTTCCCTACTTTTCTCATCTAGCTGACTCAGAACTGCACCTATATATGTATTGGAAACATATGTTTGAACAATAAAGGGTTGCTTGTAGCCAGGTGCTCTTAAGACTGGAGCTTGACAAAGGGCTTTCTTAAGTCCTTCAAATGCTTTGGTGCACTCCTCATTCTCCTGACCTTCTTGGGGAATTTAGGTGAGGAGATCACATTCAAGGGAGTATCTGTGGTCCCATAATTCTATAGGAAGTTCCTATAGTAACCTGTGAGACCTAAAAAGGCTCTCACTTGGGCTTGAGTAGTAGGGTGGCCCAGTCTTGTACAGCTTGTAACTTGCTAGGCAATGGCCTTATTTCACCTCCTCCTACCTCATGTCCAAGGTAGACCATTTTACTCTGACCAATTTGACATTTTCTTGCCTTTATGGTTAGATCGGCCTGCTCTAGAGCCTGCAGCACATATCCTAGGTGATCAATATGTTCTTTCCAAGTAGGGCTGAACACTGCAATGTCATCCAAGTATGCAATGCAGAAGTCCTCCATCCCATTTAGAACATGATTGGCCATCCCTGGAATGTAGCAGGTGCATTCTTTAGTCCAAAAGGCATAACCTTAAACTGGTAGAGGCCTCTTGGGGTTTAAAATGGAGTTTACTCCTTGGCATGGTCTGTCAGAGCTATTTACCAATAGCGTGATGTTAGGTCAAATGTACTGAGGTACTTGGCGGAACCAAGTTTGTCCACCAGCTCATCTGTCCTAGGTAAAGGATGGGCATCAGTCATGGTGACTGCATTAAGAGCTCTATAGTCCACACAGAATCTCAACTTTTTGGATCCTGCCTTTGGTACTAGCACAACTGGACTAGCCCATGGAGTGGAAAAAGGTTCTATTACCCCAAGATCAAGCATCTTCTTGACCTCTTCCTTTATGTGGGTTCTTACATGGTCTGACATCCTGTAACCTCTGCTTTTAACAGGTAAACACTCACCAGTCAGAATCTCATGCTGGCCCCAAGAGGTCAATCCTGGTGTCAGTGAAAACAGGAAGGAAAACTGATTTAACAGAGATTTGACTCTACCTGCTGTTCCAGTGTCAGATCAGAAGAGAGATTGACTCCTTCTATCTTCCCATCTAAAGGTTGTCCCCTGAGGAGATCAGGCGGAGGTTCACTCTCCTCCTCCTGACAAGATTCTAAGAGCAAAGCTCCCAGTTCTGGTCTAGAGACATAGGCCTTTAGGCGGTTGGTGTGAAAGACCCTGGGGGCCTCCTTAGGATTGCCTAAGTCCACCAAATAATTGACCTCTCCAAGTTTTCCCACAACCGTGAAGGGTCCAATCCATTTGTCCTGCAAGGCCCTCTGCCTGGTAGGTACCATAACAAGAACTAGCTGGTCTTGAGTAAACTCAACCATGTTGGCCTTCTGGTCATGCCAATGCTTCACCAGAGCCTGGCCAGCTTTCAGGTTATCAGAAGCTTCTGTCATCATGTGAGTAATTCTCCTTCTGAGACCTAACACATAGTCAGTGACTCTCACTGGCTTGTGGGAAGGAGCACTCTCCTACCCCTCCTTGATTAGGGCCAATGGACCGCTAACCTGGATGACCATAGAGAAGCTCAAAGGGTCTGAAGCCAACCCCTTCTTGAAGGTCTTCTCTATAAGCAAAGAGAAGGCATGGCAGTAGAAGGTCCCACTTTCTTCTAACAGGTTCTTCTAAAGCACCTGTCATGCTCTTCAGAGTTCTGTTAAACCTCTCTACCAATCCATTGGTCTGGGGATGGTAGGCTGTTGAGAACGTGTAGGTTACTCCACAGTTTTCCACGTGGCTTGCATGTAGTGGGACATAAAATTGGTCCCCCTCTCAGAGATCACCTCCTTAGGAAAACCAACTCTGGTAAAAATACCAAGTAAGGCCTGAGCCACGGCCTGACCTGTGACATTCCACATAGGTATTGCTTTAGGATACCTGGTAGCATGTGTTAAGATGGATTTCTGAACTCTGACCTAGAGGGGCAGAGGTTCAGAAGGCCAGCCTAGTTTCTTGGGACAGGGTAACCTCTGGACAAGCCAGACCAATCAGGGTAGCTATTGCAGGCGGTCAAGACAAAGTCTCAGGAGGGGTGAGGGTGACTGAAGGACCTCAATGAGCACACAGAGCAAGGACACTCACAAATTACTCCAGACAGGTGTTATATATCTAAAATATAGACACATTTATTACAAGGCCTTTGTAACATAGACCATAGCAAAATAATCACAGTAATACTAAGTAAACCAACACATCACAATCAATACAATGTATATACAAGACCATTGTGGTCTAAATGGTTAAATGCACGAAATATGTTGACAACCTAGATGGGAAGGAAACAGGCAGTGCAAATAATATTTAGGCCCAGTTCGGCATCGAAAATACACCTAACTAAGAGGCAGTCCAAGCCCTAAGAAGAGAGGAGCCTTGTGCTCAATAGTACATGCAATGCCAGTGCACGCAGTTGTTCCAAAGGGTAGAATAGGGTCTCTTCAGGGGCCTCTAGCAGCTCGGGAAGGTGGATGAGGCGATGAAGAACAAGTTCCCACTATTCAAGAAGGACCTCCACTTGAAGGCAGAGGCAGTTTGAGAGTTTGGGATGGAGTTGCTATTTCGCAATAGCAGTGGAAAGGAGAGGGGCCCTCAGGGGCCACTTGTGCATAAAAATGGGCCCTTGTGCTAGGGGACATCGGTTGGGGTATTGAGTACTCACTGGTCCCCGACGCAAGCGGACCCAAACTTGGGCAGGTCAGTCCACTTCGCTTGCAGGTTAGTCCACTTCGCTTGCAGGTTCGAATGCGGCAAAAAGGACGTCTCGGCATCTTTTAGTTCCCGAGATAAAGCGAAGATTCCCAAATGGGACAGTTGTGATTTCTCTGCTCCGGGTGGATGAATCGACCCAGTTTCACTGCAGCAGGCTTCAGGGGCAAGAGGGTCACAAATGCAGTGGACTTGCAAAGGACGTTGCCGCGGCAGGGTAACCACGTTTACTCCGGTCCTGGCACATTCGTCTCACTTCAGACCTGGGAACGTTTGGGGGTTGACACATGGAGGGAAAATTATATACAATTATGAAATCTTTCCTAGCAGCATGGTCTACCACAACCACTATAAACCGGTTGCCTGAAGATGTTGGAGGGTCTAGGGGACCAATAATGTCGATTCCCACGGTCTCAAAAGGGACTCCCACCACTGGGAGAGGGACTAAAGTTGACACATTCTTGACTCCACTCTTGCCATATGTCTGACAAGTGTGACAGCTCCTACAGAATCTATTTACATCAGACCCCATCACGCCAGTAGAGATACAGAGCAATCCTTTCTTTGGTCTTCTTAAAGCTTAAGTGACCAGCTAAAGGGATTTCATGGGCTAACTGTAGGAACTGGGGTCTTACTTCTTGAGGCACTACAAGTTTTCTGTAGTCCCCTGGAGTAGACTCAATAGGTTCACTGTAGAGGAGGCCATCCTCCCAGTATAACCTGTGCTTCCCTGGCTCTTGTCCTTCCAGCTGGGAAGGTCTTCGCCTATTGGCGAAGACCTTCAGGAGTAGGACACTCTCTTTGACCTCTGCTGAAGTCTGCCCTACAGAGGTCACCTTCTGCAAGTCTGCAGCTCAGGATGGTCTTTAGGATCCAGATCTCCAACAGAAGGAAGGTCTTCTTCCAGCTCTGGAACATCAGTAGCTGACTCACCATCCTCTGGTGGTTTCTCACACTCAGCCTCAGCTGGTGTAGGAGTCACAGGTGTGACTTGGGACTGTCCTCTCGGGGATGTCCTGGTTTTGTGCACAGGAGTGCTATTCTTCTTGTATCCTGAGACTTTAGGTTTCCGCTTTGTCTCTTTCTTCCTGCAAGTAGATGTTTGTGCTTCCTGTGGACAGGGTGTTATAGGTTCTTCTGTAACAACTCACTGAGAGTCATCCAAGGTGACCTCTCTGGCCTTCTTAGTTTGGTCCTGATTCCTTTTACTGGGCGGCCTGGAGGTGCTTGATACAACTCCAAGAGTTTTTAAGTCATTCCCCAACAGGACTCTCCCAGGCACCTCACTCTGAACACAGACAGGTATTCTTACAGTCATATTGTTGCACTGGATGAGAGCTGGTAGTATTGGAACCATCTGGAGAGGGCCTCCAGCAAGCTCAGTGGGGCATTTGGGTGCCTTAGCAACATCCTGAGATTTGAGAAAGGTGTCATCGACCACTGTGATGCTGGCCCCAGTGTCACTAATGGCAGGAGTCTCCTGACCATTTACAAGTACACTGTATTTGTACTATTCTTTTGTGTTATCTGGTATAGGGTTATACACATCTAAATTCTGTTGTTCCCACAGACCCAGGGGCACTAAAGAAACACTGGCTGAGATCCCAATGGGGTGTTCAGGCAATAGATGAAAGTTTCCACTTGCCATATGTACTTCTCCCTCAGGGATGAAGGATAAGGAGGCAGTGTGGACCCCTGAAGGTTTACCCTTGCATCTGGGATCCCCTTTCACATGGTCAGTAGACCCACAAGCATACCATTTACCACATGTTTTCTGGAATGGAGGTTTCTGCTGACCTCCCTCTGGTTTGGCACCAGAGGTATCACTAGACTGTCCTGGTTTCCCATGTGGCTTACCCTTCTTATGTTTGTGGCCCTCTTTTGGATGTTTTTTTTTAGAATTCTCTTTGTCGACTTTCTTGTGCTGTTTCCACTCATCCTTTTGGTGAGTGGCCCCGGAATCATTGTGAGAAGCCCTGTTGGCAACCCACAAGTCAGCAGCTTTTGCCAGCTTATTGAGGTCAATCTCTTTTGAGTCAGCCAAGTGCTGTCTCAGCTCAGTAGAGCAGGCATCAAAAATAGATTCCAACAAAAATAGACTTCTCATACCTTCAAAAGTAGTTACTCTGTAATCCTTAACCTAACCATCTAAGTTCTTCAAACATTCACACACCCAGGTAGTCCAAGGGGTACCATCCGTCTTTTTGAGGGTCCTAAACCTCTTAAGGTACTGGGAAGGAGTTTTCCCAAATCTAGCTGTCAAAGATAGCTTTACGCTTTCATACTCCTTTCTTTCAAGTTCCCCCACCTCCATTACAGCATCAGTTGCAACCTGGGGGAGCCTAGACAGAAGCCAAGGAATCAGCTGATTCCCTGTGTAACCCTGAATCCCATAGTTATACTCAAAAGCACCCAAACAATCCAGAATATCACATTTTGCATCATGCATACTCACTGCTTCTTTAGGCATGCAAGGTCTCTTTGGGCTAGAAGACCTAGAAGACTCTGGGATAGAAACATTTTCAACAGACAATTTCTTCATCTCAAGAGGATGCTGCATTTCCAATTCCCTTAACTTGATGTCTTGATATTTGGCTTCAGCTTGGAAGTGTAATCTTTTGAACTCTAACTCAAGTCTCATTCTCTCAAGAGATACCAACTCTGGACTCAGTACTGGACCGAGTAGGGTCCCAGTGGCTAAAGGTTGAGGTGTAAGGGCTGGTTGAGGACAAGAGGGTTCTCCTTATGTCTCAGAAACTGACGGGGGTCTGACCTGATCAATGCCCTTACTTCACACATCCTCCTCCTCACCTGTAATTGCGTCCTCAGAGGAGTCTTCGGACGATAATGCTCTCCTTTCCCTCCAGGCGATGTCCGGCTTTTTTGTGTGGGTTTTAGGATGGGGTCTACCGCAGGCCACCTTGCCAGATAGCGATACACTCGGCAGTGGGACCCCCAGGGAGCTCGCCCCACTACCAGGGAAAAGCTTGGCTGAAAAACACTGGAGGAATGAGTGTAGTCGCAGGCTCTGCTGGTGTTTGCAGAGCTTGATTGAAGAAAGGACTCCAACTCCCAGAAGGCACTCCGGATGCTTGAGTGAGGGTTCTTTCCAAGGAAAGATCGGAAGGATTCGAGGAAGCGTAGAATCCAAAAAATGGGTAAAGCCGCTTACGAGGAGAACACCTTCCGTAGGACCCAAGAAGGAGGAGCACAAAGACAAACACGGCCCCCGCAAGGAATGCAGGTAAGAGGGTGGAGCCGCGGAAACTCCGGAACGGAGGCCAAGGGAAACAACTGTACAGGAAGAAGGGAGTCATTCAGAAGAGGCAGACGTGCAGCAAAAACACACAGAGGGAAGAACAGTACAGGAGGGCAGACTGGGGGGGGTCACGGGACAGAGAGGAAAACTTACGGCAAAGATAAGCTACTAGCTGAGGTGAGCAGACGAAAACAACAGCGTGTTAACCCAAGAAGGCTGAAGGGTTGCAACACACCAAAGCTCCTGAGAGGCGTGTACTTGTACGCGTCTTCAGTGCGACGAAGACTAGACCGCTGCACTCGATGCTGCCGAAGTTAGCCCCTCTTCCATTTCCAGCACAGTTTCCATGGCGAGCGCGTCATGACAGTATGACCCCTTCTCAAGGGTCCTCCTCCTGGTTTCCCCGGATGGCTTAGATGAACTAAGCGCAGGAGTCTGTTACCCTGAGGTTTCTTGCTGGTTCCCAAGATCTTTCCGTCCAAGGGTACCCTTTCCAGAGTATGAGATATTGAACCACTCCGTGTTTATATCGGAAGTCAGGGATGCGGGACACTTCATACTCCTGGGAGTCTTTCAGACTTGGAATACTTCTCTTGATTCGTCTCATATGTGGGTCGGGTTTGTATTCCTTAAGAAGAGAGGCATGAAATACTGGATGTATCCTGCGTAAGGGATATGGCAAAGCTAACCTGAAGGCCATGGGATCATCTTGTTGGTTGATGGTAAAAGGACCAATATATCTGGGAGCGAATTTTCCTGGATGTACTCGCCTAGGTAGGCATTTGGTAGATAGCCATACCTTATCCCCCATCTGCCATGCTGGGTTTAACCTTCTGTTCTTGTCAGCCCATTTCTTATAAGTCTGGCAACTGGCGGATAGGGTTTCCTGGGCCTTCTTATCGATATGTTTCAGGTAGTCCAACAACTGATCGATGGTGGGTACATTGGTGGATTGTATTGTGGAAAATGGTATATGCCTGGGTTCGTACCCATTAGTACACCTGAAAGGACTCATTCAAATGAGCTGTGTTGTTATAAGATAATTCAGCCACCGATAAGAGAGGATACCAATCATCCTGTGTTTGATTGCAGAAGCATCGAAGATACTGCTCAAGCGTGGAATTAAGTCATTCAGTTTGTCTGTTACTTTCTGGATGAAATCCCGTTGATAATGCTCTTTGGATCTGTAATTGTTTACATAACGTAGTCCAGAATTTGGAAGTAAATTGTGTACTTCTATCAGACACAATCGTGTGTGGTAATCCATGCAGTCGTACTATATCTCTAAGAAAAACCTTGGCCGTGTCAGTGGCAGAAGGCGTACCTTTGAGGGGAGAAAAGTGCTAGTTTACTGAAAGAGTCGACAACCACCATAATTGCTGTGTACCCTCCTGATTCGGGCAATTCTACGATAAAATCCATTGATAGGTGTTGCAATGGTCCTGCGTGAGGGTTTTCTTGTTGGAGAAGTCCCAAGAACGGGAGCGGTAGTGAAGGCTTCCTTGAGCTGCTTTAATGCACGGTTAGCTTCTTGATTCCAATCAAATCTTGTCCCTTTCTTCAACAGGGCTGTAATGGGTAAGACTATGTTGGAGAATGCAGTGACAAACTTAAGATAAAAATTGGCTATGCCCAAAAACCTCTGGATGTCTTTCACCGAGTTGGGAGTCGGCCAGTTGGTAATGGCTGCAGTCTTGTTTGGATCCATCTCTAGCCGATTCTCAGAAAGAATAAAGCCCAAATATGGAACTGTAGAAACCTCAAACAGACATTTTTCTGGTTTTGCCAACAAATGATGGTGTTGGAGTCTCCTGCGTACTTCCCTTACTTGTTGGCGATGTTGGCGATGTTGTTCTAATGTCGCTGAATAAATCAAGATGTCGTCTAAATATACCACTACTGAGTTGAATAATAGATCACACAATACCTTGTCCATAAATCTCTGAAACTGAGCCAGTGCATTGACTAAACCAAAGGGCATCACCTTGTACTCATAATGGCCTAAGGGAGTCCGAAAGGCTGTTTTCCATTCATCCCCTCTTCATATCCTTAGGATACTGTATGCTCCTCTGAGGTCCAGTTTGGTAAACCATTTAGCTCCTTGTAATGCTTCCATAATATCCTTTATTAAGGGCATGGGGTACCTGTCTCTGATTGTTAGGCTATTCAGACCTCGAAAGTCAATACATGGTCTGAGTTCATTCGTCCCATTTTTTGGTATGAAGAACAAAGTCGCCCCAGCTGAAGAGGTGGATTCCTGTATAAGACAATTCTGAAGATTGGTTGCTAGATATTCCCATAAAGCTTCTTTCTCTGGAAGAGACAACGGGAACATCCTCCCGAATCGAACCACTGCTTCCAGAATGAGGTCAATCTTGCAATCTCCGGTTCGGTGTGGCGGTAGTGGTCTGCGCTGAGTATCAGCAAATACATCTATGAATTCCTGATGTGCTAATGGTATGGAGTTGATACTCCTCGCTGGGATTGATCTTCCTTGGTGGCTCTGCTTTTCTTCTTTGGATAGACAGGACTGAAAACAGAGTTCAGATAGGAATTCCACCGTATTGGAACCCCAGTCTATGCCGGAGTTGTGCTTTCTCAGCCATGGGATTCCCAGGATCACAGGGAAGTGAGCTGCCTTTATTAAGTCGAATACGATTCTTTGATGGTGTGTCTTTATCTTGACTGTGACCTCTTGTGTTTCTTGTCTGATCAGTCCTGACGATAGAGGGGTGCCGTCAACGCCTTCTACCGGAATCGGTTGGTGCTTTTCTCTTCTTGGAACAGCATGTTCTCTTGCCCATTGATTGTCCATAAAATTTCCAGCTGCTCCACAATCCAGCATGGCGAGGCATTCCACTGTATGGTTCTTCGTCCATTCCATAACCACCTTAAAGACCATTAACTGGTGTGAGGGATCCAGAGCACCAGAAGCATTGGTAACGCAGGGATTGGCCAGTGAAGCCCCTTCTGTGTCCCTGTTCAGGGTCGGGGTCTTTCATTTCCCCGACCTCCTGGGAGGCACTTTAGGACAGTAACACAGAAGATGTTTCTCAGAACCACAGTACATGCATAAGCTCAAGTCCTTTCGTCGTTTTCTTTCAGCAGCCATCAGGGGACCTCTGGCGGTACCTATTTGCATAGGTTCTTCGGTCTGAGTCGAGAATCTTTCGGAGGTTACCGGTGGGTAGGAGGGAGGAGTATGCAGAGTGCTTAGTGTGGGTTTCCTTCTTTCGGCCCGTCGCTCCGAACGACGGTATTCAATTTGGAGAGCTAAGGCAACCAGAGATTGAAAGGATGCAGGTCTCGCCACCCTTGACAGTTCATCTTTTATTTCCTCATGCAATCCCCTTCTGAAGAGTGTTTGTTTAGCCGAGTCTGGCCATCCGGTTTCCAGAGCCACTCTCTGGAAGTTGGAGACATATGTCTGTACATCTGAAGGAACTTTTTTTATTTGTCCAAAAGATTCTTGTATGCTATATATAACACTTCCGGTCTTTCAAACCTTGTGCGGAATTGTTGTATGAAGGCTTCGTAATCATTCAAAACAGGAACGGAATTTGTTACCAATGGGGCGGCCCATGCAAGAGCATTTCCCCCTTGGTTTGAGATGAGAAATCCGACCTTGGCCCAGTCCAACTCATACATCTTTGGGCGGAAAGTGAAGTAAACCCGACATGCGTCGTGGAATTCTTTTAATCTTTTGGGATTACCCTCATATTTACCACATGGTAAAGGCATTGGTGGAAGATCGCTACGAATGTCCTCTCTTTGAGTGATCTGCTGCCTCAAGGCAGCGTTGTCTGCTTTGAGCGCATTGTTCTCTGCTTTCATAGTCTGGAGTTCGGCGGTAATTCCTTGTATGGCATTGACCAGTTCTTGATATTGTTCTAGGCTGGCCATTTTGGGGCATTGCAAACTCTCAGAAACTGACGGGGGTCTGACCTGATGAATGCCCTTACTTCCCGCCTCCTCCTCCTCACCTGTAATTGCGTCGTCAGAGGAGTCTTCGGATGATATTGCTCTCCTTTCCCTCCAGGCAATGTCTGGATTTTTTATGTGGGTTTTAGGACGGTCTCTACTGGGGGCCACCTTGCCAGATAGCGATACGCTCTGTAGTGGGACCCCCAGAGAGCTCGCCCCACTACCAGGGAAAAGCTTGGCTGAAACACCCTGGAGGAATGAGTGTAGTTGCAGGCTCTGCTGGTCTTCGCAGATCTTGATTGAAGAAAGGACTCCAACTCCCAGAAGGCACTCCGGATGCTTGAGTGAGGTTTCTTCCCAAGGAAAGATCGGAAGGATTCGCGGAAGCGTAGAATCCAAAAAATGGGGAAAGCCGCTTACGAGGAGAACACCTTACATAGGACCCCAGAAGGAGGAGCACAAAGACAAACACGGCCCCGCAAGGAATGCAGGTAAGAGGGTGGAGCCGAGGAAACTCCGGAACAGAGGCCAAGGGAAACAACTGTACGGGAAGAAGGGAGTCGTTCAGAAGAGGCAGACGTGCAGCAAAAACACACAGGGGGAAAAACAGTACAGGAGGGCAGACTATGGGGTCACGGACAGAGAGGAAAACGTACGGCGAAGATAAGCTACTAGCTTAGGTGAGCGGAAGAAAACAACAGCGTGTTAACCTAAGCAGGCTGAAGGGTTGCAACGCACCAAAGCTTCTGAGAGGCGTGTACTTGTACGCGTCTCCAGTGCGACGAAGACTAGACCGCTGCACCCGATGCTGCCGAAGTTAGCCCCTCTTCCATTTCCACCATAGTTTCCATGGCGAGCGCGTCATGACATCATGAGACTCCTCTTCCCCTTCTGACTCTTCTATGACATTAGACTTAGACTCTGGATTATCATCCTCAATATTATTATTATCCACATTTCCTAGGTTAGTAGGTGTAACAGGCCTACTACCCGGACTTTGATGATTCAACAATCTTGCAATAAGTTAATTTTTCTTTCCTTTAGCAGAAACACATTTCTTTCAGTTTTTCTACAGTGAAACTGACCAGGGCTTCTTGACTGAGGTTATCCATATTTGGCATATTTAAACAATTGCTATTCTAGTGGAGTTTAGCCTTGGGAAGGTTTAGTTGAACAAAAGCAAAGCAAATCTTACTGTAACAACTCTACAATCTATCCTCACCGCCTGGCACCAGTATTAGGCAAGTTTGTATGCAGTACCATAGGGTAAATTACAACAACCCTGACCTCCTGGCAGTAGTAACCCAACCTTTGGTATAAATCAGTACTACACAGGTTGGTAGTGTGGACGAGTAGCCAGGCTTATCTCAAGGGGGGTTAATGTGATCTGTGGGGGAGTTACACAGAGGTTCACAGTGACAACTATCCAAGCAAACACTTACACACAGGGTTTATTGATAAAAATAATTATTAATTTATTTACCAGTCAGTTAATGTAAGCCTTCTTCGGAAGGGATCACTGTAAAACAGCACACAAATATACTTCCAAATTACACAATCTCTTAGTTCAGAATCAGTAAATACACATTTCGGATTGCATACAGCAGAGACACCAACTCACAGGTGACTACAACTGCTAGGGTGCTGTTTACATGAATGTATTGCAGTTGGCATTCAGAATTAGTTAAGAGCAAGTAAAAAAGGAAAAGATTATTAGAGCAAACAAGTTAGCACATATATTTCTTAAGCAGGCAAATACTTTCTGATCCCTCAGTCAGAGTCATTCAGTTAAAACAGGCTAAGCCAAAGTCAATAGGCAAGAGTCTAGATAGGCTGAAGTACTTCTTTGAAGGCAAGTAGAAAAGTCTTTGCACAATGTTTCAGAAGTCTTTGAAGAAAAAGCTGAATCAATGTAGGGCCACAAGCTGTTGGACTTGTGAGTGGTAGAAGATGAAAGCAACTCTACAGCAACAGCTAAGTTTTCTTAGACTTTGTACAGTACCTTTAAAGTGGAGAAAAGATGCAGCGGATGACTCCTGTTCCTGTACAGCTCTGCAGATCTCACTGTTCCTGGGCCTCAGTCGTGGGGACAAGAGGAAGGACATCGGGGGACACCTGCACTGCACTGGGATGGTCAAAACTTGCAACTGGCAAACTTCACTTTCAGTGGCTGTTCAGTGTTTCAGCTCCTCGCATCTACCGCAAATAGCAACACCATGTCATGATGCCTACCTCCAAGGAAGAGAATTTAAGTTCCCAAGCCGGGAACTTACGTCCCCTGCACACTATCTAATATCTGGAATACCAGACCAACAAATAGATATATCTAACAAGTGATTTTTCTTAATAAATTCAAGGAAGTCTGTAAATGGTAATGCATAGAAAAAGGTAATTTGTTCAAAACAATGACTTTGAATCAGATAAGGTTACAAGAAACATTCTTCATTGTTTATTCTTGATGTTGAAGCTGTGGAAGGCCCAACGCGTTTCGAGTGCTACAACACTCTTCATCAGGGGCAATAACAAAGGTTTCTAGGAAAAAATATATATATAATATGTACATTAGGAATATATTTACACCAACAACATTTGTTCAACAACATTTCCAAATAACTCATTTTAGATCAGGATATGTATCACAATAACCCATGACATACAGGGATTACCTATGTAGCAGAACATATGACATTTTAAATATACTGAGTATACACTAACCCACAAGAGGACGACCTGTCCCTCATTAATAACTGTAGAAACTGATGGCAAATTCACTAGGTTAATAGTATCTTCTCTTTTATGATCGAATGAGGAAATATATAGAAAAAATATATATAGAGAATAACTCCTAAAAGTCAATACATTGAAGTTCTAATATGGTAAAGTGAGCAACTGTGCAACTATTTAGAGAATCTAACCTTGTGTTTTTTTTAAAATGAGAGAGGTACTTCAAGAGAACGGGGGTGGTCTGGGACGGGAAATCCAGGCCTTCGTCTAAACAAGACAGCGGGTCTTAGATGGTAAGTCCTTATCTGTAGAGATGAACATCAAAAGCATCTATTTAGACTGTTGTGTGTGACATAGTTGTGATAGAATAAGTTAAGCCAGTAATGAGTCACTTACAGCGGTAACGCGGTTGACCAATATCAAGGATAGCTGAGGGAAAGTGGTAGTCAATGACCGCAAAAGGTATGGAGGTTGTTCAGGACTGGAGCGCTGAGAAAAAGTAGGTAGAGTCTCAGTAATGGACACAAGAAGTGAACAGGCAGTTCGAAAGCTTTGTTGTAAAAAAACCTTGGTTGAGCCAGTATCGGAAGTTTAAAATTCTTACCTAGTGTATGACAGTGTGGCACACATGGAGACCAGCTGCCGAGGGGTTGCTCGACTCCTTCGCAAGTTCCGCCACTGTTTATCAAGTAGTTAGTAGTGTGACGTAATCACGTGCTTGCGTGTGATACGTCATACTGTGCGCTGAGCTCCAGGCTCAGATTGTTTGAAAGTTAGACACAATGAAATCTAATTAGTCTCCTCTGGAAGGATGCTTTACAGGGGCAAGTAGGGCTATGAGAGCTTAATCAGTTGGGTGAAAAGAGAAAAAAAGAAAAAGAAAAAAAGGAAAACAGACCGCGGCGTGTTTACAATATGACGTCATCACGCCAACGCGTGCATGACGCAACATGCAAACAAACCTAGTGTCGGGGTGAAGGAAATGTTATAATGTGACCTCTAGGGGAATGACAATGCCCAATATGTGCATAACCCTTAATGGTTGAAATTAATTTAATTCGTGCCAGGGTCCGGAGTCCAGATGGCTAAGCTTATAAATATCATATGGATCAACATCCACGCATTTAAAGTGTCATGAATAATATACAACTAGAAAACTGGAGATGTAGTTGTAGATGTAGTAATAAAAACAGTTGATACTAATGGTTAGATACATTCTTATAATGCAACCAACCAATGCCATTCTGCCCACCCGTTTGGTTCACAGTCTAGTAAAGGGAATATCAATTGTACAGATTGTATATTACCGGGATGGAATCAACAGAATGACTGGATATGAATAAACTTTGAAAACATTTTAACATTTCTATTCAACTGTCCAAGTTAGTTGGTTCACAATCTTATAATGTGGTTATGATAATTCTAACCAACAATCATATCAAGTGTTTTTAACGAGACATTGATGAAGATGCATGGAAAGAGAAAATTTAGTGTAGGTGTTATTTAAATGAATGGACCTAAATAGTACTCTTCATTTAGACCGAGTGGGGTCATTGCATCTAGTCTATGAATCCAGTACAATTCTTTTTGTGCCAAAAGTTTGGGTAAATCACCTCCTCGTTGGAGGGGGTGTAATACTTCTAGTATTGCAAATCTCATTTGCGAGATGTTATGCTTATTGTCTCTAAAATGCCGGAATACAGGTGACTTCACATTTTTTGTGCGAATCTGGGACTTATGTTCAGTCCATCTTTCTTTAGCTTTTCTACTGGTTTTCCCAACGTAATATTTCCCACAGGGGCATCTAATGGTGTAGATGACATTTTTGGAGTCACAGGTTGCGAAGTTTTTTAGGAAAATCTTTTTACCATTGTTCGGATGTCTGATGTAGTTACCTTTGATGATGTTCGAGCAGTGTTGACAATTTAGGCACGGAAAAGTGCCATTTCTTGATTGCTTCAAAGTCCTTTGAGTAGATATTTTAGGTCTTTCAGCTTTGATTAGCATATCTCTGAAATTCCGTCCTCTTTTGTATGCTAGCATTGGGGGGACTGGAAAGAGACGGTTGAGGTTAGGATCCGATTTTATAAGATCCCAATTCTTAGTGATGATTTTTTTGACTTGAAAGCTCTGGGCAGAGTACTTCAATGTGTAGATGAGGTTTGACTGAGTTTGTTTCGGTTGTTTGTTAAGTAATAAGTTACGGGGGTGTGCTTCTGTCCTGGAAATAGCTTGAGCTACTACTTCTTCCGGGAAACCTCTTTCTAGAAATCTTGATCGTATAGTATCAAATTCTGTCTGAAGTTTTTCTATGTTGGAGGTTATCCGTTTAGCCCGTAATAGTTGGCTATACGGTAGGTTTTCTTTTAAATGTCTCGGGTGAAAACTGTTGAAATGAAGGGAGCTGTTAACATCAGTTGGTTTTCTGTACATTAGTGTTGTTAATTCCATGTTTTTCCATTCTACTGTTACGTCCAGAAAGTTCACCTGTGGTGTGCCAATTTCCATAGTGAATTTGATTTGTGGGTTACATTGGTTAATATATTGCCAAAAATCTGTCAGTTCTTGATGTGTGCCGTTCCAAATGCCAAATACATCGTCAATATATCTTAACCAGCAGTGTATTCTGTGTTTCCAATGTGGGTGGTCCAAAACAAAGATTTTCTCAAAGTAGAACATGAAGATATTTGCGTAGGACGGAGCCACAGCCGAACCCATAGAGGTACCCGAAATCTGTAAATAGTACTTATCATTAAATCTGAAATAATTGTTGTAGAGTATCAGGTTGATAAGTTCAATAGCAAAGGTTTTTTGAATCTGAATTTCATCATGTTGTAAAAGAAACCATTCTAGGGCCGCTATGCCTTCATCGTGGGGAATTGAAGTGTATAGACTTGTGACGTCCATAGAGAATATTAGAGGATCAGGAAAGCTGATCTGTAAGTTGTTGATTCTCTGGAGAAAATGTGTGGTGTCTTTTAGGTATGTCGGTATTTTCTGTACAAGTGGTTGCAGCGCTGTATCAAGGTAGACCGCCAAAGGTTGAAATATACTGTCAGTACCAGCGACGATTGGTCTAAAGGGCGGGTCTTTGGGATCTTTATGAATTTTAGGTAACCCATAGAAAACTGGGATGATTGGGTTAGTTTTAATTAAAAATTCTTCCGTTTTGTCTGAAATCCAATCCATCGTACTAGCCTTTTCAATTGTCTGTTTGATGATGGTGCTGATGTCATTTGTAGGATCGTTGTCAAGCAGTAAGTAAGTCTGTCTATCATCCAGTAGTTTAAGACAGCCCATGCTGTATAGATTTGTATCCATGAGTACAAGGGCTCCCCCTTTGTCGGCTTGTTTAATTGTGATAGAAGTGTCGTCGGCAAGTTCTTTAATCAGTTTGAGTTGATGACGCCGAATATTCTGCCGAGTAGAGGTCTCATATTTGATTCTTCTCAGGTCACGAGTGGTTTTGGTTTTAAAGAGATTAAGGAGTGGATTATTAATTTGCGGATGGAAATTACTCTGGTTCTTCATCTCTAGAAAATCATGTTGTTTAGCTGGGGTTATTTCTCCCAGATTATCAAAAAAGATTTTTAGTTCCATTTTGCGTAACAACTTGAAAAGATTAACTTCTTCTTCAAAGAGGTTAGTTGAGTTCGTGGGGATAAATGATATCCCAAGATTAAGCGTATCAATCTGGGTTTTACATAACTGTCTTGAAGAGATATTAATGATCAGGGGTGAGTCTATTTGTTTTTTTGGCGTGGTTTTCTTTTGCCCTCTTCTGGTCGGGCGTCTCCTAAAAAAGGCTGCGCCGGGATTATTGGAATGGATGTATCTATTATCCTTGGGATAGGGTCACTGCTGTCTGTCATTATGAGGGTGTTGATTGGGGTTGCTGAACTTACACTGGGTTGTTCTTCTAGTTCCCCACTTGTAATGTCACTGCTGTCAGTATTGTTGTCAGGAGATGGTTTCTTGGGAACCCCGGATGGACAAGGTCTTGGTTTGTGGTTACTATAATAGTCTTGCCAAGTGTATACTATTTCTCTGGCGTAGTCTAATGTGTCTCTCCGGAATTTCCGAATCTTTCGTTGCTCAATATCCCGTTTATAGCTATCGAGCTTATTATTGGTATCTTCCAAAATTGTTTGAAGTTCAGATGCAGTTTTGAGTTTCAAGAGTTGTGTAGAGACTTCTTCAATCTCTTGGTTGATGATATTGAGTGTTTTTGCGAGTTCCTCTATAGTGAGTAATATCAGATCAAGGGAACATTTGTTTAGGATGTGCTCCCAACGTTTTACAAACTCCTTATTGTCCTTACAAAGTGTCGGGCGAAGGTATACTCTTAGTCCTCTCGGGATTCTCTTGGCTTTATAGTACTGGGTTAAAGTGGTAGCATGAAGTTTCTGTGAGATCTCTCTCCTAATGAGTCGTTCAAGTCGTTGGATAAGTATTTCTGGATTTTCTCTATTGATTGCCTCAGTACTAGTATCTCTAATTAGGCCTAAGATCCTAACGGCTTCTTCATCTGAAAACGCTAAGGTAGTTGCTGCTTTGTCTGTTAAGCTATTGATTTTAGAAAATGACATCTCAAAGATATTGGGGTGCTCAGGTCCAGGGTAAGGTGTCAACCCCTTACGGGGTAACAATTGCAAGAAGGGAAGGATAGGACAACTATGGCACACCCTAGTGAAGAAAAATATTTGTAAATAGTAAGAGTCAACTTGGATACTAGGTGTTTAGAAAAAATGCTTATCAAGTATGAGGTGCAGAGGAGAGAGGGGCAACCATGACCCCTTGGTTGCACAATACAGTGAAGAGAATTTAAGTTCCCAAGCCGGGAACTTACGTCCCCTGCACACTATCTAATATCTGGAATACCAGACCAACAAATAGATATATCTAACAAGTGATTTTTCTTAATAAATTCAAGGAAGTCTGTAAATGGTAATGCATAGAAAAAGGTAATTTGTTCAAAACAATGACTTTGAATCAGATAAGGTTACAAGAAACATTCTTCATTGTTTATTCTTGATGTTGAAGCTGTGGAAGGCCCAACGCGTTTCGAGTGCTACAACACTCTTCATCAGGGGCAATAACAAAGGTTTCTAGGAAAAAATATATATATAATATGTACATTAGGAATATATTTACACCAACAACATTTGTTCAACAACATTTCCAAATAACTCATTTTAGATCACTGCTTGACAACGATCCTACAAATGACATCAGCACCATCATCAAACAGACAATTGAAAAGGCTAGTACGATGGATTGGATTTCAGACAAAACGGAAGAATTTTTAATTAAAACTAACCCAATCATCCCAGTTTTCTATGGGTTACCTAAAATTCATAAAGATCCCAAAGACCCGCCCTTTAGACCAATCGTCGCTGGTACTGACAGTATATTTCAACCTTTGGCGGTCTACCTTGATACAGCGCTGCAACCACTTGTACAGAAAATACCGACATACCTAAAAGACACCACACATTTTCTCCAGAGAATCAACAACTTACAGATCAGCTTTCCTGATCCTCTAATATTCTCTATGGACGTCACAAGTCTATACACTTCAATTCCCCACGATGAAGGCATAGCGGCCCTAGAATGGTTTCTTTTACAACATGATGAAATTCAGATTCAAAAAACCTTTGCTATTGAACTTATCAACCTGATACTCTACAACAATTATTTCAGATTTAATGATAAGTACTATTTACAGATTTTGGGTACCTCTATGGGTTCGGCTGTGGCTCCGTCCTACGCAAATATCTTCATGTTCTACTTTGAGAAAATCTTTGTTTCGGACCATCCACATTGGAAACACAGAATACACTGCTGGTTAAGATATATTGACGATGTATTTGGCATTTGGAACGGCACACATCAAGAACTGACAGATTTTTGGCAATATATTAACCAATGTAACCCACGAATCAAATTCACTATGGAAATTGGCACACCACAGGTGAACTTTCTGGACGTAACAGTAGAATGGAAAAACATGGAATTAACAACACTAATGTACAGAAAACCAACTGATGTTAACAGCTCCCTTCATTTCAACAGTTTTCACCCGAGACATTTAAAAGAAAACCTACCGTATAGCCAACTATTACGGGCTAAACGGATAACCTCCAACATAGAAAAACTTCAGACAGAATTTGATACTATACGATCAAGATTTCTAGAAAGAGGTTTCCCGGAAGAAGTAGTAGCTCAAGCTATTTCCAGGACAGAAGCACACCCCCGTAACTTATTACTTAACAAACAACCGAAACAAACTCAGTCAAACCTCATCTACACATTGAAGTACTCTGCCCAGAGCTTTCAAGTCAAAAAAATCATCACTAAGAATTGGGATCTTATAAAATCGGATCCTAACCTCAACCGTCTCTTTCCAGTCCCCCCAATGCTAGCATACAAAAGAGGACGGAATTTCAGAGATATGCTAATCAAAGCTGAAAGACCTAAAATATCTACTCAAAGGACTTTGAAGCAATCAAGAAATGGCACTTTTCCGTGCCTAAATTGTCAACACTGCTCGAACATCATCAAAGGTAACTACATCAGACATCCGAACAATGGTAAAAAGATTTTCCTAAAAAGCTTCGCAACCTGTGACTCCAAAAATGTCATCTACACCATTAGATGCCCCTGTGGGAAATATTACGTTGGGAAAACCAGTAGAAAAGCTAAAGAAAGATGGACTGAACATAAGTCCCAGATTCGCACAAAAAATGTGAAGTCACCTGTATTCCGGCATTTTAGAGACAATAAGCATAACATCTCGCAAATGAGATTTGCAATACTAGAAGTATTACACCCCCTCCAACGAGGAGGTGATTTACCCAAACTTTTGGCACAAAAAGAATTGTACTGGATTCATAGACTAGATGCAATTACCCCACTCGGTCTAAATGAAGAGTACTATTTAGGTCCATTCATTTAAATAACACCTACACTAAATTTTCTCTTTCCATGCATCTTCATCAATGTCTCGTTAAAAACACTTGATATGATTGTTGGTTAGAATTATCATAACCACATTATAAGATTGTGAACCAACTAACTTGGACAGTTGAATAGAAATGTTAAAATGTTTTCAAAGTTTATTCATATCCAGTCATTCTGTTGATTCCATCCCGGTAATATACAATCTGTACAATTGATATTCCCTTTACTAGACTGTGAACCAAACGGGTGGGCAGAATGGCATTGGTTGGTTGCATTATAAGAATGTATCTAACCATTAGTATCAACTGTTTTTATTACTACATCTACAACTACATCTCCAGTTTTCTAGTTGTATATTATTCATGACACTTTAAATGCGTGGATGTTGATCCATATGATTTTTATAAGCTTAGCCATCTGGACTCCGGACCCTGGCACGAATTAAATTAATTTCAACCATTAAGGGTTATGCACATATTGGGCATTGTCATTCCCCTAGAGGTCACATTATAACATTTCCTTCACCCCGACACAAGGTTTGTTTGCATGTTGCGTCATGCACACTTTGGCGTGATGACGTCATATTGTAAACACGCCGCGGTCTGTTTTCCTTTTTTCCTTTTTCTTTTTTTCTCTTTTCACCCAACTGATTAAGCTCTCATAGCCCTACTTGCCCCTGTAAAGCATCCTTCCAGAGGAGACTAATTAGATTTCATTGTGTCTAACTTTCAAACAATCTGAGCCTGGAGCTCAGCGCACAGTATGACGTATCACACGCAAGCACGTGATTACGTCACACTACTAACTACTTGATAAACAGTGGCGGAACTTGCGAAGGAGTCGAGCAACCCCTCGGCAGCTGATCTCCATGTGTGCCACACTGTCATACACTAGGTAAGAATTTTAAACTTCCGATACTGGCTCAACCAAGGTTTTTTTACAACAAAGCTTTCGAACTGCCTGTTCACTTCTTGTGTCCTTTACTGAGACTCTACCTACTTTTTCTCAGCGCTCCAGTCCTGAACAACCTCCATACCTTTTGCGGTCATTGACTACCACTTTCCCTCAGCTATCCTTGATATTGGTCAACCGCGTTACCGCTGTAAGTGACTCATTACTGGCTTAACTTATTCTATCACAACTATGTCACACACAACAGTCTAAATAGATGCTTTTGATGTTCATCTCTACAGATAAGGACTTACCATCTAAGACCCGCTGTCTTGTTTAGACGAAGGCCTGGATTTCCCGTCCCAGACCACCCCCGTTCTCTTGAAGTACCTCTCTCATTTTAAAAAAAACACAAGGTTAGATTCTCTAAATAGTTGCACAGTTGCTCACTTTACCATATTAGAACTTCAATGTATTGACTTTTAGGAGTTATTCTCTATATATATTTTTTCTATATATTTCCTCATTCGATCATAGCAGAGAAGATACTATTAACCTAGTGAATTTGCCATCAGTTTCTACAGTTATTAATGAGGGACAGGTCGTCCTCTTGTGGGTTAGTGTATACTCAGTATATTTAAAATGTCATATGTTCTGCTACATAGGTAATCCCTGTATGTCATGGGTTATTGTGATACATATCCTGATCTAAAATGAGTTATTTGGAAATGTTTTTTTAGGTAACCCATAGAAAACTGGGATGATTGGGTTAGTTTTAATTAAAAATTCTTCCGTTTTGTCTGAAATCCAATCCATCGTACTAGCCTTTTCAATTGTCTGTTTGATGATGGTGCTGATGTCATTTGTAGGATCGTTGTCAAGCAGTGATCTAAAATGAGTTATTTGGAAATGTTGTTGAACAAATGTTGTTGGTGTAAATATATTCCTAATGTACATATTATATATATATTTTTTCCTAGAAACCTTTGTTATTGCCCCTGATGAAGAGTGTTGTAGCACTCGAAACGCGTTGGGCCTTCCACAGCTTCAACATCAAGAATAAACAATGAAGGGGGCGTGGCTTGGACGCCATGTGAAAGGACGTGCCTGAACGGGAGCTCCCGCTGATCCGAACATTATCCGGCTGAATCCGCGCAACGGCCGCTACGATGTGGCATAGACGGTGATGACTGTAAATGCGAAGCTCGGCTGCACATGTGGATGCATTTTCACACGGGATTGTGCAGCGCTTGTGTACTCAGGAGCCGCGAGAAGTTTTGGTGCCGGAGCTTCGCCGGCAGACAAAATGGCTGCCGTCGCCTGATGTTGGGACAAAGGATCGGGGACCGGGATTCTGGAGGCGATTCCCTCAGTTCACGTTCAGCGCGATCCAGCGAGAGCAAGCCTGACTGGAGGTAGCCGAAACTGTGTGGCGACGGGGGGACATAGTGCCCCCAGGCCTGGGGCCTAAGCGAGATCGAAGGGACGCTCCTGATCGAAGATATGTCGAGCAAGCTCCTGAGGGCGAAGAATAAACAGCCCACGCTCGACGAATTTGCCAAGACGTCGCCTGGCACTGAGGGGACCAGGAGCAAAGAGAAGGCCCAGCCCAAGGAGATGGCCACAGGAGGAACGAACCAGGAGGTCCTGGCAGCGATCGCAGATCTGAAGGCGACATGGGAGACCAAACTCCAACTTGCGGTGGCCGAACTGAAAACTGCGATGGAACTACAGGTCGGGGCGGTACAGGAGGACGTGAACCTCCTGAGGCAAGATGTGCGAACCCTGGCCGAGCGCACAGAGACCCTGGAGAAGGAGATGGGCCCGACTGTGGCAGAATGCACCGCGCACAAACGAGAGATCCATGCCCTGGTGCAGAGGGTAGGCAACCTGGAAAGCAGGGCTGAAGAGGCAGAAGGTCGGGCCCGCAGAAACAACATCCGGATTGTGGGCCTACCGGAGGGAGCTGAGGGCCAGAATCCCACAGATTTTATTGAGACCTTGCTGCTGCAGGAGATCACCGGAGGTGCCCTAACGCAGGGATTTGCAGTGGAGAGGGCACATAGGGCCCTGATCAGAAGGCCACCGCTGGGTAATCCGCCCAGGCCCGTGATCGCCAAGATCCTCAACTACAAAGACCGGGAGAAGATTCTGGAACATTTTCGTAAAGGGGGCACCATACGGCGAGGGGAGGCAACCATCACTGCTTACCCCGACTACATATCTACAAGTGCAGCGCAGTCGGATGAACTTTGGGGCGGTCAAAAGGCGCCTGCGGACGGCCGGTTTCAAGTATATGTTACTCTACCCAGCCAAACTTAAGGTCTTCTTCAAGGCTAAGACGCTGTTTTTCGACACCCCTGAGGAGGCCGTGGAATGGCTCGATGCGCAGAACTGCCCTCAGGAGCCCGATGAGCAGATGGCGGACGGAGCAGGGAGAGTTAAGTGAAACAGTGGGCCCGGCTGACTTTGAACATTTGGACTGGAATATAGTCTTTGCCACTTTGTGATGGGGATGCACTTTTTAACTGTTTCGAACATGGTCCGCGAGCGCGGATATAGATGTGTAGGGGGCATCCGAGGGCCGTTTTATTCGTACCCCAGTGTGTGTTTAGATTAGTCACTGTGTCGGGTTCTCTACACGGGCTTCCGGAGAGAACCGGACACGGGGATGCCTGAGATCCAGGGATGGAGCTGGGCAGTTGGTTGGGTTAGGGGGGTGGGGGGTGTTAGTTGTTATGTGAGCCTGGGGAAGAAACTGAGAAGGGAAGTAGTCGGGACTGGGGGGAGGCCATCAGACCAGAGGGGGAAGTGGGAGCTACGGATAAATCATGGGAGACCTTAAGGTATTGACATGGAATGTTAGAGGGTTGAATAGCTACCTGAAGCGTAATAAGGTCATGTTGTATTTGAAGAGGCAGAGGATAGACGTGGCCTTGTTACAGGAGACGCATTTGACACGGGACAAACTTGAAATGGTGCGGAGAAAATGGAGGGGGACAGTGGTTGGATCCACATTCTCTGCGTATGCCAGGGGTGTGCTGGTTTGGGTTGCACCACATGTCCCGTTCAAGCTCTTGGGGGAGGTTGTGGAGTCGGACGGGCGGCTGGCCATGGTTCGGGGGATTGTGGAAGGTAGAGTTGTCTGTATCATAAACACTTATGCGCCCAACCAGGACACAGCGACTTACTTTAAGACACTGTGCGCGAGACTCGGTGAAGGGATGGGGAGCACAGTAATCTGGGGTGGAGACTTTAATTGTGTGCTTAACCCCAGGGAGGACAGGTCGGATGACAAAATGGTTAGGCCCAGCCCATCGGCCAAGGTATTGCAGTCGCTGCTAACGGATCTAGGCCTGGTAGACGTGTGGAGAGCGAGACACCCGGGTGGGAGGCAGTATTCGCACTATTCGGCTCCGCACCAACTGCACACGAGGCTCGACTACTTTTTTGCCACTCCAGACATTCTTACAGAGTGTGAACAGATTGACTACAGGGCGAGGGTCCTCTCGGACCACTCGCCCCTAATCATGCAATGGCGGCTGCGCCCCCCACGTGCACGGATTCCAACATGGCGCCTTCGGGCGGAAGCGCTACGGGATCCGGTATTCAAGGAGGACATGAGGGAGGAGATAGTCGCGTACTTTGAGTCGAACACAGGGAGTGTCAAGTCGGCTGGTACTTTGTGGGAGGCTTTTAAGGTGGTGATGAGGGGAGTTGCTATCGCGAAGTCCAAGGGATTATTGGGCGGAATCCTGACCGACCTGCGAGAGGCCGAGATCGAGCTGGAAAAAGAATTGGAGAAGGGTGGGACGGATATGGAAGTAGTTACTGAGCTGCAGCAGCGGTGCTCTGGGCATTGGGACAGACTTTGTAACCTGAATTATACGAAGTACATTGAGAGGTTGCATGCGGGTGGGGACAAGACAGGCAGGCTCCTCGCTTGGCTATATAAGAGCGAAACCCCTAGGGCTCCGATCCGATCGGTCATCACCGAAGGGGGTGCAGAGATCGACACGCAAGAAGGGGTAAATGGGGCATTCGCAGAATACTACCAAACATTGTATGAAGATCGGGAAGGGGGGAGCCGAGAGGAGATAGATGAAGTACTCGGGGATATAGGCCTGCCCAGAATCAGCGATGAAGAGCGAGAGGAGATGGATGCTCCGATCACTCTGGAAGAGCTCAGAGAGATAGTGCGACAGCTGCCCACTTGCAAGGCCCCGGGGGCGGACGGGTTCCCCAGTGAGTTTTATAAGGCGTATGGGGAGGAGGTACTCCCACCCATGCTGGACATGTTTAATGAGGCGTTTGAGCTGGGACAGCTACCAGAATCACTCAGGGAAGCGGTCATAGTGCCACTCCCCAAGCACAATACACCGGGACACGGTTGCGGCTCCTATCGACCCTTGTCGATGCTGAACCAGGACAGCAAGATCCTAACAGCTGTCTTGGCGGCTAGAATGAGGAGAGTGATAGGCAAGCTGATTCACCCTGACCAGACGGGCTATGTCCCGGACAGGAACATTACCCACAACCATAGACGCCTACACAGAGTGGTCGAATGGGGATGTAGCAAGGACGGCGAAATGGCGATAGTGGCGCTGGATGCGGTCAAGGCGTTCGACTCTGTTCGTTGGCCGTGGCTGTTGGCGGCACTGGATCACTTCGGAATGGGGCCAGGGTACAGGAGGTGGGCCGAATTATTATACAGCGCGCCTCTAGCCAGAGTTCGTACGGGGGCAGTAGTGTCGGACAGGTGGCAGTTAGGTAGAGGCACCAGGCAGGGATGTCCTTGGTGCCCAATGTTGTACATCCTGCCCTTGAGCCCTTGGCAATTTACCTCCGGCAACAGTATGACCCGGTGGGCATAGAGGTAGGGGGGGAGAGCCATCTGATATCCCTGTATGCCGACGATATGCTGTTGTACCTCCAATACCCTGAAGAGAACTTGCAATATGTCTTGGAGGTGATGGAGAGGTTTGCTTGGCTTTCTGGCATAGCGGTCAACCCTCGGAAATCCACTCTGTTCCCGCTGGGCGGCTATGTGGGGATACCGGCTGAGAGGTTGCCAGTATTGCGGATCCCATGGGCGACAAGCACCTTTCGGTACCTTGGCATAGACGTATACCACACGACCGGGGAGGAACACAGGCACAATACTGAATTGGCAGTGGGGAGGATTGAGAAGTGCATGAGGTTTTGGGAGAAACTACCCTTAGCGATGATGGGCCGGGGTGCTATGCTTAAGATGGTCGTGCTACCTAGGCTGCTGCATTATTTCAATAACATTCCATACATGATACCCAAGGGGTTTTTTGCTAGACTACATAGGGTATGTAGAGATTTCTTATGGCAGGGCACGCGTAACAGGGTTGCATTGTGGAAATTGCTTGCAGAATGCTTATGAGAAAGGCGGCGTGAGGCTGCCGAACTTTGAGGCCTACTACGTGGCAGCGCAGCTGCAGTACGTGGCCAAGTGGCTTTCGGACGACGAAACCCCGGAACACAGACTGTTGGGAAAGGACTGCTCCCCCTTCTACCTGCGAGAGATTATTTGGGTATCCAGCACATGGATGAGGGGGCGTCCTAAGATGCTAGCGTTGGGCAGGAACATGTGGCGAAGAGCCTGCCGGATGATGGGGGATCCCCTGCCGTGCATGCCGCAGCTGCCGCTGGTGGCCTTGGCAAGGGAAGACGGACAGCTTGGGGCCATCCTGCGAACATACTGGGAGTCAGTGGGGCTGGTCACTTTGGGTGACATTTGGCAGGATGGGGCCTTGGCGGAGTTCGCAGATCTAGAGGCGGGGGCGGGGCTGCACACGGGGCAATACATGACGTTCCACAGAGTGATCAGGGAGGTCCGGAGCACTTGGCCCGAGACCGTATTGGCAGACGAGCCGGATGCGACGCTGGAGATTATGTATGACGCATCCGAGGGCGGGCATGAGGTCTCCAGGCTGTACGATATGCTGATGGCAAAGGTTGGGAAGGATTTGGGGTACCTGAGGTTGGAATGGGAAACAGAGATGGGGGCCCCGATGGCGGATGGGCAGTGGGAGCGCGCCCTGGGGTACCACAAAAAAGTATCGAGGAATGCCAGGTTTAAACAGATACAACTATATATCACGCATAGGGCATACATGACCCCCCTGAGAATTTCCAGATTTCGAGACACTGGGCGCCAGGCGTGTCCCAAGTGTAACACAGAGAACGCTGATATGATTCACATGTTCTGGGCCTGCCCTGTGATTGCAACCTACTGGAGTGAAGTAGCGCAGAAGCTGGCAGGGAGGGGCATTGTACTTAAGATAGATTCGGCCTGGGCCTGTTTGCTTGGAGGGTACCCCAGGGCGCGCAAGCTTCGGCACGTGGAGAAGCTTAAAGATTTGGCTTATGTACTCGCCAAACGCAGAATAGCCATGGGATGGAAGAATTGTCAGAGGCCACGGGTGGAGGTATGGTGGCGTGACCTCCAGAAATGGGCTGCCGCCGAGACGACAGCATGGTGGGAGGCCAGCAGGGCGGGAGGGGAGGAAGAGGTGAGCTCCCTCACGGCATGGAAGGTGCTATTGGCTGAACTGTTTAGTACGGGGTCGACCTCGGCTGGATCTGAGAGCGACGGAACCCCACCACACGGAACGGACAATGATGGTGGACACCCTACAGGCTCATAGGGGGGAGGGAAGGGGATTGTTAAGTTAATTCTGTTCTGTTTTTTCTTTCTTTTCTTTTTCATATCTGTTGTTTGGCCTTTGTTGTGGCTTGATGTGTTCTATTTATGTTCTGTTGCACTGTGTGGTCGTTATAAAATAAAATACATTTAAAAAAAAAAAAGAATAAACAATGAAGAATGTTTCTTGTAACCTTATCTGATTCAAAGTCATTGTTTTGAACAAATTACCTTTTTCTATGCATTACCATTTACAGACTTCCTTGAATTTATTAAGAAAAATCACTCGTTAGATATATCTATTTGTTGGTCTGGTATTCCAGATATTAGATAGTGTGCAGGGGACGTAGGTTCCCGGCTTGGGAACTTAAATTCTCTTCACTGTATTGTGCAACCAAGGTGTCATGGTTGCCCCTCTCTCCTCTGCACCTCATACTTGATAAGCATTTTTTCTAAACACCTAGTATCCAAGTTGACTCTTACTATTTACAAATATTTTTCTTCACTAGGGTGTGCCATAGTTGTCCTATCCTTCCCTTCTTGCCTACCTCCAAGGAGCCAGACCAGGCCCAGCTACCCCAGAGGCAGACATCATGTCCCCGAGGGAAGTCTCAGCAGCCCCAAGTAGGGGCCCTTTGGACTCTGTCCTGGCGCCTTTGGCGCCAGGCTCATACTGGACAACAGTCCTGGCGCCATAGGCGCCAGGCTCATAAAAGATGACTTTGTGTTTAAAGGTGCTTGGTGTAAACTTACCTGATGCAGACAATGCTGCAACATCCGGGCCATCTAGAGGCCTGAATGGGACTACGTTCTCTTTGGGGACTACTTAACCACACAGGTGTGGCTGGAGGAAGAATACATACCTGAGAGGAAGGATACATACCTGGAACTACTTTGAAGGCTATTTAAGCCACGCCCAAGCAGCAACTCACGCTTCGCGTTGTTCTGCATTTAGCAGCTGGACGCTCACCGTGTCTGCTCCTCCATCCTGACTTCTGCCACACCCGCCAGCATCCTGGAACACCTGCAAAGGGAGAAGAGAAGAGAATAGGGGAAAGAAGAGTCCTTACCTGCTAAACCCACATTCCGGAGACATTTCGCCGATGATCCTGAAAAGGAAGACATTCATTTTAAAAGCACATCGCATCGATCGCTGCAGCGCCGCATTCCACTCACCTTTACTAGGCGCCTTCATGTTCATCAGCGACCATCTGGATCCGCAACCACATTTCAGCGCCTAGGGAGAAAAAGACAAGAACAAAGGTGAGCTAGGGAAGAGAATAAGAAAACCTTAATTTGCCATCATAAGACTTACCTGTTGAGTCATTCCCACTTCATTTCAGGTCGGTGCCGCATCCTGGCATTTCCGGACCCCAGCCCCTAAGGGGAAAAAGAGACATCAGCGTTAGTGAGCGAATGCTAAGACATTACCTGAACGCTCATTAAAGACTTACCTGATATCTACTGGAACTGCGCCTTTCACTTCGGGTGGGTGCCATATCTCCGGCATTTCCGAACCCCGGCCCCTATGGGGAAAAAAGACACAAGCATTAGTGCATTAATGCAAGGACACTAAAGGAACCTCTCATCAAACAACTCACCTGAGTTTCCTTCGTCGGTTCCATTGCTCATCTCGGAATCTTTGTTCTGCACCTGAAATAGAGACAACGGAAGATTATTATTTCGGGCTCATACTTATAAACAGAATTCTCACAGTACTTTACCGGGAAGGTCAAGCAAACTTGAACTCTCTACAATCCATGATCCAGTGAAGTAACTGGATTACAACGCGCCCCTGCATCAGAAGCAGGATGGAGAGCTTGTCCTTTCAGACCCTAAGACTTCACGGGGAATCGCAGAAGGGTTTCGTGGAGGGTGAGAAGGGAGTGGGAGGCTTACACATTATCCCGCAGATTGTTAATACTCCCTTTTCACACACAGAAGGATATTTCTGCGAGTCAGACAAGCCAGATTTGAGGGTCCGGTCCTGTCCATCTTCCGAGTCCTGCGCTTCACCATAGAAGAGGCAACAGCACTCAAAACCAGGCCTGCGCCTCCGTGGGAGTCAGGTGAGCGTAACAGAACGCGAAGCCTAACTACAATTTCCCACCCGGGCGCTATGGAAACTTCCGAGACAGACCAGCTGGCCCAGCTTTTGGGGGAATTACGGGCAGAAGTACACTCCTCCCGCCAGGAGACTAACGCTCTCAAAAGAGAACTCATCCTATCTAAGGAAAGACCTGATGACCTGGCCAAACGGTTGTTGCAGGATCACGCAGGACAAACTCCTTTACCTAGTTCCGGGGGTAATCCCACTTCTATGATTTCGAATAACCCGGTACAAATTAATCTACCTGGAAACATGCCTTTGGCCCCGCCTGAACGTTTTGCTGGGGACCCCAAGAAATATGCCGTTTTTATGAACCAATGTCGCTTACACTTCCTATGCAGACCTGGGGCCTTCCCTAATGACCAGACCAAGGTAGCTTTTGTATTACCTTATCTCAGCGGCAGTGCTGCCGATTGGTCAGTTCCTTTGGTAAATCAAGATGACCCAATTCTCCAGGATTTTCAAGGCTTCCAGGCAAGCATGGAAAGATTATTTGCTTGATACTCTCAGGGACAGGCCCTAGACAACAAACTGCTATCCTTACGACAAGGTAACCAGGATCTCTTATCTTACATCGCCACCTTTAATAGGTTGGTTGTGGAAACTGGGTGGCCAGAGAATAAAAGGATCACATTATTTCATCGAGGTCTGCGCGGAGAACTTAAAGACGTGCTAGCCCAAATAGTAAATCCACCCCAAGTCTGCGCGGAGTACATAGACCTTGTGGTCCAACTTGATCACAGACTTCAGAATAGAAAAGCAGAAACCAGAGTGTTGATCAAAACTCACGCTAACCCCAAGAGTACCGACGTTTCAGGACCTAAGCAAATCGGTGGAGTTAAAGGACCGTTAACGCAGAAGGAACGGGAGAGAAGGCGGTAAAAGCAATTATGTCTCTATTGCGGAGCTTCTGGTCACTTTTTACGAGATTGTCCGGTAAAACCACCTTAGAAGGTGGTTGGATCCACTGACAACAATTTAACAGAACCTGATTCGCGAAACGACCAAACCCGACAAGCGTAGAGGTCCGCTTGCCGAGCTTGAAAACAAACTCTTTGACCTTGCATTTCATCATGCCAATGGTCCTCGTGGATCCGAAACAGCCTCTGCGGTTGCATGCTATAAAGGCATACATCGACAGTGGAGCTATTGGAAACTATGTAGATCGTGAATTGGCCTCCAGGATTAATCTCCCTCTCCGTCCGAAAACTAACAAGGATGTTATTACTACAGTTGATGGAACCGAAATAGCCTCAGGGCCGGTAACTCATTCCACTACAGAAGTGACACTAGTGGGTCAGGATGGACATCGGGAAGCTATTGTGTTTGACGTAATCAAGGCCCCACAGTTTCAAGTAATTCTAGGAATTCCTTGGTTAGAAACACATAATCCTCGAATAGACTGGCGAGCAAAGAGAATAACCTTTCCTGATTGTGAACAAACTTGTTATCCAAGAAATCCAAATATGGGCCTGGCCTCAGTAACTTCCGCCACTATACAACTACCGGCTGAGTACCAAGAATTCCAAGACGTTTTCCAAAAAGAACAGGCCAACACGTTACCTCCCCACCGGTCGTACGATTGTCAAATCGATCTGGTACCCAATGCTCAACCGCCTTGCAGTAGGATTTATGCTCTTACTGAACCTGAGAACCTTCATTTGCGTCAGTATTTAGATCAGTACCTTGCCAATGGTTTTATTCGCCCGTCAAAGTCTCCTGTTTCCTCAGCTCTGTTCTTCGTGCTGAAAAAAGAAGATGACCTTAGAACATGTATTGACTACCGCGCCCTAAATCAAATAACGATTAAGAATCGTTATCCTCTGCCTCTGATCCCTGAACTTCTCAACCAGGTAAAAGATGCTTGTATGTACACCAAGTTAGATCTCCGGGGAGCTTATCACCTGGTGCGTATAAAAGAAGGCGACAAATGGAAGACTGCATTCCGCACCAAAGATGGGCTCTTTGAATATCAGGTGATGCCCTTCGGATTGTGCAACGCACCTGCCGCCTTTCAATACTTTATGAATGATGTTCTTCGGGAACTTATCGATGTTTGTGTCATCGTATATATCGACGACATCCTGGTGTACTCCTCTTCGGAATCCGATCACAGAAAACATGTCAGGGCAGTTCTTGAAAAATTGCGCCAGCACAAACTGTTTGCAAAACTCGAAAAATGCGTTTTTCATACCAAAAAAGTCGAGTTTCTCGGATTGATCCTGACACCTAAAGGAGTCCGAATGGACTCGCGAAAGGTGGACGCCATCCTCAAATGGCCATCTCCTAGCTCTGTGAAGGGGGTTCAGAGCATGCTTGGTTTTTCCAATTTTTATCGAAGATTCATCCCGGAATTTTCTCGAGTGGTCCAACCCATCACAGCTCTCTTACGGAAGAATAAACGCTTCGAATGGACACATGAGGCAGAACAGGCCTTTCAAGACCTAAAGACTAAATTCACCTCCGCACCTGTGTTGAAGCATCCACGCCCAGATCTCCCTTACATTGTTGAAACCGACGCATCCAGCTTAGCCATGGGAGCTGTCCTGTCTCAAAGGGATCCAATAACTAACCAACTACAACCTGTAGCCTTTTGGTCCAGAAAATTCTCGGCTCCTGAAATTAATTACGCAATCACCGACAAGGAGTTACTAGCTATTAAGTCCGCCTTCAAAGCTTGGCGTCATTACCTCCTCGGCGCAAGACACACCATCACAGTGATTACAAATCACAGAAATTTGCAATATTTAAAGACGGTCAAAGCCCAATCATCACGTCAACTCCGATGGGCTTTATTCTTTGCGGAATTTGATTTTGTAATCACATATCGCTCTGGTTGCAAGAATGGCAAAGCGGACGCTTTATCCCGGATTGGGATGGAAGAAACAAATTCGAGCTTAGAACCTGTACCAATTATACCTGAACAGAGAATTTTGGGTTTGACCTCTTTACAAACTATTGAGGATGTTCAAACTCGAGTTAAACAACTATTAGACTCCACAGCCTTACAAGAATGGAGCCAAAAGGGGTCACACTTTTCTGTTAATAACGATTTACCGTACTTCCAGGGGCGATTATTTCTGCCTAACAAAGAACTGCAAGAACTTGTTATTGCCCATTATCATGATACATTAATGGAAGGACATCCTTGTATCTGTCATGATGCCCGCTCCCGGGGAGCCAGTTCAAGCCCTGCGTCCCCGAAAGCGGACATCCAGTCCCCAAGGAAAGACCCAGCAACCCCATATAGGGGCCCTTTGGACAGTGTCCTGGCGCCTATGGTGCCAGGCTCATAAAAGACATCAGTCCTGGCGCCATAGGCGCCAGGCTCATTATGGGAGTGCTTGGGTGCACTTACCTGATGCAGACCATGCTGCAGGATCCCGGCCTCCTTGAGGCCTGAAAGGAACTACTTTACCTGTGGGACTAATTTACCATCCGGGCGTGGTCGGGGAAGGATACATACCTGATTGGAGGAAGGATACATACCTGGAACTTCTTCCAAGGCTATTTAAACCCCACCCGAACAGCCACACGTGCTTCGCGTTGTTCTGCATCTAGCAGCTGGACGCTCACCGTGTCTGCTCCTGCATCCTGACTTCTGCCACGCCTGCGAGCATCCTGGATCACCTGCAAAGGAAGAGAAGAAGAGAACAGAAGAAGGAAAAGTCCTTACCTGCTAAATCCGCATCCCGGAGACATCTCGCCGACAATCCTGAAAAGGAAGACTTTTATTTAAAAGCTCATTGCGTCGATCGCTGCAGCGCCGCATTCCACTCACCTTTACAGGGCGCCTTCATGTTCAGCAGCGATCATCCGGATTCGCACCCAGAGCCTAGGGAGAAAAAGGCAGGAACAAAAGGTGAGAGAGAGAAGGGAATAAGGAAAACTAAATTTCCATGTTAAGACTTACCTGTTGATTCATTCCCTCTTCATTTCGGGTCCGCGCCGCATCCTGGCATTTCCGGACCCCGGCCCCTAAGAGGAAAAAGAGACATTGCGTTAATGAGCGAATGAAAAGACATTACCAAAAAACGCTCATTAAGACTTACCTGATTTCTACAAGGATTTCACCTCTCATCTCGGGTCGGTGCCTGTTCCCCGGCATTCCGTACCCCGGCCCCTATGGGGAAAAAGACACTAGCATTAGTACATTAATGCATGGACACAAGGGGAACCTCTTATCAAAAAACTTACCTGGAAGCCAAGCAAGTTTGGTTCTCATCAATCCGAAAATCCAGTGAAGTAACTGGATACCAATGCGCCCCTGCATCAGAAGCAGGATGGAGAGCTCGTCCTTCCAGACCCTAAGGTGAGACGCTACGGGGAATCACAGAAGGGTTTCGAGGAGGGTGAGAGGGGAAAGTGGGAGGCCGATTGCATTACCCCGCAGACAGTTAATCCCCTATTTTCGCCTACAGAAGGTTACTTCTGCGAGCCAGACAAGCCAGATTTGGGGGCCCGGTCCAGTCCGTCTTCCGAACCCTGCGCATCACCTTAGAAGAGGTCACAGCAGCACGAACCAGGCCAGCGCCTCCGTGGGAGTCAGGTGAGCGTTACAGAACGCGAAGCCTTCCTACAAATTCCCACCCAGGCGCTATGGAAAGTTCTGAGACTGATCAGTTGGCCCAATTTCTGGAGGAATTACGGGCCGAAGTACATGCCGCTTGTCAAGAGACTAATGCCCTTAGGTGGGAATTAATAATGTCAAAGAAAAGAACTGATGACCTGGCCAGACATCTTTTGCAAGGTCAAACTGGGCAAGCTCCTCTACCCGGTTCCGGAGGGAACCCCGCTCCTGTGGTTTCCAGTAACCCTGTGCAGATTAATCTACCCGGAAACATGCCGCTGGCCCCACCCGAACGCTTTGCTGGGGACCCCAAACGATTTGCCGTATTCATGAATCAGTGTCGTTTGCACTTCCTATGCAGACCAGGGGCCTTCCCTAATGATCAGACTAAGGTAGCCTTTGTATTGTCATATCTCAGTGGCTGCGCTGCCGATTGGTCAGTTCCACTGGTTACTCAAGATGACCCGATTCTCTGTGATTTTCAAGGGTTTCAAGCAAGCATGGAAAGGTTATTTGCTCGACACTCTCAGGGGCAGGCTCTGGATGACGAACTTCTATCCCTGCGACAGGGCAACCAGGACCTCCTATCCTATATTGCAACCTTTAATAGACTAATTGTGGAAATGGGATGGCCAGAGGATAAAAGAGTCACGTTGTTTTATCGAGGCCTATGCGGAGAACTTAAAGATGTCTTGGCCCAAGTTGTAAATCCGCCCCAAGAATGCACAGAGTATATAGACTTAGTGGTCCAATTGGATCACAGACTTCAAAACAGAAAAGCAGATTGGTCCAGGTTTGAGACCCGGGTGTTGGTCAAGACCCATGCTAATCCCAAGGGAGTTGATGTCTCCCAGCCTATGCAAATTGGAGGGGTTAAAGGACCCTTAACTCAAAAGGAACATGAAAGGAGGCGGCAGTTAAAATTATGTCTTTATTGTGGGAATTCTGGGCACTTTCTACGAGATTGCCCGGCAAAACCGCCCCGAAAGGCAGTAGGAGCCGCTGATAAAAACCATGAAGACTCTGTTTCGGGAAACGACTCCGCCCGACAAGCGTAGGGGTCCGCTTGCTGAGCTTGAAAACTAACTCTCAGACTTCGCATTTCATTGTGCCAATGGTTCTCGTAGATCCAGAACAGCCTAAGCGGTTGCATGCAATAAAGGCATACATCGATAGTGGGGCTATTGGAAACTATGTGGATCGTGAATTGGTCTCTAGGATTAACATCCCTCTCCGTCCTAAAACCAGCAAAGATGTCATCACCACAGTCGATGGAACTGAAATTGCCTCTGGACCGGTAACACATTCCACTACTGAGGTGACTCTTATTGGTCCCGACGGCCATCGGGAGGGTGTTGTGTTTGATGTAATCAAGGCTCCACAGTTTCAGGTTATTCTTGGAATCCCTTGGTTAGAGACACATAATCCTCGAATTGATTGGCGAGCTAAGAGAATAACCTTCTCGGATTGTACACAACCTGCTACCCAGAAAACCTGAAGATTAATCTAGCATCTGTAACCTCTGCCTCCATGCAACTACCTCCGGAATACCAAGACTTTCAGGACGTCTTCCAAAAGGAACAGGCCAACACGTTACCTCCTCACAGATCGTACGATTGCCAAATCGATCTGGTGCCCGGTGCACAACCCCCTTGTAGCAGGATTTATGCCCTTACCGAACCTGAGAACCTGCATTTGAGACAATATTTGGATCAATACCTAGCTAATGGTTTTATTCGCCCGTCAAAGTCCCCGGCATCCTCGGCTTTGTTCTTCGTGCCCAAAAAAGAAGGCGACCTTAGAACTTACCGCGCATTGAACCAGATAACGGTTAAAAACCGTTATCCTCTGCCTCTGATCCCTGAACTCCTTGACCAGGTGAAGGACGCTAGCATATACACCAAGTTAGATCTCTGGGGGGCTTATCATCTGGTACAAGTTAAAGAAGGCGACGAATGGAAAACTGCCTTCCGTACTAAATACGGATTATTCGAGTACCAGGTGATGCCTTTCGGATTGTGTAACGCGCCGGCTGCCTTCCAATACTTCATGAATGATGTCCTCGGGAACTCATCGATGTTTGTGTTGTCGTATATATCGATGACATTCTGGTGTACTCCTCTTTGGAATCTGATCACAGAAAACACGTCAGGGCAGTACTTGAAAAACTGTGCCAACACAAACTATTTGCTAAATTGGAGAAATGTGTTTTCCATACCACAGAAGTCGAGTTTCTAGGTTTCATCCTGACACCCAAAGGAGTCCGAATGGACTCAAGAAAAGTGGATGCCATCCTCAAATGGCCATCACCAAGCTCTGTAAAAGGGGTTCAAAGTATGCTCGGCTTTGCCAATTTCTATAGCAGGTTTATCCTGGAATTTCCACGCGTGGTACAACCCATTACTGCACTCTTGAGGAAAAATAAACGTTTTGAATGGTCTGAAGAAGCCGAGCAGGCCTTTCAGGATTTAAAAGCTAAGTTTACCTCTGCACCTATATTGAAACACCCGCGTCCAGATCTCCCTTATGTCGTCGAGACTGACGCATCCAGCCTAGCCATGGGAGCTGTCCTGTCCCAAAGAGATCCCGAAACCAACCAACTGCATCCCGTAGCATTTTGGTCCAGAAAATTCTCAGCACCCGAGGTTAATTATGCAATCACTGACAAAGAACTGTTAGCCATTAAGTCCGCTTTTAAAGCCTGGCGGCATTATCTACTTGGCGCTCGACATACCATCACAGTGATCACTGATCAACGGAATTTACAGTATTTGAAAACCGCCAAGGCTCAGTCATCACGGCAGCTTCGATGGGCTTTGTTTTTCGCTGAATTTGATTTCGTGATTACCTATCGACCTGGCTGCAAGAATGGCAATGGGAGAATTTGGAATGGGAGAATTTGATACACAACTCAGAACCAGTACCAATAATTCCCGAACAGAGGATTCTACGCATGACTTCGTTACAGACGCTTGAAGACATTCAAGCCAGAGTGAAACAACTCCTGGACCCTACAACCTTACAGGATTGGATACAAAAGGGATCAGACTTTACCATAGATGATGGTTTACCTTATTTCAAAGGACGCTTATTCCTGCCACATAAGGAATTACACAAACTAGTTATTTCCGGTTATCATGATACATTAAAAGAGGGACACCCTGGTATTGCCAAGACAGAGGAAAAGGTGAAACGACAATTTTGGTGGCCCTCTTTGACGAAAAGATGTTAAATCATTTGTGATGTCCTGTGGTGTTTGCGCCCAAAATAAAAGTCAAAAGAAAAGACCAGCCGGTCTCCTTCAACCTCGAGAAATACCGCCATCACCCTGGCACACCCTATTAATGGATTTTATTACAGACCTGCCTCCTTGTTCGGTGTACAATACTATTCTGGTAATTGTGGATTTGTTTTCCAAAATGGCCCACTTTATTCCTTTGAAAGGTTTACCTTCAGCTTCTATCCTAGCCAAAGAATTCCTCGAAAATATTGTTCGGCTACATGGATTCCCATCTATACTGATCTCTGACCGGGGAAGCCAATTCATTTCCCACTTCTGGCGCAAATGTTGTCAAATGGCGCAGATCGACGTAAGATTATCGACCAGTCACCACCCTCAGACCGATGGTCAGACCGAGAGGACAAATCAGACCCTTGAGCAGTACTTACGGTGTATGTTACAGCAATCTGAAGGCAACTGGAAAGACATTCTTTGGATAGCCGAATACACATATAATAATTTGGTACACTCTGGAACTTGCCACAGTCCTTTTTATACTTTGTTTGGGCATCACCTTCGAACCTCAAACCTTGACTCACCTCAGAACCTCGGAATGCCTGCAGTAGAACATCTGCATTCTACAATTACCCAAGCCTTCAAAGAGGCAACTACGCATTTACAACAAGCCAAGAGAAAATACAAGGAGAATGCTGATCTACATCGGAGTGAAGCACCTCAGTATCAGATTGGGGATCAAGTGTGGTTAGCTACCAGACATTTACCACTCAAAGGGCATTGAACTTTTAACCCAAAATATCTGGGACCTTATTCTATTACGGCAATAATTAACCCAGTGGCTGTTAAACTTGATTTACCAGCTAGTATGCGAATTCACCCTGTTTTTCATGTGTCATTTCTGAAACCAGTGGTACCCGGAGCCCGACTACTCAAACCTCCAGAACCTATTCTAATAGATGGGGAGCCCGAATTCGAAGTGAAGAACATTTTAGATTAAAAAATGTTTAGGTCAAAACTGTTCTACCTAATTGATTGGAAGGGGTACGGACCTCAGGAGAGGTCGTGGGAACCCAGCGACCATGTACATGCACCTTGATTAGTCAGGAAATTCCACCGACTCTTCCCAGACAAACCAAAACCCCCGGAGGGAACAACCTTGGGAGGGGCCTTGGGGGGGAGTGCTGTCATGATGCCCGCTCCCGGGGAGCCGGTTCAAGCCCTGCGTCCCCGAAAGCGGACATCCAGTCCCCAAGGAAAGACCCAGCAACCCCATATAGGGGCCCTTTGGACAATGTCCTGGCACCTATGGCGCCAGGCTCATAAAAGACATCAGTCCTGGCGCCATAGGCGCCAGGCTCATTATGGGAGTGCTTGGGTGCACTTACCTGATGCAGACCATGCTGCAGGATCCCGGCCTCCTTGAGGCCTGAAAGGAACTACTTTACCTGTGGGACTAATTTACCATCCGGGCGTGGTCGGGGAAGGATACATACCTGATTGGAGGAAGGATACATACCTGGAACTTCTTCCAAGGCTATTTAAACCCCACCCGAACAGCCACACGTGCTTTGCGTTGTTCTGCATCTAGCAGCTGGAAGCTCACTGTGTCTGCTCCTGCATCCTGACTTCTGCCACGCCTGCCAGCATCCTGGATCACCTGCAAAGGAAGAGAAGAAGAGAACAGAAGAAGGAAAAGTCCTTACCTGCTAAATCCGCATCCCGGAGACATCTCGTCGACAATCCTGAAAAGGAAGACTTTTATTTAAAAGCTCATCGCGTCGATCGCTGCAGCGCCGCTTTCCACTCACCTTTACAGGGCGCCTCCATGTTCAGCAGCGATCATCCGGATTCGCAGTCACGCCCCAGCGCCTAGGGAGAAAAAGGCAAGAACAAAAGGTGAGAGAGAGAAGGGAATAAGGAAAGCTAAATCTCCATGTTAAGACTTACCTGTTGATTCATTCCCTCTTCATTTCGGGTCCACGCCGCATCCTGGCATTTCCGGCCCCCGGCCCCTAAGGGGAAAAAGAGACATCGCGTTAATGAGCGAATGAAAAGACATTACCAAAAAACGCTCATTAAGACTTACCTGATTTCTACAAGGATTTCACCTCTCATCTCGGGTCGGTGCCTGTTCCCCGGCATTCCGTACCCCGGCCCCTATGGGGAAAAAGACACTAGCATTAGTACATTAATGCATGGACACAAGGGGAACCTCTTATCAAAAAACTTACCTGGAAGCCAAGCAAGTTTGGTTGTCACCAATCCGAAAATCCAGTGAAGTAACTGGATACCAATGCGCCCCTGCATCAGAAGCAGGATGGAGAGCTCGTCCTTCCAGACCCTAAGGTGAGACGCTACGGGGAATCACAGAAGGGTTTCGAGGAGGGTGAGAGGGGAAAGTGGGAGGCCGATTGCATTACCCCGCAGACAGTTAATCCCCTATTTTCGCCTACAGAAGGATACATCTGCGAGCCACACAAGCCAGATTTGGGGGCCCGGTCCAGTCCGTCTTCCGAACCCTGCGCATCACCTTAGAAGAAGTCACAGCAGCGCGAACCAGGCCAGCGCCTCCGTGGGAGTCAGGTGAGCGTTACAGTATCGCTAAAACTTAGGAAAAGATCAAACGACAATTCTGGTGGCCATCCTGGAGAAAAGACATAAAATCTTTTGTGATGTCTTGCGGAGTTTGCGCCCAAAATAAAGGTCAAAAGAAAAGACCAGCCGGTCTTCTACAACCTTTGGATATTCCACCGGCACCTTGGCACACCTTGTCGATGGACTTTATTACCGACCTGCCTCCTTGCTATGGATACAACCCTATCTTGGTGATTGTGGATCTCTTCTCCAAAATGGCCCATTTTATCCCTTTAAAAGGGTTACCCTCAGCCTCCATCTTGGCCAAGGAATTTCTGGAGAACATAGTTCGTATGCATGGTTTTCCATCCATATTAGTCTCAGATCGAGGAAGCCAGTTTATTTCCCATTTTTGGAGGAAATGTTGTCAACTGGCGCAAATTAATGTACGACTATCCACCAGTCACCATCCCCAAACCGATGGCCAAACTGAGAGAACTAACCAAACCCTTGAACAATATCGTCGGTGTATGTTGCACCAATCTGAATGCAATTGGAAAGACATTCTTTGGATCGCAGAATATGCATATAACAATTCTGTACATTCTGGAACAGGACAAACCCCTTTTTACACCTTGTATGGTCATCATCCTTGAACCTCAGACCTGGACCCTCCTCAAAAGCTGGAAATGCCTGCGGTAGATCATTTGCATTCCACGATAACCCGAGCTTTCAAAGAAGCTACGACTCATCTTCAGCAAGCCAAGAGAAAGTACAAAGAAAATGCTGATTTACATCGAAGTGAAGCACCTATGTACCAAATAGGTGACCAGGTGTGGCTAGCAACTAGACATTTACCTCTCAAAGGACCGCGGACTTTCAACCCCAGATACATAGGACTCTATCCCATCAAAGCTATAATCAACCCAGTGGGCTTTAAACTCGATCGACCAGCGAACATGCGAATTCATCCCGTTTTTCATTCCTCACTGTTGAAACCAGTGCAACCAGGAACCAGACTGATCAAACCACCAGAACCAATGCAGATTGATGGGGAATTAGAATTTGAAGTTAAAGACATATTGGATTCCAAGGTGTTAAAGTCAAAACTCTTCTATCTAGTTGATTGGAAGGGGTGTGGACCTCAGGAGAGATCTTGGGAACCAAGCGACCATGTACACACGCCGCGATTAATACAAAAATTCCACCGAAAATTCCCAAACAAGCCAAAACCCCCGGAGAGAATAACCTTGGGAGGGGCCTTGGGAGGGGGTACTGTCATGATGCCTACCTCCAAGGAGCCAGACCAGGCCCAGCTACCCCAGAGGCAGACATCATGTCCCCGAGGGAAGTCTCAGCAGCCCCAAGTAGGGGCCCTTTGGACTCTGTCCTGGCGCCTTTGGCGCCAGGCTCATACTGGACAACAGTCCTGTCGCCATAGGCGCCAGGCTCATAAAAGATGACTTTGTGTTTAAAGGTGCTTGGTGTAAACTTACCTGATGCAGACCATGCTGCAACATCCGGGCCATCTAGAGGCCTGAATGGGACTACTTTCTCTTTGGGGACTACTTAACCACACGGGTGTTCCCGGAGGAAGAATACATACCTAAGAGGAAGGATACATACCTGGAACTACTTTGAAGGCTATTTAAACCACGCCCAAGCAGCAACTCACGCTTCGCCTTGTTCTGCATCTAGCAGCTGGACGCTCACCGTGTCTGCTCCTGCATCCTGACTTCTGCCACGCCCGCCAGCATCCTGGAAAACCTGCAAAGGGAGAAGAGAAGAGAATAGGAGAAAGAAGAGTCCTTACCTGCTAAATACGCATTCCGGAGACATTTCGCTGACGATCCTGAAAAGGAAGACATTCATTTTAAAAGCACATCGCATTGATCGCTGCAGCGCCGCATTCCACTCACCTTTACTAGGCGCCTCCATGATCATCAGCGACCATCTGGATCCGCAACCACATTTCAGCGCCTAGGGAGAAAAAGACAAGAACAAAGGTGAGCTAGGGAAGAGAATAAGAAAACCTTAATTTGCCATCATAAGACTTACCTGTTGGGTCATTCCCACTTCATTTCGGGTCGGTGCCGCATCCTGGCATTTCCAGACCCCGGCCCCTAAGGGGAAAAAGAGACATCAGCGTTAGTGAGCGAATGCTAAGACATTACCTGAACGCTCATTAAAGACTTACCTGATATCTACTGGAACTGCGCCTTTCACTTCGGGTCGGTCCCATATCTCCGGCATTTCCGAACCCCGGCCCCTATGGGGAAAAAAGACTCAAGCATTAGTGCATTAATGCAAGGACACTAAAGGAACCTCTCATCAAACAACTCACCTGAGTTTCTTTCGTCAGTTCCATTGCTCATCTCGGAATCTTTGTTGTGCACCTGAAATAGAGACAACGGACAATTATTATTTCGGGCTCATACTTATAAACAGAATTCTCACAGTACTTTACCGGGAAGGTCAAGCAAACTTGAACTCTCTACAATCCATGATCCAGTGAAGTAACTGGATTACAACGCGCCCCTGCATCAGAAGCAGGATGGAGAGCTCGTCCTTTCAGACCCTAAGGTAAGACTTCACGGGGAATCGCAGAAGGGTTTCGTGGAGGGTGAGAAGGGAGTGGGAGGCTTACACATTATCCCGCAGATTGTTAATACTCCCTTTTCACACACAGAAGGATATTTCTGCGAGTCAGACAAGCCAGATTTGAGGGTCCGGTCCTGTCCATCTTCCGAATCCTGCGCTTCACCGTAGAAGAGGCAACAGCTCTCCAAACCAGGCATGCGCCTCCGTGGGAGTCAGGTGAGCGTAACACACTGCCATTCCTGGCTGTCGAGATGTTCTTTCCTTGCTTCTGGGGTCCCGCACTCTGTAGAGGGGTCTCAGGCTCGGTCAGTTCTGCTTCCTGGGAGTCCGAAGGATCTTCCTGGAGCTCTTGGCCGACTTAAAAGCAACGCACACAAACTGGTGTTCCTCCCTCTGGCTCTACGGTTTCCAGCAGCAACTCTGGAAATTCAACAGCTCCGAGATGGATGTCCAGGTGGCTTACTTTGGAGTTGATTGGTCTCACCAACTCAAGGTGAGAAGTCATCCTTGCAGGGGCTCCTCGGTCGATGCAAACTTGGCATTTCGGTCCTGCAGCAGGGCTTCACCGGGCAAACCAATGGTCCAGGAGTTGCAGCAGGCGTCCTCTTCAAGTTCTTCTTCGATTCCTTCATCCAGTGGTCGACTCTGCCCTTCAAGCCAAAAGACTCACATTTTATACAGTTCTCTCCCTTACATTCCAGCCTAGCTGTCACTCCGGACAGTCAGCCAGCCAATCATCATGTAGTGCATTTGGGTCTCCTAAGAGACTAAGCACAGGGATTTTCTGGCACCTCCCTCACTTCCTGCCTACCCCAGACACCCAGGAGAGAGAAGCGGGCTTCACCCGTGAATCCCGCCAAAGGCCAAACCAGCACAGCGACCAAACCTGGTTTGTCGCGCAAAGTAAATCTCAAGAAGGAAATTTCCACAAAGAAATGGCGAAAAAAGAAGACCTGGGCCATTTTGACAAAAATGGCACCCTTGGGTGCTTTACTACAGCTGGGAACGCAGCCCGCTGTAAATGCACACCACAGTAGTAAAAATGAAACCACTGCCACCAGCCATTCAGTGAGGAAAGGGTAACATAAAAATGTTACTTGAGAAGTTAAACGAAAGGGGATACTAAGTATCCCCTTAAGCACCCTATTGTAAGATAGTGTGTGCTGGGTCTAGAAAGTTACAAATGTAAGTAAAGTCAATTTCACTTTCCTGCTACCTTCTCTAGGATGAACAGTAGTTAATCCTAGAGAAGGTAGTTAAACCTTGGGAAATCTAAGAGACTTCCCTGTGTCACTGCACTAAAGGTGCTGTGTGACACCGTGTAAAAGATGATGCCTATGGAGTTTGTCAGGCTCCATAACCAAAAGAAACACAGAGTATAAAAATCACATTCAAATAAATGAGAGAGTGGGAAAAAGGGTCTCACCCTCTCCAGATTAAAAAAATCAAGTTCTCAAAATCCAATTTAAAAGCCCCCCAGAAAACTCGAATGGGGTTACCCTACTCCCGGACACTGTTTGGGTCGACTTATCAAATCCGGAAGACATCGAAACGGCCATTAGAAAACTAAAAACCTCCAGAGCCCCAGGTCCCGATGGCCTGACCAATGTAGACTTAAAGATCTCCCCCCCTAAATGGGCCGCGGTAATCAGCGACATCTTTGACATCTGTGGCCGAACGAAGAAGATCCCAGAATCCTGGCAAAGAACCGTCATTGTTCCAATTTACAAAAAAGGACCGAGGCAGGACCCGGCCAGCTACAGACCCATAGCGTTGCTAGATATCCTGAGTAAATTATATGCCACTCGCCTTTTGGCCCATTTTCGGATCTGGGAGAAAAATAGCGAGGCCTATGACCACTTCCAAACCTGCTTTCAGAAACATGGTGCTACGACCATCAACCTTTTTACTTTGAACATCTTGAAAGCCAAAGTGAAAGAAGGAGCACCCAAAGTCTACCTGGCTTTCGTGGACCTCTCGAAAGCCTTTGACAAGATCGACAGAGCCAGGCTATGGGCAAAGCTGCAAAGCTGGAAATGCCCGATGAAAATATTAGAGCCCATTATGGCACTTAACACGGATATAAAGAGGAGAGTAAGACTCAATCAACAGGGGGATCTGTCAGAAGAAATACCTGTGAACAGAGGAGTGAAGCAGGGCTGCCCGTTCGCGCCAGCGCTTTTTATCGCCTTTTTAGGCGACTATCAGCACTCTGAAACAAAGATCCGAGCGTTCCCTCCAAAAGTTGGGAAAGTCAAGATCCCTCGTCTACTCTACGCGGACGATATTACCATCATTGATCAAACCAAAGTGGGTCTCCAACGCAAACTATCTAACCTGCAAAACTACATGGAGGACAATTTGCTAGAAATAAACAAATCCAAAACAAAAATCTTGGTATTGGAGAAACTGAAGGCAAAGGGAACTTCTGTGTGGTGTCCTGACCCACGTTTAAGCTATCATGCCACAACATTTGGTGCTGTGGGCTTAGAAAATTCAAGATGGCGGAAAACCCACATGTGCGCCGAAATCCAGGAAAGCTGCGCAGTTTGTGCGCACACCAAAATGGTTGCCTCACTTGCCACTCACCAGTGCGAGAATGAAAGGCCGGGTTGCCATGAGGGAAATGGGTTGCCAAAGGAAAAACAGTAGCGCCGGTTAGCTTCAAAGCGCTTTAAAACCACCATTGGACTACCCGCACAGTAGTCTGAAACCATTGGGAATGGCAATGCTGATTGCCAAATGCAACCTAGAATTGTTGGGAATTCATTTTCTTAAATCCCAAAAATGGGTGCAGTACCAGTACTCACCACTATCCAAAAGCCGGCAGTTTAAAACCACCCTGTGTTTCTCTGAAGGCAAGCCAAAGTGCCTATTTCAAACATTGCAATATGTGCAAAATATTCACTGAACACCAGCAGACATTTGGTAGAATGGAGTTTTGTGTGCCTACAAAATCTGGGAAATGAAGAGCCCAGAACAATGCTTATAACAAAACTGGCTGAGCTATGGAGTCAGTAGTTTAAGTTGCACTGGATTTAAAGACACTAAAATCGAAAATGTTTAGATTAAATGAGTGACCTATGTTTGGTGTCACATGCCTTTGTAACTGTTGAAATGTCATAGTTTTGCACTTAGAATCAGCATTCTAGCTGCATATGTAAAAATGTTTAGTTTTATTTGAATGCAGGAACTGGGGAACAAAAAGTGCCATTTTATCTGAAACCTGGCTTAAGGAACTGAATTCTGCCTGGCAACTACCCCCATCAGGAGTGAAACTTGAGTCACAGCTGTGTTCCCAGGCCTAGCTGCCCTTTTGCTGCTCACACTAAGGATATGCCATCTATCTGATAATTGAATTACCTGTGCTCTGCAGGAAAGTGAACAAAGCCCTGTCCTGGCTCAGGCAAAGGTTTTATTGGCAGGAGTCGTAAATGGTCGTAAAAAGTGGCTTCCTCCTGAGGAAAGGGGAGGGGCACTGCCTGTGAGAGCAAGCTGGCTTGGCAGAACTGGAAAAACCAGAAATTCAACCTTGTGCTGAGGGTAAACCACACCCCTTTGGAGCCAGAACATAACTTTAAAAAGATGAATAACTCATAGAGCGGACATGTGAAAATTTTATAAATGATACCATAATTCTTGTGATTTTTCTGCCCACAGTTTAAGAGGTTTTTAGAACCGGTGGTATGTTCAGGGGGGTGTCAGCGGAAAAGTGGGGATAACTCTAAATGTATGCATGTTAAAAATCTGAAACTTCATCAGTTAATGTCCGTACTCCCTGCGCACATCTATGTAAAGTTGGGTCAATGTCAGAAATTGCAAAATCAGTTAAAAAGTGAAATATGTGCCATTTCTGAATGCAAGCTCCCAGGAAGAGCAGAGTTTGAACAGGCGATACCTCCTGTAATGCATGATGGGTGCATATGATTTTAAAACAATATGTACCTCTGCAAATATGTATTTGTTTCAAATCTAGATTTGTGTGTAAGTTGACAGGAGGAGTGGACTTTCTGCAGGCTGTAAAATGACATCACTCTGACTCACAGTTCATTCCCCAATCAAATGATAAATGGAAGTTTGACCAATTAGAAGCTGAGAGAGAGGTAGGGTCAGTGATGCTAGAACACACCCACATTCTAAACACATAAAAGCAGACAGACAGGACAGATAGGGACTTTTCAATTCCATCTGCAGCGGGACGCTCTGCCGGAAAAATCCATACTTTACCTCCATCAAACCTCCAGAGAGCCAAACTAGAGACTTCAATCTATCCAGAACTAGAGACCCAGACCAGAGAACCAGAGAGAGCTGACCCAGATCACTGTGAAGTGCAGAGACCAGAGGCGAATTTAAAACCCTGACCAGATCCGTGATGAGGCCCATTTCACTCAAGAATATAGTGTGAGTACCTAGAAAACTGTGCAGAACCAATCTCCTAGTTAAAATAATATAATTCAATCCATTTTTTATCTAAGTAGAACTGCAGCTTAGCAATTGTGTTATCCTGCTATCATTTTTAAAGCTGAAAAAGTGTGCGTTTAAAATTTCAAATCTGAAAAACGACCTTTATTCAATCGCTCATATCTCCGCAACCGTTTGTGCTAGAGACTTGCAGTACCTTTCATTTTGAAGCTGAGATCCTAGGCTTTCCTAGGACCCCAAAACGATAGAGATAGTCCTTGCGGTTCCTCTGTAATAGCGCTCGGCGCATCCGCGAATTTTACCGCGATTTGCAATTTCTTCACGTGTAAAAAGACAGCAGTTTTGCTTTTCCATTTGCCAGAAATTCGTTTAACCTGTTAACTATCCCTGCATCATTGCTAGTGTGAGCCTGGACTAATATTAACTAGATACCACTCACCCTGAACCTCTGAAAGGGAATTAAAAGCAAATTTAGCATATTTCTCATCCATTGCTAGCACATATCAAAGCATTTGGGCTTGTGTTTTCAAAACTCCTATCTGTTTTCTGTTGTCTAAGCTTGCTGGGTTGAACTGAATTACATTGATTGCATTTCTGAGAACTGTGTGTTTCCTCCCATTTCCTTGCATTGCATAAAGAGGGGGGGGAGTGAATAGCCAGAGAAAAGTGATTACATTGTTTGGTTGAAATCATATTGAGTATTTTCTGTACTGCATTCATTGAATATTGCATCCACCTGAGCTTACATAAAGCATCCTCTACCACATTATACTTTTGTTCCTATTTACCAGTGTGCTACCTTATCCATTTCATGTCAACTCATTAGTGATTATAAGAAGTGTGCTAGTGCCAGATTCTCCATTGTTGATCTTTATCATATCAGATTAAGTGTGCTATTCAATTATTAATTTATTATAAAGCGTGATATATATATCTATTTTAAATTATCAAATAAACCTTTTAAACTTGCAAAACAGAACTACTTCTTGGCTCAGTGGGGTCAGGGGGATTCCAAGAGAGGGGTGTTATACAGGGGTAGTCATCCAGAACGCATGAACTGGACCTAAAGATATATCAATAAGGGTTTTCATTCAGTATTCTAGACTAGGCGTTAACTTAGCTGTAGTGCTGAATTGAATCCTCTTACAAATTGGGGGCTCGAGCCGGACGTTTGGGTTAGAATACCACTTGTGCAGCTTAATACAGTGTGCTAACTGACGGGATACATACATCCAGTCGGATCACCACGCTGCATTACGCTGTGAAGCATTCCTCAAAAGGGACACTCCAAGAAAAGTTCTGTTCTGCAAAAAAATAAAATACAAACTTCTGTAAATCAGGACAGAGACCAATCTCTAGAATGACGACCTTAGTAGACATGAAAATAGCCAGAGAGCACCTCTTGCATAAGCTATTTGTGAGAGGTGAATGGACCGAACAGGGCCAGGATGTGTGGTTGCAGGCCATCACACAACAGGTCACTGAAACAGGGTCAGATATATATAGAGATCAGGGTCCCTTACATGTGGCCCTGAGTGAACTATATATGGCTCCTAAAGCCAAAGAGGAACACAATAAGATTGCCAGGATAGCAGCATACCTGTACCTATATATGGGAGACATGCAGGATAGATGTGCTGAAAGCCAAAATCTGGCAAATAGGCAACAGATGGCATTACAGAAGGCCCAATCTGATCTGGACTCTTCTGAGCAGAGGCTGCAGAGGAGCCAGGAGGCAGAAAATGATAGTAGGCAATATATCATTAAAATAAAAGAGGATATGGGCATCCTACAACAGGAAAAGACAGACCAGGATACCCAATTTCTGGCCCTGCAGAAGGAGCACCAAGACAGTTTGGACTCCTTACTGCAGAACCAGAAAAAGCTGGAGCAACAGATCAATTTCAACAGGGCATGCACAGAGCAGGTAGCCACCCTGCAAATCCAACTAGACAGAGAGAAAGAGGAGAGCAATAAACTGATTCTGAAAGACCTGGATACCCAGGCAGAGTTTGATGAGGAGCGCCAAAAAGCTGGTGCCCTTCAACGGCAAAGGGACGACCTGGCGGCACAAATGCAGGCTCTTAGTCAGGAAAGAGACGCCATAGGCCAGGAAGTCTGCCACTTAAAAAAGGAAATTGAAGAAAATCACCTGGCCCTCCAGGGGCTGGGTGATCTCCAAAAAGAAAACCAGAACTTGGTAGAGCACACCAGAAGGGTGGAAGATGCTCTAGCAAGAAAGGAGCAGGCCAATAGGGACACCGCTCAGGAGGTAAACCTCCTGCAGCAAAGACTGGCCCAGTTCTCCAGGACCAACCAGGAAGCACAGAGGGAAAACGAGGCCCTCTGTCAACACAATGATAGGCTCCAACAACAGGTAGCGATGCAGGAGAAACTGATAGAGTCGAGTAAGGCCTTAACAGAGGAACTGAAAGCACAAATGCAGGCTCTTGCATTGCAACAGGGAGCAGGGGCAGATAGAGATGAGGTCCGCTGGGAAAGAGAGACTCCTGACCATAACCGCAGGAGCCCTAACACCAGGGGCCTTCATCTCCCCCAGTCCCTGGACTCTACCACCCCCATGTCCCCTGGCGCACATGAGCACAGGGCTGCAGGGATGGCAGATTACTATCCAGCTAAGAGTATGGGGCTCATAGGCCAGTACCACTCAGGAATGGAGGGGTGGGCATCCGGGTATGGGCACCCAAGTACAGTACAGTTCAGTGGGGAACCCCAGGAGAGTAGGCCCATTAAGGGCATCCTGAAAACCTCTGCCCAGTTAGGTCAGTGGAGGGGGTACCCATCAAATCCTGGCAGCAAAGAGGAATCTGAAGACTCCTCTGAACTGCGCAGGACACAGGAGACGAGGTCCCCACATTCTGCCAGCCATTCCCAGGCTCGCAGAATCCGGGAAAACCTGGAAGATCAGACGGGAACCTCTGGGAGCAGTGCCTCTGAGTCCGAGGATGAATGGACAAGGGTTACCCGAACCAAAAAGGCCAATAAGGCAAAAAGGGCCTTGCTTAAGGACCCCTTAAAGCAGATTAAGGCGATCAGGAGCGTCATCACGCCTTACCATAAGAACGCTAAGTATTCTGTTTGGGAGCACTTAGAGTTGTTTGAACAAATGATGGAGACTTTCCATTTGAAGGACAGCCAAAGCTGTATTCAATATGTAAAGTGGACATTCTCCCCGGAATACTCCAGTTTCTTTGCGGGGCTGGAGGACCAAAATCATTTAAGATGGTCCACATATAAGGCGGCCATCCTGAAACATTTTTCTGTTCACAGAAATCCTCAAGAGGCTCGCAAGGCAGCCTACAATTTGCAATGTGGGGAGGATCAGGCCCCACAAGAATTTGTGCAGGAGTTAAAGCGTGCTTTTGCACAGACCACAAGAAGGGTGCGCACAGATAGTAGAGAGTTCATAAATACGTTTTTCCATGCCTTGCCCAAATACATCATGACCCAGCTCGTGAGGGATTTTCACGAGAAAAGATCCTTAGATTGGGTCATTGAACAGGCTACCCGGATCTATGAGGTGCAGAAACCGATAGATAGCAAAAGTAATGCCCAGAAAAACCCCAAAGCCAACAGCACCCCTGCTGCTGCCAAGGTGGCAGAGGTAAAGGTCACCCCCGTTTTGGATTTGGAGATGGGGGGGCCTAAAAACCCACCTGCACCTAATAATGCTAGGCCCAGGAGGTCCTCGGGTCAGTCACAGACAGGGAGCCAGGGAGGCAGCCCCACAAATGGGGTCCCTCGCTCTCCTGACTATGTAAGTCCTTGCTACAAAGGTAACAGACCCATCCTGGGTTATGTGTGGACTCCTCCAGCCCAAGGGGGGGGGAATCCAGCCAAGCACCTAACCCAGGGAACTTCCCTCCAAACTTCCCACAGGAGGGCAGAAATTTACCAAACCCTGGGCAGAACTTTTTCCCCAGATATCCACCCGACTTCCAACCCCAAAATCATCCATCCTTCTTTCCCCAATTCCCTGAGCCCAGACCACTGAATCCGGGAGAGGGGAGGCCAAGGGTGGAGGGGTACCCAAATCTTCCCAACCAGGGGTACTACCAAAGAAGGGACAGCTACCCTTCCCGGGATCAGCCCAGGGGAGAAAACAGGGTCCCGTATCAGCCTGAGCGGGTTTCCCAGTTAGAGCGCCAGGTTCAAAACATGGCGCGGGATATGGGTCACATACTGAGGGCTCAGCAGAACCCTCAGATCGGCATGCCGGCGCAGAACGTACCCAACTCTGGACCTGGTGCGCCAGAACAATGACGGGGGCAGCACCCCGATAACTCACCGGTTCCCAGGGAGGAGGCACAAAGGGAAGGGGGGTGTAAAGCCTTGGAGGAAGCTTCCTTCCTCACTTGTAAACAGCCCCTGGAAACCCAGGAACCGGAAACAAAATCTCTTGCCCCTGAAAGTCTGCCTCCTAAGGAGCAGAGGGGGGTAGGAGAAACAAAAGACCCAAACAGACTCAGTTTGAGGAGGAGGTACAGATCTTCCAATTTGAGGGAGAGGGATCCTCAGAGGATCCTGGGAAAAGGATCTTCTCCTTCAGAGAGGGGGGAACTCCTCCCAAAGAAAAATGGGTCCCTAGGGATGCAAATCCAGACTGGGGAGATGTGGAGACTGAGCTACCGCCGCCCACCATCTCATCCCAGAACCAACAGCAAGAAAATCCCCTGGTTCAAACCCATCCTGGTGACTGCCTCCAAAAAGGGGGGGGCGGCCCAGAACCGGAACCAGGGGAACCCACAATGGCTCTGATCTCCAGTTGCCAAATTTTTCTTTCAGATTCCCAAGGCTCTCCACAGAATTCTGCCCAAATCTCTTCGCTAGCGATGTCCAAAACCAGAAAATTAGCCCACCAGTTGTCCAAAAATGTACATTATCTGTGCCCCCTTGAGGAGAAGGAGGGAAGATATTATGCCCCGGTACAAGTACAGGGGCAGGGTACAATCTCGGCACTGGTGGACACTGGATCTCAAGCTACCCTTCTGTCCAGAAGGGCCTTTGACGAACTGAATGCAGGAAGGGGAGAGAATTACCAAATTCCTCTCACCTCTCTTCCGGGACAACTACAGAACTTTGACGGGAAGGAAATTCCCGTTGAGGGGACTGCAGACTTGGACATTAAAATTGGGCGACATAAATTGAAACACCCGGTCATAGTTGTGACCCCAGAGGGCACCCCTTGTTTACTAGGGAATGACCTCCTGAGAAGGTTGTCACCCCTAATAGATTGCGTAAACAGGGTCCTCTGGACCCAGACTAGCCGACCAATAAAATTAAAACAGAGTGTCAACCATGTTAGTTTAAACGGCACCTGCCACATGGTTGAACAAAAATCTGACCAAGTAGAATTTCACTTCCAGAACAACCAAATTCCAGACGTGACAGTAATAGCAGTAGGACAACAGACTGGTGATGGGGGGTCCTCTCTATTTCTGAAAATCAACCTTCCTTCCAGTCTAAAGTGGTACTCCACGCTGGAAGGAAACACTCTGAGATTCTATACTAATCCACAATCAGAAACTCCCACTCCTATAGTCCAGAAAAATGTGAAATCAGCTCAGAGCCTGGCTGATATTCAGCAAATTGGAGAGCAGTTGTTCATCCCTGTTCAGTTAAATGATGGGAAGGACTCTGTTCTCGCTCGAGTGTGTGTGAACAACGGTAAGAGCTTCATCAGCGAAGCCATGTTTCGCCAACTCCCAAAAGATCCAGCCATTCCCACATTCAAACTGATAGACAAATGGGAAATGGACCTGGAAGCACCTAATTCCAAACATCTCCTGCCAAGCAGGTGTATGCTCAAAATCTCCATTGGCAACAAGAGCATAGTCCACAATTGTTGGGTCGTGCGAGACGTCCCTGCCGCCTTTTACTTAGGCAGTGACATTCTCAATCGCTTTGCCATTAGTTTGGACCTAATAAACTTCAAAGCTTGGTCCCGATTAGCGGATAATCCCATGGGCTTTGATGATCCAGAAAAAGCATTTAGGTCAGCTCAATTGCTACCTTATGCAGTTGAAATTCAGATTAAAGAGGAAGTCACCATCCCAGAAAGGACCCGACAATTCTCCCTGGAAGTGAAAGTTAAAAGGGGACAAGAGTTGAAAAACCCTGATGCTTACATACATCTAAACGCTTCTCTCCAACAGCAAGGGTTGGGGGTAAACCCAACTCCATTAGTCAACATAGAACATGACACCATTCCAATAGAGGTGGATAACAGCGACTTAAAGAGTATTACTCTAGCCGCAGGCACCATTATTGGAATGGCGGTTGATGACCGACATTTTTCCATCGACTTAGTAAATGAACTGTTAGGACCAATCCCCAAGGACTGTTTTGACAGTGACAGGGATGACAATACAACACCAGACAGGATCTTTACCCGGCATGGGGGGAACTTCCTGGTGTACACTTCCTGCCCCTATGGTGAGGAAGATGTGACTTGTGACTTCAGGAGGGATGAGGTGATTTTCCAGGTCCATGAGGGCTGCCTTTCCCACCTGAAGCCTCCGGTCCAAATCAGCACTCTGACCAGGGATTTCTCCACCCAGCTGGAGGAGGCCGCGGAGATAGCCAAACCAGAAGTCTTTCCAGGCTTCAGGCAGATGGTGGAAGAGAGAGTCAACCTAGCTGATGCCTGTGTGACTCTGGAACAAAAGCAAAAGTTGAAACAAGTTTTCTTGGATTTCCAAGATCTCTTTGCGGTAGACTCATATGACTGTGGTCGCACTGACATCCACACAACAACAATCCCCACGGACCCTGGCATGACTCCTGTGTTTGTGAAGCAATATCGCTTGCCTCTCGCATCAATGGAGTCCCTTACTGAAATAATTAAGAACCTTGAGTCCCGGGGAATAATCCGTCCAGTCCACAGCACCTTCAATAATCCGGTGCTGGGAATATTGAAGCCAAACGGCCAGTGGAGACTCTGCGCCGACCTCAGGGAGCTCAACAAACGGGTCCATACTTCCCGATGGCCTCTGCCCTACATTGACCAAGGTCTGGCCCAGATTCAGGGGTCACAGGTATTCACTGCAATAGACCTGACCAATGGATACTGGACCGTGCCTGTCAGTAGGGAGGACCAATACAAGCTGGCTTTTACCTTTGGGGGCCAGCAGTACACATGGACCCGGACTCCCTTCGGATACCTCAACTCCGGCAATGAATTCAACATTTTTCTACACAAGGCCATGCCCGACTTGGGTGCAAGGGGTAACCTGGCTTATGTAGATGATGTCCTCATCAAAAGCTCAACTGTTGAGGAACACATAGCGGAGATCCGTTATGTTCTGACACAGTTGAGGGCCGCCGGAGCAAAACTTTCCTTTCAGAAAGCACAGTGGTGTAAAACCCGTGTTAACTTCTTGGGGCATGAGATTACTCCTCAGGGTCTTTGTCCCCAGGAAAAGAAAGTGGAAGCACTTCAGAAACTGAAAGACCCCACAACTCTGCGGGAACTAAGGAGCCTCCTTGGACTGACTAATTACAGCAGAAAGTTCATTGAGGGCTACGCAGAGATCACCAGACCCCTGATTCATCTCCTGAAGGAGGGGGTCAAGTGGGAATGGGGTCCAGAACAAGCCGAGGCAGTAAAACAACTCAAAAGAAGCCTCTCACAAGCGCCTTGCCTAGCTTACCCTGTCAGAAACAAGGAGTTCTTCCTGGAGACGGGGTTCTCTAATACGTGCTTGACGGCAGTATTATACCAAAAGCATGACAAGGTCAATAAAGTAATCTCCTATGCGAGCAAAACTTTATCCTCTGTGGAGGAAAAATTCAACGATTGTGAGAAGGCACTCCTGGCAACGGTGTGGGCATTGAAGAATTACCGCCCGTTTATCCAGGGGGAACACATCATAGTGGAGACTCCACACCAGCCTCTGCAATATCTCCAAAGTGACAGAATCCGGGCCGGAAATGTGAGTAATTCCCGAATTACTTCCTGGATTCTGTCAATGCAAGGCTTTCCTGTGGAGGTCAGATATGGCCAAAACAAGAAGAGTCCCCTCGCGCAAGGTCTGGCTGACTTGCATGATTGTGCCAGAGAAAACTGTCTCGAGGACGAAAGTCTAAAAATAAAGGACAACACGGAGGCATATCTTAATTCCCCACACAAAGTCTTTGAAGAAGACAAGTGTAAGGGAATGCCCACTGTGTATGTGGATGGATGCTCTTACCATGTTGACAACAACGGGGAGAAAGAACTGGTGGCTGGCGTAGGGAATGCATGGGTGAATGAGTCCCCAGAACCCTCCGCTGGATACAAAATTGGTCCCCGAAGTAGTCAGGTGGCAGAATTGATGGCTGTGCATCAGGCCATCCTCACTGCTGTCCAGCATCAACTCCACGAACTGGTCATAATCACAGATTCGGATTATGTACGGAACGGGTTCGTGGAGCACCTGGTTAATTGGAAAACCAGAGGCATGTTATGTGCTAACAACAAACCCTTGAAACATGGGAAGTTGATCCAAAACATTGATGATCTGGTCACCTCGAATGAGATGACCATCTATTGGAAAAAGATCAAGGGTCATTCCAAAGTAGAGGGACCAGACAAAACTGGAAATGACTTAGCTGATCAGCTGGCCAAAACCGGGGCCATCCAAGGGGATCTAATTGAGATTGAGTCCCTGTTGGGGGAAATCCAGGTCACTGCTATCACTAGGTCCCAGACAAATGCTCACAACGACCTTTCAATTGCACAATGGAGTAAGGAGACCCCTGATGCTGATTTGATTACAGCTCAGAAGGGGGATACAATAATTGGTAAGTTTTACCAGCACCTTGAGGACCCTGAGAACTTTCCCCTGACGGATACCGATTACATTGGGAAAGAGGACCTAAGAGTGTTGATGAAATGTCCAAAAATGTTCCGGATCCAAGACGGTTTGTTGGTAAGGAAATCCAAAGCTGGCCACGATCAGTGGGTGGTTCCTACCTCATTCCGAAGCCTGATGTTAAGTCACGCCCATGATGTGGCCACCGCCGGTCATAGGGGGTTTCACACAACATTGGAAATCTTAAGAGAGGTTGCATACTGGCCACACATGGGCCAGGACCTCAACCAATATTTGAAGGGTTGTCTTGTGTGTGCACAATTTCAGCCGACATTCCTCACACACCGGGCGCCTTTACAAAAGAGGGGAATGACACTGCCATGGTCAGATTTACAAATCGACTTTGTAGGCCCCGTGATTCGCTCGGCTAGGGGGAATAAGTACATGTTGACTGTGACATGCTTGTTTACCAAGTGGGTGGAATGTCTCCCAGCCCCAAACTGCAAGGCAGAAACTGCAGCTGCCTTGATGATTAACCACATCTTTTCCCGTTTTGGTCTACCTCAAAGGATTGAGTCAGACAGAGGTAGCCACTTCACCAGTGAAGTAATGACAAAGATGTGGGAGATACTGGGGGTCAAGAGAAAGCTGCATATTGCTTATAGACCAGCTTCTTCTGGGGCAGTAGAGAGATATAACCGAACCATTGTGAGCATATTAAAGAAGTTTGTGGCAGATTCTGGGCCAAGTTGGGATATCCGATTACCCCTGGTCCTAATGGCTATCAGATCTACCCCTTCATCTGCAACCAAAATGTCACCATTTGAGTTGATGACTGGACGCAAGATGGTGCTTCCTCAGCATTTGCTCTACAGGACCCAAGAGCAGACACTGATAAATGCCTCCACTACTCATGAGTATGTGGAGAATTTAAGGAAACACCTCCAACATGCTTTTGCTTATGCTCAGCGGAATCTAGAAAGATCAGCTGATAGCATGAAGACCCACTATGACCTGAAAACTTCCAGGAAGGAATATCAGGTGGGGGACCGGGTCTATCTATACAACTTCCAAAGGAACCAGGCCAAGCAGCGCAAATTTTTGCCTACATGGAAGGGACCATTCGAGATCATAGACAAAATCTCCCCTGTGGCCTACAAAATCCACATCCCCAAAGGTCCTTTGGCAGAGGGGGAAGACAAGTGGGTCCACGTAAACCAGTTGAAATGTTGCCATCCCAGGCACACTCTGCAACAACTGGAGGAATCCTCTGAAATCCTAGCGGGTACTGTCTCAGACTAATTCAGTTCCAACCATAAAACATACCACATCTAGTCTCTAAAATATTGTGATTTGCATGAAACTGTCTCTTAGTTATACTGTTTTTTTTTCAAAATAAGAATGTAATGTTTCGTTATGATGAAATGCATATGCTGCCCCACTATCTCAACAGTGGTGGAAAAACGTCTATGAGTAGGTATTGCCGCTCTTCCTTTGTCGTCCTAGGAGAAAGAAAACCTGAAGACGGGCCAAGGAGGACGATCCGGAGACCGGGAACGAAGATCCGATGGGCCCAGTGGACCGCCCAATACTCCCATCAGGACTGGCGAGGAGAACCGATCGATCAGTACCGGATGGAGAAGAAGATGCTGAACTATGCCATCTACAGAAGAGGAAGAAGATTATGCGGACAGACCGGTGCGTGGGTCAAAACCCTTGGGCACGCGACTCCCCATCGACTCAAATTCAAAGTTCAGTCGCGTGGGGGGGGCTTGTTGGGTGTCCTGACCCACGTTTAAGCTATCATGCCACAACATTTGGTGCTGTGGGCTTAGAAAATTCAAGATGGCGGAAAACCCACATGTGCGCCGAAATCCAGGAAAGCTGCGCAGTTTGTGCGCACACCAAAATGGTTGCCTCACTTGCCACCCACCAGTGCGAGAATGAAAGGCCGGGTTGCCATGAGGGAAATGGGTTGCCAAAGGAAAAACAGTAGCGCCGGTTAGCTTCAAAGCGCTTTAAAACCACCATTGGACTACCCGCACAGTAGTCTGAAACCATTGGGAATGGCAATGCTGATTGCCAAATGCAACCTAGAATTGTTGGGAATTCATTTTCTTAAATCCCAAAAATGGGTGCAGTACCAGTACTCACCACTATCCAAAAGCCGGCAGTTTAAAACCACCCTGTGTTTCTCTGAAGGCAAGCCAAAGTGCCTATTTCAAACATTGCAATATGTGCAAAATATTCACTGAACACCAGCAGACATTTGGTAGAATGGAGTTTTGTGTGCCTACAAAATCTGGGAAATGAAGAGCCCAGAACAATGCTTATAACAAAACTGGCTGAGCTATGGAGTCAGCAGTTTAAGTTGCACTGGATTTAAAGACACTAAAATCGAAAATGTTTAGATTGAATGAGTGACCTATGTTTGGTGTCACATGCCTTTGTAACTGTTGAAATGTCATAGTTTTGCACTTAGAATCAGCATTCTAGCTGCATATGTAAAAATGTTTAGTTTTATTTGAATGCAGGAACTGGGGAACAAAAAGTGACATTTTATCTGAAACCTGGCTTAAGGAACTGAATTCTGCCTGGCAACTACCCCCATCAGGAGTGAAACTTGAGTCACAGCTGTGTTCCCAGGCCTAGCTGCCCTTTTGCTGCTCACACTAAGGATATGCCATCTATCTGATAATTGAATTACCTGTGCTCTGCAGGAAAGTGAACAAAGCCCTGTCCTGGCTCAGGCAAAGGTTTTATTGGCAGGAGTCGTAAATGGTCGTAAAAAGTGGCTTCCTCCTGAGGAAAGGGGAGGGGCACTGCCTGTGAGAGCAAGCTGGCTTGGCAGAACTGGAAAAACCAGAAATTCAACCTTGTGCTGAGGGTAAACCACACCCCTTTGGAGCCAGAACATAACTTTAAAAAGATGAATAACTCATAGAGCGGATATGTGAAAATTTTATAAATGATACCATAATTCTTGTGATTTTTCTGCCCACAGTTTAAGAGGTTTTTAGAACCGGTGGTATGTTCAGGGGGGTGTCAGCGGAAAAGTGGGGATAACTCTAAATGTATGCATGTTAAAAATCTGAAACTTCATCAGTTAATGTCCGTACTCCCTGCGCACATGTATGTAAAGTTGGGTCAATGTCAGAAATTGCAAAATCAGTTAAAAAGTGAAATATGTGCCATTTCTGAATGCAAGCTCCCAGGAAGAGCAGAGTTTGAACAGGGGATACCTCCTGTAATGCATGATGGGTGCATATGATTTTAAAACAATATGTACCTCTGCAAATATGTATTTGTTTCAAATCTAGATTTGTGTGTAAGTTGACAGGAGGAGTGGACTTTCTGCAGGCTGTAAAATGACATCACTCTGACTCACAGTTCATTCCCCAATCAAATGATAAATGGAAGTTTGACCAATTAGAAGCTGAGAGAGAGGTAGGGTCAGTGATGCTAGAACACACCCACATTCTAAACACATAAAAGCAGACAGACAGGACAGATAGGGACTTTTCAATTCCATCTGCAGCGGGACGCTCTGCCGGAAAAATCCATACTTTACCTCCATCAAACCTCCAGAGAGCCAAACTAGAGACTTCAATCTATCCAGAACTAGAGACCCAGACCAGAGAACCAGAGAGAGCTGACCCAGATCACTGTGAAGTGCAGAGACCAGAGGCGAATTTAAAACCCTGACCAGATCCGTGATGAGGCCCATTTCACTCAAGAATATAGTGTGAGTACCTAGAAAACTGTGCAGAACCAATCTCCTAGTTAAAATAATATAATTCAATCCATTTTTTATCTAAGTAGAACTGCAGCTTAGCAATTGTGTTATCCTGCTATCATTTTTAAAGCTGAAAAAGTGTGCGTTTAAAATTTCAAATCTGAAAACGACCTTTATTCAATCGCTCATATCTCCGCAACCGTTTGTGCTAGAGACTTGCAGTAACTTTCATTTTGAGGCTGAGATCCTATGCTTTCCTAGGACCCCAAAACGATAGAGATAGTCCTTGCGGTTCCTCTGTAATAGCGCTCGGCGCATCCGCGAATTTTACCGCGATTTGCAATTTCTTCACGTGTAAAAAGACAGCAGTTTTGCTTTTCCATTTGCCAGAAATTCGTTTAACCTGTTAACTATCCCTGCATCATTGATAGTGTGAGCCTGGACTAATATTAACTAGATACCACTCACCCTGAACCTCTGAAAGGGAATTAAAAGCAAATTTAGCATATTTCTCATCCATTGCTAGCACATATCAAAGCATTTGGGCTTGTGTTTTCAAAACTCCTATCTGTTTTCTGTTGTCTAAGCTTGCTGGGTTGAACTGAATTACATTGATTGCATTTCTGAGAACTGTGTGTTTCCTCCCATTTCCTTGCATTGCATAAAGAGGGGGGGGAGTGAATAGCCAGAGAAAAGTGATTACATTGTTTGGTTGAAATCATATTGAGTATTTTCTGTACTGCATTCATTGAATATTGCATCCACCTGAGCTTACATAAAGCATCCTCTACCACATTATACTTTTGTTCCTATTTACCAGTGTGCTACCTTATCCATTTCATGTCAACTCATTAGTGATTATAAGAAGTGTGCTAGTGCCAGATTCTCCATTGTTGATCTTTATCATATCAGATTAAGTGTGCTATTCAATTATTAATTTATTATAAAGCGTGATATATATATCTATTTTAAATTATCAAATAAACCTTTTAAACTTGCAAAACAGAACTACTTCTTGGCTCAGTGGGGTCAGGGGGATTCCAAGAGAGGGGTGTTATACAGGGGTAGTCATCCAGAACGCATGAACTGGACCTAAAGATATATCAATAAGGGTTTTCATTCAGTATTCTAGACTAGGCGTTAACTTAGCTGTAGTGCTGAATTGAATCCTCTTACACTTCTAAGCCCAATATTTACCTTGACAATGAACACATCGAAGTGGTCACCAACTTTAAATACTTGGGGACACAACTGGACACTTCCAAAACAGACCTTAGTTTTCAAACTCAACTGTGGGCAAAAGTAAAATGCCTAACGGCTCAAATAAGGGCGATCGACCGTAAGTTCGGAAAGTTCTCCCTGTTACCAGCCATCCTGTTCTATAAAACGAAAGTAGTCCCATCTCTGACATATGGAGCAGAAGCTTCGCTGTATCTTCCTCCGCAAATCTGGAACAAATTGGAAGGATACGTGTGGAAAACGTTGCTGGGTCTCCCCAAGTGTACTGCAATAGCTGCCATCAGAAGGGAACTAGGACTGGTTTCTCTAACATCCTTGGTAAACCAAAGTGCGATGCGCTTATATAGGAAAATCATCTCTGCGGATACTTTACCGATTCTGAACATTATTCACGCAGAAATTTCAACTGGCAATTGTCTCGCACTAAAAAACTGGGTCAACAGGAGACTAGAAGATCTTGAAATGATCAAATGTTCCCAGACGGAGCTAAAGGAAAACCCAGATCATATCAAAACTAAAATGGAAGACATGGATTGGATTACCACAATAGAGCAGGCATCTAACAACAAACTATTGAGTCATCTACCACCCTCTTTTAACAAGCTGAAAAAACCCCTAAGTTACTGTGCTAAATTTCCGGAAAAAAAACTGAGAAACGTGATTATGAGAGCCCGCTTTAACCTGCTACCAACCAGAGAGATATTGGCCCTCAGAAATCAGGGTTCTGTAACACTCTGTCGTCTCTGTAAAAGCCCAAACACAACTGAAACACTAAAACACCTGATAATGGATTGCATCGCCATTAATGACATAAGAAATGTCTATCTACTCCCTTTGTCTGAGAGATTGTGGGTTTTGCAGAAAAACGACATATGGAATAGACTAATCTCCGGGGAGAGTACCAAATGGTCTCAGGCACTATCTAAACTGATCGATTTAGTCTTTGCAAAAATCATGCAGACTAATGCCAATGAGTCCGGTGAAACCACCTCCGCATTGGCCTGAACAATGGCGGAATGCTTACCTTTTCTTCTTCTTCTTTTCCTCTCTCTTCTCTTCTTTCCTTCTGCTGATCCCTGAAGAGTTTCGCCCGGGTCGGATCTGTTACTGTTTTCGTTGACAAAACTCAGTTTTAACTGTGTAAAGTTCAATAAAAAAAATAAAAAAAATCCAACAAAGTTGCTGGGGGTCTAAGTGCTAAGGTAGTGGGAATTGGCACATTTCTGAGAATTCTCCCTAACAACAAGTACGTCTCAAACATTAGTTAATATTCTTGCAGGCACCTAGATGTAAAAAGCTGGTGGGGAAGACCACCTGATTTCTTGACTTGAGGTTTACACGCACCTCTGTCATTGGGGTGTAGCCAACTGAGATATCATTTCTGTCTGGGAAACCATGTCCTGGGGCTTTTGTTTTTAAAATGAGTTTCTTGACCCACGTAGCACTTCGCTGCATCCCCGAGAGCCGAGCAGAAGCATGAAAGCGCAGTACGCAGTGCCAGGCACATGCCATCTCTCTTTGACTGCAGTGCGCACATAGAAAGGCACGATGGGGGGTGATGGTTTCTGAGAAAAACATTAGCATGGAAACAGTGGCAGCGGTGCGTGTATTCAGGGAGATATGGGCGAAGTAAACCTGATAATGAGGGCAGATGTCGAGGATCCTTCAAGCAGAATTGCCCAGCATACCTTGCAACAGAAGAACACTCTCGAAGGCCATCAAACAAGCCGTCGCTCCCCCTAGTAAATGTAATGGCGCTGCCTTCCGCAGATGATTATCCATTTTCTCATTAACACTAACACGGAGTCCAGAGCGGCCTGCCTCTCTCGTCCGTGGCGCTTCACATGAAAGCCTCCTCTTCGAAACGATAATGATGCTTTCGCATAGTGCGCGTTCCCTCGGATTCCTAAACTGAAAAGGCTCGTTGCCGCCAGCCTCTCAAAGGCAGATCTAGAGTCTGCAAAGGAGCGCGAGCTTCCGGCCAGTGTCTCCACGAGCCTTCCGCTCCTTGCTGGACTGGACTCGAAACAAGAACATCAGGCAGGGGTGTTGCCAGGTCTGGAAAAGAGCCGGCCCTACGGCTAATGTGGGGACTGGACTGTCGCGACTCGGGCTAGCTAACCTTTTGGTTGCAGCTCCTGAGCTTTTATCTGGGACTACAACCAAAAGACCCTGGACTCTAGCCCCCTCAGCCCCCGCCCCCCAGCCACGCCTCTGACATCAGGCCATGGGCCTGATTTACAAAAGCATTTTACAATGGCGTAATCCCTCTGAGAAGCGCTGTGTAAATCAGGCACCTTATATTACAATTACATTGGGAAGCTGGTGTGAGAAGTGCACCTGCAATAGGCATGTTTCAAAATCTTAAGTGTGTTCTTCCAACTTCTTGTTTGGTCAAACAAGAAATGTTCTGCTCTGCTAAACTGGAAACTTCAACTGATTTTCACTCCATCACAATTTATTCTGGGGATTTAAAAAAAAAAAAAAAAACGAAACACATTGATTAATGGATTGGGATGAACTGGGGACATTATTTTCTATACTGAATCAATTATTTTCTAAACTGTACTAAGCTTATGCCAAGAACGGAGGAACGGAGGGAACATTTATTATTATTATTATTATTAAAATGGTTACGTTTTTCTTTCCTGCACCAGCTCACCACCGTAGGAGTCTCAAAGCGCGTAAACCTTATCTGAGTTAAGGTGCATTAAGTCATGCCCAGGGACAGCAGGACCTTATTCTTCGCAGGATGCATGGCCAGAAAATGGTGTGATATAAAAAAAGATATGTGTTGAAGTAAGATCTGGTGCGCAGCATAGGTGTGTAAGGAGGTGATAGATTGGTGCCAATTGCTGCATTGTAAATGCATATGCATGCATTATCATATGTATTTACTCATTTAGGGAAATGATTGCTCCGGGTTCACGACTCTGGCTCATTAAGAGCCCTGTTCCCAGTTTCCTTGGTGATATGGTTGATGCTTTTCATAAAGCATGTATTTTTAAATGTGTTTTCCTTTGCTGCTGGATGAGGAGATAAGATAATGCATCATACTCGCTTCCATGTCTTTAATAGAATCTGTTCACGTCGAAGAGGTAGATAAAGACTTGATGAAGAGAAACAAGGAGGGATATCCAAGTTTAATGCATTGGGGAATCCTTGGTATTGCAAAGCAAAATGTACCCCAGGTAGTCATATCTTGGGAAAGAATTGATAGGTCAGTTTCCGAGAAAATCCCTACAAATGGCCCCTGCACTAACATTCCTGTGATCCCACACAAATCAATTGAAGAGTTAACAATTTTGGTGAGAAACAACCTCACCCTTTTCTATGTGCAATGCTCCAAACTTATCCATATGCCTGGCAAGGACTGACATCCCCTGCCCGCCCGGGGGAGATAAAGCAGGACCTGAAACTCCAGCTCTGCTGCCTGACATTTTCTGCCTCTTGTTACGTTTCTTACGTTTTGGAGTCCGGCAATGCCCTGATTGGGTGAAATCTTCATGAGATCACAGCTTCTAGATCATTTGTAGAGGTGTTAATACGGCAGCATCAGAACAAAGGGCTGCATAGACAAGAGCAGCGTCGATTTGGCCCTGTTTAGAACTGGTTGTTCTATGCACCCTACCCCCTCTGCCATTCATCTTGCAGCCTCTTAGGCTGCCATTGGAGGATTAATGTCACTCACTACTGCCTTGACTGCCTGACCTCTTCCTCTTGCCTGCTATTCCTGGCCTGCATTTCGCTCCTTTTGCAATCCTGCACTCTTTCCCCTGCAACATATTTCATTGCCTTGCTTCAAGTCCTTCTCCTTATTCCTATGCACAAAAGGTATCTGAAATAGCTCCCTTTTCTTGTGCCTGGAATATTAGTACCTTGACCTGTCAGTAATGTCTTTGCCACATTTTCTTGTTGCATTTAGAAGTAATCTGTGACCTAATTTTGATTTTGCTCACTTATGTAATCTATGTGCTGACACACTTTTTCTTTTACATTTGAAAGTAATTACTGTGTTTCACACCAAATTATAAAGTGATCCCTGCCACGTATTGATGGCGCATTCAAAGTATTCTCTGGCCCATAGTTACTTTGCATTCAAAAGTAATCTTTTGAACACACATGCAAGCCTCTGTCAAAGCCTGGCTCTCCCCTGCCACCCATTCAGTTGGCAGTGATTGCCGCCGGAGGACCTATCTGCGGCTTTTGATACTCTTGACCATGCCACTCTGCTTGATTGCCTAAAAAACAACATTGACATCAACAAAAGTGCCCATGAGGGGATTGCCCACTCCCACGTGGCAGAGGGGTCGCAACTAAATCTGGCTCTTTTGACTCAGAACAAGGACACTTTTAACTGCAGTGTCCCTCAAGATTCGATAGTCTCGGTTTGGCTCTGGAACACTTACCTGCAATCTTCGGGCCAACTGATTGCTCCTTTTTTTCACCTTTCAGGTCTGAATGGGTGATGCACAGATTGACTTCCGGATTCCTCTCTGGTCTCCACTTCAATCCTATCCTGCCCCTCCTGTGTTTCTGCAAACACCTCCTGCTTCTATGCTCGGGCAACTAAAATCCTCCACATAGAATGGACTATTCTACCCGCTCTTCTTTTCAGCTGCCCCACCTGCCCTTTCCCCTTCTTTGTCACCTCAGGCTAGGTAATTTGGGGTGAGGTATGATAGCTCTTTTTCCTTTTTTCACAGGTCATTGAAGTGAGCAAGAAATCCTAATTCAAACTGGTAAGTGCTCAAAGAAATCCTGCTGTTCCTGAATTTCTGTCACACTTGAAGTAACGAGTGATCATCTCTTGAAATAACTTTTACCTTGCCCTCCCAAAGGTGCCACTCCACCACCTGAAGAACCTGCATAGGTGTCCAGACTTTCATGTAAACCTAACGAACCCATAACTGGGGCCTGAAATACCTCAATTTGCTTCCAGTTGATGACGAATATCGAATTGGGATGGCCCTGGGGTGGGTTTTATGAGCCACCCTGAGCCAGTTTCATAAGCCACATCAATATCCATGGATGGGCCGGATTTACTAACTGAAGAAGTTGTACTTGTAAGGTTGCCTTGCTTGCCTCACAGCCTGCCGCCAGCTTGTTGCAGAGATGCGCACTGTCCGGATGCATTCATGAATGATTATAATGATTGCGCACAGTTGAAGTGCATCGTCACAGAAAAGTGAACACTTAGTTGCCAAGGGAATTTGCTTTGATGATGCACTAATAGCATGAGGGGTGGTGTTGCCAGTGCCCCAGCGTGGTGCCAGGCAGCACCACTCGGCGCTCTCACCCAACAACAACAGTTCACGGGGTGGGGTGTGTGGGTGCTGCATCATGTTTGCTTTAGCCTGCCTGGGGTGGGGGCTGGGCGGTGCTGGCACAGTGCCGCCACCTGCCTGTCTGACTCCCGAGCCTCGACTTCTCAGGCCAGGGTCAGAGGGGGTCTGTTGCTGATGCTATGTAGCACTGCAGGCAGCCAAACATGCTGGTCCTGGGCTGCCATGCGCATTGGTTGGTGCAGCTACCACACCTAAGCACATATTCGGAAGAAGGATGATTGGGAGCTGACCTCAAGCAAAGCCATGACGACGAGGGCCCTATCCGAGATGCCTGCTGCCTGGCCCAGCCAAGGACTGCAGTGGAGACAGAATGTGTGCACGTGGGCCAGCGTGCCTGCAGTGCGCTTAACATAGAGTAAACAGTAAGTTATAAAAACAAAGGGGCCAGCTGGGGGTCTGCTCGGCATGCCATCGGCATTTCAAAATGAGCCATGCTTCTTCCTGATAAGATGCTTCACAGTTTCAGTCTGACTGTTACTCAAGTTTGGCACCAAGGGTGGGTGGCTGGAGGCTTGGAGGGGCCCTTCTTTGCTATGCATATCAACTAGGGTCACAGTCGAAAAAAGGGTCAATTCCCCGACACATACTGGCTTGCATCACAGGACTGAAGTTCTAAAAATAAAAATAAAAACCTCTGGGTTCTCCTTAGTGAACACAAGTGGATCTGAGTGGCTAGGCGAAAACACTGGCAGCCCTTTCATCTGGCCTGGTGTTTGTATGCCATGCAATGGGGCTACACGAGAGTGAGTCAGCAGAGCACACTAACCTCTGCATACCTTTCTTGAGCTTGGGAAGTGTGAGACCAATAGGTCAGCTTTGTAACTGGGGCCTGCAGTCTGTGGTTTGTGTGGGTGGTAATATCCCCAAAACGCACACCACCGATCCTGAGCTGACATGTTCCAGCCTGGCCCAGAGAGCTGGGCTGCACTACTACAGTCATTCAGAGAGGCGGCGGCGCTGCCAGGCTGGCTCAGGCTTCCTGCATGCATTGTAATCGCTGCCGCACTTGGCACCAGCAGTGACTGAGTCAGACTCAGAAGCAATTCAGACCTGGGTTCGGTAATTCGATTGATGATTTATGATGATACATTCAGTCGAATGTATTTGAGCGAGGCGAACGTGCACGGTCATGCTGCTACGGTGCTAGGAAATAAAACAGGCTCTTTTGTTTAGTGTTTGCGTTGCCGGACGGTGCAGAAAGTCGCTTCCTTTGTCCCGAGAGACTATTAGGGATAAGCGGACAAAATATGCGGGTTCTTGATCTCTTACAATGTAAATGTATCCAGGGATGCATGCTGCCCTGCTGTGCATAAAATACTCCTAAAGTCCTTTCCAGGGAGCATGAATGCATTGATTTTTCATGTTGCTCTCCACCTTCATTGCTTGGCATTTATATCGATGTTAAAGGAAAATAAAACCATGAGGGAGGTGTGTGTGGTTCAAGCTGTTTTTTATTTAAATTATATGATTGATTTTCTATGCTCATATCGACTCTATCTGAATCATTTATCAATTTTATTCGGTTGATTTCTCAGTGTTATGCCCAGCACCACTCTCCCAGTAACTTTTCTTTAGCCCATATCAGATTTATATCTCTTCTCATTTACATTTATGGGCCTAAAGCATCTACCTGAAAGCATAATGATTTTCTGCTGCAAGTACTTTAATATACAACCCCTAGTTATTTGTGAATAGTGAGGAATGCTCTTTCTTATTAAGAGGGTAATTCATGGAATCAAGCGCCAGCTGCGTGCGCCAAAACCCATTTTGACGCACAGCGTATTCATGGATTTAAACATCCATAACCAGCCGTGGCGCAGCCACCCTGCAGCAGCGCCAGTTATGCCCCCAACCCCGCCCCATGTGCCAAAAACATCTGCACAAATCCCCTACATGGCGCAAAGGCCAGTGGACCAGCATACAGCTCCCCAACAACGAAATCATGCTAAAAACGTCACTCAGCCCTCATGCGCTGTTAGGCAGAATCCGATGCAGTTCCCTTAGGGAGCACTACAGAAGATTAGGACTACAGGTATATGCAATGAATCCCCTTTGGTGTCAGTCTGTACCACACAGATTTAGTTGGTAGCTGTGGCTGAGCAGTCAGACTTATCTCAAGAGGGAGATGAGCAGTATTGAGGGTTTACACAATAGGACTACAATGCTATGGAACAAGGAAACACTGACCAAAGCTTTGTATCAAAAAGAATATATGTATTTATTTTACACACTCTTAAGTTCAACACACAAATCACTATTATCAAAGCAAGTTAAAACAGTCAAGAAATGTATATACAACTCCCTATTTAAATTATAGACAGTTTGAGCAAGAGTCAAAACTGAGCAAAATGGCACAGTTTAAACCAAGCAGAAATGGCACTCTAACAATTTCTCAAAAGGGATGGAAAGGGAATTTTATATAGCTTTAGACTCTGTAACACACCAGCAACACTTCCCAAGTAGATTGTGAACAAGTTAGGCAAGGCAGTACTTCAGCATAAACTATACTTAGGTGAAAACCAAGCCAAATGGCACTTCACAATATCAAAAAGGGGGAGGAAAAAGGTGGTTATAAGAGTTAGGTGCACCAACACATTTCTAGGTGAGAAGCAATCTAGAGAAGGCAGTTGTAACAGATTTCACCAGAGTCAATAGGGCTGTGCCAGAGTCAGTGGTACAAGGCAATGTGCCCAGGATCAAACAGTTCTAGTAGCTGCAGTCAAGTCTTTCTTTAACGATTTGAAAAGGTGGTTGCAGAAGGTAAAAGACAATGTTAGATAGGGGCGGCCAACCTAGTAGGTAAGTAAAGGATTTAAAACACCTTTAGCGATACCCAACGAAACGGGAGGCCTGGCGGAACAATGTACCTTTAAAGTGGAAGAGGCTCCTTCGGTGGTGGTAGTTCCTGGCAGTTCCTGCAGTTGGGGAGATCCAGCAGAAGAAGAGAGGCTCTCGTCGTGGAGGAAGGTTCGAGTTACTGCACTGCCCAGGGATGAAGCCAGCCGTGGTGCTGCCAAAACAAATAAAAGGTACGTTCCTTTAAATCATGGTCATGGTAGACGGGTGTCTGGCTATCCGGTCTCCGAGTGCAGGGCACTGGCAATTCGACCAAGGCAGGTCCTGGAAGGCGATTGGTGAACTGGTTGGCCCCACCAGCTCAACGGAAGAAGACTCTTGCAGGCGAAGATCTTCTCGAGTCGTTGGAGAAAAGTGGTGAGGATCTGCAGCAGGGCTTCACCGGTGGTTCAGTTGTTGCAGATGTCTTCAGCTTCTCTCCTCTTTGGGTTTCTAGTTCCAGTGGTGATGTCTTGCCCTCCAGTCCTCAGGACCCTGCTTTTATGCAGCAAGACCCCCATTCATACAGCCTAGCTGTCACTCACATAGTGGGGTGGCTCTCCTGGCGGGAGAACCCCCCAGCCTATTAGGGCAGAGTGCGACTTGGGTTGCTTAGGCAACCCTGTGCAGGGTGCCTATTCCTCCTCCTACACATCCTGTCTACCCCAGACTCAGTGGCGCCGATAGGAGGGCTTCTGTGCAGAAGCCCGCCAAAAGGACGGACAAAGGATTCCCGACCTGGGCTAGGATTTCCGAGAAAGACACGAGAAAGAAATACTATTAAAGTTCTGGCAAAAATAAAACACCGGATTAAAGTTAATATTAAAATAAACCGGCGGTATGTTAGAGGCTGTCAGTAAAAGTGGTATCCTCGAACAATGGGAAAATCCCATAGGGGTATATTCGCGGTCTAATATTTATGGTATTAACCACTGCAACCAGCCAGAAACTTTGGAGAGAGGGACGGGACAGTACCCTCTCGATAATGAACACTAGGGGAAAACTATTAACCCTTTCCAGTACTTCCATAGTAAGATGGGTTGTACTGGCTTTGTTCATATGTATTGACTAGTAAAGTCAATGGGGACTTTACATGCCCTGGGAGACAGTAGTCAGTCCCAGGGTGTGGAGTCTATGTTTGGGGGTCGCTATGACACCCTTGTGGTACTGCACGGAGGGTGCTGTGTACCACACATGTTAAAAAGATGATTCCTATGAGGGTGAGAAAAACACTATAAACCATAAGCAAACAAGATAGCCTAAAACACACACTAGCAATCTAGTGGGAAAAAAGGGTCTCACTCTTAGCAGGAGAAAAAAATAAACCCTTCAAATCCAGCAAAGCTGCTGGGGGTCTCTATAGGTAAGGGAAATTAGCCTTTGAAGAGAATTCTCCCTAACATGCGTCAGCCCAATCGCATGGAAAACTCCCTGCGCACCCCTCGGAATACGCGTACCACACTCGCGCCAGGCCAATTGCGTGTAAAACTCCCCCCGCACCCCTCTGAATATGCGTAGCCTGCTCGCACCAGGCCAATCGCATGTAAAACTCCCCGCACACCCCTCGGAATACGCGTACCCCGCTCGCGCCAGCCTAATTGCGTGTAAAACTCCCAGCGCACCCCTCGGAAAACGCGTACACTGCTCGCACCAGGCCAATCGCGTGTAAAATTCCCCACGCGCGTGTACCGCGCTTGCGCCAGGCCAATCGCATGTAAAAATCCCCACGCACCCCTTGGAATATGTGTAACCCACTTGCGCCAAGTCAATAGTGTGTAAAACTCCTCACACACCCCTCAGAATACGTGTACCCCACTGACGCCAGGCCAATTGCGTGTAAAACTCCCCGCGCACCCCTCTGAATATGCGTACCCTGCTCGCGCCAGGCCAATCGCGTGTAAAACTCCCCGCGCACCCCCGGAATACACGTACCCCACTCACGCCAGCCCAATCGCGTGTAAAATTGCCCATGCACCTCTCGTAATATGCGTACCGTGCTCGCGCCAGGCCAATCGCATGTAAAACTCCCCGCGCACCCCTCGGAATACGCGTACCCTTCTTGTGCCAGGCAAATTGTGTGGAAAAAGTCCCCCCTGTGGTGTGGGTTGGCTGCGGGGCATGGCCAAGGGTTGTAGGGGTGTCCCCTGTGGAGTGGGATGCCTGTGGGGCATGGTCAGGGTGGATGGGCTGCCTGCAGGGCATGGGGAGGGTGGATGGGCTGTCCGCGGGGCATGTCCAGGGGTGATGGGCTGCCTGCGGGGCATGGGGGAGGGTGGATGGGCTGTCTGTGGGGCATGTCCAGGGGTGATAGTCTGCCTGCAGGGCATGGGGAGGGTGGATGGCCTGCCTGCGGGGCATGGGGAGGGTGGATGGTCTGCCTGCGGGGCATGGTCAGGGTGGATGGGCTGCTTGGGGGGCATGGTAAGGGTGGATGGGCTGCCTGCAGGGCATGGGGAGGGTGGATGGGCTGCCTGTGGTGCATGGTCAGGGTGGATGGGCTGTCTGTGGGGCATGGTCAGGGTGGATGGACTGCCTGCGAGGTATGGTCAGGGTGGATGGTCTGCCTGCGGGGCATGGGGAGGGTGGATGGTCTGCCTGCGGGGCATGGGGAGGGTGGATGGGTTGCCTGCTGGGCATGGGGAAGGTGGATGGGCTGTCTGCGGGGCATGGAGAGGGTAGATGGACTGCCTGCGGGTCATGGTCAGGGTGGATGGGCTGTCTGCGGGGCATGGACTGCCTGCGGGTCATGGTCAGGGTGGCTAGGCTGCCTGCGGGGCATGGTCATGGTGGATGGGCTGCCTGTGGGGCATGGGGATGGTGGATGGGCTGTCTGCGGGGCATGTCCAGGGGTGATGCTCTGCCTGCAGGGCATGGCCAGTGTGGGTGGCTGTCTGTGGGACATGTCCAGTGTTGTAGGGGGCTCCCCTGTGGTGTGGGCTGCCTGCAGGGGGTGCATGTGGCTTCTAACCACACGGGTGTGCGAATATGGGGGTATGCGAGTGCGCTTTACACGCGATTCCACTGGCGCAAGCGCGGTACACGTATTCCGGGGTTGCGCAGGGAGTTTTACACGCGATTGGGCTGGCGCGAGCGGGGTACGTGTATTCCGAGGGGTGCGTTGGTAGTTTTACACGTGATTGGGCTGGCCTGAGTGGGGTATGCGTATTCAGAGGGGCGCGTGGGGAGTTTAATGCGCAATTGGCCTGGTGTGAGTGGGGTACGGGTATTCCGAGGGGTGCGCGGATAGTTTTACATGCGATTGGCCTGGCGTGAGCGAGGTACGCATATTCTGGTGGGTGCGTGAGGAGTTTCACACGCTATAGGGCTGGCACGAGCAGGGTACGCGTATTCTGGGGGTGCGCAAGAAGTTCACATGCGATTTGGCAGTGTGGGCCCTCCTGGGTGTGCCCTCCCCCCCTCCCCATGCCCTGCAGACATCCCACACCACAGTGGACTCCCCTAGAACCCTTGGCCATGCCACACAGGCAGCCCATCCACCCTGACCATGCCCCGCAGGCAGGCCACGTGGCACCATGCACTTGGGAGCCCCAACACATGTCCCCCTCACCCCACCCCCAGTGACGGCAACCTGGCAGCAGGCCCCGACTCATGTCCCCCCCACGCCACCTCCAGTGAGGCAACCTGCCAGCAGGCCTGACACATGTCACCCCCACCCCACCCCCAGTGATGGCAACCTGTCAGCAGGCCCCGACTCATGTCCCCCCACCCCACCCCCAGTGACGGCAACCCGCCAGCAGGCCCCGACACATGTCCCCCCACCCCACTCCCAGTGACGGCAACCTGCCAGCAGGCCTCGACACATGTCTCCCCCACCCCACCCCACCCCCAGTGACGGCAACCTGCCAGCAGGCCCCGACACATGTCCTCCCCAACCCTCATTGACGGCAACCTGCCAGCAGGCCCCGACTCTTCTCCCCCCACCCCACCCCCATTGATGGTTACCTGGCAGCAGGCCCCGACTCATGTCCCCCCAACCCACCCCCATTGACGGCAACCTGGCAGCAGGCCCTGACTCATGTCCCCCCACCCCCATTGATGGCAACCTGGCAGCAGGCCCCGACTCGTGTCCCCCCACCGCACCCCCATTGATGGCAACCAGCCAGCAGGCCCCGACTCATTTCCCTCACCCCACCCCCATTGACGGCAACCGGCCAGCAGGCTCTGACTCATGTCCCCCCACCCAACGTGCTGTTAGAATAGAAGCCCATGTCAGAAATGCCAACCCAAATCCCACCCCACACCGCAGCACCCCACTCCAAACACACAACCATATATTGTACCCACTCCAGACTATAAGTACCAGGCCTTGACATTCAAAAAAGCACACACATGCACCCAAAGGCCTGTCCAACAGAGCCACACAGTGGTGACACATGACAGAGGCAATGGACAGTGACACATGCACAAAACTAATGAGAGTAGACCACACCAATAATGAAGGTTCGGGAAATGTATTAAAAAGAAAACAAAATGACAAAATCAAAACCACACATGCAAATGAAGAAATTATTAATGCAATACCAAAAAGAAAGTAAAATCCAAGGAAAAATTTAAATCCAAGACATGAAAACTGAAAAGTGGTCCATCGCCAAAGTCCATAGAAATAAATCCAAAATTGAAAACCATTAAAAAAACATTACTCCATGGGATGACGTAAGAAAGAAAGTATGTACATGTCCGGAACTATACACAATGTAAGTCACAAGGGTCCATGATGCCAAAAATAAAGGAAACCTATCAAAAATAATATCAAAAACTGAACTATATACAAAAAGGAGGAGCAAAGTCTGTGGACTCCAAATCACAAATTAAAATAAAAGAAACATATGCTTAAATAACTATGTACAAAGGCAGTGGGCTAGCCCAACGGCTCACTTACTTATGTTCCGGGCCAGGGCATCATCGAACTCCATGTCGATGTTCCGGTGGCGGAAACAAGGAAAGAGGACCCAAAGTAGGAGTCCTCCCGTCCCCTTCACACTCTGGGCCTACGCAACAGGGCATAGTTACTTTTTAAATAAGAGTTTCAGTAATATATAAATGGTATTTGTAAGGTAGTGAATTGAACCAAAATGTCCTTATTGGAATCAAACAGCAATGCTATTATGGATGTACAAAGGGAGAAAGATCTCCCATTTATTTAGGCACAAAGGTTGAAGCGTGAGCAATCAAGGTAGCAATACATTGTCTACAATATTATGTTGAACTGTCCACTTTAGTTGGCTTGCCGCGTTTCGAGGATGGTCCTCTTCTTCAGAAGCCTTTGTGGATCTGATGTATTTAAACATATTACATATACAGGAAAAAAAAAGAAAATCAAAAAAATGTTTGTTAGACAATGTTCCATCTAGATTGGTAAATACATCATAGTAGAGTAACACATTAGGGTGTCTCATGTTGTCTGCAGAGGTTACTCCATCTAAACACTATTCTTACACTATCTGTCACTGGATCAACCAGCCCTCACCCTAGGGTCAAAGAATACATAGTCTAACATACTACAATGCGGGCATTTACACAACATTTTCAAATCACTCCAATGTAAGGCAAAAATAATTGCCATGATAATCAAGAGAAGTATTGTACAAGTACTAAATGAGAGCAGGCATATTCAAAAGTCGTGATGGCATTACCTCAATGGTTAAGTAGGTCAAAATATTTCTATTTTCAGTTCCCTATTTAGCGGCAGTCAAACGTGTCAGTTCCCGGATGGTCTGTTGAATAGCTTTTAAAGCACTACAGGGATAAATTAACAGAAACAGTATCTATGAAAAATCTGTAGTAATAATATACTGATTTATGTATATGCTCAGAGATTCAATGTCGGCCAAGGGATCCCCCTGAGCCGGTAGGAATGTACAGGAGATGAATCCTGCAATATATAATGGCGAGTTACAAGTACTCATATAGTCAGAGATAGTAAAACGAAATAGATGAGGCTAGCAGATGACCCAAAAAAAGGTAGAAAAAAAGGGAGGGTAAGTACGTAGAGAGATGATGAAAAGTAACTACTCAGTAGCTATACAGTAAAAGAGAAAGAAAGACGAATTAACTAAGGTGAACCAGTTGAGTTGTCTGTAACTCACATTCAACTACAGGATGCTCTTTACAAAGGCGCAACCATAACATCGTGCCGCATAAATGCTGGGGTCACTGGCGGGGTGCGGGAACTTAATTTGTCAATCCGGTGCCGGAGCAAACAAGGCACGGAATGTCTGTGAATAAAGATACATGTCCATATATCAAACGTTACCTAACTGTAGATAGCTGCTTGAACCTAGATTGGTATTAATATATATAACAGATTAGGATATGGAATACTGACCTAATGGGAGTAAGAATCAAGAAGAATGAACTCCCACGGCAGTGCACATCACCATAGAAACTTTCGAGCGTTCTGGGAGCCGTGCGTGCAGTGGCGTACGTTAACAGTATCAGAGCAGGCACAGATGCACGTTGTTGACGTTCTCTAAAGAAAACAGTAGAATACCAGTAACAATATAGAGCGCAATGAAGGTGTTTAGGACTAATATTAAAATGAAAGCTGCCTAGAGAATCAGTCACGGAAGCGCGTACCTGAATTCTACTGTCAGTTACAGTGAGGGCGTCCAGAAGCTTGATCCGTGTCCAAGGACACAAGGGATCGTAATTAAATGGACTACTCTTAAAAGGGCGTTGTTGAGATCAATGACTGCAAAAGAGGACGAGTGGAAATTGACAAGGGACTAGCTCAATGAGGTAGAAAAGCTGTCGGCCATCTTAGACAGGAGTAAGAGACTCGTTGTGCTATAGTGGATATGTATATTCTGGTGCAATGTTGTTACAAAGCCTAGTGGTAAGGCCACTTGGTTGAATATACCAATTTCTCGTTTGTGCTTAAGCATATATTACATATATATTACAAGTACAGACATTGTTATGTTTGAACAAACTAGCACATGAAACAGTAGTCAAATGACATCTAAGTACGTTTGAATGTAAAACAAAAATACCCAGGTAACATTTATAGAAAAGATAAACAAATGTTAAAAATATATATATATATACAGATTGATCGACAAATCGACAAATAATCAAAGTGTTGAGCAGAGAGGACCTGCTTGGTAATAATGTAACTTCACTTAACACACAAAAGTCTCAATATGTTTATGTCTACCTTTGCAAGGACACCTAGGTAGATTTTCTGAATTCGTTAAAATGAAGGCATGTATAGATGAGTAGACTTCTGGTCAAAATATTAAACAGAGCGAACTCACTTGCGGGTAGTTTTGCTTCAATTACCAGGCAGTAATAATGGTGTCATAGTGTGTTCATATATCAATCCATAATTTAAACTTTGAAACATGCTAGACTGAATCGTTGTCTATACCTTCTGAAAGTAGGTACAGATGCAAAGATAGGTTTATTACAACAAAAGATGCATTAGGTACATAAAAAGGAGGCCGGTTAACTCATTAAATGTCATAAGGGCATCTATGTATGATGAGTAAAGGGTCCCTAGTCTTAGTACTGTACAAGTATGCAAAGTTTCTAAGTGCAGCAATTAGGTTCAAATTTCTCATTGTTCATAGAGGCCCGTGGGATATATGGTGTATAGAGGATACCACCAGTGTTATTCTATTTAAAGCAGGGCAAGTGATGGTTGTTCCGGAGGCGGGCCTGTTCCCTGGCCTCGAGGTCTCGCAGGGATGCAGCCATGGCATCCACCAAATGCCTGGAAGTTGCCTTGAGGCACTCAGCCCGCCTCAAAGCCCGGTTTATGGAGTTCTCTGCCATGGCCATCCTGAGCCGTGCCCTCTCCGCCCACCGCCGCTCCGCATCTATCTGCTGGCCAAATCTCTGCCACACGGAAGACACTCCAGTCCTGGGTCCTCCTGCCCCTCGGCCGATGCCTGCCCCCAGGATGTTGATGGCCCAGAGCCATGATGCCTCCCACGCTGAGCCTGCTGCTGCCTCCAATGCAACTGCCTCTGGCACCACAACATCATCCAGGCTGATGGAATCCCCCGGCGCCGTCGTGCACATGCCCTGATTGTTGATGCCTGCACGTCCTCCATTTGCTTGGGTCCAGTCGCTGGGGTGGCCACCCCTGCTGGACCTCCGACTCCCGACTGTGGCAGGGATGTGTTCTCTACCAGCCAGGCCGCTGGCTCAGGTGCAGCTCCACAGGGGGCCCAGGTGATACTTGGGTGGGAAGACGGCATGGAGGACGACTGGCGCATAGGGGGTTCAGTTGAGAAGGGGGTCGCAAGACCCTCCAGCACACAGAGGAACCCAGTGCCAACAACCTGTCCTAGTATTTTGACGTGCCCAAAAAGGTATTTGAAATGACATGCATTGTCCTGACGAGAACCCTGCACGTCATTCCGAATACCATGTGAGCGCAACGCCAAACCAGTTAGGACAGGCTCAACCCAGTCACGGATTCCCACGTCCGCAGGGAGAGGAAGGCCAGTTGTTGTTCACGCATCCTCTCCCTGAAAACGGGTCTGGACGAAGGCATCCCTGCTGGTGCCGGATGATGCAGTCACAGGATCGGGGACAGGATTACACACAGGCACCTCTTGGCGGCCTGTGCTGCCTCCTGTCCCTGCCCCTGGACTTCACCATTAGCACCAGTGGCATCCCCCCTTCCAGGCCCCGTGCGTGGGGCTGTCACAGCCTCCTCCTTAGCCAAACCCCCACCAACTTGGATGACTCTGTGCCGTCTTCCTCCATAGGCCCCTGTGGGGGCTCAACTGCCCCTTCTGCTGCTGAGGAGTCCACCTCCAACCTCCGCCTCTTGGACCTTCCCTCGGCAGCTGCGGCCATGGACGCGGCACCATACTCCTCAATCCCGGAGATATGATTACCTGGGAGGGGAGCTGGGCCTTGCGTCTCCGGATGCCGGTGGCATCCCTGCCGCGGTGCTCCACAGCACCGTCTCCGCCGTCTTCATCAGTCGACGCTGCAGACAGGGAGAGATAGAACACAGGCATCAGGGCACTGTACAATGGTCTGATACACACATGACAGTTGCACATGAGTGGCAGTGTCAAACTTCACAGATGGCATCACACTCCCCAACACTCATATCATCTGAACCCACATACATGCACAAATAAACTGGTATTGTGTAACAGGCATCAGCATCCATACACACGTAACTGCATGAACAACCAAAGGTTGGCATGACGTCACAATCAATATAGGGAGTGCCGATCACATGCACACATGCCACCAGACAGACATGCATCTGTACATCTCCACCACCTGTCACAGTTCAATCATCGGCAACTAAGTCACATCTGCCAATCAGGTACCCACATTTCCGGGTCACAGGCATCCATGGCGCCTCACAGTCACACACATGTCAATCACACAGACGCCCATGTACACCATGCACCTACATGAAGGCGTGACGAGCATCCATGTGTCACACCCCAAACATGGCTGAGTACATACACAGGCATGCAAACATGTGTGCATCTTCACATGCAGTTGTGCATCATGCTTTGGAACACATACACCATTGATGTGCATCACACATGACTGGACTCACATGCAGCACGGTCATGTCCCTGCACATACACATCCATACATGGGCCATGTCAGACATATGTCCAAGCTGCACACTCCTGGCAGACCTCAACATGCACTGCGTCCAATGAGTACGCATGGACATTTACCGCTCGACTGCAGACGGGTCTACCTCTCGAGGACTTGGAGGTGAAGCACTGTGCGAATGCGTTCCAGGACCTTCATCTGGTCGGTGGTAAGCAGGACCCGGCACCCCACTGCATCCGCTGCATCCAAGAGGTGCCGGGCCTTCCTGAGGGTCCTGGACCTGAAATCCTCCCAGCGCTTATGGATGTGTTTCAGGTCGTGGGTTGCCACCCCCTCCGCGTTGATGGCATTCACAATGTCCAACCAGATCCTCTCCCGTCCATCATTGTCGGTGCATGCTCGTCCAAAGAGGGCATCATAATGCACCAGGACTTGCTCCACCAGGATGCCAACTTCTCCTGCAGTGAAGCTGGCAGCCCTCTGCCTCTCTGCCGGGGGGTCGCCACTGGTCCCAGATGGAGTTTGGCCCGACATGGCAACCCCCGAGGCACGTGTGGGGGGGCAACTGAGTCCTGGTGCTGGGCTGTGGAGCGATGAAACACCAGTCGGGAGTCTTCTGTTCCTCCAGGGGTGGTCACAGCAACTGGACCCCTGGCAATGGCTGATGTGCAGGCACCAAATAGCAGTGCATGATGGCAGCATGCAGGCAGGCAGCAGCAGATGGCTCTTGGGAGGCTGCTTGGGGCTCTGGGGGCAAGGAAAATGGCCTTCTGGGCAGGAGTGTGGTCTTCCGAGTGTTGTGGCGTGGCCAGCTTGATGCAGAGTGATTTAGCACATGAAAAAACAGCACATCAGCGTCTAATCTGAGGAAAGGGCCTTAGCGCGTAAGTGCATAATGGACTTGATGCACACAGGCGTTTCCCTCGGCATGGGTGCAGAGTGAATCCGCACGTGCAAAAACAGCACGTCCGTGTGTGAATGCGTGTGATTCGAGGAAAGGGCTTAAGCGCGCAAGTGACGTGACGGCCGCAGGTTTTTCCCTCGGCACGGGTTAAAGGTGAGCACGGCCCAGCAGTTCGTTGTACGTGCTTTTAGTGGAGACCGACGCGTGTGTTGCTACTTCTTGTTATTTCACGTGTCATCACTTCACAGCGGATCGAGGACGTACCTCTTCTTTTGATGGGGGTCTTGCTTACGCATGGTTTTCTTTGCCACGCCAGTCAGATGGTGAGTCACGCATGCTATTTTTCCCGCTGCGGGTTCCACTGTGTATCGCTTACCTGTTTTTGAGGTCATAGTAGCCTGTGCGTCCCACGCGTATGCGTTTTTTGTGTCCCTGGGTGCCACCGCGTATTACGGGAGGTTACCGGGGGTTGCATGCACAGTTTTATTGCAGATTTGGGGTGCCTGAGCGTTGCATGACCTGTCATTTTCTCAAAGGGGTCACATACAGCCTTGCAGGAGCACAGGGGTGCTATTTACATCACGTACCCCGCACCCTTCACCCCAATTGCCCAGGACAATTGTCGTGTACACCTCCCATTGACACTAGTACATCCGTGCCATGTTTGGGAGGCCACAAAAGGTGAGGGGCGCCTCAGTTGGGCGTCTTCCACGTGGTGGGCATGGTCAGGGACATGGCCTAGGTGACCAGGGAGTAGGGGGAGTCCAGGGTGGCCAGGGTGGCTGAATTCCAGGTGGTCAGGAGGCACAAGCAAAGTGCGCGCAGGGATGCGCTGACCAAAGCACATGTCCCTGGGGCAGTGTTGTCATCTGCTGCCCCGAGCAGCCGTATGTTGTCAACTGCATGGGCAGATGCAGCCAACACCATCCCGATTGTGAGTCGGCCAGCCAGGACAGTCTCGGTCACAGACCTTGGCACAGCGGCTGTTGCTGCGCTGGGTCCTGTTAAGAGCAACCAGCAGCCACTGACACAAGTCAGGGCTTCCGTCCTAGTTCCTCCTGCCACTCCCTTGGTCCAGTCCACCAGCGCCACTGCCCCTACTGATCAGGGCAGCATTTGCCAGTCAGGGTCCGTACCACTGCCCAAGAGGAGGAAGGTTGCACCTGCGCAAGAGGTTGGGACCCCAGACACGGCTCTGGCCTCCGGCACGTCGAGGAAGAAGCCTTTCGGCAAGCAGAAACTGGACTTCCTTGTGGGCTACGTGTCAGAACACGAACGCAATATGCTAGTGGGCCCAAATTGCCATACTAACACTGGAAGCATGTTGCGGATGGTGTTAGTGCATTCGAATATGAGGTGCACACAGCTCAGGACTACAAAAAGCATTGGGATGACCTCTGACGCTGTGCTAAGCAAAAGCATGCCTTCAATTATGCCATGACTCAGGTGACTGGCAGTGGGCCACCACCTGAGGAGGAAGAACTCACTCCGCACGAGGTGATCGCTGCGGAGTTCATCCCGGCAGAATTGGTCGAAGGAGTGGGAGGGATGCAGGATTATGATGCCCCGTCTGGTGAGTGTTGTTGCGTGTTTGTCCAGCCCATGTGTGGTTTGCTTGTGTGATGTGTTGTGCTTGACTGCCACTATATGCTATGTGTACATGGTTCTCATGTGCGAGTCATGCAGTGCTTCACTAATGCGTACCTGTTGTGATGCATGTTGGAGATGTGAAGCAGACGGGGACTGTCCTCATCACCACACATGCACCCTACCCCGGCTGCCCCTCCGGTCCATGTTCCAGCTCACTGATCTGTCTGCATGTAGCCTGTGGTGTCTTTCCACTCAGCACTCGGACTATGTCATTGCATGACTGATGTGCATCTGTGTTCAGCCTGCATGTGGGTACTCCACACGGGCATGCTTCCGTGCACCTCCACCCCCCTGCACCTTAATTTAATCATGGCACTGGTGGGTAACATGTTGGACTACTGCAATGGCCTGTTCCATGCTCCTGTGTACATGCACACTTCCCCCTGCGAATCTTCCAGACACATACTGTGGGGTACATCCTTTGTCCTTGATGCAGGGTGTCTCACTCAGACTGTGCAGATGTCAGATGCTCCCCGGGGACATGAGTGCCCGTTCATGCTCCATGTGCATTCCATGCATGCCCCTATGTGTCCTTGGCAGGATGCTCATTGTAGTACGTGTCCCGGATTACATACGTATCATGGCATTTGGTCATCCATTCCATGCTCACTCTGGCTCAGTCCTGCATCACGCACATATTTAGGGTGTCATTGTTTATGTGGGGCACAGACCTCCCCCTGTTTCAGGCCCCCTGACTCTGTTCAACTGGTGTAGTGCCTTCTGCATGAATGGGTGTACTACTGAGGGTTCCTCATGTGTCCTGCTTACTGTCCCATTATCATCTGCTGTGGTTTCAGTTGACTGAGATGATGCAATTGACGCTAGCCAACACTGTCTGCCAATACACAGTTCTCTGGTCAACCTTTCATTGCCATGCAATGCCTCCCTGCATTTTCACTAAGGGGGAGGGGTTACCTGTAGCCATGCAACCCACTGCATGCACATTGCACATGATGGCTGAACTTGCCCTTACACTGCCGTCATGTTTAGTGATTGACATCAAAACATACTTGTTGATGTAGATTGTTGGTAACAAACACATGTTCTGCACCCACCCACTTCTGAGCCATGGTACACTGTTCTACATGCCTACTCACTGCTGCAATGTCAAAGTGACCTGGCATGAATGTTCAGATTTTCATCCCTTCACTGTTATGAAACACACTAGCACAAGTGCATCTTGTGACACATGTACTCTGTATTGGAACACCCTGGCGAGTGTTTAGCAAAGTAGATTGGTCAATCTGTGGGCTATACTAACTGGTATAGGCCGCAGATTGATTATAGCCTGCCAATCGGGTTGTAATTACTGTGGAGCTGCCTGCACATGTGTATGTGTAAACTTTCACATACATCAAAGCAAGCAGCGTTGAAGCTGCTTGCTTTGCTGTATAGGATGCTGTTCATATACACCATACGAGTGTACATGAACATGGGTGTATCTGGATACTTTCACATATACATACATATGCAAGCAGCTTCAACGTTGTGTAGTGCAACATTGCAGCAACTAACTTAGGTGTGTGTGAAAGTGTTTATTCACACATGTGTTCTCAGCAGCATTTTTGTTGAATAACTAATATGTCTTTATTTTACGTAAATGCTGCTGAGATTCCAGCATTGCGCCCATTATGTTCAACAGGCACAATCCTGAAGGTGGACTGTCGTGCAGTACGTGTTCACCCAGGCACACTTAGCAAATCTGGTGGAGCCTGGGCGTGGTGATTTCACACACTGAAAAATGTTTCTTGGCACATTCAATGCACCAAGTGCTGAATCAGGCCCTGGAGGGTGTTCTGGAGGCTTCATGGACCGGCAGCTTGGACCGTACTGGGCGTTATGGTCCCTCATACCTCGTTGTAGGCCCTCGCTTTGCTTGGGACATTTACTATGTCTTCAGGGCCCATGACGCCCGGTACGGGCCAAGCTGCAGATGGATGAAGCTATATTGGTGATGATAATTTAGTGATGCATGTGCACATGCATATTACGTGTGTCATGGTGTGTTTTGATTCACTTGCAGCTGTGGCCATTTGGCTGTTCAAACATTCTTATGCTATGTGCCATCTCTTTGTTGCCATCTGTCATTTCTGCCTGTGATATGTGCCTGCCAGAGGTCGTGTGTGATGGAGGTGATATACTACATTCTGTAGATGTGTAGGCTTTGCAATTTACACACATCCATTTCTGCTTTCGGGATGCCATTGCATATCAATGCCACTGGATGCATGCCGGAATTTGAGTTGTGTGTGACATGTCTGCTTCATGTGTTGGCTGTCGATGTGATGTCTATGTGTGTGTGGGTTACGTGCTGCTGACATGTGTACTCATGTTTGTTTTGTTCACGTTACAGGTGATGACGCAATAGAGCCAGAGGGTGGTGATGACATTCCAGACACACGGTTGCTTTTACATCAGCAACCCGGCACAAGTGGGGGTCGTGGGGTGGTAGACCACGAGAACCCACTTGTGCTCCAGTCCATCGTGTCCAGGGCTGGCAATCAGCCCAGCTCTGATGATCACTTTGAGCACAATGTTGAGTTGGATGCGCATCATGACCATTTGTCGCCAGTGAGTGATCCTGATGTGGATGATCTTATCTCCGTGACACCTGCACTGAGGGGCCAGACAGTGTTGGAACGTCCGCCTGTGGTGGTTGTGGATGCATGGTCACACTCCACAACAGTGTCTGATGTGCCTGGGGCATCATGTCAATGGAGGGATGTAGTCCTGCAGCCGTCGGAGGTGCCAATCCAGGAAGGACCATGGCTCCTTGGGTCTCGCAGGTGTCATGTCCGGCAACGTGGTGGCCATGCACCACTGGGGAATACTGAGTGGGAGCAATCCATGTATGCCAATTCACAGCAACAGGGGGCAGCTATTGATAAGATCGCTCAAGGCATGGAACGTGTGGCCCAATCCGTGCTTCCCCCTGATAAGCAGGTGGAGCTCTAGCAGCAGGCAGCGGAGTCCATGTGCCGCTCACTCAGGCTGGGCATGGCGGCCTCAGACAGGGCACGCCAGGCTGAAATGGTGTCTCTGCGCAAGGCACTTGCTGCTCAGGCAGAGGCACACAGGGAGGCCCTGAGGGATGATCACCAATCCCTCAGATCTACTCTGGGTGTGCTTAACATGTCCCAGAGGCAGCGGTCAGAAGAGAGGTTGGCGCAGCTTGAGAACACCATCTCGGCTGAGCTACGTGCATGCTGGGAGGTGCTCCAGATGTCTTGTGAGGCCATGCAGGCAGAACTCTGTGTTACACGTGCTACCTTGCAAGAGGAAGCATGCGTATCACGTGAGGTGCTGCATGCGGACCTATGTGCCATTGCCACAAAGGACCGGGCTTACCAGACCCGCATGCTTGCTGCCGTCGAGGGGCAAGCTGCGTATAGGCGTGATCAGGCAACTGTGCCACGTCCACCTTCTGATTTCCATTCAGAGGGTGAGTATGACGACGACTTATCTCCCACACAGGTCGGGCCATGCAGGCTTTGAGCCCATGGAGTTATTTTTAATCTCAACATCATCGCATGTGGGTGTTGAGGTGCACACTGTACTTCCCCCCTACTGGGTGCCCCCCGAGGTTGTATGTGGCCATTTTATTTTTTTAAAAATAATATTGTTTGTCATTGTGCATTCATGTGATGCTGTGGTGCTTTGTGGCTTTTGAAAGCATCCACTGTGTGTTCCAGCTGGGTCCATACAAGCTTGTCTCGTGTAGGTGTCTGTGGCTTGGGGTCCTGACACATACGCCACTCCTGCTTCCCCTTTCCATGGGCTTGCAAGGATGGTTCGGTGTGACAGCAAATTACACAGGGGCATTGGACTTTCGTCATATCTGTGGCCAGTCTGCTGTTCTACCTGTGTATAACCCGTAGTGGGGATTATGGATGTTTTCTCCATGGCATGTCTGCAATTAATTTTGGTGAGTACAATTGACTGTGCTTTTATTGAAGTTGATTGTGATGTTTTTTCATTTCTTGCCTGTATACGTGCTTGATGAACTTCATGCTGTAGATGGTAGCCTGCACCCTTTAGCTGTCAAAGCCACACTGATGGTGGGAGGGGGCTGGGTGGTGACAATGTCAAGTTGATATGTGTTAGGTTCAGCCCCTGGGAATTGTGGCAAAGGAGGATGCATAAGGAATGTGACCCAAGAGGCACAACTCACAGTCCAGTCCTCACCCTGAGATGCCCGCCTAGACTACTTCCAAGCTTCTTTCCATTTGGACGGCACGTTGTATCTGTCCTCCCTCTTGGACTTTGCTGCTGCGTGACAGCGCAGTTTTCCTACTGGACTACAGCTCCTTTACTTGTTTTTCACACTCTGGTGCCTTTGGCCCCTGTTTTTCTTCCTGTTACTGTCCTTGTTGCAGATCTGTCCGCCTGTCTCTCGGGCAGTTATTTCCGCGTACTTGTATGCTGCCCTAGTTAGCCTCGGTACACTTCTGTGCCACAGCATCGCTCTCTCTCTCTCGCTCTCTCTCTCGTTCCTCCTATCTTTCTTCTGTTACATCCATACCTTTATGTTGACTTCAGCCTTTTACCAAAGCTATTCAACTGTTCTGGCTCTTAACTTGCTGTCAGCTGTTTCCAGCAATCTCGCATTCACTCTGCCTTTCCAGACTTGTGCTGTCTCTGCCTTTCTCTGTTCACACTCTCAAGGATTGATAGGGTTTCAGCTAAACCATACAGTTGTGCCAGCCTCCTTGGTTATTTTCTACTCATGTTTTAGCTGTACCTATCAGTTGTGGCATCCTCATTAATTATTGTCTACTCAAGTTCCTACCCATCCTGTTGAACCATTCTACAACTGTGCAACCTTGGAAGTTATTCTATTATTCAGCTTGGACATGTACTTGGCCATATTCTACAACTTCAAGTCATCTACTAGAGCCTCTTCCAGGGTTCTTTGCCGCCTTGAGGCTTTTTCCCTGGTTTGGGGGTTTGGCTCCTTGGAGTTCTCTGCAATTTGGTATTTTTACCAGTCAAGGTGGCCTCTGAGGGAACTAGAACCTATTTACACAAAAGGAAGAACACGAAAACCAAGAGGAAGGAGGATCCTGAAGCCAGGTACACTAGAAGGAAGAAGCCAACGACCCCAGAGACAGTTCTTCTGAAGGTCAAGGTGATGAGGAAATGAGGGAGGGGCTTTTGTTGTCGGACAGTGCACTTGGGCTACAGTGATTGGTCACTGTCTGACATTGTCAATGTTGAGTACTATGTACATGATGTGTTCTGCTGGTGAACAGATGTTCCTGTGTTGGGTTTACTTTTCAGGTGTCAGGTGATTGGTGTGGTTTGTCACACATGGGGTGTTCACATGGGCAATGTTCACATGTGATGTGTACAGGACACTGAGGGTCACTTCTTTTCACATGCATGTATTGAGTGCATGTCCCTACTGACACACACACTTACACAATGCACCACCACACATACAACCATCCATCGATGCCCACACGTGCACACAGATTGCTTTCTCTGCCATGCTGTGTCCCTGCAGCGCATGATCACTTGCAATTTTAGGATTGTGTACATGCGTCACTGGGTCATTTTAGTTGCTTGTCCTTTTTTATATGATGCTCAAGGTTTATCCCCAACACAATGGCCGCTCACGGAGCTGTGTGCTGAGCAGTGTGTTGCAGGGGACACACACAGCACACGGTTTTGGGATTTGCGGATTTGGATTGCCCAATGTGCATGCCAACAAGCATTCTGTCTTTTGTTGATAGTACCGCTGGTGGCATGCATTTGTGTATGACTTTGTATGTGTGGGAGGTTGTTGGTAAGTCATTTCATCTGATTACATGTCAGGTGTGATTGTCTCAGGCCTGTTTCCATTTAGACGTGGCATTTCGTAACTAATTTGTCATGTGTTGTGCATTTGGTTTGCTCTTTTGCTGTTGCATGCCATGTCATGGTGTGGCCAACTAGGGTAATGGGGGTTGGGAGGGTTTGGGTGACATACCACTGATTTTCATGGCCTGTTTTGCAGGGGGGTGGTGGGATATGCACCTTGCATGTGTTCCTTTTGGTCACACCGGATTGGTTATGTTTAAGTAGCTAGATATGTACACAATGTAGCACTTCCGTGGAAACATTCTCAGGGTGGTAAGGTTTGTCATCATCGATTGTCACCTGGTATGTGCCAGGCCTGTGCCAGGCCTGTGTGCACTCTGCAGGGGTGGGAGTTTATGTGAAAAATGTGGCCACAAGCTAGGTCCCGGCTGCCTCGCCACGTGCCCGTTCCCCTCCCATGAGCAGTGCTTGTGCATGTGGTTGGGGATGTGGGGGCACCACCATGTCCACCTGTATGCCCTGCCGTGTTGCAACATTGTGCAGGATACATGCTGCCACAATGATCCTGTACACTACTGGGGGTGCATATAGTAGTTGGCCGCCAGAGTGGTCAATGGAGCAGAAGCGTGACTTGAACACTCTGAATGTGCGATCCACTATGCCCCTGGTTGCAACATGGGCTGAGTTGTATCTTACCTGGGGTGGGGTTCCGTATTGGCATCATCATGTGGGTGCTCAGAGGGTAGGCACTGTCCCCTGGGGAGGTGATGATGGTTGTCATTAGTTGGGTTTGTGTATTTCTGTGTGTGACATGCATGCATGTGCACAGACATTTCTACTCACCAATGAGCCATGTGTCGCCATGCTTCCCAGCTTCCAGGTCCCGGCTCAGGGCAGACATTCTGTATATGAAACTGTCATGGGTAGACCCAGGATAGTTTGCATAGACAGAGGTGATGATTCCATAGGCATCGCATACAACCTGTACGTTAATGGAATGCCAGTGCTTGCAGTTGCGGTAGATGTTCTCAGTGGCCCTAGGTGGACGTAGGGCCACATGGGTGCAATCTATGGCACTGTGCACTTTGGGAAAGTGTGCCACCCTGTAAAAGTCCTGGACCACGGCCTGCTTTTCTGCGGGTGTTCTGGGCATGTATATGTGCCTGCGGACTGAGGGGCGCGCAGTCATGATTGCCAACAGCTGGTGTAGGCAGCGTGGGCTGTGCGACACCCCCAACTATGGCAGTTGTCTGCTGAAATGACCCAGTGGCCAAAAAATGCAGGACATTGAGCACCTTTTCCAAGGGGCTCAGTGCTTGTGAGCACAAGGTGATTGATGTGAGGTCATCCGTCCACTCAGTGACCAGGTCTAGGATGATATGAGGTGGAAACCTATACCTGCCATAGACCTCGTCATCAGGCATCCCAAAAAGGCTGGTCCTGGACAAATAAATGTGGGGCCTGGCTGTTCTCCTCCTCCTGTGGTATCCCATGATCACTGCTGCGAGAAATGGGATATTCATCGTAGCTGTATAACGTGTTTGTTGTTTGCGCGCACTTTTATATTGCGCGGGGCCGGTCCCACCTGCCTTCGTGTGGCGGACGTGTTTACAGCTGTGCGTGTCTTTTGGTGTGCGCGGGTTTCCCTTATTCGATTCCATGAATACGTGTTGTTTGTGCGTGTGTGGGTATTCCATGTATTTCCCAGCGGTACTTCCCCAGTTATGCCCTCATTTTCACGCGCTGTTCCCCATTCTGGGGTGTTCCGCCCACTCTTTGGTGTGTGCGCTACATATTGTGCGCTTTTGCTTTGTGCATCGCGCATGTCGTTCGGGATGTCGCAGTGATGTGTGCGCCCGTGTCCGCCATGAGTGATTTTGGCGCAGCTCACTGGAAAAACACATGCACAGACTTCCATGAATCGCTTGCGTGTGATTTGCACGCCTGCGCTGGATTTTTCTTGCTTGCGCCACAGATTTCGGTGCACAATTATTCCATGAATCGGCCCCTTAGTCTCTAAGAGGTAACCTAATTCGAGTTGCATTTGGGTTATCCGCCCTTCAGAGATGCAAGGCCGCTGTGGGACCTGTTGGCCTCTGAACTTCAGGCATTGGCACACACGCACGTGCCGTAATGCGCCACTTGTCTCTATCATCGGATCGAGCACATGCCTACATTTGTTTGACATTTTGCCTTCATAATCTGCCTCATTCACTTTTTTCCATCTTTAGTGTATGTGCGGCTTTGAACAGTCGACCCCACGCGGTGACAGCAAGGCCCCAGTCTACTAAAAATAGCAGTATACCAGAATAGTGGAGGAGCCCTTCTTTGTTACTCTTGCGCTGTGTGAGGAGGACACAAATGCTGTTTTGCGCTGAAGTATGAGCCGATGACCTGCATCATGGGCTGGGCTGGGCTGGACTGCTATTATACATGAACATGATATGATGATAATAATATTACCGTTCTGCGGTGCACTGGTGACAAGGACTTCAGGTCTCCCTGCACCATTGTTTCCTGATAACAGGCTTGTTCTTCTTAGTCCAGGAATTTGGAAATACATCTCTAGGGAGGTTAAAGGGGGTGCAGGTGTTCTAGTCTCACCAGGTGTGGGCAGCACTAAAAGCCCAGCTCAGAGAACTCTGACCCTGTTACTGGGAGGTAGGGAGGCAGGGAGGACTATATATACCAATACATAGGCCAGCATGTTGAGCGCTTGCTGCTGCGAAGTATGTGTGATCTGTAGGTAGCAGGTTCAAATCCAGGCAAGGCCAACTGAGCCTTTCATTAATCTGAGGTTCATAAATGAGTACCATCTTCAGTTTGGAATAATTGTATGTAAATATGTTCTATGTACAGTGCTTTGGCAAAAGCGCTATATGAATGGACGTGATTCATGGATGTAGGATCGAGGGCCACTTTTTTTGAGGTGAGGGACACTTTTTTTTTTAGGTTCCCGGGCCTACTTCTTGGCCTAGTCTGCCCCTGACTTGTACTCCCCCAAATGGCTTTCAATATGGCTTCCTCCAGATCCCTGTTTGGATGGCTGTAGAGGAGGAAGGTCAGTGGTGACAGGACTGTGTATGATACATTGTGTAGACTATGTAACACGTTCCTATGAATATTAGATTAGAAGAGAACCATCATAGTTTAAAAAAAAAAACAAGAAGACTTTGTTTAACCGTTTAAAAAGCCTTTGACCTTATGACCTTGCGGTTGCAGGCATTTTTGACTCTTGATCTCCTATCTTTTCTTGGCAGAACTGGCTTGATGATGTGCCTTGGCACCCTACAGGCTACCGTGCAAGTTGCACTGGCACTTCAGTTCTGGTGCAAGTTGGCACTGCTGCTGGGTCCCTCCTAATCCACCTTCCACTCCTGCACCAGCAGTTCTGGCCCTGGTTCCCAACTTGGAATGTTTACACTTCCTTAATGCAATAATGACCAGGGGCTTCCTACTGCAACGGAGACTCTTTGAATTTTGCTTTTCTGTTTTGACTGTAATGCCTACACTTGCCCCCGTTCCCCTCTCTTCGACCTACCTTAAATGTATTTTCCAAGGCTTTGAAGATCAGTTCCCCACCTTCCCTTTGTAACTGTGGTCACTACAAAGTGACTTGTTCAAGGGTGGCACTTTACGAAATACTATTAAATAAATACAACGAAGTCTAAAGGACAAATAACCAAGCATCCATGTTATATAGCACATACATGTGGGGGTACACACAATGCCCTGCACATACAGTGAATTAAATCTATTTGTAGGTGTCTCTTTATGGCCTCCCAGCGGTACATCAAAAACCTCACTGTGTGTCACACTGGGAGTTAGGTTTCTGTATCGTCAAATTCATTTAAGCCCATTGGCCCTCATTAGGAGTTGGCTGCTGAAGTGTTAACGTGCCGGTAATTCCATTTACTAGCACGTTACCACACTCGGCAATTCTGAGTTTGATGGTGGGGTGGTCGGAATTACCTCCAGCTCGGAGCTGCAAGTAATTCCGGCACCCCACCATCAACAACTGTCAGTATTACCGGTGCCAGCAATACCGGGGACTCCACCCCTGGAATCCTACGAGTCTCCATGGAATGGGGAGTAACTGCCATTACTGGCACTCAGAATCTCGCAGCAATTCTGCCCTACCAAGTGCCAGTAACAGTAATTCTGTTTGGTGGTATCCGTCCGGATTTACCGCCGGGATACCACCAAACATATAACGAGACACATTGTCTGTTTGGGTTTGGCTATGACCATTGACAAAGCAAACGTTTATCAATCAGACGATGGTGATTTATTGACCATGAAATTAAAATGAATTAAACTTTTGTATCGTGTGTAATGCCGAAGAGCAACCTCTAAGCACAGGACTGCAATTCAAGCATTGTCGTGTTCCAAGACAAGCACGTTGCCCTTGAGCTATCCTCCGAGCCTTGAAAGAGGCAAAGAGCTTACAGTGTGCAAGGCACATGCACAAAACACTATGCTGGGTCAGTCTTGTTGAAGTATGGTATAAACCGGAACTTATGAAGCCGTCCTTATCCCTTTGGAACAAATCTACGGCTCAAAGCTGGAGCAAAATGGCATCGATAATGGAAGCAATATGGTAGCCATGTACATAAAAGTGAAGTTTAGTCTTCCCTTTGTGATGTATCGTGACTTCCCTAACGTCCGTCTCTCTATCGGATATGCTGGCTAGGGATCTTGCAGTTAGCAGGAACTGTAAGTACTTAGCAGGGAAATGAGACAAGGCACGCTAACTTCATTTGAGATCATCGCACAAAAGAATAATTAGCTCAATGTTTTGCAGGATCAATCAAATTAAGGTCTTACTAGCAGCCACTGTTCTTAAATACATGCACGTTATATTGTCAAAGGGGGGAAGACAATGTGCAGTTTCTCAGTATATCTGGTGTTGCTTGGTGCTGTAGACTACAATGGCTAAAACGCGTCGATAGACACATGCAGTAATGCTGTTTGTATCGATGCTGCTACTGATAAACCAGCAAGTTTTGATACTACGAGGTAAAAGCAGGAAAACACTTTATTTTGTAGCATTTAATCAAGGGGTGTTGCTAGGTCTGGCAAATATCAGGGGCTATGCTAATGTCGGGACTGTCGGAACTCGGGGCTAGCTAGCATTTTGGTTGTAGCACCTGAGCTTCTATCCGGGGCTACAACCAAAACACCCAGGTCTATAGCCCCCTCAGCCCCCCCCCCCCCCAGCAACAGCTCTGATTTCATCTGTGTTTATCAGTATGAATCGTCTTAATGAATGGAGGATTATAATGTATTGCAACGTTTTTTACAGATGACTTTTTGAATAACATGTATTGATTGAAGTCCCATGAAGACATGTATGCTAAAAGAGGTCCTAAATAAATGGTCAAAATGGGGGTAGCCATAGCTTCTCTGATCATGAAGCCCCCCACGTTGGCATGAAATTAATTCAGATTAAGAGTATGCCAAAATATGGATTGTTTCACAGTGCGGTTTTTGTTTTAATGAGCACTTTGATTCACAGTGTGGAATCTTACCTAGAACTGAATGTATGCAGCAATTTTGTCTTTGCACATCACATAACTGACAGGCTCCTCAGCCCGTCCAGGCTTTTTCTAGAGTTCAACCTGAAGCTATATGGTTTGAGAGGTGGTGAAGAGGGATGGGGAAGCCTGCCCCCTCCTATAAAATACATGACACGGAGGAAGCCCAGAAAACATTGCAACCACCCATCCTATTTCGGACGGATTCCCTACGGACCTATGGTTGACAAATATTTCAAGAGGTACCCCCTCAGCCAGCCCTACAGGCCAGGCGTGCTACAAATATACCCCAGAGTGGACGAGATGTCCCAGGCTGCATTGACAGTATTGATTGAAGAGCCAAGAAACAATGTTGCTGACGTTGTTAGAGACACCACAGCAGTAGATATGAAGCGCACATGCCATCTGCACTTGGGGACACAAACATGCACTCGAAGAACACGAGCGCACAGTTCTATAGATGGAGGACAGATATATATACATACTGTCATTGCTTTTATTATTTTGCCATTAGCTAAACGCAGCAACGCAGAAACCGTAAGAAGCAAGAGATTTTGAGCAAAGCTTACAGAGGCTTACATGTGAATAACCTTATGGAACTGTGGGAGCTCCTATGGGACCTGATAGAACCAAGTGTGACTAACCTAGGTAGAATATAGAAAAGCATGCACACCCTAGACGCCGCATTATGGTTTAGGAAAAGTACAGCAGGCCACAGGCCTCTCAGCAAGAGCTGAGCTGAATTCAGGCAGAACAAAGAGCAAAACGTGTGAGACAGGGCCCACTGCAAAGGCCACAAGATAAGGATGACATTCCATTCCCTGAGTGACAGTAGCACCAGCTGCAATAAATATGAATAATTCCTCACAATTCAGAGTTGCACAGCTCCAAATCATGGTCTCCGCACACATGACCCGGCCAACTCAGACAATGGAGAGCGACCGGCACTGGGAAAGTGAGCCGATCTCACACTACCAGACAGAGCACCGCAACAAAGATGTTACAATGTCAGACAAGTGTTGCACGGACCGAACAAGCACTCTCATAGCCTAAGGTGGTACATACAAGTACTTATTACCTTGAAAAGGTACACCAAGAGCTGAGAACCTTTTCGCAGATCCCAGGCCTGGGGATGCCAGCTCTAGCCAATTACAGTTTAGTATCCTAGGGGTGGGTAGCAACAGGCAAGAACCAATGGTAAGACCCTCACACTGCAAAATTGTTATAAATAGCGACTTGGGGATGGACCACGCCAGCCACCTAACATGGGAGATCCAGTAGGTTAACATATATAGGTGACCATATTGATTATTAGGCTCGTTATGGGCAATCCGAGATGTTGATAGGTTTTTGGAGAAAGGCCCAGGTAGTGACAGAGCAGTGACGTAATTGTACATCAAAACTGGCCTGCGAGCCAGGAGAAGTTGAGATGTCCATGGATTTTTTCTGTCCCTGTGCTGATCCCTGTTGGCTTTATCTGTAATAAACTGCACTTTGAACTTGCCGTTGACTGAGTCCTCCCTTTGTCCTGTGGAAGGTGTTGGACCTTCCGAGAGTCCGCAAACGTCCAGTGGCCCTCTGGCATACCTGGGAGTTTGTCCCAACAGTGGGCAATCTGGAAACATAATACATGCAACAGTTAAATTTGACAAGATTTGTTTTCTTAAAATGCAACTCTCAACTGGAGATGTGGAAAATAACATCAGTAATTTTGGTAAATTACTCAGGCAAATTTTAAGATTGCCGGTGCGTAACTTTTGAAAATATATTACAATCAACAGTTACATGTGAAAAGGATTTGTGCTCTTTAAATGCAAATCTTTGCTAGAAATGTCAAACCGTTATTTGTTCCCTGCCTCCAGGAGTTTGTATGGTCTTTTAGATAAGACAGAAAGTCCAGGCCTGCAGTTCATTCTATGGATGCTGTTCCTTTAATGAGGTTGAATGAAGCCAGTGAAGTTTATAATGTACCTTTTTTCTTTATATTGTCTCTGCTTTGAGAATGAATGTTTTTTTTGTATACATTGGTCTGTTAATTGTGTTGATTTATTTTTTATACTTTTCTACTTTTCTATTTGTTCTTTTGTTTTTTTAAGTGATTTTTGTGCTTGCTGATTAAATAACAAGAGCCCTGTGTAATTATGTTCCCTTAATTCTGATAATTTTCGATAATTGTCTTAATCAAAGTCGAGGAAAAAAAATCCATAATCTATGTTCACTGCCCTAACCTTTGTGACTGGTGTTCTGATGACATTCACACATTTTAGTGCAGTGATCCTTCATTGTCACCAGAGAGCTTTATGATCAATACTGAAGCTGTGTCAGTTCTTGGTAGTGGGACACCAAGCTATACTATCTGTACCCTTTTAGTGCATAGCAGTGATTCCCCATTGTATTAGGCCAGTGTTGTGGAAGTGTTTGAGTGCGACCATAAATATCACAAGTCCTATAACTGACAGTGCCTGCTCAATGCTACCCTGACTATAATGCTGGTAATAGACTTCATGCTGTACTCTTTTGTGGGAATTCCTGGATTCTTGCGTCTTATGGGAAAGGTTTATCACCACTGGAAAGTTGCAGGCTGACGTTTATTCTCCTGCAAAGAGGTATCGGAATTGTGAAATGCATTAATGGCTACATTAGGGCAGATTTTAAAGCAGTGAGTGGGGAAAAAATCCACTTCTCCATGGATATACGGGCCAGTGGTCACATCATTGATTACATGGCTGTCATAGCACACTCAATGGCCTTTCCTTTCTCTGAAAGCCAAGAAAGATCCCAGGATAATTAAAGTGTGCACCCGGTGCATACAATACGACACAAGGCACCATCGTGCATGCAAAGGTGTCAGGGTTGAAGCCACAGGGGGAGCTGGCTTCTATTTATTTTTTTATTTAATTTGTATAGCGCACATAAACCCTCAGGCATCCGGGCGCTCGAGAGAACAAGTTACAAGCCCGAGGGCACAGAAGGATATTATAAAAGGTTACAATCAGCAAGTACATACATCAGGCAGGCTCATGTTGACAGTTAGTTGAACAGAGTAATTCAAGTTTTCTCAGAGAACGCTTGTGCGGTGCACTCCCCTATCAACTGTGGTGTACACCAAGGGTCCTGCATCTCACCGACTCTCGACAATATCTTCACGAAGCCCCTCTTCAACCTCTTGGATTCCCTTGGCATAGCGTACATGAACTATGCTGACAACACGCAAATTCTCCTACCTCTCTCTGGCTCTTACACTGAAGATGCCGCCACGTTAGGTTCCACCTACGTCATCATCCAAGCATGGATGACGACCCATGGCCTCTGTCTCAATGACGAGAAAACAGAACTTCTCATAATTGGTCACTGCATTGTGCTAAAAATGTTATTCCTAAATACTCTTCCTTCTACATCAAGAGAACGTTGATCGCAGTCTCTCCGGCTGTTAAAACCCTTGGAGTTTGCCTTGACACCTCACTATCCCTAACCCGTAAGGTCAATGCCCTATTCTCCTCAATAGCCTACTCAACAAAACTCTTAAATGCTGCCAGACCCTTCCTCTCGACAGACAGCTGCCTGGCAATCGCCCGTGCAGTTGTGGGCGCTCGGGTGGACTACTGTAATGTACTATTTGCAGGTACCTCAGTCCACAACATAAAGAAACTCCAGACCATCCAAAATAATGCCCTACAAGCTGCCCTAAACATTCCCAGAACTGAACACACATCAGCTGCCCGTAGAACCATACACTGGTTCCCCATCCGAGAAAGAATCTCTTTCAAGACACTCACAAGCACTCACAGATGTATCTCCAAATCCACCCCGCCTTACCTGACTCAAACAATCACAAAGTCTCATTCGACCAGGCCCATCAGAACCCCTTAGACACATCGACTGGTTCAACCTAAGTCCAAATGCACAAAACATGGTGGGGCAAGTTTCCCACTTTTTGCGACCAAGCAATGGAACTCCCTCCCACATGTCTTAAAATCAGAGGCTTCCTACTGGGCTTTCCGCAGAGCTCTTAAAACATGGCTGTTCATGTTCATAGAGAGGTGGACTTTTCTTTTGGACATATGAGATCAGGAATCCCAGTCCTTTAGGAGCTTCTATCTGGTGGCTATTCACTACAGCAGTGCATCTAATGTGCGTGCGCACCAGCACACCCCACATCACCCAATGATTAGATACCTCACTTGGATTGTCATTGGGTCACCATTTGTTCCTCCTGCCTGACCCTTACCAGGCTGTCCCTCCTTTGTGCTCGACATGACGCTCTGATGTGATTGTAGTGTGGACATTCTCTCTACATTCCTAGGTATATTTCTTGCTTTGTACCTTGGGAGAACTAGCTCCCTTTAAATACTGTAGCTCACTACAATCAAGCCCACTGCTTTTCTTCACTCTTTAGACACCCTAATTTCAAGTTCTCTTTTATTCACTTCTTTTTGTTTTAAATTTCTAGCAGTGTTGGGAGAGGCCTGGAGAGCCAGATACTTTTATCTCTTTATTTTTAAGTGATCTGTTCTTTTCCTTTTTTTTTTTCCTCTCCTTTAGGGGCATTGCTCTTACACATCTGACCTCAGGTCCTGAGGAAGGTGGTCTTTTTTAGATCAACACGCCAAAACGTAGTTCACCACACCATTTTGACTTTTCCAGCAGTCGTGAGTGATGTGCCTGCTTATGGAAGGACAGGCCATATACGTACAGTGAAGTGATAAAACTGACTGATATTGCCCAGATAATTGTATACATTTTGGGTCTCTACGTATTTTTGATGTTATTTTGAACATAGAGAATATTAGGACACTATCTGGGAATATTGATTAGCACATCCAGAGAGGAGTGATCCTTGATCTCCCATTTTTGTGCTTTTTCTGTTCAGACAAAACGCTGGGGTTGTAGGTAATTTATACACTGCATCACCCATAGACCATCACCTGGCGGGACAAACTTTGGTGGTTTTTTGTAGTTCTTTCCCAGTTCCACACACATAGTAGGGAAGCAGCCCTCCACTATTTATATGCTATCTGCTTTAGGCAAGCAGGCATCCGTTTTGGGCAAGCAGGCACCAGTTTTAGGCAAACGGGCTTCACTTTTAGGCAAGCAGGCATTAATAGTAGCATTATTGGCATAGGATACGGGAGGCGACAATTTTAGCAAACAAGCAATGGGGCTCGCATGGTGCCATTTCATTCCAAGTGCTTTGGTACCTATAGTAGATCAGCTGGTATGGGTAGCAAGTTGGGATATTTTGGGGCATGCAGTTGGTGTATTTATGGTGAAACCACCAACTGCTGTATTTCGACAAGTGTGAATTATAATAGTTGATGGATGGCTAGGTATACCCTTGGCAAGGTGAGGCTGGGCACAGTCATGAAGAGGGTTGCACGGTTTTGCATGTCTCAACAAGAGTTGCATGCTGCAGTTCGTTGTTCTTGAGCCGATACGTTTATTGCGGGACCTACTTTCTAAGGGTTTGACAAACTGATGGTTGAAAAAGGACCAACGGGCTGATTGGTGCAGGTTTCTAGACTGAACGGAGATGGAAGAAGTGGAGGACCAGTGGCTAAGGCCTCAAAATTTGCATTTGGATTTTGTTGCCGAAGACAATGAAGCAAATGTTCTTGCTGAATATGAACTGGCTAGACAATGCATGTTGCCTACATTGGTCACATGCTTTATCAGCAATTCTGATCCTATGAAAGAAATAGTTGCCGTGGCCCAGAAGATTTGCCATTTCAGCTGAGCGTATCATGCCAAAAAATGTACTGCTCCATCTGCAGGAGTGCCACAAGTTTCCACTGTACAACCTGAGGATAATTTGAACATTTTGGGAATGCTATTAGAGTGATGTAATGCCATCACAGATTACTGCAATGCTCATAGGAGAACTCAAGATGGGGTATTGTTAGGACTGTGTCAGTGGCAGATGCTCTCTTATGTCTGCTCTGCACTACAACCTTACAAGGAGGCTATCAACTGGGTTAGGCATCACAATGTATCTCTTGAGTGAGGTTCTCCCTCTGGTATACCTGCCTAACCTCAACCCGACTAACAGAGTGAAATCCTGTTGGGAGTGGCTCCTTAAGTGATACAGCTGGTGAGGGATTGCCCTTCAACCTTGTGTGGTGCTCCATAGTAGTTGGATTTAAAAGTAGCATTGAATACCTGCTAGCTTTTTCTTTATGGACCCACGTTTCAAAGTAAATGTGACCACTTTTCGTCCACATATCTTGTAGGCGGAGGATTGGCAGCGAGCATCAACTGGTGATGTGGAACAGTGCAAAGATGCTTTTCTGCAGCACTTGTAACATCAGTTTGAGGGAGAATGCATGCAGCAGGAAGAACCCAAACCAACACACATTTTGCCAAGTACACCGGGAATGCCACACTCAAGTGTGATTGCATCAATGGGCAGTACATCAGTGACACCTGTTGAAATGCTGTGAGCAGTGCGGGAACAGCGGCTGGGAGGAGAATGTGTGGGACACCCTCCTCAGTGACTCGGGCATCTTGATTAAAGACAGATCATCAACAGGAAAAGGCCATCAACTGCTTAGATGTTTGATGCCTAGCTGCTGGAAACGTCCCCCGCCAGATGTGATGATGACCCATCACAGTACTTGTACAACGAGCAGCATCAGCACTTCAACAGATTGCAGTTGAATTGCTGAGCTGCCCCCACAAGTGTATAGTTTGAAACAGTGTTTACTGTGGCTGGGGTTATTGTCTCTAACCACAGGAGAAGCCTCACAGTGCTGCATGTTGAAAAATAACATTTATAAAAATGAAGTCACATTATTGTGGAAGACTATGGAATGACATCTACCTATAGCCAACACAACAGCTTGGATGGAGGCAATGATTTGTTATTCTTTGCATGGCAGACCTGATACATGGAGTGGCGTTGTTTGGTTTTGCTTGTGGTTGGGGAATGTATAGCTGTAGAGTTCCAGAGGCCCTGCCCAGTTACTGTCTATCACATGGCTGTGCTTATTCTGTGATTCATATTTTTGAATTATTTTATTGTTTCATAATCACACCACGTCTCAAAGGTCCCCATGCTTTCCCACAGGCCGCAACCACCCGTAAAGGTACTCTGATTCTGCCACAGGTCAGCACCACCTCTTAGAATTCTCAGGTTTTCCCACAGGGTGCGGCTACCCCTTAAGGTGTTTGTGTGTCTTTCAACAGGGCACAGTCACCATTTTAAGCTTGTAAGATATGTCAATGGCTTCAGCTCTTGCTTATATGATCTGACAGTCCCGCAAGACCAACTCAGTCTTTCGTCCTTCTGAGGTTGTTAAATGAGTACCACCTATTTGGTTGGGTTATAATAAGTTTATATATCTTTATTTACCTTGCTTTAGTGAAAACATTACATAAATAACATTAAGGTCTTGGGTTCTCTTACCGGATGCAGCTGACCAATAAACTTCTCAGCTATTCCACAGGGCATATAAACACACTACGTTTCTCAGGCTCTTTCACAGGGCGCAGCCGGCCAGTAAAGTTCTCAAGCTCCTCCACAGAGACCTTCCTAAAGACCTCCCATAGACTGCTGCCACTCTTGCGGGTGACGAGTCTCCCTGTGAGGCCAGTACGATATCCGATGACTACCTCATTCCTTTCTCCATGCACAATGCACTAGAGGAGGGAAGGATGACAGAACACTATATGCCTACTCAGGTTTGCCCCCACCACTATGTGGTGGAGCCCCCCTGACTAATGTACTGCCTTAAAAAGGACAGTAGGTGTCTGCATGCCTCATGATGTAGTTGAGGGGGTCCTGCCCAAAGACGAACACTTTGGGTGGTGCTCAGCCTCCAACTAATTGTTAGGACAGAGCAGGCAACAGCCCTCCTCTGTGCATGGGATCTCAGGCTCCTCTCCCCAGTGGTCATCTTATTTGATATTGCAAATTAGTCCTACACCCAGTGCCATGTGGGCTGGATAGAGACATTTGAGGTAGCTGCCCCCTGTGCCAAGCTTGCCATATCACCAGAGAAGCAGGAAGAGGCTCTTCCTCCACAACCAGCTCAGCCCCCTACTTTACTTGAACATCCTCCTATTTGGCTACATCCAGCACCTCCTGTGGCACCTCCACAGACTGGTCCTCCCCCTGAGCCTCCTCCCAGTGGACCTCCCCTTGTCCTAACCAGAACCACTGCTGGGTGAAGACTGCTTCCTCTTCAATGCCCCCCCACCAGACAGGAGTCATCACATACTCCACGCCCAGGTGCTTGTTATTGCTACCCCCTCTTCCCACATGATGAACATGCTATCCTGCTCCTTTACTGGCCCTGCCTAGAAAGGGATATCTGCTAGAGGCTCCACTGCCCCCCCTCCTGTGGGCTTCCCAGAAGAGTCCACGACTCCTCTGCCTCGATGATGTGCACAAAAGGCCTTCCTAACCCGGTGTCTGTGCTACTTATCAGTGCCTCCTCTGATGGCCCTGCCTCCTTTTCCACTCCTTCTCCCGAGGCTTACACAAGGCCGCACCCTCCCACTAGGGCTCAGGGGATCAGTGATTCTATGTGGCCCAGTTCCTCGAAAGCAGTGCCAAAACAGCACGAGGTTTCCTGGTCCTCATCTGTCAGAAGAGACATGCAGCTCTTCCTCATCCACCCCCCCCCTCCTACCTTCTTCTTTCCCTTCTATTGGGACGCGCATGCCATGAGACAAAAGTGAGAAAAGTGACAACCATGTGAGAACTTCCTGAGAATCCAAACATATGAAACTGAACTTGCGCCGGCAGTTCCTCAAAGCCGCCTCGAAATGCTCTAAAAAACCTCTAAACATCAAGTGTGGGCCTGTCCTGGTTACCCCTTCCCTCAAAGGCTAGCAAAACTCATAAAGAATCTGGAATTGGCCTGGTACTTATATGGATGGTTGAGCCTTCTTTGAGAGATTCTGGGGCTCTGATTGGCTGCACAACCTTCAACAAACTTGACAAATCTGTGAGAGAGGGCTCTGACTGACTGGACAAACACCAGGAATGAACCCATGTTTCGACGCGAGACCTGAAGCTTCTAATTGGACAACTCATTTTGTAGAACTAAGAAGCCGGCCAGGAGTCCCGCCTGTCAGACACCTGTCAAATTCCTGCGGTGAGACACATTCTTTCTAAAAGATTTGAAAGGCCAGTCAAGTCATTTTGTACAGAGCTTGTTAAGGCCTTACCATCACTCTGGAAATGCACTGCTATGGCTCACCTTCACATTTAGCAACAGTGCACACAAGACACACAGCATTCTTTTGGGATGCTTTGTGGCAAGGCATAATTGCCATTCAGATATGCTGTATGCCCCTTCTTTATTCATTTATTGTCTTTCTGTATGCCACCTGGGCACTGTTGCGGCCTGCTAACTAAGAGTCTCAAATGAAACTCCACCAGATACCACATGGAGTGTCACTGCTATAGTGTGCACTGTCCTTGCCTGATCGTGCAGCAAACTAGAGCAGGATTTCACTGCTTCTTGAGGTCAGACCTATCTGCGCAAAGCCCTTTCGCTACTGCAACTGTTGCTGATGCATATGTGGGTGAGCGACACATGTGGAGTGTGCCAGCTCATGTACAAATTGATAGTAGGGTTTGTCCTGTAAGTGGACGCCTGTTTTATTGTTGCCCAGCAGAGGCCCCTCTTCGTTTGGGCAATGCAGGCCATTCTGGTTTTACTACTCTTCCCCGTGACTGCATCTCATGCTCTTATCTGTGACGTGCATGCCACCTGGAAGTCAATGAGTCCAGCATTCACATAGATGTGTCAGTCAAACCTTCATTGCATTCCCACTGCCATGTAATGCTTGCCTTGATTATTGCAGATCACAGTCCTCCAAGGCTTCCTTGACACAGTTGCCAATAGCGACATAAAAGCAGAACAAAAGTGTTACAGAACAAACCGGGCCCTGTACTAACACAATGTAACCATTTTGTTGAAAAACGCTAACTATTGAAATGAGCAGGCAGAATGGGGGGAATGGGAGTAACTCTTACCATTGTTCATGCTAAAAGGATTGCAAAAAATTAAAGACTGAACCACAACTCATCTGAAAGTGAAATGTGAGACATTTTTAAAAGTGAAATGTGAGACATTATCACTTGATTTGATTACAACTGACCTCAGGAACATGCACACTTAATGGGCACAATTTCAATGCCAAGGCTTTGTAGGGAGCAGATGGCAGCTTGGCCTTCTAACTGGACTGGCTGAAAGCCTGGATCAATAAGTTCAAAGATCAAACCGATCTGTCAAAACTTTAGAACACATTTCTAAACTGCTCATGTGGCTTAAAGACCACCCTAAGGGGGAAAGGTGACACGTAATCGTACTTTATTTAAATGTTTTATTTTATTCAAATTAATTTTTCCGTGCAATCCCTATCCAGAAGAGCTTGGAGCACATTGAAAGGTTCAAAGGATAAAAATGTGGAATGTCAAACTGAAGTTACATCATGTTTTCTTTTTTTTTCTTTTTTTTTAAACATGTTTTTATTATCTTTCAACAAACAATAAACATCATCACAAGTGTTCTCCCCAACAACCCTCCCGCCTCCCTCCCCGCCCCCCGGAAGAGTCTGGTCCTCTGTGTATTCTTATTCGGGAACTCTTACGTGCTATAAATGTCCGATATTTTAATGTTGTGTGGACACCATTGTTCCATATAGTCTGATTTCAGGTAATCCAACACTGAACCCCATTCCCTCGTGAAGGAGTCGTTCTGGGCCTGGAGATGGTTCGTGATTTTTTCCATGGTCATTTGGGACCACACCTTTCGCAGCCAGGTGTAAGCCAGTGGTGTGTCTCGTTTCTTCCAGCTTTGGGCAATTGTTGCCCATGCCGCAATGACCAGGCCCATAAAGCTCCTCCATTGTGCTTTGCTAAGTTTCTTGGTATAGGGGTCTTTGAATCCGCACAACCACACCCTCTCCCCCATTTGGCCCGCCTCCGGGTATATTTTTGTCATTTCCGTTTGCACTTCCTTCCAGAAGCTCTTCACTCCCTGACACTCCCACCAGATGTGTCTCCAGGTTCCTACGTCCTGGCACCCCCTCCAACAATGGTTCGACGCTTCCGGGTACATTGTCCCAAGTCTCTCAGGGGTATAGTGCCATTGGATAATTATTTTCAGCCACATTTCTCTGGTTTGGACAGCCCTGGTGAGTTTGAGGATGCCTGTCCACAGTTCCTCCCATTGCTGTCTGGTAATTTCCTCCCCTAGTGTGGTTTCCCATCTTCTCATGTACGTCCATTTGATTTCCTCTTCTGGTGTGCAGATGAAGCTGTACAGCGTAGATACCAGCTTTTTGTCTCCTGGGTTGGTTATTAGATACGTCTCAAAGGGTGTGAGGTCCCTTGTGGCGGCCTGGAAAACCTCTGGTGTACACAGCCAGTGCTTTAACTGTTCGTATTTGTATCTGTCTGCTTCTGCTAGCTTCCACATATTTTTACAGGCCACAAAAGATTGTATTTCTTTGTCCTGGAACAGTTCCCCGATTTTCCTACATCCTGCTCCTTCCCACCTCTCAAAGCCACTGGGCTCTTGTCCTGGTGGGAACTGTGGGTTCCTGCAAATGAGTGTGAAGGAGCCAGTGGGGTGGTCATGATTCCCTTTCTGGTTTGGGCATCCCAGGCGTTTAGTGTAGTTCTCATGACTTCGCTTACTCGAAGGTTCAGGTGTCTGTATTGTTTATTCTTCCACAGTAGGTCCTCTAGGATTGTCTGTTGGTTCTCTCTTTTCTCCAGCTGAGCGTGGAGAGCGGTCGCCGGTGGCCTGAGGGGATCAGCAGGCCTGGAAAGCCCTGCCTGGGCCTCCGTGAGTTTTGTGTTCTTTGTGCAGGAAAAAGAAAGTGAATTGTTTGCACGCGCTCCCAGCGCGGTGTTTGGCCTGCTCCTGCTCCCCCCTCCCACTTCCTGGTCTTCCCCTCCCTCCCCGCCTCCCTGCCCGCCCACCCCCCCCTCTGATTGGCTGTGTGCCTGCCTCCCCTCTGGCCTACTCGACGGCCGTTCCCCACGCTCGCTTCTTTTCTCCAGCTGAGCGTGGAGAGCGGTCGCCGGTGGCCTGAGGGGATCAGCAGGCCTGGAAAGCCCTGCCTGGGCCTCCGTGAGTTTTGTGTTCTTTGTGCAGGAAAAAGAAAGTGAATTGTTTGCACGCGCTCCCAGCGCGGTGTTTGGCCTGCTCCTGCTCCCCCCTCCCACTTCCTGGTCTTCCCCTCCCTCCCCGCCTCCCTGCCCGCCCACCCCCCCCCTCTGATTGGCTGTGTGCCTGCCTCCCCTCTGGCCTACTCGACGGCCGTTCCCCACGCTCGCTTCTTTTCTCCAGCTGAGCGTGGAGAGCGGTCGCCGGTGGCCTGAGGGGATCAGCAGGCCTGGAAAGCCCTGCCTGGGCCTCCGTGAGTTTTGTGTTCTTTGTGCAGGAAAAAGAAAGTGAATTGTTTGCACGCGCTCCCAGCGCGGTGTTTGGCCTGCTCCTGCTCCCCCCTCCCACTTCCTGGTCTTCCCCTCCCTCCCCGCCTCCCTGCCCGCCCACCCCCCCCTCTGATTGGCTGTGTGCCTGCCTCCCCTCTGGCCTACTCGACGGCCGTTCCCCACGCTCGCTTCTTTTCTCCAGCTGAGCGTGGAGAGCGGTCGCCGGTGGCCTGAGGGGATCAGCAGGCCTGGAAAGCCCTGCCTGGGCCTCCGTGAGTTTTGTGTTCTTTGTGCAGGAAAAAGAAAGTGAATTGTTTGCACGCGCTCCCAGCGCGGTGTTTGGCCTGCTCCTGCTCCCCCCTCCCACTTCCTGGTCTTCCCCTCCCTCCCCGCCTCCCTGCCCGCCCACCCCCCCCTCTGATTGGCTGTGTGCCTGCCTCCCCTCTGGCCTACTCGACGGCCGTTCCCCACGCTCGCTTCTTTTCTCCAGCTGAGCGTGGAGAGCGGTCGCCGGTGGCCTGAGGGGATCAGCAGGCCTGGAAAGCCCTGCCTGGGCCTCCGTGAGTTTTGTGTTCTTTGTGCAGGAAAAAGAAAGTGAATTGTTTGCACGCGCTCCCAGCGCGGTGTTTGGCCTGCTCCTGCTCCCCCCTCCCACTTCCTGGTCTTCCCCTCCCTCCCCACCTCCCTGCCCGCCCACACCCCCCCCCCTTCCTCTCCCTCTGCCTATAACCTCCCCCCTCCTGGGCAGCCCTCTGCCCGGCAGCCCCCGCGGCTAAGGGCCCCAGGCCAAGGGCGACTCCTACAGTGCGGCTCCCTGTGTGTCTGCAGGTGTCCGCAGGGGACGCCAGGCGCCAGCTCCTCCGCTCTCCGGCCCACCCCTCCTCACCTTGCTCACCTCATCCGCATGATGCCTCGCCCCCCCTATTCCATTATTTTGATAAACTAGGGTGCTTTTTCCCCCCTCGCAGGATTCTCAAACTTAGGTGGCCCTGACCTACTACGCATTACTGTTTGCTCCGCATTGTGGTAAACTAGGGTGCTTTTCTCCCCTCGCAGGATTCTCAAACTTAGGTGGCCCTGACCTACTACGCATTACTGTTTGCTCCGCATTGTGTTAAACTAGGGTGCTTTTCTCCCCTCGCAGGATTCTCAAACTTAGGTGGCCCTGACCTACTACGCATTACTGTTTGCTCTGCATTGTGGTAAACTAGTGCCCTCCACTCACTTCCTGTCTGCATACTCGTGGCGTCCGCTTCCCCTCCTACTCCATGGTGCTCTCTATCTCGCCTATCTACTCTAACTGCTTCTCCATTGACTATCCTGCTCTCCTCACTAAATCCGGTAGGAAAAAGTTTAAAAAGGACATCCTGGTCTCCAACCCAGGCCTCCCTATCGCTGACACCTACACGAGCGCCTGCTCCAAGGAAACTCTCACTGACATTCTCTTTTTCGTGCCTTCACCTGACCTATGGACCCCTCACATGGTCGCTGTGCTCTCTCCTTTCTCCACCTCTCCCATTAATGGTGGCACCCGTTGGGATGTCCTCTTGGCCCCTTTCCACTCCTCTAAAGCCATCATTAATGTCTATGCTAACGGGACCGTCTTGGTCCAAGGCCCTCAAGCCAACCTTCACCTCTTTGATAGACGCTTCCCATGCCTCATCAACTTCCTCTCCGCTCCCGCTGTCCCCCCTCCTCTGTCCTCGGCTACCTTGCCTCTCCCCTCCCTCCCTGCCCCTTCTCTTGCTCCCTCTTCAACTCCTTCTCTAACACCTCCGCAGGGCGTACCTCTGATCTGTACCCCTCCCCGGAAGTTTTTCAAGGGTGGCAACCTTCTCCACATTGCCACTCTAAATTCTCGCTCTGCCATCAAGCACTCCTCTGATATCTGTCGCCTTCTTGAGGAACTGGACCTCGACGTCCTCGGTCTCACTGAGACTTGGTTCACTGCCAGCTCTGCCTCCAGCTTCGACACACTCCTACCTGACGGCTACAAGATCCTCTCCGTGCCCAGGCCCAACCGTTCAGGGGGTGGTGTTGCCCTTATCTTCCCTGAGTGGATTCCTGCCACTGTCACTCCTACGCAGACCTACTCCTCTTTTGAATGTCTTGTCTGCCGACTCTCTCTCTCTCCTAGCCATTCCCTTACCGTGGCTACTATCTATCGGCCACCTGGTCAAATTTCCTCCTTCCTCTCTGAGTGGGCTGACCTCTCCTCCTCACTCCTGTCCTCAACCACCCAACTCCTCTTTCTCGGTGACTTCAACATCCACCTCGATGCCTCCTGTCCCCCCACTGGTCTCTTTCGCGAACTCTGCAACTCTCTCTCACTCTCTATTCTCCCGTCTGGGCCTACTCACTCTGCAGGGCACACTCTTGATGCTCTGATCTCTTCTGACCTTCCCCTCTCCCTCCCTCTCTCCACTCCTCTCTCCTGGAGTGATCACTTTCTCCTATCCTCCCACCTCTCCCTCCCTACCCCACAGGCAAAGCCACCCTCTTCACTGCCACCCACCTTCTCGGTCATCCGGCCCATGAAGCGCGTGTCAGTTGAGGCTTTCGCTGCTACCTTCTCGCCCCCTCCCCCCCCCCCGGCTGACTCCCACCCTGACACAGCCCTCTCCATGCTCTATTCCTCTATATCTGATACTCTCGATATCCTTGCCCCCGTCATGAGAATCCGCCTGAAGCCCAAAGCCAAATGTAACTCCTGGTATGACTCGGATCTCGTCACCCTAAAACGCAAGTGCAGGGTGGCAGAGAGGAAATGGCGTGCTTCATGTTCATCCTCTGACAAACTGGCCTGCCGCCTGCTCCAAAGGCAATACCGGCTCTCCGTTCTCACCAAGAAGAGAGCCCTTATCCAAGCCCGCATCTCTGAGGCATCTAATAACTCGGCCGAACTCTTTAAAATCTGCAAGGAGCTGGCCAACCCTGCTGCAGTCTCTACCTCTCCTGTCCCCTCCCAGGCCCTCTGCACTGCACTGGCCTCGCACTTCATCTCAAAAACTCAGGACATCCTGTCCTCGCTCTCCTCCGCTCTCCTCCCTCCCTCTCTTCCCGGCTCTTCCTCTTGCTCTCTTGCAGCCGCCCCTCCGCCCTCCTTCTCTGCTTTTCCACCTTTTTCTGCTGATGAGGTTTCCAGACAAGTCCGATCTATGAAAGCCTCGTCTAAACAGGTTCACCCCTGTTCCTCCAAAACCATCAAGGACCACATCGACTCCCTGGCTCCTGCCCTGGCTGACTTTTGCAACCACTCATTCGCCTCTGGAGTCTTCCCATCCCCCCTCAAGCACTCCCTTGTGCACCCCCTCCTCAAGAAACCCTCTTCCGACCCCTCCTGCCCGGCCAACTATCGCCCAATCTCCATTACTCCCTTCCTGGGCAAACTCCTGGAGAAACTGGCCATCTCCCAGCTTAACCTCCATGCTGAATCTGTTGGTAATCTTCATGACCATCAATCCGGCTTCAGAGCGGCCAGAAGCACGGAAACTGCTCTCCTGAACATCCGTGAGGACCTGCTCCTTAACCTCGATTCCAACACTCCCTGTGTTCTCATTCTGCTCGATCTCTCCTCTGCCTTTGACACTGTCAACCATGCCATCCTGCTCAACCGTCTCCGTGATAACCTGGGTATCACTGGTCAGGCTCTGGCTTGGCTGACCTCTTTCCTTTCCGGTCGACCCTCCCAGGTCCAAATGGGCTCCTTCCTCTCTGACATCTTTTTCTCCACCTGTGGTGTCCCCCAGGGATCCAACCTCTCTCCCTGGCTTTTCAACCAGTATCTGGCACTCCTTGCCCACCGCATCGCCGCTCTCTGCCCCCACTTCCAGTGCTATGCGGACGATACCCAGCTCATTTTCAGGCTACCCTCGGCCTCCTCCTCTCCTTCCCTCATCTCCGACTGTCTGTCTGCTATCCAGGAATGGTGTGCTGCCAATGACCTCTGCCTTAACGCCAGTAAGACTGAGATTCTACTCATCGGCACACCCACTCCCTCCTTCCCTGCAGCTCTCTGGCCGGCCTCCCTTGGCCCCCTTCCCGCCCCTACCTGCAAGGCTAAAAACCTCGGGGTCATCTTCGACTCCACACTCTCCTTCTCTCCTCATATATCTGACGTCTCTAAGAAGTCACACTACCAGCTGCACCTCCTCAGAGGTATTCTTCCCTTCCTCTCCTTCCCCCAGAAGCTCACTGTCTCCCGAGCCCTGGTTCTCTCAAGGCTGGACTACTGTAACAGCCTCTATCTTAATCTGCCTGCCTCCACTCTCCGCCCTCTGCAACTTATCCAGAACAGAACTGCGAGACTTGTCCTTGGCCTCAAGCCCAGGGACCGTATCTCTCCAGGACTGAAATCTCTTCACTGGCTCCCAGTGGCTGCGAGGATTAAGTTCAAAACCCTCTGCATTGTCCACAAGGCCTTCTGGGGCCTGGGGCCTAAATACCTTCAACTCTCTCTTCCTAAATATCTTCCTTCACGAGCCCTTCGCTCATCCGTCTCCAACTCCCTCATGGTCAGCCGCTTCTCGAAGCAACGAGCTGGGGGTAGATCTCTCTCCGCAGCAGGGGCCTCCCTCTGGAACAGCCTTCCTGCCTCCCTGAAACTTGAGGAGAACCATCTCCGGTTCCGGAAGTACCTCAAAACCTTCCTCTTCGCTTCTGCCTTCTCTCTCCCTCTCCCCTGCTAAACCTGCTTACTCCCCACTGAGTTCTGCACTAAACCTGCATCTGGGCCACTCTCAGCGACCTCGGTCCAGGGCCCAGCCACTCTCCACTTGCACTGCCTCCCTGGCTCCCCCTGCACTGTGGGACTGTCACTGTATCCCTACAGCCCCCCTTCCCAGCACTTCTCAGCACTTGCTCTGCACTTACCTTGCACTTGCCACCAGCTGGCCCTTTTTATTTATTATTTTATTACGCTACTTACCTTGTACTGCACTTCCCCCCCACCTCCTCCCCCTGCACTTTCTCCTTTTCCCCTTACCTCTGCACTTGCGCGATCTGAATGACACCTGGCCTAGTAGGATCGTTTGTCTGTTCTTCCCCTTGTTTCCCTCCCTCCCTGCCTCGTCGCGCCTTGAAACACTTGTGTATAGGCGCGTTACAAATACCATATCATATCATATCATAACCATTCCTTCAGAACCCATAGTTGGGCAGCTTGATAGTATTTCTTAAAATGGGGAAGGGACATTCCACCGGCCCTTATCGGTGCCGTAAGAACGGCTCTGGCAACCCTCGGGGGTTTCTTGTTCCACACAAATTGAGAAATGCTTTTGGAGAGAGCTTTGAAAAAGGGGTCAGGGACTGTGACTGGGAGAGCGTGGAAATAGTAGAGTACCCTGGGGAGTATGTACATTTTGACAGATTGGATTCTCCCTCACCAAGAGATCTTAAGCGGGCGCCATCTTTCTAGGTCCTTCTTGACTCTAGCCAATAGGGGGGTGTAGTTACTCTTATAAATCTTGTCAACCCTGTGCGTGAGTGTCACCCCCAGATATTTGATGCCCTCCTCTGCTGTTTTTAGACTGAGCTGGCCCGCCACTGCTTAAAGTGATTCCTTGTTCCCAGCTAGGAGCATAATCTCCGATTTTTTCCTATTAATCTTCAGGCCTGAGATCCCCCCAAATTCCTTGAGCATTTATATGGTTTTTGGTAATGAGTGGGTCCCCTAGGGCAAGCAGCATGTCGTCCGCATATGCTATGACTTTATGTTGCCTGCCCGCCATTTCTATTCCCCTTACCTCCTTGAGTTCCCTTATCTTGAGTAGAAGGGGTTCCAGGAATATGGCGTATAGCAGGGGTGAGAGGGGGCAGCCCTGCTTCGTACCCCTTGAGATCCGCACCCTGTCAGTGACATCTCCATTTATGGCTATTCTTACCTCTGGGGAGTTGTAATTAGCTCTTATCATATTTATAAACTGATCCCCGAACCCCATATGATTCAGTGTTTTGAAGAGGATAGACCACTCAACGCGGTCAAAAGCCTTTTCGGCGTCCAAGGAGAGTAGTATTGCCAGTGTTTGGGTAATGCCTATTTTTTCTATCAGATGGGTTACTCTTCTTAAGTTGTCATGAGTTTGCCTACCGGGGATGAAGCCTGATTGATCTGTGTTTATTAGGGTTGTGAGGAGGGGCGATAGTCTGGCCGCCAGCACCTTCGTGTACATTTTTGCGCCCAGATTTATTAGGGCTATCGGGCGATATGAGCCCGGGAGAGTCGGGTCTTTACCCGTTTTGTGGAACACAAGGACCTTCACTTCATTCATGGAAGGAGTTACGTTGCCCCTGTCTTTGAATGTATTGAGAAGCCTTGTCAGGACAGGGACTAATGTATTAGCATATTTTTTTTTTTTAACTGGGCCGTGAAGCCGTCCGGGTCAGGTGCCTTTGATGTTGGGAGGCTCTTTATCGCTTTACTGACCTCCTCTTCTGTGATCTTAGACTCCAGGGCCTGCTTGTCCTCTTCTGCTATAGTCGGTATGGGGATGGATTGTAGGAACCTCTCTTGAAGCACCTCGTCAGGGTGCTCTGTTGCATACAACTCTTGATAGTAAGCTTTGAACGCATCCCCTATATCCTTTGTGTTCGTATGTGGCATTCCTTGTGCATCTTTTATGTTCAGTATCGTCATTGTTTTCTGCTTTTCCCTGAGTTGTCTCGCTAGCAATTTGTCTGCCTTGTTAGCCCTGATTTAGTACCGTTGTTTTAAGTAGAGGAGTAATTTCTCAGATTTTTTGTTGCGTAGCATCCTTAATTGTCCCTGTACATGTTTCATTGCATTCTTGAAACTCCTTGTGGGATGTGTTATGAGCTCCCCTTGGATTTCTGCCAGTTTCTTCTCGAGCGTTCTTTCCCATTCCTGATGTTGCTTGTCTTTGGTGGCCTTTAGTGGTATTATTTGTCCCCTGGTTACTGCCTTAAAGGCCTCCCACACAGATCCCAGTGGGACTTCTCCGTTGTCATTAAACGCAAAGAATTCCTTAATTTTGTTCCTTAGTTCCTCCCCCAGTACTTGGTCCGTTAAAATGTCGGGCGGCATTCTCCATCTCCAGAGGTCTCTCCCCCTTCCGGAGGTCTGAATGTCTAGCCATAGCGGGGCATGATCTGATAGGGCTATCGATCCCTTTTCAACCCCCAGGATCTTGCCTACCAATCCCACTGACACCCAAAAATAGTCAATCCTCGACATCGTGTTGTGCACGTGCGAGTAGTATGTGAATCCGCTATCCTGTCCATTCAGTTCTCTCCAGGCGTCCCGTAGTGCCATTTGTTCCATCTGTTGTTTAAGTTGTTTGGATGGGGACCCATACCCCTGCGTTCCCCCCGCACTCCTGTCCAGATTGGGTTGACAAGCCAGGTTCAGATCTCCGCCCAGTATTATCTCTCCTTTTGCAAATTCCTCAAGTTTCCCCAGGGTGTCTCTAAGGAATCCATCTTGCCCCGTGTTCGGGGAGTAGATTGCCACTAGGGTGAGCCTAAGACCATCTATCGATACATTAACGAAAGCAAACCTCCCTTCCTTGTCCACTCGAGTATCGAGTATACCTGTGCCCAGATCGTATAGCCTCTGAGATGTACTTTCTTTCTGTCTGCAAACTTAATATGTGTCTCTTGGAGGAGGAGAATGTCTGCCTTTTCCCTTCTCACCAAGGCCTCCATTTTCCTCCTTTTCACCGGTGAGTTCCGCCCCCTTACGTTTTGTGAATAGATTCTGATCATCCCCATCCCGTCTGATCTTCTGTTTCTGTTCTCGTTCCCGCCCGTTGCGACCTCTTCCCTCTTCCGGAGATTCCCCCACCCATTTCCTCCCCCAAACTGCCCAACTCCCCCCCAACAATTAACCAATATTTAACTTCTATCCTGAGGAGGGCCAGGGCCCCTATGGATGCTTGGGCGTTGCACCCCTCACTCCCTGCCCTCTCATGACTCTGGATTAACTGTGCGGGGAGTCCTAAACCCCACGCCATCCTCTGACCTCCACGGTGTTGTTCCCGGTTCCCCACCGGGCCACTGAATACATGGTGTTCCGAGGTTAACTAATTCTTCTTCCTCGTTATTGACCCATTGGCGGATGAGCCCTCCAATCTTGCTACATCACATTAATGGACCCCCAAAGGATTACGTCGCTTTTCCCCTTCCAGTTGATTTCTTCTTTTGTCGCACCTCTTCCCATCCTCTTGGCCTTTTGTGCTGATCCCATTTTGTCCTGTCAGGTCTCATATCTGTTTCTTCTATATGCACGTCCAATATTTGGAGGCCTTCTTCACAGGTGGTCACTCTCCTCTGCTTGCCCTCCCACTCGAATAGTAAACCAAAGGGGAATGTCCATTTGTATCTTATTTCTTTCTTCACCAATTCTCTCACTAGCGGCCCCATTTTCCTTCTTTTTAGGAGTGTTGCCGAGGCCAAGTCCTGATACAGTTGGATTTCGACTCCATTCATCCTTGTGTGATCTAGCAGCCGCGCTTTCCTAAGTATCTGTTCCTTTTGTGGGTAGGATGTGATTGCCGCTAGAACGTCCCTTGGTCCCTCCCCTGGGGCACCGGATCTTTTTGTCCCCACCCTGTGGATTCTGTCAATCCCTATGTCCGCTGAATCTTGAGCCTCAATTATGTCTCTGAATACCTCTTGAATCGAAACCTTGAGATCTTTATCCAACACCGTTTCCGGCACAAACTTGATGCAGATGTTGGATCTGCGAAAACGGTTCTCCAGATCCTCACACTGAATTTATAGGTTATGGGTGAGTCTAACCATATGTTCTTGTGTTTCACTGCTTTGTTTTGCCTCCTCTTCTATGTTTTGTACTATTCTCTCCACGGTGTCTATCCTTTCCTCCAATTTGGCCACATCTGTTTTCAACTCCTGCACCACCCGCTTCATCTTATTTCTCATCGTGTCCTGGACTCTGGACATGTACCTGTCCTGTAGCTCTGCAAACCAGGATCGCATATCGTCCTTTGGGGGTGGTAGAGCGTTTTGGTTTGGGGCATTTGTGTCCGTAGTGGGCTCTTCGCCTGCCCTATCTTTTGAGTTTGCCCCTGTATCCGAGGACCACATCTGGAGTAGACTTGTGTCCTGTTTGTGGGATTGCGGGGTGGGCTGTGAGGTGCCCCCCTTCCCCTTCGCCCGTGACATATTCTTTACTTATGTGTGTCTGGGGTCCCCCCTCTTGTGACCTCCCCAGTTGTGGAGATTGTCCGAAGTTATGAAGGTGTTTCCTTTATATCGTGGTGTGTAGGCGGGGGGGGCAGCGCTCCGCTAATCTTTGGCCCACGCCCCTCTTATATGCAGTGGTCGAAGTGAGCGGGAGCGGTCGGGAGCGGTGCTCCTATACTTTTTTAAATTACCTTTTACAGCTCCTACACTATTATTTTAAAAAGAAACCGTTCCGGAACGGTTTTGTTTTAAAATAAATGTGTAGGAAGCAGTTGAAACTTGCACTTTCAGTGCAGTGCACTGAACATTCCCTTAAACTGCAGGCGCATGCATTTGGGGGTTTATACTGTGCATGGGAGGGGGTATGGCGATGGGGTTTGCTGGGAGCGGTGCAGACCAGTAGGGAACATAGCTCCACTACTTCTTTTCGTACACTTCGACCACTGCTTATAAGTGTTCTGCTGTCCCTGACCACCAATACCAGGGAAACGGAGTGGGGGCTGCGATCGCTCTCACCTCTGGCTCTGGTGTCCTCTTCCACTGGTGCCCTCCACTGCCTCCTCCTCTTCTCCCACGTTTCCCACGCCCGCCGAGGCCCGGCTCGCCTTGTTGCTGCCGTTCTCGCTGCTTCTTCCTGCTTGCATTACTGGCGTGTCTGTGGGGGGGCTCGCTCTGCCCACTCGGCTGGTGCTCCAGAGCTCCCGCCGCCGCTCTGTTTCAATAGCAGCACCTCCGGTGGTACGCATGTTCCCTGCTCGTCGAAGCGTCTTTTTCTTGTGGCGGGGGACAGAGCTCCCTACCTGCCTGCGTTGCCAGCCTGTCTGTGGGGGGGGGGCTCACACTCCCCGCAGCCGCTCTGTTTCCCACGTGGCACCTCTGGCAGCACGCGTGTTCCGCTGCGCGCCGGGGCGGCTTTTACTTAATCCCCTGTGGTGGCGGGGGACGGAGCTCCCCCCTGATCTCTGGGCGCTCGATCTTGCGGCCGCTCTCCTGTTCGTCTCCCCTGTTGGGCCGTGCTGGCCTTCCTCGGAGGGGAAGGGGCGGCGGCACTCTCTGTGGGATGTCTCCCCCGGGGGATGTTGCTGGGTCGATCTCCGCTCGCTACTGGATCTCCACACCTTCGGGGGTTTCTGCTGAGATTCCGGTGCTTAAACGCTCAGAACTGTGCACCTGATGTGCTTCTTTGTTATAGGCCCGGCGGGAGCGCAATCTGGACGCGACCTCCTCTGCCGGAAGCCATCTTGGAATCCAGTTACATCATGTTTTCAGGCTAGGATAGAACGATTAGGGAAACGTGTATGCTTTGAGGCTCTTTCTGAAAGTGGTGATGCAGGGTGCAGTCCAGATGTGAAGCGGTATGATGTTCCTTGCCCGGGTGCCCAGTGGGTACTTTGTGCACACTAGGGGGTTGGACTATCTGCCAAAGAGAAGTCCCATTTCACCTGTGCCCAGCAAGGATCAGCTATTGGAATAAGATCATTAGGAAATACTAGAGATCAAGAGAACCCACGTGGCAATAATATTAAAGCTGTGAGCATCACCCAAGCCACAAAGGAAAATCTTACACCTAGTTAGGTGTGATGGCGAGGACATGGTATGCCAGAGGTCTGGGGATTGCTACAAGCTCACCCGTTCAGCTCCCGAGAGCCCAACAACCCTTCCCCATAACAAACGGAGGACACAGCAACAGGCAAGTTAGAACTGTTGTTTATTGCAAAAAACCGACAGGAACCATACAAGACATTCACAGATCTCCAGAATCTTCAATTCCACAAGACATGTCTCACCGTTTTGATGCAGAATTGCATCAGCACCTGTGCCCTCCCCCAAAAACCTATCACTCACGTTTATTGGGTGCTCGGAGTGGTAGACCCTGTAAATGGTCCATATACATCTTACTCTACTGGTCCTTCCATGTCAGGTGGCTGGCCTGCTCCTTCCGCAAGAATCTATCACATTGTTGCAGGGTCACAGGATTACAACTGGCCCATGCCCCCTGCCATTCGCCCCTGGATTTCTGTCCCCTGATTGGCTTGAACTGATATCCTCAGGCCTGGGACCCAGTTCAGTTCTCAGCCCTCTGTGCACCTCTTCAAGGTGATGTGAAATGACTATGTGTTCCCAATGTATCTGGTAGCAACACTACTTTTGCCTAACGGAGCGCTCTTCACGTTGCAGCATTGTTAACTTGTTCATGTTTTACTTCTCGTCTGGGTTGCTGAGAACTGTTTGTCTTCCCACCGTGGGTGAATACCAGTTGTCTGGCTTGGCTGCATCACGTGGTTTTGGACCAGAAAATCAAGCTCTCTGGGCTGTAATTTTGAGGATTTATTCTGTTTTTCTGCAGCTGGCCCCTTGTCATTTGAAGTTTGGAATGTGCTGTTTATCTCTGACTTTGGCTGTGAGCTCTGGCTTTCCCGCTTTTTGCAGCCGGGTTCTGCTTCCCTCGTCTTTTGTGCTACAGCTTGAGGCCTTCTGTGATTTTCATTAGACTTTTAATATGATTTCTACGCACTTAATTTGTGCTATATTTCCTATAGGTTAGTTGTACTTGGTCCTACCAGGCTCCTTATGTAATCCTGTAGTGCCATTGGGTTAGTTGCCATAAGCATCTGCAAGCTTGCTCTCTATCGCTTTGTTCCCTTGTATTCAGCGTATCTACACTTAGCTAATGAGAAAATAATAAAAGCTTTGACAATATGTATATGTTAAAAGAGACAAAGTGGGCAAAAGAGGCCCTACAGACTCACAGTGCTTGCAACTATAAATTAGGTTCTGGATGTGCGGCTGCAGTTAATTGTTAAGGTGTGGGTGCATTGCCCTGCATTCCACTGTAAGACACTTGCTAGAACAGTTGTAAACAATTCCACTGCACCACACAACTGTACATTTGAATTACATGGTGTGGCGCAGTGGAATTGTTTACAACTGTTCTAGCCATATGTATATGTATCTGTCCTCTATCTACAGAACTGTGTAAGTATGTTCTTCATGTTTACAAGTGTGTGTTCATGTAAAGCTGCGTATGGTTACGAGTGTACTTCATAGCTAATGTTGTGGTGTGACTAATGACGCCAGCACAGTGGTTTCTCTGCATTTAGTCAATGTTGTCCAGAATGGCATTCGGATCCATGACCACTGTTGAGGCACCTATATCCATAAAGACTTTCACTGGATAAGGTTGGCATGGCTGTCTGAGAGAATATCTCTCTACATATGTGTAAGTCATTGGTGCTCCTGGGGGTTGTCCGAATAATGAGTGGCTTAGTGCATTCTTGACTCTTCGGGCTGTCATGTTGATGGGGCTGAGATGTGGCTTTCCTGGGACCCTTTCTTCAGCTGTTTTAAGGGCTTTGAATAATGGGCAGAAAGCAATAATTGGGCAACCAAGATATTTATAGTATGATAGCTACTCTAAAAATGATGTAGACAGACACCACATATTTTATATGTGATACCACAACAGCATGCACTGAAACTAATGTTCATACATTGCAACACTTGCAACATAATAGCTGAACCATTGCCTTTCTCAAATATGTTTGTGTCCATTGCACTCCTTTCCCAAATTCACTAGACATACATCTTCTCTAATTGCCTTTCTATTTCTTTCTAAGTGTTGGGCATAATGGTGTGAACATTTCCTTTTTAAACTCCTTTCATGGAAGCATCTGATTTAACTATTCGATCATCTGTTTTACTATTACTTTTAAATAATGAATAACACTTTTATTTGGGCAGCAGAATTAAGAACAGTGGGCCCAACCTGCAGTCTACAGAGTGAAGCCTCTGTGTTTATACATTTACCTTTTCATGCATATCTAGCCAACGTGTTTAGCAACTTCAAAACTGGGTGGAGACATTGTTGAATGTTCATGACCTAACGAAATGCAAACAGATCTCAGATGCATTGTGTGCTTGTAGGCCTGCTTTCAATAAAACCTTAAACATCAATCCGAATTAAGTCACAAATAAAAATATTAGGGAACATTAAGTACAATAGGTGGATACACTAAGTTTGGAAAAATATTCATACTTGGAACAGAACCCACAGAATGCCATGACATCGCTTAACCAATGGTTAATCCATGCAGTACAAGCAACATCAGTGGGGTATCTCCAAGGTGCTTTACCAGCAAACCTGAGGGCTGCTTGTTTTTCTGAATCATTAATGGATTTAAAGGGGAGCCATGGCTTCCATTTGCCAGCAGTAGAGCTGCAGCTGTGACAAACTGCCAGACTCTCTGCTCCTGCTCTTGTGCCCACCCCTACTGGCAGAAAGAAGGGTGGTGGAGGTGGGGTAGGTGGGAAAACACCTGGTAACCCATTTTATTTGTAAAAGGAGGTGAGCGTAGGCATCCAGTAGAACAAAGAAGATGGAGAAGGGTGGTTGACTCCGGGTATATATGATTTGGTTCAGGGAAAAGGCAGGAATGGAAGAAGCTTTCGAAAGGGAGGTAGGCAAAGGAGCCAGGCCATTGGGTATATCATTTTCCCTTTGGGGTAGGTTAGAGGTAAAAGGGACACATGGAAAACTGGGGGAGGCTGACAGGGCACCAGATGTATTTCTTTTTTTGGGTGCAGGGGAGGAGGAGGAAATATACATGCAGAATGCTAGTGGGGACAGGTAGCCTGGTATTTATGTTCTGGTTTGGGTGAGGTAGATCTTTTATGTTGAACACGGGCACCTCAGGCCATATTTCTCCTCCTTTATATGCAGGTACACGGCAACATTACAGGGGGTGGAAGGAATGCAGTGGAGTGGGATGTACACAACATCAAATTAAAACAGAGTAGCCATCAGCTCTGAGGTATATTCCAGCTCGGGTTCAGAGCGATATCACAAACAAGCTCATGGCTCCTGGTTGTTGTCTATAAGATGTCACTTGGAACCCTTCATTTGGCTATATCACTTTATTCGATAGATACCCATCTATAATTCTATATGTTGTATGCTCCGCGTGTGACTCTATTTTGGCTCTAGTCAGTACTAGTGTTGATGGATTACTGGTCATAGCCCACATGATAGAAGGTTGGGAATAGGTGTCATTTCTTCAGTCCAGATTAGATATTTCTGTCAAAGTTTTCCAGAGTGTTTAAAGGAATCTGTTAACAGTTGCGTGAAGTTTTACAAATAAAGCACACATTGAGCTATGGTTGCTCAAAGGCTTGCAGACTGTAAAAAGGATATTTAAAATGCTAAATTACTTGCATCTCACATTGTTCTTCTTTTTCCTGTTTCTGACTGTGTTTTATTCTCTACTTGTTATCCTCCTTTATTTTTTTCCCCACCGGGAGCTATTATTATTATTATTATGGTATTTATTGAGCGCAAACCTAGCTACGAGTAGCAACGCAATGCTTTACAGAGGTATACAACAATACAGATCCATAACGGCGTGCTTTTCAGAGGTAACAACAGAACAGATATACAGCGCGGGGTTGGATACAGAGGGGCACAGAGGAGGGGTACAGCTGTACCGGGTGGCGGGGATATAGGAGCGGGCGGCGTCTAGCTAGTCCAGTGGCACGATGGGTGATGTGATGGCCTAGGTATTGAGGCAGCGAGATTCCTTGAAGAGCTGGGTCTTGAGTTATTTTCTGAATTGTTGGAGCATGTGGGCGAGTCTGATGCTGACAGGGATGAGGTTCCATAGTCTTGGGGCATAGGCAGAGAAGGCGTGTTTTCTGGTCCTTTTTGTTTTGCAGCAGCAGATTTCCAGTCTGCACGTGTCCTGGCTTTTGGTGGTGTGCTTTCCAGCGGAGATGCTGAGATTCTCTGAGAGGTAGCTGAGTGACTTGAGGGTGACTGCCTTATAGATGATGCAGCAAGACTTGGAGATGATTCGTGCATGCAGTGGGAGCCAATGAAGGCCGATGACAGCTGGGGTGATGTGGTCGTATCTGCGTAGATCCTTGATGAAGCCTGCAGCTGTGTGTAGAACACTTCTAAGGGGCAGAAGGGAGGATGACAGAAGGCCTTCAAGGAGTGCATTGCCCCCATCCAGGTGAGTAGGACCAGTGCTTGAACAGTGGATCTAAACCTGTCTGGAGGGAGGAAGGACTTGACTTTTTGCAGGAGGTAGAGCTGATACCAAGCTGTCTGAGGTTTCTTAGGTACGTGTGTTTTGAAGGAGAAGTGTTTGTCAATGTGGAACTCAAAGGACTTGGCACAGGAGGTGAGCTCAGGTGTGAAGCCCTAAAAGTTCAATGTTAACAGCCGGGTCTGTATGTCTGGGTGTCCAGTGTTGTTGGTGAGGAGTAGGAATTCGGTCTTGTAGTGGTTGAGCTTCAAGTATGCACTGGACATCCAAGACTGGATCAGCAAGAGGCAGATTCTGGGCCTATGGATGTCCTTGATGGAGTCAATCTTGAGGTATTGAGGTGCGTTGGTGGCATATTGGTGTATGCGGATGTTGTGTGTGGCTAGGAGGGCTTCCAGCAGCTCCATGTATAGATTGAAGATTGTACTCCGGAGACCCCCGGCCGGCCCATAGAGCCGAGGTTTGCTCCGAAGTACTTTAAGACGAGATGGCTGCACCCTTGAGATGGATGGGGGTGCAGATTTATTACTCCAACACCAATTAATAAGGACAACTCAATGGTTTGGCAAAGGGAGTCCGTTTAATGACAAGTACAAAAAACGGGGAGTCATGGAAATCAGCAGTGATGCGATCGTCCTTCTCGCTTCAACTCCAATGAACTTCATAAAAATCATAGCATTAATACTGAAAACTCGTCATAATTGACGTATAACACTCAAAAGTTAATATGCAATTCTATTGGTCAGGAAAAGGTAACTTTAATATAGGTACTATATCTGTATATGGTAACGGAGTGAGGGGATTGGGTAAACACTGTCAGGTGGGCGTCTAAGCCCTTCCTTCAAAGATGACTACTGTAGACATCACTAAAAGTACGACGTTCCATTGGTTCTACTAACTATAGGACCCTAGATTATTTGGTCAATTTTGATTGGGTTGGCACCAACCCCATGCATACATTTCCACTTTGCTTAGCAGCATGCAGAATGGTCAGCCAGATGCAGGTGCCCCCTAGTTACCCGGCCTTTCTCCAATTAAGGTTACAATCATCATTGCTTCAGCAACTATGCGTCAATTATTTTACTGTGGTTGGCCTCTAAACTGCATCTTCTGTCTGGAAAAGTTCTGATATCTCTGCCTGGGCTGATGCCAAGCATAGGTGTGAACCCATGCTTCTCCTTGCTCGGCTGGTCACGTGCTTCCCTCACTGTGAATTTGTCTAGATTCTCTCAATTTGTGCATTTGATTCTTATTCAGCTTGCCACCTGCCTACGCCTCCTTATCTTGACCTTTCAGAGACAGGATATTCTGTTCTTAAGTTTCAATTATATGTAGCTACTTTTTGTTCCTTCTGTTGGTATGACCTTGGCTCTTCTGGCACGAGTTGCATCTGCCGAGTTTTGATTCAGCCGTCTCTTCTCCTTTTGCTAGAATATGAATCTCTGCTCATTCGACCTTTAGTAACCTGGGTTGATTCTGCTTCGTTTGCAAAGTGTAGTTACACTGTGCTTTGTTTTGAGGTAGATTATGTATAATGGCGCTTGCTGCACTATCTTTCTACTTAGCATTGCAAGCTGCATTGTTTTCTTAGCTTTCTTGCAATTCCAAGCATATGTACAGGTGTTAGCTGGTTGAATATCTTCATCCTGTTTACAGCTTAAGCTTCTTTGTATTTCAACATCGTTCTCCCCTTTTAGGTTTCACAATATCCTTATTCATGGCGTTTCATCTCTGGGTGTCATTCTCAGGTTGTCATTTCTTCTATTTGTACGTCAGTCCGGGTCCTCGTGACGTCACCATTCATCTTCCATTAAGACCTTTTTGGTTTCTTCCGGGACTTTACTTAGGCAATCTTCATTTGGTCTCATTTGCTGGTAAGGTTTCCTTAATGGATACCTTACTGTCCATGGTTTTCTTGGTATCGGTACTTCAATAGGTGTTGCTCTTCTGATAGGTACTGGGCAGAGCCCTACTGCAGCTCTCTGCTGATTTATCTGCTCATCATACGTCACATATTTTGGTGTGAACATTCCCAGTACTTCAAAATGGGCGACTAGAGTGCAGGCTTTATTTGGGACCTCCTCTACACCCCCCCCCCCCTCTGGGCGATTCATCGACCACTTTCACCTCAGTCTTTGGATTCTACTTACTCGATTCTTCTGTATTTCTCTTCACTCCATCGCCTGGGTTCATTCCTTCTTCATCTTCTGTGTCTATACATGATGGTTTGAAGAAGTGTCTCTTTGGAGTCCATATTTTTATTCTTCCCTTCAGGCTTCCTGCTGTCCTTACATGTTCATCCTTATTCCATGGCATTAGTTGACATAGTCCATTTGGGCTACAGTAAACCCATCTTCCCACATAATTTCTGTGCTTCCTTGGATAGAGAAACTTTGTTCCTTCTGGTGCGTAAATACTGGTCTTCACAAAGTCTCTTATTTCTTCATCAGTCAGGTCTTTGGGCTTGCATCCTGGCTTGACATCAATCATGATCTTCATCCCTATGGATTTCTTCGCAGTCTTCTGGCATTGTGAGATTATTATCTTGATAACACAAAATCCTAGCAATATCATCACTAGCAGTGCTCCCAAGAACTTGAATGCATCTGCCATCCATTGCACAACCCATGAAAACAGTGATCCAAACCAGCTGTCATCATCAACCTCGTCAGTTTCATTGATCATCTGGTTCTGCAGGTTTGTCAGTATTCCTATGGCCTCTGTTAAGGTTCCATTCTCCTCATTGTGAGATGGTATAAATGTGCAACATGATTCTCCGATTTTTGCACAAACTCCTCCATCCATGGCTGTGATCATGTCAAGGACATATCTGTTCTGGAGAGTCATCAGTCGGACGGCTCTTAACTCTTCCTTAATCGCATTGAATCCTTTTATGGTTGTGTTGATGGTCTGCAGTAACTCCCATCTGGTTATTTGCAACCATTTAGTATTTACTCCGACTTGGATTCTTGCCATAAAAATCGTGAACACTGATGAGATGCGGCTGAACAGCCTGTGTTCATATGGGATTGCATGAAAGGCTTCTTCCGATTTAGCAGAGAAGTAATTCTCTCTCTTCATCAGAGTTATCGGTTCCACAGATCTCTTTTTCCTCCGGTGAGCACCTACTTTCGGGAAACTGTCAATATTCATGTCACTTTTCAGGATCACTAATGGACATTCACTATTGTGCACAATAGTGAATGTCCACGTTCCAGCATTAGTGATCCCGAAAAGTGACCTGAATATTGACAGTTTCCCGAAAGTAGATGCTCACCTGAGGAAGAAGAGATCCGTGGAACTGATAACTTGGATGAAGAGATTCCTCAGGTCAGCATCTACTTTCGGGAAACTGTCAATATTCAGGTCACTTTTCAGGATCACTAATGCTGGAACGGGGACATTCACTATTGTGCATATACCTCCCCAGTCTCTTGGCAGTCTGATGTATATCTTGGATCCACATGCCCAATAATCATCCATAATTACTGCATTTCGATGCACCATTTCTGGAGCATCAAAAACTCGTCCACAGTTCTTATTCTCTCCCATTTTTCTAGTGCCAATATTCCTGAAGCAGAATTTTGGGCTTTCTAGTGGCACTATCTGCTAGGGTCCTCCTCCGTCTCCGACCCATGTCAATAGTTTTACAAGTTTTGGCCACAATGGCTTGCAGCCATTCTGCACAATGTCAACAGTTTCTTTGTAGAGTCCAGTGATTACCCAGGCTCTGCAAATCACCACTCCTTTTTCCCACCCATTAATCTCGGGTTCACTTCCCATCTTATTCCTGCTCCTTTAACTCCAGACTTCTCGTACATGATCATATAATTCCTAGTATGATCTATTTTTCTTGTTTTAATGTCTTGAACAAAATCATCTTTGTCGGGATATGCTGTTTCAGTTGCACATATTAATGAGGTATCACTGCCCATGAACTGGCCTCTGGTCTTGCACATTGCTACGTGTGGCAGACAATGTACTGTCTGGACATTGATTTCTACAGCTACAAAGATCTTAGATGTCACCATGCTGTATGGTAGGAGTGCACAAACAAAGCATTCCCCTTCTGAATTTCGTCTTCCAACTTCTTTCATATGCTGGTACCAAATGTTGTTTCCCAAGTGTGCTGTGCTGTCGAGGTTGTCATTTAGTTCATTGTCATCCCCATGCATGCTTCTCTTGATTCTAAGTGTTCTCCTGTAGGTTGTTATCACTACATCCCTAAATGCATCTGTATGGCTCTTTCTTGCTGGAGGATTCTCAGGTATCCCGGTCCATGGTGCAGGCTTCCCCATCTGCGCCATTTGAGTGGATAAGAGTCTGGCAGCTCTTTCCCTCTCTTCATACATCCTTTTTTGTCGGGCTAGAAATGTTTGTATCCATTCTGGCATTGGTCTAATATATGGTTGTACTGTGGAACTGGTACTTGTCCCCTGTGTTGGAACATATATGTTTGGCAATACAGTCTCTGCGGTTTTATTCTTCAGTTCCTCTTGTATTTTAATTGCTTTGGTTATGAACAGCCATAATGAGTCTACTATCAGTTGTGTTCGCGCAGAGAGCTCCTCTGAGTTGGCTCTTGATTTCTTAAGGGTTTCTGATATGACTGCTTCTGTTGGCTTTCTTCCTATCTCTCTTTGTTTTTTCACAACATCTGCTGTGAAGTTTCTTATGGCAGGCAGTTTCTTCTTCTCTTCTGTTTTGGTTTGTGGTTCTGCAGTCATTGACACTAGGCCTGTTTCATGTGCATTCAGTGTTTGCATGCGTGTGGTTGTCAGTAACCTTTCTTCATTCATTCTTTGCTGACCCTGTCTCCGGCTTTTCTGTTTGTTTGTTACCACAAGTGTGTGCGTGTCATTATTAATCACATCCATTTCAAGTTCATTCATTCCTCCGTCAGATCTTCTAGGGACTGGAATGGCTATGTAAGGTCTGGGTGCTTTTGTGGGTTTCATGCGTGCATCATTAGGTGGGTGCACTGGAATAGGAACGCTTTGTGCACCAAGACAAAATGCAGTTCTGATCGTTTATGACAGTTTATTTATTTATTTATTTATTCGTATTTGTTAAGCGCACAGAATCAGCCCTGAGGCATCGTGGCGCTGGTTACAGAATAGCGCTGGTTACAGGAAAAGCGCGTCTTAGTTACAGCATAGAGGCATACAGGCATACAAGTTTGGGCAGTAGCAATATTTAGCAATGTGTGCCTGATTGGTTGTAGGTAGAGGAAATTTAGTTAAAGAGAGAGGTTTTGAGTTTTTTTCTAAACGCTGTGAGGGATCCTTCTGCTCTTAGAACGTGGGGGAGATTGTTCCAAAGTTTTGGTGCTATGTAGGGGAAACCCTGCCCTCCTGCTGTAATCTTGTTGATGCGTGGTACAGTGAGTTGGTTAGTGTAGCACAGTCTGGTAGGTCTGGATGAGGTCGGTCTGAGAATGGTGTCTGAGAGATATGATGGTGCAGTGTGGTGGATACATTTGTGGGTAGTAGTCAGTACCTTGAAGGTGATGCGTTCTTTGACAGGGAGCCAGTGAACTGATTGTCTTGCCAGTGTGATGTGGTCCCTTTAGGAGATGTTTAAGGCTGCTCTTAGAGCGTTATTTTGGGTGACCTGAAGTTTGTTTAGGTTTTTTTCAGAGGTGCCGGCTAAGAGTGCATTGCAATAGTCAAGTTTAGCGCCTATGGTAGCTCTTGCTATTGAAAGGCAGTTTTCTTTGGAGAGGAATGGTTTGATGGCGTTGATGAGTTTAGTGCTTAGTGCAGATGCGGAGACAATGGCACTAACTTGTTTGTCCATGGACAGGGTTGCATCAATGTAGACCCCTAGCGTTTTCACAGAGGATAGGACTGGGATAGTGCAATTGTCGATGTTGAAATTGGCATAGCAACTATCTAGCCTGGCCAGTGTGGATTTTTGGCCGAGGATAAGGATTTCAGTCTTATCCCCGTTAAGACATAGGCCGTTAGTGGCCATCCAGGCTTGAATGGTGGCGTAAATGAGTTTTAGAGCTAGGGCGTCTTTGTGGTATGAGCCTGTTAGAGGGAGGAGCACTTGGGTGTCGTCAGCATAATTGGTGTAGGCAATCCCAAGTGCATCAAGTTTCTCGAATAGGGGCTTAGTGAATAAATTGTAAAGCGTAGGTGCTGTACAAGAGCCTTGAGGGACACCGCAGTGTATTATGGATGGTGTTGCGCTAGAAGTGTTTGAAAAGACTTTCATGGCCCTCCCTTCAAGAAATGATGTTATCCAGGAGGTGGCTTGGTCAGAGAAATGTGCGGAGTGGGAAAGGTGTGAGGTGAGGGTCTTGTGGTCCACTAGGTCGAATGCCGCAGAGAGGTCGAGGAGAAGTAAAAGGGCGGGTTTACCTAAGTCCAATATCTTGGTTATTTGGTTTTTAAGGTCCAGCAGAGCAGTCTCTGTTCCATGACCTTTGCGGAAGCCTGACTGTCTGGTACCTAGGATGGAGTTAGATTCGAGGTATAGTTGGATTTGGCTGTGTGCCACTTTATCTAGAATCTTGAGAAGGAAGGGGACTGTTGTTATAGGTCTGTAGTTGTTAGGCACCGTGGGGTCGAGAGTGGGCTTTTTTAGAAGTGGGCGCACCCAAGCTTCTTTAAGACTGTCTGGGACAGAACAAGTCTTGAATGAGGCATTAATGAATGCGGTAATGATTGGGGCAAGTGGTTCAGCGCAGTCCTTGATTAACTTATGGGGGCATGTATCGGCTTTGCAAGTCGATGGTTTCAAATGTTTCAGTATGTCCAGGACTTCTAGTTCTGAAACTTCTTTAAAGGCAAATTTGGGGATGTTAGTGGTTTTGCTAGGCGATTGGGAATCTAAGTGCCGACTCTGTTTCGGCAAGGTATTGTAGTGGTCACGGATTTTGTTTTGTAAGAGGTCTATTTTGTTGAGCATGGCGGCTTGGATACTGTTGCACCAGCCTTCATCCTTAATGATCTCGTCAGAGGAAGTGGGCGGCACTGTGAGCTCTTTAAAGATAGAGAAGAGTTCTCTTGAGTGGCACTTTGAGTCTAATATTCGACGGTTGTATGATTCAGATTTGGCATTGAAGATGGCGGTTTTGTATTTTTTTGCGGTGTCTTTGAATAAGTCTTTGGTGGTGTCGCATGGGTTGGCCTGCCAGTTTTTAAGTGCTTGGCGCTTTTTGTTACGCAGAGCTTGGAGGTCCTCTGTGAACCATGCGTTTGAATGGAAAGATTTTTTTTCTTTTTTCTCTTCTAGAGGAGCAATGGAATTTATAGCATTGGTGAGCGTATCCTTGAGTATGTCTGCTAGGATGTTAGGATCTTGTGGGAAAGGAGGGGCGAGGCATGGGGTTTTGAGAAGGGGGCGTAGATTGTCTGCAGTTAATTTTTTGGAGCTTCTGGCTAAGGTGGCGGATTTATGTACTAGTGTTTTTTTGGTAGGTATCGTAGGGATAGAGAATTGTATGCAGCTGTGATCTGTCCAAGGGAGGAATGTATTGGATGTGATAGAGGAGCTGCAGTTATGGTCGGCCAGCCAATCAAGAGTTCTGCCTTTGGTGTGGGTGGGTGACACGATTTTTTGTATGAAGTCTAGGTTGGAGAGGTCCTTGAGGAAGGAGGTTGCTGTTTTGTCCTTTGGGTCATTATAGCCTAGATTAAGATCACCTAGGAGTAAGGTTTTGGTGGATATTTTTAGGTTTTCGCTGAGAATATGCGTGATTTGCCCTTGAAAATCGGCTGGGAGTCCTGGGGGCCGGTAGATGACATGAATGTTAATGGTGTTGTTGTGAGAGAGGGGTAGTTTGGCCGATAGTATGTCTGCATTCCCTTCCCAAGTGTGGGGTGTGGGTCTGATATGGTGGATGTCTTTATAGATTATGGCAACCCCTCCCCCTGATTTTGTAGGTCTGTCTTGTCTAAGGATGGAGTAGCCTACTGGTACAGCTAGGGTAATGGCGGGGCCTGAAGCTTCATGTAGCCAAGTCTCTGTGATGGCTAGCAGATCTAAGTCGAGGCTGGAGATGAGCTTGTTGATTTCTAGGGCATGGGCGGTGAGCGATCGAGTGTTAAGTAATGCGCATTTGAGTGTTGGTGCTACCTGACTTCTGTTGGGAGGCCGCTGTTTCATTTGTTTTTTCTGCTTGAGGTTGGGTGGGGTGGGTGGTTTAGGGGTGGGTGTGAGGTTAGTACACGGTGTGAGGATGTGAGGAATCCTGGCCATAAGGTTGTGGGAGACGGATGTGCGAGAACCTAGTCTATAGTTTCTGTGTGATGTTGGGATGTGTTGCGATGAGAAGGACCTAGGTAGTGTTTGTGTCCTCAGTCTGCACAGTCTGGTGCAGCTATTAGGTGTAGAGGAGTGAGGATGTGCGGTGTTGGGACTAGAGTGAGAAGGTGTTGAATTTGTGTTGGACTGCATCATGATGCTGGGGCTAGGTAAGCATGAGTGTAGATAATGTCGTCCATATATTGCGGTGGCGAGGAGTGTGCCTATGAGTAGTAGAGTGCTAGTCTGGTGGTGCAGCCCTGGTAGCATGCTGGAGTACTCTGTTGTGCACGTGGAGGGAGGCGAGACTGAGCAGCGGTGGTTCTAGTAGTGCGAGGCGCTAGTTGCCTAGAGGATGTCAGATGGTAGAAATGTGCAAAAAGCATTCACTGTCTATAAGTACGAAATGAGGCATTTTGAATCAAGAGTACAGGATTTTGGCATTGCAATGATACATGTGCAGAAATTACAGATTCGAGGAGTGACTTACAAAGTAGAATCATATAGTGATATGAGCAAATTTAAGAATTTACGCAATTCAGAGTCTGGGGCAGTGCAGAGCAGCCTTGGTGTGTGGTGTTCTACTCACGTAGCCTTTGAGTCCAGGGAGGGCCGACTCCGGGACTCCAGAGGCGAACAGGGGCAAACAGGAAGGGCCTTGCTCTCTGGGCCTTCCTCGATTGGGCCGGCTTCCGCCTGCCGGCGGGCTGGCAAGCAGATGAACGAGACGCGTTGCTAGGCAACGCAGTAATCAATGACGGCGGCCATTTTGGGAGGCTCTTTCGGCGGCGTGGTGCAGGCAGTGGGCTTCGGGTGCCTGAGGGGATGCACTGCGCACTAGTAAAACAATGATGAATATGATACACAAATACATTATGCCCCTGTATGTCAGGCGGCAGAATTTACTTCCAGAGAAGCGTGATAGTCTCTCCTCCTGCAGGAGGACCAGATTGCTGATCTGGATCCCCATCTCGATCATTCACCAAATGTCAACGTTTTATTGTTTTCTTTTACACAATATTGTCTTTCGGACTCTGTGGTTAAGGGTCTCAGGTGTTCCACGAGTGTCCCCCCCCTCTTGCGGGTGACGGATTGTCTCTTATTTCAGGATATAGTTCCTTTACTAGACTATGGAAAAAATCAAATTAAATAACACTTCAGTAAGTCCTTTTACTGTGCATGTTAAAAGCAAGTAAGTTCCCAGTCCACTCCTCAGACTTGCTTCAGTCCTGAGGACATATTGTATGCTGATCAGTATGTAGAAATAAGGACAAAATAACAACAAATGCAATAAGTGAAGTCCTTTCCACTGCTTCCTCGATCTGTCCCTCGGTGGAAAGCTTTTAGAATCTCCTCAGATAGTTCTCCTGATGGTTAGAGAGTTCTACTTGGAGCACAATTCCATGCAAGAGCATGCCTATCTGTGAAACATTAGCTGGATCTCTGATGAATGTGAGGACGTCACAACCAGTTCAAAGAAAAGCACACCCCTATGTAAAAAACAATTGTTTAAACTCTTATGTTAAATAGAGCTCCTAAGGCTCATTTAATCTTAGTAAGTGTAAAGGGTGCGGGGGAGAAAACCATTGACTCTGGTACCACAAGTCAGCACAATAATGAACACAATAGAATTCCCATTGATAATGGGAACTCACGTCCCCTGCACACCTATAATATAATGGAAAGGGAATTTTTCCAATCAAATTTTGTAAGGTCTCATGAACAGTTAAGTGATTTACTGATCTAAGATTTTGGGAAAAGAGAGAACTTATACATATATAATCTTGCCATCTTCCAAAATAATTAAATTGTAGAAATTCATAAAAATCATTTATTATATACATTCACATCTCAAAAAAGGTTTAAAAATTCATCAACTCTACTAAACATACATTGGAATTCGGCCCTGATAGATGATGATGACTGTTGTTATTCAACTGCTTGATCTAGTAGCATGTGATAAATATAGCCATCTATCCAGCAGCGAGACACGCCGGCCCTGCATCGCACAATCACATGAGCGTGTGCGATTGCATTTTTGCAGCAACTGGGAGGGAGAGTCTCTTGTAGCAGTTAATTGGTGGAGTCTGGGCAGAGTCTGAGGAGCTGCCGGAGCTGAGAGCCTGTCTACGCTGTCTTCTATTGCTCTGGGTGTGCCTACAAAGACTCATTCCCCCTGCGGAGCGGGCGCGGTGTCAGGGCAGAGTCTGAGGAGTCTGAGGAAGTCCGTGGATCCAGTGGACTATACAGGCTAAGCCGCGTGTGCTCGCTACTTTGCAGGGCGGGCGGCGCAATGCGCGAAACTCGAGCACAGCGCAAGCTGGACGCTGCACCGTCTATTTTGACTACGGAGCAGACGCCATGTGTAATTGATCAGGCTCAAGAAGTGAGCGTGGTGGGGTCGCACACTGGACGGTTCCCTGTGACACCGAGCACCTCCATGCCCCTAACAGCGGCAACAGTGTCAACAACATCATCAACAACTTTACCACCACCGGCAAAAACCAACACATCCACGCACCAAGTAAGTGCTAACGTGCACAGCACCTGCACAAATAATGTTAACTGTCCGGATTTACACACAAAAAATTATACCTGGCCTGCGGCGTCCCCTCCCGATGGGCTTCGGGCCGCTGTGTCTGTGCGAGCTGTGCAGCTGCTTGGGGCGTGTGGCCCCCCGGAGTGCTCGGCTGGTGTCCCATTGTGGCCGCGGGGACTGTTGCTTTTACGGTGGCGGCAGCGGGGGGGCCGGCTGGGTGTGTTGTGAAGGCGGCCGGCTCGCACGGGGGATGGAGTCTGGTTGTTCCGGCGGGAGGCGATGGGGGGCCGCCGGGTGCTTGCAGAGTGCCCACAAACAATGAGGCTGCACCCTTGAGTACTGCAAGTGACACAACGCCATGCCCAGTCTTGGTTCCAACACACAAGAAAAGCACTAACGGAAACCCGACATCTCCATGGTCCAGGTTCTTCAGTGCATTAGACATTATTGACATTACTGACACCACCTACGACGTGGCAGACGCCCCTTGTGAAGAGGTATTTAATTGTGAGAGTGACTCAGCCCTTGCCTGTGTACACGTAGTTGCTGAGACGTGTGCTCTACGACAGTGGGAGGGGAGAGGGGCCACATTAGATCTAAGCAATGAGCAGCCCCTTCCCGTATTGACCACATCCACTGACGCCTTGAGATCTGGCCTTGACAGAAGAAACTCACTGGAGGTAGTTAATAAACCTTTAAACGATCTCACTCGTCTTAAAAAGGAAAGAGCCTCTAATAACACAGTGAATGAAGGGACGGCCATGCTGGAGTGTGCAAATGCTGCCTGCAGCCCTGATGTTGGGCCATCGCAGAGTTCAGCACAAACCCTGGGGGCAAGCTCCATACTGAAACGTAGGAGGATTTTCGAGAGCATGTCACCTAGTGTAAGTTGCTCACAGAATAAAAAACTCAAGATGTCAAACATCTCCCCCAGAATCTCTGCGGCCTCTCCAGCAGTGCATCCACCATCTAGGCAATTTACTGAATCCCTTTCTTCTAACAATGCGTCTCCAGCTGATGAAGCATACACTGACTCGTCCATAATGGAACGTCCCTACCCAAAGATCAGAAGACGTGTGCATTGTGGTAGGATAGGGGCACGGGCTACCCGCATTGTGTTGGAAGAGCAGGGTACAGTCCAGCCAGTTAAAGACTGACAAGCAACCATAATTTCATCCATGGCGTTATCAACTGCCCCATTTATCAAAATGTACGAGAACCTTATGATGATGAAGAATGTTCAGCGACTGAGCCACCAGCAGATCACATCAAGAACACATCCGAGACAACCCCTGCTTTGCTACCACTGAAAGCTTCAGAAGGGCTTACCAGTTCTGTGTTGACTGTGGATATAACTGCAGCTGATACAGCGGAGCAGGTACGCAAAAAGGGGTCGACCACTGTGATGACCGCTACAAATCCATCTAGAACTTGTCACCTGATTCAACTGTTACTCAAGCCTCAAATAGAAAAAGTCCTGCAAGAGCCAAGCTTTGTAACCCTGGATGCCAAACGACTATTGATTGCTGCTAAGTCTGAAACTAGAGGCCTCCTGACAAGCCTGCACATCGTCTCTGAACGCCTGCTTGACAACAATAAAGTGCAAGCTCTTAAGCGAGAGCCATTCTCTGTGAACACTAATGTAACAACAGAACACAAAAACGGAAAAGGAATGTTTCCTAACACAGAGAACCATTTAAAAAATCAAACATTGCTGCAGACAGGCGCAAACGTACGTGCTTTAAAGACAAGCATGAAAGGGAGGAAAACTCAATCATCAACGGTACAGGCTCCCCATCACCTGCTATTAGAACAAATTGAATCCTCTGATGACCTAATTTTAAATCGACACAACGTGCTCTGGCTATGTCATCTGATCCCCAGTCTAAGAGCGATTGAATCTGAGGATCTGAAAATCGTAGAATTCTTTAATGAAAAGAAAAACAATGCTGTGATTTTACACCTACAGTCTAAGCTCATAGCCGAAGCATTGTTGGATGCTGGTCCCGTGTTGATGTCACTGGGGTTTGATATAGCAAAAACTGAGGAAGGCGTGCAACTTGAATCTCCAAATGAGAAGACCTACATCAAAACAGTCCCTGTCGTAAGCCGATCAACTACTGGAGAAATAGAGTTAAAACCTGACACAGATCAAACTGAGGTGCTTGTGTCCGGCGTACATCGAAACTCTGTCCCTATAGAGGTACCTCATGCGAGGGATCTGATAAGAATAACAGTAAACGGATTGGCGAGCTCCTCGATTCCACGAGTTGACATGAAGGCCCAAGAAACCACAATAGCTAAACCCGATGACTGGTCGTGGCTGGCTGCAACCTTAAACAAACAACAGAATAAGTAACGCCAGGAACCCGAGGGAATCAATGTATGTACCATGGGCTCATGGAACACCAGAGGATTCATGCACTTATTCGAAACAACATGGGCCACAGGCCTAGATATACTGTGCCTACAAGAAACTTGGCTCACTAATAACCTGCTTTTGAAGTAGCAATTAACCCAGCGATAAAGCAGGAAAAGGGTAGACCAATGGCCGGTCTTCTCTTGGCTGTAAGGAAAGCATCTGGATTTCGGATCCTGAACTCCTGTACTCCATCTCCATATATTCAGGTCTCCACCATTAGTGCCCAACAGAATGGAAACAACAAGGAGACATGTTTATATATCATCAACGTGTACTGGAATCATCTGGCCAACTATGATCTGTTTTTTTATCGATCAAGTAACAGCACTGATCGATGATTTACTAATAAAGTGTAAGCGATATTCAATCAACACTACAGCTAAGTCAATGCCTAGTCTGGGATGCTGAGGAAAAGCCTTATTGATGTATTTTTATATCCAGTTCAGTACTCTGGATGACAACCCTTGTATAACACCCCCCTCTTAGAATCCCCCTGACCCCACTGAGCCAAGAAGTAGGTTTGTTTTGCAAATTTAAAAGGTTTATTTGGACAATTCAACAATATATATATATCACACTTTTATAATATATTAATATCTGATAGTACACTGAGACATATGATGTGGATCCACAATGGGTAATGTTACAGTGGTACACTTGATTTGGTTAGGAGTAGTATAGAGGGTGAGGTAGCTGAAAATGCTTTATGGTTTCAAGGAAATGCAATGAGGAATAAAATGCAGTACAGAAATACTTGATATGATTTTAGCAAAAGATAAGATAATCACTTTTTCTTTTGACAATTCACTCCCCCCCTATGCAATGTAAAAAATGGAAGGAGATGGAAAGAGGAGCACACAGTTCTCAGGAATGCAATCAAATACAATACGAAATTCAGTTCCCCCCCAGCAAGCTTAGAGGAAACAGGTAGGAGTTTGAAACACAGGCCCAAAATGCTTTTAAATGTGATGGCAATGGATGGGAAAATGTGCCAACTGATTTTAATTCCCTCTATAGATTCAGGGTGAGTGGGAGATGCGTGTTGGTATTAGTTCAGGCTCACTTTAGCAATGCTCTATGAGTTATTACCAAGTTGCAAACGGATTTTAACAAAAGAAAGAATGGAGCTGCTATTTTGACAAGTGGAGAAATTGAGCCAAAATCGCTTTAAAAATGACAGATGACATGATTTCTAGGAGGCAGTCCGGCTGCGGTTCTGTCTGCTCGGCGGGTCAATCAGGCACCGGTTCTGCTCACAGCGATCTGGGTCAGCTCTGCTCTGCTGGTCTAGCCTCTCTGGATTCGGAATGTAACACTGCTTTCTGGGTACTGCTACAGGTTCTTGCAAAAATTCTCGGCAAAACTTCAAACAGCTCGCCCGGCTGTTGAATAGTATGGTTGGTTTTGAGGCCTGCTGAAGAGGATTCAGCTGGTGGATTCAGGCCTCTCTGCTACAAATTCTGGAGTTAATTTCTGCTACAGGTTCTGGGGATTGATGGATTTGAAGTCTGGATCTCTGGATGTGAAGTCGTCGGTCAGCATGCTCCGCAGCAAATGGAATTGAAAGTCTCTACCTGTCCCAGCAGTCTCTTTTTATGTGTTTTGAAAATGGGTGTGTGCCTGGTCATAACTAAACCTGCCCCTCTCACTTATCATTGGCCAATTCCTCCTCTCTCCCTTGAATGGGGGAAGGAAATGTGAGTCAGAGTGATGCTGTAGGTGTTATGGTCAGAGGAACCTCCCCTTGTCAGATTGCACACAAATATATTTCTGACCCAAATACATATTTATCTATGTACCATTTTTCTAATATTATAGGTCCAGTTAACATATTTTCTGTAGCACCAAACCATCCGATCTCTGTCTTTGTATGATGTCGTGTCCACTGATGACAGAATTCTCCCCTTTTCATCCAGATAACGACCTCTAAACCTTTCCAGATTTTACACAAATGTGCACCAGGGATATGGGTTACAGATGATAAAGTGTCAGATTTTTAACATGCATACATTTGGAGTGAGACCCTATTTTCCGCTAGCAACCCCCCAGAATACACCACAGGGTCCTAACGCCTCTTAAAATTTTCACAGAAAAATCACAAAAATAATGATATTACTTATATAATTCTGACAAGTCCGCGCTATGAGTTATCTATCTTTTTAAAATTATGCTCTGGTTAAAAAGAGGTGTGGCTTCCCACATCACAGGGTGGAATAACTGGTTTATCCACTTCCCCCAAGCCAGCTTGTTCACAGAGGCACAGCTGCCCCCCAGTTTCTCCCAAGAGGAAGCTATTTTACGACGCCCCCAATATAACATTTGCCTGAGTCAAGGAAGTTGCATTGTTCTGTCCCTTCCAGTTCCCAGGTGCTCCACCCCTAATCTAATCAGAGAGGTGACAACTCCTTTTGGCAAGGGGCAGCAGGATGCAGCTAGGCCTGGGAAGAGTGGCTGTTGATCCAGTTTCAACTCCTGTCGGGGGTAGTTGTCAGGCAGAATTCAGTTTCATTAAGCCAGGTTTCAGGTAAATGTGACTTTTTGTTCCCAGTTTTCTACATTCAAATCAAACTGACAATGTTTACCTATACATTAAATAATTACTTCCTTCAAGTCATTTCAGAATATAGTTTTACATTGTATCCACCTCTTAGCAAGTCTTTCCTTGGTCTGGTTTTGTTTCATTTGTTCAGTTTTACACAAAAGTCTGGTGGTTTTAAAACGCCGGCTTTCTGATAGTGGTGAGTACTGGTAATGCAACCATTTTTGGGATTAAGAAAATGAATTCCCCACAGTTCTGAGTTGCTTTTTGGCAATCAGCATTGCCATTCCCAATGGTTTCAGGCTACTGTGTGTGTAGCCCAATGATGGTTTTAGGCAGTGGCCTCCTGTGCTCACAACATAGACAAAAATGGGTGGCAGCCTATTCTTCATGTTTTCCCTGTGCACTCTCTGGGGAGTTCTGGCCATCATGATGTTTTCCATGCCAGTACTGCACAGTTTTATGGTAGGGCTTGGATGCATGGGTAAAAACATCCCACAAGCTCCCCCTCTTGCGATGGCCATTCTCTCCTTTCGCTGATGGAACTCGCAAGATCTGGGATGTTCGCCTCCTCTTCTTCCAATTCCATGGATGGCACAGTTCAGCATCTTTTCCTCCCTCCAGGCCATCAATCAGTTCTCCTTGCTGGTCCTGATGGGAGGATTGGGCGGTACCAAGGGCCCCTCTGGTCTCTGCTCCCGGTCCCCGGTCGTCTTCCTTGGTCAGTCTCCATGGTTTCATCTCTCCTAGGATGATAAAGCAAAGCGGCAATACTTATTCGTAGACATTTCTTCGCCACTATTAATGGTGTGGCGAACATATACATTTTATGAATCAGAAGATATGAACATATACATTTTCTTTTTTAAATTAGGAGACAAGAACATATATATATACAAGGATCACAGAATTTTATATGCTATATGTGGAATATTTTAGGGTTGAAACTGAATTACTCTGGAGCGGCCCCCTCTGGGATTCCAGTGGATTCCTCCAGTTGTTGATGAGTGTGCCTGGGATGGCAACACTTTAGCTGATTTATATGTACCCACTTGTCTTCCCCTTCCGCCAGACTGCCTTTGGGGATGCAGATCTTATAGGCAACAGGGGAGATCTTGTCTATAATTTCAAACGATCCTTTCCATGTAGGCAAGTATTTTCACTGTTTGGCCTGGTTCCTTTGGAAATTGTATAGATAGACCCGATCACCCACCTTATATTCCTTTCGGGTAGTTTTTAAATCATAGTGGGTCTTCATGCTCTCGGCTGATCTTTCTAGATTCCGCTGAGCATAGGCAAAAGCATGCTGAAGGTGTTTCCTTAAATTCTCCACATACTCATGAATTGTGGAGGCATTTATCAACGTTTGCTCTTGGGTTCTGTAGAGCAAATGCTGGGGAAGCACCATCTTGCGTCCAGTCATCAACTCAAATGGTGACATTTTGGTTGCAGATGAAGGGGTAGATCTGATGGCCATTAGGACCAGAGGTAATCGGATATCCCAACTTGGCCCAGAATCTGCCACAAACTTTTTTAAGATGCTCACAACGGTTCGGTTATATCTCTCCACTGCTCCAGAAGAAGCTGGCCTGTAAGCAATTTGTAGCTTCCTTTTAACCCCCAGTATCTCCCACATCTTTGTCATTACTTCACTGGTGAAGTGGCTACCACGGTCTGACTCAATCCTTTGAGGTAGACCAAAACGAGAAAAGATGTGGTTAATCATCAGGGCAGCTGCTGTTTCTGCCCTGCAATTTGGGGCCGGGAGACATTCCACCCACTTGGTAAACAAGCATTTAACGGTCAACATGTACTGGTTTCCTCTAGACGAGCGAATGACAGGGCCTACAAAGTCAATTTGCAAATCTGACCATGGCAGTGTCATCCCCCTCTTTTGGAGAGGCGCACGGTGTGTGAGGGATGATGGCTGAAATTGTGCACACACAAGACACCCCTTCAAGTATTGTCGAGGTCCTGCCCCATGTGTGGCTAGTATGGAACCTCTCTTAAGATTTCCAGTGTTGTGTGAAACCCCCTATGACCGGCGGTGGCCGCATCATGGGTGTGACTTAACATCAGGATTCGGAATGAGGTAGGAACCACCCACTGATCATGGCCAGCTTGGGATTTCCTTACCAACAAACCATCTTGGATTCGGAGCATTTTTGGACATTTCATCAACACTCTTAGGTCCTCTTTCCCGATGTAATCTGTGTCCGTCAGGGGAAAGTTCTCAGGGTCCTCAAGGTGTTGGTAAAACTTACCAATGATTGGATCCCCCTTCTGAGCTGTAATCAAATCAGCATCATGGGTCTCCTTACTCCATTGTGCAGTTGAAAGATCATTGTGAGCATTGGTCTGGGACCTAGTGATCGCAGTGACCTGGATTTCCCCCAACAGGGACTCTATTTCTATTAAATCCCCTTGGATGGCCCCGGTTTTGGCCAGCTGATCAGCTAAGTCATTTCCAGTTTTGTCTGGTCCCTCTGCTTTGGAATGACCCTTGATCTTTTTCCAGTAGATGGTCATCCCATTCGATGTGACCAGATCATCAATATTTTGGATTGGCTTCCCATGTTTCAGGGGTTTGTTATTAGCACACAACATGCCTCTGGTTTTCCAGTTAACCAGGTGCTCCACGAACCTGTTCCGTACATAATCCGAATCTGTGATTATGACCAGTTCGTGGAGTTGATGCTGGACAGCAGTGAGGATGGCCTGATGCACAGCCATCAATTCTGCCACCTGACTACTTCGGGGACCAATTTTGTATCCAGCGGAGGGTTCTGGGAACTCCTTCACCCATGCATTCCCTACGCCGGCCACCAGTTCTTTCTCCCCGTTGTTGTCAACATGGTAAGAGCATCCATCCACATAGACAGTGGGCATTCCCTCACACTTGTCTTCTTCAACGACTTTGTGTGGGGAATTAAGGTATGCCTCTATGTTGTCCTTGATTTTTAGACTTTCGTCCTCGAGACAGTTTTCTCTGGCACAATCATGCAAGTCAGCCAGACCTTGCGCGAGGGGACTCTTCTTGTTTTGGCCATATCTGACCTCTACAGGAAAGCCTTGCATTGACAGAATCCAGGAAGTAATTCGGGAATTACTCACATTTCCGGCCGGATTCCGTCACTTTGGAGGTATTGCAGAGGCTGGTGTGGAGTCTCCACTATGATGTGTTCCCCCTGGATAAATGGGCGGTAATTCTTCAATGCCCACACCGTTGCCAGGAGTGCCTTCTCACAATCGTTGAATTTTTCCTCCACAGGGGATACATATTTGCTCGCATAGGAGATTACTTTATTGACCTTGTCATGCTTTTGGTATAATACTGCCGTCAAGCATGTATTAGAGAACCCTGTCTCCAGGAAGAACTCCTTGTTTCTGACAGGGTAAGCTAGGCAAGGCGCTTGTGAGAGGCTTCTTTTGAGTTGTCTTACTGCCTCGGATTGTTCTGGACCCCATTCCCACTTGAACCCCCCCCTTCAAGAGATGAATCAGGGGTCTAGTGATCTCTGCGTAGCCTTCAATGAACTTTCTGCTGTAATTAGTCAGTCCAAGGAGGCTCCTTAGTTCCCGCAGAGTTGTGGGATCCTTCAATTTCTGGAGTGCTTCCACTTTCTTTTCTTGGGGACAGAGACCCTGAAGAGTAATCTCATGCCCCAAGAAATTAACACGGGTTCTACACCACTGTGCTTTCTGAAAGGAAAGTTTTGCTGCGGCGGCCCTCAACTGCGTCAGAACATAACGGATCTCCGCTATGTGTTCTTCCACAGATGAACTTTTGATGAGGACATCATCTACATAAGCCAGGTTACCCCTCGCACCCAGGTCGGGCATGGCCTTATGTAAGAAAATGTTGAATTCATTGCCGTAGTTGAGGTATCCGAAGGGAGTCCGGGTCCATGTGTACTGCTGGCCCCCAAAGGTAAAAGCCAGTTTGTATTGGTCTTCCCTACTGACAGGCACGGTCCAGTATCCATTGGTCAGGTCTATTGCTGTGAATACCTGTGACCCTTGAATCTGGGCCAGCCCTTGGTCAATGTAGGGCAGAGGCCATCGGGAAGTATGGACCCATTTGTTGAGCTCCCTAAGGTCAGCACAGAGTCTCCACTGGCCGTTTGGCTTCAATATTCCCAACACCGGATTATTGAAAGTGCTGTGGACTGGACGGATTATTCCCCGGGACTCAAGGTTCTTAATTATTTCAGTAAGGGACTCCATGGATGTGAGAGGCAAACGATATTGCTTCATAAACACTGGAGTCATTCCAGGGTCCGTGGGAATTGTTGTGGTGTGGATGTCGGTGCGACCACAGTCATATGAGTCTACCGCAAAGAGATGTTGAAAATCCAAGAAAACTTGTTTCAACTTTTGCTTCTGTTCCAGAGTCACACAGGCATCAGCTAGGTAGACTCTCTCTTCCACCATCTGCCTGAAGCCGGGAAAGACTTCTGGTTTGGCTATCTCAGCGGCCTCCTCCAGCTGGGTGGAGAAGTCCCTGGTCAGAGTGCTGATTTGGACTGGAGGCTTCAGGTGGGAAAGGCAGCCCTCATGGACCTGCAAAATCACCTCATCCCCTCTGAAGTCACAAGTCACATCTTCCTTACCATAAGGGCAAGAAGTGTACACCAGGAAGTTCCCCCCATGCCGGGTGAAAATCCTATCTGGTGTTGTATTGTCATCACTGTCACTGTCAAAACAGTCCTTGGGGATTAGTCCTAACAGTTAATTTCCTAAATCAATGGAGAAATGTCGGTCATCAATCGCCATTCCAATAATGGTGCCTGCGGCTAGGGTAACACTCTTTAAGTCGCTGTTATCCACCTCTATTGGAATGGTGTCATGTTCTATGTTGACTAATGGAGTTGGGTTTACCCCCAACCCTTGCTGTTGGAGAGAAGCATTTAGATGCACATAAGCATCAGGGTTTTTCAATTTTTGTCCTCTTTTAACTTTCACTTCCAGCGAGAATTGTCGGGTCCTTTCTGGGATGGTGACTTCCTCTTTGATCTGAATTTCAACTGCATAAGGTAGCAATTGAGCTGACCTAAATGCTTTTTCTGGATCATCAAAGCCCATGGGATTATCCGCTAATCGGGACCAAGCTTTGAAGTTTATTAGGTCCAAACTAATGGCAAAGCGATTGAGAATGTCACTGCTTAAGTAAAAGGCGGCAGTGACGTCTCGCACGACCCAACAATTATGGACTATGCTCTTGTTTCCAATGGAGACTTTGAGCATACACCTGCTTGGCAGGAGATGTTTGGAATTAGGTGCTTCCAGGTCCATTTCCCATTTTTCTATCAGTTTGAATGTGGGAATGGCGGATCTTTTGGGAGTTGGCGGAACATGGCTTCGCCGATGAAGCTCTTACCGTTGTTCACACACACTCGAGCGAGAACAGAGTCCTTCCCATAATTTAACTGAACAGGGATGAACAACTGCTCTCCAATTTGCTGAATATCAGCCAGGCTCTGAGCTGATTTCACATCTTTCTGGACTATAGGAGTGGGAGTTTCTGATTGTGGATTAGTAAAGAATGTCAGGGTGTTTCCTTCCAGTGTGGAATACCACCTTAAACTGGAAGGAAGGTTGATTTTCAGAAATAGAGAGGACCCCCCATCACCAGTCTGTGTCCTACTGCTATTACTGTCACGTCTGGAGTTTGGTTGTTCTGGAAGTGAAATTCTACTTGGTCAGATTTTTGTTCAACCATGTGGCAGGTGCCGTTTAAACTAACATGGTTGACACTCTGTTTTAATTTTATTGGTCGGCTAGTCTGGGTCCAGAGGACCTTGTTTACACAATCTATTAGGGGTGACAACCTTCTCAGGAGGTCATTCCCTAGTAAACAAGGGGTGCCCTCTGGAGTCACTACTATGACCGGGTGTTTCACCTTGTGTCGCCCAATTTTAATGTCCAAGTCTGCAGGCCCCTCAACGGGAATTTCCTTCCCGTCAAAGTTCTGCAGTTGTCCAGGAAGAGAGGTGAGAGGAATTCGGTAATTCTCCCCCCTTCCTGCATTTAGTTCCTCAAAGGCCCTTTTGGACAGAAGGGTAGCTTGGGATCCAGTGTCCACCAGTGCCAAAATTGTACCCTGCCCCTGTACTTGTACCGGGGCATAATATCTTCCCTCCTTCTCCTCAAGGGGGCACAGATAATGCACATTTTTGGACAACTGGTGGGCTAACTTTCTGGTTTTGGACATGGCAAGAGAAGAGATTTGGGCAGAATTCTGTGGAGAGCCTGGGAAATCTGAAAGAAAAAGTTGGCAACTGGAGATCAGAGCCATTGTGGGTTCCCCTGGTTCCGGTTCTGGGCCGCCCCCCCCCTTTTTGGAGGCAGTCACCAGGATGGGTTTGAACCAGGGGATTTCGGTATTGTGGGTTCTGGGATGAGATGATGGGCGGCGGTAGCTCAGTCTCCACATCTCCCCAGTCTGGATTGGAATCCCTTGGGACCCATTTTTCCTTGGGAGGAGTTCCCCCATCTCTGAATGAGAAGATCCTTTTCCCAGGATCTTCTGAGGATCCCTCTCCCTCAAATTGGAAGACCTGTACCTCCTCCACAAAGTGGGTCTGTTTGGGTCCTTTGTTTCTCCTACCCCCCCCTGCTCCTTGGGAGGCAGGCTTTCAGGGGCAGGAGATTTTGTTTCCGGTTCCTGGTTTTCCAGGGGCTGTTTACAAGTTGGGAAGGAAGCTTCCTCCAAGGCTTTACACCCCCTTTCCCCTTGTGCCTCCTCCCTGGGAACCGGTGGGTTATCGGAGTGCTGTCCCTGTCATTGTTCTGTCATTGTTCTGGAGCACCAGAGTTTGGGGCATTCTGCGGTGGCATGCTCATCTGAGGGTTCTGTGAGGCCCTCAGTATGTGACCCAGATCTCGTGCCATATTTTGGACCTGGCGCTCAAGTTGTGAAACCCGCTCAGGCTGATACGGGGCTCTATTTTCTCCCCTGGGCTGATCCCGGGAAGGGTAGCTATCCCTTCTCTGGTAGTACCCCTGGTTGGGAAGATTTTGGTACCCCTCCACCCTTGGCCTCCCCTCTCCCGGATTAGGTTGTCTGGGCTCAGGGAATTGGGGAAAGAAGGATGGATGATTTTGGGGCTGGAAATTGGGTGGATACCTGGGGAAAAAGTTCTGGCCAGGATTTGGTGAATTTCTGCCCTCCTGGGGGAAGTTAGGAGGGAAGTTCCCCGGGTCAGGTGCTTGGCTGGATCCCCCACCCCTTGGGCTGGAGGAGTCACACATAACCCAGGATTGGTCGGTTTCCCTTGTAGCGGGGATTTACATAGTCAGGGGGGCGGGGGACCCCATTTGTGGGACTACCTCCTCGACTCCCTGTCTGTGACTGGCCCGAGGGCCTTCTGGGCTGTGAATTATTTGATGCAGGCAGGTTTTTAGGCCCCCCCATCTCCAAATCTAAAACGGGGGCAACCTTTACCTCTGCCACCTTGGCAGCAGCAGGGGTGCTGTTGGTTTTGGGGTTTTTCGGTGCATTATTTTTATTTTCGATGGGCTTCTGCACCTCATAGATCCGGGTAGCCTGTTCAATGACCCAGTCTAAAGATCTTTTCTCATGAAAATCTCTCACGAGCTGGGTCATTATGTATTTGGGTAAGGCATGGAAAAACGTATTGATAAATTCTCTGCTATCCGTGCGTACCCTTCTCGTGGTCTGCGCAAAAGCACGCTTTAATTCTTGCACAAACTCTTGTGGGGCCTGATCCTCCCCACATTGCAAATTGTAGGCTGCCTTGCGAGCCTCTTGAGGATTTCTGTGCACAGAAAAATGTTTCAAGATGGCCGCCCTGTATGTGGACCACCTTGAATGGTTTTGATCCTCCAGCCCCGCAAAGAAACTGGAGTATTCTGGTGAGAAGGTCCACTTTACATATTGAATACAGATTTGGCTGTCCTTCAAATGGAAAGGCTCCATCATTTGCTCATAGAGCTCCAAGTGTTCCCAAACAGAATACTTGGCGTTCTTATGATAAGGCGTGATGACACTCCTTATTGCCTTTATTTGTTTCAATGGGTCCTTAAGCAAGGCCCTTTTTGCCTTATTGGCCTTTTTGGTTCGGGTAACCCTGGTCCATTCATCCTCCGACTCAGAAGCGCTGCTCCCAGAGGTGCCCGTCTGATCTTCCAGGTTTTCCCGGATTCTGCGAGCCTGGGAATGGCTGGCAGAATGTGGGGACCTGGTCTCCTGTGTCCTGTAATGCTCAGAGGAGTCGTCAGACCCCACCTTGCTGCCAGGATTTGATGGGTACCCCCCACTGACCTAACTGGGCAGAGGTTTTCAGGATGCCCTTAATGGGCCTACTCTCCTGGGGTTCCCCACTAAATTGCACTGTGCTTGGGTGCCCATACCCGGATGCCGCCCATCCATTCCTGGAAGGTACTGGCCTATGAGCCCCATACTTCTAGCTGGATAGTAATCTGCCATCTCCGTGGCCCTGGGCTCATGTGCGCGAGGGGACATGGGGGTGGCAGAGTCCAGGGACTGGGAGAGATGAAGGCCTCTGGTACCAGGGCTCCTGAGGTTATGCTCAGGCGTTTCCCTTTCCCAGCGCACCTCGTCTCTATCAGCCCCTGCTCCCTGTTGCAATGCAAGAGCCTGCGCTTTCAGTTCCTCAGTTAAGGCCTTACTAGACTCTATCAGTCTCTCCTGCATCGCTACCTGTTGCTGGAGCCTTTCATTGTGCTGACAGAGAGCCTCATTTTCTCTCTGTGCCTCCTGATTGGTCCTGCAGCACTGGGCCAGTCTCTGCTGCAGGAGGGTTACCTCCTGAGCTGTGTCCCTATTGGCCTGCTCCTTTCTTGCCAGAGCATCCTCCACCCTCCTGGTGTGCTCTAACAAGTTCTGGTGTTCTTTTTGGAGGTCACCCAGTCCCTGGAGGGCCAGGTGATTTTCTTCCATTTTCCTTTTTAAGTGGCAGACTTCCTGGCCTAAGGTATCCCTTTCCTGACTAAGAGCCTGCATCTGTGCCGCCAGGTCGTCCCTTTGCCTTTGGAAGGCACCAGCTTTCTGGCGCTCCTGGTCAAACTCTGCCTGGGTATCCAGGTCTTTCAAAATCAGTTTATTGCTCTCTGCCTTCTCCCTATCTAGGTGGCTTTGCAGGGTGACTACCTGCTCGGCACATGCCCTATTGAAATCTAATTGTTGCTCCAGCTTTTTCTGGCTCTGCAGTAGGGAGTCCAAACCTTCTTGGTACTCCTTCTGCAAGGCCAGAAACCTGGTATCCTGGTCCGCCTTTTCCTTTTGCAGCACATCCATATCCTCCTTTATTTTAGTGATGTACTGTCTGCTGTCCTTTTCTGACTCCTGCCTCCTGAGCAGCCTCTGCTCAGAGGAGTCCAGATCAGATTGGGCCTTCTCTAACGCCATCTGTTGCCTATTTGCCAGATCTTGGCCTTCAGCACATTGGTCCTGCATGGCTCCCATATATAGATACAATTATGCCGCTATCCTGGCAATCTTATTATGTTCATCTTTGGCTTTAGGGGCCATATATAGTTCACTCAGGGCCACATGTAGGGGACCCTGTTCTCCCCATATATCTGACCCTGTTTCAGTGACCTGTTGCGCGATTGCCTGCAACCCGACCGTTTGGTCCTGATGAGTCCACTCACCTCTCACAAATAGCTTATGTAAGAAGTGCTCTCTGGCTATTTTCATATCTACCAAGGTCGTCATTCTGGAATTTGAGTTCCTTCCTGACTTACAGAAGTTCGTATTTTATTTTGCAAAACAGACCGTTCCTTAGAGCGTTCCTTTGAGGGATGCTTTCACAGTGTAAAACAGCGTGGTGATCTAACCGGATATGTGTATCTGGTCAGTTGGCACACTGTATTAATCTGCACAAGTGGTAAATCTAACCCAGAATATCCCGGCTCCGAGCCCCCACTTCTGTAAGCGATATTCAATCAACACCACAGCTAAGTCAATGCCTAGTCTGGGATGCTGAGGAAAACCCTTATTGATGTATTTTTATATCCAGTTCAGTACTCTGGGTGACAACGCTTGTATAACACCCCCCTCTTAGAATCCCCCTGAACCCACTGAGACAAGAAGTAGGTTTGTTTTGCAAATTTAAAAGGTTCATTTGGACAATTCAACAATATATATCTATCACACTTTTATAATATATTAATATCTGATAGTACAATGAGACATATGATGTGGATCCACAATGGGTAATGTTACAGTGGTACACTTGATTTGGTTAGGAGTAGTATAGAGGATGAGGTAGCTGAAAATGCTTTATGGTTTCAAGGAAATGCAATGAGGAATAAAATGCAGTACAGAAATACTTGATATGATTTTAGCAAAAGATAAGGTAATCACTTTTTCTTTTGACAATTCACTCCCCCCCTATGCAATGTAAGAAATGGAAGGAGATGGAAAGAGGAGCACACAGTTCTCAGGAATGCAATTTAATACAATACGAAATTCAGTTCCTCCCCAGCAAGCTTAGAGGAAACAGGTAGGAGTTTGAAACACAGGCCCAAAATGCTTTTAAATGTGATGGCATTGGATGGGAAAATGTGCCAACTGATTTTAATTCCCTCTAGAGATTCAGGGTGAGTGGGAGATGCGTGTTGGTATTAGTTCAAGCTCACTTTAGCAATGCTCTATGAGTTATTACCACGTTGCAAATGGATTTTAACAAAAGAAAGAATGGAGCTGCTATTTTGACAAGTGGAGAAATTGAGCCAAAATCGCATATCGCGGTAAATTTTGCGAGTGTGTGAATCACGATTGCGGTAAAAGTATAAGAAGTAGGAAGTCGGTTCTAGAGGTTCTTGCAAAAATTCTCGGGAAAACTTCAAACAGCTCGCCCGGCTGTTGAATAGTTTGGTTGGTTTTGAGGCCTGCTGAAGAGGATTCAGCTGGTGGATTCAGGCCTCTCTGCTACAAATTCTGGAGTTAATTTCTGCTACAGGTTCTGGAGATTGATGGATTTGAAGTCTGGATCTCTGGATGTGAAGTCGTCGGTCAGCATGCTCCGCAGCAAATGGAATTGAAAGTCTCTACCTGTCCCAGCAGTCTCTTTATATGTGTTTTGAAAATGGGTGTGTGCTTGGTCATAACTAAACCTGCCCCTCTCACTTATCATTGGCCAATTCCTCCTCTCTCCCTTGATTGGGGGAAGGAAATGTGAGTCAGAGTGATGCTGTAGGTTTTATGGTCAGAGGAACCTCCCCTTGTCAGATTGCACACAAATCTATTTCTGACCCAAATACATATTTATCTATGTACCATTTTTCTAATATTATAGGTCCAGTTAACATATTTTCTGTAGCACCAAACCATCCGATCCCTGTCTTTGTACGATGTCGTGTCCACTGATGACAGAATTCTCCCCTTTTCATCCAGATAACGACCTCTAAACCTTTCCAGATTTTACACAAATGTGCACCATGGATATGGGTTACAGATGATAAAGTGTCAGATTTTTAACATGCATACATTTGGAGTGAGACCCTATTTTCCGCTAGTAACCCCCCAGAATACACCACAGGGTCCTAACGCCTCTTAAAATGTTCACAGAAAAATCACGAAAATAATGATATTACTTATATAATTCTGACAAGTCCGCGCTATGAGTTATCTATCTTTTTAAAATTATGCTCTGGTCAAAAAGGGGTGTGGCTTCCCACATCACAGGGTGGAATAACTGGTTTATCCACTTCCCCCAAGCCAGCTTGTTCACAGAGGCACAGCTGCCCCCCAGTTTCTCCCAAGAGGATGCTATTTTACAACGCCCCCAATATAACATTTGCCTGAGTCAAGGAAGTTGCATTGTTCTGTCCCTTCCAGTTCCCAGGTGCTCCACCCCTAATCTAATCAGAGAGGTGACACTCCTTTTAGCAAGGGGCAGCAGGATGCAGCTAGGCCTGGGAAGAGTGGCTGTTGATCCAGTTTCAACTCCTGTCAGGGGTAGTTGTCAGGCAGAATTCAGTTTCATTAAGCCAGGTTTCAGGTAAATGTGACTTTTTGTTCCCAGTTTTCTACATTCAAATCAAACTGACAATTTTTACCTATACATTATATAATTACTTCCTTCAAGTCATTTCAGAATATAGTTTTACATTGTATCCACCTCTTAGCAAGTCTTTCCTTGGTCTGGTTTTGTTTCATTTGTTCAGTTTTACACAAAAGTCTGGTGGTTTTAAAACGCCGGCTTTCTGATAGTGGTGAGTACTGGTAATGCAACCATTTTTGGGATTAAGAAAATGAATTCCCCACAGTTCTGAGTTGCTTTTTGGCAATCAGCATTGCCATTCCCAATGGTTTCAGGCTACTGTGTGTGTAGCCCAATGGTGGTTTTAGGCAGTGCCCTCCTGTGCTCACAACATAGGCAAAAATGGGTGGCAGCCTATTCTTCATGTTTTCCCTGTGCACTCTCTGGGGAGTTCTGGCCATCATGATGTTTTCCATGCCAGTACTGCACAGTTTTATGGTAGGGCTTGGATGCATGGGTAAAAACATCCCACAAAAGGAGCAATCATTGGACTTAATTGTGTGTGGAGACCTTAATATTTTCTGTAGTTTAAACACAGATCGAATTGTCGACAAGAACAGGAAAGTAAACAAATATGAACAAGTTGCGTCCCAGTGGTGTTCGGAAATGGACTTCCGCGGTCTACTAATGCTCAATGGCCACACGGTCGGTGACATCCCGGCTTGTCCTACATGGAGAAGACACAAACAACAATCGGTACTTGACTATATATTCGTATCTGAAAACATTCACAAGCGAACTAGAAAAATGAAAGTCGCCAAAATGAAGCATAGTGACCACGATATGGTTCAATTCACATTTGACTATTCTACCTCACGTGCTCAGTCATACTGGCCATTTGTGGTGAGCACGGGGTCAGGGAGGATCAGATTAAATCTTTTGGACATAGAAGTTGCTGCCATTACACACAACTTCCAACACTCATCGGAGTCCCTCGAATACCAGCATCTCTTGTGTAACTTCGAAGAACGGAAACACAACATGAAACATAGTGAGTTTCGACCAAAACATAAATTCGATATGTCTATTCTGCAACGGAAAAGAACTATGCGCCAAGAATTAAGGAACTTAAAAGGCCTAAGTACCAATTCCAAGAGAGCGCAAAAGGGTGATAAAACAAAGTTATCGGAATCGGCTCAAATCACACGCAGCGATTATGCTGCAAAATGATTCAGAAGATATGCTCCAAAAAATGTCTGGCAAAAAGTCTGCTGACTATTGGAGACTGATAAACAACAGCTTGGCTCCCCAACACGCGCTACAGGTGAATGCCGTCCAGGAAGCAAAATGGGCCAAATTCTATTCAAATCTATACTCTAAAGATACACCTGCTATAGTTCGGGAACCCATGGAGCTGAACGAATGGGATTTGATGTTTGAACGTATCGACATACTTCATGCAATTAAAAACATGCGAGACTCTAGAGCTCCTGGGCCTGATGGCTTAACAAACTTTACGCTCAAGAAAAATCCAGAACTATGGACAGACTTCTGTGTAACTTTGTTTGATAGAGTCATCAAGAGTCGCGCAACTCCAAAGTCTTGGAAAAGCGCCGTGGTGGTACCAATATTCAAAAAATAGGATCAATCTAATCCGAAAAATTACAGGCCCATAGCGCTACTCGATGTACTGGGGAAGATCTACGCCACCCTCTTGCAAAAAATACTCCTGAAGTGGGCTACAGAATCCAACCACGTAGACCCTAGACAAGCAGGATTTGCAAAAGGGGTAGGATGTGGTCTAAATTTGCTACTATTGAATCTATTAAAGATGGAAGCAATGAGGTCAAACTCGAAGATCTATCTGGCCTTGATAGATCTGTCACAAGCGTTTGATAGTATAAACAGGGAGATCTTGTGGGAAAAACTCATCAGATGGAATTGCCCTCCCAGCTTAGTGGATGCAATTCGCGATCTACACACGGACACATCCATCAAGATCCGACTGGATGAGAAAGGTACGTTGTCTGCAGCTATCAGTACATACAAGGGTGTGAAACAAGGCTCCCTGTTAGCAGCAATTATTTTCAACCTTTTCATATCGGATATAAAGCATGCATTCAACGGTGTAGCCACATTTCCCCCAAAACTACATGGGACGCCCATTGACTATCTGGTCTACGCAGATGATCTTATTCTGATAGATATGACCCCTATAGGGCTTCAGCGGAAATTGAACTGTCTTGATTCCTGTACATTAGCCAATGGACTGCAAATTAACAAACAAAAAAGCAAAATCTTAATTTTTGAGAAATTACAAGGAACCAGGGGACGTAAAGAGAAGTTTCACTGGCATCTTGCGAATCAGCGCCTACAAACTGTAAAGAATTCAATCTATTTTGGCATGAAGATCAGTGCCAGCAGAAATGACGCCCCTTGGATTAACGCTGTGCAAAGTAAGTGCCGGCAGATGGCATGCCAAGCCGTATTGATCAATAAAAAATTTGGAAAATTCTCACTAAAATCAATCATTACGTTTTTTTGAGCAAAAAGTGGTACCTGCTCTAATCTATGGTGGGGAAAACGCGTTTGGCTGTTCCAGTGTTGTGTGGAACTCATTTGAAAACATCTTTTTGGACTAGAGTTCTGCAGCTTCCAAAAGGCTCTCCAACTGTATGCCTACGTTATGAGCTGGGTCTCATATCAATTAAAGCAAGAGTTACATGGAACTTACTGAGCCTGTTCAGAACAACGATGGTCAAAACTCCTGCGCCACAATTCCGAATGCTGCATAAGCCTGATAATGCTAGGATCCACACTACACTATTTGAATGGAATCTACTCTGCCAGGCTCTATTGAAGGAGTATGCCATCAGTCTCCTAACGTTATTAGAGAATCCAGATCTTGCAAAGATGAAAATATGGAGAACTGATTGGATAAACACTTGTGACTTAAGAGCAAATTCAAAACTGATGCATGAGGTCCCGGGAGAAGCAAAAGCATATGGTCTGCGCCATACTTATCTAACCTGTTTGCCAGATCAATATTCAAGAGATCTGTACATGCGCTTCAGATTGAACCTGATAACAACAAAAGAGCGATTGGGTACCTGGGCGAAGTATGCTGACATTGACCCTGCGTGCAGATTTTGCAACAAGAACAAAGAGACTCTCAAACACCTGGTAATGTTTTGTCCAGCTTTTCATCAACAAAGAGCAAGACATTTTGGGCAAATGATCAACAAGTATCAACTCATGAGTACAAAAGATTGGTGGAAAGCATTTTTGAGGGGCACAATAGAGCAGTTTTATTTGCTCTAATAAACTTTTTGCGAACAATAAAAAGCAGTCTGGATAGCGAAAAAGAAAAAATGGGAGCATGCAAATTTAAAATTCCTGCAGTAGGAGGCAATTGAGGCAGTACTTGTTGTGTTAAATGACCATGTTTATGACAGAAAACGAAAAAAGGAGGGAGGGAGGGTTGAAAGTGATTTGTGTTGTTCTTTTTAAAAGTTTGAATAAACCAATAAAAAAATTAAAAAAATTAAAAAAAGAAAATATAGCCATAAGATATTGATTGCTGGTGATTTGAACATATCTTGCTTGGAGAATAGGAGGAAATCAGCCTGTGTAAAAATGAATAGATGGCTAAAATTGATGGAAACGCGTAATTTAACCATGCTGAATGGCTCCTGTATAGATGACATTCCACGGAGAGTTACCTGGAAACAAGGATTATCCACGTCTATCATTGATTATGTGTTCATTTCACAGTTTGCGGTACATAATGTTATCAACTTCCAAGTGGCAAATAGCGACATTCATCATAACTTACTGGAAATTATATGGGGTAGAGCGCCCACCTCACTTACACAGTTCTACAAACAGGACATCCAAGTGTCACAACGGCAAAACAGGGTCAAATCCAATGTACCAAAGCTAACCAAATTACTAGCAAGACTGAAAAGTGAGGATTAGCAAAGCGATGTGGCCTCTGTCCCTGAATGCACACATGCCCTTATGTTATTCTCAGAGGCACATGTAAAAGGCATGCGACCGAGTTACAACCATAAACACTCATTTGACAAGACCATACAAAATGTTAAAAATAATTTAAATAAAGTTAAATAAAGACTCCCGAAGGCTAAAATTAAGTAAGAACAATAATGACAAATTGAAACTGAGACAGTTGCATAGTGAATATAAAAACATTGTGATACAAGATACAATAAAGATGAATCAAGAACAGAAATAACAAATGCTAATGGCACTAACAACAAAAGCATGTTCTATGATATGGAAATCGTTAAATGAAGTGCCCTACAAAAACACAGAGCCACCGATGCTAAATTCGATCCCGGAAGCAGATTGGATTACATACTACACACATATTTACAGAGGTCCAGAGCAGACAATTGAAATGGCTTCTATTCAGTCAGACAATAAGTAACTCCAATTTGATTGCCATGATATTATGATCTTAATCAAAGGGCTGAGCACTTCTCGGGTCCCAGGACCTGATGGTCGTTCCAATGCAGTACTCAAAGCTAATGTGATTGAATAGACAGAAATTCTGTATCTACTGTTTACAAGAATCATCAAGACTGGGCCATACCAAATACTTGGAAGAAATCTATTTTAGTGCCAATCTTCATAAAAGGTGTTAGGAAGCTTCCTGAGAACTACCGACTGCTGGCGCTGTTAGATATTTCAGGTAAACTATACGCCTGCCTGATATTAAGAGATTTAACCAGATGGCTAGTAGAGTCTAAATTGTCAGATCCACATCAATCTGGATTCATAGCTGGACTCGGGATATCTATTAACCTCACACTATTGACAGCCCTAAAAAACCAAGCAGAGAATAATATCCATGTTTTCTTGAATATATTGATTTCAGAGTCCCGTTTGACTCACTTTACTTTAATGTATTTGTATTACACAGCAATGGACCCAGAGGCATAATGGCATGGACTTTACACAAAACAGACGCATAGACAAATTAGTAAAACAAATCAAAACCAAAGGGGCGTCGAGAAGCAGAGCAGGGCGGAGATTAGACAAACAGCCAAGTTTTCAACTTTTTCTTGAAAGGCTCGAGTTGAGGTTCGAGTCTTAGGTCCAGCGGAAGGTTGTTCCAGGCAGCAGGAGCTGCCGCTCCGAAGGCTCCCTTTTCTGCCTTCTTTTATCTGCTTCTGGATATAGTCAGCATTTTAGCCTTATTGGATCTGAGAATTCTGGTGGGGATCTTGAGCATTATCAGATCACTGAGATAATGTGGCATGGTCCCCAGAAGACACTTAAACGTGCTTGTAAGGAGGCAAAAGCGATTTCTCTCCTCCACCGGGAGCCAATGCAGTGCTCTTCTAGCCGCTGAGATGTGATCACGTCTCATCAGGCCCTTAACAATCCTAACGGCCCCATATTGGATCACCTGCAGTCGATTGATTTTGGCCCTACCGATGCCAAACAAAAGACTACAACAATAGTCCATTTTGGCACCTATGATAGCTCTCGCTAAGATTTCAGAATTGGCCTGAGAGATGAGGGGATGCATGTGGGTGAAGAATCTGAGATAGTAGGCTGTTCCGGACACCACACTCCCCACATGGGCTTTCATAGAAAGATGCTGCTTCAAGATAACCCCAGGAGATTTTACCTTCTTAAGTGTGTTAATTTTCACCTCACCTAGTTAGAAGCTCCCATAGGCAGGATGCTGCTTGGCAAGTGTGTTAGGGGACCCTACAATCATTAGCTCAGTCCTGGACCTGTTAAGGGCTAGACCGTTCACTGCCATCCAGTTATCTATGCATGTATAGGCTTTATTCAGCTTAGCTTCGTCTGATGCGTGGGACCCTTCCAGCGGGATGATACACTGGGTATCATCTGCAAAGTTTGTGAACCAGATCCCTTCCTGCTCCAGCGTGGAACTCCATATTCAGTTGGTATTACAGCCACTTCTGCAGTTTCTGAGCAGATGCAGCTTAACCTGTTATGGAGAAATGATGCAACCCAACGGGGAGCTGGCTGGGAAAAGAACGCCACTTCTTTGAGTCTGGAGACCAACAAAGTGTAGTCGAAAGTGGCGGAAAGATCTAAAAGCATGAGCATGGAAGCTAAGCATTTGTCAGTTTGTGAGAGAAGCCTCAATTTGAGTTCCAACAAGGCCGTCTCGGTACTATGACCGGCTGTGGAGCCTGATTATCAGCAGTTGAGAATAGGAGAATTGTTGAGATGAAGGGCTACCTTTCATAGGCAACCCTGTCCAAAATCTTCAATAGAAAAACAGTATTTGTGATGGGCCTGTAGTTCACTGGGTCTTCCTTGGGTAGGTCAGTTTTTTTTAATAGCGGAGTTACCCAAGATCGTTTAAGATCATCAGGCATGATGCCCTCTCTAAATGATGCATTAACAAACTCAATTTGACTCAATTTCATCTTATGGACAAAACTAATCCAAGTAGGTTGTCCAAATTATATACTACATGCACTGCAACAATTCTAAAGGAATACGACCATCCAGGTCAAATTAACCCAAAATGGTCTTTTATTTGACTCCATACCCACTAGTCGAGGTCTTAAGCAGGGTTGCATATTTTCTGCAACCTTGTTTAACTTTTACATAAAAGACATGTACTCACTGTTCCATAACACCACATCCTTTCCACCTAAATTAGGAGCCAAACCAATTCTGCATCTGTTGCTTTTAAAGGGAGGGGGCTAAATGCACATGCGTCAGCAAGTTATGTTGAGTGAGGCCTGCAAGTATATGCCTGCTAGTACACAAGTCTGTTAGTGAAGTGCAAATGTATGGGCTAGATTGGATGTTGTGTTTGCTGGGTGTTGTGAGAACACAATATACTGTGACTACACATCGAGGTGGGTCGGTGGACATCACAGATGCTATTCGGAAGTTTCATGCTATGGAGGCGCTATTGGTGTGCCAGGAGTTACAGAGGTGCTATTGCTGTACAAGGAGTTATAGGGGATGCTGATGAAGCACAAGGAGCTATGGAGGGGTTGATGAAGTTCCAGGAGTTAGGCGCCATCAGGTAGTGCAAGGAGTTATGGAGGCCCATGTGCAGTGCAAGGAGCTATGGAGATGCAGAGGCACTTGTGTACCACAAGGGGTTATGGAGGTGCTTGTACAGCATAAGGAGCTATGGAGGAGTTATTTAGCACAAGGAGTTGTGGCACCATTGTGTAGCACAATGAGCTTTAGGAGGCGTTTATGGAAAGCAAGGAGACATGTAGCATTCGTTGTGCGTCTGTTAGAGTGAGGAGATGTGCTGTGTGTTACCTGTCGGTGTGTGTGTGTGTGTGTGTGTGTTGGTGTGTGCGTTTTGGAAAGATACAAGATGTATTGTATATGTGTCCGGTGATTTACCTTAGAGGTGTGTGAGTGATGTGTGTCATTCTATCGACAGAAGGTTACACCCATTCTCACTTATGGCTCGGAGGGAATGTTGAATCTGTCGTGGAAAGCATGGGCCGCATTAGAAGGTTTGTTCTGGAGGAAAATCCTTAAATTGCCCTCCTCACTATCAATGGCAGCCATCAGACTCCAGTCTCTAGAATCAATTGCTCTTTGGAAGTTAATGGCGCTTTACAGAAAATGTAGAATCGCGGAAAGGGGAACGCCTTTTGAAATTTTCAATTCAATTGAGACATCAACTGACCAACCCCTTAAAAGATGGTGGACGAAGATAGAATGCTTTATCATGGATAGTGATTTGGACAAAGAAGAGCTAATTTCAAACCCCATGAAGATAAAAAGAAAAAAAAAGAACAAGACTGGGTGGAAACTGTGCACCAAAGAAATCTAGACATCTTGTTTGGAAAAGCTTAAATCAGCCTCCGAAATATCTGCTAAAGTTTCACTCTCCAGACTACAGAAAGCTATTGCTTAGAGTGCGATTAAACATCCTTGCCACCAGAGAGGTGGATTTAAGCAGGAAATGTATATCAAAGGATGCTTCTTACTGCAGATATTGTGGATCACCAGTGGAAGTTGAAACTCTCATCTGGTGACTTCATGCCTGCTTCTCACCAGCTTATGGGATAATTACCTGAAAGCCCACAAAAAACCCATTGTAATGACATTAAATCTCCTGTAGCAGGAATGGATGTTAATGGGAGAGAGAGTCAACCTATACATATATGTCTTGCAATTTATAGAAGCAGTCTTGAAGTCTCCCACAGAGAATGGTTGAGAAAAGGGCTCTGGGAAAATAAATAGGAATCTCTAAATACATTGTAAAATCTCGAATTTGCATCAATTGCTTCAATACATCACCAAGGCCAAATATCCCATGAGAACTACAAGTTATGGCTGTCATTGTTAAAGTAACCTTGAGTATGACCTAATAAGCTGAAGATTTTAAATGATTGAGTAGTTTTATTATGGAGTGGAAACTTGCAAACATTGTTTAAACTGTCTTTTACTTTTGTTGGATTGAAAATTGCGTTGTGAAGATAAATGACAGTTTCTTTTAATGTAAACGGTTAAATCTCTTATCATGTAAGTCTAACCAATAAACATTTAATACAACAAAAACAAGGACCTATGGAGATGTAGAGGCACTTGTTTAGAGCAAGGACCTATGGTGGAGCGTGTGCAGTGCAAGGAGCTATGGAGGAGTTATTTACCATGAGGAGCTATGGAGGAGTTATTTACCATGAGGAGCTATGGAGGCGTTATTTACCATGAGGAGCTATGGAGGCGTTGTGTAGCACAAAGAGTTTTAGGAGGCGTTTATGGAATACAAGGAGTGATGTAGCATTTGTTGTGCATCTGGGAGAGTGAGGAGACATGCTGTGCTTTGTGTGTAGGTGTGTGTGTGTGTGTTGGGTGTGCTTGGGAAAGAGAGAAGATGTGTTGTATATCTGTCATTGTGTTTTACCTTAGAGGTGTGTGAGTGGTGTCAGAGTGGGTGATGTCATGAGTGAAATGTAAGCATGGAGGTAGACAGTTAGTTCCACCCAGGTCAGTTGGAAGAATGGTAGTCTGGGTGGTGGGAACTGGTGGGTCCAGATCGTGTAAATTGGACTTAAAATGAAACTGAACAAGCAATTTAATTAAAGTAACTTAAAGGATCTGTCCCATCTGTGTCCAGAGCAAAGTTACATTATTACACATGCTCTGTTGATCTTTTCTCTATTTGTAATACTCTGATTTCCAGATGTTGTCTTCACTTTTCAGAGCGGCGGCTGCTCCATGGAGTTCATCTTTCTCGCGATTGTTTGGAATCCAGCCTTGCACTGGGTTGGGGGTGCGCTCTTCCTTAGATCTGTGACCCACATGAGTCTCTCACTCACCTTCCTACTCCTTAAGCGTCATGGTCATTCTCATGCTCCGTCCAGCCGAGCACCCTTGACTTCATTCTTTCCAGTGACCAAACTGCATATCGAGTGGCACAATTTCGCAAAGGAAAGAATATTCACGGGCAGTAATTCACCCCTCTCTAGTTCCTCACATCTTTGGTGGTATGCGCTGGCGAGTTTCCTCCACTTCACCACCAATGACAAGAGTTTGGACGTGTGGTAAATGGCAGTAAAGTGGCAGGAAGCCCATTACTGCCACTTTACTGTTACATTTTAACGCGTAATGAGGCCCCATGTCTCTTTGTTGCCCACTGTGCCACATTGGCCATTTGCTGTGTACTTGGTGAATATTTTCATGCCATCAGAATTCTGGGTCTCATACACACAATTCATGTGGGTCCTCCTTGCTCGGGTGGGTGCACTTACATTCTTGAAGATAAGATCATATATACGGATGAGGAATATCCAACAAAAATGGTGCACTGGATCAGGTACATACATGATGTGTTCCTGATATGGAAAGGATCTAAGGAGGAATTTGACCAATTCACTGAGAGAATAAACAACAACCAATTTGGGGTACAGTTTACAGGTACCTGTGATAAATATCAAATTTACTTTTTATACCTGACTATACATGCGGTTGGGGAGAAATTGGAAACTTGGACATACAGAAAAGAAACAGAGGTAAACTCAACCTTGTATGCATCAAGCTGCCTCTTCGAACCAACGATACATAACATACCAACAGGCGAATTCATAAGAGCATGTACAACTGCCAGAATCAAGACAAAATTTATCAAGAATGTAAGCTCATACAAGAGATTCTATCAAAGAGGATACACAAAGAAATGTATCAACAAAGCGTACCAAAAAGCATGCAGACTTTCACAAGAAGAGACACTTAAATGAAGGGAACCGAATAAACAAACAGACAGCTCTCAGCACAAACTTGGATTTATAACAAAATATAGCAGTGACTTTTATGTAATCAAAAAAGTCTTAAACAAACACTGTTATTTACTGAATTTAGATGAACATATACGAATGTATGTTGAAGGAAAACCATGGATTATTTATAAACGAGCAAACACAATCAAAAACAAATTGAGCCCTTCGCTCTTACCCAGAGAAACACTAACAGCACCCAAAACTTGGCTACAATCGGACAACAACGGATTCAGGAAGTGCGGAACATGTACCATATGCAAACATGCCTATGATAAAACAAGCATCTTCTTGGACATGCACTGCAAAGAATACAGAATAATAGACGCAATCAATTGCTGGATTAAATATGTTATCTACAGCATTATATTCAAATGCAAGAAACTATACATCGGAAGTACTAATAGAGAATGAGAATTAGGATCAGAGAGCATTTATCCAAAATCGGCAGCAAAGACCCACAATTTCCAATAGCTTAACATTGGCAAAAAGAACATCAAATGGACAACAAAACAGATATCAGATTCATAGGCCTACAGAAGATAACACTTGGCAGGAGAGACGGCGACAGAGAAACAAGCCTAAAACAGGCAGAAGCAAGACCGATATGCAAATACAATACCACTGTAACGGGGTTGAACACGGGCAATGAGATGGTTTACTTTTTATGAAGCAATTGCCCAGGCTCTTGTAACACTAGAAAGGGTTAAGGGATATATATGTGATAAATGAATAATCAAATGTAACTCTAAATGATCAAACATGTTGTTACTACTATGCGTAATACGATCAGAATGAGGTAAGCATTGGTATTGTTGCCATTACTGAGTAGCTATGAACAATACTAGTCACACCTACGAAACTTGAGGCAAGGTTGCAGATTTAATTACAATTGTGCGTAATGCACCACAAAATAGATACAATAGCATTGATTTTGCTATTTTTCAATTATAACTTTCAATTCATTAAATTTCGATTTACAATGATGAGAAAAGTAAATAAGAAAATATTACTATCCCAACAATAGCATCCATAAAAAAATGCACAGTTTAATATAGTTGCAACACCGTTAATCAAATCAAGAGGTTGGACTGTACAAGTATGTGTTTTAGATCCCAAAATATGGCACCCAGATGGAGCAATAGCAATAGAAGATGACAAACAATACAAGGGTTGTCATGGCAGCAAATCAAAACACAAATATGTCACCCAGATGGAGCAATAGCAATAGAAGATGGCAAACGATACAAGGGTTGTCATGGCAGCACATCAAAACAAAAATTATTATGGCACCGGCATCTCGCATAACCAGAAGAGAGCCAACCCGTAAAACAAAGCATCCTGAGCGAATGGGTAAGTACGATCGTAGATATCATATGAGTGAATGTATTGAGATTATCGCCAGACGTACTGTGATTATTGTTCGAGTATCCGAGAATTCTGTGGTATAACTATTGTCATCGGAACAAGCAGAGAGCATTGCAAAATGACACGTAGCGAGCGCACACGCGAATCAGCATTAGGATTACATTAATGGATACAATGCGAAATATGCAAATGTAAAATTCATTGTAGAAGTATCCGATAATTCTGTGGTATAACCATTGTCATCGGAACAAGTAGAGAGCATTGCTAAAATACACGTGGCGAGCGGGCTCGTGAATCAGCATTAAGATGATATTAATGGATACAATATAAAATATGGTGATATAAAATGTATGCAGACACCCACTGGTGAGTGATTATCGAATATCCTTTACAGGCAAAAGCCAAGAAAGAGAATCAAAATGATACTGAATCAATAAGATCAAGAATCAATAAGATCAAAAACAAGCACTACCGAGTACAGAGAATTAGGTTACCTTAATTCGATTCTAAAGGTCCATTAATAATTTTTGGCAACATTAGAAAAATGTAAATAATTGATACACAATATCCCATTGCAGGGATTTAACCCCTCATCATACAGAGTGAATCGAACCACAAAGGACCATTGGTAAGTCAGCATCAGACAGCCTCAGGTACGGGAGGATAGCTCTGTGGGAACGCATGGGTCTTGGAAGCAAGAACATGAGCAAACACAGGTTTGAATCCTGGAACTACACTTGAAAAACAAACTGTGTTATAAATAACCTGCCCTTCCACAATGAAGCTAGCGCCTAGATACCTACGGGTTATATGCGCTGCAAATGAATGCTAAATAAATAAATAAAAATCTATGTCACCTACGTCAAGTGATTTATATACACTTCATTGTTACTCTGAGTCATCCTCAACAGCTAGTGGTCTTTTTTCAAACAAAACCAATTATATTAAGGCAGTAGATTGACTCAAATACAGCAAATATAGACATAATGCAGAATTGAATATATGTAATTGTAAATCACAAGAACTGAGAATAACCACGGGGGGCGTGGCTTGGAAGCCATGTGAGAGGACGCGCTCTTGGAAGAGCTCCTGAAGATCCTGCATTTATCCTGTGTAAAAGTGCATTGAGACTAACTTTCGCGAGTCAGGAACGAAGGAACCCGTCCATGAATGTATGCTGCATAAATATTGAGGAGCTGAATCCTTCGTAAGCCCGGCAACAACAGAAAAATTGCGATCGAAGATCCGGGAGTCACGGCCCGGACGGAGGGAAGATGGCGGCCATGCCGGACAACGGAGGAGATACATGCGGGGCGATGAAGAGGCATTCTCGTAGTGATCGGTGGCAAAGTAAGCTGTGAAGTGTGAGAATGGCCTCTGGGAGAGAACCGGCGAGTCTCGGTGGGCACCGATTACTTATCACGGGCTTTGGACAGTGACGGTCAGTGGTCGGCACTAGGACCCACCCGAGCTGACCAGTGAAACGGACCACCCGCCTTAGGTGCCGGAGCATCGCGTGCTGGTCAAGCGGCAGCCTTGGGACGGAGGGCCCACATTGTGTAGGAACTCGCTGGTAGGGACCCAGTCGAGTGGCGGAAGGAGTGACTGCGGAGGTACACTTGGTGCGGGAGAAGCGACTCGCTCCATTGCGAGCGGAAGGTGGGCTCCTCTCTCCCGGGGTGGGGGTGAGGCGGGAGTGTACGGGCCCGCGACATACAGTGGTGGTGGAATGGCGAATAAATCCGTCAGACAGAAAGTGAAACAACCCACATTGGATGAGTTTACCAAGACACCACCAGGCCCAGAAAGTGCTCGGAGCAAGGAGAAGCCATCTGCAGGCGGCATGGCCGCCGCTAGCCCAAATCAGGACGTGTTAGTTGCGCTCGCAGAATTGAAAGCGGATTTGAAAACCGCTTGGGAAGCCAAGCTCGAAATGGTGGTGGCGGACCTGAAAACAGTGCTTGACCTCAAAGTGGGAGAAGTTCGGGAGGAGGTGAACCTACTTCGACAAGATGTGAGGACTCTGTCGGAGCGTACGGAGAGCCTGGAAAAGGAGGGGAGCGCCAACACGGCAGATTGCGCCTCACACAAGGCCGACCTGCATGTCTTGGAACAGAAAGTGCGCAACCTGGAGAACAGGGCCGAAGAAGCAGAAGGGCGCGCCCGGAGGAATAATATCCGTGTAGTGGGCATCCCGGAAGGATTGGAGGGTCACAACCCCACGGACTTCATTGAGAATATGTTGCTCCAAGAGATCACTGGGGGAGCGCTGTCGCAGGGTTTTGCGGTGGAGCGAGCGCATAGAGCATTGGCCAGGAGGCCTCCGCCGGGCGGTCCGCCCAGGCCAATGATAGCCAAAATCCTTAACTACCGAGACAGAGAGAGGATTTTGGAGCATTTTCGCAAAGGAGGAACCATCAAGAGGGGGGAGGCCACCATAACGGCCTACCCAGACTACACCATGATGGTGCAGAGGAGTCGGATGAACTTTGCAGCGGTCAAAAGGAGACTTAGAGAGGCGGGGAAGAAGTATATGCTCCTCTACCCGGCCAAATTGAAGGTGATCCACAACAACTGAGAATAACCACTGACATGTATAGCTAAATACATATGCTATTGAAATAATCTAAGGTGTGATTATTTATACCTTTTGAATGCAATTGGGCAAGATGACTTGAATACTATAATAATGTTCTATAATATTTGTTTTTCCCTTCTTTTTTGGATCCTTTATTTTATTTTTTATTTTCTATTTTATTTTCTCTTTGGTTTATATTTTTTTGTTTCCTCTTTTCTCTATGAACCACCCTTCAAACCCTCACCCATTCCATACAATTCATTGTAATTTTGTCAATGCGCATGACTATGTAATCATTCATTTATTTGTGGTATGTTTTGTGGACGATGTTTCAACAAGGATGATGAATCATTGATCAACAATGTACATGTATAATGGAAAGTCATTAATAACAAAATTACCAACTAACTATGCCCTGATTTGAGAAAGTCAAATGGCCGGAACACGTGTCATCATAAAGGGCACCACACTATGGCGAATAAATAGTGATATCTAATGACAATTTGGTGCTTGTCTTTAATGGAGTATTGTGACGTTTACCATTTACTTTATTCTTCTCCTCTTAGCACTTACCCTGAGCACTTTGCCATGAGCACCACAGCACATATCCCTCACCCCCTGCACTTGCACATTCTAAACACTCACAAGGCATAGTAGGTTCGTCTCCTCTTCCCTTTACTTTCATTATTTGCTTGTACTATTAAATCAATCTTTGTTGTAATTCATTGTCTTCCTTCCTCTGTCCCCGCCCTGTTGCCCTGATAGCCAATGCAAAATCAGGCACCAAAGAAGTTTTCATCATCCTCAGGGAGCTGGAATCTCCCTCCAACCCTCCACTCACTCTCCTCAAGGATGAAAACCGGTGCAACAATATCCAATCAGCTATGCTTGACAAACTAAACACCATGTAAACTAAGATCATAGCTCACCAAAAGGCCTTGACCCTCCAAATTGCAAATCAGAACAGTATCCACAACAAGGAGCCTAAAACTAATCACAATAGTATCCACAACAAGGAGCCTAAAAGTAACTCTTCCCCAGCATTCAACTTCAAGGATATGACTGAATCTGAAGTAATTTTTCTCCTAAAAAACATCAAACCCTCTAACTGCAAGGGGGACGTTTGTCCTGATCAGCTCATTAAAGACTGTGGCCAGACACTCGCACCCTTCCTAACAGCATTCATCAATGCTTCCTTCCAGTCTGGACATGTCCCATCTGACCTCAAGGAAGCTTGGGTACGTCCGCTGCTCAAGAAACCCTCCTTCGACCCATCGGTACCGGGGAATTACAGGCCCATCACCACTGTCCCCTTCTTGTTGAAAATACTGGACAAAGCAGCCTACCTGCAAGTCCAAAACTTCCTTGAGGACCACCGTCTTCTGGGCCTACGACAGTCTGGCTTTAGACCACGACATGGGACCGAAACGGCCCTCCTTGACCTAAAAAATCAAATGGATGACATCAGAGATGCCGGCAAACCTGCACTCCTTCTGCTCCTCAATTTATCGGCCGTGTTTGACCTTGTGGACCACAGCACTATGTGCCACCACCTTTCCATTGCAGCTTACTTCTCCCCCAAAGCTTGTGCATAGATCACCTAATTTCTTCAGGAAAGGGCTATGAAAGTTTTTTCCGACTCAGCGTGTGCCACTCCCAGTCACATCAAATGTGGGGTGCCTCAGGGCTCTTACATCACGCCCACCCTCTATAACCTCTTCACAAGGCCTCTTTTCAACTTGCTTGATTCTCTGGGCATCTCATACACCAACTATGCTGATGACACTCAGGTGCTCATCCCGCTTACAGGTGATTATGAGGCATACACGACTACCCTTAACTCCATTTACTGCACCATCCAAGCCTGGATGGCAGAAAATTGGCTGTGCCTTAACAGCGAGAAAACAGAGCTTCTACTCATTGGTTCACCAACCATTCTGGGTAACCTGGACAAAAACTACTGCTCCTTTATTATTGACAATATATCCATCTCAGTATCCCAATCATTCAAGACCTTGGGAGTCTGCCTCGACTCTAATCTCACTATGAACAAGCAGGTGAATGCCATTGTCCTCTTCGGCATACTATTCCAAACTGCTTAATGCAGCAAGACCCTTCCTAACCTCACAGAACTGCCTTACCATTGCTAGGGCTACGATTGGTTCAAGATTGGACTACTGCAACGCTCTCCTTATTGGGACCTCTGGCAAAAACATTGCTAAACTCCAACTAGTTCAGAACAACGCCCTCAGGGCTGCCACAGGATTCTCAAAAAAGGACCACATTTCCGACCTCAGAAGACAGGTCCACTGGCTACCCGTGAAGGAGAGAATCATCTTTAAAATCCTTTCCCTCATGCACAAATGCCTCCATGATCTTGCACCCCCCTACCTGGCTCAACCCATATCCATGCCTACCCCCTCTAGGACGTCCATACTGGCCTACACTAACCAGATCTCCATGCCCAAAACCCATAGAATGCGTGCAGGTGGCTCTAGCTTCCCAGCCATGGCTGCCACACACTGGAACGCCCTACCTACGCACCTCCAGAGCATTGGCTCTCACCTAGCCTTCCGTTTGATCGGTTAACATCAGTACACACTGAACTTCACCTAACTATATTGTATTTTGCATCTGAGCACCTCTGATCCTCCACATTGTAATCAAGTAACCACATTGTAACCGTAATCTTCAATTACAGTCTGTAACCACAATCTTGACTAGGCACACTTCCTGTAAAAGCGCCTCAATGCAAAAATAAAAAAAAATGTACCATTTGCAGAAATGGCACACGCTGATTCTGTGCCACATGCGGAGGCCAGTACATAGTGTGACTGTGGAAGAAACCAAAGGCCTCGCTGTAAAACAAATGAAGATAATGCACAGATGTTCTGGGCGAGTCTTGCACGGGTGTGACTTAAAGGGTAGTTACTAGCTGGGTAAATTTGTTTGCACAAATACCGCCAGGTGGTAAATACCACTTCGGCCAGTGGTATTACTGAGAATCCATGTAATTCAGAGTTAACCACTGGCAGCAGTGGTATTGCTGGAATACTGGCTTGTGCCAGCCTACCACCAATACCCACCAGTGGTAACCTTTGAAGGTGTCGTTTTCGCATTCCTTTCCTGCCTATTTCCACCTTCAATGTGATGCTGGAAATGAATAATGTACAGAAATGTTTGCACTACTGTACATTTCTAATGCACCCTTTGCCACTTCAAATTGAAAGGTGGGAGGAAAATCATCGCAGATGTCCAATTTCCCACCTTCTTCCAATGTCTCCAGTTAACAACAAACTTTCTGTATTAAAGCGGAGCACTGGTAGCCCCCCTCTATATAGTTACAAAATTATAAAGGTACTTTTGGATCATGGACATTTTTACCATAACCTCTCGAACAGAGCTAAAAACCGGCCTGTTAGACAAGATTGAATGCAGTACCCTTTAGGTGCACTCAGAGGCATAGCTAGGATGGTCCCAAAGGTGAGGCCTGAAGCTAATGTAGTTGGGCCCATCGAAGTGACATTAAAGAATAGTACCGGGACTTTTTTTTTATTGTCCCTACGGTTCAGCCATGTGTTTTTAAGCATAAATCGGTAGATCGTAGAAAACTTTCATATGGACCTTACCCGACTTTTTGTCCATTAACGCACTCAAAATCAGCCGCCATTTTCTGATAATCCTATCATTTCCCCCCATCGACCTGTCTCACCTGCTTTTGCGGCACTAAATCAAATCCCCCGCCCCTGAGCCTGACATCAGCAGACGCGTACCGCCCATTTCCCAACGCCAAAGCACGTTTCGTGTCAACAATCGCTGCGCCTCAGCTAATGAAGTGTCGCCATGGAAATGGCAGGACGCCTCTTTCCTCAATAAGTATAAACACACCGTTTCACAACACACAGCAGCAGATTTTCGATTCCATTACTCTCTCTGTGTTACTTTGAGTATTCTGTGACTTGTTTCTGTGTTCTGGTCAGCTACCTTCGCCGCTTCTAGGCCTTGTGAACACCTGTACCATCTCTGTAAATTATTTTACTTTCTTTACCACACAATGGCTACAATAATGCCGTATATGTACGAGCCCGAGTACACCGAGGAGGAACTACTGGAAAGGCAAGCACGCGAAAACGATGGGGATTCGGACGGCAGTTGGGAGGACCAGTCAACGGATGAAGAGCCTGGACCATGTCGCATGGACGGCGTCTCCACCTGGTGCACGTGCAATCGGTGTGAGCTAATGCCAACTGAGGAGGAGAACTGCTGCTGGCGTGAAAATTCCGGGTGCTTGGCCTACATTTCGGAAGGCGAGCCAAGTCCGCAATGCAACACCGAGCTGCCAGAGTTCAGGGAAGCCTGCCTCTCACGGACCGTGTTGAGGATGATGATGGTGCTTATGCACGAACTTCGCGGCACTGTTCGTCCGCGTAATCCGAGTAACGAGTAAGTATACTCTGGTTGTGATGTCAGTGATGCCACTACTATGTCATGGTCGTCTCCCACATATAAAATTACATCTACATATCATTCGAATGCATGTAAATTGGTTCCATATTGTGCATTTTCTAGATAGAATTTTTTTTCAAAGCAGAATGACATTTTTTACCTGAATCGACAGTGATAAGAAAGTTTTGTCATTTTAATACAGTTTGCATCTTTCATTTTCACAGGTGGTACAGGCTGGTGGCCTATCGTTGCTTCACTTGGTGGCTTCACGGGAGGCTCGGACACCGCGTTCGGAGAGTAATACCTGCCTGTGCGGTACTTGCCATTAGACAACATTTCCCCAGCGACAGTGGACAATACCGCGGATTTTCCCTGGATGTGCTGCAACCGGAACTTTACAATGTGTAATGTTTATTATTTATGTTCAATTGAAATTAAGATCTAAAATAAAACCCAACATATATTTTAACAATGGTTGTTTTGATTTTTTAAATGAATCTAGTGTGCCTCCATTGAATAGTCTTCCTGTGCCTTGTCTTGTCACACCACATGTCTCCGGCCAGCATCCTCCCTCACCCTGGCCGCCCACCTTCAATCCACATAACCGTTGAATCCATATGCAGCAGACATACATATGTTATTTTGCGGGTTGGCATCAAGCCTCCCGGCCTTGCCTCCTCCCCCAAAAATACTTACCACACCACTTTGTTCAAGCGTTGGCAATAAAAGGAAGGCCGTTGGATTTTATTGATACAAAACATGGTTATAGGTAAATAATCCATATGGTTGATCATAATAAATCATCCTTTTGGGCACCGGGTACAGAGATGACCCCCTCTGGCCCGTGCCGCCTTGCCACCACAGGCCAGCCTGCTGCTGACTAACTGCCTAGGCATCCAGGGTCTCCAGGGTGAACTGCACCCATATATTCTCCTGGGAGGGTGAGGTATTTATAAACTCACCCCCCTGCCTTCCATGTACTAGATCCTGCAGCCTGCCTCTTACATGCAGTTAGATGGCCTCTCCTTGGTGAGGCCCTGTGCAAACGAGTCTTGTTTGCACGACCACCGCCCCAATCCACCCCCCCCGCCCTATCAAAGGCAGTTCGCACCGGGGTACTTGTGCTGGCAAGTGGAGCTGTCAGGGAGCGATAAAGGCCAAGAGGTGCCAAAGACCATGTACACTTCAAAGTGGTCTATAGAGCATGGGTTGTTGTTCCCATGTCTACCTCCAGACCCCGTGTCTCCTGCCAAGCATCCCCCCTCACGCTGGACGGCCCCCTGCAATCCACATAAATGTGTATCCATTCACGAGTCTTCCTGTGTCTTGTCTGCAAGACCACCGCCCCAATCCACCCCCCCCGCCCTATCAAAGGCAGTTCGCACCGGGGTACTTGTGCTGGCAAGTGGAGCTGTCAGGGAGCGATAAAGGTCAAGAGGTGCCAAAGACCATGTACACTTCAAAGTGGTCTATAGAGCATGGGTTGTTGTTCCCATGTCTACCTCCAGACCCCGTGTCTCCTGCCAAGCATCCCCCCTCACGCTGGATGGCCCCCTGCAAACTGCATAATGCCACGACATATACACGTCATTCATTCACAAACACACCCCTGTTTCGAATTCTTTATAACCCACTTCATATTTCTAATGAGAACTTCTTTGCGCTTTGCTAGTCAACCCGTGAAGGTGCTGGTATCTGCTCTTCGTCTCTGTGAACTTCCGTGACCACTTCGAGGAAACTCGTCAGTTTGCAAACCTGTGAACTGCTCCCTGTTCTACGACAAGAAACTACTCGGATCCCTGCATCTAACTGTTTGTTCGTCAAGGTAAGGCCATGTACCATAATCATTTTGCGTCCAATTTCTTTTCGTTCAAGACAGTACATGCAAGGAACTAGTCACATGTTCTGAGTTTAGTCAAATTATCTTTCTATTTTTTTAAAGTTATTCAAATACTTATCCGCATGTGAATAACGTGTATAGTTCCAAGAACCAAAACAAACCTTGCATTGAACCTTTTATGTGTCATTTAATTTTTTAACACATTGGTATTCATAGAGAATTGCTGATCTTTACTTTTCAGAACTTTCCACAATGCCTGCCTGTTCCATTGGCGGTTGCCCTTCGAAGACCCATAATAAATCTGAAGGTACTATAATGCATGTTTTCCCTAAGACAATAGATCAGATAAGAGAATGGGTCCGATATTGCGGATATCCACCGTCTGAGCTTGAAAGTAGAGTCCTAGAAGTCTTTGCGGACAAGAGGGGTGATCGATACCGCATCTGCAGCAGGCACTTTAGCTCAGACATGTACTCCACATCATTGCTAATAAAGAAGAACACACCGCGAGCGAGGCGAAAATTGCTCTCAACCGCTATTCCCACTCTATTCGTCCACATCCCTCCACTGGTGAGTCAAGTTTACGTATTTATCTCTCGGCCTTGCGGTAGTGTGTAGCATTTGCTAACAATAATTTCCCCATTTATGTATCCACTCAATATGAAGGCGGAAGATTCTCCATCTGTGTCGTTATTGTAGTCATCAGCCACTTCAAGCGCCTATCGGGTAATCTTACTTAGCTATTCTGCCACTGACTTGTTTTGGGCATGTAAATCAATAGTTTTAATTTATCGTGTGATTATTTTACCTAATGGTACACCCTTGTACTCGTCCTCTAGTCTTTGTTTTCAGTTATAATTATTGTTATCCAAAATAATGCAAGTACTGTCTTTCAGGGAGATGCTGAGGAGTCCAACGTATTGACGACAACCGTTGATGGCACTCAGATGCTCGAGGTACGTTTCCGGACAGTTCCATCGATGGAGATCATCAGATCTTGCATTCTTGTAGCGTGATTGTTACACACAATGTTTCTTTCGTTTTTAGCCATTGATATGTCCTTCTGTCGTCGCCCTCCTATGTGTCTTCTTTTTTCAATATTGTGTTCATTACTAATGAAAGTCCTATGTTTCAGGGAGTCGATGGAGCATTAGTCCAAGAAGAAGGGGGAGCATGCAGTTACGGGTCGGCGCAACAGCTTGCAGAAGTGTGCACCGCAGTTACATCGTCCCTTGATGTTCTTATGCATTTCGAGGTATGGATACTGACAGTTCGATCAAGCGAAATCATATGACGTGATTACATCCGCTATACTTCCTTCTTTATTAACGCAAGTACTATGTTTCAGGGAGATGACGGAGCTTCTTCTACAAGAACATCACCCCTAGTAGTTGATGCAGATCTCTGGGTGGTGACACTTCCAACGATCGAGCAAATCGAATCATATTTACATATCCATTATTTATTTTAGACAACTGATCATTTGTGCAGGTCTATTTAGATGAGCCGTTGACGCCTGCACAAAGTTTATGTTCTTTTTAACAAAATAGAAAACCATACTAATGCAATTACTGTGTTTCAGGGAGTTACTGAAGCATCATCTTCAATAATATCATCAATGGAAGTCTATGAGGAGCCCGAGGTATGGATCTTGACAGTTCCATCTAACTAGATCAACAATGCGTGAATAATTGTCGTTTGAATGTTCTACACAAAGCGTTCATTCGTGTTTTGCTATTGAGATGTACGTGGGTATTGGTCCCCAAGTACATTTTGTGTTTTCAATATTATTATACATACTAATGAAAGTTCTATGTTTCAGGGAGTCGATGGAGCGTCAGTGCGTGATGGATGTGCTTATCATGAAAATATAGTCATTGCAGCGCAAGAGGAAGTGGAGACATGCACACACGAGTCGGAGCAACAGCGTCCTGATGTTGAAGTTCGAGGCAAGAAAGTTTCAAAGAAAAGAAAGCAAAAGAAGGTTAGTGTCCTGGTCACTATATTATGTTGTTTTTCACTGTTAATAGTTCAATACTGTTAAGTTGTGTTTAAACTGAACATCCCTTTTCCAATCTGTCCTCTAGTTGCGAGTGGGTGTACGAACTAGATCTACACAGACAGTGAAGCGAACGAGAGATGTTGCTTGTCAAACCTTTTGGCAGGGACTTGAGACTGGAGATGCATCGTGCCAATGGGAAGAATATGAAGTGATTGACAACGGAGCTATACCACCACCAGCCATTGATAGTGAATGTCCTCCTGGTAGTTCGGATGCAGTCGGAGATCAATTTACAGAATCCACACCCCCAAAAACTAAGACCGCGAGAAAGTTGAAGAAATTGTTTTATTCACCCATCGCCGGAGAAGGAACAGATGTTGCAATGGAAGAGAATGAAGTGGACGACAATGAAACACCATCAATATCACTGAACATAGCGGAAGACGATATCAGTGATTCTACCTTTCATGTGAGTGACATGTCCTCAACGTTGCAGGCCGAACCAGCTGGGATGCAGAGTGACAGTATAAGGAAAGAGGCCAAATTCATTGTATTCGATAGTTGTTTGATTGATATTATTATTCGGATGAAATGTGGGCATTCGGTTGGTGGGGAAGTATGTGGGGAGCCATTGATTAATGTGACTCGTGCAATTCGAGGCACTAACCTTAAAATACATGCCACCTGTACAAAATATCATCCTTTCTCATGGTCTGCACAACCCATGCTGGGGCAACTGCCAGCAGGCAATCTACTTTGTGCAGCGGCTGCACTTTTTAGTGGTTCAAGTTTTAAAAAGTTAGAGTCTTTCTTTCAGTTTGTGGGAATCAATTTCATTGCGAAAACTCAGTTCTACAAATACCAAACCGATTATCTATTTCCAGCCATTAGCGAAGCTTGGAGAATGGAAAAAATGTCTATTGATAGTACATTCGCAGGCAAACGGTTCAGGCTAGCCGGTGATGGACAGTGCGACAGCCCAGGATTTTCAGCCAAGTACTGCACCTACCACTTTCAGGACATGGAAAGAAAATTGTGAGTTCGGTGGTCGTGCAGGTGTCACAAAGTACATCCTCAGTGGTCATGGAGAAAGTTGGCTTTGTAGCATCATTGCAAGAACTACAATCGCGGGGAATGGTGATCGACCTGATAGCCACGGACAGACACGTTTCAATTGCCAAGACAATGAGAGAAGAGTACAAAAATATAAATCACCAATTTGACGTTTGGCATCTTGCAAAAACAATCAATAAAAAAATGTTGGCTGCAGGTAAAAAAAAAGATATGCAAGGTATTTCACAGTGGTCCAAGTCAATCAGCAACCATCTTTGGTGGAGCTCAAAAACATGTGGAGGGTCGTTGGAAATTCTACTGGAAAAATGGCGGTCAGTAATGCTACACTGTAGCAACGTTCACCGCTGGACCACAAACCAACATTTCCACAATTGTGAACATGGCCATTTGTCCACAGAGAAGGCACGGAAGAAGAAGTGGTTGATTCCTTCATCACCCACTCACAAAGCCATTGAAAAGATTGTATTTGATAAAATTATAACAAGAGATTTGAGGGGACTCACGGAATTCTGCCACACAGGAGATTTGGAGGTGTTCCACAATATGTGCCTAAAAACAGGCCAAAACGATTGCATTTTGGCATGGAGGGCATGATAAATCGGACTCTTCTAGCGGTCTTGGCACATAACCATAATGTTGGCCGTCAACAAAGTAGGACGACCGGAACTTTAGGGACGCTTCGCTACAATAAGGCCTTCACTAAAAGAAGTAAACAATGGGTGATCAAACCAGTGTTTGAGGATATGCAATATGACTTTATTGAGAGACTTATTGTTGATGTCCTAGATAGGCACATACATGGAGTTGTAAACGAACCTGTGCAGGGGACAACTGCATTGCCACCCAACATTGCTTCTGTTCCATGTCCACCTAAAGAAGAGCTCATTGAGAAATACACATCACGGTTTAAATGATTGTAATTTGATTGTCTGTTCTCTCGAGTCTCCTCATGTCGCAGGCCCATTGAATATGTGTAGCTATGTATTGTGTAAATAAAAGTGATTGCTCTGTGAGTCCTGTGAGATGGCCTTACACTGAATGTAGCTAACTAGGAATGCGTGCTCGTTCAAAGTGAAGGTCAGCTGCTTTGATTTTTTCTCGGGTGCCGGAATGGCCCACGACTCAGTATAAGGTTCTATTGTTATTTGACCTTGACAGGCCGGGACCATCCCGAAAGACTTCTTTTTGGGGGTGTGGGGCAATAACGTAAGAAACGATAATGAATATAATTTCAGAAACGAAAGCCATTTAATGTTCGTTCATTAGAAGAAATAACGTCGGCATAGAAGGAGTGGTATTTCGGGGCTGCCCTACGCACAGACACAATGGAAAATGCAAATATAATGTAAGTAACTCTTTAGATGAGTTTATACCGCAATTTAATTACTATACAGTAGCTTTAAAGACGGGTTAAGTTGTACTTGTTTGTTCTATGTGGCATATTGTTTTGTACCGCGCACTATCTTGAGGAGAACCATCTCCTTTTACGGAAGCACCTCAAAACCTTCCTCTTTGCTTCTGCTTTCTCTCTCCCTCTCCCCTGCTACAACTGGTCCACTGTCTGCGACCTCGGTCCTGGGCCCTTCCACTCTCCACCTGCACTGCCTCCCTGTCAACCCCTGCACTGGGGGACTGTCTCAGTATCCTACAGCCCCCCCTTGACGTATAATACCCAGTTGCACTGTCCTAGCTATGAAATAATTTCCCGACCTAATATATAAAATGAATAATTTTAATAAAGATCTGATGGTGGGACTAATTTCATTTTTTATGTTTTTAAAACAGGTACATCCTTCATTATTGTATGTGTCACGAGTACCAGACACCGGCGAATGGCTTTTTCAACCGCCAGTTGCTTCTCCGCGTGAACAACGTTACCACCCTGACCATTTTATGGGACGATCGCCAAGTACAAGTATGCCCTTACGCGGTACTAACGGCTAGATGCAACATACAGACCGTTGTGGTGGCCTAGTGCCTCGTTGTTGGAACAGCCATGCGATTATCTGTGCGACCGAAGAGCTTATTTTATCGTAAACCAACACCCTGTGTACTGCACACGAACATCGCTTGCCTCAAGACAAACTATTTTGGATCGAGAGCAAAGAAAAATGCAAATCGCTGAATATTCTCTAAACATTTGATGTCCAATAAATGTACTTTGCCAAATGTACAATCTTGCCGTTTGCTTTTAAACCACAGTTTCATATTCCGAATTGTGGCGCTGTTTTGTGAGATGATCTAAGACCCTGTGTACAGCAAAGGAACATCGCGTGCCTCAAAACGAACTTTTTGGAACGTGAGCAAATAAAAATTAAAATCGCTGAATATTCTCTAAACATTTGATGTCAAATAAATGTACTTTACCAAATTTACAATCTTGCGGTTTGATTTAAAAGTACAGTTTCATATTCCCAATTGTGGCGCGCTGTGTTGTGAGCTGATCTGTGTTGATTTCCGGGTTCTGTGTGGAGTCGCGTAGAAGACGCCTGGGCGCGTTTGCCTACGCAGCACAGTCACGTCACGGATAGAGGCGGGGAATATGAATGTTTTGATAAAGTCTGTTTCAGGGGCGGGGGATTTGATTTAGTGCCGCAAAAGCAGGTGAGCCAGGTCGATGGGGGGAAATGATAGGATTATCAGAAAATGGCAGCTGATTTCGAGTGCGTTAATAGACGAAAAGTCGGGTAAGGTCCATAGGAAAGTTTTCTACGATCTACCGATTTATGCTTAAAAACACATGGCCGAACCGTAGGGACAATAAAAAAAAAGTCCCGGAACTATCTTTTAACATCTATAAATGCCCACACAGCGCTGCTGAATAGGTATTTACAGATTTTGGGTGGGCCTTACCCGCTCAGGCCCTACTCTGTCTACGCCTCTGGGTGTACTACAATAACCTTGACCTCCTGGCAATAGGGGCCCAAACTTTGGTATAAGTCTGAAGTACACAGGTTTGTAGTGTGGCTGAGCAGCCAGGCTTATCTCAAGAGGGGTCAATGTGAGCAGTAATGCTGTGACACAGAGTTTTACAGTACAGTTATCCAAATAAACACACTCAAGGTTTCTTGATAAAACAATTATTCATTTATTTCACAGTCAGTTGTATAAGTGTTCTTCAGAAGGGAGCAATATATACACAATATAACACTTATAATACACTTCAAAACACACTCTGTTTCTCTAAATCAAATGATACCCATTGGGGATGGCACACAGACACTTCCCACACCCTCAGGTAACTTAAATAGCTAGGACACTGTGGACATTGATTTATCACTGGTACATTTAGAGCAATACTGAGTTAGGTGTAAAAGATAGAATAGAGGAATAAAACAAAGGTTAACAAATAATTCATAAACAGGTAAGTACTTTTAGGAACCTTCCAAAGCAGAGTAAATTAACTGTTTCCTGGGGGGAAGGCCAAAGCACAAAGTTAGCGGTAAGAAGACTCACTCAGGGAGCCAGGACAGCCAATGTTAATTGCACAATGTCAAGGGGAGCTGAAGATCTTCTTTGAAGGTAGGTAAAAAGTCTTGCACAAAGTTTTTAGAAATGTTTGTTGAAAATATAACACTTAAAGAGGCACAAGTTGGGAAGCTTGTGAGGGGCAAAGTTTAGCAAATCTGCAAGGTGACCAAGACAAGTCTCAACTGAGAGCAAGTAAGGCTACACAACAAGAGGTAAGTTCTCTTAGACTTAACAGTACCTCTGTTTAGAAGAAATAGTTCCAGCTGGCTTCTGTTCCTGTGCAGCTCCTGTTGTTCCTGAACCTCAGTCGTGGGGACAAGAGGGAGGACATCTGGGGACTCCTGCTCTGCAATGGAAAGGTCTGCGGCAGCAATGGGCAAACTTCTATTCTGCTGTCCTTCGATGTTTCAGCTCTTCGCGTGTAACAGCAAATATCAACACCGCGGTTCTTGGATACCACTTCAGACTGTCCTTGCATCTGGAGTCCCGTACTCTTTTGAGGTGGCTCAGACTTGGTTAGTCCAGCATCAGGGAAGTCCGGGGATCTTCCTAGCACTCGTGTCTGACTTAAAAGCAACACACACAATCTGGTGTTCCTCTCCCTGGCAATTCGGTTCCAGCAGCAGCAGTGGAACTACAACCAACTTTGAGAGGATGTCCAGACAGGCTTACTTTGGAGTTGATTGGTCCCAACAACTCAAAGGGAGAAGTCGTCCTTGCAGGGCTTCTCTAGTCAAGGCGAATTCAGAGCTTCAGCACAACAGCAGAACTTCACCGGGCAAACCAACTACCCAGGAGTTGCAGCAGGGGTCTCTTCCAAGTTCTTCGGATTCCTTTGTCCAGCGGTCAACTCTGCCTTCCAAGCTAAAAAGCTTTGCCTTTTTTGCAGGTTTCTCCAATTCATTCCAGCCTAGCTGTCAATTACCCAGTAGGGTGTCTGTCCTTGCCGGAACAGCCAGCTGGCCAATCACCTTTAGGTGCATTTCTGTAACCAAGGGGATTAAGCAAAGGGAGTTTCGGGCACCTCCCTCACTTCCTGACTCTGCCAGACACATTGAAGCCAGAGGCCGGCTTCACTCGTGAATCCCGCCAAAGACAAAATGAACTTTGGCGCGCAGAGTAAATCTCAAGAAGGACCTTTCCAACAAGAAATGGTGAAAAAAGAAGACTGGGGTCATTTTGATGAAATGGGCATCCATGGGTGCCTTACTGTGGCTACGAACGCAGCCCGTGGTAAAAACACACAATGGTAGTAAAAAGTAAACCACTGCCACCAGCCATTAATTGTCAAAAGGGTAACATAAAAATGTTACATGAGAAACTAGACAAAGGGGATACTAAGTAACCCCTTCAGCACCCTATGGTAAAATGGTGCGTGCTGGGTCTAGAAAGTTACAAATTGTAACTAAAGTCAATTTCACTTCACTGCTCTTTGAAACAGTAATTTCACCAAGAGAAGGAATTTAAACCTTTGGGAAATCTAAGAGACTTCCCTGTGCCACTGCACTGAAGGTGCTGTGTGACACAATGTAAACATGATGCCTATGGAGTTTGTCAGACTCCAAAGTCAAAAGAAACACAGAGAATACATCACATTAAAATTACATGAGAGATAAAAAGTCCTAAAGTCCAGCAAAAAGAGCCGAGGGTCTCGAAGGTAGAAGGGAATTAACACATTTTTGAGAATTCTCCCTAAAACTGTAACTCTATTGGAATATCGCCGGAAATACTACCCCCAAACTCTGAATCTGGTGGACATTAATTCTGTTGGTACTTTGTAAATTCCGCTGGAAATACTATAACTTCCAAAAACGTGAATTGAAACCCCCACGTCACTTTCCTCAGTGCAGGGTGCCTGATGTAAATAAAGTATTCCCATATTTTGGAGGGACATTAGATATAACATACCATCATGCTGAAAGTTGATCTAGACAATGGGGTTCCTCTCCCTCAAACAAAAAAGTATAGTCTGTGTCTGCAGCCTTTGAGGACAAAGGGCTTCTGGCCGCCTTCTGAAAGAGTGTGTGGAGTGTTAGCAACCACACTTGTGCATTGGGAGCGCGAGTGCTGGTGTGAGTATGCTAGCCACACCTTGCACACAATGTTTTCATATCTAATGAGAACAGTATTACTGTGGCTGCACCTGGCGAAAGAGGAACCTGGTGTGCTAGGGCACCAAGAGGCATTTTTGAACTGCTGATTTTTAGTACAAAGTATGAAAGTAAACCTTCAATAAATATGCTCACTCATTAAAACACTTGCAGTTCAGTATAAAAAATAACTCAGTTGGAGAGATCTACTTTAGTGTGGCGATTCCAACCTCATTGTATGAGGCATTAGCACCCGGGGTGAGAGAATCAAACAATCAAGTTGATCAGATCGCAGGCTGAATCCCACAATCTCAGCCCATGTTCCAATTTGCTTGATGGATGCTTCCCTGCCCCACCAATGTCCCCCACGTTCTCTTCCCCTCAGGCTTCTGATTCCTTCCCTCCACCTTACCTTATTCCTTCCATAGCAGAAGCCCCACTGCGGCTGCCGCTTCTTGTTCTCGCAGGCCGGCATGGACATGGAAGAGGGACTCCATGTGGAGCACCGTCTTCCAGTTCCATGGCGGTCATCTTATGTAAGTATTTTGTTTGAATGAACGCTAATTCAAACAAATACATTGCTGTTAGTACCCTAGGTTTCGGAATTGAAAACCTGGGGTGCTAACAGCAATAACACTCAATCTAGATCGGGTGATAACGGCACCGGTGTCCAGCGTTAAGGACCTCACTGTGGTTGGGCCTATAACTTGGACCCTGGGCCAACAATGCCCCGGTGTTATCGCTATATTCAGTGCGTATGCAAGCATTGTCAATGAAATATTAGCACATGGGCAATTCCAAAACTGTGGCAACAGGCAGTAATGGATGGTATGTTTTCTGCCCATCAATGTAAAGCTTCTACTTTCTCTCTACCCACATTGTGTGGAAAGTTCTTATAGCAATAGTGGTCCACTCTTTGGGGAATTATCAGGTGTTAATGTTCTCTGGTACTCATTAATTGACTAGAAGAGTGGAAAGCAGGGAACCTAATTCCAGATCCGGTGTCATGCTAAGGAAGTCTGATTGGCATTGGCTGCCCCTTATTTTGCAGGCTAAATCCGTGCTCGCCCCCAGCATAGAGAAAAGACGCGTTAGAATTGACACTTGTAACTCCAGAGGTCATCACCATTTTTTAGACATGCAGGATGTGCTATGGGTCTTTCGGGCCCATGCTATGGTATTCATTCAGGAAAGTTGGCTTATGAGACGTATGTATATGGACGTCTTTTCCCTTTTTTTCACAAATGCTAAAAGGGGACCTAGAGGTAGACCTTTCTTATGGGAGGCCTTATTTGGGGGTTTGCAACTATTATCTTGCCTAGGAGATTTCCTTATCAAGGTGTCAGCACATGTTAGCTGTTTGTTTGAGTATTGATCATATGTCATTATTAATAATAAATGTATATTATCCTCCAGGCATTGAGTGCACATGTGATATCATGAAGGGTATTGATGAAGTGATATTAAGTGCAAACAAGGTATGGCTCTGTCACAATTGTTATCAGGGAGATTTGAATGGCCATTGTGGAGCTGATGATGACAGCTCAGTCAGACTTTCATGGGTAATCAGGGGATTCCTGACACGATTCTGACTAAGCCAGAGGGGAATAAGAACGGCCTAAAGGGTCTGTATTTCATGGCCGGCCATGTTTTGATAATGTTAAATGGTAGGGTCGAGGGAGACGTGCCTGGAAATCCCAGATGGGGCGCTGGATCTTAATCCTCCAGGATTAATTTTTCTTAACCTTGAGTGATTATGAACATGTGCACTCGATGATAATTGAGAAAACCACATTAAGTGATCATGTGAAAATAGGCTTATATTTCAAAATCAAAGCCATTGTACCTAATGAGAACAAATTGGGTGCTATATAAGTCAGTAATGGCAATAATAGAATTGTCTCTACAGTAAATAATAGCCAAGTCATTAATACACACATAGCTGGTTGCCTTAATTATGACATTATGTACACATTGCACACTTCAGGGTCTTTATGATTGGATTTATTTGTTGACGAGCCACTATGGATCAATGGGGACCAGGGGTTGCCTTAAATCATGCGAAGATAAAAAGGGTACGTAAGATGCTCTAATTATGATTGGTTATTTATAATGCACTTAATACCCAGAGGTTTCTAAGTGTGGACCCGAGGATCAAACCTGTGTTGCTCCGTGTCGTCTTGCTTCCAAGGTGAGCACGTTGCCCCTAAGCTATCCTCCCGAGACATTAATTGCCACTAAGTAACGTATTATGAATTGTGAAATGAAATGCATAATTAAAAAACATAATCAGGCAATGCACAATATAGGATATATAATTCAGCAATTGAAAAGCAATTATAGAAATTGGTTAACGTGGCATCAAATGTCAGCACTTAATGCAAAGTGGCAGCTTGTTATTACATGCACTAGTTCACAATGATAGCCAGAAGGTCTGGTACATCTTCACTAAGCATAGTTACCAGGTAGCGAATAGTCAAATAAATCCAATAGATGAAGTAACATGGCTGACTTTTTTGCATCAGTCATTCTACCGCGAACCGTTAGACCCCATAGGGCTAAATCTGGATCAGTGTGATCTATCCACGATTGACAGAACAGAAGATAATATTGCGGTAGTTATAATGAAACTAAAAAACTCCAAAGCACCTAGGCCTGATGGCCTTTCTAATGCTATGATAAAAAACTATTTGTGTATTTGGGTTCCAATATTACATTGATTATTTGTAATCATATTAACTCAGGGCACCTCCATAGACCGGGCTCTAGGTGTATATTAGTGCCGATCCAATTTGGGTCTGAAGCAGGGGTGCGTTCTCCCACCCTTTCGTTTTCATTTATAAATAGCGGATATGCCTTTGATTTTAAAACAAGTAAATGCCTTTCCACCAAAAATAGTGGGGCAACAAATGCAATGGATGTGCTATGCCGATGACATCGTTTCATTAGATCATGCCAGCATTGGCATGCCATGAGTATTAAGTGCCCTAAGTCACATAACCTTATCATAAACTCTAAGAAAACCTAACACATGCTATTCAAGCGTGGACGAGCAGCCCCTGTTGAAAATTGGACAATTCAGGGATTGGAATTCAAAAGAGTATCCACCTACACCTATCTGAGGGTGATTATAGCAAATAAGCAGCAGCGCCAGATGCATCAGGAGTTTAGATGCACTCAATTCCTTCGTAATGCTGGCAACATTAAAGATTTCACTCGCTGCTATGGATGCTTTAGGTATGGTGGGGTGTTCTTCATATTCAAACAAATCCTTACGCCATCCTTGCTCTATGGGATAGAATGTTCATCCACTGACAGACTGGAGTGGTTGGATAAATTAGAAGGTACATTCTGGGGTAAGACGCTAGGATTGCCTAATTCCATTGGTGTTCAAATGAGAAGACTCAAACTTGGTATATCTTAAGTGTACTATCCAAACTTAAAAGATGACTCTTTTTGATGAAACTCATTGCATAGATGATATCCCCTTAAATCAGCTATTAGTGCACATATCGGAAACTGCACTATGTCCTATGACTAGGAGGATAGTCGGCCATTTAAAGAAATGCATAGGCACTTTAAGCACTGTACCCTCTTTGGGGTTAGGCTATGGCACTTTAAGGAGGGAAATGATAAATACGGTGAGGCATTGGGACCATATGAAAAATGTACTTTCTGTTGGTAAGTTTAAACATCCACAAGAATATATCACAGTAACAAACCACAGAGGTCCCTAATGAAATATCCCTCTTATGCACTCAGATGAATATTTATGCTACTTAGATTTAATGTAGCAATAAGACCCGAGGCAGCGGGCCAATACCGCCCCAGGTAATGCCCCCGGGCCCTTAACGAAGCCCCAGGGGCATTACCTTGGGCGGTATTGGCTGGCCGCCGAGGGTTTTATTGCCATTAGCACCCTGGCCTGTTAGACCGGGGTGCTAATGGCATTTTTTTTCTGTTTCACTTGTTTTAAAACAAAAAAAAAAAGAAAAAAAATGGCCACCGGGAAAGGGAAAATGTAGTCCGTTTTTCCTTTCCATGGCGGCCATCGAGAGCGGACGCACTGGGAACACAAGTGTTCCCAGCGCGTTTTCTCCCAGGACTAGAAGTAAAAAGAAGGTAAGTGGGGTAGGAAGGGCGGAAGGGTGGGGGACGGGGAAAAAAAGTACCGCAGTCTCCGGCGGGGGACGATGGAAGCCTCCAGCCGTGTGGAGGCTTGGAGCGGGCATGGCCCCGCTCCGAGTCTCCACACGGCTGAAGGTTTTCATCGTCCCCCGCCGGAGATCGCAGGATAGAAGGTAAGTCGGGTGGGGTGGGGTGGGGCGGGGTGGGACATAAAAAAAAACATACTTACTTGAGTCCCCAACAGGGGACGAAGGAAGCCTCCAGTCATGGGGAGACTTGGAGCGGGGATTGCCCCGTTTCAAGCCTCCTCATTGGCTGAGGGGCTGCCACGCCCCTCGCCGGGAACAGAGTAGCCGGCACACACGGTGTAAAAGGGAATACCGTGTGGTATGGCTCGCAAATGAGCCAATCACCATGCAGTATTCCCGTTGCGCCGTGCATGCCGGGTGCTAATGCATTGCCTTGCCTTGCTGTCTTAGGCCCGCAGTACGGGATACCCAGGGAAAAACGTTTTTGCTGCATATATCTATCGACCGATCACATAGAAACAAGTAGGCATCTTTTAACATCTTGCGATAAGATTGTTGAGCTATGTTAATGTTAATGTTAAAGGACATTTGTACCGTGCACTATCACCACCGGAATGGTCCCCTGGCGCTCTGGCGGCTCTGAAAGAGGGAGGGAGGGCGGGTGAGTTAGTGGGTGGAGTTTGGAAAAGTGCAAGAGAGCAGTGATGTACTCTTGGCAGCCTCAGCCCGGTGGGTCCGTCGGCTGGGCCTGGGGTGTATGCGGTCGGTAGTCGTTGTGTACTGCTGTGCGGGTCTATGTGCATTTATTGTTTTGTTGTTGCAGTGTGGTGAAGTTTGTGCGGTTTGTTGTGCTGGAGGTTTGTGGTTGTGTTTGGTTTGGAGTTTGAGAGGTGTATGCGGAGGAGGAAATTGTTAGTGGTCTCGGTTAGTTGGCATCTATATCCAGGTTGACCAGTTGTGCTCGCGTAATCTCGCTCGATGGGTTGCTTGGGAATCATGTGCCTCTGGAGGTTTGTGCTTGTTTTGTGGACAAGGCCCCTTGAGCATCTCACTGCCTCTTCTGCCAGTTCTGTCAACAGCGTTGCATGCTCCCCACACCCACACACATGGCCAGTGCACCTGCCAGTGTCCATATCTTAGTTAGTGCAGTGATTGGTGGTATCTCGCTAGTTCCACAACCCAGTGGTACCTAGTTGTAGCTATGTGGCGGTTGGGGATGGTAAGAATTGACTGGGGTTGTTTCCTCCGTGGGTCTCGCATGTGTACCACTCTGTCTGGCGTCACCCCTCCTGGTGCCCTGAGTGCTTATCAGTTGGTTCTGGGGCTTATCAGTGTCCTTTCCGGTTTAGTTGTTTGTCTTACTGCTGCTTTGGTTTTAGTCTCTGGTATCAAAGAGCCAGGTTTTTAGTAATTTTCTGAATTTAAGGTGATCTTTGGTGTTCCTTATTTCTTTTGGGATGCTGTTCCAGGTTTTTACAGCTAAGTGGTAGAAGGCGGTGCCTCCGAGTTTTTTCTTGATGTAAGGTTATAGTTCCAGGCGGATTTCGTTAGTTGATCTGAGGGGTCTCGTTGGCTTGTAGATTATTTACTTTTGAAGGAATTCTGCTCCTTGTCCCCAGATTGCCTTGTGCGTTATGCACATTGTTTTGAAGGTGATACGTTGTTTTACTGGGAGCCAGTGTAGTGTTTTTAGGGCAGGGGTGATGTGGTCTTTTCTGGATAGTTTGAGGAGTAGTCTGGCTGCTGTGTTTTGGATCCGTTGTAGCTTCTTTAGTAGGTATTCTGGTATTCCTAGGGAGAGGCTGTTTGCATAGTCGATACTTGACATGATGAGGCCGACGATAGTGAGTGTTTTGTGTGTGAAGGAGAGGAAAGGTAGTATTTTTCTTGCCGTGTGGAGGAGGAAGAAGCATTTCTTGACTGTTGCGTTTATTTGCGGCTCTAAGGTTAGGGTGTTGTCCATCAGTACTCCCAGATTTTTTACTATCTTAGATGGTGATGGTGCGATTCCCATTTCCGTTGGCCACGGGATGGCGGTTTCCTTCTCTTGGTCTTTGGATATGATCATGATTTCTGTTTTTCCTGGGTTGATTTTCAGGTTGTTGGTATTCATCCAGTTGTAGATTTCTTTTAGACAGTCGGTTAGGTTACAAAGATCGGCTTGGGTGTCTTTGATTTTGTAGATGATTTGAGTATCGTCTGCGTAGTTGTAGCATGTGATGTGTTTCTTGAAGATTCTTATAACTGGGGTTTGGTAGATGTTGAAGTACAGTGGTGATAGTGAGGATCCTTGTGGCACTCCACAGTCATTAACTCGTGGGGTGGATTTGAAGGGTTTAATCCAAACGGTTTCCGTTCTGTCTGCTAGGAATGATTTAGTCCAGCGTAGCGCTGTGTCGGTTATGCCTATGTCTTCTAGTCTTTTGGTTAGGGTGTCATGGCTAACTGTGTCGAAGGCTGCAGAGAGGTTGAGCAGAATGAGGGCTGATGTTGTGTTGGAGTCTGCGTTTGTTTTTAGGTCATCCCAGATCGATAGTAGTGCTGTTTCTGTACCTCTTGTCGGTCTGAAGCCGACTTGAGCTTGGTCTAGCAGTTGGTGTTTTTCAACGTATTCTTGCGTTAGTTTGTATACGTAGGTTTCGAGGAGTTTTGCCGGGCCGGGGATGTTGGAGATTGGTCGGTAGTTGGAGAGGTCATCTACGTCGCTGCTTGTGTTTTTCAGAAGTGGTTTGATGTAGGCTGATTTGAAGATCTTTGGTACGGTGCCTGTTGCTAGTGATAGATTTAGAAGGTTTCTGTAGTATTCCGCTGGAGTTCCTTGTGCAAGGATTGATTTGTAGATGTCCGGGGGGCAGGGATCCATCAGTGAACCCGCTTTCTTGCTGTGTTTTACCAGCATTGCGAATGCCTCTGCTGATATTTCAGGAAAGTTATTGAGTTTGTGTTGTGGTTTTGAGGTAGGTTCATTTTGTTGTATGTTGCTATTGGCTGGCCTCTGTTGGATGGTTTGTCGGATGTCGTTGATTTTTTTTTTTAAGTGGTCTGCAAGGTCATTGCAGAGTTTCTCAGAGGGGGTAGGGGTGTTGTCACAGCCTGGTGGGTTTCTCATTTCTTTAATGATGTGAAACATTTCTTTTTGTGTGTTGGTGGCCTTTGTGATTCTGTCATCATAGTGCCTTCTTTTTGCTTTTAGAATTTCCTTCTTGTATGCATGGATTTTCTTCTGGAACAGTGTTTTTTTGTCTTGGGTGCAATGATTTCTCCATTCAAGTTCCATCTTTCTGTTTTCCTTTTTCATGGTGCTTAATATTGGGGTAAACCACTTAGCCATTGCTCTCTTTTTTGATGGTGTAAATGGTTTTTCTGGGGCTATCTTGCCAATTGTATCTGCAATCCATTTGTGTAATATCTCTGCTTTCCCGTCTAGATTAGCTAGCTCTAGTTCTGTTGTTGAGGGTTTGGTTAACTCCAGTTGTTCGAAGAGGTTGCTTTCTTTGACGACTTTCCAGTTTCTTTTTGTGGTGGGTAAGAGTTTAGGGGGTTGGATTGAAACTTGCGTAGGCAGACTGATTACGAATGGGATGATGAGATGGTCGCTCCAAAGTATTTGTATTGGTGGCGCCGTGGTGATGAGTTTTTCCTCAGCGAAGATTGCGTCCAGAGTGTGTCCTGCCGAGTGTGTTGCCCCTTTTACTAGTTGTCGTAGTTTCATAGTGGTGAGTTGTTCAGTCAGTGAGTTTTGGGAGTTGGCGTGATTGTCTTCGAACCAGATGTTGAAGTCCCCCAGGATGATTAGGTGTTCATGGTTGATGGCTATGTTGGTGATGGCTTCTATGAAGTTTTCGACAAAGGATGCATCATAAGTTGGAGGTCTGTACACTAGGATGAATGTGATGTTGATTTTTGGGCTCGCTGTTAGGTGTATGACCATGGATTCGCAGTTGAGGATGTTGAGTGGTTTGTCTGTTCTTATTTTAAGGTGTTCTTTGAAGGCTATCGCGATGCCTCCTCCTCTTTTGTTTTTCCTGTTTGTTTGAAGGCATTTGAAGTTTGCTGAAAGGCAGCTTTGTTGTGTGATTTTGTAGTTGTCGTCCAGCCAAGTTTCTGTGATGAATAGGATGTCAATACCATTGTCATCGAGTAGGTCGAAGATCTCTGTAGAGTGTTTTGAAATGGATCTTGCGTTTATTAGGTTGCAGTGTAGTTTGGAGTTGTGGTTTAGTTTGTCTTTTTTTGTTAGGGTTGTCTTCTGATCTTGTTGAGGTGTAGGTTTCGGGTTGTCGGCGTCCTCGAAAAGGTCTTCTAGGTTTAGTCTTGGGTTTAGGTTTTCATCGAGTTCGTCTCCCAGGTGTTGCGGTTGTCGATCTGAGGGGCTTCTAGCTTTGGTGATGTAAGGTGTTATCACTTCGGTCGTGTGTTTGTTGTTTCTGGTGGTGTTCATCCTTCTTCTTCGTGATTTAGTTAGGTTGTTTGATGTTGCTGCTTCTGACGTTGCGTTGGTTAGGTCTGGTGAGCCGTTCTCACTGAGGTATGGAGTTAGGTAGAGGGATTTGTCTCTTCTCTGAAAGTTTGTTCGATTTTTGATCCTATCTGTGGGGGTGTGTTCTGTTGTTGTGGTTCTTAGTTGCAGTTCTGGGGTGTTTGTTCTTTCTTCTCTTCTTTCCCTCTGGGTGGGTCGTTTGCGCGGCATTCTACGATTTCGAGTTGTTTAATCTTTAAGATGAGTTGATTGAACTGTCCAGTTGGTTCTGTGTTGTCTGGTTGTCTTGTGGTGTAGTACTTGGTGTGGATGCTGTCCTCTGCAGGTTTTAGCCTTCGGCTGTAGTTGGTATTTCCAGCTGATGTTGCCAATACGTTCGGTCGCTGTCTTGGTGGGGGAAAGGGAGGTGGATAAGGGTTGTACAGTTGGGCTTTGACGGTGGCGTTCTTATGTCTGTGACTCCCTGAACGTGGTTCACTGTGGTGAGTTTGCCATGTGTATTTAGGAGGGACATGCACCGGCTGTGGAGTGACTTTGAGACAGAACCGCAGCAGAACTTGAGACCTGTATAGTGGGAGAAAGGGCTATGGGAAACCATTTGGGGGTAGAATCCCAGGTAGACTTGAGAGACCTGTATAGTGGGAGAGAGGCCTATCAAAGCAATCTGAGCATCATACAGTGCAATCTGGGGACAGAACCTCAGCTAGATTTGAGAGACCCGCACAGTGAGAGAGAAGGCCTATCAATGCAGTCTGAGTATCATACGGTGCACTTTGGGGGCAGTACCCCAGTTAAACGGAGACCTGTGTAGTGGGAGAGAGGCCTATCAATATAATCTGAGTATCATGCAGTGCAATTTGGGGGCGGTACCCCGCGCTAGACCTGAGAGACCTTTATGATGGGAAGAGAGGCCTAACAACGCAGTCGGGTATCTTAAAGTGTAACCTGGGGGGCAAAGCCCATGTTACACTTGAGAGACCTGTGTAGTTGGAGAGAGGCCTATCAAAGCAGTCAGAGTATCCTACGATGCAATTTGGAGACAAGTTTGAAGACAATTTGAGACACCTGTATAGTGGGAGAGATACCTATCTATGCAGTTTGAGAGTCACACAATGCAATTTTGTCACAGTGGCCCTGCTATTAATGCAGTTTGAGAATCACACAATGCAATTTGGGCACAGCGGCCCTGCTATCAATGCAGTTTGAGAATCACACAATGCAATTTGGGAACAGCGGTCCTGCTATCAATGCAGTTTGAGAATCACAGAATGCAATTTGGACACAGCGGCCCTGCTATCAATGCAGTTTGAGAATCACACAGTGCAATTTGGGCACAGGTGCCCTGCTAAGTTTGAGACACCTGTATAATGGGAGAGAGGCCTATCAATGCAGTTTGGGGATCACAGAATGCAATTTGGGCACAGCGGCCCTGCTATCAATGCAGTTTGAGAATCACAGAATGCAATTTGGGCACAGCGGCCCTGCTATCAATGCAGTTTGAGAATCACACAGTGCAATTTGGGCACAGCGGCCCCGCTAAGTTTGAGACACCTGTATAGTGGGAGAGAGGCCTATCAATGCAGTTTGAGAATCACAGAATACAATTTGGGCACAGCGGCCCTGCTATCAATGCAGTTTGAGAATCACAGAATGCAATTTGGGCACAGCGGCCCTGCTATTAATGCAGTTTGAGAATCACACAATGCAATTTGGGCACAGCGGCCCTGCTATCAATGCAGTTTGAGAATCACACAATGCAATTTGGGCACAGCGGTCCTGCTATCAATACAGTTTGAGAATCACAGAATGCAATTTGGGCACAGCGGCCCTGCTAAGTTTAAGACACCTGTATAGTGGGAGAGAGGCCTATCAATGCAGTTTGAGAATCACAGAATGTAATTTGGGCACAGCGGCCCTGGTATCAATGCAGTTTGAGAATCACAGAATGCAATTTGGGCACAGCAGCCCTGCTATCAATGCAGTTTGAGAATCACAGAATGCAATTTGGGCACAGCGGCCCTGCTGTCAATGCAGTTTGAGAATCACTGCAATTTGGGCACCGCGGCCCTGCTACATTTGAGACGCCTGCATAGTGGGAGAGAGGCCTATCAATGCAGTTTGAGAATCACAGAATGCAATTTGGGCACAGCGGCCCTGCTATCAATGCAGTTTGAGAATCACAGAATGCAATTTGGGCACAGCAGCCCTGCTATCAATGCGTTTGAGAATCACAGAATGCAATTTGGGCACAGCGGGCCTGCTATTAATGCAGTTTGAGAATCACACAATGCAATTTGGGCACAGCGGTCCTGCTATTAATGCAGTTTGAGAATCACAGAATGGAATTTGGGCACAGCGGCCGTGCTAAGTTTGAGGCACCTGCATAGTGGGAGAGAGGCCTATCAATGCAGTTTGAGAATCGCAGAATGCAATTTGGGCACAGCGGCCCTGCTATCAATGCACTTTGAGAATCACAGAATGCAATTTGGGCACAGCGGCCCTGCTATCAATGCAGTTTGAGAATCACAGAATGCAATTTGGGCACAGCGGCCCTGCTATCAATGCAGTTTGAGAATCACAGAATGCAATTTGGGCACAGCGGTCCTACTATTAACGCAGTTTGAGAATCACAGAATGGAATTTGGGCACAGCGGCCCTGCTAAGTTTGAGACACCTGTATAGTGGGAGAGAGGCCTATAAATGCATTTGGCATTATGGTTGCAGATATTAAAGTGTGGAACAAGATTGAAGACGATTATCCCCCGGGCATTAATCCTATTACGAATCCTTTTATGAATCCTCTATGAATTAATAACTGAACGGAAGAACATTTTAATGTTAATGTTTTAATATATGTCTTTGGAAATGTATTTATAAATGTATACATGTTAATATTTGATGTCACATGCGTTAATATGCTGTATACATATTCCTAGTGTTTGTCACTCTGAGTGTATAAAGTTTGTAATAATGATATCACACTGATTATTCGCACCTGGGGAAGGGTGCTCAGCCAATCAGGTGGCTGGAAAAGCGGGTGAGATTACAGTGTGTACCACCCGTTCTTTTCAACTGCTTGAGGCCCTTTCTCGAGTGGCGCCATCTTGATTGTGGGGAGGCAGCAGGGAGCCTCTCCCTGTCCCCATGTCCTCAACCTCCCCTGCCACCCACCTTTCCCCACCCCCTCCCTCCACCCCACTTACCTACTGTACTGGAGCTTTGTGGTCGGACCTGCCTTGACGCAGGCTGGTGGGCTGATAACGGCCATGTATGTCCCCTATCTGTGGGAGTGATTGCTACATTAATTAAAAAGAAGGGGGACAGTGACAGGCACCTTCTTGAGAATTGCCCCTAAGAGGCTTGCATAGCCCTCAGACGTTCATGAAAAACTCACAAAAACTCACAATGGCAACAACGCTCGCTCAGGGAGCAGAGCAATGAAGTGGACAGCGGGAGAGAATAAAACATGAACCCTGGCTTACTAGCATTTTAAAACACCAGACTCCATGAAGCAACACATCGAAGATCCACTTGCTCCCGCAGACCACAGCAATGACTTGCATGAACTCCAAGAGGGTGGACCAGCTATTTAAAAACTTGGTCTGTCCCACCTGTCAAATAGTGAGCCTAGGTGAACTTATTATCAAAGTCAACCTTAGTCCCTTTCCATTTTGACATCACCAGGGAGCCAGACTCACTGAGAGTGATTAAAGGGCCACATATTTCCAGGCTCTTAATCAGACACTGTAGGTATTTGGAGATGTTTGTGACAGGCGGTTGGAGTGAGTTGGTGATATTGGAAGAAAATGGTGGCACCAGTAAGCACAGGATATTGGAGACTAGAAGGGGAGAACGAGGTAGCAGAAGAAGATAAGGAGGAGTTGTGTGAACATCAGGAAAATGTTGGTGAACCACAGGAGTAGGTGCAAGGAGAAGACCAGAAGCAGGTGGGTGAACATCAGAAGAAGGTGGTGGACAGCCGGTGGATGTGGCAGGGGACGACCAGAAGCAGGCGGGTGAACATCAGAAGAAGGTGGTGAACAGCCGGTGGATGTGGCAAGGGACGATCAGGAGGAGGTGAGTGAACATCAGGAGGAGGAGGGATTTGTATTGTATTTTGTCCTTTCTTTTTTAATTTACATATCGCTTTCACCAAACCACTGAACAATGGATTAAACAACAGTACACAAATCAGCAAACTGTGTGAAAAGTAAGGCAGAATACATAGATTTAGCAATTAGGCGGAAAAGAAAATGAGTTTTTAGACAGCTGTGAAACAGAGAAAGAGAGCGAAGACCAAACAGGCAAAGGCAGGGAGTTCAGTTTTTGGGCAAAGGGAGTCTTGAGGTGTTAAGAAGAGCGTAAAGCGCAAGACGGCGTATAAAGTTAAGTAAGAGAGTAAAAACAAGGAGGTGCAAGACCATGAATACACTTAAACACCACACAAAGATAGTGGAAGTGAAGATGAGAGTTGAAAGGGAGCCAGGAAAGAGAAGGAAAAGTGGATGCAATGGAGTTGAAAGGCCAACGAGGCTGTGAATTACAGCGTGGTAAATAAAATGAAGGCGGAAAAGCCAGAAGACCAATTAAGAGGGAGAAGCAGTATTCAAGATAAGAGAAGTGTTAAGAAGTTTAATAAAGTGTAAAGAGAGACTAGGGCAAGATTTGCAACTGTTATAGACATTAAAGTGGCAGGAGAAAGCAGTTTTGGAGGGATGTCCGTGATTTTTTCGAAAATATTTCACCTAATGGAGACGTGACCTAATTTATTTAACCTAAAAAACGAAATTCACTTTTTAGTTTTTCAACTTTTTTTAATAATGCGGGTGGAGACCCCCACAGCCCCCTTACCTCTCCCTATCCTAACTTATACCCTTACCCCACCTATTATGCACTATACATATACCTACCATTTTCGGCCAAATAAATTCGGTCACTTCTCCTTAGGTGAAATTGTATTCAGTAAAATCTACGGCAACGGTTTTGGAGATGTGGGTAGAAGAGGAAAGTGTAGGGTTAAACGTAACACCTAGATTACAAGTCGAAAGGGAAAGAGGAGGAGGAGGAAAGGAAAGAGGAAGGGGAATAGGTGGAGCAGAGAAGAAAAGGACCCCAGTCTTAGAAGCATTAATGTAGTGAAAATGTAATTGCTCCCAGCCTTGAGCAGCAAGGAGGTCATGAAGAGAATCAGTGAAGGAGGAAAAGGAGATACAAATCTGAGCGTCGACAGCATAGGCGGGACCAAAGTAAGAAAAAAAATGTATGACAGTTCAATAATATGAAGAGAGAAAAGTAGAGGTCTAAGAAGAGAACCCTGGAAACACCAAAAAGTAGGGGATCATTTGACCAGTCCAAGAATAACATATGTCTGATCAGTTAGAGGTGAACTGAGCCATTAAATGACAGGATCAATAAACTCCAAAGAAGAAATTGTGGGTGAGGTCTGTGGTGATCAACAGTGTCGAATGCCACAGAGCGATCAAGAAGAATACGCTTGGAAGCGGAGCGTCCGCAATTAAGAGAAGAGCAGTTTATATGGAGATGGCGAATCCCTGACTGAAAGCAAAGGAGGGAGAAGGGAGTGAAGATCGAGAGAAATTGCTACTTGAGCACCGGTCACTCACACTTGCACTTTAGAGAGACAGGGAAGAAGAGAACCTGGGTGAGAACTAGCAGGAAGAAATAAGTTTAAGGCAGGCTTTTTGAAGAGCAATGATATTGGCATGCAAAAAGTATGGAGGGAAAATAGAATTGGAGCAGAACATGTTGCAAAGGAGTACAATGTAAGGGAGTAGCTGAGGATAGACTTGAGGAATGCAAGTAGAGCCAAAGGATCACAAGAGGAAGCAAAAGGATGAACTCGAGGAAAGGAGGTAAATTCGTTTAAAAAGAGTAGTGGAAGGAGAACGAGAACGATAGCAAGAAGCAGTGAAAACCAATGAAGGGCGAGAGAAGAAGCAGGAGAGGGAAGGGAAGAGAAAGAACAGCCTTAACCTACAAACACAGAATATTGCCTCCCCTTTGTCATTGGTGTTCTCCTACCATTTGTCTTGGGAGGACAGCTCAGGGACAACGTGTTCATCTTGGAAGCAAGACGGCGCGGAACAACACAGGTTCGATCCCGGTACATGCTTAGAAACCTCTGGGTAGTAAGCGCGTTATAAATAACCATGTTCAATTCTTCCAATACACTTGTGGCTGCGCAAATGAATACATTGGCGCACTCTGCGGGTGGGGCATTGCCCCATGAACATGCTCTGAAAACGTAATGCCAATTCTCTTTATGCTCAATGTCCCCACTGCTGAAGGATCCTCCCCTGTCTATGCCAGGCACTATACATTAGCCTGAGGTAATACTGACTGAATCTCCGTCTCATCGCCACTATGCATAGTCAGAGACTGCCCACAATAGTATTCAGCGATTGGGCCAGGAATGAATGAATGTTCCACAGGCACGACATGATAGACATAGATAGAAGGCCCACCTTGCTATTCATCTAATGCCTGGCTCTACACAGCTGAACCGTTCCTTTGTTCTTTGCTTTTTAGGCTTTTCAGCAAATGGCCTTGCTCCCAGGGCTTTTATCAATATGTTCAGTTTACTCACAAATGTCCTTGTCTGGGAAAGGCTCCAGCTATCTCTGTACCTCGAAGCGAAAGAAAGGTACTGATATGCAAGAACGCAGTGTGAGGACAAGTATTGTCAAAGCCAATACGGCCCTTTTTGTTCTAACTATCATCTGGTTCGACCTTACCATGTCAATGTTTGACAGAAATCCCAGCACTCAGAGACATACACAGGCTGTATGTTTCGTTCATTACATTATTGCAAGTAACAATAACTTTTTTTAAAACTCAATGATCTCTCCTTTTTTGACACATATAAACACAAAATAATTATTTTTTTATCACTGTTGACTGAAGAAACCCCTCAGAGAAAATGGAAATCCCCTGTTTTTTAACCATCAGCCTGCCATAATTCCCAAAGACGGGGAGCTGTACTTATCATGTGGATTTTCTTTGCATTATTATTCAGCTTTCCATAAAAGCCTAAACATGTATTATCACTCCTCTCCTATATAGTTTCCCCTACTAGCCGCATGGTACCACAATTGCCCCCACATCCATTCATTCTTCGCCAAGTTTCTTGATGGATGAAACACATTGGGCCTGATTCATGGAACTTTTAGCACAGTGCAACGTCACTTTGCACTGCCAACAAACATCCTGATTCACAGAGCGGTGCAAAGTATATTTTTGCAGTGCAAAGTCACTTTGCGCTGGTGTAAAGTTACGCCTAAAAGTAGAATTGCGCCCATTGAGTTTTTTTTCCGAATACTTCTTCATACTCCAGATCCGTCTCATTCCCCCCTATATTCGCCATTTATTGAGAGGAGGTTCTGGCAGCAACCCCCAAAGTTCTTTCATTTTTTCACCACCTCCTTTTACCAAAATCTTGGAGGTGTTTCTTTGAAAAAATCCCTGACGTTCTTACTTTGCCTTGCCTTTTTTGCTCTTTCTTTTCCTGTCTCAATTTCCCAAAGTGTGTCTTACTTGCTAACCCTTTTCTCAATATTCTTATGATGAACCATAATACCTGCACCAATGCGCGTGCCGTAAGTTACACCTCATTTCCCAGCCCTATGTGCAGAAGTTCCTGCCTAATTGCTTTCATTGTGAATAATCCACCAGGTGTTCTAAAATACACAGGATTGCCCAAATTCTTTAGCACTTCCATCACTACCCTATCACATGCACCTTGGATAGCTACTTCATGAAAACAAGGCATATTTCATTGTATTATATGCTGACAACAGCCCCTTACTCTCTTAGATTTTTTTTAACCAAATTCTTCGTAGCCAATCTCCAAGTCTACGTTCTAGAAAAATATATATATTACCCGTCCCACTCAGGGTGAAAAAGCAAAAACAAAGAGGTGATGGCTGGAAGGTTTAGAATAAATTTTATAACCTCTGACATTGCTCTGGGCAACCCTTTTTGCTTTGTCACCTCGAGTTGGACGGGTATGCCCAGACGTGGGTCCCGTGCCTGCTGGGCCTAGAGACCTAAGCTACTCCTCACTGATGAGGCCCAACAAGGCTGACACATGTCTGGGGATGCTTGTGGTCTCGTGCAGAAGGGATGTGACCTAGCAGTTAGGGATGGACTGCCACTTTTGGGTGGGACCAAGCCTGATTTGCATATGGTCTTTCCCCTTCTGTAATGGCTTGGCAGGCGAAGAACGATGGTCTTGAGGGTTGCCCAGAGCAATGCCAGAGGTTAAGATTCGTTCTAAACCTTCCAGCCATCATCTCTTTGTTTTTGCCATTCATTAATTGCTACGCTTGATGCAGAGCAATCAATGACTCACATGAATTATTCTGAGTTACTTTATTCAATTGCACCCTACATTGTGGTCTGATGGCCTTTCTGTTCCAGTTCCCTTTCTTCATTTCTGGTAGCTTCCTGATCTCTGTCCCTTAATACCAATCTGTCCATTTCATCATTGAAAACAGTGCCTATAACAACTCATGGAGTATATGCATTTTAAAATCAACAAAATAAAACGAAATATAATTGATTTTCTCTTCTTGAAACAGTCCAAACTTTGATAACTTTAATGTCAATTCAGCTAGTAGTTCAGAATGGGCCGAGCTTCAAATATTGAGCTTCATCACTGAGACAAATATGATACCGACCTCCACCCACATCCTAGACATTTTCACCCCCAATGGCTGCAGCATACAACATAGAGACAGTCCGAACAAAGTTGGCCGGAGTGCTTGCTATCATCCACAATACCTCATGGCCAGGCACCAGACTGTACAAAGCCACCATAGGTGTCTTCAAAGCCCTATCCTGCCATTTCCCGATCTCTCAGACTAACATAGTTGCCTTCAAACCCTTCTACAGACCACAGAAGCTCAACTTCGAAGGGATTGTGTCCTCTGACGTATTCCTTATCTTTGATAATACGTTTCCAGCTTGCTGGCCTCAGAATTTTTTTCTGTAGAGGGCGCTGCACGTCGACGTCCGCCGAGTCGATGTCCCTCGACGGCCACCGTATCGGCGCCGACGTCACCATGCCCATAAATAGCCACGCACTGCGTCCGTTGCTCAGTTCCGTTTTTCCGCGCTTTGTGGGGCCTCGGAACGTCGTTGCTCAGTTCAGTCAGGATAACTAAATATATCTACTCGAATATACCTTATCGTTCTTGATGGCTTCTTCATCGGAACCGACGACGCTGCGATCCGGCTTCAAGAAATTTCGAGACTGCGGTAAAAAAATGTCGATAACGGATCCACACAGGATCTGCTTGTGGTGCTTGGGATCCGAGCACCATTGTTCGGAGTGTGAGGACTGCATGTCCATGACGGCGAAAGCCTTGAAGGAGCGCAAGGGGAAGCTCGAGAGAAGTAAGTCAGTCAAAACCTCCTCGAAAGTTTTGTCGGCTGAGTCGAGGCATTCGTCTCCTCGCCGTCGAAAACATTCCCATTCTAGATCTCGAAGTAGCTCCCACCATACGTCGAGATCAAGACACTCAAAAAAGAGACGTCGAAGGTCCCCTTCCTCGTCGTCTTCTGTGTCCCCAGAAAGGGTCTCCTGTCCCACTAAACACAGTTCTCAAGCTGAGTGGGAGGAATTCAGAAAGAAAATGTTAAGCGTCTTCGAGAACGCGGCCTCGACCCCCTCGAAGACAGCTGAGGGTGATACCCCGGGTGAAAAACCCAAAAAATCAAAACGCTGCGAGTCGCAGCACCCGGCAAAACATTCCACCCGAGAGCGCCATGAGCCATCGGGTAAGAAGGCACCATCTTTGACGCCGTCGTCGAAGATTCCTTCGGCGCACGGATCGGCACCATCGACGCCGTAGTGGAAGGGTTCCTCGACGCATCAGTCGATCGACTCGATGCCATCGTCGACGCCGACGCGGATGAAAGAGAGGACCAAGGCCACTCCACAGCCAACAGTGATTCCAAGGGCCTCTGGCACGACGCCGAGACCGTCGTCGATGCCCTCGAGTAGGATCCCGATCCTCTCGAGTTCTTCGAGACCTCTTCCAGTTTTTTCGAGGCCGTTCTCGGCGCCTTCGAAGCCTGTTACATCGGCGTCAACAACATCGACGTTTTCTCGCCCAATAATGACGAGTTTGGCTCCTTCTGCCTTAGAGATGGGTTTTACACCATTTCAGAGGTCAGACTACCCTGGACTATCTTCAATTTATGAAGAGGGGGAATATTCTGACCAGGAGACATTCGGGTTACAGAGGACCACACTGCCTATTTCAGAGGATTTCACCTCTGAGGAAAGAAGGCTTAAGGACCTACAGGAGTCACTACATGAGGCAAGTGGGCTGGACACTTCCCCAGAAGTGGAATTTGTTAAGCCAGACCCAGGGGAACATGCCGAAACACCCTATAGAACCCTGATGGCAAGAATTATTGAATTTATGGGTTGGTCTGCGCCTTCACCTGTTTTTCAACAGTATGACCTAACAGATATATTAGACAAAGGCCCACAGGAGGACCCGGTGGTCCCCTTCCATGCAGCCTTACAAAGGAAAATTGCATCTAATTGGGAAACTCCTGAAGTTATCCCTGTGGTCAATAAAAGATTGTCAACCAAGTATAGGGTAGCGGCTGCTGACCCTGAATACTTATCAAAACACCCGACCCCAGAGAGCCTGGTGGTTCAAGCGGCAACTTCATCTAGCAGTAGGACCGCTTACCCTACTGTCCCACAGGATAGAGATGACAAGAGGTACGACTCTATGGCGAAGAAAGTCTTCTCTGCCTGTAGTATGGAGTTGAAGTCCATCAACGCCACCTGTACGCTCGCCAGGTTCAGTCACACACTATGGGAGTGTGCTTCATCAGCGGCTGACTGCATACCTGAAGGAGAAGAAAAGGAAGACTTCCTTAACATTATTAAAGATGGCAAAGATGCCATGTGCGAATCACTTCAAACTGGCATCGATTCCGCTGACAGTATCAGCAGGGCCATGGCGGCAAGTACAACAATCCACAGGCATGCGTGGTTGCGAAAGTCGGGCTTTGCTCCAGATGTACAGGCCAGACTTTTGAATATGCCCTTTGACGGCTCTTCATTATTCAGGAAAAAGGCTGATGACAGTCTGGAAAAGTTACAGACTTCTAAAGCAGCAGCAAAATCTTTAGGAGCTACTATCCGCCAAACTCCTTTTCGCCCCTCAGGAACCTCTGGGAGAGGAAAGTCCTTTCGCTATTATTCTGCATTCGGGAAAGGCAGAGGACAGCCGGCTCAAAGAGGCCAAAGGAGATCCACCCGAGGTGGACGGGTCAAAAGTACTAAGACCGCAGCAGCAGCAGGTGCCTCTTTACCCTCGGCATCTGCATCAGTCGCCCCCAAACCACTCTGAGGCCTTCCCACACAATACACCTGTAGGGGGCAGGTTAACTCACTATCTGACGGAATGGCAGGCTATAACGTCAGATGCTTGGGCATTGGAGACAGTTGCCCAAGGTTACTGCCTACCCTTTCTACACATTCCTCAGAGTCATCCACTGGGGAACAGCTGTCTAAAAGTTCCAGATCCGCTCCTCTTGCAGGAAATTATAGACCTGCTAGAGAAAGGTGCCATAGAACCGGTACCTGTAGCGGACAGGAACAAGGGCTGGTACTCCCCCTACTTTCTCATACCAAAGAAGGACGGAGGACTGAGACACATCCTGGACTTACGAGAATTGAACAAGTTCCTCAGGGAGGACAAGTTCAAGATGGTAACTCTCTCTCAGATCCTTCAGGCCCTCCAGATCCAGGACTGGCTGGTATCTCTGGACCTTCAGGATGCTTATTTCCATGTGCCAATCCATCTCAAACACAGGAAATACCTGAGGTCCGCAATTGGCGACTCTCATTATCAATTTCGAGTTCTGCCATTTGGGCTGACCTCCGCCCGAAGGTCTTCACCAAGCTGATGTCGGTAGTGGCGGCGAGTCTAAGGAGGGAAGGGATCCACGTCTACCCCTACCTGGACAATTGGCTGATCAGGGCTGTATCTTCGGAACAGCCCCAGGCCCAGCTAGATTATGTCTGCCACTTCCTTCACAGACTGGGCTTCTCCCTCAATTTAAAGAAGTCACAGATGATACCATCACAGAGACTCCAGTTCATTGGAGCGGTCCTGGACACTTCCCTGGGAAAATCCTTGCCACCAGAGGTGAGGGCTCAAGATATTCTACAGATGGTCACCAAGTTTCAAAATGCCCAAATTCTCCCAGCCTTCGACTTTTTGAGGTTGCTAGGCCTCATGGCATCCTGCATTTTCCTTGTGCCAGAGGCTCGTCTGAGAATGAGATCTCTTCAGTGGGCACTGAGAAGTCAGTGGTCGCAATTCTCAGGGAGAATGACAGATCTCCTCCGGTTTCCGGACAATGTAGCCCGCGACCTTCAATGGTGGGCCTATCCAGAGAACATCTTGAAAGGAGAGCTGTTTTGGCAACCATGGCCGAAGATAACAGTAGTCACAGATGCCTCACTCATGGGGTGGGGAGCCCATGCCAACGACTTGACCATCAGCGGTCGTTTGTCTCCATCGGAGTCCAGACTACACATCAACCTATTAGAGCTCAGAGCGATCAGACTAGCGCTGAAAGCTTTCCTGCCATTAGTACAGGGGAGAAATGTCCTGATAATGACGGACAACACGGTGGCCATGCACTACCTCAATGAAAGAGGAGGCATAGGATCACTGCCACTGTGCAGAGAGGCGATGCAGCTCTGGTTTTGGGGAATCCAAGAAGGAATCTCTCTATCGGCAGTCCATCTAGCCGGAGAGAAGAACTTGACAGCGGACGCTCTGAGCAGGCAGAGCACAGTTTCCCACGAGTGGGAGCTAGCTCAGGAAGTCCTTCAAGATATCTTCACCCTTTGGGGAACCCCTCAGGTGGATCTGTTCGCCACAAGCACCAAAAGGAAGTGCGATCTGTTCTGTTCAAGGGAATTTCCCCCGAGAGGAGCTCTAGGAGACGCGTTCGTAGTGGACTGAGAGTTTCCACTCCTTAACGCGTTCCCACCAGTCCCTGTTATTCCTCAAATGATCAGGAGGTTGAGAAGATTCTGGAAGACCATGATCCTAATTGCCCCGGATTGGGCCAGGAGAACGTGGTACCCGGACCTTCTAGATATGTCCATCTGTCCTCCAATCCGTCTTCCACTCAAAGAGAATCTTCTCTCGCAGATGGGAGGTCAGGTTCTCATCCAGACACCAGAACCCTCAACCTTCACGCTTGGCTTCTGAAAGGGTGAGGTACAAGGATTGGGATCTATCCTGATGATGTCATGGAGGTGTTGCTTTCGGCCAGAAGGCCAGCAACAAAGTCTTTATACCGCTGCCGTTGGAACAAATTTTGCAGCTGGTGTAGGGGAGAGAATATCAACCCTTTTTCATGTGGTACACCAACGGTGTTATCGTTTCTACTCTACTTGGCAAACTCAGGCCTTCAAGTTGGCACTGTAAAAGGCTATCTCGCAGCGCTTTCTATCTTCAAGCGCACTGCGGAGGAACCATCCTTTTTCAAACTTCCTCTAGTGGTACAATTTCTCAAGGGACTAACTAATGTTTACCCTCCAAAACCATTCCAGGTTCCCTTATGGGATATAAATTTAGTCTTAAACTTCCTAATGGGCACTCCATTCGAACCACTTCACTCTTGCGCGCTGAGATTTCTCACGCTTAAAACTGTCCTATTTGTAGCACTAACATCTGCTCGGAGGGTGAGCGAGCTACAAGCTCTCTCCTGTAAACCCCCACATACAATCTTCCACAAGGACAAAGTTGTCCTACAGGTGAAGCCTAATTTCCTCCCAAAGGTGGTTTCTGAATTTCATATTACTCAGAAAATTACCTTACCTTCGTTCTACCCTCCTCCCCATCCGGGGAAAGAGGAGGAAAGGCTACATAGGCCGGACCCAAGGCGAGCTCTCAGCTTTTACATCAGCAGAATGGCTAGGATCAGGCAAGCAGACCAACTGTTTGTAGGATACTCAGGTCACAAGTTGGGACTACCCATAACAAAACAAACCATCTCCAGGTGGATTATTTTGGCCATCCTGGAATGTTACAGACTGGCAGGGAAAGAGCCACCCCAAAATCTCAGGGCTCATTCAACCAGGGGTATCGCAGCCTCTTCGGCTCTCCAAAGAGGGGTACCGGTCCGGGACATATGTGCGGCTGCCACATGGTCGTCCGCACATACATTCACAAAATTTTACAATCTGGATTCCTCCACTGCTCAAGAGACCAGATTTGGCAAGGACGTATTACATTTGGTCCATCCCTAAAGGGATACATAACATTCTCACTCCCATCTCCAATTACATGCCACTGCTATGGGAGTCTATCAAAGATAAGGAATACGTCGGAGGACACAATTCCTTCGAAGAACAAGTAACTTCTTACCTGGTAACGTTCTTTCGGCGGGATGTTTCTCCGACGTATTCCTTATCGCCCCTCCCAACCATCCCCGCAGTGATACTTCCCTTGTGGTTGCAGCTTACGCTCCTTCAAGGTCAATAACCAATTCAGGCATGACTTTTCTTATGCTACAAAACGGAACTGAGCAACGGACGCAGCGCGTGGCTATTTATGGGCATGGTGACGTCGGCGCCGATACGGTGGCCGTCGAGGGACATCGACTCGGCGGACGTCGATGCGCAGCGACCTCTACAGAAAATATTTCCGAGGCCAGCAAGCTGGAAACGTATTATCAAAGATAAGGAATACGCTGGAGGAACATTCCGTCGAAAGAATGTTACCAGGTAAGAAGTAACTTGTTCATCTCTGTTATGCATGACTTCACCCACTTGGTTCTCACCATGTCTTTAACGTACGCCAACAACATCTTATTCATTGACTTCAACCTCCCTAGTAACCACGCGAACACCACTGAAGAAGCCCTTAACTCCCTTCTTGAGATTCTGAACCTCACACAACACATGAAAGATCTTAAACATAAGAAAGGCTACATGCTTAACCTTGTTATCACCGACCTGTCAACCCTCTGATAGAAATCTCCTTTCCCACTTGATGGGTCAGAATATCCAGCAATCCTCTAACATTCTGCACACCACCCCTATCCCGGTCACTCAACAGAAACCCAGCCAGCTAGTCTTGAGATCATTTAGCAACTTCCCAGCAAAATCCCTCACTGGGGACATCAAAAACATCCACCTTACCTGGGCCAAACAACACAAAATAGACTGTGACACAATGCTCAAAGCTGTCAACTCCAACTTCACACCCAACATCAACCTCAGTACCCGAGTGAAACAATGCCCCCTCAGGCCCAACACCCCCCGTACTCTCTAGACTCAAGAACTCAACCCCAACAAAAGAACCATCAAAAAACAAGAAAAAACCTGGTGACAATCCCACAGTGCTTCTGACCTCATACAACTCAAGGAACACCATTCAGTCCAGACGACAGAGCATCATGGCCAAGTTCACCAATTACTAGAACATCATAGCTGAAGCTGACAACAGAGAACTGCAGCAACCCTCTACCCACCCCAATTGTACCCCACTCCATCAAAAAACTACTGCCACCAGCTCCTTCTTTGTTGATAAGATCAACAAGATCCACCAGCGACTAGACAATACCATGACTAACACACCAGATTCCATTACGAAAAGCCGCTACAAGCTGGATGGCATTCAAAACGATTACCATGGAAGATCTGACTGCTACTCCAGCATCCTTCAAGGCCTCATCATACATGGACAACATCCTCCCAGTCACCATCCTCAAGTCCCTATCTATAGAAGCACTCCACCCCTTCCTGATGGTCATCAACTGTTCCCTCATTCAAGGCAAGGCACCTTTCATACAACCTTAAAGTCTGGAAAAATCTTCCTGCTCCTCAAGCAACCGACATTGGACCCCAATGACTTCAGCAACTACCACCCCATCACCCATTCTTCCTTCATAGGCAAAATCCTTGAGAAAACAGTAGCCACACAACTCCACCAACACAGTGACACAAACAGCCACTTACAGTCCTATTCAATTCAGATTCAGGCACAGATGCAGCACTGAGATGGCAACCATCCAAGTGATCGATGATGGGCATCCATGCCTCCTAGTTCTCATTGGCCTCTCATCCATTTCTGAAATAGTAGACCACCTAACTCTCACATACATCCTACACTGGCACAAGAGGTTCAGCTAGACCATCCCCCAGTGGCTCAAGTTCTACCTCACTAAGCACTATCAGTTTGACCGGATGGATGCCTCCAGATCCCCTATTCTACCCATCACCTGAGGAGTACTGCCAGGATCCACCCTCTCCCCCATGGCCTTCAAGCTGTGCATGGATACCCTTGGTACCATACCCTCCTGATCATGCACAACATCCACATCCATAATAGGCTGATGGCATGCAGCTCTACCTCCATATAGTCTCCACAGAAGACATCCATAGACTGAATGCTTGCCTCGCACTAATCCAGTTTTGAATGTCCAGTGCTTACCTAAAGCTCAACCGATCCAAGTCCAAATTCCTACTTCTCATCAACAACACCAAACCTTCAGAAATACAGACCCGTTTCTCAGGCGTGAACGTGGCGAGTTTCAAACCCCAGCTGCCCACCTGCACCATGTCTCTTGGGTTCTATATAGACAGACACTTCCTCAAGACACGTCTCTAAAAAGATGCAAATGCATGGTACCAACACTCACGCTTGAAGGAATAAAGGAAACCAATCCCTTGCTCCCAGCAGGCATCTTCAGAGCCACTGTCCATGTCCTCATCCTCTCCCAACTGAATGGTGGCAATGATTGAAAGGTCTCCCGAAGACAGCAAATAACTCAGCTGAGAAGTGCCCTACATGCAGCAGCACATCTCATCAAAGGGCTGTACTCAGGCATAACATTCAGATCCTGCTGCATCATCTACACGGGGGTCATCCTCAATTCTACCAGCTACCTAACCATGAAGTTCAGCATCCCTGTTGGCCAGTGCTCCACCTGAATCCTGGATATGAGCAGACTATATCAAAGCCACTGTAGAAAGGAAAGGACCAGAAGACAGACATTCTCTGTCTATGCCCTCTGACTCTGCAACCTTATTCCCGTCAACATCTGTCTTGCCCCAATGTTTCAGGAAGGAGCTCAAGACCTTTCTCTTGAAGGACTTGCTCCTCCTCAACATCCAGGGTGTATCCCCTGCTCTGACCGTGGACCAGAACCTTGAGGGTGTTCAGTTCCCCCCTCCATTTGTAATGGACCCTGCCCCTTGCCTGCTCCCTGCAGCCAGTTTTTTTCACTGCCCGTAAGGCCCCAGGTGTGTTTGCCTCCTCCTTCCACCCACCGCTATTCTACCCTCTTCTATGTTAACCCCCCGGTTTTTGCTACGTTTACTTTGCGCTAGTTCACTTATGCCTGCATCTCTGGATTGTCACCCCTCTGCCATTTATTTTTCGGTCCCAGCTCCTATAGTATACACCTTATTACTAACTCCCCCATTCTACTCTGTGAAGCACTCTGCTGCTTTCCGAAGGTAGGTTCCCATTCAATAAATACCCAAATAATAATAATAATGATGACAATGATAATACTTTTGGCTATAAGGTGGTGCTTTAGCGCAACCTCCAGGCTGAAACTATTGCATTGGAGAAGAGATATGAGAGAGACTGTATGCGAGGAGGGACAGGACACACAGCTTGTGGGTCTTCAATGTTTATTTACCTACCCATTGATTGCCCATGACCATTCCCACCCACTGCTTGCCCTCCCAGCCCAAAACACATCCTCCTGGGACCTCTTTGAGCTAGCCTATCAAACAGTAACATAAAACTGCACTGCATTGGGGCCTAAAAGTGTTACTTCTATGCAGTTTTAATGGCTTTATTGCTCAACTGCAGCTGTAAATAGGCCACTGGTGTTATAACAATGTCTTACCCAATTGTGCTTTCAGTCACTTGATTTACAAGCAGAATGTGTATCCTCGTATTTGGTCCTTGCATTAAAGTCCTGTTAAAAACAAGCAAAGTCAACAGTTTTGTCTTGTGTATAGGTATTTGACAGGTGCATTCATCTTATTCCCAGGTACTCACACCACCATGTACAAGGTGTTGCCATGTTATGCCACTGATGTACCATTATGGCAATGCCTGGCAAACCCCTATCCTATGTCTTCACAAAAGCCAAAACTGTCGATGTCACCAGTTCTGATGCAGCGTGGCGAGGTCAGTAACATGTAGGCTACTGTAAAATGTGCCATCGTTTGCATGAATTTAAACAAGTGTTTGTGAATCAGATATTTATCTCTGCGGGTGACCTAATGTACTACCATCAACATATTACGAGAAATACGCCAGGGCACACTCCATTGTCTACCCCATCATACCCTTTTATGTTTAGGCAGTATTGTAAAAAAATTCAAAAAATGATTTGCACAGGTGCATACGAGTATAGCACAGTGCAAGCGCGTAGGTGCTTCCGATTGCCTTTTAACGTATGTATACTTATTTTTTTTTAAAGAAATGTGTCCAAGAAAAAAACAAAAACAAAAAAATGATTGCCCACTATCAAATACTTTTAGCTGAGTTTCAATGGTAGCACTATATGTTAAGTATAAGAAACCCATGATTATTAACGAGGAATCCAGTACCTTCCACAGCGGAGGCAAAGCACTTCATAATGATGGTATAATGATGGTGTTTTGATTAACGGCAAAGGTAGTGCCCAAATATCTATACAGAAGACTAATTCCTAAGATTGCTTTTCACAGAAATGCAAATGTTCTTATATAATGAACAGGTATTACACCTACGCGCGGGATAAATGCTATAGAGATGTGTCTAATTCCGGTGTCGCTGCTGTGCTTTAACACTCACAGGAGAGCTTAATAATTGCTCAGTGGGCCATGGAAATCACATACTGGCGTGTTCTGAACACTCACATAGCATAGCAGGTTCGTCCCCCCCCCCACTCTCCCCTCACTGTATTTAATATTTTTTTGAATGTTTTTTTATTATTATCCCTTGTCCCCTCCCTGTTGCCCTGTGGGCGCTTCGAAACAGTATTTGCTTCCTGTATAAGCGCCTAAGAAGTGAACAATAAATAAATAAATAAATACTGAACGATTTTGCCTCTTATTATATGTTAATGGATTCACATGGAATATTTAAGATGTGGATGGCAGAAAGCATTCAGTTACCTGTTTAAAGTATCACGTTCGTGCATTTTCAGTCTGCCACTTGGAGATAATTCGAGCAAGTACAGGTGAACATAGCTCCTGTGCGCTGCGCACACATCACCAACTTCTCTGGGAACCCTCACCCTAGAACTGACTGAATTTTCGGGATATAGCTTATTACAGGTCATCACGTATCATTTGCTCTTCTGGTCAACACCATGTATGCTGTCCATCTTTCATGAGGCCCCCACCATAGCGGCTCTGTCAGGGCTTCTTGTATTTCAGGATGCTCAGCCCAATTTCCTTCTGGACTCGCATGTCATGCATCGCTGCGGCGAGAAAGGCAGCATTATAGTTTGCTACCTAATTCTGGGTGTGTGCAGTGGGATATTCTGCTTCCTTCACCCTCGGTTTTGTTGCCTTGAAAGAGGCAATCCTAATCCCTGCTTCCCTTTATGTGCCCCCTAAACCATAGACAATTAGTGGCTCACCCCCTAGCAAGCATGCACCCACAATTCTCACAATGAACCGGGTGCCTTCCCAATGCCCAGACTGGAAGGTCCCTTTGATGAATTGCCATCTGGTAAGCGTGTGAAAGCCCTGGCATTTTTGATCTTTATTAAATAATGAAATGATGCAGGTAATTCCATCTCTACAAGGGTAATCTGCTGATCCGATTCCCGTTTCATAAGCTCCATACCATATGCATAGTGTGTACCTGTGTCCTGCTGCATCAGTACCATGATTGCAGCACCTATTCTACAAGTGGCACAGAACAGGTTCCGGTGTCACAGCTGCCCATTTGATAGCTGCAGTGCCAGACATGTCTCTGCAGCGCAGGGGCTGCATTTAAGATATGCACCCCTGTACCAAAACTATGATGATCAAAAAAAGCCCATGATGGTGGCAGACTAAACTCTGGTATTAAAGCTATTCCTGGGTTCAGGCATGGTGCATGGCACTACTCATGATGATTACAACCACATCCGGTTTGATATCACAGATGTGTCAGCCCTGTGGGCCCAGTTCAGCTGCAGAAGGGCTATGTGTATTCATTCCAGACAAGGATCCCCCTGCCCACCAGCAGCACCATAACCATGGGGGATTATAGCTCTTTCTTCCTTTGTAAGGAACGGTAACACTTTTCCCCCAGACACAGTCTCTCAGTGCCGGTCTTAAACCAGATTTCACCCCAGGCGGGAAGTATCATTGGCACCCGCACCCCAAAAAATGACAAGCATTGCCTGTAACAGGTGTTGTAAATTGTGCACTCAATAAAGAACTCAATGGAAATACAATACAAAATGCATACATTAGATACTAGGTGACAGTCATAGAATGTTACCTGTATCATGTGTTCAAAAAGTAATATTTCTTGACTTTGCCCTTGCAAATTGAAGCACAGCGTCAGATAGATCCAGAGACTGGCCAATGTCATTTTTAACTGATAAACTAGCAAGCAATATCAGTCTTTCATTGGCCATTGCTCATCAATTTCAGGTGTGCCACATTCCTCATCATTCTCAAGCTGCGTGGTAAGTTTGATGATTCTCCATTTCCGGGCTGATCACTACTCACTATTTGCTCTGTATTGTCCTGTGATTGACTCAACAATGCTTTAATCAATTTTGAGGAAAATTAACCAAGACATAGAATATTTTTACTTTTCAGTGCATTGATAAATATGGATTCAGAAACAAAACAGTATGCAGTTAGGCACCATGAAATGTTTCCCACCCAGCAAACATTGTGGTAGTCCCTCATTGGTGAAACGGGGATTGACACTGTTTGGCTAATGGCTTAGTAAGTGATGTGCCAATTAAATGGCAGAAACAACTCACATGATCATAGGCCATCACCACAGAGATTGGGTCACAATGACTGTCCTTGACATTCAGTAGGGGCAGGAAAGTGAACATCCCCCACCCACTCACCAAAAGCCCATTGGGACTGACTGAAAGGAAGATTTTGACGTAAACGACCTGGCTTTTGTATCCTGGGTTCCCATCATTTACCAGTAATTGCACGTTTCAGGTAATTTCTAAAAAAACAAAGTATTCTCAAAAGCCAAGCATAAGTACACATTTCTACCAGTTAGACATGAGAGCATATATGCTTAAGTGCCTAATTTACAGACTGGTCTCAAATGCCAGCTTCACTACAAAGTGTGTCATCCTGTTCACATGATTGTATCTCACTTTGGTTTATCTGCCAAAATTAGAAAAGTCTAGAAGTTATTCAGTTCAGACTGTACCATACATGCCAACATTATCCATTCTATTAGGGAGATGCTAGCCCAGTCTTGGTTTTATCTTTGCATTCTGGGACATGTAGTCCTGAATTTCTAGTGGGGAAATACAGGTCTGCAAGGTGAAAACCAGGACTGGCCTATCATCTCTTGAATGGAATAGATATGTTGGCCTGCATGGTGTGCACTACTAAAAAAGGCTAATTCATGGTATTTTGTTTCATGTGTACGTCAGTAGCCATTCATAAATGCACAGCAAAACGTTATGTGTGTCTTGTTTTACTGATGACTGACTTCCCCTGTTGCCTCTACTATCAAAGAATGAGGTCCCTGGCTATACGATAATTTGCTGTGATGTCAATACAAATGCAAAATAGGGGACTCTGGATGTCCTTTGCCACACAGCACCTCACAATACCTCCAACCATCCCTGTGTATTTCAACCCTAACCTAATAGTAAGAGCTTGCTTGCCTACAGCCAAGCGATGTTTAAATGCCACATTGAATCCCATCCCATGTCCTGCAAACTATCTGAAACCAAAATCACCTCACTTGCATTTGTGTTCATTGGCTCAGAGAGCGCATTTAATAGACTCATAAAAAGGCCTTTGACAGTCTCAGAAAGGGCTGCTTACAGTTTCATATAGGCAGGGCTGGATTGGGAACCAAAAGTGGCCCAGGATTTTTATTTTTGAAGTGACTCCATCTTGAACCGAGCAGGCAAGCGTAGCAAGCTGGCTTCAAACACTGCAAGGGGCAATTGGGGAATCTTCCAAGAATTATGTTTATATATGGACTAAAAGGGTGCATTATAGAGCAATTGTTCTTTAACCTGGTGTCATACCTGCCCACTTGACACAGCACAAAATTCATGCCTGGCATGCTTCCTCCTAACAAAACAAGAACCACACCTGCCATGCACCTACCCCCAACATAAACGCATACCTGACTTCCACAACACACACACCATGCGTGACATCCCAATTTTGGCAGACACAGCACAATGCGATGAATGAATCGGCCCAGTATCACAGAAGTCAGCTCGGAGGTGAATCTGAAATCTAAGCCCAGTTTTCACTTCAGACACCTGAGCACACTTCATCTCAGCGCTAGCTGACACATGTGTGTTAATGCAGCTTCAAAGAGACAAATTGAAACGTATACACAACACATCATAAACCAACCAAATATATAAACCTTTACATTAAGCGAAACGTGTATGATTGTGTTACCACCCTGGCTGTGCCATGTGTTCCAAGCATTTATTCAAACAATTGGGTTCCGAGTGCTTCTGGTGGCAGTACTGTTAAAATATCCTAAAGTGACAATCATCCCCACTGTGCCTCTGCCCTCACCCAAGCGTACTGTCTACCTTCAAACACATGATGCCTTACTCAGCAGTTGCACGGTTTTAAAAGTAGTGAAGATTTTATTGGAGCTGCACATTTTAATGGCACACAACTGTGTTTGTACAAAGAAATGTCCTGTACAATAATGTACAATAATGGAATGCAACTGCTCATCTCTTTTCAACTCTAAACCATCAAAATTCCAGCTCTCGTGCAAAGGAGCATGTAAATAGGGAAAGGCTACACAGCAAAGACCAAACAACTAAGCAAGCTCCTGCTCTAATTTATTAACATTTATACAACAATCCAATTGGGCGCGGTTTCTCTGAACCCTAGAGGTTTAAGTGAAGACTGACCAGACCCACACAAATTGTTACAAATCAATACTGTTGAAAGATGGCTATGATACAAGTACCAGCGATGAAGTTCCCCCCCCACACCTTCCTCAATGTTCCGTCATCATTTTAGTTTGGCCTTCGCATCTTGCCCTATATCTGATGCCCTCATTGCTATTGTTATTGCCCCACTACTTGATGTGCAGATGTGGCATTCTGTTTAGCAAGGGCATATGTTTTATTTTGTCACTGTCTTTGCCGCCTGTGCTTCATCTTGCTATGCACAGTTCTCTCATTTATTTATGTATTTAAAGTGTTGTAGCATGCAATGCAAACACTCATACATTTATTAGGACAAGGGGCAGAGAGACCTTCCTAGGTATCCAAATTCATGAAATGCGGTTACGTGTACCCAACCTATGACCACCCAGACTCAGTGGGGATGATGTAAAGATGCTCTACGCATGCTCTGCTCTTCCCCACACCAGGGGGTCACCTAGGATAATATTTCAGGTGGGCTAACCCTACAAAAGTTGGGAGAGGTGCTAACTTCAGAAATTGTGGGGTGTAAATTTACCTGTGTGGGTGCATCTAACTTCTTTACGCATTCTAATGAGACTATTCTAGTGCAGATTCAATGTTACAAGCAGTCAACTCCCTCCTTCACATCTGAAACCACATACCTAAGCATTGCTGTGAGAATGAACGGTCTCCTGCCCCTACCCTCCAATAAATCCCCTAAAATGCAAGTACTAACACCCCATCATGATTTTAATTTCATAAAAATGCATGCATACAGATCCACCTAGAGAAGTGACACACCACCACTAATAGATACCTATATCCATTACACACCTGCAGCATATCGACATAATCGATATGCAAATGCTGAAACGGACCATTCGGTCGAGGTGTTACCCCTCTAATTGTTCTCAGTGTATGCCCAGCAGTAAACTGTCCCGTTCAATGGAGACTTACCAGTCTATTCCGTCCTTTGCGGGACCGGTAAGTCCCCATTCAAAAAGCCATTCCCCATTCCCATTTCAGCCCCCATAGGGCTCAATGGGAAGGTGCTAATAACGGTACCGCAAATTGTGGTACCGTTATTAGCTCTGAAGTCCCTTAACCAGTCCCTTCCATAACGCCTGGTAAAACCAGGCGTTAATGAAGGGACCCGCTAAGGGACCTCGTAGTAGGGCAGTAAGGGATTACTGGCACCAGTGCCCTTACCGGTGCCGGTAATCCCTTACCGCCCACCTCGTAATGAGGCCCAATGAAGTTTACCTTAAATAGTGCAAAGTTCTCCAACAAATCCGGAATGAACCAGCCTTCCGCAATTGTAGCAGCAAGACTCTCCCTAGTTACATGCACGGGGTAATGCAGCTGTTCAAGTGCGACTTTAATAATGCTACTGGTATCACCAGCTTTCCAGTGCTGTCTTGTCGCCATAATGCTTCTGTTGGGGCTAAAGAACACCCCCTTTGTTTCCACAATTCCTGTTGTTCCTGTGATGTACCCCCTTGAATCTCCATTAGTTTGGTTATTAACAATTTATCAAACCCCTCTTGCACTAACATGGTTGTAACTACTTTTTCTTTAACATTCTTAGGGCCTCATTACACGGAAGGCGGTGAGCCATGGCGCTATTAGCGCCATGGCTCATGCCGGTAAAATACCGGCACCGCCTTGGCGGAAAGGGGATTTACCGCCCCATTCAAAGGTTGGTGGGGCGGTAAATCCCCCTTCCGCCATTGCCCTTCCCCATTCCCATTTCTGCCCCATAGGGCTCTATGGGAATGGGGAAGGCGCTAATTACTGCACCGCAATTTTGCGGTGCCGTAATTAGCTCCGAGGTCCCTTAGCGGGTTGGTTTTTAACGCCTGCAAAAAGCAGGCGTTAAAGCACTAACCCGCTAAGGGACCTCGTAGTAAGGCGGTAATGGTTAATGGTCACCGTTACCATTAACGGTGGCCGTTAACCATTACCGCCTTCCGTGTAATGAGGCCCTTAGTATCAAAACTCAAAATATCTGGGGAATAGGCAACCCTTTTGGCTTCTTCGTCTGCGGCTTCCTTCCTGCAAGAGATAAAATCTGTTTGCTTAGTATGCGCTGTGCATTTAACGATCACTATTGTTACTGCGAGTTGTAGTGCCTTAATAAGCCTGTCCAATAAGGATGCGTGCTGCACTGGAGTGCCGGCCACACAGAGGTAGCCCCTCCTTTTCCAACATGCTAATCCTGCGTGTACGGTTGACGTCACGTAGGCAGAGTCACTGTACACCGTCACTTCCTGTCCTTTGTTTTTCTCAAGCATGACAATAAGCGCTACTAATTCTGCCGCTTGCTCCGAAAAGTGAGACAGTAGCCTTGCACTTGCTACAACTTCAAATTCTACATTTAACCTATGTATCACTACTGCTGTGCCTGAATGCCTTTCCCCACTAGTCTGATCAATTTTTGTAGAACCATCAATAAAGAGAATCTCCCCTCCCGCTAAAGCATTCTCCTTCACATGGGGTATATCATCATAAAATTCAAAATAATGTGAACAGTCATGCACATGATCGCCTTCTTCTCTTGGTTCACTATTTTGCATATACAATTTTAATCGTTGGGTTTGAAATCATTACCTCATAAGCAGAAGCTCTTTGGGATGTCAATGTACTTTTGGGTTTCTCTAAAATGGCAAACTGAGAGTCATAGAGCAGCCCATAAAAAAAACTTGTAGACTTCTCAATTGCAAAAGCGGAAGCTGCCAATGACTGTTCGCAAGGGAAGTGTCCTTTCATAAGTAGATCTAAAATCCCACTGTAACATGCTAAAGGTTTGTACCCCAATGAGGTTTTCTGTTTAAGTACTGCTGTCATGACTGTCCCATTTGTGTGCGAAAACACATCACATTCCTCAGCATAATTGGGAATTCCCAAAACAAGGGCTGTACAAATTGCTTGTCTCAGTTCCTCAAGCCCTTCCTCCATTTCTTTGGTGCATTCTATTTTTACTTTTTCCACCTGTGCTTTCAGAAGTTTGTATAAGTACTATAATCATACACCCGATCTCTGACATAGTTGCATAACCCCAAGAACCTTTGCACCTGCTTCACTGTGTTTGGTTTTGATGTTTTTATAATCGCCTCAGCTCTTTCAGGCATCACTTTCTTTCCTTCATGCAAAATCAATTGACCTTTGTATAACACCACTTCTTGACAATATTGCAGTTTCTCCTTGTCTACCTTATATCCCTCGTTTGCTAGAATAGTCATCAACTGAATAGAATCTTGTCTGCACCTATCTTCGGTGGTGCTACAAATTAAAATGTCAACAACGTATTGTATCACTGCACTCTTAAGATCAATATTGCCTAAATCCATCTGTAAGACTCTATTAAAGATTGATGGGCACTCACAGTACCACTGGGGCAAGTCATGTTTGGCAGAACGTGAATGATGTCAAGTCTTGTGAGTCCTTGTGCAACGGGATCAAGAAAAAAAATGCATTTTTCAAATCGATCACTGTGAAATATTAAGCTTCCACCGGGATAGTGCACAGTATTGTTGGCGGGTTTGGAACTAAAGGAAACTCCACATCTACAATCTGGTTAATCGGCCTCATATCTTGTATAAATCTCAATGACCCGCCTTTAGATTTTTTGATCGGATACACTGTGATATTACACGACGATTCCGATGGCACCAGAATTCCTTGTTTCATCAGTGCAGAGATCGACTTGGAATATACTCTAATCAGCTTCTCAAGACATGGGGTACTATTTTGCTTGAGGTAAAATCGCTCCTAGCTTAAGCTTTATTTTAACCTCCCCTATTCTCTTCAATAATGCTACGTCATAAGGACCTGTGGTCCAAAGGACACTCGGCACCTTCTCCAAGTCTTCCTGAAAAAATGCTGGACGTTGCCGCATTATCGCCATTCGCTCAAGACCTTCCTTTTTCTCTATTCTTATCCAGTATGTAATGCTCATAAAGAATACCACTTCATCGTTTGTATGGTCTTCTCTGAGCATGTCATCGTCTGTGATGTCAGTCAATCTGTATCCTTCCCCAAGAGCTATTACTGTCCTCCATGGTCTACCCTCATTGTCTACTCCTTCAAGCATTGCCAATTCCTTTCACACTGTAGGTGCTTATAATTCTATAGAGATAGTCTGTCCGCCTCTTTGTCTATATATATTTATGGTCTAAACAGGAACTCGTCAGGTATCCTCACAATTTTTCCCACTACGCCAGGTAGCCATGTCAATAGAATGCTCACTCCATACAGACAAACCTCTGGATCTACTGGAATGCCTTGCAGAGCCACTTGCCCTGTAAATGCCAGTATACATTCTCTCACTTTTAAATAGTGTATTCCTGCAGTGGAGCACACCATCCCTTGATCAGTGAATTTAGATTGTCATGTTAAGTTTTGGCATTAAATCTCTTCCCAAAATATTAACCGCTGTCTGTTGTGAATATAACAAAGGAACAGACATGTCACACTTTCCTATAGAGACTGGTAATTCATTAGTAAAAGGAACTCAACTCGTAGCTCCAGAGAACCCTTGAGCATTCATGGCAATTCCCGACATTAGATATTTTCCCTCTTGTATACATGAACGAGTAGCTCCAGTGTCTACTAGAAAAGAAAATGATTTGCCTCCTATCGTCACACCGACCCTTGGTTCCTTTTGGGCATCTGGTGTCACAGATAGTACTGAACACATAAAGTCACCCTGTGAGCTGTCCTGTTGTGGGTACAGGCTCATCCCGTCCCTGTGAAAAGATTCCCTCCTACAACAGTGACACCTCCTATTCTGGGTGTCTGTACTTGTCCTGTGTTTGCATACTGCTTTTTCTGCTTGGGGGCTTGTTGCGATTGCCCTTACAGTGGATTCATTTGCACTCGATCTTGCTGTTGCACCTGCTGCACTCATGGCGCTTGTGTTTGATACAATGTCTGATCTTGATCATTCCCTTCTCTAGTCTGTGGGCTATATGGTGGAGGATAGGCTGTCCCCCCTCTTGAAAATTGGCCATTCTGTACATACCCTTGGCTCCCACATATGCATGCAACATGCCCTGTCATCCTACAAGTCCAACATACTGGGGGTGCCTCTCTGACAAGCCCTCCTTGGATACTCTGGTTCCCATTATGTGTACCTTGAAACCAGCTTTTATTATTTTAAAATTCTCCTCTTCCTCTATAGCCTAAACCTCTGCCTTGTGGCACAAACCCATATCCACCTTGATCCATTGGTTGCTGATTACTCGCCTGCGATGTACCCACTGCTTCCTGCATTCCAAATCCTTCTCCGCTTGTCAATATTGCCCCTTCTAAAGCAAATTTTGACAACTTTTTCTGAACTAACTTGGCTTCCTCAATTTTCCTAGTCTCATCTTTCTTCTTATTTTTCTCTTGTAATAACCTACAATGGTGTACTATCGTCAGCTGTATCTCTGACCAAGGCTTCCCTTCCATCCCCACTTGTTTTTTCATCTGCCTCGGTACTGTCTCAGGTAACCCCTGACATAAAATCTGGTAAAATAATGTCACTATCTTTTCCCACAGCTCTCAAGTTTCAACTTGCCATTTCTCCTGAATATCCTGAATGTAAGCAATAGGCTCTTCATCTTCCTTCATATTACGTGTCATAATTGCACCCATATCTGATGTATCAGGGTACTGTACCATAAGAGCCCTCCAAACGTCGGCTCTACAATTATTGAACGGCTCTCCGCCATGCGCTGTGTTTTGTGCTGTCACAGTTGAATATCCTGCTCTGCTCCATATTTCATAAGCCCTTTCCCCAAGAATACTGCCAAGATACCTTTTATGTCCCCTATGGCCAGCGTGTTTCCTCCTGCCGTTTTTTCAAATTCATATATCCATTTCCCAGTGCCCAAAGTCAAACTCTGGAGCTTGCACCTAAAATTATCCTTGTCCATCTGCGGCCATGGAATATACTGTGGTCTTGCTCCCCTTTTTCCAATAAGGGAAACTGCTTAAACCCCGCCCCACAGTCAGATCCTATTATTAGTCTATCCCTGGCAGGGATGATCATCCCTGACTGTTTCCTTGTTGGTAACAACCTTAACCTGCTTACATATGGTGGCGACTCTCCCTTCTCACTGTACGATCGTCCTCAGGGATGCTCAGGAAATGCTATGGGATCTGGCATCCTATTGTTACACTGTTTCAGATCCGACCATCTTACTTCTTTATCCATTTGCAGGCTTCCTTCAGGGGCGCATGCACTCCCTCCTCCTAACTCGAGGGTAGACTCTCTTTCTTCATCTGACATGTCTTTTCCCTAATTAGTGTGACTATCATCCCCTTCACTCTTATTCAGATTCAATCTACTTAGAGACAGTGCTCAGCGTTCATCACTGAACAAGCTTCCCTCCTCTCTTCGTGTTCGAGGCATTAGGGATTGATTATCATTCCTTCAAGTTTCATGCTTGCTATTTTGTCTCAACTGTTGATAGACCTTATCTATCCTTTCTCGATGCTTTCCGCATCAAACCTTTCTTCTTCCAATACTATTCTAGATGCCGTTGGCATTGCTTCCTTCATCAGAGGAATCTCTTCTATTCTGTTCCATTGTATTTCTGGGCTCGGCCTTACTGGTTCCTTATGAATGAGACTGGTATCAAGACCCCACTGTTTTCTTCTTCGCTCTGCTTCTTCGTCTAGTTCTGTTCGCTTTCTCGCATCCCTTCGAATTTTTCTTCCTCTTGTCTTTGTTCTACTCTCCTTACTCCTTCCCTTCTTTCCTCTTCTTCCCTTCATCTCTTTTGTCCCATACTCTTTGTGCTTCCTCCTCTTCTTTCTTCCTTTCCTGTCTATTTCCTTCTTCTATCACTCTCTGTCTATTGCCATACTTCCTTTGTTCTTCTGCCTGTTCTTCTTTTCTCCTCCTCATGGTATATCTGCTCTCTTCAATCCCTGCTCTTCCTTTTCTGCTCATCTTCTTTCAATCTCCTCTCTCGTTCTTTATCCTTTCTTTCATGCTCGTCCTTATCTTCTCTTTGCCTAACTTCCTAACTTCTCCCATCTATTTTAAGTAATATCTGTCCACCCATCCATTCGTTCTGCACAAGCACTATCTCGTCAACTTTATCCTTCTCTCCTTTCCATATCTTAATTTCCCTGTGTATTTATGTTGATAATTTCAACCGCTAACTCCTTTCTTCTTTGTCTTGTATGATCTTATAGATCTCTTCTTTTCTCTTACTCTCCTCTGGACTATCATCACTATTGTAAGCTGGGGGTTCATATATCAGATTACTATACCCTGTTGCTGCTTTCAACTCCTTTAAAGAGTACAACCGTATTTCTTCTGTGCTAGCGCCTTTTACTTCAGGCAAGGTAAGGGGAGCTGAAGGCTCAACACCTTCCACCTTTCATTGACTAAGCATCCACTCCTCAGGTGGAGTGTCTTCCCTTTCTTCCTGGTGCATTTTCCAGAGCTCTAAAATCGCAAATCTTTTCTCAAATGTCTTCCCTGTGTATGCAGCGTACACGTATGTGGTCATGTGCTGCTATACCACTTTTGACAATGATCCCCCTTGTGGCCATGGCATGAACATTTTATCTGCCGTGCCTTTCACCCATTCCGCACCTGTTTGAGCTTGGGCCTGTGCTTTGGTAATGTTTTACATACGTGCATCAGAGGAGTATCTCCCATAATGAGAAGCCTCTATTGACTGTCAATAATTACCAGACTTATGAAATAGCCTTTCTACTTTTCCTCAAATCACAACTTTTTCAACACCTTGAACACAACAAATATGAGCATGCACCATCAATCATTGCTCAAGCCTCTAATTTCTTGATGAGCTATCTCTATCTTTTGATTGACACCAATCACTTTGCTATGCTTAATCACTATTGCTCCTCAACTTTTTAAATTACTTCACAACTTCTATCGCTCTTCGATATTTTTACTTAACAAACAACATACAGACTAGTCGAAATAACACATTAATAAACACTTTGATCACCTTTTCCTCTCTCGCCTTTACTTCTTAGCCTGAACAGGGATTGAGACATCACTTTACATAAACTTGTATACGCATTATATGTTTCTGCTCTACCCCTTTTGGGATCTGAAACATCTCCTTCTGAAACCCCCTTGAGCCAGGAGTCTTGGTGCTACCTTTTCTTCACTCAATATTTCCCGTTAATCAAAAATTATCACAATTCCATCCCCCTCATTTGCCATTCCCCTTAATCTACTCACCATTCGGCCATTTATCGACACAAGGCCTTCGCTATCGACTCCTCCTACAATCCGACCACTTCGCCTTATGTCTGCAGAAAGCCTGTGGAAACTGGGCAGGGATTTTGTCAAAGGGGGACCTGCCCACCATCTCGATTCTTCTTGCAGGTTTATGTCTTTCGGCCGCTCTCCACAGGCAACCCTGTGATCTTCTGGCTAAAGGTGGAGGATGCCTGATCGTCTGAAAATCTGGAGACAAACTAGTTTGGATCTTTTCCAACCATATGCACTGCTACCACCTGAGGATATGGCCTTTTGGGTATCATGCATGCAATGGATGGGGATGCAGAATAGTTCCAACATCAAATAATCAAACCAACTCAGGAAGATGGCAAAGGTGCTGTTTTATTAGCAATGATCTAAAACAGGGAGTTACAACGGACATCAACAGACGTTCGCTTGAGCTCTCATTACATTTCTCATAAAAAACAGCCTTATATACAGAAAATACGTCAGACGTGACATCATGCTACGTGGCAAATAAGAAAAACCTTCAAGGGATTATGATACATTCAAGGGGAATATCTAAGTATACTTTCTATACAGGCTGGGATTGTGATTGGTTATCCACTGTCAGGTGGACAACTTATGCCTACCTCTAAAAATATGTCATCTTCAACAATATTAAGTACACGGTATATCATTGGTCTTCAAACTATAAGGCCCTTTGTTATGCAGCCCTCTATATTTGGTTATTAACAAGGGGGGTCCTGGGAGTCCCTCTGCCAGACATTAGTCCTGGTTACGAGAGACTTACCCAGAGTCTTTAGCTCACTATCTTTCACAGAGAAGAAATATCCCAAACATATCAGTCTTTGTCCTGCCCTGGGGCAGTCCAGCACCGAAATGCTAGGCAATTCTCCTCTGAACAAGAGTACCAACAGTATCCCCAGACACGTGTTTCGGTCTGGTTGGACCTCATCAGTACGGAGGAGCTGTGCCTTTCTAAGAATAGTGAGCAAGGGGCCCACGTCTGGATTCCCCTAGTAACTTAGGGTGGGACCCAAAGTTACTTAAATATGCAAATTAACAAGGGGGTCCTGGGAGTCCCTCTGTCAGACATTAGTCCTGGTTACGAGAGACTTACCCAGAGTCTTTAGCTCACTATCTTTCACAGAGAAGAAATATCCCAAACATATGAGTCTTTGTCCTGCCCTGGGGCAGTCCAGCACCGACTCCCAGGACCCCCCCTTGTTAATTTGCATATATAAGTAACTTTGGGTCTCACCCTAAGAGGCACTTTGCATGAGTGCAATCTTCTTTTTGCATATGAAAATGTACTCGGTTCGTAACTTCATCATCAGTTTCCACAAGATCCATACATTCTCTTCAGCCAGTATTCTCAGTACGTCACGCTCGTCTCTTGTGACGTCATTGGCATCTCTTTTACTCTTTTTCATATTCCTTCAGCAAGTTCCAGATTGTCATCTCTTTGTGGATACATTTGATAGGGTTTTCTCAGTGGGTACCTTCTTTCGAATACTCGCTGTGGTATGGTCACACCAGCTGGTGTTAGGCATGGCAAAATCTCAGACTTCCAGCATATAGGAGGTAGGGGGCGGGATTTCCTTCAGAGGCATGCAGCTGCTCTTCTACAGCTTCACTCCTGTGCAGAAGCAACTTCATGAACGGAGGCGCCTGGGCACTTTATTCAATTACAATAATGCCTCTTTGGGTGGTGGTGGCGTGCCGGAAAGCCCCTTTCATTCCAGACAAGGATCCCCCCTGCCCACCAGCAGCACTATAACCATGGGGGATTATAGCTCTTTGTTCCTTTGTAAGGAACGGTAACACTCTTTCCCCAGACACAGCCTCTCAGTGCCGGTCTTAGACCAGATTTCACCCCAGGCGGGAAGTATCATTGGTACCCGCACCCCAAAAAATGACAACAAGCATTGCCTGTAACAGGTGTTGTAAATGGGGCACTCAATAAAGAATTCAATGGAAATACAATACAAAATGCATACATTAGATACTAGGTGACAGTCATAGAATGTTACCCGTATTATGTGTTCAAAAAGTAATATTTCTTGACTTTGCCCTTGCAAATTGAAGCACAGCGTCAGATAGATCCAGAGACTGGCCAATGTCATTTTTAACTGATAAACTAGCAAGCAATATCAGTCTTTCATTGGCCATTGCTCATCAATTTCAGGTGAGCCACATTCCTTGTCATTCTCACTCAAGCTGCGTGGTAAGTCTGATTATTTTCCATTTCCGGGCTGATCACTACTCACTATTTGCTCTGTATTGTCCTGTGACTGACTCAACAATGCTTTAATCAATTTTGAGGAAAATTAACCAAAACATATAATATTTTTACTTTTCAGTGCATTGATAAATATGGATTCAGAAAAAAAACAGTACGCAGTTAGGCACCATGAAATGATTCCCACCCAGAAAACATTGTGGTAGTCCCTCATTGGTGAAACAGAGATTGACAATGTTTGGCTAATGGCTTATTAAATGGCAAAAACAACTCACATGATCATAGGCCATCACCACAGAGAATAGGTCACAATGACTGTCCTTGACATTCAGTAGGGGCAGGAAAGTGAACATCCCCCACCAACTCACCAAAAGCCCATTGGGACTGACTGAAAGGAAGATTTTGACGTAAACAACCTGGCTTTTGTATCCTGGGTTCCCATCATTTCCCAGTAATTGCACGTTTCAAGTAATTTCTAAAAAACAAAGTATTCTCAAAAGCCAAGCATAAGTACACATTTCTACCAGTTAGACATGAGAGCATATATGCTTAAGTGCCTAATTTACAGACTGGTCTCAAATGCCAGCTTCACTACCAAGTGTGTCATCCTGGTCACATGGTTGTATCTCACTGTAGTTTATCTGCCAAAATTAGAAAAGTCTAGAAGTTATTCAGTTCAGACTGACTCATACATGCCAACATTATCCATTCTATTAGGGAGATGCTAGCTCAGTCTTGGGTTTATCTTTGCATTCTGGGACATGTAGTCCTGAATTTCTAATGGGGAAATACAGGACTGCAAGGTGAAAACCAGGACTGGCCTATCATCTCTTGAATGGAATAGATATGTTGGCCCGCATGGTGTGCACTATTAAAAAAAAGGCTAATTCATGGTATTTTGTTTCATGTATACGTCAGTAACCATTCATAAATGCACAGCAAAATGTTATGTGTGTCTTGGTTTACTGATGACTGACTTCCTCTGTTGCCTCTACTATCAAAGAATGAGGTCCCTGGCTATAAGATAATTTGCTGTGATGTCAATACAAATGCAAAATAGGGGACTCTCGATGTCCTTTGCCACACAGCACCTCACAATACCTCCAACCATCCCTGTGTATTTCAACCCTAACCTAATAGTAAGAGCTTGCTTGCCTACAGCCAAGCGATGTTTAAATGCCACATTGAATCCCATCCCATGTCCTGCAAACTATCTGAAACCAAAATCACCACACTTTCATTTGTGTTCATTGGCTCAGAGGGCGCATTTAATAGGCTCATAAAAAGGCTTTTGACAGTCTCAGAAAGGGCTGCTTACAGTTTCTTATAGGCAGAGCTGGATTGGCAACCAAAAGTGGCCCAGGATTTTTATTTTCGAAGTGACTCCATCTTGAACCGAGCAGGCAAGCGTAGCAAGCTGGCTTCAAACACTGCAAGGGGCAATTGGGGAATCTTCCAAGAATTATGTTTATATATGGACTAAAAGGGTGCATTATAGAGCAAGTGTTCTTAAACCTGGTGTCATACCTGCCCACTTGACACAGCACAAAATTCATGCCTGGCATGCTTCCTCTTAACAAAACAAGAACCACACCTGCCATGCACCTACCCCCAACATAAACGCATACCTGCCTTCCACAACACACACACCATGCGTGACATCCCAATTTTGGCAGACACAGCACAATGCGATGAATGAATCGGCCCAGTAACACAGAAGTCAGCTCGGAGGTGAATCTGAAATCTAAGCCCAGTTTTCACTTCAGACACCTGAGCACACTTCATCTCAGCGCTAGCTGACCCATGTGTGTTAATGCAACTTTAAAGAGACAAATTGAAACGTATACACAACACATTATAAACCAACCAAATATATTAACCTTTACATTAAGCAAAACGTGTATGATTGTGTTACCACCCTGGCTGTGCCATGTGTTCCAAGCATTTATTCAAACAATTGGGTTCCGAGTGCTTCTGGTGGCAGTACTGTTAAAATATCCTAATGTGACAATCATCCCCACTGTGCCTCTGCCCTCACCCAAGCTTACTGTCTACCTTCAAACACGTGTTGCCTTACTCATCAGTTGCACGGTTTTAAAAGTAGTGAAGATTTTATTGGAGCTGCACATTTTAATGGCACACAACTGTGTTTGTACAAAGAAAATGTCCTGTACAATAATGGAATGCAACTGCTCATCTCTTTTCAACTCTAAACCATCAAAATTCCAGCTCTCGTGCAAAGGAGCATGTAAATAGGGAAAGGCTACACAGCAAAGACCAAACAACTAAGCAAGCTCCTGCACTAATTTATTAACATTTATACAACAATCCAATTGGACGCGGTTTCTCTGAACCCTAGAGGTTTAAGTGAAGACTGACCAGACCCACACAAATTGTTACAAATCAATACTGTTGAAAGATGGCTATGATACAAGTACCAGCGATGAAGTTTCCCCCCCACACCTTCCTCAATGTTCCGTCATCATTTTAGTTTGGCCTTCGCTTCTTGCCCTATATCTGATGCCCTCATTGCTATTGTTACTGCCCCACTACTTAATGTGCAGATGTGGCATTCTGTTTAGCAAGGGCATATGTTTTATTTTGTCACTGTCTCTGCCGCCTTTATTTCCTCTTGCTATGCACAGTTCTCTCATTTATTTATGTATTTAAAGTGTTGTAGCATGCAATGCAAACACTCATACATTTATTAGGACAAGGGGCCGAGAGACCTTCCTAGGTATCCAAACTCATGAAATGCGGTTACGTGTACCCAACCTATGACCACCCAGACTCAGTGGGGATGATGTAGAGATGCTCTACGCATGCTCTGCTCTTCCCCACACCAGGGGGTCACCTAGGATAATATTTCAGGTGGGCTAACCCTACAAAAGTTGGGAGAGGTGCTAACTTCAGAAATTGTGGGGTGTACATTTACTTGTGTGGGTGCATCTAACTTCTTTACGCATTCTAATGAGACTTTTATAGTGCAGATTCAATGTTACAAGCAGTTAACTCCCTCCTTCACATCTGAAACCACATACCTAAGCATTGCTATTAGAATGAACGGTCTCCTGCCCCTACCCTCCAATAAATCCCCAAAAATGCAAGTACTAACATCCCATCATGATTTTAATTTCATAAAAATGCATGCATACAGATCCACCTAGAGAAGTGACACACCACCACTAATAGATACCTATATCCATTACACACCTGCAGCATATCGACATAATTGATATGCAAATGCTGAAACGGACCATTCGGTCGAGGTGTTACCCCTCTAATTGTTCTCAGTGTATGCCCAGCAGTAAACTTTTGACACACAATGGGCCTCATTACAAGGTTGGAGGTAGTCAAGGCACTATTAGCACCATGACTACCTCCAATACCGGTACCGTGTCCGGTCCCGTTCAAAGGAGACTTACCAGTCTATTCCGACCTTTGCAGGACCGGTAAGTCCCCATTCAAAAAGCCATTCCCCATTCCCATTTCAGCCCCCATAGGGCTCAATGGGAAGGTGCTAATAACGGTACCTCAAATTGTGGTACCGTTATTAGCTCTGAAGTCCCTTAACCGGTCCCTTCCATAACGCCTGGTAAAACCAGGCGTTAAGGAAGGGACCCGCTAAGGGACCTCGTAGTAGGGCGGTAAGGGATTACTGGCACCAGTGCCCTTACCGGTGCCGGTAATCCCTTACCGCCCACCTCGTAATGAGGCCCAATGAAGTTTACCATAAATAGTGCAAAGTGCTCCAACAAATCCGGAATGAACCAGCCTTCCGCAATTGTAGCAGCAAGACTCTCCCTAGTTACATGCACGGGGTAATGCAGCTGTTCAAGCACAACTTTAATAATGCTACTGGTATCACCAGCTTTCCAGTGCTGTCTTGTCGCCATAATGCTTCTGTTGGGGCTAAAGAACACCCCCTTTGTTTCCACAATTCATGTTGTTCCTGTGATGCACCCCCTTGAATCTCCATTAGTTTGGTTATTGACAATTTATCAAACCCCTCTTGCACTAAAATGGTTGTAACTACTTTTTCTTTAACATTCTTAGTATCAAAACTCAAAATATCTGGGGAATAGGCAACCCTTTTGGCTTCTTCGTCTGCAGCTTCCTTCCTGCAAGAGATAAAATCTGTTTGCTTAGTATGCGCTGTGCATTTAAAGATCACTATTGTTACTGCGAGTTGTAGTGCCTTAATAAGCCTGTCCAATAAGGATGCGTGCTGCACTGGAGTGCCGGCCACACACAGGTAGCCCCTCCTTTTCCAACATGCTAATCCTGCGTGTACGGTTGACGTCACGTAGGCAGAGTCACTGTACACCGTCACTTCCTGTCCTTTGTTTTTCTCGAGCATGACAATAAGCGCTACTAATTCTGCCGCTTGCTCCGAAAAGTGAGACAGTAGCCTTGCACTTGCTACAACTTCAAATTCTACATTTAACCTATGTATCACTACTGCTGTGCCTGAATGCCTTTCCCCACTAGTCTGATCAATTTTTGTAGAACCATCAATAAAGAGAATCTCCCCTCCTGCTAAAGCATTCTCCTTCACATGGGGTATATCATCATAAAATTCAAAATAATGTGAACAGTCATGCACATGATCGCCTTCTTCTCTTGGTTCACTATTTTGCATATACAATTTTAATCGTTGGGTTTGAAATCATTACCTCATAAGCAGAAGCTCTTTGGGATGCCAATGTACTTTTGGGTTTCTCTAAAATGGCAAACTGAGAGTCATAGAGCAGCCCATAAAAAAAACTTGTAGACTTCTCAATTGCAAAAGCGGAAGCTGCCAATGACTGTTCGCAAGGGAAGTGTCCTTTAAAGTAGGTCTAAAATCCCACTGTAACATGCTAAAGGTTTGTACCCCAATGAGGTTTTCTGTTTAAGTACTGCTGTCATGACTGTCCCATTTGTGTGCGAAAACACATCACATTCCTCAGCATAATTGGGAATTCCCAAAACAAGGGCTGTACAAATTGCTTGTCTCAGTTCCTCAAGCCCTTCCTCCATTTCTTTGGTGCATTCTATTTTTACTTTTTCCACCTGTGCTTTCAGAAGTTGTCTTGTATAAGTACTATAATCATACACCCGATCTCTGACATAGTTGCATAACCCCAAGAACCTTTGCACCTGCTTCACTGTGTTTGGTTTTGATGTTTTTATAATTGCCTCAGCTCTTTCAGGCATCACTTTCTTTCCTTCATGCAAAATCAATTGACCTTTGTATAACACCACTTCTTGACAATATTGCAGTTTCTCCTTATCTACCTTATATCTCTCGTTTGCTATAATAGTCATCAACTGAATAGAATCTTGTCTGCACCTATCTTCGGTGGTGCTACAAATTAAAATGTCAACAACGTATTGTATCACTGCACTCTTAAGATCAATATTGCCTAAATCCATCTGTAAGACTCTATTAAAGATTGATGGGGACTCACAGTACCACTGGGGCAAGTCAAGTTTGGCAGAACGTGAATGATGTCAAGTCTTGTGAGTCCTTGTGCAACGGGATCAAGAAAAAAAATGCATTTTTCAAATCGATCACTGTGAAATATTAAGCTTCCACTGGGATAGTGCACAGTATTGTTGGCGGGTTTGGAACTAAAGGAAACTCCACATCTACAATCTGGTTAATCGGCCTCATATTGTATAAATCTCAATGACCCGCCTTTAGATTTTTTGATCGGATACACTGTGATATTACACGACGATTCCGATGGCACCAGAATTCCTTGTTTCATCAGTGCAGAGATCGACTTGGAATATACTCTCATCAGCTTCTCAAGACATGGGGTACTATTTTGCTTGAGGTAAAATCGCTCCTAGCTTAAGCTTTATTTTAACCTCCCCTATTCTCTTCAATAATGCTACGTCATAAGGACCTGTGGTCCAAAGGACACTCGGCACCTTCTCCAAGTCTTCCTGAAAAAATGCTGGACGTTGCCGCATTATCGCCATTCGCTCAAGACCTTCCCTTTTCTCTATTCTTATCCAGTATGTAATGCTCATAAAGAATACCACTTCATCGTTTGTATGGTCTTCTCTGAGCATGTCATTGTCTGTGATGTCAGTCAATCTGTATCCTTCCCCAAGAGCTATTACTGTCCTCCATGGTCTACCCTCATTGTCTACTCCTTCAAGCATTGCCAATTCCTTTCACACTGTAGGTGCTTATAATTCTATAGAGATAGTCTGTCCGCCTCTTTGTCTATATATATTTGTGGTCTAAACAGGAACTCGTCAGATATCCTCACAATTTTTCCCACTACGCCAGGTAGCCATGTCAATAGAATGCTCACTCCATACAGACAAACCTCTGGATCTACTGGAATGCCTTGCAGAGCCACTTGCCCTAAAATGCCAGTATACATTCTCTCACTTTTAAATAGTGTATTCCTGCAGTGGAGCACACCATCCCTTGATCAGTGAATTTAGATTGTCATTAAATCTCTTCCCAAAATATTAACCGCTGTCTGTTGTGAATATAACAAAGGAACAGACATGTCACACTTTCCTATAGAGACCGGTAATTAATTAGTAAAAGGAACTCAACTCGTAGCTCCAGAGAACCCTTGAGCATTCATGGCAATTCCCGACATTAGATATTTTCCCTCTTGTATACATGAACGAGTAGCTCCAGTGTCTACTAGAAAAGAAAAAGATTTGCCTCCTATCGTCACACCGACCCTTGGTTCCTTTTGGGCATCTGGTGTCACAGATAGTACTGAACACATAAAGTCACCCTGTGAGCTGTCCTGTTGTGGGTACAGGCTCATCCCGTCCCTGTGAAAAGATTCCCTCCTACCACAGTGACACCTCCTATTCTGGGTGTCTGTACTTGTCCTGTGTTTGCATACTGCTTTTTCTGCTTGGGGGCTTGTTGCGATTGCCCTTACAGTGGATTCATTTGCACTCGATCTTGCTGTTGCACCCGCTGCACTCATGGCGCTTGTGTTTGATACAATGTCTGATCTTGATCATTCCCTTCTCTAGTCTGTGGGCTATATGGTGGAGGATAGGCTGTCCCCCCTCTTGAAAATTGGCCATTCTGTACATACCCTTGGCTCCCACATATGCATGCAACATGCTCTGTCATCCCACAAGTCCAACATACTGGGGGTGCCTCTCTGACAAGCCCTCCTTGGATACTCTGGTTCCCATTATGTGTACCTTGAAACCAGCTTTTATTATTTTAAAATTCTCCTCTTCCTCTATAGCCTAAACCTCTGCCTTGTGGCACAAACCCATATCCACCTTGATCCATTGGTTGCTGATTACTCGCCTGCGATGTACCCACTGCTTCCTGCATTCCAAATCCTTCTCCGCTTGTCAATATTGCCCCTTCTAAAGCAAATTTTGACAACTTTTTCTGAACTAACTTGGCTTCCTCAATTTTCCTAGTCTCATCTTTCTTCTTATTTTTCTCTTGTAATAACCTACAATGGTGTACTATCGTCAGCTGTATCTCTGACCAAGGCTTCCCTCCCATCCCCACTTGTTTTTTCATCTGCCTCGGTACTGTCTCAGGTAACCCCTGACATAAAATCTGGTAAAATAATGTCACTATCTTTTCCCACAGCTCTCAAGTTTCAACTTGCCATTTCTCCTGAATATCCTGAATGTAAGCAATAGGCTCTTCATCTTCCTTCATATTATGTGTCATAATTGCACCCATATCTGATGTATCAGGGTACTGTACCATAAGAGCCCTCCAAACGTCGGCTCTACAATTATTGAACGGCTCTTCGCCATGCGCTGTGTTTTGTGCTGTCACATTTGAATATCCTGCTCTCCTCCATATGTCATAAGCCCTTTCCCCAAGAATACTGCCAAGAGACCTTTTATGTCCCCTATGGCCAGCGTGTTTCCTCCTGCCGTTTTTTCAAATTCATATATCCATTTCCCAGTGCCCAAAGTCAAACTCTGGAGCTTGCACCTCAAATTATCCTTGTCCATCTGCGGCCATGGAATATACTGTGGTCTTGCTCCCCTTTTTCCAATAAGGGAAACTGCTTAAACCCCGCCCCACAGTTGGATCCTATTATTAGTCTATCCCTGGCAGGGATGATCATCCCTGTCTGTTTACTTGTTGGTAACAACCTTAACCTGCTTACATATGGTGGCGAATCTCCCTTCTCACTGTACGATCGTCCTCAGGGACGCTCAGGAAATGCTATGGGATCTGTCATCCTATTGTTACACTGTTTCAGATCCGACCATCTTACTTCTTTATCCATTTGCAGGCTTCCTTCAGGGGCGCATGCGCTCCTTCCTCCTAACTCGAGGGTAGACTCTCTTTCTTCATCTGACATGTCTTTTCCCTAACTAGTATGACTATCATCCCCTTCACTCTTATTCAGATTCAATCTACTTCGAGACAGTGCTCAGCGTTCATCACTGAACAAGCTTCCCTCCTCTCTTCGTGTTCGAGGCATTAGGGATTGATTATCGTTCCCTCAAGTTTCATACTGCTATTTTGTCTCAACTGTTGATAGACCTTATCTATCCTTTCTCAATGCTTTCCGCATCAAACCTTTCTTCTTCCAATACTATTCTAGATGCCGTTGGCATTGCTTCCTTCATCAGAGGAATCTCTTCTATTCTGTTCCATTGTATTTCGGGCTTGGCCTTACTGGTTCCTTATGAATGAGACTGGTATCAAGACCCCACTGTCTTCTTCTTCGCTCTGCTTCTTCGTCTAGTTCTGTTCACTTTCTCGCATCCCTTCTAATTTTTCTTCCTCTTGTCTTTGTTCTACTCTCCTTACTCCTTCCCTTCTTTCCTCTTCTTCCCTTCATCTCTTTTGTCCCATACTCTTTGTGCTTCCTCCTCTTCTTTCTTCCTTTCCTGTCTATCTCCTTCTTCTATCACTCTCTGTCTATTGTCATACTTCCTTTGTTCTTCTGCCTGTTCTTCTTTTCTCCTCCTCATGGTATATCTGCTCTCTTCAATCCCTGCTCTTCCTTTTCTGCTCATCTTCTTTCAATCTCTTCTCTCGTTCTTTATCCTTTCTTTCATGCTCGTCCTTATCTTCTCTTTGCCTAACTTCCTAACTTCTCCCATCTATTTTAAGTAATATCTGTCCACCCATCCATTCGTTCTGCACAAGCACTATCTCGTCAACTTTATCCTTCTCTCCTTTCCATATCTTAATTTCCCTGTGTATTTATGTTGATAATTTCAACCGCTAACTCCTTTCTTCTTCGTCTTGTATGATCTTATAGATCTCTACTTTTCTCTTACTCTCCTCTGGACTATCATCACTATTGTAAACTGGGGGTTCATATATCAGATTACTATACCCTGTTGCTGCTTTCAACTCCTTTAAAGAGTACAACCGTATTTCTTCTGTGCTAGCGCCTTTTACTTCAGGCAAGGTAAGGGGAGCTGAAGGCTCAACACCATCCTCCTTTCATTGACTAAGCATCCACTCCTCAGGTGGAGTGTCTTCCCTTTCTTCCTGGTGCATTTTCCATAGCTCTAAAATCGCAAATCTTTTCTCAAATGTCTTCCCTGTATATGCAGCGTACAAGTATGTGGTCATGTGCTGCTATACCACTTTTGACAATGATCCCCCTTGTGGCCATGGCATGAACATTTTATCTGCCGTGCCTTTCACCCATTCCGCACCTGTTTGAGCTTGGGCCTGTGCTTTGGTAATGTTTTACATACGTGCATCAGAGGAGTATCTCCCATAATGAGAAGCCTCTATTGACTGTCAATAATTACCAGACTTATGAAATAGCCTTTCTACTTTTCCTCAAATCACAACTTTTTCAACACCTTGAACACAACAAATATGAGCATGCACCATCAATCATTGCTCAAGCCTCTAATTTCTTGATGAGCTATCTCTATCTTTTGATTGACACCAATCACTTTGCTATGCTTAATCACTATTGCTCCTCAACTTTTTAAATTACTTCACAACTTCTATCGCTCTTCCATATTTTTACTTAACAAACAACATACAGACTAGTCGAAATAACACATTAATAACACTTTGATCACCTTTTTCTCTCTCGCCTTTACTTCTTAGCCTGAACAGGGATTGAGACATCACTTTACATAAACTTGTTTACGCATTATATGTTTCTGCTCTACCCCTGTTGGGATTTGAAACATCTCCTTCTGAAACCCCCTTGAGCCAGGACTCTTGGTGCTACCTTTTCTTCACTCAATATTTCCCGTTAATCAAAAATTATCACAATTCCATCCCCCTCATTTGCCATTCCCCTTAATCTACTCACCATTCGGCCGTTTATCGACTCAAGGCCTTCGCTATCGAATCCTCCTACAATCCGACCACTTCGCCTTATGTCTGCAGAAAGCCTGTGGAAACTGGGCAGGGATTTTGTCAAAGGGGGACCTGCCCACCATCTCGATTCTTCTTGCAGGTTTATGTCTTTCGGCCGCTCTCCACAGGCAACCCTGTGATCTTCTGGCGGAGGATGCCTGATCGTGTGAAAATCTGGAGACAAACTAGTTTGGATCTTTTCCAACCATATGCACTGCTACCACCTAAGCATATGGCCTTTTGGGTATCATGCATGCAATGGATGGAGATGCAGAATAGTTCCAACATCAAATAATCAAACCAACTCAGGAAGATGGCAAATGTGCTGTTTTATTAGCAATGATCTAAAACAGGGAGTTACAACGGACATCAACAGACGTTCGCTTGAGCTCTCATTACATTTCTCATAGAAACAGCCTTATATACAGAAAATACGTCAGACGTGACATCATGCTACGTGGCAAATAAGAAAAACCTACAAGGGATTATGATACATTCAAGGGGAATATCTAAGTATACTTTCTATACAGGCTGGGATTGTGATTGGTTATCCACTGTCAGGTGGACAACTTATGCCTACCTCTAAAAATATGTCATCTTCAACAATATTAAGTACACGGTATATCATTGGTCTTCAAACTATAAGGCCCTTTGTTATGCAGCCCTCTATATTTGGTTATTAACAAGGGGGGTCCTGGGAGTCCCTCTGCCAGACATTAGTCCTGGTTACGAGAGACTTACCCAGAGTCTTTAGCTCACTATCTTTCACAGAGAAGAAATATCCCAAACATATCAGTCTTTGTCCTGCCCTGGGGCAGTCCAGCACCGAAATGCTAGGCAATTCTCCTCTGAACAAGAGTACCAACAGTATCCCCAGACACGTGTTTCGATCTAGTTGGACCTCATCAGTAGGGAGGAGCTGTGCCTCTCTAAGAATAGTGAGCAAGGGGTCCATGTCTGGATTCCCCTAGTAACTTAGGGTGGGACCCAAAGTTACTTAAATATGCAAATTAACAAGGGGGTCCTAGGAGTCCCTCTGCCAGACATTAGTCCTGGTTACGAGAAACTTACCCAGAATTTTTATCTCACTATCTTTCACAGAGAAGAAATATCCCAAACATATCAGTCTTTGTCCTGCCCTGGGGCAGTCCAGCACCGACTCCCAGGACCCCCCCTTGTTAATTTGCATATTTAAGTAACTTTGGGTCTCACTCTAAGTAGCACTTTGCATGAGTGCAATCTTCTTTTTGCATATGAAAATGTACTCGATTCGTAACTTCATCATCAGTTTCCACAAGATCCATACATTCTCTTCAGCCAGTATTCTCAGTACGTCACGCTCGTCTCTTGTGACGTCATTGGCATCTTTTTCACTCTTTTTCATATTCCTTCAGCAAGTTCCAGATTGTCGTCTCTTTGTGGATACATTTGATAGGGTTTTCTCAGTGGGTACCGTCTTTTGAATACTCACTGTGGTATGGTCACACCAGCTGGTGTTAGGCATGGCACAATCTCAGACTTCCAGCATATAGGAGGTAGGGGGCGGGATTTCCTGCAGAGGCATGCAGCTGCTCTTCTACAGCTTCACTCCTGTGCAGAAGCAACTTCATGAACGGAGGCGCCTGGGCACTTTATTCAATTACAAAAATGCCTCTTTGGGTGGTGGTGGCGTGCCGGAAAGCCCCTTTCATTCCAGAGAAGGATCCCCCCTGCCCACCAGCAGCACTATAACCATGGGGGATTATAGCTCTTTGTTCCTTTGTAAGGAACGGTAACACTCTTTCCCCAGACACAGCCTCTCAGTGCCGGTCTTAGACCAGATTTCACCCCAGGCGGGAAGTATCATTGGTACCCGCACCCCAAAAAATGACAACAAGCATTGCCTGTAACAGGTGTTGTAAATGGGGCACTCAATAAATAACTCAATGGAAATACAATACAAAATGCATACATTAGATACTAGGTGACAGTCATAGAATGTTACCCGTATTATGTGTTCAAAAAGTAATATTTCTTGACTTTGCCCTTGCAAATTGAAGCACAGCGTCAGATAGATCCAGAGACTGGCCAATGTCATTTTTAACTGATAAACTAGCAAGCAATATCAGTCTTTCATTGGCCATTGCTCATCAATTTCAGGTGAGCCACATTCCTTGTCATTCTCACTCAAGCTGCGTGGTAAGTCTGATGATTCTCCATTTCCGGGCTGATCACTACTCACTATTTGCTCTGTATTGTCCTGTGACTGACTCAACAATGCTTTAATCAATTTTGAGGAAAATTAACCAAAACATATAATATTTTTACTTTTCAGTGCATTGATAAATATGGATTCAGAAACTAAACAGTACGCAGTTAGGCACCATGAAATGATTCCCACCCAGAAAACATTGTGGTAGTCCCACATTGGTGAAACAGAGATTGACAATGTTTGGCTAATGGCTTAGTAAGTGATGTGCCAATTAAATGGCAAAAACAACTCACATGATCAAAGGCCATCACCACAGAGAATAGGTCACAATGACTGTCCTTGACATTCAGTAGGGGCAGGAAAGTGAACATCCCCCACCCACTCACCAAAAGCCCATTGGGACTGACTGAAAGGAAGATTTTGACGTAAACAGCCTGGCTTTTGTATCCTGGGATCCCATCATTTCCCAGTAATTGCACGTTTCAAGTAATTTCTAAAAAACAAAGTATTCTCAAAAGCCAAGCATAAGTACACATTTCTACCAGTTAGACATGAGAGCATATATGCTTAAGTGCCTAATTTGGTCTCAAATGCCAGCTTCACTACAAAGTGTGTCATCCTGGTCACATGGTTGTATCTCACTGTAGTTTATCTGCCAAAATTAGAAAAGTCTAGAAGTTATTCAGTTCAGACTGTACCATACATGCCAACATTATCTATTCTATTAGGGAGATGCTAGCCCCGTCTTGGTTTTATCTTTGCATTCTGGGACATGTAGTCCTGAATTTCTAATGGGGAAATACAGGACTGCAAGGTGAAAACCAGGACTGGCCTATCATCTCTTGAATGGAATAGATATGTTGGCCCGCATGGTGTGCACTATTAAAAAAAAAGCTAATTCATGGTATTTTGTTTCATGTATACGTCAGTTACCATTCATAAATGCACAGCAAAACGTTATGTGTGTCTTGGTTTACTGATGACTGACTTCCTCTGTTGCCTCTACTATCAAAGAATGAGGTCCCTGGCTATAAGATAATTTGCTGTGATGTCAATACAAATGCAAAATAGGGGACTCTCGATGTCCTTTGCCACACAGCACCTCACAATACCTCCAACCATCCCTGTGTATTTCAACCCTAACCTTATAGTAAGAGCTTGCTTGCCTACAGCCAAGCGATGTTTAAATGCCACATTGAATCCCATCCCATGTCCTGCAAACTATCTGAAACCAAAATCACCACACTTTCATTTGTGTTCATTGGCTCAGAGGGCACATTTAATAGGCTCATAAAAAGGCCTTTGACAGTCTCAGAAAGGGCTGCTTACAGTTTCATATAGGCAGGGCTGGATTGGGAACCAAAAGTGGCCCAGGATTTTTATTTTTGAAGTGACTCCATCTTGAACCGAGCAGGCAAGCGTAGCAAGCTGGCTTCAAACACTGCAAGGGGCAATTGGGGAATCTTCCAAGAATTATGTTTATATATGGACTAAAAGGGTGCATTATAGAGCAAGTGTTCTTAAACCTGGTGTCATACCTGCCCACTTGACACAGCACAAAATTCATGCCTGGCATGCTTCCTCTTAACAAAACAAGAACCACACATGCCATGCACCTACCCCCAACATAAACGCATACCTGCCTTCCACAACACACACACCATGCGTGACATCCCAATTTTGGCAGACACAGCACAATGCGATGAATGAATCGGCCCAGTATCACAGAAGTCAGCTCGGAGGTGAATCTGAAATCTAAGCCCAGTTTTCACTTCAGACACCTGAGCACACTTCATCTCAGCGCTAGCTGACCCATGTTTGTTAATGCAGCTTTAAAGAGACAAATTGAAACGTATACACAACACATTATAAACCAACCAAATATATTAACCTTTACATTAAGCAAAACGTGTATGATTGTGTTACCACCCTGGCTGTGCCATGTGTTCCAAGCATTTATTCAAACAATTGGGTTCCGAGTGCTTCTGGTGGCAGTACTGTTAAAATATCCTAATGTGACAATCATCCCCACTGTGCCTCTGCCCTCACCCAAGCGTACTGTCTACCTTCAAACACATGATGCCTTACTCAGCAGTTGCACGGTTTTAAAAGTAGTGAAGATTTTATTGGAGCTGCACATTTTAATGGCACACAACTGTGTTTGTACAAAGAAATGTCCTGTACAATAATGTACAATAATGGAATGCAACTGCTCATCTCTTTTCAACTCTAAACCATCAAAATTCCAGCTCTCGTGCAAAGGAGCATGTAAATAGGGAAAGGCTACACAGCAAAGACCAAACAACTAAGCAAGCTCCTGCACTAATTTATTAACATTTATACAACAATCCAATTGGGCGCGGTTTCTCTGAACCCTAGAGGTTTAAGTGAAGACTGACCAGACCCACACAAATTGTTACAAATCAATACTGTTGAAAGATGGCTATGATACAAGTGCCAGCGATGAAGTTTCCCCCCCCACACCTTCCTCAATGTTCCGTCATCATTTTAGTTTGGCCTTTGCATCTTGCCCTATATCTGATGCCCTCATTGCTATTGTTATTGCCCCACTACTTGATGTGCAGATGTGGCATTCTGTTTAGCAAACACTCATACATTTATTAGGACAAGGGGCAGAGAGACCTTCCTAGGTATCCAAATTCATGAAATGCGGTTACGTGTACCCAACCTGTGACCACCCAGACTCAGTGGGGATGATGTAGAGATGCTCTGCGCATGCACCGCTCTTCCCCACACCAGGGGGTCACCTAGGATAATATTTCAGGTGGGCTAACCCTACAAAAGTTGGGAGAGGTGCTAACTTCAGAAATTGTGGGGTGTAAATTTACCTGTGTGGGTGCATCTAACTTCTTTACACATTCTAATGAGACTATTCTAGTGCAGATTCAATGTTACAAGCAGTTAAATCCCTCCTTCACATCTGAAACCACATACCTAAGCATTGCTGTGAGAATGAACGGTCTCCTGCCCCTACCCTCCAATAAATCCCCTAAAATGCAAGTACTGACACCCCATCATGATTTTAATTTCATAAAAATGCATGCATACAGATCCACCTAGAAAAGTGACACACCACCACTAATAGATACCTATATCCATTACACACCTGCAGCATATCGACATAATCGATATGAAAATGCTGAAATGGACCATTCGGTCGAGGTGTTACCCCTCTAATTGTTCGCAGTGTATGCCCAGCAGTAAACTTTTGACACACAATGGGCCTCATTACGAGGTTGGAGGTAGTCATGGCGCAATTAGCACCATGACTACCTCCAATACCGGTACCGTGTCCGGTCCCGTTCAATGAGGACTTAGCAGTCTATGCTGACCTTTGCGGGACCGGTAAATCCCCATTCAAAAAGCCATTCCCCATTCACATTTCAGCCCCCATAGGGCTCAATGGGAAGGTGCTAATAACGGTACCGCAAATTGCGGTACCGTTATTAGCTCTGAAGTCCCTTAACCGGTCCCTTCCATAACGCCTGGTAAAACCAGAAGTTAAGGAAGGGACCCGCTAAGGGACCTCGTAGTATGGCGGTAAGGGATTACTGGCACCAGTGCCCTTACTGGTGCCGGTAATCCCTTGCCGCCCACCTCGTAATGAGGCCCAATGAAGTTTACCATAAATAGTGCAAAGTGCTCCAACAAATCTGGAATGAACCAGCCTTCCGCAATTGTAGCAGCAAGACTCTCCCTAGTTACATGCACGGGGTAATGCAGCTGTTCAAGCGCAACTTTAATAATGCTACTGGTATCACCAGCTTTCCAGTGCTGTCTTGTCGCCATAATGCTTCTGTTGGGGCTAAAGAACACCCCCTTTGTTTCCACAATTCCTGTTGTTCCTGTGATGCACTCCCTTGAATCTCCATTAGTTGTCTTATTGACAATTGATCAAACCCCTCTATCACCAACATGGTTTTAACTACTTTTTCTTTAACATTCTTAGTATCAAAACTCAAAATATCTGGGGAATAGGCAACCCTTTTGGCTTCTTCGTCTGCAGCTTCCTTCCTGCAAGAGATACAATCTGTTTGCTTAGTATGTGCTGTGCATTTAACGATCACTATTGTTACTGCAAGTTGTAGTGCCTTAATAAGCCTGTCCAATAAGGATGCGTGCTGCACTGGAGTGATGGCCACACAGAGGTAGCCCCTCCTTTTGCAACATGCTAATCCTGCGTGTACGGTTGACGTCACATAGGCAGAGTCACTGTACACCGTCACTTCCTGTCCTTTGTTTTTCTCGAGCATGACAATAAGCGCTACTAATTCTGCCGCTTTCTCCGAAAAGTGAGACAGTAGTCTTGCACTTGCTACAACTTCAAATTCTACATTTAACCTATGTATCACTACTGCTGTGCCTGAATGCCTTTCCCCACTAGTCTGATCAATTTTTGTAGAACCATCAATAAAGAGAATCTCCCCTCCTGCTAAAGCATTCTCCTTCACATGGGGTATATCATCATAAAATTCAAAATAATGTGAACAGTCATGCACATGATCGCCTTCTTCTCTTGGTTCACTATTTTGCATATACAATTTTAATCGTTGGGTTTGAAATCATTACCTCATAAGCAGAAGCTCTTTGGGATGTCAATGTACTTTTGGGTTTCTCTAAAATGGCAAACTGAGAGTCATAGAGCAGCCCATAAAAAAAACTTGTAGACTTCTCAATTGCAAAAGCGGAAGCTGCCAATGACTGTTCGCAAGGGAAGTGTCCTTTCATAAGTAGGTCTAAAATCCCTCTGTAATATGCTAAAGGTTTGTACCCCAATGAGGTTTTCTGTTAAAATACTGCTGTCATGACTGTCCCATTTGTGTGCGAAAACACATCATATTCCTCAGCATAATTGGGAATTCCCAAAACAAGGGCTGTACAAATTGCTTGTCTCAGTTCCTCAAGCCCTTCCTCCATTTCTTTGGTGCATTCTATTTTTACTTTTTCCACCTGGGCTTTCAGAAGTTGTCTTGTATAAGTACTATAATCATACACCCGATCTCTGACATAGTTGCATAACCCCAAGAACCTTTGCACCTGCTTCACTGTGTTTGGTTTTGATGTTTTTATAATCGCCTCAGCTCTTTCAGGCATCACTTTCTTTCCTTCATGCAAAATCAATTGACCTTTGTATAACACCACTTCTTGACAATATTGCAGTTTCTCCTTGTCTACCTTATATCCCTCGTTTGCTAGAATAGTCATCAACTGAATAGAATCTTGTCTGCACCTATCTTCGGTGGTGCTACAAATTAAAATGGCAACAACGTATTGTATCACTGCACTCTTAAGATCAATATTGCCTAAATCCATCTGTTAGACTCTATTAAAGATTGATGGGGACTCACAGTACCACTGGGGCAAGTCAAGTTTGGCAGAACGTGAATGATGTCAAGTCTTGTGAGTCCTTGTGCAACAGGATCAAGAAAAAAAATTCATTTTTCAAATTGATCACTGTGAAATATTAAGCTTCCACCGGGATAGTGCACAGTATTGTTGGCGGGTTTGGAACTAAAGGAAACTCCACATCTACAATCTGGTTAATCGGCCTCATATCTTGTATAAATCTCAATGACCTGCCTTTAGATTTTTTGATCGGATACACTGTGGTATTACACAACGATTCCGATGGCACCAGAATTCCTTGTTTCATCAGTGCAGAGATCGACTTGGAATATACTCTCATCAGCTTCCCGAGACATGGGGTACTACTTTGCTTGAAGTAAAATCGCTCCTAGCTTAAGCTTTATTTTAACCTCCCCTATTCCCTTCAATAATGCTACCTCATAAGGACCTGTGGTCCAAAGGACACTCGGCACCTTCTCCAAGTCTTCCTGAAAAAATGCTGGACGTTGCCGCATTATCGCCATTCGCTGTGGACCTTCCTTTTTCTCTATTCTTATCCAGTATGTAATGCTCATAAAGAATACCACTTCATCGTTTGTATGGTCTTCTCTGAGCATGTCATTGCCTGTGATGTCAGTCAATCTGTATCCTTCCCCGAGAGCTATTACTGTCCTCCATGGTCTACCCTCATTGTCTACTCCTTCAAGCATTGCCAATTCCTTTCACACTGTAGGTGCTTATAATTCTATCTAGGGATAGTCTGTCCCCCTCTTTGTCTATATATATTTGTGGTCTAAACAAGAACTCGTCAGGTATCCTCACAATTTTTCCCACTATGCCAGGTAGCCATGTCAATAGAATGCTCACTCCATACAGTCAAACCTCTGGATCTACTGGAATACCTTGCAGAGCCACTTGCCCTGTATATGCCAGTATACATTCTCCCACTTTTAAATAGTGCATTCCTGCAGTGGAGCACATCATCCCTTGATCAGTGAATTTAGATCGTCATGTTAAGTTTTGTCATTAAATCGCTTCCCAAAATATTAACCGCTGTCTGTTGTGAATATAGAGACTGGTAATTCATTAGTAAAAGGAACACAACTCGTAGCTCCAGAGAACCCTTGAGCATTCATGGCAATTCCCGACATTAGATATTTTCCCTCTTGTATACATGAACGAGTAGCTCCAGTGTCTACTAGAAAAGGAGAAGATTTGCCTCCTATCGTCACACCGACCCTTGGTTCCTCTTGGGCATCTGGTGTCACAGATAGTACTGAACACATAAAGTCACCCTGTGAGCTGTCCTGTTGTGGGTACAGGCTCATCCCGTCCCTGTGAAAAGATTCCCTCCTACCACAGTGACACCTCCTATTCTGGGTGTCTGTACTTGTCCTGTGTTTGCATACTGCTTTTTCTGCTTGGGGGCTTGTTGCGATTGCCCTTACAGTGGATTCATTTGCACTTGATCTTGCTGTTGCACCTGCTGTACTCATGGCTCTTGTGTTTGATACAATGTCTGATCTTGATCATTCCCTTCTCTAGTCTGTGGGCTATATGGTGGAGGATAGGCTGTCCCCCCTCTTGAAGATTGGCCATTCTGTACATACCCTTGGCTCCCACATATGCATGCAACATGCCCTGTCATCCCACAAGTCCAACATACTGGGGGTGCCTGTCTGACAAGCCCTCCTTGGGTACTCTGGTTCCCATTATGTGTACCTTGAAACCAGCTTTTATTATTTTAAAATTCTCCTCTTCCTCTATAGCCTATACCTCTGCCTTGTGGCACAAACCCATATCCACCTTGATCCATTGGTTGCTGATTACTCGCCTGCGATGTACCCACTGCTTCCTGCGTTCCAAATCCTTCTCCGCTTGTCAATATTGCCCCTTCTAAGGCAAATTTTGACAACTTTTTCTGAACTAACTTGGCTTCCTCAATTTTCCTAGTCTCATCTTTCTTCTTATTTTTCTCTTGTAATAACCTACATTGGTGTACTATCGTCAGCTGTATCTCTGGCCAAGGCTTCGTTTCCATCCCCACTTGTTTTTTCATCTGCCTCGGTACTGTCTCAGGTAACCCCTGACATAAAATCTGGTAAAATAATGTCACTATCTTTTCCCACAGCTCGCAAGTTTCAACTTGCCATTTCTCCTGAATATCCTGAATGTAATCAATAGGCTCTTCATCTTCCTTCATATTACGTGTCATAATTGCACCCATACCTGATGTATCAGGGTACTGTACCATAAGAGCCCTCCAAACGTCGGCTCTACAATTATTAAACGGCTCTCCGCCATGCGCTGTGTTTTGTGCTGTCACATTTGAATATCCTGCTCTCCTCCATATGTCATAAGCCCTTTCCCCAAGAATACTGCCAAGAGACCTTTTATGTCCCTATGGCCAGCGTGTTTCCTCCTGACGTTTTTTCAAATTCGTATATCCATTTCCCAGTGCCCAAAGTCAAACTCCGGAGCTTGCACCTCAAATTATCCTTGTCCATCTGCAGCCATGGAATATACTGTGGTCTTGCTCCCCTTTTTCCAATAAGGGAAACTGCTTAAACCCTGCCCCACAGTCGGATCCTATTATTAGTCTATCCCTGGCAGGGATGATCATCCCTGTCTGTTTCCTTGTTGGTAACAACCTTAACCTGCTCACATAATGTGGCGACTCTCCCTTCTCACTGTACGATCGTCCTCAGGGACGCTCAGGAAATGCTATGGGATCTGGCATCCTATTGTTACACTGTTTCAGATCCGACCATCTTACTTCTTTATCCATTTGCAGGCTTGCTTCAGGGGCGCATGCGCTCCCTTCTCCTAACTCGAGGGTAGACTCTCTTTCTTCATCTGACATGTCTTTTCCCTAACTAGTGTGACTATCATCCCCTTCACTCTTATTCAGATTCAATCTACTTAGAGACAGTGCTCAGCGTTCATCACTGAACAAGCTTCCCTCCACTCTTCGTGTTCGAGGCATTAGGGATTGATTATCGTTCCCTCAAGTTTCATACTTGCTATTTTGTCTCAGCTGTTGATAGACCTTATCTATCCTTTCTCAATGCTTTCCGCATCAAACCTTTCTTCTTCCAATACTATTCTAGATGCCGTTGGCATTGCTTCCTTAATCAGAGGAATCTCTTCTATTCTGTTCCATTGTATTTCTGGGCTCGGCCTTACTGGTTCCTTATGAATGAGACTGGTATCAAGACCCCGCTGTCTTCTTCTTCGCTCTGCTTCTTCATCTAGATCTGTTCGCTTTCTCGCATCCCTTCTAATTTTTCTTCCTCTTGTCTTTGTTCTACTCTCCTCACTCCTTCCCTTCTTTCCTCTTCTTCCCTTCATCTCTTTTGTCCCATACTCTTTGTGCTTCCTCCTCTTCTTTCTTCCTTTCCTGTCTATCTCCTTCTTCTATCACTCTCTGTCTATTGTCATACTTCCTTTGTTCTTCTGCCTGTTCTTCTTTTCTCCTCCTCATGGTATATCTGCTCTCTTCACTCCCTGCTCTTCCTTTTCTGCTCATCTTCTTTCAATCTCTTCTCTCATTCTTTATCCTTTCTTTCATGCTTGTCCTTATCTTCTCATTGCCTAACTTCCTAACTTCTCCCATCTATTTTAAGTAATATCTGTCCACCCATCCATTCGTTCTGCACAAGCACTATCTCGTCAACTTTACCCTTCTCTCCTTTCCATATCTTAATTTCCCTGTGTATTTATGTTGATAATTTCAACCGCTAACTCCTTTCTTCTTTGTCTTGTATGATCTTACAGATCTCTTCTTTTCTCTTACTCTCCTCTGGACTATCATCACTATTGTAAGCTGGGGGTTCATATATCAGATTACTATACCCTGTTGCTGCTTTCAACTCCTTTAAAGAGTACAACCGTATTTCTTCTGTGCTAGCGCCTTTTACTTCAGGCAAGGTAAGGGGAGCTGGAGGCTCAACACCTTCCTCCTTTCATTGACTAAGCATCCACTCCTCAGGTGGAGGGTCTTCCCTTTCTTCCTGGTGCATTTTCCAGAGCTCTAAAATCGCAAATCTTTTCTCAAATGTCTTCCCTGTGTATGCAGCGTACAAGTATGTGGTCATGTGCTGCTATACCACTTGTGACAATGATCCCCCTTGTGGCCATGGCATGAACATTTTATCTGCCGTGCCTTTCACCCATTCCGCACCTGTTTGAGCTTGGGCCTGAGGAGTATCTCCCATAATGAGAAGCCTCTATTGACTGTCAATAATTACCAGACTTATGCTCAAATCACAACTTTTTCAACACCTTTAAAACAACAAATATGAGCATGCACCATCAATCATTGCTCAAGCCTCTAATTTCTTGATGAGCTATCTCTATCTTTTTATTGACACCAATCACTTTGCTATGCTTAATCACTATTGCTCCTCAACTTTTTAAATCACTTCACAACTTCTATCGCTCTTCGATATTTTTACTTAACAAACAACATACAGACTAGTCGACATAACACATTAATAAACACTTTGATCACCTTTTTCTCTCTCGCCTTTACTTCTTAGCCTGTACAGGGATTGAGACATCACTTTACATAAACTTGTTTACGCATTATAAGTTTCTGCTCTACCCCTGTTGGGATCTGAAACATCTCCTTCTGAAACCCCCTTGAGCCAGGACTCTTGGTGCTACCTTTTCTTCACTCAATATTTCCCGTTAATCAAAAATTATCACAATTCCATCCCCCTAATTTGCCATTCCCCTTAATCTACTCACCATTCGGCCATTTATCGACACAAGGCCTTTGCTATTGGCTCCTCCTCCAATACGACCACTTTGCCTTATGTCTGCAGAAAGCCTGTGGAAACGGGGCAGGGATTTTGTCAAAGGGGGACCTGCCCACCATCTCGATTCTTCTTGCAGGTTTATGTCTTTCAGCCGCTCTCCACAGGCAACCCTGCGATCTTCTGGCTAAAGGTGGAGGATGCCTGATCGTCTGAAAATCTGGAGAAAAACTAGTTTGGATCTTTTCCAACCATATGCACTGCTACCACCTGAGCATATGGCCCTTTGGGTATCGTGCATGCAATAGATGGGGATGCAGAATAGTTCCAACATCAAATAATCAAACCAACTCAGGAAGATGGCAAAGGTGCTGTTTTATTAACAATGATCTAAAACAGGGAGTTACAACGGACATCAACAGACGTTCGCTTGAGCTCTCATCACATTTCTCATAAAAACAGCCTTATATACAGAAAATACGTCAGACGTGACATCATGCTACGTGGCAAATAAGAAAAACCTACAAGGGATTATGATACATTCAAGGGGAACATCTAAGTATACTTTCTATACAGGCTGGGATTGTGATTGGTTATCTACTGTCAGGTGGGCAACTTATGCCTACCTCTAAAAATATGTCATCTTCAACAATATTAAGTACACAGTATATCATTGGTCTTCAAACTATAAGGCCCTTTGTTATGCAGCCCTCTATATTTGGTTACCAGACTTGTGCCATGTCTGGAACATTCAGTTCACTTAGCAGCACATAAGCTCATACCCAGGTGCCAGGAGGTGGACTTGACTTTACCTCCCCACCCAATTAGCCCATCATCTCTCATCACCCATGCCTTCTGCCATGAATATAGTCTTTGAACATGGCCTTGCAAAGTATTGGTGTCTGTGGGAATATATGGGAGTACAGTGTTTCACTATCGTTGTTCCAGGACTCCACGCTCAACTCTATTTCCATCTTTGGCTCATGTGACAGGCGACCACGATTTGGTCCATTTTGCAGCATTTAAATGTCTTAAATTAATATAACTTAGCACACTACGTGTTCTTGCTTTGCACCTTAACTAGGGATGATTCAGCTTCGCACGTTCCCTGCATTCAAGAATAGATAACCGACCTTGGCTGCTTCAGCTTTGATACCAGGCCAAACAGCCTCGCCATTCATTTCCACGATCTAAGCTTATTCTTGCTGCAACACAGTTCTCAGCCTTTCCTCTCCATAGGTCCTGGCTTACTAAAATTCGCAACACTGATGTCCAGCTTCTATACAATGGTGGCTTCGTCTGCAGTCTATTCACTACGTATAGCCAGCTTCTATGATCACTTAGTCTACTTGTGTTTCAGCGTCTGTACAGTTATTGAACGGCTTGTATTTTCTATAGCACTTTGCATGAGTGCAATCTGCTTTTTGCATATGAAAATGTACTCGATTCGTAACTTCATCATCAGTTTCCACAAGATCCATACATTCTCTTCAGCCAGTATTCTCAGTACGTCACGCTCGTCTCTTGTGACGTCATTGGCTTCTCTTTCACTCTTTTTCATATTCCTTCAGCAAGTTCCAGATTGTCGTCTCTTTGTGGATGCATTTGATAGGGTTTTCTCAGTGGGTACCTTCTTTCGAATACTCGCTGTGGTATGGTCACACCAGCTGGTGTTAGGCATGGCACAATCTCAGACTTCCATCATATAGGAGGTAGGGAGCGGGATTTCCTGCAGAGGCATGCAGCTGCTCTTCTACAGCTTCACTCCTGTGCAGAAGCAACTTCATGAACGGAGGCGCCTGGGCACTTTATTCAATTACAATAATGCCTCTTCAGGTGGTGGTGGCGTGCCTGAAAGCCCCTTTCCATGGCACCAAACCAGAGGGAAGGAGGGGGTGGAACATTTTGAGAGCCGTGCAAGCCCTGCTGCTTCCCTTCAGAGTACCAGCTAGTCCCGTTAGCGCTATGATGCAGTGAAAGTGAAAGCAGAACTGGGCACTTTCATTTTCCCAGAAGGAAAAACACTTGTCTTGACTAAAGGAGCAGAATGCTATGATCTGCGGCAGGTAAGGACACATGGTGGGATCGAGTGCGTGATGGGTAGGCAGGAAACAATTGGAAGGCAGTGAGCAGGGACCTGGGTACAAGAAAAGCCTTGCACAAACATGCAGCACATGACCATGCTTTATATCTTAATGCCCTTCATTTGTTTAATCTGCAGACCTGTGTGCTTTCAAAAGTGGGCTTTTGGCATCATGGGTTAGTGCAGGAAATACTTCAATTCTGTGCCGAAGCAACTTCATGAACGGAGGCGCCTGGGTGCTTTATTCAATTACAATAATGCCTCTTCAGGCGGTGGGGCCATGTCTGAAAGCCCCGTTCCCTGGCCCCAGAGGGCAGGCGGGGGTGGAAAGTTTTGATAGCAGAGTGAGCCCTTCTGCTTCCCTCCAGAGCACCGGCTAGTCCAGTTAGCGCCATGACACAGTGAACTTGAAAGCAGCGCTGGGCACTTTCACTTTCCAAGAAGGAAATAATGGGGGTCATTCCGAGGTTGGAGGTAAGTATTGGTTTTTACCAGCATGGCGGAAAGAGTGAGTCCGATCTGGTACCACGCCACTATTTACAGGCTATTCCGACCCCGCGGGCACAAGCTTTCCGCCATGCCGGTAAATCCCCTAGCGGCATACCGCTAAAGGGCCCGTTAAACCCCTTACCGGCATGAAGCGAGACGTTCTTAACAACACCGCCATCGAAGCTTGGCCGTCCGTAATTAGCGGTGTCCGCGGATACGGAAATTACGTCATCGCACAGGAACAGGAAGGAGCGCGGCGGCCATCTTTAAAAACACAATCCATTGCCATCCTCTGCAGGCAGCACCCTTGGGACGAACCTGAACCTCGGAAAAGGCCTACACAACCGCCAGCTATGCCCAAAGCACCGAAGAAGTGTGCGGACCGCCTCCGCAAGCAGCGCTTCAGCCCCGAGGAGCTGCAGGCCATGGTGGGCCACCTGGAGGAGCACGCAGGCGTAGTGTTCAGCAGCGACATGCGCAGAGAGGCAGTGGTCCGGAAAAAAAACATATGGGCAGAACCTGCCCAAAGGGTGAGCGCGGTAGGCACCACCCCCCGCGCCCCCAGGGACTGCTGCAAGCGGTGGGACGACTTGCGGTTGAGGGTGCGGAGCATCCTCGCAGCCAACAGCAGCCAGGCACTGCAGACTGGAGGTGGTCCAAGTTCACCAATTAAACTAGCGCCATGGGAGGAGGCATGCACTGCATTGATTGGCACAGAATCAATCGAGGGCGTCGGTGAAATGGAGTGCGGGGCTCCGTCGTCTGCTGATGGAGGTGAGTGTCCAAAGTCAACACCGCCAATGGCAAATACATGCTGAATACACTTCGAAGCCCCGTCCAATGCACCTTGTCATACTGCCCTCCACCCATTCTGATAATGGCAAGACAACTGCCACCAAGGGACAAGTGCTACCACATAATGCCCACCAACCACAGTGCAGTAACTAGCACATCCCAATAAGCACACTGTGCAGCAGGCTTGGCAGTGTGCGAGTCAGACTGCACATGACCAGGACAGGATTAGTGACTCCCACACCTGCGTACATATCCGACACATCCGTGGAAACCAGTGATGTAGTAACGGCCAAAATGACTGAAATGTGAATGCTGCCATTAATGACATTAGCGTCTCACACAACCACTCATGTTGTACCTTTGTTCTACACCCACAGGCAGTGAGCATGAGGGCGATGAGCCTGAGAGAAGCCGTCCCACCACATCCAGTGCCAAAGGCAGGGACCACCGCGTACCCTCCAGGAAGGACAAAACCACCACAGCTCCTCCAAGGCCCATCGAGGTTGCACCACCCCCATCCCTCACTGCATCAGCGCCTGCAACAATCACCACACCAAGGTCAGAGGAGTCCAGCATCTCTGGGGAGGTGGCAGCCACGGCCCCTCTGCAAATCGAGGACTGCCCCTTGTCCATCTGTGGGGCATCAGAGGAGGACTCCTACTCCACTGTATACACCCCCAAGCCCTGCAATGTCCCCCAGGTGTAGTGCAGTGACTCTGGGGAGTGTGACACACCAGTCCGAAGTGCACGTGGCGATGCACCAGGAGACGCAGATCCCGTGCCCAGTACCCCATTCGAGGCCCTGTCAGGGCATGTCGACCCAATCCCCTGCAGGGATGATACGCCATCCCAGGAAGCACTACGTGCAGGACAGCTCACTGCCCTCATCACTGATTTCAATGAGGACAACCACCAGGGCAGGTTGGAGTTACTCGAGGAGCTCAGGCAAATGCGTCAGGTGTTCACGGAAAGCACCAACCGTGGGGGTCATTCCGAGTTGGGCGTTAAGGGAAAAACGATGCCGGTAAAGGATTACCGGCATCGTTTACCTTTACGGGCCATTCTGACCCTCTGGACCGTTATTTACGGCGCCGTAAAGTACGAGGCTGTAAATAGCGGTCTTGTGGCGTGCGCACGACACCCCATGCCGAAATTAGCGGCATGGCGTAAAACGGAGCTGATCCCAAGTCATGCGGACATGCAAAAAACAGCATCTACAAGGCCGCAAAGTACCTTACCGGCATGGAGTAAATACCGGCATCGCAGAGAAGGTGTTAAGAACCCTGAGCAGTGTTTCCAAGAGGCACAGGTGCACTCAATCAGCACAGGTGGAGGCAATGGAGTCTGGCACAGCACAAAAGGAGCACACCCACTCACCACACCCCCTCCAACACCAAGATGATACCAATTGTAGCAGGATTACTGGAGCTGGAGGCCCTGCTTGCAAGGCAGCAACGACAACAACAGCAACAACAACAACCACAGCCCCCACCACAGAGGATACACAGGAGGAGAAGGAGGGTGAGACAGGCCCAGCATGCCCTACCGGTGCAGCCACCATTACCACGCCGGCAGCCCCCAATCCCGCGCATCAGAGCCTCCCCCTTCAACCTCACACCAGAGCAGATCCACACCCTGTACCGCTTTGACCGGGACACCATCACCACCATAGTGGACCTGACACATGAAGACATAGTGAGCCTCATAGAAATCCACACTGCAATCCCCCCCTACTTAGGGTAGTGTCTGTTCTCCACTTCCTTGCCACAGGCACGTAGCAGCATACAGTGTGGAATACCACAGGCCATATTTTCACAGATACTCAACCAAGTGCTGGATGCCCTCATCAAACACACAAGGGACTACATATCCCTACCCCGGACACCCCAGGAGATATTGGATACATAAGTTGCCTACCATGCACTGGCAGGCATGCCAAATTGCATAGGTGCCCTCGACTGCACCCACGTGGAATTGTTCTTTCCACATGCAATGGAGGTGGCGTATCGCAACCGCAAGCAGTACCACTCCATTGACATCCAGATGGTATGAAATGCCAGTAAAGCCGTCACACATTGCTGTGCCCGATACCCCCGATCAACACATGACCCCCTGGTCCTGCGGAACTCCACGCTACCACGCTATATGGAGCAACATGCTGGACAACGTGCCTGGCTGTTTGGTGAGTCACCTGATTGGGCCATGGCAGCGCATTGGGGCCATGAGTAGGGTGGATGCATACCCCAACTTGTTGGGAAAGGGGGGGGGTGCATACTACACCTGTGTGGGAATGTTGACGCCATTGCACGATGTGCACCCCACAGAACACAGTTCCCCAAGGCAATCGATATGGCACATTACTGCCTAACCTCACAGCAATGCTAGAATGTAGAAAATACAACACTACTCGTCCGACAGGTAACCTGGCCCAATACCACAACACAAGCACCACTCATCGGCGGACCTCACACACCGTAAGGGCATCCTGCACCATGCACTGCATATGCACTATCTCGCAGCCTCCTGCATCCCACCACACAAGACAGACGTCCCTGGGAGTGCATAGAAGTGAGCCCAACAGGGATACAGCAGCGTGTCACTGGTTCCGCAAACCCATAGTAGTGGTGCAAGTCAACATGGTACTGATCAGTGCAGTAAGACAAGTATGCTACTGACTACAGTCAACACCCCCTGCCACCAAATCTCACAGAACCCAACACATCAATGAATTCAGGCCAACACTGCTGCACGCATATACGGTGCACGTGCAACAAGATGTGAGTGCACACCATAAGCCATCTTGAAGAAGCTACCCCTTCATCATTCCATGGCACAGGACACATAGCCGGGCCAGTAATGGGGTTGATGCAACCAGGGACATGTGTGTTTGTCCAGGAATCACCAGCTGCCATGCAAGACTGCCACAGTTCGCCACCATCAATGTACAAACACTTACCTTCATTCCCCTTCCATGCAGGTGATGGTGGCTACCCTTCGAAGCCGTGGCTCATGGCCCCTATCCGCAACCCACAGAACAGGCATGAGGAGGACTACAATCGAGCCCATACCCGTACACGGGTGGCCATAGAGCAGACATTTGGCCTGTTGAAGGCACCATTTTGTTGCCACAGCCGTTCGGGTGGAGCACTCATCAACAGCCACGAGAAGGTGGCCAGGATCACCATGGCATGTGTAAAGTTGCACAATATGTGCATCCGTCAGAACGTGCCACTGCCCCCTGACCTGGGACTGCTACCACCAGATGATGATGAGGGGGTGGATGAAGAATTGGCAGGACAGCATCACAGTGCAGATGCACAGGAGGGATGTGCCGTGTGGCAATCATTGATTGGACAATATTTCTGACACTCAAATCAGCTGAGGGTGTCAGGATGACAGGGCATCGGGCACTGGTTGTGGGGATACATGTACACCATGTACTGTGAGTCATTAAAAGACACATGCACATTGATCAATGTCCACTCTGATATTTTTTATGCACAACCGGTGTATTGTATTAGTAGGTTCACATGTGAACAACAAAACCTCCACCCTCACCCCCCTCCCCCCAACTCCCATACACACCCTCACCCCCTCCCCCCAACTCCCATACACACCCTCAACCCCCTCCCCCCAACTCCCATACACACCCTCACCCCCCTGCCCCCAACTCCCATACACACCCTCACCCCCCTGACCCCCAACTCCGCAAGAGTAGTCCCGTGTGGCACATTGAGGCCACATGTGGCAGCATTGTCTATTGATCCATGCTCCCGGTGCCCGGGGGAGGGCATGTTCCTGCGCCGCTGAGAACGCACCAAGCTGCGCGCTGGGATTGCCAGGGTGGGGGGACTGGTTGAGGGGTGTCCTCCTGCTGAGTCGCATGAATGGGACGTGCTGCCACAAGGGCGTCTGCAATGCTTCCAAGTGCCTCACAAACACGGTTGGTGCTTTCCGTGAACACCCGACGCATTTGCCTGAGCTCCTCGAGTAACTCCAACCTGCCCGGGCGGTTGTCCTCATTGAAGTCAGTGATGAGGGCAGTGAGCAGTCCTGCACGTAGTGCTTCCTGGGATGGCGTATCATCCCTGCAGGGGATTGGGTCAACATGCCCTGACAGGGCCTCGAGTGGGGTGCTGGGCACGGGATCTGCATCTCCCGGTGCATCGCCACGTGCACTTCGGACTGGTGTGTCACCCTCCCCAGAGTCACTGAACGACACCTGGGGGACATTGCAGGGCTCGGGGGTGTATACAGTGGGGTAGGAGTCCTCCTCTGATGCCCCACAGATGGACAAGGGGCTGTCCATGATTTGCAGAGGGGCCGTGGCTGCCACCTCCCCAGAGATGCTGGACTCCTCTGACCTTGGTGTGGTGATTGTTGCAGGCGCTGATGCAGTGAGGGATGGGGGTGGTGCAACCTCAATGGGCCTTCGAGGAGCTGTGGTGGTTTTGTCCTTCCTGGCCGGTACGCGGTGGTCCCTGCCTTTGGCACTGGATGTGGTGGGACGGCTTCTCTCAGGCTCATCGCCCTCATGCTCACTGCCTGTGGGTGTAGAACAAAGGTACAACATGAGTGGTTGTGTGAGACGCTAATGTCATTAATGGCAGCATTCACATTTCAGTCATTTTGGATTGGTGGCATTTTGGCCGTTACTACATCACTGGTTTCTACGGATGTGTCGGATATGTACGCAGGTGTGGGAGTCACTAATCCTGGCCTGGTCATGTGCAGTCTGACTCGCACACTGCCAAGCCTGCTGCACAGTGTGCTTATTGGGATGTGCTAGTTACTGCACTGTGGTTGGTGGGCATTATGTGGTAGCACTTGTCCCTTGGTGGCAGTTGTCTTGCCATTATCAGAATGGGTGGAGGGCAGTATGACAAGGTGCATTGGACGGGGCTTGGATGTGTATTCAGCATGTATTTGCCATTGGCGGTGTTGACTTTGGACACTCACCTCCATCAGAAGACGACGGAGCCCCACACTCCATTTCACCGACGGCCTCGATTGATTCTGTGCCAATCAATGCGGCGCATGTCTCCTCCCATGGCGCTAGTTTCATTGGTGAACTTGGTCTACCTCCAGTCTGCAGTGCCTGGCTGCGGTTGGCTGCGAGGATGCTCCGCACCCTCAACCGCAAGTCGTCCCACCGCTTGCGGCAGTCCCTGGGGGTGCGGGGGGTGGTGCCTACTGCGCTCACCCTTTGGGCTAGTTCTGCCCATATGTTTTTTTTCCCGGACCACTGCCTCTCTGCACATGTCGCTGCTGAACACTACGTCTGCGTGCTCCTCCAGGTGGCCCACCATGGCCTGCAGCTCCTCGGGGCTGAAGCGCTGCTGGCGGAGGCGGTCCGCTGACTTCTTCGGTGCTTTGGGCATAGCTGCCGGTTGTGTAGGTCTTTTCCGAGGTTCAGGTTCGTCCCAAGGGTGCTGCCTGGAGAGAATGGCAATGGGTTGTGTTTTTAAAGATGGCCGCAGCGCTCCTTCCCGTTCCTGTGCGATGACGTAATTTCCGTATCCGTTAACTAGCGGTGACCATAATCTACGGTATCGGTAAATTACGGTCACCTCTAATTACGGACGGCGAAGCTTCGATGGCGGTGTTGTTAAGAACGCCTCGCTTCATGCCGGTAAGGGGTTTAACGGGCCCTTTAGCGATATGCTGCTAGGGGATTTACTGGCATGGCGGAATGCTCGTGCCCGCGAGGTCGGAATAGCCTGTAAATAGCGGCGTGGTACCAGATCGGAATCGCTCTTTCCGCCATGCCGGTAAAAACCAATACTTACCTCCAGCCTCGGAATGACCCCCCGTGTGTTTGAGGCACTTGGGTGCATTGCAGACGCCCTTGTGGCAGCACGTCCCATTCATGCGACTCAGCAGGAGGACACCCCCTCAACCAGTCCCCCCACCCCGGCAAGCCCAGCGCGCCGCTTGCTGCGTTCTCAGCGGCGCAGGAACATGCCCCCCCCGGGCACCGGGAGCATGGATCAATAGACAATGCTGCCACATGTGGCCTCAATGTGCCACACGGGACTACTGTTGCGGAGTTGGGGGGAGGGAGGGAGGGTGTGTATGGGAGTTGGGGGGTGGGGGGTGAGGGTGTGTATGGGAGTTGGGGGGAGGGGGGTGAGGGTGTGTATGGGAGTTGGGGGGAGGGGGTGAGGGTGGAGGTTTTGTTGTTCACGTGTGAACCTACTAATACAATGCACCGGTTGTGCATAAAAAATATCAGAGTGGACATTGATCAATGTGCATGTGTCTTTTAATGACTCACAGTGCATGGTGTACATGTATCCCCACAACCAGTGCCCGATGCCCTGTCATCCTGACACCCTCAGCTGACTTGAGTGTCAGAAATATTGTCCAATCAATGATTGCCACACGGCACATCCCTCCTGTGCATCTGCACTGTGATGCTGTCCTGCCAATTCTTCATCCACCCCCTCATCATCATCTGGTGGTAGCAGTCCCAGGTCAGGGGCAGTGGCACGTTCCGACGGATGCACATTTTGTGCAGCTTTACACATGCCATGGTGATCCTGGCCACCTTCTCGTGGCTGTTGATGAGTGCTCCACCCGAACGGCTGTGGCAACAAAATGGTGCCTTCAACAGGCCAAATGTCTGCTCTATGGCCACCCGTGTACGGGTATGGGCTCGATTGTAGTCCTCCTCATGCCTGTTCTGTGGGTTGCGGATAGGGGCCATGAGCCACGGCTTCGAAGGGTAGCCACCATCACCTGCATGGAAGGGGAATGAAGGTAAGTGAATGTACATTGATGGTGGCGAACTGTAGCAGTCTTGCATGGCAGCTGGTGATTCCTGGCCATACACACATGTCCCTGGTTGCATCAACCCCATTACTGGCCCGGCTATGTGTCCTGTGCCATGGAATGATGGAGGGGTAGCTTCTTCAAGATGGCTTATGGTGTGCACTTACATCTTGTTGCACGTGCACCGTATATGCGTGCAGCAGTGTTGGCCTGAATTCATTGATGTGTTGGGTTCTGTGAGATTTGGTGGCAGGGGGTGTTGACTGTAGTCAGTAGCATACTTGTCTTACTGCACTGATCAGTACCATGTTGACTTGCACCACTACTATGGGTGAGCGGAACCAGTGACACGCTGCTGTATCCCTGTTGGGCTCACTTCTATGCACTCCCAGGGACGTCTGTCTTGTGTGGTGGGATGCAGGAGGCTGCGAGATAGTGCATATGCAGTGCATGGTGCAGGATGCCCTTACGGTGTGTGAGGTCCACCGATGAGTGGTGCTTGTGTTGTGGTATTGGGCCAGGTTACCTGTCGGACGAGTAGTGTTGTATTTTCTACATTCTAGCATCGCTGTGAGGTTAGGCAGTCATGTGCCATATCGATTGCCCTGGGGCACTGTGTTCTGTGGGGTGCACATCGTGCACCGGCATCAACATTCCCACACAGGTGTAGTATGCACCCCCCCTTTCCCACCAAGTTGGGGTATGCATCCACCCTACTCATGGCCCCAATGCGCTGCCATGGCCCAATCAGGTGACTCACCAAGCAGCCAGACACGTTGTCCAGCATGTTGCTCCATATAGCGTGGTAGCGTGGAGTTCCGCAGGACCAGGGGGTCATGTGTTGATCGGGGGTATCGGGCACAGCAATGTGTGATGGCTTTACTGGCATTTCATACCATCTGGACGTCAATGGAGTGGTATTGCTTGCGGTTGCGATACGCCACCTCCATTGCATGTGGAAAGAACAATTCCACGTGGGTGCAGTCGAGGGCACCTATGCAATTTGGCATGCCTGCCAGTGCATGGTAGGCAACTTATGTATACAATATCTCCTGGGGTGTCCGGGGTAGGGATATGTAGTCCCTTGTGTGTTTGATGAGGGCATCCAGCACTTGGTTGAGTATCTGTGAAAATATGGCCTGGGGTATGCCATGCATGTGCCCCACTGTATGCTGCTCGTGCCTGTGGCAAAGAAGTGGAGAACAGACACTACCCTGAGTAGAGGGGGGATTGCAGTGTGGATTTCTATGAGGCTCACTATGTCGTCATGTGTCAGGTCCACTATGGTGGTGATGGTGTCCCGGTCAAGGCGGTACAGGGTGTGGATCTGCTCTGATGTGAGGTTGAAGGGGGAGGCTCTGATGCGCGGGATTGGGGGCTGCCGGCGTGGTAATGGTGGCTGCACCGGTAGGGCATGCTGGGCCTGTCTCACCCTCCTTCTCCTCCTGTGTATCCTCTGTGGTGGGGGCTGTGGTTGTTGTTGTTGCTGTTGTTGTCGTTGCTGCCTTGCAAGCAGGGCCTGCAGCTCCAGTAATCCTGCTACAATTGGTATCATCTTGGTGTGGGAGGGGGTGTGGTGAGTGGGTGTGCTCCTTTTGTGCTGTGCCAGACTCCATTGCCTCCACCTGTGCTGATTGAGTGCACCTGTGCCTCTTGGAAACACTTCTCAGGGTTCTTAACACCTTCTCGGCGATGCCGGTATTTACTCCATGCCGGTAAGGTACTTTGCGGCCTTGTAGAGGCCGTTTTTTGCATGTGCGCATGACTTGGGATCAGCTCTGGTTTACGCCATGCCGCTAATTTTGGCATGGGGTGTCGTGCGCGCGCCACAAGACCGCTATTTACGGCCTCGTACTTTACGCGCCGTAAATAACGGTCCAGAGGGTCAGAATGGCCTGCAAAGGTAAACAATGCCGGTAATCCTTTACCGGCATCGTTTTTCCCTTAATGCCCAACTCGGAATGACCCCCAATGCCTTGACTGAAGGAGCAGAACGCCGCGATCTGCGGCAGGTAAGGACACATAGCGGGACGGAGTGTGGGACGGGTAAGCAGGGGGTCGATTAGAAGACAGTGAGCAGGGACATGGGTACAAGGAAAGCCTTGTGAGGGGAAGACAAGCCCGAGCCAAGTCACCCGCAAGACAAGCAAGTTAGAGATCACTCTTCGGCAACATAGGGGGTCATTCCGAGGTTGGAGGTAATGGAAAAACGATGCTGGTAAAGGATTACCGGCATCACATATGGCTCTGGCCTATTCCCACCTAATACCCCGCTAGTAGAGGTACCGTTATTAACGGTGCCTCTAATAGCGGCATTGGAGCGGGCACGCGGCCCATCATACCGGCAATACCAGCATGTCGTTAATCGGGGGAAATCACAAGTTAGGCGGACAAGCAAATACCGGCATCATGAAGGTGCTAATAGGGGATATCGGCATGCCGGTAATACCAGCATCGCAAACCAACCTGCTGTGCAGTGTTCCCAAGTGCCACAGATGCACACAATCAGCACAGGTGGATGCAATGGAGTCTGGGCAGTACAAAAGGAGCACACACACACACCACACCCCTTCCCACACCAAGATGATTCCGATAGTAGTAGCAATACTGGAGCTGGAAGACATGCTTGCATTGCCACACCAGCAACAACAACAACAACAGCAACAGCAGGCACCACACAGGAGATACAGGAGGAAAAGGAGGGTGAGACAGGCCCAGCATGCCCCACCAGTGCAGCCAGCGTTACCACGCAGGCAGCCCCCAATCCCTCGCATCAGAGCCAGTCCTTTCAACCTAAACCCTGAGCAGATCCACACCCTGTACCGTCTGGACCGGGACACCATCACCACCATCGTGGACATGATACACAACGACATTGTCAGTCTCATTGAGATACGCACCGCCATTCCCCCTTGACTGAAGGTAGTGTCTGTGCTCCAATTCCTTGTCAGAGGCACCTACCAGCACACAGTGGGGCACATGCATGGCATATCACAACTCTTATTTTCTCGCATTCTGAAGCAAGTGCTGGATGCCCTCCTCAAGCACACAAGGGACTACATATCCCTACCACGGACTCCCCAGGAGATTTTTGATACAAAAGTTGGCTTCCATGCACTGGCAGGCATGCAAAATTGTATAGGTGCCCTCGACTGCACCCACGTGGAGTTGGTGGTCCCGCATACCACAGAGGTGGTGTACCGCAACCGCAAGCAATACCACTCCATAAATGTGCAGTTGGTATGCAATGTCAGCAAGATCATCACACATTGTTGTGCCCGATATCCCGGATCAACTCATGACTCTATGGTCCTGCGGAACTCCACGCTACCACGCTTCATGGAGCGACATGCTGGACGACGTGCCTGGCTGCTTGGTAAGTTGCATGACCGGCACATGGCAGTAAAATAGGGGGAGAGATGCACACACCACCATGGTGTCAATGTTGATGTGACTGCACAATATGCACATCACCAAACACTGTGCCCCAAAGCATCCCAAACGGAACATGACACCCAAATCCCATAGGCATGAAGAAAGGTCCACACCTATCACAACATGACTAACAGTAAACCACCCCACATCCCACAACACGTACACCACTCATCAGCGGACCTCACCCTCCATAACACCATCCAGCAACATGCAGTGTATATGCACTTTGTTGCTGTCTCCAGCAAATCACCAGACAGGACAAGCATCCTTGGGAGTGCATTGAACTGAACCACCAAGGGAATCCACTGTCTGTCACAGGGCCGCCACAACCACAGGAATGCTGCATGTCACCATGTGAAAATCAGCGCTGAATGCCTACTATTGCACTACTGCCAACGCTCCCAGTAAAAAAATCATACAGAACACAATTTGACACAAACACAGCTGTATGCGTACACAATGCATGAGCAACAAGACGTCAGTGCACACCGTGTATCATCTTGAAGATGCAACCCACACCATTGTTCCATAGCACAGGACACATTGAGGGCCTAAAAATGCTGTGCATACAACCAGGGACATGTGCATGTGACCAATGGTAATCTGCAGGCATGTGTGACTAGTACAGCTGTCCATCATGAATCGACTGACATATACCTTTTCTTGCCTCCCTTGCAGGTGACAGTGGCTATCCCTTGAAGCCATGGCTCCTCACCCCTGTCTGAAACCCACAGAACAGGCACGAGGAGGACTACAATCGATCCCACACCTGTACCCGTGTGGTCATTGATCAGACCTTTGGCCTGTTGAAGGCACGGTTTCGCTGCCTTAGCCGGTCGGGTGGGGCACTCCTCTACAGGCATGAGAAGGTGGCCAAGATCATCATGGCATGTGTCATGCTGCACAACATGTGTATCTGACGGAACGTGCCTCTGCCCCCTGACATTGAACTGCTACCACATGGTGATGATGAAGACGATGTGGCTGCACATCATCGCGGTGCAGATGCACAGGAGGGATGTGCTGTGCATCAGTCAGTGATTGCACAATATTTCTGACACACATGGCTGCAGAGGGTGACATGATAGTTGGACAGAGGGCACTGGGTGTGGGGGTACATGTACACTATGCACTGTATATGAATAAATGACACATGCGCAATGATGAATGTCCACCCAAGTCATTTTTTTTAACACAACGGGTGTACTGAAATGTACAATGAAGATGAAAGTGCACTAACCCTCCACCACCCTCCCCCCTCCAACTCCCCCCACAACTCCCCCACACACCCTCACCCCTCCCCCTCCCCCCAAAACTCCGCCACACACTCTCCCCCTCCTCCCCCTCCCCCCACAATTCCCCCACACACCCTCACCCCTTCCCCCTCCCCCCGCAACTCCTCCACCCTCCCTCACCCCCCTCCCACTCCCCCCTCAACTCCCCTACACATGTCCCAACAAGTGTCAATTTCCTTCATCAGGCTGGCCAGTCTACTTCCTGCCACTCCCTAGACCTGGTGGCGGGATGTCCGGGTGGCGCAGGGTGCGCGACGACCTGCAGAGTGGGCTGGTCTGTATTGAGCTGGAGGACGATGGGGTGGCCGCCTGCTCCATTTGGGGGGGCTGGACGCTCAGCCTCCATTGCATCAGCAATGCGGCCGAGGACCTGCCGCAGGGTTGATACCTCCTCGCACAGTCTACTTGTATTTTCTGCAAAGATCTTGCCCAGGGAGGCAGTGTTATCGGCAATTATATTGCCCAGAGAGGCAGTGTTTTCATGCCACTCCTGCCTTGCTTGGGCATCGTCACTTACAAATTGACGCACAAGGGCAGTCAGCTCCTCCTGCCGCTGCGGCCCCGCCGGTACACCTGTGGAGGTGGAGGGTGCTTGGGTGTCATGTACAACTTCTATGGGGTCCACTATGGGACTCATGGTCCCTTGGTTGTACTCCCCCCCCCAGACTGCTCTGGGGTGGTGGCGTGTCAGACTCTAACGATGTGATCTGGGGGGATGGTGCTGGACTTAGTGTGGGAGGCAGTTCGGAGGAGTCGTCCTCCACGGGCACCCACACCTCTTCCTGTGCCTCCTCCTCAGCAAGGGGTGCTGTGGCTGCCTCCTCCAGGACTGAACTGGACTCTGCTGAGTGTGGAGCTTCAGCTGTGTCCTGTGGCAGTGTGACAGGAGTTGCGGGTTCCGTCTTGACAGCACTTGGCGGCACCAGTGCCGTGGCATCTGGAGGTGGTTTCCGCGGTGGTGCATGGCGGGCCTTGTGTTGGGCCTTTTAAGTCGAAGGCCTGTCGCCCTCATCCCGGGCCCTCTTACGGGGTGTGGTTGGCTGTGGGGGTGAGTCCCGTGCCTCGCTGTCATGGTCTGAGCCTGTGGGGGTCGAAGAGAGGGACGGCATGAGTTATGGTTTGATAAGCATCATGCATACATTTGTATAATTGCTCATCTACACAATAGGGGGTAATAGGAAGTTGAGTTTGGATGATCACGTTGCTTGCTACATGGGTGGGTAATGCAGGCATATGTTGGGGTCACTCATGTCGGTAATGACAGTTACTTACCTCCAACCTCGGAATGACCCCATAGTCTGAAAGAAGTTCAACTAACAAAAAGCATTGGTGCACACAAATATCAAAAATGAACAACCATATGGTAAAGTGCAGTCATTTCGCTCCTACTTCGGAGCATGTACACAACAGGCTGGCAGATGTTTGTTTGTTTGTTTGTTTGTTTGTTTGCTTATTTGGTATAGCGCAAAACCGAACCCAAAGGGTAGCTGGGCGCAGACAATACAAGGATACTTGAGAACTTGGTTACAGGAAAATACAGTTATACAGTTCAAATTAGAAACAAGGTGCATGTACAAGCAGGTGCGAAAATACAGTTAAAGCTATAAATTAAGTGTAATCAGTGAACTGCGCCAATTAACAATAAAACAATAACAATTGAGTTATATTTTTAATTCCATTCCACAGCCTGACACGTGTTTCGAGCAAAGCTCTTTTTCAAAGGCTGTATATAGTTGCAAATATACAATCAATAGCATGTTCATTATTGTATATACATCCTATCAATTGGGCAAACACCAAGGGGTTACGAAGGGAAATTGGCCAAAAATAAATGTGTATTACATGACAACAAAGTTAACATCATGACATTAAATGATAGTGAAACATTTAAAAAAATCATACAGTCAATTACCGTTTGATAAAAGGATCCATCCGGTTCCAAAACCAATAAAAGGGATGACAAAACAACATGGTAAGAAAATAAGTGCGTGCGGTGATCAAACAACCATAGATGAATTAATATACCGAATCAACTAAATTGGTCAAAACTGGCTAAATATATTTACCGATGAACCTTGTCCAAGAAGAATCTGTACAACAAAAATTCACAAAGATTATCGATTGCCATAGCTGTTACGTCCATAGCCAACCAAAATTCCACGACATTTAATATGAAAAGTAATTACCTTGATATTACTTGCAATTGCAATAACAATTAGAGGAATTCTGCAGTAATCCACGTACGAAAGGGAATTGTCGCCCGTAAGAAAGCAATAATCAACCAATTCAGGATGAACCACGTACCCATTGTCAGTAGATGATTGAACAGTTAACAAGAGAGAAAAAGGGCAAACAAGCTCGGAATTAGGTGAAAGCGCCTGATTGAAACACAGGGACCGTATCAAAAGAACAAGCAGACCGCTTACCAGCCTTCCGGCAACAACAGTATCCAAGGGAGAGCGCGCGCGCGTGGTGCTGCTCGTGTAGTTAAGGAAGAAAACTAGATCGCGTAGACATCAACATGACAGAGCATCCGGCGGCGGCCATATTGGGTGAGGGAGAGGACCGGCTGCAGTCAAGTGACATGCTCCTGAGCCATAATTAACCACTAGGAACCACCAATTAATTATAAGATTAAAGCGGTTATGTTAGTGCTTTTACATGCATGAATTAGGTGTTGATACGAAATAAAATTAAAATTAACGCACTGGAAGTAGTGAGTCCAGGTTATGTGCTCAACACACACACCTATTGGTGCTGCTAAGTCTGAATTACCACTTGAGACTACAATTTAATTGAAAAAATGATCCGAATCATCTGGCGCAATTATATATATTATTGTGGTAATAAGAAAAATAAATCTTAGCGGTCTAAAAAGATATGTCATCATAGGTTGTGTAATCAACCGCACACAGGTAGAGTCTGCCAATGTAATGCCAATGGATATTTAGCATCCTGTTTGTTCAAAGAGCTAAACGGAATTGTTCCCTTAATGCTGATTTTGATGCGGAAAAACTGTTTATACATGACCAATTTGTACAACGTGGGTACCAACCTAATCTTCTCGCTAAGGTTGAACGTGAAGTGTCTAGTATGAAGAGGGCTGATTTACTTAAACCCAAAACTAGAACAAATTCAGCTAACACGCGTTTTAATAAAATCAGATTGATTACTCGATACAACAGTGATAGTAATGAGGTGTATGCTATACTAAAACGTCATTGGCACTTACTCCACCTTGACAAGGATCTTACCAAATTATTGGAACCAAACCCATCAATAGTATTTAGTAGAGCTCCTACTCTTAAAAATCTTTTATGTCCGTCCTTCATGGCACCAGCACTCACTGCCAAAACCTGGTTAGATCAAGGGCGCTTGAATGGGTTTCACAAATGTGGGAGTTGCAACATGTGTTCACATACATTCGAATCCGAGGCTCTTGATTTTGGCACAACAGGCAAGCATGTAATCAACTCATTTATTAATTGTAACACTAAATTTGTAGTGTACTGCATCATATGTGTTTGTGGCTTATTCTATGTTGGGAGCACCATCAGGCCACTCAAAATTCGGATTCGTGAACATTTGGCCTCTTTGAACAAACAGGATGCTAAATATCCATTGGCATTACATTGGCAGACTCTACACCAGTTGGATGACTTCAAGGACTTAAAAGTTATTGGGTTGGCTCAAATACGTCCTTTAAAAAGAGGTGGCAATATGGAACTTAGACTCAGACAATTAGAAGCAAGACTTATTTGTAAACATAGATTGGTTAATTGTGGACTTAATTCCGATCATGAATTTCATGTTTTCTTATGATTTACTCCTTATTTAAGTTTGGTTACTTGTGCCATTGACATTTAGGCAGCTACACTTGACTACCGCGCTCTTTATGCTATTTCTTTTAAAAAAAAATGTCTGATCGAAAAGGGAGCTAATCTGATTGCCTGTGTGCCCCGTGATGAATTAATGGGTGTGTGCGGTTGATTACACAACCTATGATGACATATCTTTTTAGACCGCTAAGATTTATTCTTCTTATTACCACAATAATATATATAATTGCGCAAGATGATTCGGATCATTTTTTCAATTAAATTGTAGTCTCAAGTGGTAATTCAGGCTTAGCAGCACCAATAGGTGTGTGTGTTGAGCACATAACCTGGACTCACTACTTCCAGTGCGTTAATTTTAATTTTATTTTGTATCAACACCTAATTCATGCATGTAAAAGCACTAACATAACCACTTTAATCTTATAATTAATTGGTGGTTCCTAGTGGTTAATTATGGCTCAGGAGCATGTCACTTGACTGCAGCCGGTCCTCTCCCTCACCCAATATTGCCGCCGCTGGATGCTCTGTCATGTTGATGTCTACGAGATCCAGTTTTCTTCCTTAACTACACGAGCAGCACCACGCGCGCTCTCCCTTGGATACTGTTGTTGCCGGAAGGCTGGTAAGCGGTCTGCTTGTTCTTTTGATACAGTCCCTGTGTTTCAATCAGGCGCTTTCACCTAATTCCGAGCTTGTTTCCCCTTTTTCTCTCTTGTTAACTGTTCAATCATCTACTGACAATGGATACGTGGTTCATCCTGAATTGGTTGATTATTGCATTCTTACGGGCGACAATTCCCTTTCGTACGTGGATTACTGCAGAATTCCTCTAATTGTTATTGCAATCGCAAGTTATATCAAGGTAATTACTTTTCATATTAAATGTCGTGGAATTTTGGTTGGCTATGGACGTAACAGCTATGGCAATCGATAATCTTTGTGAATTTTTGTTGTACAGATTCTTCTTGGACAAGGTTCATCGGTAAATATATTTAGCCAGTTTTGACCAATTTAGTTGATTCGGTATATTAATTCATCTATGGTTGTTTGATCACCGCACGCACTTATTTTCTTACCATGTTGTTTTGTCATCCCTTTTATTGGTTTTGGAACCGGATGGATCCTTTTATCAAACGGTAATTGACTGTATGATTTTTTTAAATGTTTCACTATCATTTAATGTCATGATGTTAACTTTGTTGTCATGTAATACACATTTATTTTTGGCCAATTTCCCTTCGTAACCCCTTGGTGTTTGCCCAATTGATATGATGTATATACAATAATGAACATGCTATTGATTGTATATTTGCAATTATGTACAGCCTTTGAAAAAGAGCTTTGCTCGAAACACGTGTCAGGCTGTGGAATGGAATTAAAAATATAACTCAATTGTTATTGTATTATTGTTAATTGGCGCAGTTCACTGATTACACTTAACTTATCTCTTACTGAGGGTTCTTGGTCCTGGCACCCTCAAAATCTCAAGTTGAACGCTGCCTTTTTCACATTCCTAATATTGAGCATTAGCGCTGGCTGTTCACATAGGCCTCTGGACCACACTGTTTTATTGCTACAGTTAAAGCTAGTTGAACAGAAACCAATTAATCTAGTTACAATCATTAGGGGTCTCTAGAGCAAGTGGCAGTGGAGAGGTTGAGCTAAGTGTCATTGGAACGTATCCATGTGAGGACTTTCCGCCTGAAGCTAGGGTAGGGTTGGTCCATTCCGAGATCTAGAGGGAGTCTGTTCCAAGTTTGCGCAGCTATCACCGGAAAACTGGAGCCGCCAGCTGTACTCTTTTTGTATCTGGGCACCACTAAAGTATAGGCATTGGTCGTTCTAGTGGGATGGTTTGAGATTCTCTTGTTGACTCTGTTTACCAGGTAGGGGGGAGCTATGTTGTTAAGACATTTAGAGGTGAGGGAGAGGGTTTTGAGGGCAATCCTGTCTTTGATTTTTAGCCAATGGATATTTTTTCTGGAGGTGGAGATATGAGCTCTATTAGGAATATTTAAAGCTACTCTGACAGCGTTATTTTGTAGAGTTTGGAGTTTATCAAGGATATACTTGTTAGATCCTTCATATAGAACATTACAGTAATCCAGCTTGGATATGATGAGAGCATTAGCTAGTGTAATGCAGCTAGTCTCAGTTAGAAATAATTCGTTCACACTACATCCTATGTTACAACTACGCCGATGACACGCAACTAATTCTAAAATTCCTGAACTCAAACCCAACTCCTGCCCCGGCCTCGCATCCTGCCTCCTTAACGCTGGAGGACCCAAAGTCACCTCTTGTTAAACCCCTCCAAAACAGAAATCATGGTTTGCGGCAACCCCGATCTTCTTCCGCACCCACTACCCTGGCCACCCGCCATGGGCAACTCACCGACACCCTCCAACACAGTGAAAAATCTTGGATGCACCCTGGACTCCGACCTAACACTCTCGCGCCAAGTCAACAATGTCTCAAAGTCCTGCCACTACCACCTTAAAACCCTTAGACGCATCTTTCCATACCTCTCATTTCCCAACAGAGTCTCCGCTGTCCAATCAATCGTCATATCCAGACTCGACTACGGAAACCTCCTATACCTCGGAATCCATGCCTACCAACTGAATAAACTCCAAAGAGCACAAAACGCGGCGGCCAAAATGATACTTGCGCTCGGTCCAAGAGACCACGTATCCCCAGCCCTTAAAACACTGCACTGGCTCCCAATAGCCCGTAGGGTAGCTTTCAAAACCTTATGCCTCTCCCATCGAGCACTGCATAAAACTGGACCTCAATATCTTCAAGACAAACTAATACCTTATCATCCCACTCGCACCCTAAGATCAAGCTCAGCCGGCCTCCTAGTAATTCTCAAGACAAACTCAGTCAGGCTAGGCGGATCATCATTCTCAGCTCTGGCTCCAACCCTGTGGAACTCGCTCCCACCCCACATACGCCTAACTGAGGACTTAACATCCTTCCGCAAACAACTGAAAACCTGGCTCTTCCCATAAAACCAAACCAGCATCATCACAATAATACCGATCCATCAAACTACCTGAAGCGAGAAATGACAGCTAAATACTAGAAAGACAAACATACCTTAGCGAGTAAAGTAGATCAAAACAGTAAAACAGCTAATAGGAATAAATCATTGAGAAACTTAGGAGATCTGAACCGATGAAAGGGACATAATGAATGAGGAAGGAACACAGTGAATGACATAAACGAAATAGAATAGATGAAGCGTATAGAACAAACGAATAAACTAAGTGGAAGCGAGCATGAGTGGAAGAACAGACGACTAGAAAGATCAAATAAGTATGGTGACCGGATGAATTACATGAACATAATAATGCCAATGAGTAGGAAGAATGGTTGGGTGCGTAGAGCGGTAGAGCGTATTGAGTCGATGAGTATGTGTAGAATTAACGAGCACGCAAATGCAGAGAAGCGAACAAAACGCAAGAGCGCATAGAACTCAGCTGGAAAGAGCAAGAAGGCATGAAGAGCGGATGAGCGTGGAAAACGGATGAGCGTAAAGAACGGACAAATGTTGAGAGCGGATGAGCGTAGAGTGTGGATGAGCGCGAAGATGGAATGTGCACTGAGATCCGATGCAACCAGAAAGAAAATATAGTGACCCCACAGGGTGTAAAATACAGGTGATGTGGTATACTAATTACCGATACTCACCTCACTTTTTCAAACCTCAACAAACAAACAACTAATGTACGACACTTTAGCATACAAGAAAAATGCCACAGACTAGTCAACAGATCTAGCACAAGGTTTCCCTTGGAGGATCACTCTCACTTAGATCTACTATTTTCTGATTCCAAGGAGTGTCCTAATTAGCTCTGGCTCTATATGTTTTACCCGTGGTAAACAAGTGGTCATATCATCATTGCTATACATTTAACACTTGAATATTAACCAGAGTCTTGGCTATAATTCTCATTATTTTAATAGAAAGCATAAAACAACTTTTGGTGCAAAAACTGCAGTGACATTTTACACAAAAATTATTATTTCTCAAAAGATACATTGATTCAAATATAATCTTTCGATCAGAATGTCAACATTTGAATTAATCATGCACCATAGAGAACAATAAAAAGTTATGTACAAGTAAAACAAAAAGACCGTACAAGTATTTTTGACAAAGAGACCCAATGAGACAAAGTTTTCATTTGGACAAAATCTATGAATAACACAAGAAGTAAATTCTATTCCTATAGCAGAGGGATATTATAACATTACTTAGTTTTCACCCTATTATGGTTTTACATTGCTTAGTTTTCAACCTATTTAGGTTCTGAAAATCCACATATGTGTTCGCCAGAAGGCCCCAAATAGAGAAAAACAAAAACCAATTATTGTTCCTTTATGGGGTTTAGGAATAGATAACTAGTGTCAACTAAACTTATATATTCACACTAGACTACTGTTTCTTACAGTACTGCTCAGGTCAGACTACTGTTTCTTACAGTACTGCTCAGGTCTACGTATGTGCAAACTGGCCTAGCTGATATAAATCCAGTGGTCAACAATGTCAGCCAAAGGGGGTCAGGCAGATGGAGTTGAAATACGTTTCGGCGTGGAGTTCTGGACAGAAAACGCCTTCCTCAGGACCAAAAGTCAGATGTGTAAGAATTATAGCCTCTATAAAAACAAGGAAATACAAAGAGGACAAGGAAGAAGAACAAAAAATAACATTAAGGGGAGTTGTAAAAAAATTAAAAATCCAACCTACAACGACTACTAAAGAACTAAAGGCATACCAGTTTCTATTCAAATAATGAATGTAAAGGAAAAAAGCCAGACAAGAAAAGAGAAAGGATAAACACCCAAACCCATCACAGGGTAAAGAGACAAATAATAAACAATATTGTTTATGTCAAGATAAAATATGTGTGCATAGTCCAACACCGTGAAGGAACATTATAGTGTGTAGATAATAGATCATGCAAAAAACAAGCGTTTGCCAGAGTAAGCCGAGGTAATAAATATGAATATAAATAAACCAAATGTTCTGAGTCGAGTCAGACAAAGGAACATTATTGTGACACCCGCTCGTGGAATGACACCCCTAAGTTAGAATCTTGTGCTCAGCATCAATAGGATATCTGTACCTCAATTGGGGCAATCGAATAGAGGCCCAAACTCACATGTAGTGTTGCCAGATTGAATAATATCTGTGTTCTGGAAGGTATTGATAACTGGAGGACCCAGTCATATGTGAACACACTTCACTTATCTGGAAGAAAACATAAGTGTATGTCACATAAAATAGGTGTCTCTCTGAAATCCATGACCGGAGTTCCGAAAAGTTACAAATGTACTTGGAATACATAACAGTAGTAGAAAAATAAATAAATAAAGGTCTATACCTGTGGTCATAAGCTTATCTGGGCACTGAAGTCAACACTTGTCAGAGTCAGCATGCCGTCATTAGATAACTGGGTACTCGTCTAAGCTATGTGTCTCTAAAATAAGAATGACACAAAGGCAAAAGGGAGCGTGTTAAAGTGCCATATTCGCTATGTAGGACCAGTGATTATGCTACATAGCTAATCCAGCTCACAGGGATAAGAGTAAAAGTAAACATGTACTCACCCTGTACCCTTGAGCGACTGAGACGAGGGCATGCAGGTCTTCTCAGCGGACGGGCATACGGGTCAAAATGGAAACAAGAAACGGCAAATGCCGTCTTCATAGCCGCTGGCGGTCTGCTGGGTTCGTTGGCGCCCGGCAAGCGGCTCTCTCAATAGTGCTCGCCACACGTAAAGGGCGTAGCCACTATCAGGCAAAAGGTATCCTTGTTATGTTAAAGTGGCTGAAGAGCCAGCGAGTGTGAAGACGTGCGGCTTGAGCGGCCACGTTTGTTTGTTTGTTTGTTTATTATTTATAGCGCGCACCAAACCCGAGGGTAACCGGGCGCGTTGTTCAAGGATACTTTAAACTTTACAGGTTACGCATACTTACAAGTGTTGGTTGTACATCGTAGAAATTACATAATGCAGGACAGTAGGGAGAATATACATTGTGCATAAAATAAACATATAACATAATATGTACAGGAAATATGCAGTAGGAAGATAGAGAGTATATAATTATGTGCATAGTACGTCTGTAGGACAGTAGTTATGTTAGTGTAGGGCGGGACTATCGGTCATTTTCTTTGATCCAGTTGATAAAGTTAGATCTGAAGAGAGCGTAGGATTGGGTAGATCTCAGGCCGGGCGGGAGGGAGTTCCAAAGCTGGGCCGCTTTGACCGGGAAGCTGTTTCCTCCGGCCGTACTTAGTTTAAATGGGGGTATCACTAACTGGTTGGAGTATACTTCTCTGGTGGGTCTAGTGGAGATTTTTCTGTTGAATTTAGCAGTTAGGTATTTGGGTGCTAGATGGTTGATACTTTTGAAAGTTAGAGAAGCTGTCTTGAGTTTGATTTTGTCCGCTGTGGAGAGCCAGTTGGATTGTCTTCTAGCCTCTGAGATATGCTCCCTTCTTGGAATTCCTAAGGCAGCTCTAAGAGCATTGTTCTGTAGTGTTTGAATCTTTTGCAACGTATGTTTATTGGCCCCTAAGTATAGTGCGTTGCAATAGTCCAATTTCGACAGCACTAATGCTCAAGCAAGGGTTAGGCAATTGGCAGTGGATAGGTATGGTTTTGCGGCTCTAATCAGCTTGCAGGTATATGCGGTGCTGGATGCCATTGCGCTCACCTGTTTGGTTAGGGAGAGGTGGGAATCAAGGTAAAACCCTAATGTTTTTACCTCTTTTGCCACCTTGATAGTGTTGCCGTCTATGACGAAGGAGGAGTATTCTTCTTTTAGTCTGTTGATGTTTTGTTTGTTCCCCAGTATGATAAGTTCCGTTTTGTCATCATTCAGGCATAGCCCGTGGGTGGCCATCCATGCCTGAATGATGAGATAGGTCTTGTTCACCAATGCCAAATCTTGTTCATAATCCCCTGAAAGTGGTATGAGAATCTGAGTGTCATCCGCATAGTTAGTGTAGGTAACACCCAGATCATCTAGATCATCGAACAAGGGCTTCGTGAAGATGTTGTACATAGTGGGGGAGACACAAGAACCTTGTGGGACTCCACATGTGATGGATACAGGGTCAGCAGCAGCAGAAGTAGAGAAGACTCTCATAGTTCTACCGGTTAGGAATGATTTGATCCATGCGATGGCATGTGTGGAGAAATGGGCAGCTGTTTCTAGGTGGGTGCAGAGCACATCATGATCCACTAGGTCGAAGGCTGCAGAGAGGTCCAGTAAGAGGAGTAGGGCCATCTTTCCCGAGTCTCTCAGCTCATCAACCTGAGTTTTAAGATCGATGAGCGCGGTTTCAGTTCCGTGCTGAGGTCTGAAGCCTGATTGTCTTGTGCCTAAAAGGTGGTGCAGCTCCAGATGTTTTTGGATCTGCAGGTAGGCTACCCTGTCAAGGATTTTTTTTTTTTTTAAACTTTTATTTATTGGCACAAAGGTCAGGACAGGCACAGTACAAAGTGTATAGCAAAGGGCTGACAGTACAGCCGAACATTCGGCAACATATCATGAACAGGTCATACATCACAAGCTGGTAGCAACTGGTATCGCAGGGGAGGTTCTGAGAGTCCCGGAGGGGAAGCATAAAACCAATAGGAGAAGCTAGATCGGCCGTAGCACGTCGGACTGTCCTGGCGGGGGAGGTGGGGTCAGTTCCACCCCATCTCTACTATTTAAGTAGCTGCAAAATTCCGACCAGATGTTTTTGGGTCGGGATGTCGGAGGTAGGGAGCCAATGTATTCCTCTTCGCACATTTGTGTCCAGGTGAGGGCTTTCAGCCACATCGCAAAAGTGGGAGGGTTGTGGCGCTTCCAACATTGCAAAATGCATCTTTTGGCTACTATAATACTTACATTTACAAATTTTGCCATTTTCTTTACATTCTCACCTTCCCATATACCAAATAGTATGGCGAGTGGCTCCATAGTTACCGGGGAATCAACTATTTCAGAGAGGGCCTCTGTCACAGCTGTCCAGAATGTGTTGAGGGCGGGGCAAGCCCAGAACATGTGCACATGGTCTGCTTCACAGGATTTGCATTTGGGGCACACAGGGGTGTGGGTGCCTGTGAACGACGCCACTCTATGCGGTGTGTAATATAGCCTATTAAGTAGCTTAAATTGTATGCAGCGGAATCTAGCGCTTAGGGAGACCTTTCGGGTGTGTGTACACATTATGGCCCAGAGCTCGTCTGTGATTTCCACACCGAGTTCCCCAGCCCAGGCCTCGCGCGGTTTAAGGGAGTTGTCCGCAGTGTTATTCAGTTGCATCTTGTACAAAGTAGAAATTATGCTCTTGGCACCTCCGGAGTTTGCTATATAATGTATTTCGGGAGAGTCTGGGGGCTCGATAGGGAATGAGGGCCACATCGAGCGCACTGCAGCTCTAATCCTATAATATTGCAGCATTTCGATTGGAGAATTGGAGTGGTTAGGGCGCCATGTTTGGGGGGTGATAAAAACGCCATCGGGGAAGAGGTCAGTAAGAGCACGGTATCCTAGGTTTTCCCAGCAGCGTATGAGATTTGGGTCGTGTGTGGGGGGGAGTCCGGGGAACTGCCACAGGGGAAGCCACTTGTAGTATGGGCACTGTTCCTGGGCAGGGCCTAGGATGCTCCTCCAGGCCCTTAGTGTAGCGGCCACTGGGTCCGCATGGGCATCTGTTTGGAATGCCCGGTTCAGTAGTAGGGACATAATGTTAGTTCCACCTCCCGCTAGTTTCTCGAGTTTTACGTGTATGGGCGGGTTCTGGAGCGTGTACCAATGGGAGGCATGGTGGGCCTGTGCCGCGTTCCAGTACAGGCGAAGGTCTGGGGCTGTGAAACCCCCCCTGTCGTAGGGCAGTGTCATATGTTGCCACTTCTTGCGGACCGAGCCTGGGAACCAGAGAAATTGTGCGCACTCCGAGTGGAGTTTTTTGAAGTATTGGATCCCAGGCCAGATCGGCACGTTAGCAAAGACATATAGGAGTTTGGGCACCACTACCATCTTTATCAGAGAGAGTCTGCCCGCCAGTGACAGAGGTAGGTTGCGCCATTTGGAGAACTTAGAGAGTACTAGGCGGGCCACTGTCTCATAGTTATCTGTCAGTAGGGAGGCCTTGGTTAATGATATTTGTACCCCGAGATACCTAACCCCACCCGGGGACCAGCGTAGAGGGTACTCACAAGACGGTCGTTGGGTTGCCACATTAAGGGGGAACATTTCGGACTTTGAGTAGTTGATTGTGAAACCCGAGAACGTCCCTATCTTGGTGATATCACGGATGATCGGGTCCAAATACGTGGAAGGATTCCTGACATACAGGAGCACATCGTCTGCATATAGGGAGATGATCTCTGGTGCCTCTTTTAGTCGTATGCCTTTCCCGCTGTGTCGTGCCCGTATATGATCAGCCATGGGTTCTATGGCGAACGCAAAAAGGAGGGGAGAGAATGGGCACCCCTGGCGAGTGCCTCTGTGTAGCGCAAAGGGAGAGGAGGGAGCCGAGTTTACGAGAACTCTAGCACGTGGGTCCGTGTATAGCAGTTTTATGTAGGAGGTCATTTTTGGGCCCACGCCCATTTTCTCCAGTACAGCCCACAGGTATTGCCAGGAGACCATATCAAAAGCCTTTTGGGCATCCAATGTTACCGCCACTGCGTCCGCACCTGGGTCAATTCTAGAGATCACGTTGAATAGGCGACGGATGTTCAGCGAGGTGGATCTGCACGGGATGAAGCCGCACTGGTCTTCATGAATCATGTGGGACATGAAAGGGAGAAACCTGTTAGCAATTATCTTGGCAAAGATTTTCGTGTCGGTATTAATAAGCGATAGGGGTCTGTAAAACCCACATTCATCCAAGGGTTTGCCGGGTTTGGGGAGGACAGTTATTAGAGCTTCTCTTAGGGAGGGGGGAAGACAATTCTTACTAAGCGATTCGGCCCAGACTCCGTGTAGCACGGGTGCTAGTATCGCCACATGCTCCTGGTAGAACTCAGAAGTGAGCCCGTCCGGACCAGGCGCCTTGTTTTTGGGGAGGGCCGATATCACTTGAACTATCTCCTCTAGGGTGAATGGGGCGTCTAATATTTCTCGGGTGTCTTGGGAAATAAGAGTCATAGGGATGCTTTCAAGGAGGTCGTCTAGGTCTTGAGCAGAGTGTTCCGGTTGGGGACCGTACAGATTGGCGTAGAAGCTAGTGAAAGTGTCTAGTATGGACTGATCTGACCAGTGTCTCACTCCACTGTCATCTATGATGTTGTCGATGCGGGTCCCACCAGTCTCAGCGCGCACCAGCCTGGCCAGGGTTCTACCCGGTCTATCTCCCTCCCCGTATTTACGGGCCACGACAGGGCGTGTGTAGTATTGTACCTCCCTCATAGCGTGTGACTCAAACCTTTCCAACTCAGATCTGATTGCAGCTAGGGTCGGCGGGGACTGGGTGTTCAGGTAGTCCTGCTCAAGTGCTTTAAGTTTGGTTTCCGAGTCAGCCAAGGCCTGCCTTATAGCCTTCAGGACCCCAGCTTCTCTGGAGATGCACATCCCCCTAATATAAACCTTAAACGCCTCCCACCTAATACCCACGGGCGTATCAGTTGTATTGTTATTTTCAAAGAATGTGGTTATATCGGCTAGGATCTCGGCTTTAAAGACGATGTCTGATAGGGCTGTGGATTTGAAGCGCCATTGGGGTTTCGGCGGGACTGCGTTACCGAGTTGAATCTGTAGGAGTACAGGGGAATGATCAGATAGTGTGCGTGCAAGTATCGTGGGATCTGCGACCTTACCAACCAGCCTGCCAGAGAGTAGAAACAGGTCTATTCTCGAGGAACTGTCATGCACGGTGGAATAGAAAGTGTAGTCTCTGTCATGGGGATGAAGCGTCCTCCATACATCGTGTAAGTTGAGAGAATCCATATGTAGGAGGAGACGTTTGGTCACTCGTGGTGTGGGTCTGCGACTAGTCGTTGTCCTGTCTAGTAAACTGTCCAGTGTTAGGTTCATGTCTCCGCCCCATATTATGGGGACGTCTATGTATCTAGTGAGTATGGCCGCCACTCCGTCGAAGAACTCGGGAGAGTCGATGTTGGGCGCATATGTGTTGACCAGTAAGCATTCCTCGTGGGCCAGGGTGCAATGCAGGATTACATATCTGCCTGCTGCGTCAATATGCGATGAGTGGAGAGTAAAGTGGATGGACTTGTGAATGAGAGTTAGGACCCCTCTAGCTTGGGTGGAGTATTGGGTGAAATATCTGTTGGGACCCCAGGATTGTGCAATGTTCGATGAGAGGTGTTTAAGGGCATGTGTTTCTTGTAACAGGAGAACCTTGACCCCATGCCGTTGTGCGTAGGCTGCGATCCTACGTGCTTTCGTGAAATTTGTCAGACCTCGTATATTCCATGACATCATTTTAATCGCCATGTAGGTAGCCTACGGGTCATCCCATGGAAAGGTTTTGCCTTTGACATATGCCGTGAGTGCCGCCATGCTGGCCCGCCGCCATTGTGTGTATCCCGCCCCGACCCCCGTGCCATTTTGAGTGAAACCTACCCCAACTTTCCAACCCCCCACCCCCACCGCCCTGTTCCAGCTAGCAGTGTGTGAATACCCACCCCAAAAGTGAACTATTGATTGCCATCCCCAACTTGGCAGTACATGAGAAACAGCCCGACCGGGGCGAAGACACAAACATTTAAATTCTACAGGAATTGCAGCTGCAATGGGGGTCACCGCTGCCGTTCTGCCCACCAGTATTGGTACGAATCTTGAATAAACAACATTATCAAAAAATTCGGCTAACATGAATGAGGTTACAGGACGAGGATGCATATGTTAACGGATATCAGGACTATCTTATAAGGAGAGGACAGCGACCAGTTCTAGTCGTCGTCCATCGGGCCCTCAGGTGGCTCGGCTAGTGGAATCTGTGCCTCAATGAACTTTACGGCCTCGTCCGGGACCGTGAAGAAGTAGAGCTTGTTGCGATGGGTGAATTTTAGGCGTGCGGGGAAGAGCATGGCATATTCAATCTTTCTATCGCGCAGCAGTTTCTTCGCCCCAGTGAATTTGCGTCTCTCCATTTGCACACCTACTGAGAATTCGGGGAAGATCCTGATTACTTGTGCATCCATCCTCAATTCTCCCTTCTCCCTGGCCAGGCGGAGTATATGATCCCTGTCCTTGTAGCTGAGCAGTTTTGCTATGATAGGTCTGGGGAAGTCCCCTGGCCGCGGTCGAGGTGCCAGGGAGCGGTGAGCTCTTTCGACCGTGAAGAATTGGTCGTCCAGGAGATCCCTGATGAGTTTCTCCACCGCTATTTCCATCCGCCCTTTAAGTGCAGTTTCGGGGACCCCGATTATGCGAATGTTATTTCTTCGCGACCTTGATTCAAGGTCATCGCATTTTGATTTGACCTGTTTCATGTCTTGGACGAGTTCCGACACTGTATTTTGCAGGACATGCACGTTGTCTTCCGTGGAGCTAGTCCTCTGCTCTACTTCAGTGATCCTAGTCCCCTGCTGGTCAAGCTTAGTCTTTAGTGATGCCACATTTGCATTAATATCGTCTAGTTTTTCATGGAATGCTGCAAAGTTTTTTGCCATGGATTCCATCATAGCGGCCATGTCTGGCTGCGGGGGGCCCGGCAGAAGGTCGCCCTCCTCCTGGGTTGTAGAAGCTGATGCCTGGTCACCCCTGGGCGTCGCCCTAGCGAACTTGTCCATAGCCCCGGCTTTGCTGGTAGCCCGCGATCTGTTAGACATTCTCCTGGGGAGGAGTTAGGGCCAGTGCGACGATATAGATGGTGTAGGGAGCCTGGGTCGGCCCGTCCAGTGCTGGACCACGCCGAGGGCCCGTTGCGGCCACAACCGCTGCAGGTGGGGGGATCCAGGGGGGGGTAGGCCAGCCTTGTGCGGCTTGTGTCGCTAGGTGTATGCCCGGGTCCGCAGGCAGGGCGTCACCGCAGGGCTGAGTGGGTGAGCCTGTTCTTCGCACCGTGCGTTTAGATGTTGCTTTCCCCAACCCGCAGCCCTCCGCAACCTGCACCCGAGTATGTGGAGTCAAATCAGACACGGCGCCTCCAGGCGGCCGTGGGAGTGATAAGTGATAGGGTAGTAAGGCGGAGCGGGCGTATCGCGGGGGGCCGCAAGCACCGTGGGCGCAGAAAGTTAGGGGGAGGCAGAGCAGGTCTGTGTTAGGCAGTCTCCCTTGGGTTGTGTCTCGGCCCGCAATGCCAATAGCGGGGTATATGGAGAACCCCCAGCAAAGCGCAGAGCGGTCGCCAGCACCCACCTTGTGGCCTTTAGGGTGGCTAGACCCGTATGTTCCTCGGGTTAGGGCTGGGGCCAACGAGGCGGTGGCGCTGTGGTGGGCCAGGGGTCAATGTTTCAGTCCAAATCGCCGAGGGGTGTGCAGCAGCCCGGCACAGATGCGTCCCAGGGGGGGGGGTAGCGTAGTTTGCTCCTCGGCGGGGTAAGGTCACCTCCACCGTTGCGGCCGCCTCAGGCCAGACATGTCGCTGTATTCGCAGGCCCACAAACGGGTATCCCGCCGCTCTCTCGATCTCGCTTAGGCAGCCCCCGATCTCCCAGCCCGGGGGGGCCGCGACCGCACGCGAGCGGGCGCCGGGGCCCAGCCCAGTCCACGGTCGCCGGATCAGGCCGGTAGTCCACCCGGTCGGCAGCCGCCGGGGCAGCCGCTCCGAGCAGGCCAGCCACAAGTACACGGCCAGGGGCGGCGGGTTTCCGGATGAGAGGGCTCAGCTGGAGCCAGGGGGCCGCAGGCAGGCAGCCGATGACGATGTCCCGGGCACGGCGGCGGTCCGGAGGTCGATGCTGGAGCGGGCGGGAGCAGTCTCGCAGGTAGGCCGGGTGCCGCCGCCGGCCCAAGCGCTCGGAACTCCGGATTCCGACTCCGATTTCCCCCCAGATTTCAGGCACCAGGAGAGGAGAGCGCCCGCAGCAGAATCGTGGCAATATCGGTAGGGGAAAGTGAGGATTAGCGCCGATATCAAGCTGGTTTTGGTGGGCAAGAACAGAGCTCGCTAGCTAGGCAGCCATATTGCTTGGCTGCTCAACAGCGCCCCCCTGTCAAGGATTTTTAACAGGAAGGGTACCGTTGTGATAGGCCTGTAGTTAGTCGGGATGGACGGGTCCAGTGTTTGTTTTTTTAGGAGGGGGAGGACCCAGGATTGCTTGAGGTTATCTGGTATAGTGCCTGAAGCAAAGGAGGCATTAATAAGCTTAGAGATGAATGGGGAGAGGTCTCTGGCCGCGTCCTTTATTAGTTGGGCTGGGCATAGGTCGCCTCGGCAATTGGATGGCTTGAGTGAAAGTATTATCTTTTCAGTTTCGAGTATAGTTACTTTCGAGAAGTTAAATTTATGGTCTAGTTTAGTGCTGATTGGTGGTTTGCCTCTTGGGTTAGTTGAGGGTGGAATAGTCTGTTTCTTTGTCTCAATTTTTGTTTGGAGTGTGGCAATTTTGTCATTTAGTGCTTTTTGGATGTTTGAGCACCATATTTTATTTTTGTCACAGTTATCTTGGACAGGAATAGGGTTTTCTAGTTCCTTTAGTATAAGGAATAGTTCTTTCGTTCCAGATTTGGCCTGCAGTATTCTGTTGTTGAAATTATCTCTTTTTGCTTTCTTTATTTCATTTTTGTAAATCTTGGAGGCATTGATGAGTGTAATTTTATTTGTCTCTGTTGGGGTTAGTCGCCAAGCAGATTCGCATTTACGTTTTTCAAGTCTTAGAGATTTGAGGTGAGGAGTAAACCAGGTGTTTAGGTGGGCTCTGGGCTTGCTCTTTCTCAGTTTCAGTGGGGCAATAGTATCTAGAGCTGTAGCCATGGAAGAGTTGAATTCATTTACTAGTGATGAGGTGTCCAATAAGTCAGGTAGAGAGTTTAATCTGGGGAGGATGAGTGGTAGCAGTTTTTCTGTAGTTATAAGTTTTTTGTTTCTGGTTGGCAAGGGGGGAGCCAGAGCATTTTCAATAGGTAGGGCCAGGTTAACATTTAGGAGGAAAGTTATCAGTGCATGATCAGTCCAGAATTGTGAGGTGATATCGACAATCGTTGTATTGCAGTTATAGTCAGCAACCCAGTCAAGTATACGGCCTTTTTCGTGTGTGGGTTGTAGGATTTTTTGGGAGAAGCCTAGTTCTGAGATGACATTAGTGATATTGGTTGCTTGCAGGTCTTTAGGGTCATTGTAGCCTAGGTTTAGGTCTCCCAGAAGGATAGCTTGGGATGAAGTTTTTAGGTTGTTTGAGAGGATTGTGGAAATGTCCTCCTCGAATGTGCCAATAGGGCCTGGTGGTCTATAGATAAGGTGAATAGTAATAGTTTGAGAGGGAGATGCGAGGAGTTTAGCAGTTAATGATTCGCAGGAGTTAGTCGTTGAACTTGATTCAATTTTTAGGGTGAGATTATTTTTAGCAATAATAGCTAGGCCACCTCCTCGAGAGTTGACTCTGTCTACTCTAAGTATGGTGTAATTATGGGGTAAGGCAAGCATTAGGGCAGGTCCTGCAGATTGGTGCAGCCAAGTTTCTGTTATGGCGAAGATGTCATAGTCTCCTATTTGAATGAGATCCGCAATTTCGGTAGCTTGTGCTATTAGTGATCTGGCATTAATAAGGGCGCACTTCAGTTGGATGTTCGGCTTTGCTGTGGCCTGGGTGGTATTACTTTTCTTTTTTGGTATGCTATTATTAGCGTTGGGCTGCTTATTTAGGCGGTTGTTGCGATGGACGTTAATTCCGAAAACCGGAACTTGAATTACTGTCCGGGTTACCGGACCTACGCCATTATAGTAATGGTGGCCAAAAAGGGGAATGACAATCCACTTAGATCTGAAATGCAAAAAAGGTCTAAACAGCAAATGGAAAAGGTATTGATACCAAAATTCAAATCAAATGAATTAAAGCAAAAAACTAACAAAAAACTAAAAAGGGACTGAGTGGTATAAAAATAAGTAATGCCTATGTGGACAACTGGCAGTGTCTTGTCCGTTTTGTACCGCTTTAGAAACTCCAGCTGTTGTTGCATCTGTGTGCAAAGAGTGGGGAGGGGAACTATTGGGGCCACAGGAGGGCAAATGGAAAACCGAAGTCAGTTCTGAACAGCAAAATCCCGAGATGAGGGTGGCTAAAGGCAAAAGAGATAGGGAGGAGAAAGAGAAACTATTCTCCAAAATGGTCTACAACAAAAGCCACACTGAACCCTGACGGTCCCCAAGGTCAGTGTAGAAATTGACATGGCGGAGTTTCCTCATTCAGACCCCTCCGTTTATCCAAAGTTTGTAAACGATGGATCCATCTAGATTCCTTATCATTCAGTGCTCTCTTTGGATTGGAACTGTTTTTGACAGTGTCCAGAATCCACTAGTATAAATCCTCAGAACTATGGGCAAAAGCCACATAGTGTGACACCATTGGTGCTTGGTGATTTTTGCACTTAATCCTGGATCGATGTTCATTGATCCTTATATGAACTGGTCTTGTGGTTTGGCCCACATATCTCAGCCCACATGGACATTGGATGCAATAAATTGCATTCGTTGTTTTGCAGTTGGACAAGAAGCGTATGTCCCATATTCTCTCCTCAATTTTAAAATGGGACGTTTTCTTGGTGTATTTGCATGCCCGGCAGTTTCCACATGGGAAATGACCCACCAGGGGTCTAAGAATTCTATGACTTATGTTTGGTTTGCCATAGCTGGTAGAGTGCACCAATTTATCTCTCAGGTTTCTCGATCTTTTAAACACAAACAGAGGTTTGCCTTTGTCTTGAAGACAGTTACTGACCATTGGCCAATACTTCAAAAGGATTTTCTTAATAGCAAATGATTGTGTACTGTATGTCGTAACGCATGTTATGCGATCCTTATTTTGTGTTTTCGGGTTGGATTCCAATAGATTTTCACGGGGCGTAAATCTTGCTCTTTTTAATGCATGAGATACCAGTTTCTTGGGGTATCCTCGTTCCTTTAACTCACCAGCCAAATTGTTAGCATGTGTATAATAGTCAGTAACCTCAGTACAATTTCTTCGAAGTCTAAGAAATTGACTGAAAGGCAAATTCTCTTTGAGAGATCTAGGGTGGAAGCTCTTAAAGTGTAGAAAAGTGTTTCTATCTGTGGTCTTTTTGTATAAATTACAGGCCAAATGTCCAATTTTCACATTGATGCATAGATCTAGAAAATTGATAGTCAATTTGGAATATTGCATCGTGAATTTGATAGTATTATGTTGGCAATTCAGATAGGCAAAGAATTCCTGTAGAGACTCGATATTTCCTCTCCAGATGAAAATAACGTCATCGATGTATCTATACCACTTTCTGATATGTGGATTATAGATGTTATTTTCGGAGAGAACATATTTCATCTCAAAAGCGGCCATGAATAGAATCGCGAGGCTCGGGGCAAAAGCTGCCCCCATGGCAGTACCTCGTTTTTGTAAATGGAATTGTCCTGAATAGACGAAAAAGTTTCTTTGTAATGCAATGGTCATTAGTTCGACTATAAAAGCCGCCGGGACCCTGTATTGGGTTGCCTGGTGGATAAGAAAGAGATGAACTATCTCTATTGCCCCCTCCTGTGGAATGTTCGTGTAGAGGGCAGTGATGTCCATCGTAACTAAAAGATCCTGATCTATATCGAATGGCTCTCCCTTAAAGATTTTTATAGTTGCTGTGGTATCTTTTAAATATGTGTCTGTCTGTTTACTGATTGGTTGCAAGAATAAATCTATAAACTTGCACAAAGGTTCCAAAATGGAGCCACAACCAGACACAATCGGCCTACCTGGTGGCTGTATTTGATCTTTATGTATCTTGGGTAGACTGTAAAAAGAGGGAGTCCTTTTCTCTGAGTGATTCAGATATTCAAATTCTTCCTTAGTTATCCATGATCGATCTACTGCATATTGGGTAGCATCCCTGATCTCTTTTTCGATATCTGGTGAGGGGTCCTTCCTCAATGGCCCATAGCTCTGAGTATCTTCCAAAAGGTCCAGCGTCATGCGATTATAACGTGCCCAAGAAAAAAGGACAATCCCTCCCCCCTTGTCTGCGGGTTTAATAATCAGGTTGGGATTGGATGTTAATTCTTCTAGAGCTTTCTGCTCTTTATTAGAAAGGTTATTTCTAACCTGATGGTTTGTATTCTGAAGTCTTTTCAGATCGTTTAGGACACATTTCTCAAATAGGACAATTTCCTCAGCCACCTGGTTGTCTGACGGAATAAAGGTGGATGGCACCCTCAATCCTGTGTCTGTTATAATTTCACTTTCCTCCTGTTCGCGGAAGAAGTTGTTTAATCTAATTTTTCTGAAAAATTGTTTCATTTCAATTTCCGTAGAGTACCAATCCGTCCTGTGGGTGGGGACGAAGGAAAGGCCTTTAGTAAGGAGCAAAAGTTGTTCGTCAGATAGTATTACATCTGATAAATTAAAAACTGGAATAGTTTGATCTTCCGAAATAGTGGCCGGATGAGTGCCAGGGACTATTATTGGTTGTAGCCTCTCCTGCGTGATCGTTGCCATCTCCGGCCTCCCCGTGTGTCCCATGGCTGACTGTAGGGGTCCCCCTGGAAGCCTTGATAGGGGCCTCTCCCTAAAAAAGGTCTTTGGCCCCTAGGTCTAAAGTGTTGTTGGCCTCCCGATTGATATTGGTCTTCCCCTGCAGAATCACTGCTAGTGTCAGAAAATGTGACCCACCTTCTAGGGCCTCTCCTATTTCGTCCTGTCTGTTGCGTTCTTTCCTGGTTTTTTTGTTGTAGATATTCTGTACTCAGATATGGATATATTCTCTCCAATCGAAATTCTTGGATATCTTTGTTGAGTTTTTTAGTTTTTTTTGATAGTGTAGATGTTTTAAATTCTTCAAAAAGTTTTTCGATTTCTCTTAATTTATCCTCCGAGTTAACAATTAGAGGATTAGATTTAAATTTCAGTTCATCTGACTCAATTTCTTTTTGTACTTTTACTGCTAGTCTCTGAGCTGTTGAGATCGTTAGGGCCATAAGGTCTCGACTACATTTTGTGGCAATTTTACTAAAGCCAGTTTTGTATTCCTCATCCTCCAAGAATAGGCCTGGCTCATTGCGTATAACCAGTCCTGCTGGTATGATGCTTGCTCTCAAGTACTCTCTCAAAAAATGCCCATGTAGTTCTGTTCTAAATCCCTTCTTCTTTGATTTTAACAGTTCCTCGCAGTTACTTTGTGTTAGTATAGGAACAGTATTGTCACCTTGGTCAAAGAACGACGGGCCTCCAAATATATTCAATATTTGTTCCTCACTGTAACTCAGTGTGGCATTCTCGGCCATATCCTGGCCACAAAGTGTGTAATGAAAAAGTTATAATAATAAGTGTGAAAGAGGACTATTTAAAAAGAATATTAGAAGAAGTTAAGAAAAGACCAATGGCAAAGCATGGGAGACAGAGAGTGTGGGACAGAAAATAGAAAGACAGAGGACTCAAAAACCTATAAAAGGAAAATGAACTATTCCTTAAAAAACACTATGAGTTGTAAGGCTAGGGGACCCTAAATGTGCTATGGTGCCCTAGACCTATATGCAACCCTACAGTCAGCCTAGGCTGACAAGAATATGTATACACTGGAGGGTAAATCCCCTACTCTGTGGGGGTCTGGGGAAAAGAATACAACCAGAAAGAAAATATAGTGACCCCACAGGGTGTAAAATACAGGTGATGTGGTATACTAATTACCGATACTCACCTCACTTTTTCAAACCTCAACAAACAAACAACTAATGTACGACACTGTAGCATACAAGAAAAATGCCACAGACTAGTCAACAGATCTAGCACAAGGTTTCCCTTGGAGGATCACTCTCACTTAGATCTACTATTTTCTGATTCCAAGGAGTGTCCTAATTAGCTCTGGCTCTATATGTTTTACCCCTGGTAAACAAGTGGTCATATCATCATTGCTATACATTTAACACTTGAATATTAACCAGAGTCTTGGCTATAATTCTCATTATTTTAATAGAAAGCATAAAACAACTTTTGGTGCAAAAACTTCAGTGACATTTTACACAAAAATTATTATTTCTCAAAAGATACATTGATTCAAATATAATCTTTGGATCAGAATGTCAACATTTGAATTAATCATGCACCATAGAGAACAATAAAAAGTTAAGTACAAGTAAAACAAAAAGACCGTACAAGTATTTTTGACAAAGAGACCCAATGAGACAAAGTTTTCATTTGGACAAAATCTATGAATAACACAAGAAGCATGGAGAGCGGATGTGCATGGAGAGTGGAGAGCGGATGATAGTGGAGAGCGGATGAGTGTGGAGAGCGGATGAGTGTGGAGAGGGGATGAGTGTGGAGAGGGGATGAGTGTGGAGAGGGGATGAGTGTGAAGAGGGGATGAGTGTGGAGAGGGGATGAGTGTGGAGAGGGGATGAGTGTGGAGAGCGGGTGAGCAGTTGAGAGTGAACAACGTCTGAATGTGGAAAGCGACTGTGGAGAGCGGATGAGTGTGGAGAGCGGATGAGTGTGGAGAGCGGATGAGTGTCGAAAGCGGATGAGTGTCGAAAGCGGATGAGTGTCGAGAGCGGATGAGTGTGGAGAGCAGATGAGTGTCGAAAGCGGATGAGTGTCGAAAGCTGATGAATGTGTAGTGTGGATGAGGGTATGGAGCGGAAGTCTATGTGGAGCGAATGAGTGTTTGGTGCGGATGAATATGTGGAGCGGATGAGTGTGTCAAGCGGCTGAATGTGTGGTGCGGATGAGTGTGCGTAACAGATGAATGCATGGAGCGGACCAATACATAGACCAGATGAGTGTGTGGAATGGATCGACACGCAGAACAGACGAGTAGTACTGTCAAGCCAACGAGTAGTATGTTGTGCCGATTAGTGGGTGGACCGGATGAGTGCTGTGTACTGGACGAGTGTCTAATCTGGACGAGTATGAAGACTGGACGAGTGTGCTGACTGGAGGAGTGTGTCGACTGGACGAGTGCGTGGACTGGACGAGTGCGTGGACTGGACGAGTGCGTGGACTGGACGAGTGCGTGGACTGGACGAGGGTGCGGACTGAACGAATGTGTGGAGCAGACAAGTGTATATGGAGCAGACGAGTGTGTGGAACGGACGAATATGTGCAACGCATGAGTATGTGCAACGGACGGACATATTATGTATGTGCACGGAACTGTGTGACATAGATATTATGCTTTGGAATGAAGGGAACATTTGAAAAACATACATCATACCACACCCCATGCTTACTCTCTCCCTTACACCACCACTCAACTAGAACACAGAGATACTATGACACCATTCGGTATAACTGTTCTCATATCTACATCTCCCGCTCAATCCACATCACTCTAAGTAAACATTGCTGGTTTCACACCCTCAGCCAGGCGTTCTCCTCAGGCCTAACGCAGCCACACTCGTTCTGGATAAAGCCGGCCAGAGCGAACACATACTCCTGATATCTCAACCACCACACCTACTGCTAAGAAGCAGCTACCACTCGAACTCCGCACCAGCTGCACACATACTTGGTGCGCAGACGCACTTTTTTGACTCTCCCTACTCTCTCTACTGCCCCGAACTTCGGTTCCCAAGGGCGTTCAACCTACCAGCGCCTTCAGACCATACCAATGGTATATAAGGCGCTATATAAATGCAAAATAACATAACATAACATAACATGCTCGGATCAATTTACAAGTATATGCAGTGGAAGATGCTAGTGAGTTAGTTTGTTTCTTGAAGGTGAGCGCTGAGTCGAGATAGACCCCGAGGGTTTTGACTGCAGGTATCACTTTGATGACATTATTGTCGATGTTGAATGAGGCATAGTTCGGGTCAAGTTTTTTGATGGCCAACTCTGAGCCGAGGATCAGTAACTCAGTTTTGTCGTCATTCAGGCAGAGGCCGTGAGATGCCAGCCATGCCTGAATGAGGAGATATATCTTATTTACTAAGGCCGTGTCTTCCAAGAAGTTGCCTGAAAGGGGGATAAGGATCTGAGTGTCATCTGCGTAATTAGTGTAGATGACACCCAGTCTGTCCAACTTGTCAAACAAAGGTTTAGTAAAGATGTTATACATCGTTGGAGATACACATGATCCTTGAGGGACACCGCATGAAACTTGTGTGGGATCAGCGGCTGCTAGGGGGGAGAAGACTCTCATTGTCCGGTTTGCAAGGAAGGATTGTACCCAGGTTATGGCATCACTTGAAAAATGAGCGGCAGAACTGAGGTGATTGCATAAGACTGCGTGATCTACCAAGTCGAAGGCCGCAGATAGGTCAAGGAGGAGTAGCATAGCTGATTTGCCATTGTCCTTCAACTCGTCAATTTGGGTCTGAAGGTCAATCAGGGCTGTTTCAGTACCATGAAGGGGACGGAAGCCAGATTGACGTGAGCCTAGTAAATTGTTAGTTTCTAAGTAGTCCTGAATTTGCAGGTAAGCTACTCTGTCATTGATTTTAAGCAGAAATGGGACGGTGGTGATGGGTCTGTAATTTTTCGGTATTGCAGGGTCAAGTGTTTGTTTTTTTAGCAAGGGAAGCACCCAAGATTGTTTTAGGTTATTAGGCACTGGGTTAGACTTAAAGGATGCATTGATGAGTTTAGAGATGAAGGGGGCTAGGTCTCTAGCTGCATCTTTTATAATTTGGGCAGGGCAATTATCTCCTTTGCAGTTGGATGGCTTTAGAGGTAGTATGATTTTTTCTGTCTCTAATATAGTTATTTATCTGAAGGTAAATGGGTGAGGGGTGTTAGGCTGGTTTAGAGGAAGCTGTGCCTGAGGTGTAGGCTCCGTTGGCAGGAGCAGGGAAGCTTTTTTATTGGCAATTTTGGTTTGGAGCAAGCTAATTTTGCCCGGCAGGGCATTTTATATATTAGTGCACCAGAGCTTATTTTTAGGAATGTTATCAGTCGGGGGTATGGGTGATTCCATTTCTCGGAGGATGGAGAATAGCCCCTTGGTATCTGATTTAGCCTTAGATATTCTATCATTAAAGGTATTCCTTTTAGTGCTTATGATTTCCTTTTTATACTGTTTGGCGAGAGTGGCTAATTTAATTTTGTTCTCCTCAGTGGGTGAGTGTTGCCAAATTGACTGCAGCTTTCTTTTTTGAATTCTGAGGTCTTTCAACTGTGGTGTGAACAGTTGTTTAGGTGACAAAGTTGTTTGCTTTTACGTATTTTGGTGGGGGCAATCAAGTCAAGTGCCTTAATCATCGTGCTGTCGTAGGCTTCCACAAGCGATGTGGGGTCTGTGATGTTATCTAGATTGTCGAGAGTGGGGAGGAGGTGGGGTAAGAGTTGTTCTGCTCTGATATCTTTTTTACTTCTGGTGGGGAGTGGCGGGCCATAAGTATAGGTTTGGGTCGGATAAGTTCAAGTGAGGCATTGAATACAATTGAGTAGTGGTCAGTCCAAGATTGTGCATTATGTTGGTAATGCTAATGTTGCAATTCCGATCAGCAACCCAGTCTAGGGTCCTACCTTTGGCATGAGTAGGGGAGGAGACTTTTTATGTTAGGGCATAGTCATTCAATAGTGAAGCAACAGATAGGGCGTGTTTGTCATTACAGTCATTAAAGCCCAGGTTAAAGTCTCCCAGTAGTAGAATTTGAGCGAGGTCTTTAGTGTTATTAGTTAAGATACTAGTTAGGTCATCTTCAAAGGATCCTAGTGGTCCAGGTGGTCTGTAGATGACATACATGGTAAGGGTGCGTTTACAAGACAGGTGAAGTTTAGCAGTAAGGAGTTCACATGATTGAAATAGCAAGGTAGTAGCTAATCTGATGGGTAAGGTGGATTTGTGGATGATGGCTAGGCCACCTCCTTTGGTATTAGGTCTGTCGACTCTTAGTAGTTGGTAGCCATCAGGTATTGCTAGCATGATGGCAGGGCCAGCCGCCTCATGGAGCCATGTTTCGGTTATGACCAATAGGTCTAAGTTCTCATCGGTTAAAGTGTCAGAGATCTCTGTAGTGTGGGCTACCATGGATCTAGCATTAATGAGTGACCCAGTTAGTGATAGGGTGCTAGTTGGTATAGTAGAGGGAAGTTGTTTATTTTTAGTTGGGGTGACTCTTGTGATGGTGACTGGTTAGTTGTTATGAGGCCAGGGTGGAGAGGGGCAGATTTGAAGTATTGCGAACGTTGGTTTGCTAGATCGATATAGCCTCTATAGTTGTGGTAGGATGATGGTTCATGGAGACGGGACAATCTTGCCCTCAGTCTCATGTTTCTATCCTTAGGAGGGTATGAGGCAGCGGATGCAAGTGCCATGGTGGTGAGGAGGCTCAGTACAAGGTGTAATGTTTGGTATTGGGTGATTTTCATTATGGTCGTGGGCAAGGAGGTGTTAATGATAGGCAAATCCAAGTTCGGGCTATAGGTGTAGACTGATGCCGTGTGCAAAGACGTGTAACTATATTAGTTGTGGCAGTTGTGAACGGAAGAGTCAAGGTCTGGCTGGTGCTTCGGCCATTTCTTCGCCAAGCATTGGCATGTTGCCATGCCAGTGCCATTCACTGCTCCGGAACTACCCTTTACAGTTTTTTTTACAGTAGCAATGTTTTGGTAATATTTTGGTGGTTACACCACCAAAATGCACCTGAACCAAAACCACCTCAATACTTAAGGGGTACAACCCAAAGTATTACCTTATTAAGAAGAGTAGTCAGCAGTTCAAGGTTAGGTAAACCTATAACACAAACACATTTAGAATGCAATCAGCTATTCTTGGGGAGTAAAACCAGGTTACATATACATTTTGAATACAGTCAGTAATTCAAGGTTAGTAGGCCCTGTCAGTCATGCAGTGACACTCAGTTACTCAGTTAAGAAACCACTTAGTAAACCAACCCTGTTACCAGGATACTTTTCTCAATAGTGGAACACAAAATCATGAAACAGTATGTACCTATAGGATAACTACATTTAGGATAACCTTCAGTTATACAAGGTGACTAAGACCTAATGTTGTAATAAACTATTACAGTTGGTTTTCAGATCAGTAAAACACGAATTAAGGTAAGCAATAACTCTTTACACTATTTTAGTATTGCACAAAGCAGACCAAGGTCAGTAAAACCCACAGTACACATATTCAGAATGGCACACAGCTATTCAATGTACGTAAAACCTAAGGCAGACTTATTCTAGACCGGCTATACAGCAATTCAGGGAAGCAAAACATGGTTGGTGAATTTATATGCTTATATTCTGAAAGAAATAGTTAGGTGAAGCAAACAGCATTACATTTGGGAAGTGGGGGAACCAATTCACAAGTGGGTAAAATAACCTTATATATACTTTTCAGAATGGCAAAACACTTTCAAAGGATAGTAAGAACTTTTGTAACTGCACATATTTCAGAGAGACAGTTACCAAACCAACTCTTTCACAAGTAAGTCACTTTTAAACACTTGTTATACTTTTCAAAGCAGAATTCTTTTGTGTTGCGGTCTTTCCCTAGTCTATTGCATGAGTTCTCTCAGAGGCAGAAGAAAGACACTAGTGGGCTAGGTGCCAGCTGTAGGCAGGGTAAAATAGGGTTCAGTTGCAGGAAAAGTCAAAGTTCCTGAGGAAGTCTCTTCAAAACGAGTAGTTTTCTTTCTTTCTTTCTTTCTTTCTTTCTTTCTTTCTTTCTTTCTTTCTTTCTTTCTTTCTTTCTTTCTTTCTTTCTTTCTTTCTTTCTTTCTTTCTTTCTTTCTTTCTTTCTTTCTTTCTTCTGACCCGAAAGCCTGCAGGCATCTGGGCGCACATATACACAAAAAGACAATAGTTCTTCCTGAAGCTCAGGAGATTCTTTTCCAGTCTCAGCTTGCCTGGAAGGGAGTTCCACAGCTGGGATGCCCGGACTGGGAATCATAGCCCATGCCTCTTGTACATTTAAAAATGGGACAGGAAGCTAGGGCCTTGTCCCTTGTGTGTAGGCATCTTCCTCGGGCATAGTGGGTTATCGCTAATTTCAGATAGGATGGGGCGTTGCCGTAAAGGCAGTGGTGGACGATGGTACACGTTTTAAAACTGATGCGTTCCACTGTAGACAGCCAATGCAGGTCTTTCCGATGATGAGATATGTGCTTCTTCAAGGGGACCCTTTTTATGATGCGGATAGCATCATTTTGAATCCTTTGGTATGTTTTTTCGATGGAAATGCTAGCCCCAAGGAGCAATACATCGCAATAGTCCAGCCTTGGTAAGATGGTGGCGCGGGCCATCGTGGCAGCGTTTTTTGCAGTAAGGAATGGTCGAATATTCCTGAGTAGGCGAAGGTGGTAGTTGCATTTTCTGCTAACTGATTTTGTGTGCTCTTCCGAACTTTGGAAGGCTTCCAAGGTAACTCCCAAGGTTTTGACCGTTGTCTGGGTGGGTATCCTGGGTTGATTGATGGAAAAGGCACCGTAGCTGTTTATAATAAGTTTACTCCTGGCTTGGTTAGAGCCAAGAATGAGTAGGTCTGTTTCCCCCCATTTATGCACATCCAGTTCTCAGTTATCCATTGCTCAACCTAATTGAACATCGAACAGAGTGGGAGGGCTCGTGAGAGTGTTGTGTTGTGCTGGAACATTGTTTCTCTCTACCTGTTCTGCTGTGAACTATTCATGGATTTGGATCCCTCATCTCTTTGACAGAGACTTCTTGGGTTTTTCAATTTACGACTACACTGTGTTGGTTGTGCAGTAAGCCCCACCCACATCTACCAACAAGCCCTTTAAAACCAGAAGCCCATGCGTGCAACGTGGGAGTGCTCTTGAGAGTGACGTTGGTTCTCTCTACCTAGTATTTGCTCTCTCCACTTCCTTATTTGCTTGCACTACTGTATTGCACTTTCATTGAACCTGCTGTATTTTACTAATCTGTATGTAACTACGTAACATTTGTATATGTAAGAAATGCGCCCGGATGCCTCAGGGCTTGGTGCGCTTTACAAATAAATAAAATGACAACAAAAAAAAAATACTACCTGTTACGCTGTGAACTATTCGTGGATTCGGATCCCACATCTCTTTGATAGAGCCTTCTGGGACTTTTCAACCTGTGACTACACTGTGTTGCTTGTGGTACGTTTCTTGCCAAATTACATTTGAATTAGTATACCATACATAGATTAATCTACTAAAACTATTATCCTCCTTTGCAGCAGTAAGCCCCACCCACATCTAACAACGAGCCCTTTAAAATCAGGATATTAGAGGTGAAGGTGGCAATCAAACGTGCAAGGATAGCTATGTAGACATTGAAGAACAAGAGGGATAGGTTAGAACACTGGAGAAAGCTGCAAGTTGAGAGGGTGATAAGCGAGAGAAAGGCACCAAGTTCGACATGGGATGCCAAGAGGATAACCAAGCCAGAGCCTGACCTGTGATTCCCAAGGTGTCACGAAGGCATGAGATCAGGATGTTGTGGTTAACCATGTCAAAAGCAAAGGAGACATCAAGGAGAATGAGGACAGAGGGAGTGGTAGTGTCAGAATTTGAGAGAAGGTCTTCACGGGTGTTTAGAAGAGCAGTTTCCGTGCCTCTGGATTCTCTAATGCCAGGCTGATGGTCGTGGAAACAATTGATCGATTCAGTCTAACCAGCTTCTCCAGGAGTTTGCCCAGGAAATGAGTGATAGGGATCAGGTGGTTGTTTGATGGAATGGAAGGGTCATCAGAGGGTTTCTTGAGAAGAGGGTGCACAAGGGAGGGCATGAGAGCAGTTGGGAAAACTCCAGTGGAAAAGGAGAGGTTGCAAAGGTCAGCCAAGGCTGGTGCGAGGGAGTCAATGTTGTCCTTGATGGTTTTGGAAGGGCAAGGGTCAACTTGCTTGGATGAGGCTTTCGCAGACCGGACTTGTCTGGCGACCTCATCAGGTGTGACAGGAGAGAGAGAGAGGAGAGTGGAAGTGGAGGTGGGGCCAAGGGAGGCAAGGGAGGCACGGGTTCTGCTGTGTGCTGTCGTGTGGGGGGAAGGGAGGAGAGGGTGTCTTGAGTTTTTGTGTTGACGTGTGCTGCCAGGGCCGACCAGAGGTCCTGGGTGGGGGTGACAGAGGAGGAGGCGGCTGCAGGATTGGCCAGTTCCTTGCATTTTGGCTGTGTTGTTTGATGCCACAGATATGCAGGCTTGAATACATACTCTTTTCTTGGAGTGGGTGAACAGTCGATGTTGCCTTTGAAGGAGGGTGCATGCCAGTTTGTCAGATGGTCCAACAGACGAATTCCATTTCCGCTCAGCTGCCCTGCACTTGCATTTAAGGGCAGCCAGGTCGGAGTCGTACCAAGAGTTGCACTTTTTGAAAGGCTTCAGTCGGACCCTCATGACATGGACAAGAATATCAAGAGTGTTGGAGATAGAGAGAATAAGGATAGTGAGGGCTGTGTCAGGGTGGTCAACCACAGGAATGTGAGGAGGAGAGTAGGTGGAGGCAAAGGCAGCTGCCATCACTTTTTTCATGCATCTGGAGACCTTGTAGATGAGTGGCTGTGCCGGGTGAGTTGCTGCCAGAGGAGAGGAGAGCTCCAGGTGAGTCGATAGAAGAAAGTGGTCGGTCCAAGACAGAGCGGTAGTGAGAGGGATAGAGAGTAGGATGTCAGTGGAGTTGAGAGCATCCAACCTGTGGCCTGTGGTGTGAGTGGAGCCAGAGGGCAGAATAGAGAGGGAGAGAGAGGTTGCGGAAGAGTCCTGACAAGTCTGGAGAGTCAAGGTGGATGTTGAGGTCACCCAGCAGGAGGAGTTGAGAAGAGGAGGAGAGTAGAGACGAGGCTAGGTCGGCCCATTTGAAGGGAAGAGAGTAAGCTGTCCAGGAGGCCGATAGAAGGTGGTCACGAGGAGAGAACATTTAGGAGAGAGTGAGAGTCTGCAGACTAGGGACTCAAAGGAGGAGTAGGCTTCAATAGGGATAGTAGAGACAGGTATCCATTCAGGGAAGATCAGTGTTACTCCACCACCTGCTTTCTTTATCCTGGGCACAGAAAGTATTTTGTAGCCTTCTGGGAGGAGAGTATCAAAGCATGTGACAGAGCTGTTCTTGAACCATGTCTCAGTGATGGCAAGCACATTGAGATCCATGACTTCGAGGAGGTTGCAGATATCGTTTGAGTGTTTTACAGCAGAGCGAATGTTAAGGGTGGCAATATGGAGTAGCCTGCCATCCTTAAAGGTCTTGCGTGGGGGGAGCATGAGACAGGGGTCCCCCCATGGCTGGCAAGAGGGCCAGAGAGATAGTAGTGGATGGAGGAGGAATCAAGGCTGTCAAGAGGGCCGGGACAGTAGGGCAAGGCCCAGACGCTTTTGCAGAGGAGGAGGTGGAAGGTGTAGTGGGCTGGGGGCCTGTGTATAGGAGGAGGAAGGCACAGTGGGCAAGTGAGCCTGGCCTGAGGGGGAGGTAAGATTAGGGAGGAGAGGGAGGAGTCTATCAAAGAGAAGAAGGTTGGGATGGTTCCATCATTGAAATAGACATTAATGATGACTCTGTAAATGGTGAAGAGGTCAAGGAGGACCTCTCAGCGAGTGCCACCATTAATGGGAGAAGAGGTGATAGGAAAGAGAAGGACAACCATGTAGCGAGTCCATAGGTCAGGTGAGTAAATGAAGAAGTGGATGTCTGCACTAGGAAGGCCTGGGTTGGAGCCCAGAGTGTCCTTCTTAAGTTTCTTCTGGACAGATTTAGGGATAGGAGAAGGATAGATGATCGTGGAACAGTTGGAGAGGATAGGAGTGATAGATAGCGACATGATAGGCAGAAGTGGAGGGGGGGAGACATTTCCCAGGCTGAAGCACTAATACACTTGGAGGAGAGGGGGAGGAGACAGAAGGATGTGCGCCTTGTGGGAGCACAAACAGCCGCAAAGCACAACTAAATTGATTATCCAGCAGGGCAGGTGAAATGCAGTACACTAGACAGGCTAAATTCGACTTTAAAACAGGTCAGTCGAAATGCAGAACACCAGCCAGGCTAAATTCGATTTTAAAACAGGTCAGGTGAAATGCAGCACACTAGAGAGGTCAAATGAGACTTTAAAAAGGGCAGGTGAAATGCAGCACACTACACAAGCTAAATGCAACTTTAAAACAGGGCAGGTGGCACATTCAGTTACTGGCAGGGCTAGATAAAATGAGGATTAGATCAGGTAAAGTGAGAAGTAGCCAGACCCGGTGCAGAGGGAAGGATTTGAGAGGCTAGAAAAGAGGCTAGTAAAAGGAGCTGACCGTCAGAAAAGTGTTCGGAAGTCCATTTCTCACCATGGGTCCAGGGAACATGGTGGTTTCTTCGGCTTCCATGTGTATGTGGAGGGTGTAGGAGAGGACCCCCAGAGACCCAACATACCCAGCCAGACAGCGGACAGGAAGCAGACAGGGGCCTTAGAAGTGGGCCTTAGAAATGGGCCGTTGAGCAATGGGCCGGCTCCCGCTTCGGTCCCGCCGATTGGCTAAAGAAGTACAGGTAGCCAATGGTGGGGAGACAGGTCAAGGCTGAACAAAGGGATCATCAAAAGGGGTAGCTATCTTGGAAGGGGGGAGAGGGCTGCATGACCAGTGATCACAGCTCGCAATTGAGGCAAACTTTAAAAGCACACGAAGCACAATTAAGTGAAAACACATGCTTCTTTAATATGCGGCTGTGTGTAAACACACAGTGACAAATGCCCAATAAAGTAACAAAATTACTCTTTCTGCTCGTTGTGGTGCTGGGGCCTGTGGGCATTGATTGCAGAGCCACAAGGCTTATCTTTTGAGGTAAGACTGCTGTCGGCTGGAGTGGCAAGAACAGGGGCTGTTGAAATTACTTCTTTCAGCTCATTGAAACTCTGAATCATAGTTGTGGCCACTCTATTTTACTGCTTTTCTTTTGTGCTTCCTTGAGGCCCTGTAAGAGTGGACTTGTGTATGCTGCAAAATCCAGAATCCAAGCCCTGCAATAATTACACAACCCCAGAAATGCCTGCATGCCTTTTACTGTAACTGGTCTGGGCGTGGCATGCACAGTCACGGCCTCATCAGATATAATTCTTTTGCCATCCACAGAAATGAGCTGTCCTAGATAGAGTGCTTCATGCTGGCACTACTGGAGGTTGGCCATGTCAACCTTATACCCCTTATGGGCTAACAGTTGCAATAGGGCAATGGAGTCTCTGCGACCGTTCTGTTCACTGTCATTGCACACCAATAAATTGTCTACATACTGAATTACTGTGCTGGGTACCCAAATGCTGCCCAGGTCTTCGTGCAGTATCCTGTTAAATATGCTGGGACTCTTGCAGTACCCTTGGGGCAAACAAGCATGTTCATAGTGCTTTCCGCCATTTGTGAATGCTGTGAGGTATTGTGAGTCTGGGTGCAGGGGTGCACAAAATGGAGGCTAGGTTTGGAACAAGTGGAAATTCTTTCTGCACTACGTCATTGAGGGGTCAGAGATCTTGGAACTGCCCGATGCCTTTTTAATGGTGTATACGGGCATATTGCATGGTGAGGTAGAGGGTACTATGATCCCTTGGTGTAGTAAGGCTTTTATCGTGTCTCTGATCCCTTCTTCTCCCTCCCTGGATAATGGGTATTGCTTCACCCGGGCAACACTGCCCTGCCCTTTAATGTGAATCTTATTGGGGTCACTTCTTTCAGCAGCCATACATCGTGTCGGTTGGTTGTCCATAACTGTGCGGAGACCTGTTGTAAGTCTGCTTGACTGAATGGGGGTGGCGTGACAACAGCCAAGAAGGGGCTCTGGACTCTTTGGTGTTGTACCATGATTTCACAGGAGATGCATATTTTGAGTATGATTTCCCTGTCATCGGTGTTGTCCTCAGAAAGTTCGGCATCTCTCAACTCTTTGAGGGGTTCAGTGGGATCAATGCATACAACTGTGTTCCACTGGCATCTGTCTCTAGTACCACAATTCTTTTGGCAGACACCAGCAGCCCTTCCAGATCTAGGGATAGTATAGTGCCTGCACCCAGCTCTAGGGACACCAAAGGCTGAAAAATGAAATCAGTTGGTACTCTCCAGCAAGTTTTGGTAATCTGGGGAATGGCTTGTGCAAGCACAGTAATTCCAGAACATTATCATTTCGGGATGTACAGGGATGCCACGTACCACCACGTCACATGCCATGTATCATGAGCATTGCCCCCATTGAGCACATGCCAAGTGTTTCGCAGATGATACCGCTGTCTGTGAAAGAGATCGTCATGTTTAGCTTGCTGAGCAGATCCCTGCCGAGCAAGTTGACAGGAGAGCTCTCAGAATACAAGAGGGGAGCCCTTACTACCTTCCCTTCAGCCTTTACAGCAAAATCTTTTGTGTATGGAACTGTTAAACAGCCCCAGAGAATCCCTGCGTGTCTTGAGTTTTGCCTAATAATGGGAAGTCAACTTCGCTAATGCATGACTTCTCGGCTCCTGAGTCGACCATAAAGATGAATTCTTTGTTTCTTATCTCTGCCACCATCAAGGGTTCTTCTTATGGGTTTAGGGTTATTGACAGGACTGGACACGCAAGTGCTCTCTGTGGGCTGTCCTAGTCAGGGTATGTGTCTTTCCCTTGGAATGAAAAAGGGTTTCCCCCTACCACTGTAGCGCCTTGAAACGGGTGACTTTGCCATTGGGCACACTGCTGAAGGCATTTATGTTCCCTGCTTGCTGCATGTTGGGGCGGGGCTGATAATGCTGTACTGCCTGTTGCGGGTATTGTGTGTAGGCTTGATGGATCTCATATGGTATTGAGGACATTCTGGGGTGCAGACCCTGGGGGGTCTATTGCAGTGGGGGAGCATAATTTTGTTGACTGTAGTTATTCCCGATACCCTGTCTACTCCGGGATTCTCTCCAAAAATGTCCCCACTTCCTGCATGTCCAATACTGCCCTGTTCCTACTCCTCTGGGCCCCATTCCCCCAAATCTACCTCCTTTTGATCCTCGAAACCCACCGGGGCCTCGTTGCTGTCCCCCTTGCCACTGTGGACCCGAGAATTGCAGATTTCTGCCCACTGTCCTTGCCCTCCTTCAGCCCACACAAAGGCTATTCTGGGATTCATAGCATTAGGAGCTTACCCTCCCTCTTCCGTCTGTGTCGACCTCGGCCCCGAAGCCACCACAGCTACTTTGGCTAGCTTATTTTGCACTAGTTTCACTTTCTCTGCCTGTCACCTCTGAATCGTTTCTTTCTTGCGCTCTTTGATTCTCCTACATTGGTGAATTATAATGCTTTCAATTTCGGGCCACACTTTCACCTCTATTCCTACTATTTTATTGAGCGCTTTCTGCACTTTCTTGGGTAGGCTCTGTTTCACTATAAAATATAAAAAGGGGGTTGACTGGTACCCGGAATTGCCTGTTTCTGCCCTGCACATCTCTTGGACCATGAGGATAAATTGCACTGCGTCTTCATCGTCCCCCATTGTACATTGCATGATGGACTGTAAATCTGGAGTGTCTGGGAATGCTTGCCGCAGCGCATCCCATACCTTGGCTCTAATCTTATTGAACGAGGCTCTATCATGGGCGTTGATACTCAGTGTTACTCCCAGGTGCCCCGCCTTCACCCATACATCTGCAGCTTGGTCCCCAACTGCGGCCACCAATAAGCTTTTAATGTCTCCTATCGCCAAGGGCACACCCTCTATGTTCTTTTCAAAAGCATATATCCATTTCCCTGCACCTGCCGGGAGTGCCGGGAGTGCCTTAAGGAGGCTATTCTTATCCATCTGCGCCCATGGTGCATATTGTGGCCTCCCTGCCCCCTTGTGTATTAGGCGCATCTGCATTCTTATCTTGCTTTTTCTGCCATTAGTTGCACTTCCCTTATTCCTTGCTAGTGCTATCTGGCCAAACCTCCTCAGTTTTCCGTCCCACAAACCTTCCAACCCCAGGGTGCGTTGAGGCACCTGTTCTGTGCCTCCTTCCACATCGTCCTCAACCTCATCGAATTCACTCCAATCTTCTTCATCTCCCCTCCATGACCCTACATTCTCGTAACCCAAACTGTCTGTCTCTCTGTCATGCTGTACTTGGATGGTTCTTATGGGTGCGTTGTCTATTCTAAATAAATAATCTCTTGATTTCCACTCCTCCCCCGTGGGTTGCACTGGTATGTTTGTCTTTGTTAAGTCACATGCCACTCGTAATCTGGCTAACTCTGTTTTTGTCGATGTCAGTGCTACTTCTAGGACTCTTGTGCTTACCCCGTGTGTGTGTGGTGACCTCCCGAGGGGAAATATAAGGTGGAGGAGGTGCACTGGCTGGTGTTGCTACATTCATGCCTGCTGATACATATGTTGGGTTCATGTATCTGCCTGCAGGGTGGGTTGCTAGTGGATATATTCCCTTTCTCCCCACAAGTGTATTCCCATCATCTCATAGGCCTGTATCTTTACTACCGTCTTGTATCGTCCTTTCCCCATTGTGGTCCTCTGTATCCTCAAACGTTTTCCAGAGGTTCAATACTTACCTTCTATTCTGCAATGGTCTCCCCTTATACTTCGCTGTCAGGAAGGTAGACATGTGTTCCAACACGCTCCTGTCAAAGGACCCCTGATTTGGCCAGCCGCAGGGCATCCCCCCTCCCCTAGTCTCGGTCACCCATTGGTTGTGATACTTCTTAATCTTCTCACAATACAATGGCAGTGCCTTGCACATGTGCACTATGGGCACTTCTCCCCCCATAGTCACGTCTCCTGTGTGTCTGGTAGTGGGGATACGCCTCTGCTGCTGCGCCACAGTCATACAATAGTTTGTCAACAATGCAACTTAATATCATCAAAAATCTCCACTTCAATCACCCACCACTCTATTCCCCATTATGGCTTTTTGTATACACACGCACACACACACCACGCTCTCCGCACATGCCCATACACAACCCGCATATCACCTCCTGGGCCTCCTCTCTAGACCATAAAATACACTAGTAAAACAAACTAAAATAACAAACTAAAACAACAACCACTACTATTCCCGAGCTCTCTAATTATATGAAGCTCCTGTGTATTTCCTCTTTTCACTTGTTGTTTAAAGAATTGTTGTGGCGCCACCTTCCGCCCTCACTCAGGGAGGTTCTGTCTCTTCTGTTTTCCTTTTCATTAATATCCTTAAAAAATTGATAAAAAGGAAAAAATCAACGCACTCCACAGGCATGCTACACTCCCAATTTCAGTCACTGCATGTTCTCACTGTTCACACTGCTCCATACATCCAACCCCACTTTGTTATCCCTTGCAGGCTATACTCATGTGTGAGTGTTCACCCAAACTCCTCAGTTCACGGGGTTCAAACACTGGCCTGCACCTCTCCTTGGGGCTGCACCCCGCTCCGAAGTGCAGGCAGTATTCTGCAAAGACGGCTCCTGCAGGGCTCCTGGGGAGTACGCGTTTTGGGGCTGGTCACTGTATGTGGGCACAGCACTTCCAGAGAGGTCACCTGGATCACTCCGCAGGTACAGGGGCACTGAGATCACGTCGGTGGGGTCATCAAATGAAGGCAAGTCCCCTTCCACTCACACCAGAAATAATACAACCCTCCAGGGAAAAAAGGTCAAGAGATTGCTTGCCAGGACAACAAGGTTTAATTGTACAAAAGACAAGGGTGTCAGCAGAGGACTCTGCTGCTCAATCACGTTCTGTCTGAATTATCATAAACAGTCCAAAGCATCACTAAGGACATCATCCATAGGGTCTAAATCTACACAACTGATTGGTGAGATCATATAAAAAGTCCTGCTCCATGAGGGATGCCAGGCTATGATTGGATACCGTCTCTGCCGTCAGTCTGTTTCCTCGTGAGTCAGCTGGACTTATCTCTACAGGGACTAAAGGCTAGGCTCTTAACATGTTGCGGTTCCAAGGCTAATATTGTAAGCTAATGCTACTAATACATCAATATAGTATGCACCTGGGATGCTCGGGGACTGGCACCAGGGGGGAGAGAAGGAATACAATCACGCTGACCCACACATTTTGTGCTCTGCATATATGGCATTCCTCACACCCAAGGCTTCCACCCTCATTTTGATCTATAATTTATCCCTCCCTGTATCTTGTACTACAAAGGGTGTATTTATGGGAAGAGGTGAAATGGTCATGCATGTTCAGATCTTTGATAACCATTGGTTTTATCGCTGGCGGACTGGGGTCCCTCACTATAGTGGAATGCAGGGGTTCTTGGACTGGGTCTGTGGTGGGTGCCATTAATCCTGGTGGGGTTGGTGGGGGTTAGAGGTCTGCTGTTGGCCTGGCTGTGATGAATGGGCATTGCAAGGAGCCTGGTGCTGTCTTATGGCCTTGCCGGGTGCATTCCTTTCTGGGATACCATAATAAGTAATTGCAACAGTTAAGGGACAAAGGGAAGTTTCTGTTAGAATTAGCAGCGTGAGCTCATCTGTCCTAAGCGTTTGGGCCTGTTCAGGTTTCTTAACCGGGCCTATGTTTACCGCACAGCCATGTGGGGCTGAATGCGTCTCCCATAATTATAAGATGGTGTCTCTTTATATGCTCACACTAAGTCTATGTATCTATGATTCCTGTGATATTGTACTTGTGCCGGGTTTCTTAGCACACCCCTTGCCCCCCTAGCAGATCACATTGCTGCCTATGGGATTCACCTCACTCTAAAGCATCTAGGGGAGTGGGAAAGACTAATTTCCATCCCAACATTATGTCTAATTGTCCCAAGCCAAGGCCCTCATGAGGAGGCATGCTTGTTCAGGTCAGACGGGTTTCAAAGTGAGCACTGCATTTGGTTTTCCATTTGTTCATGTACGTAGTAATGAAGTGCAAAATAATGTTGAACGCAGCCAGGTTCCAGTAGCAGCTAAACAACCATCCTTCCAGCAGGCACCTAAATGTGTCAATTTTGTAGGTCCGCAGCATGAGCCAGTAGTGCACATTATCAGCAATGAGCTCTCTTTGAAAGAGCTCAGCTTGAGTGGCACGTGGGAGGTTGGGTCTTACTTGGAGCTGCTTTTCGTGGGTTGAGAAAACTGGTAAATATTGCAAGCAGGGGCGGCTCCTCCATAATGGGTGAGGGGGTGTCGACCCACCGGGTCTTGGTCCCTTGTCACGCATTATGGAGGAGCCAGCACAGTGAAATAAGAGCACTCCCTCACCTGTTTTTTTCAGCTGAGTGAGCGCTCTTAACTGTCAAAGGGAAACACTGTTTCCCTTTGACAGTTAAAGTTCCCTTGCCGTGCAAGCTCAATGAGCCATGCAAGGCTGGGGCGCTTTCTTCCCCCGCCTCGCATGGCTCATTGGAAATGCTGGCTTGGGAGCTGAATGCCTGTATGTGCAAGGGGCGCTCCAGTACCTCCTCGCAAATACAGACAGAGCAGGGGCCTGAGTGCTGGTGAGGAAAGACCTGCGGCAAAAGGGAAGTTTGTTTATGTTCTGTTTTTTTTTATTTGAATTATGTGCATGGATGTGTGCAAGCTTGTGTTGTTAGGTCTGTTTGTTTCTTTGTTTATTTATTTATAGCGATGAATGTATGATGATGGATGCTGGTGTGTATGAGAGCATGCTTGCAGTGTGTATGCTGTCTAAATGTGTGCATTTGTATGTTCATTTATTTATTTAAATATGTGTATGGATGCATCTATGCCTGTGTTATGAGTGAGTGCATGATGGATGTTCATGCAAATAAAACAGAGAGTGTTTTCTGTGTGTATGTTGTGTAAATGTGAGTGTTTGTATTTTTATTTATTATTTAAATATGTGTATCGCTGCTCCAATGATTATAGAAATTGTTAAAAGGATGCGCCAAGCACTGTTGTTTTATAAATAGATGTTAATTTTAATGAACAGTTATGTTCTCTTTGATGTCAAATTAAATGCCTCTACACATGTTCTCCACCATATTCCAGTGGATCTTCAGGAGGTCTTAGATATCTGAAAACATTTTTATAAAGGAAATTATGTTCTGGATGACGCGGGCCCGCTTTGCCTCTGCCACCCTCGCAGCTGCATTTCTGTGGCAGCCCACACATGAAGACAACCCCCCTCAGTACTTTGCTACGTGCTTACTAGCAACCCAGCCAGTTCCCTGGAACCATCAAGGCTGATTCCCTTCCATTTTTTAAATTAAAAAAAAAACATACCTTTTTGGACCTAATATTATTATGTTCCGGGTTCAAAAAGTAAAGCTTTTTTTTAAAAAGAGACAGGGGTCGGGGATGTGGGGGGGGTATAGGGGGGTGCTGTGAGGCAATCTGCCGGTGGAGGTTGCAGTAAAATGGCTCTGCGGCCAATCAGCACCTGGAATTTTGGACAGGAATATAATAGATTTGTAAACCCTACCCGCAGGTCATACCTGGATGTATGGGGCCTAACACCTTGCTAAATGCCTTTGCTGCACTCAGTGTAAATGGAGGTCAAACTGCATATTGCCAGGAGTTGACCAAACTCACTCAGAAGCATTCTGCTATTCTGAGCCCAGCAAAGCACTTGGATTCTGTGTACAGTCCTCTGTGAATGCACCGTCAATGGGAAGCACGAACGCTCAATTTTCTTCATACGAAGCAACGTCTATTTATGTTGTGATAAAGCAGGTCAAACATCACAGAATGTATTTGTATATAATCTGGGCAGACTCCGTTTTCAGGCCCAGAACTCCTGGCACTGCCCTGAGGTTAGGTCTATAAAGTTTAATTATTACACTAGAATGTTGGTGGACTATTGATAACGTGAGGACCTTAGCCACTTTTACAAGGCCTGCTGTTTGTCTTCAACTTGCACACAAATGTCATCTGATCTAACTTTTTCCTTTTGGTTTTAATCTGTTTTGTGACTTTTTCATATTATAATGACACGCAGCACTTGGAGGAAAGGGACACAATGGGTGTTATCGTCCCTTACAGTCATTATGCATCCTTAAAATTTGCCTCGAACCGATAGTTGAGCTGTGGACCAATAAAACCACTTAAGTTTCTCTCCCTAGGATGTAATGCTACATTACATCATTCTTGAGTGTGTACCACATTCGTCTGTAGCTTCTCGAGCGCTTTTTAAGCGAAAGTAACGTCAGAATTGATTGTGAGATTGTGTGGTTAAAATCCTGATTTTGCAACAATTTACGGTATCAGGTAATAATATCCCCATATATATGGTCACCGTAAATAATACGGGAAAATGTCGTGGCAATATTATTTGGGTGACCATATATATGGGGACAGGGGCAAAACATTTAAAAAGAAAAAAAAAAAGTTTGGGGGTTGCGGGGGTGTCCCCCGCATGTTCCATGCAATAATGTCGCCACAAAAAACGGCCATTTTTCGGCGATCTTTTTGCATGGCGAGATTTTTGTGGCAACATTATTACATGGAACCCAATTTACCAGTGGCAGCTGGTGATTTTTTTTTAATTGAAGGGGCGTACATGTTTCTCAATAATATGCAGGAGCAACCAGGCATAGCGAGGGAGCCTTTCCAACCAAAAGGAGTTTGGGGGAGAGGGTTCATGTCTGAATCTCTTTTTTAATAATGGGTTAAAATTGTGCCTTTTAAAGCATACTGTCTGTGAAAAATAGGTTAAAAAGCCACACAGTTTGCATTTGTTTTTTTTTTGGGTCACACATGACAAAATCCAATAGATGCAAGTCTCCAATAGCGCACAAGGCCCTTTTCCAATTCGTTTTCATAATGACTTTGCCAACAATATATAACAGTATAAAAAAAACTATTTTCATGTGCCCATACATGTCCATGCAGGTTAGACCAATACATGCAGCATTACCAATAACAACCTAATCTTGTTGGCTTTGCCATTAAAAAATGCCATGCCTCAGTCAGAAAATATATCCAGACCAGCAGCACAAATGTAGGCTAGCCTACACACGTAATAGCACTCATCATGTTTAGTTTGCCCTTCATGCCAAGTAAAAAATGCCTTGCCACAGAATGAAAATATAACCAGAATGCCTGTAGCAATTTAGGCCAGGCTAGCCATATAACAACACTTATCATGCCTGATTTAACCTTGATGCTCAGTAGAAAATGCCAGTGCCAGGGTAGTAAAGTGTCACCAGACTGCCTGCAGCAACGAATGGAAGTCTAGCTACATAGTAACACATATCGTGTTTGCTTTTAACCTTAATGCCCAAGTAAACAATAACATGCCAGAGTAAGAAAGCATATCCAGACTGGCCAGTGTAGCCAACTAACAGTACCTTGTCATGTTTTCTTTAACCTTGATGCCCAGTAAAACATGCCATGCCATTGTCAGAAAAAATGACTTGATTGGCTGCAACAAAGCAGGTCAATCTAGCCACCTAGTAACACTAATCATGTTTACTTTAACCTCACTGCCCAGTAGCAAATGTCCTCCTCACAATCCCCAAATAAGAGGCCCGATCCTCTGTGAACATGCAACCAACCACATGCATTAATTTAGCATTCACACACATCCTCTCGTGCACCCATAGCCATTCACTCGTGAACCCATACACATTCACAGAATTCATAACACTTTGACCTGCACACCCACAACATACACTCTCTCATGCACACATGCACGCAGACATCATGCACTCTTTTATTCATGCATGCACACAACCAACATACACTCTTTCAATCGCAGGCAGCCACTTACACATACACATTATTTTCTTTACTTGTGGTTCCTGTCCAGAATCTACTCTGCCGCCCTCTGGACAGGCTCCCATGAACGCTGTGCAGCTACTGCACAACATGAACAGGAACCAGGAAGCAGGGAGAGCTTTCTTGTTGCTGCACAAGCTCATAGGAGCCAGAGTGCTCTCTGACTGCGCAGGAAGGTACAGGAGTGTCCCCCATGCACATTCAGAGCTGCAGTACCCCAGCCTGCTTTCCCAATGGGAAACACAATATCCCTGGCCTTGCATGGCCAATTGGACACTCGCCCTGGGGTACACAAACACTCAAGGGGAAACCATGATTCCCTTTGACAGTTCACGCTAGTCCAGGAGCGCTCCCTCGGCTGCTAACTCAGCACTTGAGACCTCATTTTGAGTTTGGCGCTGTGACCAAAAACTGTGGTAATGCAGTGGTAACAGAGAGACCACTGCATTACCGTCGAATTACCAGACTACCATACTATGGTTTCCAGGTAAGGTGGAGGAAAAACCTCCAGGAAAATGCTGGAGGTAATTCTGCCACCTTACCGCCAGAAAAATGACATTTCGGCAAAGGTAATTCCCCTAAAATCCTGATGCAATCCTATGAACTCCATAAATTGTGACTAACACTGCCATACTGCCACTTGTAATGATAATGATAATGATGATAATGATGTGTTATTTATATAGCGCCCTAATTGAAAGCGCTATATAATCTATGTAATCTGGCGGTAATTTCGCCAGACCAAGTGGCGGTAAAGTAACGGTAAATCTGTTTGGTGGTATTTCTGTGGATACCAACAAATGCATAACGAGGCCTTAGTGTATTCACTGGGGTGGCTTGGCAGCTTGCCCAAAATGTGTTGGCCGATGTCCCACTGCCCATTATGGATAAGCCACCCTTGCAATTTATGATTCTTCATTCATTATCGAGAGATGTACAGGTCACAAGTTTAATGGTTAACTCGTTTGGTGACTAAGCAAACAACCGGTGGGTTAATGTATTTACAAGTAGCAACGAGGACTTTACGCTCAATAACACAGCCTAAGTCAGGACACATGTACTGCTGCTGGGGCCATGCATAACAGGAATAGTCTGTGATTCCCTGATGCATGCTGTGTGATAATGTCAGCAAGTGCCCATCCAGCCTCTGCCTTCCTGTGTTTGCAGCCATTTGCAGCGATTCATCCCCTTTGGTAAGGGGGAGACATTAACATCCACAAACAGGCCTAGAGGTTGGTTTTATCCAAAGACGTTGGAACCCCAATGCCTTGAAGAACTGTGGATCATCCCCTTTAGAGAAATATATTGAGGCTAAAGTGAATGTTTCCTCGAGATATAGCGAAGAAGCAATAATCCATTGGCCCAGGGGATCCAAGCCAATTTATCGATACATATTTGATTTGGTTATTCATAATGAATTTGGAATTCCCATTTGTATGTCTTGGATGTAGTCAAGACTTAGATGACCCCAAGCTTTTTAATGAGTTGAGGTCAAATGGTGCACAAATGGGCCTCTTTCAAACAGATAATAATAATAATAATAATAATAATAATTGGTTATTTATAACACGCTTAATACTGAAGAGGTTTCTGCACAGACCCAGGATTTGAACCCGTGTTGCTCTGCGTCGTCTTGCTTCCAAGATGAGCATTGCCACTGAGCTACACTACCCGTGCATCAAGTGTTATGCCAAAATGACCCCTCATCTTCAAGTGTGGCTTAAAATTAAAGGAGGTACGGTTTCACTGACAGCATCTCAAAAGCACACACAGGTATTAAGCATTGACTGCAGGATCAATGCACGCATAGTGCTCCGAGCTAACACCTTTGTGAGCTATTTCTCTGTGGGTCTGTGAAACAGCTTCTTAACACATTCCTCTTTGTCAGGAGAGCATAACAATGGGAGCAATACGATGATAATGGCCCAGATAAAGCAGTGAGTGGGTACTGTAATTTAAGGAGTGCAAATGGACACTAAACACAGAACAGCTATGAGACACTTCTTAGAGAAGACCAGTTTGCTTTTTGTGCAGGTATATTTAGGTGCCAGTCACTCTTGTGGTAGGTACAAAAGAGAAAGACCACCCACCGGCTATGCTCCTTCATTCCAGCTCATGTCCTAACTGACACGTTCATAACACTCAGGCACCATAACTGACAGTGCTCTAAAATGTTCATCTTTGCCTTGCACACTGTTAACCATCACTGTGCAGCTAATACCTTTTATTCGTGTTATATTCCCCATAGGAGGCGATCACAGTGACTTGTGCGCGGGGGCCAACTACCCATTCCAGGGATAGTAATGTTACCAGCGCTACTGCTACCACCGCCAGCACCACTGCTGTGATCACTGCAACCAACTCTGCCACTAGATCCCTCTCCATCATCACCGCAGACAACACTGTGAGATTCTCAGTCTCAGGAGGATAGATCAGCTGGATAGTCTTGGGAGGATAGCTCAGGGGCAACGTGCTCGCCTTGCAAGCAAGATGACACGGAGCAACATAGGTTCGATCTCCAGGTCCGTGCTTAGAAACTTCTGGGTATTAAGCTTGTTATACATAAACTATCATATCATATCATCTCATATCATCTTTGCCACCACGAGGGCCATTTGCCTCCACCCCAGTTCCTCTGGCCGGCCCTGGTGCATCAGTCACTGCAGACAGCCAGAGGAGGACCTAACGCAGGATCTCATCAAGGTCGCCGCCTTCCAGGGTGGTAACCACCACCAACCGTTCTTCTGCAGGTACTCGCAGCTGAACCTCCCTTGCCATTAGATGACAACATCCTCAGGCTCCTGCTGCCACAAGAGATATTGGAGAAGGCTGCATGCGATGCAGCTGTGACAGGGAGGAAGGCCCATTGTGGGGGTGGGACATACAGGACCTCACTATTGTCATCATTAGGATGTTATTTCCACCTGTCCTGATGGTTTCAATGTTAATGAACCTATGGGTGATGCAGGAGGGCTGATCCCCCTTAATGACAGCAGCATCTCTCCAGGGGGAGATAGGGGCAGGAATTAGTGATGAGGCAATTCTCAGGCTATGACCTTCCAAAAAGGGTTCATCCTCACAGCGCTTCGAGGCCATACCAGTAGGTGCTATACAAATTCCAAATAACATAACACAACATAGCATAATTGAGCCAAACCGGAATGGTAAGCAGCAACAGGCAAAAAGGCAGGTAGAGGTCCTAATAGGCAAACAAAACACCTTCATGACAAAGAAACACTGACAGTGTGGAAAGCACTGCTTGTTTATTGCATTACCAACAATTACTTGGTGTGTAGTAGCTACAATTACTTTACACACCCAGAGAGTGATGGTGGCTACTGAAGGGATGTTGCTGGGATTTGCATTGATCTCTGGGACCATGGAGACAGTGCAGCAGGCCTTGACTGTAGATTGAAACTCAGACAGTGGCGATTCCACTGTCTCACACGCTGCCACTCTCAGTCAGAACTCAATCACAAGCAGTCCATGACGTTGATTGACCTGTGCTGCAGATCTTACTCTTTTAGGCTGTGGAAATGGGGGCTCAGGAAATCATGTGTTCATAGGCAGTGTTTTGGTTGGACGTGTGGTGAGTGGATGTTACACAATGTTTTATGAGGGCGGAGGTGGGTGGAGGGCAGATGGGATGTTTTAGAGGATGTTTTCAGGTGATGGTTTTGGGAGGGGAGTTGAGAGTGTTATTTAGGGGTTGCTTTTATGGATGATGGAGGGTGAAGCGTGTCAGGTGTTTTTGTAGGTGGTGTTATTTGGGATGGAGCTGTGGGAGGAGTGTGGCAGACAGGAAGTAAGACTGGTCAGAGAAATACAAATATGAAAATGGCACACTCTTGAATGCATGCATTAATTGATCCTATTGTGTTGAATTCTGTACAGGGTCATATTATGTCATTACACTAAGGTGTGAGGTCAGTATGGGAGATTAGCACCAATGCCCTTCGAAGACATTTGTCTGTCAATGACTGGTGGATGACCACTAATCTCTCACATCTTTTCTGTCCCCATCAACATCATCATCACTGACATCGATCATGGCATTCTGCGCTGGTCTTGGAACATGACGCCATATGTACGTGTGATCTAGTATGCAGCAGACAATGGTTACCTTCCTCAACTTCTCCGGGCTGTACATAAGAACACCCGAGATCTGCCAGGTGCCTGAAATGTGCCTTCAATAGACCAAAATCCTACCAAATAGTTGATAATGTCCCCACATGTGCATCATTGTACAATGTCGTCATTGGCTTTGGGGATTCCAGAAAGGTGTCATCTGCCTGGTTAAAAGGAGATCTGCTGAGTCACCTGAACGGTTTAGGAATAGGATGGTGGAACGGACTACGCACGCATGTATATCTAACATCACTGTTATTTATGATATGAAGTGATTGTGATACAGGCTTTATCTACCAAAAACATCCCGACACACTCCATCTCTTAAGCCGCTGGTGCAAAGAACTTCAGTATGTGTGGGGTAAGAACGTGGGTTACAGGATGAGAACATGTGGTGGTGCAGGTGGGGAGCTTTGGGCTGAAGGCCGGCAGCAGAGCTGTAGCTGTGTGGTTGAGTGGTCTAACCTTGCCACCAGGGAGGGGAATTTCTCAAACACCTAGTAAACACATCCATGTACCCATGTCAGTGTTCATCAACATTGGCATGATATTGTTCCTCAGGATCTTGGCAATGTGCACCATCCACGAAACTGGGGTCTGCAGGGGGTGATTATGAAGTCTGCATTACAGTCAATTTGCATGTTCATTCTGTATTGCTGCTTTTAGATATGAAGCCACTTCTTCTTTTCCTGGGTTGGGACCAAAAGGAAATGTTTGCAGTCTAGAGCCCCTGTCATGTTTGGGAAGTGGCTAATAATGTAGAACCTACGTTTGGTGGCATGTTTGGTATCCTGGGATGTTGGGAGCTAAATGTGATGATGGGCAGGTTACAGGACAGCATATAAGCCCTGGTTGAGGAAAACTAAAACAGTGGGTTGGCACATTCCCATTAACATGACAATGAAGTGTTGGAATGTTCCATTCGCACACACATGGAGCATAGACACAACTTAAGGAGAGGTGGTGTGCCTGTGCGAATGTTCATGGCACACTGTATGACTTTTTCTATGAACTTCAGTACTTGCCTGATGGTATTTCTGTAAAGGTGATGCAGGGGTATAGATACCGAAAACTCAAATGACCAGAATTATGGTGACTTTAATTCTTTTTTTCCACTTAAGGTACATCACCTCTGATTTAACACCCCCTAGTATACAATCCCATCCCTCAATTCTGGGACAAGAAACATGCTGTATTCAGAGTTGAACCTCAAATTGTTTAAGTCAATCAAAACCAAGGTGAACTCCAAATGTTATGCTGGGGACGTCACCACAGTAACTTAAAGACGTAGGGAGCCAGTCCACAGAAGAACATCTGCCTGCCTATACAAATCTCACTAGTACACATAACACATACAATCATTCCCATGAATCAAATACTTATATTTCTGAACTTTGTGTGTTTAAATACTTTGCACATCATATACATAAAACCTACCTTTCTTCTAATGAATGACAGATTCTTAAAAAAAGCTTTATTTTCTCCAGTATCAATAGTAAGTATTGATATTAGAGAATGGTTACATAAACATCATCATCAACATAAATCACATTCCGCGTGAATTCTCCCTCCCACATGCCCCCATGCAGGTGCTATCGGTGGCTAGTATATTCATGTAAGTGAAATACAATCTATGTTGGCTTGCATCCAAATCTAAAGGTTTGGGTTTAGGGAAGCTGTACTATCAATTTGAAAGTACAGAATATTGATTCATCTACAGTTCCTGTCAATGTATTCTTATGATATTCTGGCAGTTTAATAAGTATTCCGCCAACTTCAGTTTGCAGATTGGTTCCTACTAAAGCACGGTACACCCCTTTCTGCTGAATGTAATGTCAGAGGTTTCAATATTCATTTATAATTCCATCTTGTAATTTGGAACAGAAATGGCCCAGCTAATCTTCCTTCCATCCAAACATCTGTTTTTAAATGCGTAAGTCTTTACAAGTCTTGATTTATACATTCTCTATTAGGCTAGGAGGCATTGTGCACCAGTTCACAGCCCCAGATGTAGACCTGTGAAACGATGGGTTATATTTCATTGGCTATGATTTAAAAAAGGCTGCACACTACACAGAATGCTGTTTGTTCTACACTGAATCGGATTTCACTTGGCTTTGAATGTTGTGAGACAGAAATGTGCATTTCACACTTGCATACTATTTGGAATGAGCCCTTTGAATTGATTCCCCTCCCAATTCCACCCATTCCATGGATGTTATTCTCCAGCACATGTGTCTAATATCACGTGGTCTTCTTATATTTATGTTTGGATAATTCCTTTAAGGTGCAGAGCCAAGTTGGGCCCTCATAGCCTCCATGTAAATGCCCCAATCATCTAGCCCCTCCCGTTCTCCACTTTCTCCACCTCTGTGAAATTAGGTCTCCCTCGGGGATATCATATGTCACTCCGGATAAAATGTGCTTTAGGTTTCATCTTGGAAAAGGCCCATGATCCCTCTCATCCCTCAAGATCTTCGAGTTAGACAGAGGATACCCATTCTGCAGCCTTCAATATCCCAGAGCTTTCCCAATATCTTTGAGTGTGAAATCAAAAAGGCTCTCATTTACCCACACTGTCATATTAACATCACAATTTCTGATTTGTGAAATCTTCCTAATGGCTGCTTAACAGGTTGACACTACCAGTGAATACACACCTTAATTTCATAGGGTAATCATATTTTTGGATGTGTGACAAACATGATGGTGGACAACAATTTGGACTCATAATCATATTTTCTTCATATCATCCAATAATAATTGTTCCCATAATGAAATACGGATTTTTAGATTGCCATGCTCAAGCCAAAGTCATACAAACGAGGCATGCATTTGTGCGATGACATTTCATGAAGTTCATTTTATTTATGTAATTTATCAAATATTATTAAATATTAACACATCGGTTTGATCTCATTTTTTAGGGGAGACTCTAAAGATGTAAGAACAGTTGTCATTTTAGTTCTAAACCTAAGCAGTGGGATGTAACATCCAAAATCATGTTTAAAAGTACCAAATAATGTCATTTAAATAGCCAGCTTTATTTCTGTTTAACTTTGCACATGAAAACCTGTATCAGCATAATTAATCATGCAGGCAGCTGATAGGGGACTATTTTGAGTTCCAATACCTTACAGATGATAGATAGGTTTTATGGTGAGCCAGAGTTCAAAGTTGAAACTGTGCATTTATTGGTTGCCTTGATGCATGGTCTAAAACCCAGATGTAACTATCATGTGGCAAACTCTGATTGTATTGGCTCAGAGGCCCATCATTTCAATTTGGAATACAAAAGATGTATTTTGTAAGCACTAGGCATGTGATGTTATTGTTGGGTTTGATTCAATGTGTTCCTTTGATTGCTGGTTGAGGAGATCTAGCTTTCTGGATAGCCAAGCTAATCCCCTTGGACCCCCAGCATAGTTGTTTTTTTATAATGCAATTTGAACAGAGGTTTGCCTTATACTAGATACACTGAAAACACAGAAAAAACAGGTTTTGACAAAGGCAAAAATAGGGCACTCTTATTTGCTGTTTAATACTTTCATGGGCCTAATTAGTAATATGTAAAACACACCCACTTATTTCTGGCGTGACCTAACATCTTCATCTACTATTACATGAGAGTGATTTCTCTTCACTATTTTAGTACAGACTGTCAGGGAAAAAAACACTCTATACTTTCGACATTATTTCACATGCTTTGTTGCATGAAATCCATAACAGAATATAAACAACCGTTGGCCATTCTGAAATATAGATTGATCTTTGTAGCAAGAAGTTTAGGATTCAGAGGAGAAGCCATTTTCTACACGTATGAAAAAATCTGTCCTACATTTGGAAATACATGGCATATTGACTTATGAAATTAAATGTGAATACTTTGTGTGGTTTTCAAAATAGAAATTACAGTCGTACAAGCTGGATTTTCTGGAATTGTCAACATTCCTCACATAGTATGTAGAAATGAGTATCAGTTCTGTTGGATTTCTCCTTGAGTTTCAAACATACATATTCAGTAACATGTCTTTGATAGAAACATGGCTTTCAGCGTGTCTTGCAGGCAAATGAAAGTTTAGTGGAGCTCAGGGTGCTTTTTTGCATGAATAAACAAGCACTTCTCAGCACATTACCCTCTGATTCAGCCAGTCTCTCCTATATAATTCCCAAGGTGATGGTCTGACCCTGGGAGGACAGTGCACAAATGCCTCCTCTTTCTCCTAGGTGGAGCTTGACTGCGCTCCTGCAGGATCTGCACCTGCCCCACTTCCTCAATTACCATTATTAGTTCATGGGCACCTTGGTTCGCAATCCACCGATCTGACTATCAATAGATAATGTGCTGACTCATTCTGTGGATTTTTCTTTTACCCTTTGAAGGTGTTGGGCTTCATGTATGTCTGATTTGGTGTCACCTGAGCCATGTACTTTCAGAAAATACTGCTTGCCATTCTTTCAACATGCCGTGTCTTCAAAATGCTGTATGCACTTATTTAATATCTGCAAGTGGTAAGTACTATATGCGGTATCTGATTTGCAATCAGGCAGTCAGTGAAAACAGACAGTAGTTCAAATTCTGTCTATATTTATGGTTGTTGCCTGACCCATAATGAGGACTCATAATGATGGTGTTAGAAGAATTATTGCTGCTAACATCTGAAAATGTTTAGGAGGATCTGCATGGCTGCAAAAAAACACCTGTCAGTGCCTGAGAAGCTCCCCTGCCACCCACCTCTTTCAATTTACCCCAGTCACAGCCTTAGAAACATTTCACCATAAACTTTATTCCCTAGACAAACATTAGGCGCATCACGTCCTATGGGCATGGAAGCCTATGGATGCATATTTTCCATATTCACAGCGATCCATCTTTAACACTGCTTTGTAGGTGGAGGAAACTTTTAACGATAATTCTTAAATTTTACTTTTATTACAGACACTGCTATAGCAACTGGTCTAAATTTTATGAACATATAAAACTGAATGACACTTTGCCTTGGAATATTCAATTGACATGGGACTTTTAACTGCATGCTTAATATATGTTCTCTATTTACCGAAAGTAGTTTTATTTTAATACATTATTGATTTCACCGTTTTAACTTTTGATAGGTGTTGACATTTTTGTGTCTGTTTTTTTGTATGTGCACGTGAGTGCACTCAACAGTCAGACCCAGAAGCCGCAGCTCTGCCAGGAAGATCTGATTCCCTAAAGTGTGAAAGAACGCATGAAAAAACGTTGGCAAGCAGGACAACGGCCTCATTCCGAGTAGGGCGGTAAGGGTTAACGGTCACCGGTAACGAGACCGGTGCCGTTAAACCCATACCGCCCTACTACGAGTTCCCTTTGCGGGTCCTTCCTTAACAACTGCTTTTAGCAGGCGTTAAGGACGGGACCCGCAAAGGGTCTTTAGTGCTAATAACGGTACCGTAATTTACGGTACCGTCATTAGCGCCTTCCCCATTCCCATTGAGCCCTATGGGGGCTCAAATGGGAATGGGGAAGGGCCCTGGTGAATGGGGAATTACCGGTCCCTCCAACCTTGGAATGGACCGGTAATTACTCCATTCACGAGGGCGGAGTCGGAACGATTTTGGAGGTAGCCATGCCGCAAATAACAGTGTGGTTACCTCCAAAGTCGGAATGAGGCCCATGGATTTCCTCTATGTTCATTTTAGTTATAAAAAAAATAAAAAATGAATTGCACTCTTGTATTAATATTTTGCCAAGTATACAAAAACAACTAAGGGTATGTCACACATTTGAAAAACTGTCTACTGGAGATTGTGCTCCAATTTGTGGATCTTTATGGCCTTTTTTTTATTGAAATTAGCACCACTGCAACGTGTGTAACCAATCTCATTGGCTGAGAGGCATGCCTTACATGACAGCGGGTCTCATTATAATGTTGGCGGGCAAGGTATGAACAGTGCCGGTCAGGCACCGGCACCGTTCAAACCGTGCCGCTGAATTACGAGTTCTGCTCACGGCTGTCTGACAGCCCGCCAGGTCTGTGCGGCACCCGCAAGCAGAACTCGTGCTTGCACTGGCACCGTTATCGATGGTGCCGGTGCAACCATGCTCCCCACCCCCATTATGCCCTATGGGGCAGAATGGGGATTGGAGCCCAGCAATACGCCACCCGCGAATGGGCAATTAACAGCCCATTCAACTCGTAATGGGCCGGTTATTGCCCAATTGCGGGTGCCGGTAGCTTTGGCGGTAGCCGTGCCTGTAAAACGGGCATGGTTACCGCCAAGCTCGTAATGAGGCCCTGGGCCTCATTACGAGGTGGGCGGAATGGGTTTAACGGCACCGGTAATGGTGCCGGTGCCGGTAAACCCATTCGGCCCTATTACGAGGTTCCCTTGCGGGACCCGCTCAGAACGTCTGGCAGATCAGATGTCCTTTGCGGGTCCTGCAATGGGACCAGCGAGCTAATAACGGGCCCGTTATTAGCTCCCTCTCCATTCCCATTGAGCCCTATGGGGGCTCGAATGGGAATGGGGATGGGTTTTTTGAATGAGGAATTACCGGGTCCTCCAAGGTTGGAATTACCCGGTAATTCCTCATTCAAGGAACCCAGACCCGAGTTTGGAGGCAGCCATGGCGCTAATAGCACCATGGCTACCTCCAAACTCCAATGGGCCTCATTACGACCTAGGCGGTAAGTTACCGCCTGGGCCGTACCTTTACCGCCATGGCGTAAACTATGTTTACGCCATGGTGGTTGGCGGACTTACCGCCCCATTCCGAGGTTGGTGGGGAGGTAAGTCCCCATTAACCCATTTACCCTTCCCCATTCCCATTTTTGCCCGATAGGGCATAATGGGAGTGGGGAAGGCGTTAATTACGCCACCGTAAATTACGGTAGCGTAATTAACAACATGGGGCCTCATTACAACTCAGGCGGTAAGGGGTTTACGGCAGCGTTAACAGCGCCGACCCTTACCGCCTGAGTACGAGGTCCCCTAGCGCCATGGTACTTTTAACACCTGCTTTTAGCAGGTGTTAAAATCCATGGCGCTAAGGGACCATGGAGTTAATTACGCCACCGTAATTTACGGTGGCGTAATTAACGCTTTCCCCACTCCCATTATGCCCTATGGGGCAAAAATGGGAATGGGGAAGGGTAAATGGGGATTGGGGACTTACCGCCCCGCCTAGGTCGGAATGGGGCGGTAAGTCCGCCAACCACCATGGCGTAAACGTAGTTTACGCCATGGTGGTAAAGTCACGGCCCAGGCGGTAACTTACCGCCTGGGTCGTAATGAGGCCCATGGTCCCTTAGCGCCATGGATTTTAACACCTGCTAAAAGCAGGTGTTAAATCCGCCATGGCGCTAAGGGACCTCGGAATCAGGCGGTAAGGGTCGGCGCTGTTTACGCCGCCGTAAACCCCTTACCGCCTGGGTCCTAATGAGGCTGAATGACTTTATTTCATGTATTGTTGAGTTATAGATAATTCAGCGTGTAGTTTATTGTGTTAATATTCCTTTGGTTATTAGCTCATTTATGGCTTTTTGCAGATGGCCTGAAATGTCCCCAGCAAATTAATTTTCAGTGTACTCTTTGAAACTCTATTCAGCCAATCGCTCAGTCCCTCACTCGACACAGTCATTTCATGTATCTATTTCATTTGCCCCTGTCACATCTTATGCGTCGAGCATAATGTCCTGCTGTGAAGAACGAGTTCTGTTCTTCAGGGTGGCAGAAGTACTTATCATTATCATCAAGATTAATTCCTCCACCTTTGCCATAGACAGAAAAAGAATCATCAGTTGAAATGTGTTTTAGGTACAAATAGAGAGAGCTGCAAGCAGCAGTCACAAGAATGATTAATGGCTGTGAAAAAAAGGAAAATCAACACAGCCTCACTGCCCAACATTCCCTAGATCAAAGTACCGCTACAAAGACATTTTATTGGGGTTTCTAATTGCTAAGGGTTAGGTTACCAGGGAGTGCCCCAATGACTTCTTCAAAGGTGTCCAGCATGCCACAGAATGAAGGTGGATTTTTTTTGGGACATATATCAACTATTTCACCTCAAACTACTTTGTCTTTGCATTGTGATCATGTATTGATAGTTTTTGACCAGGTGGCAATTGGGTATACTGTGGATATACTTTGGAAATCACTGCGATATTCTTGGAGCCATATTACGGAAACTTTGCACTGGTGCAAGTGCAAACGCAATTCTGCATTGTATTGTATTAGCACTAGGGTCAAAATTGCCCTTATTTGACAAAAGGTACTCTTTCAACGCATTTTTGCACTGTTCCGAAGATGCCACAGCAGTGCAGGGTTTCTGTAAAATGGCCGCAGCCATTATCAAACATGATCCAATAGTTTGGAACATGCCGATTTCTTGCGACTCCAGCACCTGGGGTGCTTGAATATGAATCACAACTGAATTCCATTTTCTCTAAAGTTCCCTTTTCCGTCATATTCCGTAATATTTCCTTGATAGAAAAGAAGCAAAACCAGCACATTTCTGAGGCGATTGTTGCAGAAATGCACTTGGCCGAACTGCTTCTTCAGTTGCCAGTGGCCGTTCCTCTACAGGCCTCAGATCAGCTTCACAGCAAATCATGTTCAATGTGCCCACCCAAAGAAAGCGTTTTTTCAAATGTATTGTTTTTTCATTAACTAAAACCTTTCACAATTTCAATTCAAACTACATCCAAACAACTACAATCATCATTAAGCATTAAACATAAAACATATTACCATAGAAATACGCTATGAGAATACAATCAAGTTATGCTTACAATCTCAAGCCAATTTCATGTAGATTCCATCCTTGGTACAGAGTGCAGACAACATTTCACCTGACTTAATCACTGACTCATTGAAGTGCTATGTCCTTCACATATCAAAAAAGTGTCAGATGCTTGTAAAGTGCTATTTATTTATTTTAATTTTTATAACGCGCTACACACCCGTAGATCTTAGGGCGCTATGTGCTTCATAGATCCGCTTGTTGTGCAAACTTAGCTCCTTTTTTAATTTGCTCCAAGAATTTCAAAGATGATCTGTAAAAAGGCAAGCAGGGCTAGTGTTACGGACAATTGTTTGCCATTCATACATCAGACACAGAACTCTTAACGTCATAGGGAAGCTGGATTATGGAGAAAAAACAGGAAATGCTTTTGTCTCCTGTCTCTGATGGCTTCACAAGCTATCAGAATTTTTTTAAATGTCTCTATTACAATCAATTTACATCATCTACAGGAGTCTCAATTACAATCAGTTTGCATAATCTACAGGATCGCTCCGTTGGATCTAACTTTCTCATGGGGCTAACAACTTCTGAAGTGTTCAACACATTAAAAGGAAATCTAAGATAACAGTGTCCATTAAAAGGATACAGAAATGTTTTCACGTTCCCTGGCGTCACTGTTAGGCAAATGGGATACTAGGCAGTGGCGCCCGTGAACGATCCTCTTTATGGTGACATGTATTAAGGATACACATCCAACCTAAGAGCTAATATATAACCTATAAGACATTGGAAGTCACTAAAAAATGTCTGAAGAGCACATCATTTAGACAGATTTTACAAACAGTATTATAGAGCCTTGGGAACGACCGGGGGGTCGAAACACGTGCCGGCTGATCATCTGAATAAATTATTGCACAACATATTTGATGTTTCAACTGTTTCAACGTATATTGGGCAGTGCACGGCCTTGCAGTTCTAACCATTCCCATGGAACTGTGTTACTTGGTGGCAGTTGGGGTCCTACCAATTAGTACTGCTCCGCAGCCAGCCTTTGTTTCAGATTTAAGGGCACCAGCACCCCCTTTTATACGGTCCACCCCGCTAAGTGTCTATTCTCCCAAGTACACCTCGGGAGTCCCTTATTCAGGTGGCCATGGAAGGGCTGGTGCCCTCGGATCCGAACTGTGGGGGTGGACAATCAAGGGAGGATCACCTGCGTAGGGCAGCCTGGGGTTATGTTTGGGAAAATGCTCCAAGTGAGACGTGGTATTACACTGGGGAAGAAGGAGAGGATGACGAGATCCCCGAGACTTTGTAGTTTGCACTACATCTTCCTCCCTTCCTGTAGTTGAATCTTTCTTACCCAGACACGACCAAACTGCCGTATTCAACCAATACCCTGGGATCTCAAACTTTGCTACACCTAGAAACTATCTCTCCCAGAATCCCTGTTTTCTTATGTCCTATCCAGATACTCTCAGTCATTCTTTTTTCCGTCCCTCTGATTATTATTTCCTGCACTGCCAACCTGCTCAGACAAAACACTACCATTTCCGCAATTCCCCTTGTTTGTTCCAAGATATTACTCCCGGTTATTCCGGTTTACATCACAAACTTTACTGATCGCCCCCTTCTGAATTTATTAACCCCTCCAGGACGGAGAATATAACTTCTCAAAACAAAACCCCCCTTTTAGACACAAAGGGCCTCATTACGACCCAAGCGGTAAATTACCGCCTGGGTCGTACCCTTACCACCATGGTGTAAACTACATTTACACCATGGTGGATGGCGGATTTACCGCCCCATTCCAAGGTGAGTGGGGCGGTAAATCCCCATTTCCCATTTACCCTTCCCCATTCCCATTTTTGCCCCATAGGGCTTAATGGGAGTGGGGAAGGCGCTAATTACGCCACCGTAAATTACGGTGGCGTAATTAGCACCATGGTCCCTTAGCGCCATGGATTTTAACGCCTGCAAAAAGCAGGCGTTAAACTCACCATGGCGCAAAGGGACTTCGGAATCAGGCGTTAAGGGTCAGCGCCGTTTACGGCGCCGTTAACCCCTTAACGCCTGACTCGTAATGAGGCCCAAACACTTTCTTACCCCATGGAAAACAGCAGACTAACTCTAGAGCTGTTTACCTAACATGTCCCAACACAAAGGTCAGGAAGATTCAGGCAATTGACAGGAATAACGCACACCTGATGGCCCTTTCTCTTCCCCGCAGTGAAAAAAGGTGGCGCACAAGAGCAGTGGATGAGCAAGGCAGACCGCACAACGTGAGAGCTAACTTAGCACTGCAGTTCAAGAGGAGGAGAAAGAGCACAGACCGAGATTGTGACAAGGAGATAATCGACTTTGCCCTTTTCAGCCAAGGCCTATGAAACCTTGCCGAAGGAATAATAAGGCAGCAAACAATAGCCAGCATGTGTTGCAGCAGATATCAATGGTACACAAGACCCTCCTACACTGCTAACCAAGATGGGGAGAGACGTTGGTCACTGTGGTAGCACGCTTGACTCGAAGTAGAAGAAAGCCAAGTGGTTCATCACAGCCGGTGGTGAGTCGTGGGGAGTGTCTATAAGAAACCAAACTGTGTTGAGCAGAAAATAGCCAACGGCTAATTTTGAACTTTGAAAAGCATAAATACACTATTGAAAAGAGGGGTAAAACCTGCAACAGAGGCTTCCGGCACCACGTGGGTGCTCACGCAGGAAACTCTGGGTGATTACCTGATGGCAGAGACACCATAACCAGAAGGCCTTGGGAAGAGGCCAAGAAAGGTCAAAGTGGTCATACAGGGGTCTTGTAAAATCCTCTGTACCATTGAATGTCTTTGACCAACAGATGATTGTGAAAGCTAAGGGAAATAATTTAGTACATAAATAGTGTGTTATAAAGGTTGGCAAGAGTGAACCCAGCAGAGGGATGCTAATGAAAAGGGGTCAGGCCTGAAGTCCCTAGGAACAGTGTGTTGACAAAAGTGAACCCTACTGAGGGATGTCCATAGTGAACTGTTGTGCAAAATGTGGCCAGAGTGAGCCCGGCAGAGGAGGCCGACAAACAGGGGTGAACCCTGAGGAACTGTTTAAAAATACATTAAGATTTGTGAAAGCAGGAAGTATTGCAATATAAGGAGAAGTGAATTGTCCCCCTTGACAATTGGGTATTCGAGCCCAGCCGAGGAAGATCCGCGGGTGAAAGGTCATCACCCAAATTTCATTGAGAAAGGAACCGTTTAGTTGATTTTTTTAATACAATTTGTGAGGGGTCTGCGCCCAGAAGAGTTTATCCAGGGCTGAAGCCATCACCCAAAGTATATGTGGAACAGAACTTTGTGTTTGTTTGTTTGTTGAATACATCAGGCCCCGAAGGCAAGAGACATTTATTGAAGACAGACTTCACCATCGAAGAACCTGATAGCTGATACAGAGCTGTTGACTCGTGCTTGGAAAGCTTGAGTGTGTGCTGTGCACAGGAGCTTCACCTTGTCCTGTGCTCAAAACGTGGGGAAGGGAGACCCCTGGCAATCGCATCCTCACTTATTATTTGTGAACACTTCTTTCTTTATTGAAACCCTATCCCACACTCTTTCTGAAATTAGTTTTAAGAAATTGGCAATCGTTTATTTTTGTTTAGGCCTTTTTGTTTTGACAAGACACCACAAGGACTGCTTTATTTTTCATTTGATGGTAGAAGCTTGCTCCTATCTTTGATTAGGTTGAGGTTGGGCCTATTTCCATCCTGCATTTATAGTTTAATAAACACCCTTGAACTGTGATCACTTGTGTCTGTCTTTACTGTTGCCACCATGAGTTCCTTACAGTGCCCACTGCCTCTTTTCTAAAACTGACAATGCTTTTCTGCTTCCTTTATACCCCTCACATCCTCCTTTCAAACAAATCAAACGTTGAACAATCCTATAATCAACTTTTCAAACTTCTGTACAAAGCCTGACTTCAAGAACCACGCAGAAGAGAACACTGAATCGAGAAGCGTTCCTTCAGATCATGTGAAAACCTAATCCAATCAAAATGTTTGGGAAACTAAACTTTTATTAAAAAAAAGATCTCAATCTCATTTTACACTTGATAATTCATCTTTTTTACATACTATATTCTTCGTTAGTCACGTCTCGCAAATCAAGAAATCATGCAAAAAAGTGCAGATTTATCTCTGTGCCCTTTGCCCTTTTCCCAAAACTGAAAACACTAATCTACCTCCTTTATACCCCACACATCCTCCCTTCAAACAAATCAAACATTAAACAATCCTAAAATCAACTTTTACAACTTCTGTACACATCCTGACTTTGGGAATCACTCAGAAGAGAACACTGAATAGAGAAGCGTCCCTTCAGATCATGTGAAAACCTTATCCAATCAAAACAAAACAAAATGTAACCACAGCTTGAACATGAACGAGTCTGAGTGAAGCACTTTATATACACACAAAACAAAGTGTAATAAAACAGTTCTTGGTCTCAACACACAAACAGGGACTGCTAAATAACCTTATTACAACCCCCTAGACATTTTAAGTTAATTTAGAAAGATTTTTTTATTTTCTAAAAATAAAATGTCCTAAATTAGCTTGAAATACTCAGCTTCGCCTAACTGGCAACCACGCTGATTACAACATCTCAAAGTATCATAGTTTTTGAGTATTTACTCTTTCTATTTACTGCTTCTCAATCTCGGCAAAACACTAAAAAAGCAATGTTAACCCCAATCCACAAACCTTCACCAATCATCCTTCCTCACTCTGCCCTCATGCTAGCTGCCCTCAAAACTCCTTTATTAATACCATTTATATCATTCTAGAGCACTTTCCAATGTGCATTCGGAACTTGATTCTCATATCGGGTAATGGCGGACTTTCCAAACTGAAAACACTTGTCATCATGGGAGAAATGACTAACCTTTTGGCTACATGGGATCTTTGCTCTACACCAAATAAAAAATAAGTGACTCAACGGATTTGTGCCAAAACAAGAAAATATTTCCTACAAGCTCTTTGTGCCCGACTTGTTTCTTATTTGGCACAAATCCGTCGAGAGGTTTGGGCTGGTTATATGAGTGAAAATTGAGACAATGGGCCTCATTACATGGAAGGCGGTGATCCAGGGTGCTATTAGCACCCTGGACCATGCCGGTAAATTACCGGCACCGCCTTGGCGGTAAGGGGATTTACCGCCCCATTCCAAGGTCGGTGGGGCGGTAAATGCCCCTTCCGCCATTGCCCATCCCCATTCCCATTGTTCCCCCTTAGGACTCTATGGGAACGGGGAAGGTGCTAATTACGGCACCGCAATTTTGCGGTGCCGTAATTAGCTCCGAGGTCCCTTAGCGGGTTGGTGTTTAACGCCTGCAAAAAGCAGGCGTTAAAGCACCAACCCGCTAAGGGATCTCGTAGTAAGGCGGTAATGGTTAACGGTCACCGTTACCATTAACGGTGGCCGTTAACCATTACCGCCTTCCGTGTAATGAGGCCCAATGAAAGGAAAAGTGGAAAATCACACCCTCATTTTACCCTTTATATCTTTTGAACTGTAACACAAATTTACACCATGCTTTCCAGTCCTTGAGGTCCTGGGCCCTAATATAGGAATGTCAAATAACTATGCAGATCCGTCCCATGGTTCAAATGTTATTAACCATAGAATCTTCTCTTTTCCTATGGATGACAGGTTTCACCTTAACTGGTGGGGGGCTCTCGTCAACCTATAATAAATATGTGTGTGTGTGTGTGTGTGTGTGTGTATTTATTTATATATCTACCTACCTCTTTCAAGTTATGTGCAGCACTTTACATCTTTCAAGTTATGTACTGAACTTTGGCTTCAAAGAAAAGCTAGAAAATCAGTCCAAAACGTCAGAATTTTTAACGGTATTTGAAAACAAATTACCGTAGTTCAAAGAAAGTGTTTGTGCAATAACATATTGTTTTCCTAAGTGAACTAATTAAAAATTAGTAAATATAAATAAAACATTTCCATTTGAAAAAAGAACAAATGAAAGAAGACCTTGGGACAGATTCAAATGCACTCGTTCAGATGCATTTCAGGGCATTTTTAAAGGGCATCCCAATTCACAAACGGGATGCGCTTTATAATCCCCAGAAATGAGGCTCTTCCCCTGCACCTTTTCAGAAAAGGCGCAGGAAGAGGACCTAATCATAAGGGGGTCATTTCTGTATTTATGACCCTGTTGTGATTTTCTTTTGAAGTGTGACATCAGTAGCTTAAACCTTAAACAATCCTTCTGTGTTATTTTTTGAGAATCTGCTATCTTATTTTTTGTATCTAATTTGTAGTGGTATGACGCATTTAAACTTACGAGTTTTATGGTTGAATTTGCAGTAGTATACAGTGAATGTGTTAGATTTTAAATTTTTATAAGATGACCCTTAAACCTTGATTACATTTTTGTAATGTTTAATTAAAAAAAAATTGCTGGTAGTATGGCATATAGCATCTCAGTGTATGTTGTGTAAGGGTAGGTGGTATGTGTGTTTGCATGTATGAGATCATAAAACCATAAGAGTGTGGCGTATAATTCATATATGCCAGAGAAGGCTGTAGCCTGTGAATGCCAACCGAGAGTGTACCACAGGCCGTGGTGAGCAAAACTAAACAAGCGAGCGGTCCCCCTGAGGAGTAAGAAAAGGACCAAAGTACTTAAAGGCAAAGACACAAAGAACTGAACGGAGAAAGCCTGGCATCTACCCGAGCTCGATAGAAGGTAAATGTCCATGTCCTGTGGGCAGGGCAGGGTCTCGGATTTCAAAATGAAATAACTTCTTTTTGAAGTCACTCTGACTGACTTCAAAAAGAAATTATCTATTTTTAAATCTGAGCAATCCCCAATAACCAGGGGCAGGGTCGACCTGGAACATCAAATAAGTTTGGGCATCGAAACAGAAGTGGCCCACAAACAAATAAAAATTGGCCCACATTCAGGACTCCTTACGGTTCATGACTGCTGCCAACAGGACACCTGGGAAGATGTTTGAAAGAATCAGCTGCACGTTTTTGAAAAAGCGGTGGCCAAAAATGATTTAGTTCCTTGTAAAAAACAAAACACTACCCTAGACTTGGTACCCACCAGAGCCAGACCCAAGCCAAGTAGTCTGTCCTCATGCAACCCACATAGACATGCACCCAACAAACCCACAACAACCAAATGATGATCCCAATGTGGGCTGTAAAATCCTCAAAGTAGAGATGCGCAAGTGCCTTCCTCGAATTGGCGAAAACAAATAAGGGCAGTGAGGTGCAATGGCACATTCCACAGTCCAAACCACAGAACAAATGGGTAAGAAGCTGCACAATCTACAAATGCTTCTGCAGGAAAACAGTTGAAAAATGTTATTGGATGCCTGCCAGGAAACCAACAGCAGATATCAACAGTGAACATCCTGCAACACACTTTCAAGCTGGAGGTGGCCCAAGAAAAACAATAAAACAGGCCAGTATTGCCCTGAAAAACACTTCCGCATGCCGGCTACGCCAAAAATCATAAGGCTTATCTCAATAATAAACATGCAGGCATTTCCCTCCAAAACAAAACTTCATGTTCAAAGTGCAAGAAGTGTGGCAAACCAGTGGGTGAAAATAAGTCTAAGGTGGGTGACAACTTGCTTAGAAGCATAAGTAAAAGGTAAGGAGGGTCAATGAGAAAGAGTAGATGAGAGAAGGTGTGTGCGAGTGGATTTGTATTTCTGGGAGAGAATGAGTTTGGGAGGAAGAGGGAGTGTACAGGAGAGAAAGGGAGAGCATGAGGGAAAGAGAGCTTCAATTTACACGGTTTATAGTGATAATGTCGAAAAACATAATGTCGAAAGTCAAAATGTCGAAAAGATAATGTCGAGAAAAAAAATTCGAATGTCTTTTTTTCTTTGTTTTTTGTTAGAAATAGGGGGGTTCCACCCCCCCCCAACCCCTCTTTTTCATTTGTTTTTCTGTTTTAACCTTGTTTTTTACTTGTGGAACCCAAAAAAAACATGTAAATAAAAAAAGAAAGCATTCTTTCCAGTGACTTTCGACATAATGTTTTTGACTTTTTCACTGCAAACCAATTTACACTGATGCCTGCCATAGGTGCATTATCCAATTAGCGCTCTTACAGGGATTGAAACATCTAACTTGTTTAGCGCTGATTTCATAGTGCCAAAAATTTCACTTAGTCACATTTTTTAAAATATAGTAAAAAAAACAGATTCAAGAGAACAAGACTAAAACACGCAAAGGTTGTTCAAAAGATATAATAAAACACCGGTGTACGAGCGCTCTGAAACACCTGTGTACGAGCGCAATATAAATAAATGATCAATTCAATACAAGTGAAGATTTTGCATTTGTGCTCGTTCTAACAAAATGAATACATGGACTGGTAGAGATGGCGACTGCAAAGAGGACAGAAGAAGGAGTAACACTTCAGACTTATGGTTTATAAAAGAAATGCATGCTTTCTGTCATTTTGATTCACTGTAGCTGGCTGTGTATCTTTATAGCAGGTCACACCTAACTAAATGAGGGGAAGCATGTTAGGGAGATTTCTCACCCAAGTGCTAAATTCCCTCTACCTTAGAGCCCTCCAGCTCTTTTGCTATATTTTGGGGCTTTGAACTTTTCCTTTTCAGTGTGTTTTACTTTTGTGTTCTTTGGTTATGGAGTTTTAAAACAACTCCATAGGCATCATCTTTTTCTGTGTGTCACACAGAACCTTCAGTGCAGTGGCACAGAGAGGTCTTTCAGACTTCTTAAGGTTTAAATACCTTCTCTGGTACTGACTACCGTCTCCCACAGCATGTAAAGTTAAATTGACTTTACTAGTATCTTTAAATTTACTGACCCAGCACACCCTGTCTTCCTATAGAGAGATGGAGGGGTTGCTTAGCTTCTCCTGAGTCAAAACACTCATATAACAGTACAATGTTACCCTTTCCTACTTTAAATGGCTGGTGGCAGTGGTTTAGATCAAACTACCATAATTTTCCCGACCGCTAACAACGGTAGCTAAAAATCGGGTAAGCCATGTTTTTCAAAATGGCGCCCAAGACCCATCTGCAAAAACAGACTCCGGTCATCTTTTTTCACCATTTCTTTTAGGAAAGGTCCTTCTTGTGTTTGTCTCTGCGCGCCAAACCAGGTTTGGTCCCTTTGTTCGTTAGCCTTTGGCAGGCCTCAGTGCTGAAGCCCTCCTCTGGCGCCTGAGTGTCTGGGGCGGACAGGATGTGAAGGAGGTGCCTGAAACTCCCTGTGCTTAGTCTCCTAGGGAACCTGAATGCACTCTGGCGTGATTGGCCGGCTGGCTGTCCGGCAAGGACAGCCACCCTGCTGTGTGAGTGACAGCCATGCTGAAATGAATGGGGGAAAACTGTTTAAAAGCAGGTCTCTGGGACTTGGAAAGCAGAGTCGACCACTTGAACGAAAGAACCGAAGACGAGCTGAAGGAAGAGGACTGCTGCAACTCCTGGACAACCGGTGAAGCCCTGCTGCAAGTCCAAATTGCCTGAAACTCCATCGAAAGAGAAGCCCTTCAATGTTAACTTCTTCCCTTGAGTTTGGTGGGAACAAACAACTCGCAAGCCACCTGGACACCATCCCCATCCAGTCAAATTTTCATCAGAGTGCTGTTGAAAACCGGATAGACAGAGGGAAAGAAACCAGCTAGTGGACTTTAAGGCACTCATACCTTAAACTGACGTCTTGCTAAAGCTTTTGGCCTCATCACTGTGCAGTGCAGGAACCTCCTGACGTCCTCCTTCTTGTCCCCACAACTGAAGCTTAGGAACAGCGAGATCTGCTCGAACTGCCAGGAACAACTGCCTCAGCTACAGCTCTTCTTCATTAACAAGGTACTGTGGAAACATGGTCCGGAAATCTTTTCGGCCATCGAGAAAGTGCATCAAACTTTCCTCAGCTACGAAGGCTTGTCCTTCCCTTAACATTCGTCAAGTTTTTCGCCTAGCCAAATTCTTCTAATCTCTGTGGCAAAGACTTAACCGTTATCTACCAGAACTGTGCTATCCTATACAAGAGACTCTGAACCATTGACTTTGGCCCAGGCCTATTGAGAAGAATTGCTGGTTGTATTTAACTGAAACCCTTTGCCCTGCCTATGAACGTATTTGGGCTGTCTATTCTTATAACGTTGTCCTTTTACTCCTTTAATAAGTATCTGAAGTGCCATTTTGCTCCTACTTCATTGGAGCTAAACTTGTTCATTTACTTACCAGTTGATTTTTTTGTGGTTTATTAGTGTGTGATATTGAGATGCTTATGCTAGTGTAATGTTTTCTAACTGACTGAGTAAGTACATGTATATTCTTTTACCAAGAAACCTTGAATAAGTGTATATTTGAATCACTGTATTTGTTGGTCCTTTTGTAACTTGTTCTACTGCTCACTTAAACACTTGAGATAAGTCTGGCTGCTCAGCCATCGCTACCACTTTACTGCGTAGTACAGGCTTGTACCAAAGGTGAAATTGTGCTTGCACTTGTAGTCCTAATTGCCTGTAGTGTTCCCAAAGGGTACTGCAGGTGATTCTGCCTAACAAAGCAGAAAAAACATAGATGAACGAAAGTGGTAGATTAAGGTGCACATGGTCAATCGTTGGGTGAAATAAAGTAAACGTGAACTGTTCACTCTGTAGCTCTGCGGAACAACCTAGGGTGGTGAGAGACTGTATTTGTAATATTTATTTGTTGAAGAAATGCAATTTTTACTGCATCCTCATATGCATGCACTGCTGTAAATAAAGAAAGCTTCAATGCTGTCACTAGTCTTTTCGTGGGAAATGTAGTTAGGAATAAGATCGGGTTTGGTGGTAATTATTTAGATGCCAATGTTTCAAAATCAGTGAGATTTAGTTATTGAGTAATTGTATGACCATACCTCTGTTACAGTAGAACTACCACATTTATCAAGACATCATCTAAGTCAAGCACATGCATGACTTATTTATCTGTGAGTGCTTGTAAGCACCAATTTATGTGTAATCTCAAAAGCAATTCACCATGGCACCAACCCAACAAAATGCATTTTGTTTATTTATTTATTTTTACATTTGTATATCGCGCTAAACCCTGAGGTATGAAGGCACTGTTTGCTTGACCAGTTACTCAGAAGATTGCAGACATTATAATACATAATACATACAGTGTACAGTTTCACAGTTCAAGCCGGGATGGAGGGGGGTCCTAGACCATCATGAAAATAATTGTGTTTTTAAGGCTTTCCGGAATGTCCAATATGAGTGTTCAGCACGTAGAGTAGGTGGGAGGAGGTTCCAATGTCTGGCTCCAATGACTGGGAAGCAAGATCGTCCAGCTTTAGCCTTTTTAAATTTAGGCTGAGTGACGTGGTGAGTATAGGCTGTTCTCGTAGGTCTGGAGGATGACACCATGGAGATTTCTGGGATAAGTAGGGTGGAGCGAACTTGAATAGGCATCTGTGTGTGATGGAGAGGGTTTTGAATAGGATTCATTCACGAATAGGGAGCCAGTGGACTTTGTTTCCATGCTGCTGTGATATGCTCGGAATTGGGGATGTTCAGGGCTGCTCTGAGTGCGGTATTCTAGGTAACCTGCATTTTTCAGATGTTGGTGTCAGTGGTGCCATGACCGTTACCCTCACATACAAAGTATGCATTCTACACTTGTAGGCAATGACTGAGAGACAAACAGACTTCGCTCACCAGACCTGCTTCCTTTCCCCTCCCTCTTTTCCCCCATCTTGCTTGTTCTCTCAGTCCCTCTCCTTGTCACCTAATCCCCATCTCCCCACCTCACCTCCTCGTTGAGAACTGTTTTCGGGCCTGAAAGCGGCCTCTTTTCCAAGTTCGGAATTCAAAGCCTGCAAATTTGTTCAGATGTCTGGCAGGGCAAGGGGCCTCTTACGTTTGTTTGTACACAAGCAGCAGAGATCTGTGATGGCTACCACAACAGATCTTTGCATGCTTTATTTTTTTAAATAGACCAGTGTTTACAAACACGTTCAAAAGGCATACATCTTCACTTTGCCACAACCTGTTCACCTGTACCTGAGAGCCCCAGTTGTTCGAGGATCGGACTGTCAACTCGAGCTCCAGGTGATATTGGAAACAGCCGACCCCTAGTACACACACAGTGCCTTGTGCAGGCTCTCTGACACTCCTCATGTGCATCTGTCGAACATGCACAGAAGCAGACTACTGCAAGATCCCTGCCAGAGAACTGAAACATGTGTATCATTGTTGGGCTTTGGTTGGCCGGTGGTGCCAAGGCAGCAGGCCCCTGCAAGTGAGTGTAACTCATCCTCTGACTTCCGAGAGAGAGTGCAAGCAGCTATCAGCTGCAGCAGAGCTGTCTGCCGCAAACAAATAAAACACAAACTTTGTGTTTGTAATTAAATACCAAACGGCCTGTCCAAGGCTGACCAGGAGTCGCAGCGGCAGTGCAGGGGTCACACAGGGGCTGCCAGGGGTTGCAGTTACGACACCTAGCGACCCCCAAAACACGTTCCTGGCTGTAACTCGCCTAAGAGTTGTCAATGGACGGCGACAAATTGCATGGTGCTGGCGTCACGGACAGGAGAGCATGGATTCCCCATCCCTGCAGCCAAGATACAAAAAGCATACTCGACAGGCGCCTGGACTAGTGCATCTGAACAGTCACCGGCTTTGAAGTTGATTCATATTTAGTGATGTGGAAAACAGTCGGCCATATTGGAATGAAGGTCGAGACTAGGCAATCATACAAAGGTCACAATGATAACTTACAAAGGAACCAGCCACAACTAGAGGGAGACAGAGTTAACTCTGATGGAATGTTTATGCCAGAAACTATGGCACCCTGATGGCTGTGAAACAAATTTAATGAAAAACACATGTGAACTGTCTTACAAGTACAGATTGCACTCAACCCCAAAGTAAGTGTCTGTCAAATGAGGGTAGCCCACTGAATTTCATCATTCAAACTATCCAAATGTGATTTCAATCAGAATATCAGTTTTTGCTCCAATTGTACAAGTTTATTGTGTGTGCTGAATCGATGAAGCTCAGGGATGACCCTGTCAAAAACTATCCACTGTAGATCCTAGTCTGAGTGACCAAGTTCACAGTAATGTTGTACTAAAGGGGCTACAGAGTCTGTTCTGATCCGAAATCTATGTTCCGTACTTCTAACTGACACCTTTCTGGTTGTCTTGCCAACATAGATTTTTAGGCAAGGGCATTCAATGACATATACTACATTGCTGGTGTTACAATTTGTGTGCATTTTCAAAATCCAGGTGACATCTTTATGGACAAATTCCAAACTGGTCAAACATGTTTCGCACACAACACATGAACCACAAGGATAGTGGCCCACTACCGGTCGTTGGGGTAGATCCAAGCAATCCAAAATGGTATCAGGCATAAGCCTATCTGGGTGAAGCCTAGAGTATATCAGTTGATCTTCAGTGTTGCAGTCCCAAGGAGGCGAAGAGGGGATGTTTAGAAGTTCAGCCTGAGTTGCACACAAGGTTCCAGTGTTTCCAGATCAGTTGTTCAATGCGTGCCATTTTGGGCAAGAAAGCGGTCACACATACCAAATGGTCATTTGTACCAGGCCTCTCCAGTAAGGACAGGAGCATATCCATGTCAGTGTACCGGGCCTGCTTGGCGCACTGCTTCAATAGCTTTAAAGGATAACCCCTGTCACTGAATCAAGAGACCATGGCATTGGCATGTTGAATAAGGTCATCATTAAACTCTGATCCTGAGAAGTTGACTGTACGGAAGGTTGTCGCGAAGGGCCCTAGGGTGGTGGCTACTGAAATGAAGACATGTATTCCTGTCGGTGGTCTTGAGATAAAGGGTATTGTAAATTCTACCCCAGTTATGCTTAATAAGTAAATCTAGAAAAGGAATTTGGTGTCTGTTCCTTGCATAGGTGAACTGTAAATTGGAATTGTAGGTGTTTAGCCAGTCATCAAAGGACTGTAAAGGTTCCAAGTCCACATGCCAAATAAATAAAATATCATCTATGTACCATTTCCAGTCCACAATGTGGTCATGGAAAGGTTTGTCGGAAGAAATATGTGTATTTTCAAGTTCAGCCATATAAAGATTAGCAATGCTGGGGCTAAGACCTCCCCCATGGAAGTGTCCTTAGTCTGGAGAAACAGTTCTTTGCCTAAGGCAAAGAAGTTGTCACACAGTGCAACGTGAAGCAATTCTACCAGAAAAGAGGTTGGTACCGCCTGGGGCATTGAGCAAAGAGCGAAATGATGTTCAACAACTCCAGAGGCATTATAGTGTAAAGTGCGGTAAAGAACAGTAATGTTGCACATTACCAAGATCTCGGTGGTACTGTTGTATAGATGACCCTCCAGCCAGTGGATAGCAGCAGTCATGTCTTTCAAATATGCTCTTGAACTGATCACCAATGGTTGTGAAAAGTGGTCTATATATTTACCATACGGTTCTAAGACAGACCCACACAGGAGAGAGACAATAGGGCATCCGAGGGGATTCACCTGATTCTTGTGAATCTTGGGTAGAGCATATAGTGCTGTAGTACGGATGTCATGTGGTGTGAGATACATAGCCTCTTGTTAGGCTAAGAATCCACTCTGGACTCCAGTTCTACATAGTTCCGGTAATCTGAGCATTATAGACTCAGTGGGATCTATTGTAATGTGCATGCTATGGGAGGGTTTATCCAACAAAGTCTTAACCATTTCCACATATTTAGGGGGGTCTAAGATGATGATACCACCCCCTTATCTGTAGGTTTAATTGTTATGTCTTGACAAGAACTGAGTTGTTTACGAGCCAACATTTCCCCTTAGGTGAGATTTTTATATTTAAGTTTGAAATCATTCTGAAAGATCCTAGGAAGACCCCTGAGAATCATCTTTTCAAAGATGATTAATTCAGGAGGAATGTCTTGGTCAGCTGGCATAAAGGCCAGCTGGAGGGCCGTAAAGGATTATGGGCTTTCTGACTAATCTCGCTTTTTTATTCGAAAAATAAGCACCCAGTCTGATTTTTCTAAAAAAGGCTTACAATCCCATCTCAACTTGATCACAACTGATGCGTTGTGAAGGGAGAAAACCTAATCCTCAGGTGAGCACACTACTTTAAGCAGTTTCCTGGGGATTTCGACTACTGAGAAAGGTAGTTTCCTCTTTGGAAGAACTGAAGGGGTCTGGGAAAGACACACATTTTCTCCTTGAGCCCTTCTGCTGTCTGGCTCCTTGGTTAAGATTAAATGGCAGAGACCTGTAATCTGGATATATGTAAGGATATGTTCATGTAGAGAAGTTGGCCACGTCATCTTTCAATTCTTTCAGCTTTTTATGTAGATTGAACAGATGGAAGTTCTCGACTTCTTTATTAATAGACTCTAACTTTGAAGCAGCATCAGAAATAGCCAAATCTGGACTAGCATGGTGATATTCTCCTGACGTGGCAGTGGAGGTAGTGGACCTGGATTACTGTAGGGAAATTCAGGTTGAGCTACACAACACAGGGTCACACGCATACACAGTGAAGAAGGGGTGTAGAACAAGCATTAAGCCCAACCCTAGAGGAAGCGGACAATCTTTCAGAAATGTCCAGGGACAATCTATATTTGGGGAAGTCGATTAAAAATGTCATCATACCAACCGCTGTTGAATCTGGCCAAGGCCGAGCTGGGAAGAAAAAGGACCTTTTTTCTTTAAGAAAGTTGGCCTGCTATACCGAGGATGTGTTGAACAGCATGGCAGTTGGAAAGTCCCTGAACTCATAAACATGGAGTTATTAAATTGGCACACTCACATCTGACGGCCGCTCACCAAGGAGTGATGAAGACCCAAGATCAGGTCCTTAACAAATTCTATTGGATAGGCGTAAAAGATTGTGAAGGCCTACGTATCCAGTTGTGACCTATGCCAAACAACCTCTGCCAACCCTGTAACTGGAGCCCCCTTCCAACCATTTCCGGTTATCTCACAAATCCCCATGGGTATTGTGGGGCCGCTAAAACCATCTAAAATGAGAAATAAATACATACTAGTCACCCTGGACTACACAACCCTGTACCTAGAAGCCTTTCCCTTTAGGATTAAAGCAAACCAGCAGATCCTCAAACATCTTATTCCCTTCCTTTCCAGGGTAGGATTCCTGAAGAAAATCCTTATGGATCAGAGTACCACGTTCATGTCACCATTGATGCCGGAAGTCTAGGAGTTGCTGTACATCAAAGCACCAAGAACCTCCTTGTACGCCCCATTGACTGATGGGCTCATAGAGCATTTTAATCAGACCCTGAAATATATCCTGTACAACCTGGTTGAGGCCGATGGACAAAACTGGGATCTCATGATTACATGGTGTATACAGTCAGAAAAATGCTGCAATCCTCTTTAGGTTACTCACCTTTTGTACTTCTGTATGGGAGAAAGCCTAGAGATGTACATGATATTATGAGAGTGGCATGGTAAGAGACGGCGGATACAGTCTTAGCCATATTTCATGCAGCTCACAAGCTAAAGTCTCACATGAAGGCTGTGAGAGATATTGTTACCAACACCTTATGAAGGCACACAAACACCAAAAAGCCCTCTACGATCGACAAACAGTATCTAGATAATTGTCTGTGGGAGACCAAATATTGATCCTAGTAGCCATCATCCAGTCTTGGATGTTGACAGCTTACCCCAAACTAAACCCATCCAAGACTGAATTTGTCATCATCGGTCTGCTCACTAAACAACACCTTGTGCAACAATGGCTCAATGATATGCACCTGGAAGGATTTGATGCACAACTCTTGGACTGAGGAAAATCCTTAGGCTTCAACATTTACAGCAGCCCCTCCTTCCAGAAACACATAGCCAGGAAGGCCTAAACAGCTTGGCTCCAAAATCCACCCTTTGCAAAATCAAACCCTTTATTCTGCTGCAGGACTTCCAGTCTGTAGTGCAGGCCCTTGTGGGCTGGCACATCAATGGGCAAAATACCCACCTGATGAGGCTCCCAGCTGCTCTCTTGGCTCCCCTAAAAGCTGTCCACTCCGCTGCAGCATGTCTTATTGCGCGTGCATGGAAATTTGACTGAATCACCCCTATCCTATGCAAACTACATGGACTTCCTCTCCAGGCCAGGATACTGTTCAAGACTGCATGTATCCTCTACAAAGTAGTCACATGTAGCACACCAGCATACCTGGTGGCTAAGCTCCACATATCAGGTGGATCACGCTCCTCACCCAACAAACCAACCAACTGGCTTGAATCATAACTCGTCCACAAGGAGAGAAACCGCAAGCATTCCTTCTATTGTCATGCACCCACCCTCTGGGACTCAATCCCGGTATTGGCTCGGAATGCCCCTACAATTCTCCAATTTCGCAAATCTCTCAAAACATTACTTTTTCAACAACACCTGACAAAGGACTAATCAAATGGACACAAAATCCGGCGCAAAGACCTCAACTCACAGAAGTGCTATATTGTTAAAAGATGCCAGCCCAAACTCTTGCTTCCCACTCTCTGTATAGCGCTCTGCTGCTCTCCAGCAATGACCACACTTAAAAAAAAAGAATAATAATAATAAAATGATACTACCTTCCTGTAATAATAAAATTGTCTCTAAGTGGTAAGCAGTATACCAGAACGAGACAACTGACTACCCCGCTCAATGTCGATGCAGGCCAGGTTTGGTGATCTACAATATTGTTTTAATTATTGCTTCCACCTTCTAAATAGGTGAGCCAGATTAGTGTGACACAAGCCACATACTCTTGAGAGGAAAAAGAACCATCCCGCTTATATACACTCAAAAAAATTAAAACATTACCGTTCTTAAATGAGTCCATACAAATGTATTTATTTTTTAAGACCAATTTAGAAAAATTAAAAAAGAGAGAGAGCAAGATAACATATATATGAAACAAATCAGTAATACATGATTTTTTCAATCTATTCTTAAAAACAGTATCATCTGTAGGGGGTTGATTGCATTGATGAAAACAACTATATTCACTTAAGCAGTTTAAAGATACCAGACTTCATCAATTCATAAGTATGTTGTCATGTGTCGACATGTTTCGGCCTTTTTAGGAGATTAAAACACTATCCGTAGTGTCTCTACGCCCAATGGTTTTCCGTGGCCTTCTTCAGGACAGACAATTTCTTTTCAAGTGGTGGAAACCTCTTTCAAATACCCCGTAACAGGTTTAGCATTCTCTAAAAACAAACATACACAAGTTTATAAACGTCAATGGTTCATTCCCTCAAGAGATTTTCGTATATGCTAAATGCTTCATGCTCTTACGTATAATCCTACTGTTTTTACATATATTTTATCCAAACAGTATACACGAATAACATCTTTCTCAACATATATATCACCAAACCTTTACTTACATCCTGGATGGACATGAGCTCAAAACAACGGCTCATTCATAGCCGTGACAGTTCATTATTCCTATCGCCGAGTATTCACAGATAAACCCTGGTTCATTCAGGCATCCCAAACTGAGTTTGGAACCTGTTTTATATAATGAACAAGGAGACCGTGTCCTTATTTAATTCATTTTGAACACCATTCAAAATAGCTTTACTACTGGCCATTCAATCTTAGCTCTATTTACTTGTTAAACATTGTACACAAAATGTGTGCGTCTTCATGCCTATTCTCATAGTAGTTTTATTCTTAGAAGGGGCCTCATGGGTTTGAAAATTGCAGCCAAACAAATTTCTGTCAAACAACGCCAGTGGAACACCAATGGAACAAACACTTACTTTATTCCTGCTTGTTATTAGCCTTTGTCAACCGCAGCCTTTTGTGAAATCAGCTGCATTCATTCATAGGTGACAGCCTTTTCACCCGCCACAATTCGCGTGTGAGGGTCCGCCTCAATCGATTGCCTATGAAAACACACAGACAAAACAGGGCCTTCAGATGTTGTTACTAGGCACCTTAATGATGCACTGTTTCTAGTAATATTTGATATAGCATAATCCCAACACTAAGGAATACTCGTTGCCGCACACTATAATTTCTAGCGTTTGGTTAAAAAACATAACTGTGGGGGCAGCTACTTTTACAAGCCTTCCTTCAAAAATCGAACAGGTATCCTTAACTGGTGTGACTTAATCTTTTCAGAGGCGCGCAACCCGCATCTCTGACCTTGGCCGCAGTGGGCCCTCACTCATACCAACGAAAAAAATGAAAAACGGCAAAGAGCAACAGTATCCCACTCTACACACGGTTTACCTTATTTCTGTATGCATCGACATTGAGCGGGGTAGTCAGTTGTCTCGTTCTAGTATACTGCTTCAGTTTCTGTTCTCCCGTTTTGAGATACTGACCCCCCTAAAACAAACATTTTTGGGAGATTACCTTTGTATAGGTAACTCTAAGTGGTAAGGTCATTATAACACAGTTGAACGCAAGGGGCCTCTAAATTACCTAATTTCCCAGATGGCAGAAAGCACAAGTATGTCAAGCAACATCTTGAGAGCTGACCCAGTTGAACCAGCCACTGACAAAATGACAACCCTCTTAGTTGAGCCAGAATCTGGCTTCAACATATCCCTAAACTTCTAACTAACTCACAAAAACAGGATTTGCAAGACCTATTAAGTCAATTCCCTGCATTTTCTTCCTAGAAACAAGGGGTGGTTAAGAACCTTTTCCACTTCATCCCAACTCCTCCTGGGCAGACTATCAACCTCAAGCCCTAGCTTATGCCAGAGGTACGCTGCTAAATCATATATGAGGCGATTACCAACATACTAATGTTAGGGGTAATAGAACCATCAGAGAGCCCCTCATCTTTCCCAATTGTGCTTATCAGGAAGCCAGATGATTCTTGGTGCTTTTGTATTGATTTCTGAAGACTTACTACCATCTGGGTCGTCCACAACTACCTGATGCAAAGAATTAACAAGCTCATAGTGAGGTTGGGATAAGCCAAATGCATCAGCACCCTCAATCTCACTAAGAGTTATTAGCACCCCGCTTCAATCCCTCTGTTAGGGAGAGGACAGCTTTTTCTATGTCCCAAAGGCTCTTTCAGTTTACTGTCATACCATTTCAATGTCTCTGTGACATTCCAAAGATTAATGGACAAGGTCTTGACACACTATTCTACCTTCACAGTGATATCATTGTTCACAGTAAAGGTTTTGAGGGACATTTATATCACCTACATGCAGTTACCAGAGCTTTGAAAAGGGCAGGATACTGGGCCAATCGAAAGAAGTGCCATTTAGCACAAAATGCCATGAAGTATCTTGGGAATGGCATGATCCAACCCCAGGCCAAGAAAGTAAAGGCTCTAGCTTTACCACTTCCCCCTAAGACAAAATAGGAACTCATAGTCTTTCTCGGTTTGACAGGATATTATTGGCAGTTCATCCCTAACTACTCATCTATCGTGGATGGGCTCACTGATCACCTAAATAACTCACAGCCCAACAAGCTTGTATGGAGCCACCCTGACCAAAAAAGGTATTTTTAAACAGTTTAATTAATTTTTCAAATCAACAAAATATAACATCTCCCAACAATGGTAGATCTCCCGTTTATACCCTCCCCCGATCCGCTGGCAACATTAGTTGTCTCAATTGATCCTACTATTTCTCTACTAGGTGTGTGTGCAATTGTCCAGGTAGTTCAGTATGTATGTGATCTGACCATATTTTGCCTTCTTGGTTATCTCTTTGTCTCTTATAGAACTAGATCCCATTTCTCCCATATTCTTCGGTATTTTGCAATGAAGCCTCTGTTTCTATATGTAATCTCGTCAAGAGACCTACAATGGTCCATGCCCTCTTTCCATTTGGCTGTAGTTGTGTTTCTTCCATTCACCATTTAGTCACAAGGTCCTTTTTGGCTGTCATGAGTGCAGTGGGGATCAGATGCTTGTATGTCCTTGACCCACTGATATCTACTGAGATGAATTGGGGCACTTTGGGAGTAAGTGATCCACTAGGCTTGATAATAGTGTTAACATTCTCTTCATTATCTCTGAATCTTTGGGCATTCCCATAGCAGGTGATAGAAAGTTCCTTTCCCCTTACCCCACATTTCATGCAGTTAGAATTTAAGGTTCTACCCATCCTGCAGTAGTATATTCTGTGAAAAATGTTATATTGCACCAATCTCAACCTGGCAGACATGTTGGCCTACCTCACAGCCAACTACGATGAACCCTTCCTTAAAAGACCGGACTTTAATCACACATTTATACTACAGACGGACGCGTCCAAAGTAGGTCTCGGGCCATCATCTCAAAGTTGCATGATGGTGTCCAGTCCTATATACTAGCAGGAAGCTGTTCACTCGCAAAGAGGCCTATACTGCTCTGGTGTTGGTATTGGTATTAGATTTGTCAAGCTCACTACTTGCCTTGAGAAGGTATTGAGGTGCTGATGCATTGAAGACAACACCACCTGTCCAGACCAATAAGAAACCCCATCTCAGGAACAACATGAGACTCAAAATAGATCGAAGAGGGGAGTTTGGGAGCATGAAAGCCAAAAGATGTGCTGCCCAACCGCTGATATTTGATTTTTGGCAAAACTAACAGATTGGCAGAGGTTGATATTAGCTGTCTGCCCAGAACATAATGAGTCAGATGTTCACGGATAAAAGCTGGTCCGTTGTGATAAAAAGCTTTGTGAACCATACACAGCATTTTGAATTTAACCCTACTAGCCATATGTAGCCAGTGCACATTTTTAAGGACTGAAGCAATATGATCATCAATACATTAGCGGGTTGCCCCACACGACGGTGATAAGCCCTCCTACCAAGTGGGGATATACTCAATATTTAATCAAAAAGAAGGGACGTGAACATATTTATTTAACACAACATGTTTGCCCTCAGCAATCTGAAACCCGATCACACAGTCTATCTAACCAAATGCAAGCTGCGTCACGTACAATAAATGTCATGTGTCCAATATTAAAATATCATATTTAATTCATTTGCTAAACAGCACAAATATCAAAAAACATTCACTAAAAAATGCATTACATCACATACAAAATATACAATGTTATAAAAGTGGTAATTATTCCACACATATTCAAATTATACACTCATTTAAACATTCTAAACAGTAGCTAATTCAATTGTTCTTATTTCCTACTGTGTGTAACAACTTAGCCCAACTTATATAAGTTTCTGTCCTGGATGTTTATTATTAACTGGACATTCTTCAGGGGCGACAAATTGACTTGTGCTTCTTGTAGACTTCTCTCTATGGTTCCAATTTCTAGAGCTGAGGGTACATACAATATAAAAACAAATTATTACCTTGGCATAATAGGTTCTTTTACTTCACCCAGCCAGTCCTAATCACCATTAGGATACATCAAGTATATATTTTATAAGATACTAGTGCTTACAACTTGTAATCTCTTTCATGTAGTACAAGTTTGTTTAGACAATCACAATTTTGTCCTTCACTATACACAGTGTTCGGGAGAGATATAGAACCTATCACAACACATTCTTTGTTATACTCATCAAATCATAATGGCAATTGATGAATGATCAAATCAGAGAATACACACATCTATTCTCAAAACTAAGAACGTTCCTCATACAATCTAACTGGGGTAACACCTCACCTCCATTCCAATAATGATTTTCCTGTCGTTGTGGGCAAAGTACATAAGCCAGCCTCCAAACCAGATCAAATATGCAGTTAGTATTCTGTCAAAAAATGGACACCCTGTAAGTTTCTCAAAATGCAGAAAAAAACAGAAAAAAACAGAAAAAAACGGGCCGAAACAATAAATAGCAGCCAAAAAGAAATAAATGGAAACAAATGGGAAAGATCATACCTTTTTGTCCCTCAATTGTAAAATAGTACTATTATAGGGTCTGTAGTCTTGTCAATACTTTTCCTGAGCCCCAATGTTTTTTTTATTTCATAGTACTCCGTGGCAAGGGTCTTCCCTAGAATGAGGATGTAATAAACACCATCACTCACTTTAGCAAGTAAATACATCAAAGGAAAAAATCCTGATAAAGCATCCCATTAGTTCCCCAAATCTAGGTCCCCCAGCTTACCATTAGTAGTGCTCCAGCCGTAAACCATCCGCAGAGTATTCTTATTCTGCTGCTGATCTGCTCGCGAACGCGAGTTTCTCTATTTATCGAAAGCGCCGCGGTCGTGCGCCCACAGATGACGTAATCGCGTAAAAACGTGACGCAATGACGTCATCGCGTGCAGTGCAACGCCGTGACGACGCCAAAACCAGTGTAGCTACCCCAGCAACCCGTGAGTAAAGCCACTGCATGAGCAAGAATAATACCCAAGCACTCATCCGGGCTCATCCATATGTTGTAAACAATAGGAGAAGGAAAGAATAAAAACACATATCTCCATTAATGTCGGGGCCCTACGGGGTGCAGATAGTTAATCCCCATCCAAATATCCAAAAAACAGTCCAACTACAGTGTGTAACAGTCTCTGCATGAGCTAAAAGATGGATTATTAAGGGCAAAGGCACAGTGCCAAATTTATGTAGGAACTCCAGTAATTGCTGGTATTAGTCATGCACCTTTAACAGGTCCAATCAACATTAACATATAAATACACTGAGTGGGCAAAACTCACCCTTTTAAAGATAAATCATTTCTAATAAATAGTACAAAGTACAAAGTACCCTGCCCCCATCCTGTACTTCTGGGAGTTCTTCAAAGTGAATTCCTATTTAACAATAGGTACATCGTGATAGGAAAAACCATCAGACACTACAAGACACGTCCTTCAATGTTAATCGAAAACACAAGAAAATAATCTATTTGATGTTATGCCACTCAATATTTTCATTAAGTCCTGTTACATGACTATTAGTTAAAAAAATTAACTTTTGTTCTAAATTTAACAGTTTTCTATTGATATCTTCCTGTGTCTTCCCTTTCACTTTTTTCAAGATGCACCATTCAAAATCCATGAAAGAATGGCCCCTCTCATCAAAATGTTTCACCAGTGGGGCCTTTTCAACATGGTTCCTAAGGCAGCTCTTGTGTTCTATCATCTGTGTCTTGCATTTTCTGTTGGTCTTTCCTATGTACAATAAGGCACATGGACATCTAATCATGTAGATCACATTATTTGTTTGACAATTAGTATGTTCCTTCATTTGCCATTCTGATTTCAAACCCAAATTTACAGAGGTCATTTTGCGAGTGAGAGGGCACATAATGCAATCGCCACACGGATGATGTCCTACAACCCTAGGTAGTCCCCATAAAGTACTCTGTCGCACTTCAGAACTATACGTTTTCTGTACATCATTACGCATCACCAAATTACGAATATTAGTACTTTTCTTGAAAGCCACTAAGGGAGTTGGAATGGTCATTATCTTCTTCCAATTTCTATGAATGATGTTTTTCACTTTGTAAGAGAGATTACTAAAGGTATTGACAAAAACCAATGGGCTCTCTACCTTCTCTCTATTTTTCTTTTCAAATAGAGCTTCTCGATGATTGTTAAAAGCTTGTTTGGCTGATTGCTTCACAATCTTAGCAGGGTAACCTCTCTCAATTAGTTTGTTAATCAAAATGTTAGCCCCATCTTCATAGTCCAACCTAGTGCTACTGTTACGTTTAAGGCGTAAAAATTGCCCAAAAGGCAAATTATCACGTACGTGTTTAGCATGGTGACTCCCGTAATGCAATAATGCATTCCTATCGGTGCTTTTTACAAATGGTTTGACCCATAGTTGATTATCCCTATGATAAATAGTCAATTCCAAATAATTAACTTCATTAGAACTCATAGATGCTGTGAATTTTAGATACCTGTTCTGATTGTTTAACCACTCCACAAAATTGTTGGCTTCTTCCAATGTTCCATGCCATACCATAAAGACATCATCAATATATCGTAGCCACTGAGATACTTGATGTCTAAAAGGATTGACCCCAGAGTAAATAATGGTTTGTTCCACCATATCTACGTATAAATTTGCTAAATTCGGGGCCATTGCTGCCCCCATGGCAGTGCCTTCCACCTGCATGTAAAATTGGCCCATAAATTGAAAAAAGTTTTTAGTAAGGGCCATTTCAGCACACCAAGTAATGAAAGCATTACTAACCGGATGGTTGTCCTCACGCTTTAAAAGGGTTTCCTCCACTACCTCTAAAGTAGCTCTCTGGGGGAAGTCTACAAGAAGCACAAGTCAATTTGTCGCCCCTGAAGAATGTCCAGTTAATAATAAACATCCAGGACAGAAACTTATATAAGTTGGGCTAAGTTGTTACACACAGTAGGAAATAAGAACAATTGAATTAGCTACTGTTTAGAATGTTTAAATGAGTGTATAATTTGAATATGTGTGGAATAATTACCACTTTTATAACATTGTATATTTTGTATGTGATGTAATGCATTTTTTAGTGAATGTTTTTTGATATTTGTGCTGTTTAGCAAATGAATTAAATATGATATTTTAATATTGGACACATGACATTTATTGTACGTGACGCAGCTTGCATTTGGTTAGATAGACTGTGTGATCGGGTTTCAGATTGCTGAGGGCAAACATGTTGTGTTAAATAAATATGTTCACGTCCCTTCTTTTTGATTAAATATTGAGTATATCCCCACTTGGTAGGAGGGCTTATCACCGTCGTGTGGGGCAACCCGCTAATGTATTGATGCTTCTGTGAGGCAACTTTTTGTCTCGGAGGTTTTTTCCACTCAGTGGTGGTAGGGAGAGACTACTGGTAACCATAATCATATACATATTCTCACACTGTGACTATTAGATTCCCCATATTGTAATCAATCCAAGTGGCACTATGACCACCTCGGCTGATAAGAGTTTGGCCTATACTGAAGACTATATTTTGCAACTTTTGAATTCGATACCGGAGTTGGGCTTAGATAGCGAATTAAGTGACATTAACAAAGATGATAAATGGAATGAGCTCACACAAACCCGAAAGAGGCTTGTACGTACCGAGTTACATGCGATTATTATGTTGGAGTATCTTAAGAACCAGGCACTACCCCAGGGCCTGATAGTACGCAATGAACCAAGATTATTTTTGGATAATGCAGATTTTAAATTAAAATGGAGCTATATAGCTAATAAATGTGGGAGGGACTGGTTAGTATTAATCATCGAAACAGCCCAAGAAACCACAAAAAAGATTATGGTGGACCTGAACAAAATAGAAGAAGAAATGAAAAAGAATTTTGATATTGAAAGCTTCAAAACTAAATTAGATGCTCATATGAAAGAAATGCAGAATTTTAAATTAGAATCTAGTGCAGAAAGAATTAAGAGGCTTAAAAAAGATTTAGCCAGTTTTGAACATGAAAAAGCTTTTTGATATGTTATGAAAGATTATAATTTCGGAGCACCTGTCGAAGGACAGAAAACTAACCGGAGAGTGAGGTTCAGGAACACTTCTTTTAGCTCTAGTGAGGAAGGTGGCTCATCCAATGACAATGAAGATACTAATGAGGGGGGGCAAAGAGGAAGAAATACTAATGCCCCTTCACAAAGGGGTCGTAATTTAAGAGGGAACAGGAGCACAAGAAATGGATCTAGACGCCCACCTTTTTTAGGCAGAGGGAACAGTCGGCAAGATTGGTCAACAGACCGGATGCAGACACGCAGTCACCGGGGTTGGTAGTGAACTTATCCAGCAAGATTCTCACTAAGGAAGAGGAGCATTGTCTTAACAAGGGTCTGGATTTTGTGGTGTCTAAACATCATAACCCTTTTGAGTTTAGATTAGAATTTAACGCTTTTATGCGTAAGGTACATTTGAAGGAGTTTTTTGAAGACCAACCAGCTAGTATTTACACCAACTATAGCGGTTTAAGAAATCCATCTACTTTCTACCCCCCACAGCATACCCATTCTCCGGAATCATTGGTTTTTGAAAAAAAGGTACTCCATAAGATCCAGAAATTGGAAAAGAAAGGGATACCTAAAAATTCCAATTTGAGTCAATCTGAAATCACTATGTTACGCAATCTGGGCAATAATGAGGAAATAGTGATTCGACAGGCAGATAAGGGTGGCGCTATTGTTATTCTAAACAAAAAAGACTATATAAATGAATGCGATAGGTTACTGGCAGACAATAACAGCTATCTTAAAATTGAACAGGATCCTAGTCCAGACATTATGAAACAGATAAGGGAAAAGGTTGAAAAAGCTGTAGAATTACAGCATATTAGCAAACAGGAAGGTGATTACCTTACCAGGGAAACAGCGAGGATTCCGATATTCTACATATTGCCCAAGATCCATAAAAACAAGGATAAACCTCCGGGCAGGCCTATAGTGTCGGGCGTAAATTCAATTTTGGAACCTTTATCCAAATATGTAGACTTTTATTTACGCCCTTTTGTGAATCAAATGAAGAGCTATGTTCAGGACACCAGAGACGCTATTGTAAAAATTGAAGGACTCTTGTTTGACCCTACTACCGATATATTAATTTGTTTAGACATACAATCCCTGTATACTAACATCCCCCAGAGAGCTACTTTAGAGGTAGTGGAGGAAACCCTTTTAAAGCGTGAGGACAACCATCCGGTTAGTAATGCTTTCATTACTTGGTGTGCTGAAATGGCCCTTACTAAAAACTTTTTTCAATTTATGGGCCAATTTTACATGCAGGTGGAAGGCACTGCCATGGGGGCAGCAATGGCCCCGAATTTAGCAAAATGATACGTAGATATGGTGGAACAAACCATTATTTACTCTGGGGTCAATCCTTTTAGACATCAAGTATCTCAGTGGCTACGATATATTGATGATGTCTTTATGGTATGGCATGGAACATTGGAAGAAGCCAACAATTTTGTGGAGTGGTTAAACAATCAGAACAGGTATCTAAAATTCACAGCATCTATGAGTTCTAATGAAGTTAATTATTTGGACTTGACTATTTATCATAGGGATAATCAACTATGGGTCAAACCATTTGTAAAAAGCACCGATAGGAATGCATTATTGCATTACGGGAGTCACCATGCTAAACACGTACGTGATAATTTGCCTTTTGGGCAATTTTTACGCCTTAAACGTAACAGTAGCACTAGGTTGGACTATGAAGATGGGGCTAACATTTTGATTAACAAACTAATTGAGAGAGGTTACTCTGCTAAGATTGTGAAGCAATCAGCCAAACAAACTTTTAACAATCATCGAGAAGCTCTATTTGAAAAGAAAAATAGAGAGAAGGTAGAGAGCCCATTGGTTTTTGTCAATACCTTTAGTAATCTCTCTTACAAAGTGAAAAACATCATTCATAGAAATTGGAAGAAGATAATGACCATTCCAACTCCCTTAGTGGCTTTCAAGAAAAGTACTAATATTCGTAATTTGGTGATGCGTAATGATGTACAGAAAACGTATAGTTCTGAAGTGCGACAGAGTACTTTATGGGGACTACCTAGGGTTGTAGGACATCATCCGTGTGGCGATTGCATTATGTGCCCTCTCACTCGCAAAATGACCTCTGTAAATTTGGGTTTGAAATCAGAATGGCAAATGAAGGAACATACTAATTGTCAAACAAATAATGTGATCTACATGATTAGATGTCCATGTGCCTTATTGTACATAGGAAAGACCAACAGAAAATGCAAGACACGGATGATAGAACACAAGAGCTGCCTTAGGAACCATGTTGAAAAGGCCCCACTGGTGAAACATTTTGATGAGAGGGGCCATTCTTTCATGGATTTTGAATGGTGCATCTTGAAAAAAGTGAAAGGGAAGACACAGGAAGATATCAATAGAAAACTGTTAAATTTAGAACAAAAGTTAATTTTTTTAACTAATAGTCATGTAACAGGACTTAATGAAAATATTGAGTGGCATAACATCAAATAGATTATTTTCTTGTGTTTTCGATTAACATTGAAGGACGTGTCTTGTAGTGTCTGATGGTTTTTCCTATCACGATGTACCTATTGTTAAATAGGAATTCACTTTGAAGAACTCCCAGAAGTACAGGATGGGGGCAGGGTACTTTGTACTTTGTACTATTTATTAGAAATGACTTATCTTTAAAAGGGTGAGTTTTGCCCACTCAGTGTATTTATATGTTAATGTTGATTGGACCTGTTAAAGGTGCATGACTAATACCAGCAATTACTGGAGTTCCTACATAAATTTGGCACTGTGCCTTTGCCCTTAATAATCCATCTTTTAGCTCATGCAGAGACTGTTACACACTGTAGTTGGACTGTTTTTTGGATATTTGGATGGGGATTAACTATCTGCACCCCGTAGGGCCCCGACATTAATGGAGATATGTGTTTTTATTCTTTCCTTCTCCTATTGTTTACAACATATGGATGAGCCCGGATGAGTGCTTGGGTATTATTCTTGCTCATGCAGTGGCTTTACTCACGGGTTGCTGGGGTAGCTACACTGGTTTTGGCGTCGTCACGGCGTTGCACTGCACGCGATGACATCATCGCATCACGTTTTTACGCGATTACGTCATCTGTGGGCGCACGACCGCGGCGCTTTCGATAAATAGAGAAACTCGCGTTCGCGAGCAGATCAGCAGCAGAATAAGAATACTCTGCGGATGGTTTACGGCTGGAGCACTACTAATGGTAAGCTGGGGGACCTAGATTTGGGGAACTAATGGGATGCTTTATCAGGATTTTTTCCTTTGATGTATTTACTTGCTAAAGTGAGTGATGGTGTTTATTACATCCTCATTCTAGGGAAGACCCTTGCCACGGAGTACTATGAAATAAAAAAAACATTGGGGCTCAGGAAAAGTATTGACAAGACTACAGACCCTATAATAGTACTATTTTACAATTGAGGGACAAAAAGGTATGATCTTTCCCATTTGTTTCCTTTTATTTCTTTTTGGCTGCTATTTATTGTTTCGGCCCGTTTTTTTCTGTTTTTTTCTGTTTTTTTCTGCATTTTGAGAAACTTACAGGGTGTCCTATTTTTTGACAGAATACTAACTGCATATTTGATCTGGTTTGGAGGCTGGCTTATGTACTTTGCCCACAACGACAGGAAAATCATTATTGGAATGGAGGTGAGGTGTTACCCCAGTTAGATTGTATGAGGAACGTTCTGAGTTTTGAGAATAGATGTGTGTATTCTCTGATTTGATCATTCATCAATTGCCATTATGATTTGATGAGTATAACAAAGAATGTGTTGTGATAGGTTCTATATCTCTCCCGAACACTGTGTATAGTGAAGGACAAAATTGTGATTGTCTAAACAAACTTGTACTACATGAAAGAGATTACAAGTTGTAAGCACTAGTATCTTATAAAATATATACTTGATGTATCCTAATGGTGATTAGGACTGGCTGGGTGAAGTAAAAGAACCTATTATGCCAAGGTAATAATTTGTTTTTATATTGTATGTACCCTCAGCTCTAGAAATTGGAACCATAGAGAGAAGTCTACAAGAAGCACAAGTCAATTTGTCGCCCCTGAAGAATGTCCAGTTAATAATAAACATCCAGGACAGAAACTTGTATAAGTTGGGCTAAGTTGTTACACACAGTAGGAAATAAGAACAATTGAATTAGCTACTGTTTAGAATGTTTAAATGAGTGTATAATTTGAATATGTGTGGAATAATTACCACTTTTATAACATTGTATATTTTGTATGTGATGTAATGCATTTTTTAGTGAATGTTTTTTGATATTTGTGCTGTTTAGCAAATGAATTAAATATGATATTTTAATATTGGACACATGACATTTATTGTACGTGACGCAGCTTGCATTTGGTTAGATAGACTGTGTGATCGGGTTTCAGATTGCTGAGGGCAAACATGTTGTGTTAAATAAATATGTTCACGTCCCTTCTTTTTGATTAAATACTGAAGCAATATGAACCAGTCTGTTCAGATGAAATAGACGGTGGGCACCCGCATTCTGAATGAACTGAAGTTTAAAGATCTTTTTCTTTGGAAGGCCAAGGTACAGAGTGTTTCAGTAATCTAGGCGGCTTGAAATGAAAGCATTCATCATTTGAACCCGAGCAGGAAAGCTAAAATAGTCAAGAACCTGTTTCAAAGACTTTTGCTGAAAAAAAGCTGTTAGTGAGTTTATCAATCTGGGTCAAACCAGACACAGTTTCTGAACATATGTAACTGGGGCATTGAGAACACCCAACAAAGAAGGCCAAAAAGTAACCTATCTGGTTCTCCCAAAGTTGTGGGGGAGATGTCACCACAGTTCAAGTAGGATTATGTTTGCAAAACATTGACTCCGTTTTTTGTGCGTTGAGTGACAGTCAGTTAGGTGACATCCAGGATCCAACTTGTTATATGAAAGTTTTCATGCCTTCCATGGGGTCTGGATCAAGGCTATCCAATCGAAGGACAAGTTGGGTGTCATCAGCAACGTATCAAAGCACAGCCCAGCGGCAAAAATAAGGTCCGCCACAGGTTTCATGTACAGATTAAAATGAAGCAGACTCAAAGATAAACCTTGAGGAACACTGCAAATAATAGACTTTAGAGAGATTTGGAAAGGAGACACCGATATGAGATGGCAATGCTCAGTCATACACGATTTAACCCACTTCCAAGGTATTCCCCTCAGGTACATTCTATATAGGAGACCCAAAACAATATCATGGTCTACAGTGTCAAATGCTGTGGACAGGTCCAAAAGGATGAAGACTCCAGTACTGCTGGATGCAATCATCAAGGGCTGCCATAACTCGTGAGTCTGTGTTATGGCTGTGACATAAGCCGGCTTGGGCTTCATGAAGCTATTTCCCCCCGCCCCCTGCAAAAGTCTGAATTTGATAGGTCACTTCAACCTCCAACAGCTTGCCAATAGAGGGCAGGTGAGAAATAGAACAATAACATTTTGGGCAAGTTTAGTCCAAGGATGGCTTTTTAATTGAAGGTGCACTACAGTAGTTTTAATAAATTAGGTATAATGCCAGAAAGCAGAGATTGGTTGGTGATCTTATAAATATTTGCTGGAATGCAATTACACACTTTTTAAGGAGATAGGCAGGTCAGGGATTAAGAGGGGACCCTGATGGTCTTCGTTTAGCCATGAGATGAAGTATAGGCGTCTCTATCAGCTCAGCAGTATCAAACATATATGCCTGAACCAGACTACCTAAATCAGCTGTGATAAAGGTATAAAGGTTTCTGGATCATAAACCAGAGATGCCTTCAACAGTTTGGCTCTAATAGTTGATCTTGAACTCAAAAGGTTTGGCCAATTCATCACTGAGGATTGAGAGGATATCATAGTGGGAATAGCGTTGTGTACTTTGTAGAATTCAAGTAGAATTTGAAACATTTCTTTACTGCTATTAGAACTGGTGAGTAGACAATTGGCAAGATATATTTTTTTGGTTCATTTGATCTTTTTTTGTAGCCATGTACTTGTTTCAGATAATAGGTCAGAAAGGAGTGATGTTCAAGGATGCGAGCGGTCTGTTTAGTCTTTCTTATTTCCTCGTTGTACCAAGGATTATATATTTGTAAAGGTGTCTTAATATTTTTCGATTTGGCTGGGGCAGGATAAACCACCACTGTCTGTTGTAGTTTGTCAAAAAAATGAGCTAGTGCGGAACATGGATCAGGAAACCAACCCACGTCTGGATTATACTTGGTTAGACTACAGAATGTCATAACAAAAGCATCCGCAGAGATATTGCTCCATTTGAGAATATATTTCTGAATTGAGCATTCTGGTAATGGAGATAGGGGCTGATTAACTGGAACTCTAAAGGGGACCTTGGCGTGGTCTGACCAGGGAAGCCATAAAGGCCAGCCAGCTTTTAATGAGACTTTATTAATGAAAATACAATCAAACAAATGACCAGCCAAGTGTTTCACTTTTTGGTCAAGGCCTAGATTTTCGAGAATATCAATACAAATTCTTGCATGCCCTGTAGGAGATTCCAAACAACGGTTAAGGTCACCCAAACAAATGCTTGAGAGAAAAAAGGCACCAATTGTGCAACTTAATTATCAAGATCCTCTATGAAGTTGGCAATCGAGCCTGGATGATGGTATATAAAAACAAAATCCAAAGGGATGTTATGATTTTATATGTAAAGCATGTGCTGCGCCTGAAATATTGAAAACTTTTGTATTCATATTTAATGTCATTTTGCAGCTACACCGCCTCGTATTTTTCCAATCCTGTTTTCAACAACAGTTGAGTAATCCCACGGACATATGATCTAATGTCCTAGTGTAGATTTGAAGGCCCTGGCTATTAAAATGGGCTGTCACGGTGTCACCACTCTGAAGTATTGTCTGACAGGAAGAAGATTCCACCTTATCACCGATCATTCCCACCTAACTTGGATGTCTTTGAGAAAATACTTTAACGCCAGGGTAATGAGGAGATTTCTGTACCTACAGCCGTTCTGCTTTGCAGTAGAACACAGAAAGGGAAATAGCAAGAAAATGTGTATTTTTTCAGTCGGTTTCCCACAGATCAATTAGTGAAGAGCCACACCCTAAGGGAAGGGGTATACAGCAAATACAAATAATTCATCCCTTCTCCCCAAGGGGGAGCCACCAGCTTTGGGACTAGGGAGGTGAACCCACTATGCAATACCCTACATAGGAGACAGGTAACGCAGGATCCAACTGGGGTGACCACTCCCGCCCCATCACCCGGGTACAAGGAATGGCCCAAAAAAGTTATCACCCCACCTTCCTTTTCCCATAAGTCTGACATGTTTATTGGTTAGATGGGAAGTGAACAGGGCAGTTATGTGCAAGGGATTTTTAATGTGGAAGGCTTGGTTTCTGACATGTATTTGTTGTTATATTCTCATGGAAGCCAGCACCAATCATGTTTCTTCTTCCATTCTAGGGAGGAACTTAAAGCCCACTCATCCTCCGAAGCGGGGGGGAGCATCCACTGTAGAGCGAGGAACGCAGGCTTAAAAAGCTGTACAGAGGAGGAGACAAGTATGAAGAAGACACGACACTGTGGTGGGTGAAACCCAGAGACACTGCAAAGGCTGTAGCTTCGATGAAGGCGGAACCTTCACAGATGGCTCAAGATGTTTTCCCAGCCTAAGAGACGGTTTTAAATGAACATTTTATGAGACCTATGGCCATCCCCCTCTCTCCTGGCTAGTGTATAACCTCCACCCAAACCCAGAAGTCCCTGACCACGATTAGTATATACAGAAGATTGACCCCTACTGACTAGTTCTACCTTCTGCTAAGGGTGAGGATGTAAAGGCTGAATGACTTTTATGAAAAGACTCCCTCAGGGACTTCCTAGCTCCCCCTACACTATCCAACAGTAATTGTTCCAAAGGGAGTGATGAAGGTACCCTGCAATTACGTTGTTTAATTCAAGCATTTCTACCACACTCACTCTCACCTCTTCCTTTCTGTTTTGTCCCCTTCCTTACTCCTCCCACCAAACTTCTGTCCATTTGATGTTTCACTCCTCCTTGGTCTTGTCCCCACCCTTTGATGTTCCGCCTCCTTCCATGACTACTACTCCCTTCTCTTAACTAATACTCCCTTCTCCACACTACTCCTCTCCTCTCCCACACTTCTGCTCCCCTCCTCCCTCCAAACTTAACAAACATCCTCCTTTCAATTTTTTACATTCGCTTCACAACCACTCCTTACACTAGCTCTTCTATACACTTACCACACAAACATGAACACCCACACTGCAGTACCACGTCCACTCTGTAGCCAATATCATACCTGTTCCACAAGCCCCTCCGCAGTCTGCCGCTCCTTCCTCCCTCCTTCTGGTCTCTTGGTCATACCCCACCTCGACCTCTGACCACAGCCTCATATCCCACACACCCTCCTCCCTGCTGCTTCCTTTTATCTTTCTCTCACTCCTTGGATTGTACTCTCACTCCTTGGATTGTCCCTGGCTAATACTTCCTGTCACCTCCTTCCCATATGTGGCAGTTTAGTTCCCTGTTAATTACCCTAACAAACAGCTATTTATATAGCATACACTTTAGAACATGTACATGTGATACAACTGTGGCATCCTTATACCTGCCATTTTTAGACAAACCAGTTTCAACATAACATACACCTGACATGCATGGGATGGGAGGCCAGAGGCAATGTGTTTGTCTTGGAAGCAAGACAAAGCAGATTAACACTGTTTTGAATCCCGGTCCGGTATTGCACTTAGAGACTGTTGGTCTCAGGTATTAAGCTTGTTAAAAAACATTAATTCATTCATTCATGCTCTCAGCCTTTTTTTCTTGCAAATGAATGATCATATACATTACAGCCTAACTCAAAATTCTGTCATGCCCTCTCAGATCTTTGAACCCCATTTCCACTCTTGCTCCCATCTAATAATCATTTCTGTCTGGAATATGATGGCCTACCGGTGAATGCAACCTTCCTAACTTGCTTCTCTGGCTTTGGACATACCTACCAAGTTTAAGGACCTACCGATTCTACCAGACATACACTGGATCAAATACCTAGTGTTGATTTCTGCCTCTCTGTGTACTATCTACTTACCATGCTATTGTCTGACCACCAGAGACTTTCATTCCATATCTCAGTACCTGAGATATGTCACACATTCACTCACAAGTATCACTCTGGGAGGCGCCGCCAACCAATGAGAATGCTCGGAATGCAGGTTGTATTCACTAAGGAACGCCTTCGTTCCGAGCATTTTCATTGGTGTCGGGCGCTTCCCTTGCCCGCTCGCCCATCACCTTAGCACCCGTGTGGTTTCCTACATGGGTGCTAATGGTGTATTTTTTTTTAAATGAAAAAGATAATAAACCTACCTTTGTTGTGCGGCTCGGCACTGCCCAGTGCTGCTAATTGCAAAGTCCATTTTCATGCCCATGATGACCCAGTCATCAAAATTAAAAATGACTTCAGGAACAGCAGCATTGCCGGCGCTTGGACATGCAAGCAAGGAACGTTTCGTTCCTTTTTTTATTAAAAAAGACCCTATTAGCACCCGTGTAGGAATCTCCATGGGTGCTAATGGCGATATGCCCCTCAGTTTCGGGCCAACCCTGTAGGTAAGGGCCCACCACCCTTGTTAAGGGATCCTCACTGCACTCGGGCCCTTAGCTTGGGTGGTGGGAAGTTACCTATAGGGTCGCCCGCCACCTAGGGGAATATCGCCTCATTAACACCCTAAACCCATAATATACAGATTAAAAGAATCATTCAATGTTTTCCCCAGGCCCTACATTCGTTATTTAAAGCGTCTTTTCACAGTCATGAATTCCGCCGCATCCAAGACCATAAGCTTTAGCAAAACCAAATGCCCATCAGAAACATGTGATACACGTTAGCTGCTTGAAGTTGAAGCAAACCCTCAACATCTAGAAAGAAAATGGCATTTGGCAGTACTATTATCAGACCAAAGCCACCTCCAAAAAACACACCCACTTCAATTAATCTCAGCCAAAAAAGAGTACTTTGTTGACCACCCCATGTCAGTGAACAACAACTCTGAATATCCTTTCAATGTCCTTAAGAATCTCTTGGAAACAAAACCTTTCTCAATCCCTTCGAACAATCAGTACAGCTTTATAAGAAAGTCGTTTATTCTTTCTGGTAAAGATCAGTGACATTGGGGGAAATATCATTGCAAAGGCCCTAGATCCTAAAATGGATTCACTCATCCACCCACTGAAATGTCTCCTAATGGCAATAGCCCGACACCATTCCAGCCTCACTCAATCTTTCAGACGGCCCCCTCCATGCTGTCGATGCAAGCTACCCACAGCCCACACTGAACTATGTGCAACTTGAATTATCCCTGCATTTTAGAACCTTGATTCATTTAGCCACTACTTTGCACCGGTAGGGACGTGGCGTCTCCCGCCCCAGTCCCTTTCCTCCATCTGGCTGCCTGCTGCCTCCCTTCTCTCAGACTGCGTGCTTACTGTTTCCGCACCAAACGTATCCATGTTTACTTAGGGTACATCTCACTGAAATCCTGTTCTCTACTGCGTACTATTGTTTAACCCCCATTTCCTTCTTAAGAGTGCCGAAACATATTTACCCACCTGCAATTCTATCTGTTTAAAAGTAGATGTTTGACTGTTTGACAGTCGCTGTGTGTTAAGGTTGTTTGACTGCATGTTAAAATCTTATCTAGGTGCTTTAAATGTGTGGTTTTGGACGGCCTAAAATCCAATCTAGTTGTTTTAATATGCTGAGTATGTCCTCTTGTTGAAAATCAAATCTGAATGTTTAGAATACTCTGTTTTTGACCGCATGTTGAAAACCTCTTCTAGGCGTTTTAAATCTAGGTCTACCTCCCATTTGTGCAGCCATCTCGTTTCTTATACTTAACAGTGCCTTCTAAATAAATTCGAATTTAGGTACGTCTACAATCCTTCATTGATCTGTAAATTCAGCAATTCCGAGCGTGCCCTATGATTTTTTTGTCTGCTTGGCCGCCTGGTGTGATTCTACTGTTGCATGGTGACACTGACCACCTCCCCCTATTTCTCACTGTTCTTCTCACTGCCTGCTGCTATTCTGTTTTTTTCTCTGCCCCCTGTTTTAGCCTGGTGTTTTTCCCCACTTCCCTCCTATCCCCTCCCTGTGCACCCTCTGAGGCATAGCTCTTTGCAGTGTTCTTCTCGCTTCGCCTTCTCACGACTCCCTCTCCTCCCTGTATCACACCCACTATGGTGCTCTCTATCTCCCCCATCTTCTCGAACTATTTTTCTATCTCCTATCCTTCCCCTCTCACTAAGACTGGTAGGAACAGGTTTAAGAAGGACACCTTGGTCCCCAACCCAGGCATTCCCATCACTGACACCTACGTCAGTGCTTTCAACAGAGAAACTCTAACCGACATCCTCTTTGTCATTCCCTCATCCGACCTATGGACCCTGCATATGGTCGCTTTTCTCTCTCCTTATTCCTCCTCACCCATTAATGGTGGCATATGATAGGAGATTCTATTAGCCTCCTCCCAGTCCTCCAGAGTCATCATTAATGTCTATCTCAATGGTACCATCCTGGTACAGGGGCCTCAGCCCAACCTCCTACTATTTGAGAGGTGCCTCGCTCGCCTCATCAACATCCTTCCTTTTGCTATTCCTGCTACCACTTCTATGGCCCCTCCCCCACCTCCTTCTACCACCTTGGCTTCCCTGTCTTCTCCCTCTTTGACTCCCTTGCTAACTTCCTCTCTTCCGGCTCCTATGCCGCTAGTGACCTTTACCTCTCTGGCCCCCTCACCATCCACAACCTCTTTGGCTCCTCCACCGCCTCCTACTTTCTCCTCTCAGGGTCCTCTGTCACTTCTGTTGGGTACCTCTCTCCCCTATACCCCCCTGGAAGTCTTTCAAAAGTGGCAACCTGCTCTGCATCGCTAATCTCAACTCTCGCTCTGCTATCAAACACTCTTCTGACATCTGCCACCTTCTTGAACTCCTGGACCTTGATGTACTCACCCTTACCGAAACATGGTTCAAGGCCAGCTCTGTCACGAGTTTTGACACACTCCTCCCTGAGAGCTACAAGATCCTCTCAAAGCCCAGGCTCAACAGGCCCGGAGGCGGAGTGGCCCTGATCTTTCATGAGTGAATTCCTGCCTCCGTCATCCCCACTCAAACCTACTCCTCCTTCGAATGGCTGGTCTGAAGGCTCTTTATTTTTCCTGCCCATTTCTCTGACCTTGGCCACCTTCTACAGGCCACCTGGCCAGGCCACCCTCTTCCTTTCTGAATGGGCTGATCTCACTTTTCTCCTTTCCTCTACCTCCCAGCTCTTCTCCTCCTGAGGGATCTCAACATACACATGTACTCTCCAGACTCCTCAGGGTTTTTCTGCAACCTCTGCAACTCTCTCGCCCTTTCCATTCTACCCTCTGGTCTGACTCACTCTGCCAGCATACCTTGGATGCTCGCATCTCTTCTGACATCCCCCTCTCTAATCCTCTCAATGCTCCTGACCACTTTCTTCTTTCTTCTCACTTGAAGCTTCCCGTCCCCTTGTGAAAGGCCCACACATCACTGCCACCTTCCTTCACGGTCATTCCACCTATGAAATGAGTTTCAGTGGCACCCCTTGCCTCCACTTTCTCTCCACCACCTACTCCTGAGACTGACTCCCATCCTGACATAGCCCTTTCCAACCTTCACCTTTCTATCTCTAACACGCTGGACATCCTTGCCCCTGTCATGAGCATCTGCATGAAGCCTGCCAAAAAGTGCAACTCTTGGTATGACTCCAATCTGGCCGCTCTAAAATGCAAGTGCAGAGCAGCTGAACGGAAATGGGGAGCTCCAGGTACACCCTCTGACAAACTGACCTGCTACCTACCCCAAAGGCAATGCAGACTATCCATCCTCTCTAAAAAGAGGGTCTATATTGAAGCCTGCATCTCAGCGGCCTCTATCAACACGGCCAAACTATTCAATATCTGCAAGGAGCTGGCCAATCCTATTGCAGTATTTTCCTCTTCTACACCTGCTAGACCCTCTGCTTGGCCCTGGACTCTCATTTGACCATCAAAACCCAGGACATCCTGTCCTTACTTTCCCCTTCTCCCCTCCCACCCTCTACCTCTCTGTGGTCTTCCTTGGCCTTCCCTCTCCTCTCCTTCTCTCCTCCCTCTCTCCTGTCACATCTGATGAGGTTTCCAGACAAGTCCAGTCCATGAACGTTTCATCCAAACAGGTGAATGCCTACCCTTCCAGAACCATTAAGGACAACATTGGTACTCTCGCTCCAGCGTTGGCCGATCTCTGCAACCTCTCTTTCACCACTGGAGTTTTCCCTTCTCCCCTCAAGCACTCCCTTGTGCACCAGAACAGGACCGCAAGACTTATCCTTGGCTTCAAGCCCAGGGAGCGCATCTCTCTGGCTCGGAAATCACTTCACTGGCTCCCAGTGGCTGCAAGGATCAAATTCAAGTCCCTATGCATCATCCACAAGGTTTTCCGGGGCCCGGGCCCTTACTCTCTCCAATGCTCTCTTCCTAAGTACCTTCCTTCTAGAGCCCTCTGCTTGTATACTTCCAGTTCTCTGTGGGTGAGTTGCTTCTCCAAGCAGAGACTGGGTGGTAGATCTCTACCCTCTGTAGGTGCGTCCCTCTGGAAAAGCCTCCCTACCTCTCTCCACCTTGTGCCGGACCTCCTTAAGTTCTGGAAGCACCTCAAGACCTTTCTTTTCTCCACTTCCTTCCCTCTGCCTCTCCTGTGCTAGCCTTCCCTTCTTCCTGCACCGCTATGCTGACTGGCTGCTTGGTGTTCCTCTGAGTCATACAGGACATCAGCCCCCCCCCCTGTCCAGTCCCCCTGCACTTGTCTGTTGGCCTTCCTGCACTGCCACCTGACCTACCATGCAGTACCTGGGTATGATTCCCCTTGGAGTTCCAACCTCCCTTGCACTTAACTCAGGGCCCTGCTGCTCTGGGTACACTTCTCCCCATACCCTTCCCCTGCACTTCTTGTCTGCGCACTTGCACGATCTAAATGATATTAGGCCTAATAAGATCATTTGTCTTGTTCCTCCTTGCGCCCCCCCCCCCCTTGCTTGGCTGTGCCTTGAAACACATGTGTATAGGTGCATTATAAATAACATATCAATCAATCAATTAATCAATCAATCCTCATAAACAAGAATCTTTTGATAGTCTGTCAATAAATGCAAAACAATTGGCTTGCCTAATGATCTCTTCTATCCTAAAATAACACTTCTTAATCCTCTCACCCAAGAAGATCGAAACAAATGCGCTAATACTACACCCTGGGCCTCATTACGAGTAAAACCGCCTGGTTACTGTCGAACTCGTATTACCATTCCGCCTCCGTGATTCCCGGAATTACCGGGGCATTACAAACCCAGTTTCCTGGGAATCACGGAGGCGGAATGGTGTTAATCCCCATTCCCATTGAGTCCTATGGGACTCAATGGGAATGGGGATCATGGAAACACCGGCAGCATCTCGTAATGCTGCCGGTGTTTCCTCATCCGCCTGCAGGCGGGCGGTGTTAAACCCGCCAGGTCAGACCTGGCGGGAACATCACCTCCCGCCTGCAGGAGTCGGGATCAGGCGGGTTTACCGCCACCGTTATTTCCGGACCGCCTGATTTGTAATGAGGCCCTCTGTCTTTTTTGACACACTAGACCTAGGACATTTCTAGCCTATCGCACAGTAATCATGCCCAAGGAAATTACTTGTAAGAGGTTTAATTACCCAACTACAAGAAAAAAGCCTTCATCATGATCCATCATGAGTTGAATGCTGTTCTGGTAGAGGAGCTGACTGCGTCCTTCTTGCTGTAACGTATGATATCAGGAAACTGTCTGACTGCAATGTTACGACCACCTTCATTCTACTTGACGTCTTAGATGCTTTTGACATGTTGGATTTCGCGATCCGTTTGAAAAGAAGGAATCATGCAGACTATCATGCAATCTTTCCAGTTTCATTGTGTTGGTCAAAGTGTACAATGCCAAACTGAATTGTGTCCTGGTTGGGGGATGGCTGTAAAACAACTTGAAAAGCCAACTCTAAGTTTAGTCTATATTCCACGGCAGAATGACTGTACAGTTAATGCAAAGTGACAGCAGATATCTAAACCAGCTATTTTGGACAATGAATGTTTTAGTTGATTCATATGTAAAATGGCGTTTTGGCAAATACAGATAATTTTTAATGTACTGATGTATTTGATATGGAAGATGTCCGTCTTCAATGCTTGTCATTTCAAAGTATATTTTCATGAAAATGTGCACAGCCTGTTAATGCGGACATATAGCAGACAGGCTGTATTTTTTAGCATGTCAACTGTATTTGTTGAGGGCCGGTTGTTACCTTTGCATGGACTTTGCTGACAAGCCTCGTGCTTAGTATTGATTTAATATATTTAGAAAGTACAGTAATTCTGGTGTTTTTTAGCATGTGATCATTGTTGGAGTCAACGGCTTGATGCATATTTTCTGCTAGCTCTGTGTACTACATGATGAGCTAGAGAGACATATTTCCTGTGCTCCCATATGTGCTATGACATTTTGTGAGCATTCATACCTAAAATGTGGTTGGCCTTGCACTGGCTTAATCTGAAGGATATCTCCAAGCATTATTTGGTTTCATCCAAACAGTTGTTTGTAGTCTATTTTTAGTACTTCTTGAAATCCTGAGCAAAAGAAGGCTATCATAAGGTTCGAACCCTTGCTTACGTCGTCTATACAAGGGGCTCCAATTTCACATAGAATTCTGCCTACTTCATGCGCTGCTTCGGCAAGAATCTTGGATACCTTAACTGGTATTGGTTTTCGGCTGGTAGCTGCAGAAAGCAATGTACAATTATTGCATCTATGTTGCAAGTTGTCAGTCCTGTAGGAGCTGTAGAATGCAATGCGTTACCTCTCTCCTGGTGTACGTATGTTTAGATGACTTGAATTAAAGAACTCAATTTGGAACTAGTCTTTCAACTTATTCATAATAAAACGATCTGAATTCTGAGGATATTCACTGTTTTTTTATCATGGTGTAATCCATGCGGTGCTGCAGCGTAATCCATGCGGCGGTCTGTTGACGCATCAAGATACATATTCAACTGTTCCTCATTCAATTTAGGAACAAGAACTTGTTTGGCTTGTACCAGGCTCTTTTTTTCATGCGTTGCTATTTCATCTTCATTCGGAATAAGTGGTCCTCTGAGTAGTTCCTGGCTTCTGTCAGCAGATATCTGACACCTTTAAGGAATTTCTTTGGATATTTCGACAACACTCTATTTTTCTTGGTGATGTTCATCCTCAGTGGTGGCTGGTGACTTTGAAAGCTGGTGGGGTGAGCCCAACTCCCAACTCACCTAAAGCGGGGTGCGGGAGGGTTCTCTGCCGTGAGAAATGTTTTGAAAAATGGTTTCCAAAATGTGCAATTTACTGTCCAAACCAACAGAAATATGACTTCAAAAGCATTAGGTTTTACATACTAATGGTGGTATATTATTAGTGTGCAAGTGTGATGGTGTATTTACAGCAGCTTGTACTTGAGAATAGCTGGTGACACAACATAGTACCAGCTAGTCTCAAATACAAGCTTGTATGCATAAAGCAATTGATTACATAGATATCCAGTAATGATGGAAAAATATCATTTTGTCGTGCTGACCCTTTTAAAAACAGTTTCCAAATGGACAAAAAGTTTGCTTCTGTTTAACCCATATGCAGTTTTTTTTTTCGAATGATGTTTTATGACTTTCCATTTTCACATGCCACTTTCTCAGCTAGCCATACACACAATTTTTTTGTCTGTCGTGTACTGTTCATCTGATTTCCCCCACAACTTTGGTCCCCAAAAACGTAGCCTTCTTTTCTAATTTCTTTTTAAATCTGAGCACCCAACCCTACAAAAGACTCATGCTAGCTCACCTTGCTTGTTGTTCTGAAGAATGGTCACTGCTTTAGTTTCACAATTAACCTGGACTGGTTGGATTTATTCATGCAAGGTGTTTTCGATGATCTACAAAGAGAAATAGAGAGACTGATCTGAGAAAGGGCAACATAGCCTCAGAGCAGTATGAAAGTGGTTTCAGATGTGCAGGAGAGAGTTAACTGCTTGGAACATTGAAGCTGCACCAACATAGTCTCATTACAATGTGTAAAGAAGTTAGATACCCCCCACACAAGTTAGTTTGTCTTTCCCCCTAAGTCTCTGAGTTACCTGCTCTCCCCACATTTGAAGTGTTATCCCCTTCCCCACTGAAATGTGTTGTCTATAACTTATATGTTATCCTAAACTCCCCCTTGTGCATTTTACAGCTTTGGTTGTAATATTTTTGTATGCACTAACTACCATCGAATAGCATACCTTCACTTAAGTAACAGGGAAGATGAGTGCATGCAGATGATGCATTGCCTTTCCAATATTAATCCATGCACGGTCAGAGTTATGGTTTATAACAGCAACCAGAATTACTGAATTAATATTGGAAAGGCAAGAATGCATTTGTGGCATAAACATCCAGGCCTGGCTCTGCCCGAGTTTACCATAAATTCGAGTTGTTTTCCAGCTCCATGTGTGCAAAGTCTGGAACGACAAAGACCTTGGCGCCTTTGGGAGGTTTGGGTCACTCAGCTCAGCCACTATCGAGAACACCAGCCGTCCCACCTTTTCTGGAATGAATAGCAGTCCACGGTATTGACGTGGGTGAATCCATCAGTGGAAAGGATTTAAACCTGCCAGGCAATCGGCACAGTTCGATACAAACATGTTGTGGCTGTGTTAAACAGCTGTATTAACCGCTATGTGGCACTATCAGAATGCAGAGCTGCCCCTGTGGTTTAGCACAAAGGATTTGAGCTGTTGTTATCCGCAAGAAAACACAGGTCTGCCGAAACCGCTGTGACACTGCTGAGCAATACCTTTCAGCGAGCGTGATTAGCCGCACTAATTTGCCTCAAACTTCACTTAAGTCACCTTCTACAGCCCGAAGAGACGGTGTGAATGGTAGACCACTGACGCCAAGAAGCCTGCTGTGAAGAGCGTGTCTGACAGCAGGGCAGACCTAAACCAACATTTTGCCTTTGTGAATGCTTGTTTTTACATCAGCGTGTGTGTACAGAGCAGTAACAAACGTACTGGATACAAATAGTGAATGATTTTCCTGCTTTCGCAAACAACTGTTTTTGTCTGTCTCCCAGTAAATCGCATGCCTGGCGACACTGTGTCGCTGGGAAGCCATCGGCTTTCATTGAACACGCAAATGCATTCTGGGAGTTGTAGTCTTTGCTGGTTTCAATTAGATTTGTAAACCAGAAAATGATTTGTTTTAAAGTAACCCAAGTTTGAGGGAAGCAGCGTTCTGATGACATGGACTCATCATTCTTCTGATCACCATAAAAAGGAGTGTAAACGAAATTGAGCCTGGTCATCTGCTACAAGACCATACATTAATACAAAATGGCCCTTTCGACATATATTATGCCGTCTTACTTTTGTCTCCCTCCCATCATGTCTTCTAACCTGCTTCTACCCCATGAAGTCTTGCTCCACTCTGTTTTAACAAGTAACAAAAAGCAAAACATTTCCCTAGCACCCAATTACCGAAACTACGTTCTTGTTGGAGCAGGCTGGCTCTGCCCGCTTGATGGGTGAAAGGGGGTGGTGGGCCCTGAATACCCAGGGCAGGGCTCCTGATGGAGCTGGTCTGGGCCTGTGAGCAACCCCGGAGCCCTGTCCTGGCCGTGAATGAAGGCCGGGCGTGCTGCAGGCACAAGTGAAGTCCTGTCACATCGTGCTTATTGAAGATTCACTACTTTAAGTAGTCAATCTTCAATAAGCATGCAACGCGAGACAACTAAATTGTGAGATTACATGTATGCCGAGACTCAGGCATGAAGACTCTTCATGTCTCGGTTTCTGCCTACATGTAATCTCGCACTTTAGTCGGCTTGCCTGCTTTAAGAGGTTAGTTAATTAGAAGTGAAATGACTTACCAGCAGAATTGGCACGGGTTAGGTAGGTTGCAATGTACATCATTAAGTGTGGGGCCCTGCTGTTGAGGTTCTCAGAGTCGCAGCAAGTGAAGAAGTGAGAGAACCCATGACCTGACCCCGCCCACACTCATGAATGTCATTGGCCGGCAAACAGCCAATGACATTCATTCCATTAAACCTGTAATCTGTTGCTACCCATACCGATCATCCTGGTGCGCTGTTTGCGCACAGCTTGATACTGGCGGGGCCATCCTTCTAGCGCCCCGCCAGTCTCCTGGATAGCGCCTTCCCTATTCCCATTGAGCCCTATGGGGAATGGGGACCTACCGGGTCCGCATAGGTTGGAATGTCCCGGTAAGTCCCTATTCAGTGACACCGGACCCGGGTTTGGAGGCAGCAATGGCGCTAATAGCGCCATTGCTGCCTCCAAACTCGTAATGACCCCCAATGTCTTCCATGGTTTAGTTTGTAACATGTAGAAAGTCATGTAAATCACCCCACCCATACACTGCATAACTGAGAGTGAGAAACCAAGTGGGAGGTCCAAGGATCCTTAGCATACAGTCAACATAGTGTGATGCCGGAACCAGTGCTCTTTTGCAAGATGCATGTTGTCCAATATATTCTTAAGGTTTGATTCTAACACGCAGTGGCAGCTGGTGATTCTTTTTAATGGAGAGGCTTAAATATTTCCCACAAATATGCCAGAGCGTTCGAGCATAGCAAGAATGCCCGAACCAACCAAGAGCATTTCCCAATGCATAAATGATGCCTTTGTTGACAATAAATGGCAGTGTAGAAACATTTCAATGCTGTCTGTTCACATACATTCCCCTGTTGGCTGCACCAATATATGCCAGTATTCCTAAAGAAGAACATACTTACATTTGATTTGCACACAATGCCAGTAATCATACTATAAAAAGTTCATGCTGGCTGTGCCAATATATGCCAGTATCCCCATGTACGAAAATAATCATGTTGGCTTTGCCTTTAAAAGTGAAAAGCGACAATACGAAAACATGCCCACACTGGCTGAACTGTGTAGGCCAATCTAGACATGTAAGAAAACATATTATGTTTGCTTTACCCTTGATGCTCAGTCCTGGTTCCGTTCTTTTCAGCTTCTTGCTCCTTTACATTGGAATGCTCTCCCACTCCCTATCCGCTCTATCACTGTTTATTCTCTTTTTCGTCTCTCTTTGAAAACTCATCTTCTTCATAGACCCTGATTGCCTGGTACCAAAATCGATGTTTTGATGTTTACCTATCATTATTATGTACTGTACCCTGTTTTTTAAAATGTACAGCGCTTCCGTTTAAGGCGCTATATAAAATACAATAAATAACAAATACAAATACAAATAAAATTCCATGCCATAGTAAGAAATAGCTATACTGGCTGTTCCAAAATGCCAATCCAACCATGTAATAACACTTATCATAATTACTTATGGCATTAATACAATACAACACTACAATAAGGAACAGCTAGACTGACTGATATTCAAAATGGCTCCCGTGAACATGCAGACATCACTGTAATTTCACAAATACAAGCAAGGGATGTAGCTGCAGGGCCTCCAAATGTTTTCAGAGAATGAGGCAGGAGTTCCCCTTCTCTCTTCAATTTTACTTGCACAATCAAATATCCCTCCATTGTCTTACTATATCAAGTGTATATATATATATATGAATGGGATTTATTAAGAGCAGATCTAGTTGGGAAGAAACAGTTGTACACAGTGGATGCATCCAGGGGATTACAAGTGAGGGTGCAGAGCTAGCAGAGAAACTGGGAGGGATATTAGGAGCTGGGTCGGTTGAGAGCTCCAATAGTTTATTTCTGAAAGCAAAATGTTAAGCATACGATTACATCACATATTTGAGTAAGGCTGCTGTTGGTAGTTTATCTGAATTGAATATGGCAAGATCTCCAGATTTAAAGATCAATGAAGAACTATCTGAAGCTATCAAGTGCAACAGTAATTTTGCCCTTGATTAAATGAACACATGATTAGATATTTAGGAATGTCAATTACCAACATAAATGGTAGTTTGGTAGAAACAAATCTTGAAATTTTCTGTTAGAAAGGTTTAATCTGGGATTCATTGGGATAGTGAATGCGATCACAATGGTAATATTTTCATGTATTTTTGCTAAATTTGGGGCTTAATTACAAGTATGGCGGTGTGGTAAAAACTGCTGTAAAATCGAGGTAACTCCATTACCTCTGTATTACCACACAGCTGTACCATAGATTAGGCAGTGGGGTGGAGGAAAAACCTCCATCAAAATGCTGGAGATAATTCTGCCACCTTACCACCAAAATATTGGTAAAAGCATAATTACCGTCAGCATTACTACTGATGATGGTCATTCTGCCGAAATTCCCATGGATCCTATGGGCTCTAATAAATGGGTACGAACTCCGCCTACCACCACCTGTAATCCGGCAGTAACTCTGCCAGACCAAGTGGCAATAACAGTAAATCCGTTTGGTGGTATTTTGGCAGATTTACGGCCAAAATACACCAGACTTGTAATGAGGCCCTTGATGCCATGTTACCTTTAGGTGTATATTTTGGCTTTTGACTTAGATGAACATTTAGAAGACATTAATATAGATATGTCAAATAAGGGAATTTATGTAAACATGTAAACATTTTCAGACTCAAATGTTTCAAGAAAATTAGATTAAAGATTTTGAAAGGCCTTGATTTTCGAAAAAATTATCTGAAACATGACAAATTCCCAAACTAAACAGATTTTGGCATCTTGGGGGCAGCTGAAATTAGCTAAAGATTTTTGGTATACTTCATGTAAGGCTTTAAACCATATTGGTTATGGAACAGTACAGATTTATGTGCAGGAAAAAATTACTCATGCAGAAGGTGCCATTTTGGGATATAAAATGTCAGTAACTTCAAATATTCACAGCTCTTACAATTTAATGAAGACATCTGGAATGTGGATTACAATTGGAAAGGGAGGGAAGTGGAAGACTGGTGATTTTTATCGTTATTTGTAAAGGATGCATGTCAGCTCTGAACAGAGTACCCAAAAAAACACATGGGAGGGTTTATGAGTCCTCGTCAGAGATTGTAGGTATTGGGTAAAATCAGTTAAGGTTTTGAGATCAGCAAAACACAGCCAGGACTATTTTGTTCTCTCTTATGTGTAAATGAAAAAAATATCAGGAACATTCAAAAGATGACCCCAGTGTGCACTGACACAAGCTTTTTAAAGTCTGTCCATGCAAACCGACGGACAGACCTCGACTCACAATATTGCGCTACTGTTAAAGGATGCCAACTCAAACGCTGTCACCACAAACTCTGTACAGTGCTCAGCTGCTCTCAATCTAACTACTCAGGTTTAGAATAGTGCTGGTATAGGATTAAGATCTTGAGCAAGCTGTTAGAAAAGAAAGTATATTGCTCATTATTGTCTAGTCTAGACTGGGGTCTGCAACCATTGTCTCTCCAGGTGGTTATGATAATAACCCTCATCAGTCCTAGCCAGCAAAGCCAATGCTGAAGAAGGGTGGAAGCAGTAGTCCAAAACATCTGGAGAACGACATTTTAATAACCACTCGTCTAGATAGTCATTTGATCGATAAAAAGGAAATTAGCTTGGTCTCATGTTGTACGTTAACAACACATATGCAGAATACTGAATTCCAGATGAAAGCGCAACTACTGTCCATCAAAAGGTATAAGAAGGAATTGTTGCAAGTAATGATGTGGGAGTTAGAATTTGGAAGAGGACAAGTGAATTATAAACCAGGAGTTGCAGTAATTTCCGTGCACCTGGTAATATTGAAAAATAAGGTTGATACATATGCAAAAATAGGGAAGCCCTATGATTATCACTGATCTAGTGGATTGTTGTTGAATCCACAATGTTACCAAAACAGGGATTTTGATACGTTGATACATTTAACCCAGATCTAATATGGGGGCTAAAGGAATCTGGATTGAGGGGTGAATACCTGCCAAATGAAGTTAGTATCTGGCATATTTACTGACTGTTGTGAGATTTGATGGTGAAATGTACAATATTCTGTCGGTACTTTGTCATTGTTATTTGCCAATAACATGCATGCATGTAGCTGTACATTCCCATATGAAGGTAACACCTGCCAAAAGATGGGGCTACAGTCGGTTGGATATAGGGAGAGTACCTTGGCATATAGTGGTAATGTCAGGCAAGTTATATCAGTACCTGTGCATACATTGCCAAAACCCAGAGAAGAGTCTGAGTACCTCAGCATTTGATGGTAAAAGCTGGAAATGGTTTGAGTGTCTAGAGCTAGAATACTGTCATTTGAACTATGCAGTCCCAGCCATAACTTGTCATTCTGGAATAAGAAGAATTAACTGGCCTTCCTGTTCCCCCTGTCATCTTGTTAACTTTGAAAAACAAAGAGGTTCTATATGGCAATAAGGAAAGTCACCTAAGAGGTAAACATCCCTCAATAATTCTGGTTAGCAGCTGGACTCAATGTTCTGGGAACCAGCAAGGATGCAGAATGAAGTGTGGATCCTACAGGAAATGTCAAAGCAATGGCTAAAGTTCCCACTCTCAGGTCTCCCTCGGCCGCACTCTGCCCTGCCCTCCTACTGGTTTCCCTGACCAAGCCTCTGCCCACACTGCCATTCTCCTCTGCCATTCGACCGATGAATCGAGTTTCAGTTGTTGCTTTTGCCGCCACTTTCATTCCTCCTCCCACTCCAGCCACTGACTCTCACACTGACACAGCCCTTGCTAACCATCACCTCTCCATCTCCAAAACCCTGGACATCCTTGCCCCTGTCATGAGCATCCGCATGAATCCTGGCTCCAACGCAACACCTGGTATGATTCCGACCTAGCCTCTCTGAAATGCAAATGCAGAGTTGCTGAGCGGAAGTGTCAGGCTTCAAGCACATCCAATGACAGACTAGACTACCACCTGCTCCAACGGCAATACAGACTCTCCATCCACTCGAAGAAGACGGCAGGTATCCAAGCCTGTATCTCTGGGGCCACTAACAACATGGCTGAATCTGCAAGGTACTCTCTAATCCCACAGCAGTCTCCACTTCTCCTCTACCAGCCCTGACCGTCTGCATGGCACTGGCCTCCCACTTTGCAGCCAAAACTCAGGACATCCTGTCCTCACTCTCCTGTACTCCTCTCCCTCTTCTCTCACCTGCTCATATGCCACCCTTTCCCCTTTCCCCTTACTCCCCTTTTTCTCACCCAAATCACTGGATGAGGTCTCTAAACATGTCCTCTCTCTAAAAGTCTACTCTGAACATCTTATCCAAACAGGTGCTCCCCTGCTCCTCCAGAACTATCAAGGACAACATTGCCTCCCTTCTGCCAGCCTTGGCTGATTTCTGCAATCACTCTTTTGACATTGGCTCCTTCCCTCTACCCCTCAAACACTCCCTTGTGCACCCTCCCCTCAAAAAAACCTTCTGCCGACCCCTCCTGCCTGGCTGACTACGACCCTATTTCCATTACCCCCTTTCTGGGCAAACTCTTGGAGAAGCTGGTCATCTACCAACTGATCCATCACACTGAATCTGTTGGTTGTCTCCATGACCACCAGTCTGGCTTCAGAGCAGCCAGAGGCATGTAAACTGCCCTGCTGAACACCGATGAAGACTTGCGCTCAAATCTCGATTCCAACTCTCCTTCTGTTCTCATCCTTCTTGATCTTTTCTCTGCCTTTGATACACTCAATCATGCCACCCTTATAAATTGGATCCGAGATACCCTTGGCATCACAGACCTGGCACTGGACTGGTTGACCTCCTTCCTCTCTGACTGACCTTCCCAGGTTCAACTGAGCCCTTTTCTCTCCTCCATCACACTTTTCACCTGCGGTGTCCCTGAGGGCTCCATCCTCTCGCTGTGGCTCTTCAACATCTACCTTGCCCCTCTGTCCCACTTGATCTCCGCCTTCTCACCTCACTTCCAGTGTTATGCAGACAACACACAGCTCTCCTTCAAGCTTCCCTCCTCTTCTTCTCCTTCTTCCTCTCTCATTCCTGACTGTCTGACTGCTATTCAGAGCTGGCGCACTGCTGACGATTTCAGCCTTAATGCCAGTAAGACTGAGATCCTTCAAATTGGGACCCCTGTTCCCTCCTTCCCTCCTACTCTCTGACCGACCTCCATGGGTCCCCTCCCCTTACCCTCTTATGAGACTAAAAACCATGGCATCATCTTCAACTCCTGCCTCCTCAAACCACAGACCTTGCTAAGAAGGCCCGCTTTCAGCTGCACCTCCTTAGAGGCATTCTCCCTTTCCTCACCTTCACCCAGAAACTCATTGTCACCAGAGCTCTGGTCCTCTCTAGGCTGGACTACTGCAACAACCTCTTCCTCAATCTGCCTTTATCCTCCCTTCGCCCACTTCAACGAATCCAGAATAGGGCTGCAAGATTTATGCTTGGCCTCAATCCCAGGGACTGCATCTCTCCAGCCCTAAAATCCCTCCACGGACTCCCGGTTGATTCAAGGATCAAGTTCAAGGTCCTCTGCATAATCCTTAAGGTTTTCTGGGGCCTGGGACCCCGCTAAACCTAACTCTCTCTACATACCTCCCTGCTAGAGACATTCAGTCTTCTAGCTCCAACTCTCTGCAGATCAGACTCTTTTCCAAGCAGAGAGTGGGGGTGAGGGGGAAATCTCTCTATTCTGCAGGAACCTCCTTCTGGAATGGCATCCCTGCCCCTCTCAGGCTTGAGCCAGATCTTCTTAAGTTCCAGAATCTTCTCAAGACCCTCCTTTTCTCTTCTTTCTTCCCTCTCCCACTACCCTGCTAATGCTGCCCTCTGCAGCATTGACTGGCTGCCTGGTTCCTTCTGAGTCCTACAGTGCACCAGGCCCTCCTCGCCCAGCCTACTCCAGCACCCGGTCTCCCCTAACCCTCCCCCCTAATCTGCACTTACCTTTTGGGCCTGCTTCCCTTCACTAGCCTGGTGGGGTCTGCATCCCTACCGAGCCCGGTCTGCCCTCATCCTCGCACTTAGCAGGTGGACCCTCACTCCCTACATTCCCTTCATTCCCTTGCACTTGCCCACCTGGCCTCCCCTTAGCACTCGTCTAGCCATAGGGGCCTTTTCTTCCCCTCCTCCTCCCCCTAGCACTTGCTCGCTCCCTACTCTTCCATGCACTTCCCTTCCTACCCTAGCTTTTCCCATTCTGCTCCAACCAGCACTTTCCCATTCCCCACGCCCCTCTCCTCTGCACTTGTTGTGACTGCACTTGCACGATCCGAATGACACAAAGTCTAGCAGGACTGTTATTGCTATTTTTCATCCCTGTTCCCCCTCCCTTTTTTGTCTTGTGGTTCCTTGATCACCATTTGTTGTATAGGCGTTTTATAAATACCCAATAAAATAAATAAAAATAAGCTGGGAACCAGCAAGGAGACAAACAAGAAATCATTTGTAAAGGGGACATGGAGCACAAGCATTGCAACACACCTTCAATATGGTAGTCTGTGTTCATATAGTGCCTTAGCAAGAAATCCACACAGTTCTCAGAAATGTTGGATGCCATCATTAGTCAGCCGTGTGCACCACCACCTTCATTTAGGTATAAATGCATCCAATAACTCATTACGCATGATCTTGAGTCAGCTTATGGTTGTGGCACAGCTCTTGTGTCACCTGCTATCCTGCCATTCCATGTTTGTAGGGGAAGGAATGAGAGCCACTTCTGTGACCAGGCTAGAAAGGCTGGATTGCGGTACTGCAATGGCCCCTGTGGAATGTCACTGGGTAGCAACGCCCAATGAGCCAATAGTCTGCCAAATGAGGACTGCTGCACTACTGAAAGGACGAAACAGCACCTGCATGTGTAAGGGACCAGGATAGCCATTGCCTAAGTGAACCGGATGCTGATATCAGTCAAATTATAAAAGCACCCAGACATTTGCTAGAAAGTTTTATGGGTACCTGTATACATTATTATAATACCTGACACATGTTGCAGTGTGACTATCTAAGCATATGGTGAAAATACCCATTAAACAGTACTAATATCTGGCCTATGGTGTGAGTAATTGATTCAGTACTTGGCACATGGTGTTAACACTTGATAATGCACTGGAAATATCCACAAAATTGTTACAATAATTGGGCGTACTTTGGCAATACTCAATAAGTTACGATTAGTAATATAAAGCACACACCACTCAGGTAAGCGGAAAGCTGCTTTTTTCATTGATCAGGAAGCCATATAGCAAGCCCCTCCAATGGCTCACACTTCCACTGCACTCTGCCCCAATTGACCCGAGTAGAATCCAAAGCTGGCACCACACTCCGACCTTCCACTCATCATTCCGGTGGTGACACCCTTAACGTTCCACAACAAGAATATTAGAACACCTCTCCCTTTCTTTTTAACATCTCCACTTCCTCACCACCACAATTCTTTTGTTAATCCACACTTGACCCCCACTCACCATCACTGCACCATCCATCCCCTTTTCCACCTGCACCAGCTCTGAGTATAAAGGGTCTCCCTTCTTCCTCACTAAAACTTTCTTAATACACACCCAATCACCACATCTCAACTCCACACATCTCCCACTTTTTATTAACTCCTTCCAACCATCTGTCCTTATCGTGATTAAGTTTTCTTTTGACCTCCTCCACCACACAATCAGTTTCCTTAGCTCTTCCCAGCCAGAGAGGAATCACTTTGGTGTTCACCTAGCGTCCTCTCATCATTTCGAAAGCACTAACTCCCGTTCCAGCATTGGGAGACATCCTCAAAGCATACACCCTCTAACAAATCACTACCTTCTTATCCTTCCCGAACACAGTCGCCATCCTAATAGCTTCCATGATGCATTTATTCACTCCCTCCACTCTTCCATTGCTATCTGGATGATACAAGGACGTTCTTTCGTGCAAAATACCACACAAGTCAAAATACTTTTCACACACACCACCCACAAATTGGGTACCATTATCCATCAACAAACTACGTGGTATTCCTTCACTCACAAATATGTCTTGCAAAAACTCAACAACAGCCTCCCCTTTCTTCTTGTAACGCCTTGTATTCCAACCATCTGGACAACTGGTCCAAAACCACCAAGGCACATATCCGACCATTGCCCATTCCCAAATCAACTGGTCCACGGACATCAATTGCCACCGCATCCACACACCTTTGGGATTCTTCCCCTTCACCAAAGGCTGTTCCTTGGCACACTCTCCTTTCCCAGACCTACTGCACTCCACACACTCACTTAATCTTCTCTCCACATCTGGATCAAAGCCAGGCCACCAATACTCGCCCCTCAACACCACCTTGGTACGCGTCACCCCCAGATGTCCCTTATGTGCCAGATAGAAAATTCTTCTTCGCAAAACCTTGGGGACAATCACCCGTTCCCAACAATACAACAAACCTGCAACTATCCTCTCGCACCTCCCAGAAACACCTCTCTTCCTGCATCAAACTCATTTTGCCAGCCCATTCCGACAGTACAAAATCCTTTACTTGACTCATGACCTCACCTTCAGCCATGGCTTGCATCCATTCCTCCCTTCCTAAAATTCCATCCGGATTCACAAACACCAAATCTGTGATAACCTCTTCAACATCTTATTCATCCGGACAACCCACTCTTTATAGATGATCCCCCATGACATGTTCTCGATCAGCTATAACTTCCATTCTAAACTCATGTCTTTGCATCCTAGTGACCCAACCGGCCACTCGCAGGGACACTTTACTTCAACCCTTTGGTAAAGTCCTAAAAATTAAAGTGGGGGGACTCATCAATAAATGCAATGGGATGTGACGTCGCCAGCAATTAGTATATCAAGGTGAAATATGCAAATTTCATTAAATTGGCTCTGCATAACCACCCAAATTGAACAGGACAAATGACATTTGCCTTTTATAAAATCAACACACACACAAAACCAGGAGAGGATATTTTATTCTAATAGTGTTTTTGAAAACATTAAAAGGTGTGCATGTTTTAAACTCCAAGAACCAATACAAATGTTTTCCCTGGGTCGTGCAGTAAGAAATGGGACATTTCACCTTTAGTTGTTTTAGTTTCCCTCAGGTTATATTGTGCAGTGGTGAAGTCTCCTGCCTACAAATCTGCCAACTGCGGTTTGATCCTGAGGTCTGATCCCCAAGGTCGGTGTTAATTCATGAATTCAAAGGGAACATTCATTGTTTCTTATTTTAGCTGGGGGGACTGAGTCCACCCTCTGAATAAAGTGGGGGGACTCTGTCCCCCCGCATGTACCCTCGACTTGAGCCCTGCTTCAACATTTTGATTTGAAAATGCTTTTCAATGGCTTATTATCAATACTAATGATTAATTTTGCACCCCACACAAAGTTAGCAAACCTCTCCACTGCCCAATGGCAATCCAGCACCTCCTTCTCCAACACTGAATCATTTTGTTCACCCCCCTCAACACACAGGATTCATGAGCCACAATATGTTCAGACCCTTCATCATCCCACTGTGACAAAATTGCACCAACCCCACTGTCACTGGCATCCACCGTAATGACACTCCTTCTGGTGTCAAAACTTCTCAATGGCTTGCCAAATCAATCTTCCCCTTGATCCGTGAAAACTTCACATTGCTCGTTACACTCAGAAATCACAGTTCCGGAGCAATTTCCTCATCTCCTTCACCTTATCTGCCAAGTCACAAAGAAACTTCTGATAAAACTCAACCATTCCCAGAAATGATCTCACCTTACCTTTAGACTTCGGGTTACACACTTTCTGTATAGCCCTCACCATATCACCTTTGGGCTTCACCCCAACTCCAGATATCGCATGTCCAAGATATTCCACACAATCCTTACCAAACACACACTTCTCCTTCCTTAATGTAATGCCTCTCTCTTTCAAAATGGTCAACACCCTATCAAGGGTGGCATCATGTTCCCTTTCATCTCTGACTGACACCAAAACATCATCTTGAAAGCAAAACACCCCTGATTGACCTCTAAATAGCCTATCATCAATTTTTGAAAAATTGTTGGAATATCCCTTCATGCGTGATAAATGCTGTATACTTCCTGCTTTCCTCATCCAACTCAATCTGGTGATATGCCGACGCTGTATCCAACTTTGAAAATATCTTCCCATCACCAATCAGGGCCAACATTTCACCCATGTTTGGTAAGGGATGCCTCTCAACCACAACACATGTATTTACCTCCCTCAATTTCACACACAAACACAGTTCTCCAGTCAACTTTTTAAACATTTATAAAGGGGAAATCCAGTGTGTTGCCCCTGCTCTTTCTATTACACCCGTCTTAAACAACTTTGCAACTTCTCCTTGACACCCTCTCTCATTCCTAATGGGACCGGACGCAACCTCACTGCAACAGGCTCTCACCCTTTCTTTAAACAGATGTTATGCTTCATTCCTTTCACCTTCCCTATTAATTCCTTAAACACCTTTTTGCACTTTGGCACACTGACTCCCCAACATGCAGCACCAGCTCAATTGCATTTGGATACAACTTTATTTTCGAATTCTTCTGAGCTCACCATCCTAATGGTGTGGCCCCCTTTTTTGTTACATACACCTTCCCTTTGGTGCACCTTCCTTTAAAATTCAGTTGACTATTGAAATCCCAAAAGCTCTATCTTATCCATGTTATAGCCAGCAGGGGAAATCTGTGCTCTTTCCAGATCACACACATTCCCACCCAACTCATGTTCATAGACATCTCTGGATATAAGAGACATTTTAGCTCCTGAATCTGCCATCATTGACACAGGAACACCATTCACATTCACCACAGCATAAGGATGCTCCCATTCATCCTCCTCACTCTCCACAACATTGACCATACTGACAGTAATTGTCTCCTCATGGGATTCTTCATCACCAGTGGATGAGCCATGTTCTTCTTCAGTCACATAAAACACCTTCTTTTGAAAGTTCTTGCAACAGCTCGCAAAATTGCCTCTCCTTTTACAGTTGGCACCAATAGTCTTTCTTCCTGGACATCCTGGGCACGCTGCAAAATGGGAACTACTGGCACACAGAAAGCACAATTCTTCCTGGCTCTTCCTTTCTTTAAAGCGCTCAGATTTACTGTCACTCCCCTCCTTCTCCTTATCCTTTTGGACTTTCTAGTTTAATTTTTTCTCTGACACTTTTAACACTTTGGATCCCTTATTTTCAGCTTTGACCAGTTTGCACACACAAGCCAAGGGATGTTCCACTTTCCGGGCAATTTGCAAAAGTTCATCCAGACTTTGTTCATCCTTAAGCCGTAACTCCACTCGAATCCTGTTGTTACAACAATGTGTCATAAACTGGACTCTTATATGTTGATCAAAGCTAGAGCCAAAATTGCCTGAAAGAGATGAGTAGAGCAAAGCTGTGACACACTCCTTTACAGTTTCGCCCTCCTCCAGAACTTGAACTCAAAAGTAATACTGTTCTAGAATGGTACTTGTCTTGGCGCTGAAGTGGGCATCCAGTTTGTAAAGAGCCAAGTCCAATTCATTAGCAACGTCACTGCTACTGATATTGTCCCAAAAATGCGGTAATGTATCATATATCCTTTGTCCTTCATAGCCTAAGAAGTGCATATGTAGCATTACTTTTTCTCATTGGAGAATAGGGGTCCACATGCTGCCCTCAAATAATGCAGAAAACCTTTTTTCCACTTAGCCCATTTTATTTTTGGAGCTCCCGGAGTTGCCATGAACATTACTGGACCCGGAACACCAGACATAGATAGCCATGATGACTTTTCCACTTGTAGTATGTTTTCAGGACTCCTTTTCTCAAATTATATCTTTAGAGCACTTTTGTGTACTTCTTGCCACTTCCTTGTCTTACACAGACTTTTTTCAAGGATTAAATCTTCCCAATCCCAACACATGGCAGTGCCGTTATGTTAGTATGAAACCTCTGCACCTTCTGACGTTATAACTCCACTCCGCATTGCTGGCCGCGTTGCTGGGATACCAAATGCTGTGTTGGCGCCAATCCCAATATGGCAGCTCAGATGACGCAGTCTTGATTACATCAATCCACGCCAAACGAAAGATGGCCGCACACGCTAGGGTTCATTTTTCTAATGGTAGTACGCTTGCGCTCCTCACAATGTTTTGTACCTTATTAGCTTGGCTTCCCTTACATTAGTGTGAAACAGCAGATTGCCTATAGCAGTGGAACGCTCACCATTCTTTGCTCTTCTCTGCCTCCATCAGATAATCTCTTTACAAGATCGGAAAGCATAAAAACCGTCGTTGCTCACTTTCTATTGCACGGACAGGGACTGAAGGGGCTGCTGACCGATTTGTCACCAGTAATATAAAGCACATGCAACTCGGCTTAGCGGAAAGTTGCTTTATTCATTTATCAGGAACCCATATAGTAAGCCCCTCCAATGGCACACACCTTCACTGCACTCTGCCCCAACTGACCAGAGTAGAATCCAAAGCTATCAGTGCACTCCAGCCTTCCATCCATCATTCCAGTGGTGACACCCTTAACGTTCCTCAAGAACATTACAACAATTAGCCGTCTGCCCCCCATAAACTTAATTTCCTAGGAGATCTCACTTTCTGTAGGCATTTGCACTTTTCTATTGCTTTCTTTTCATTGTCTTATTTTACACAGCCATGATCCATGATATATCTTTCCATAAACTCAATGTATAATTTCTGTGTCCAACAACCATCTTGAAGAAATATTGTTATTTTTGTGTTATTTAAAGTACAAACCTAGCTTTAGAGCAGAAGAGCGCTGTACACAATGTGGGTAGATGGTATTTTGGCTGGCCTCTTTAACAGTATCTCAGTACTCAGTCTGTGCGTCATTCTGTTTGTCCTTGTTTTTGAAAAAAGCTATGTTTTGAGAGATTTGTGAAACTGTAGAATTTGATACCGAGATCAAGTTCCAGAGGGTGGGTGTGTGACGAGAAAAGGATTGCTTGCAAGTCCTCTCTTTGCAGACGAGTTGTGATTCGAGCCAGTTGTTCGATTTGTTCTGCGAGGAGAGTGTGCCACTAGATATGTGTAGCTTATAGTTACTGCCAAACCCCCAGCGCTATTAGCGCCGGATCACGGGTTTGGCGGAATGGGAATTCCCTATTCCCCATTTGGCCCATTTGGGAATTTCCCATTCCCGATTGGGCCCAATGGGGAATTTTCGGCGCGACTACCGTCGGCGGTATTACTGTGTGGTAATCACGCTGAAAATTGGCAAATTCGTGGCAGATTTGCCCCCAGCTCAGAGGTGGGGGTAAATCCTGCCAAACCTCTGATTTGGCAGACCCTTAAATGCGGCGGTAATATCATTACCGCCGCATTTATGGGTTACCGCCAAACTCGTGATTCGGCAGACAATCTTGAAAAGTATCCTGGCCTGGGGAGGAAGCCAATGTAGTTTGCGAAGGATGGGCGTGATTTGGTCAAAATTCCGTGCTCCCACATCAAGGCGTGCTGCAGCATGGTGGACTGCTATTAGGAGAGCCAAGTGTGCAGATGTGAGGACCATCAGGAGGGTGCTTCCCCCAGTGATGTGCATGACCACAAGGGCCTGCACTATAGTCCCGAAGTCCTGCGGTGGGATGAAGGATTTGATTTTGCAAAGGTTGGAGATTTGGACCCAGGCCGTTTGGGCCTTTTTGGCTATGAAGAAGAATACTACTCCTGGACATTTTCTTTTGCGACACACCCTTGCATGGTCCTTTTCTGTTGTGCATAGAAGCTGTTGGATTCAGCAGCTTGTTATGCTTGCAGAAATCTAAGGGAAAAATAAAAGACTTTAGTAGCAATACCTGGCATACACTGTGACTAACGGGGCATAAAATGGCAGCATTTTGCAAACGATGGTAGTATGTTGTAAATGGCGTTGCTGCTTAGGCATATGATGGACAATGCTGGGAATCATTTTCGTGCCTGGGCACAGAGTGGCAAAACATCTGAGTATGTGAGCTTGAATTGGCAATACAAAGAAAATGATGATTTCGCCCTGGCATATCATGGCAAATTGTGTGTTCACCTGTTCACGTGAAGGGAATACGTGGTGACACAAAGCAGATACTCACTCTACCGAAGCACAGACTGTTGGCTCTGCCAACGCTTTTTTTATATGAAGTCTTAGTCCATTGTACAGAACCATGGGAAAATCAAAAAATATAATGTACCTTCCCTCCCTGTTCACAAATGGGAAGTCACCAGAACTGAACGTTCCCCAGCAAAGAAGGAGCGGGAGGACTGGGACTGCGCCCTGATTGGTCCAAGCACTTGACAGGTCTCTGTAACGAAACCTGACGATGGTGGTGGATCATTTTCAAGTTTAAAATGGTTTAACGCCTGAACGATTGACCCACATACAATTGCAATTACAAAGAGACAAGGCTGAGGATAAACGAGTCCAAGTGTGAAAATGGCAAAGAGATAATTTTCAGAAACCTATCAGTTGGAAACATTGGGCTAGGTTTCATAGAAGGAAAATAAATACATTGGCCCACGGCCCACCAAAGAAAGCATGACTCGTCCACGCCACCAAGACTGGGCGTTGTTTTTGAGAGAGGTAGAAAGAAAAGCGGACGAATTGTCTTCGCGTCGGGACAGGCAATGACAGTAAATAAGTATGAAAGCTCCAACCTCGAAAATTGCCTCCACTCGGATCAGAATTGCAGGGACTGCAGGCGAGGGATGCGGTTTCTGACACCTCTTGATCAAAATGTCATGTATTTCATCAGTAAGAAGGGATACGCAGGCTCGGACTGGACTATAGGGCAATATGGCATGCCCAAACCAAAAATGCAAAATGCTAGAGTGCGCCCGTTTGTTTTGGTCAAAGTGGGCCATTTTGATGAGTTACTTCACTATGCGGCTGGTAGTTTTGTCCATTATTGCAAATAAATATTCTTTTAATTGCACAATTTGCATTACATTTTATCAAAAAACTGACCCTTGGGTACTATTCAAACAGTCTGCTACCAAAGGAATGAATTTCCATTTACAACTGTGGGCCACGCTTTCATTGGTGCCAGAGCCAATTGTATGCCCCAGTCTGACTCTGGGGATACATTGTAATTGAGAATTACTCCCGTTCCCAGCCCAAAGCCTGATTATGAGTCTGGCGGAAGTGCTGAAACATCCGTTTTTTTTTAATGCCGGATGTGTTGCCATTTCACCAATTTTCAAACTTGAAACTCATGTTTTTTACGATCGCTTTTGATGGCAGTAACTACTGCCACACAGTGGCATATCTGCATGCGGTGATAATAAATCCACGTGGAGTCCAATTAAACTCCAAAATGTTTTTTTTGGGTAGACAAATCTTGTAATCGTGCAGACCCCAAAAGTTACCTCCTGCTAACTGCATGTGTTACCTGGTACCCTAAGATATCACAGTGTACCCCATGACACTCTCATGTCCCATGTAGTCGCTGTGTGCCCCAGCCTCCTCTGGTCCCCTTGATGTCACAGTTTACCCCGAGCCCTCTGGTCCTGTGATGTCTCTCTGTATCTCTGGCCCCTGCATGCTTGCTGTTTGCCCCTACCCCGGTCCCCCGCGATGTCTCTGTTTACCCAGCCCTTCGGCCCTCATGTACCGTTTCCAGGCATGCCCTTCTGTCTGTGCTTTAGCACTTGCACGGTCTGGGTGTCTCTAGACCGAGTGCAGTAGCTAGTTTTCACATTCGTGCTGTTCATGGCCTGTGGGAGTGTCTCTGCCTTGTCATTGAGTGTTTTCGAAGTGCATTGTGCTTAGGCGTTTTGTGGATGAACCATCCTATCATATCATATCATATCATATCATATCATATCATATCATTATGCTTACTCTCTACTCTACACCATCACACAATTAGAGCACAGCTATACCCCTCGATCAATTCGGCCTAGCTGTTCACATACGAACAGTACCCCATGAACACCTCATCACTCTAATAAAACGCAGCTATATCCCTTGACAAACCGACCTAGTTGCACACATAAGCGCCCTACAGGCATAACACAGCCAGAAATCAGTCTGGGTGTCCACCCACCATACTGTACACATTCAACTGATATCATCAGCAACACACCTAATGCTAGGATACAGCTACCATCAGGCAATTACATGAACTGCACACATAACTGGTGCACCCACGCACCCTACGACACTCTCTCAACTGGCCTGGACTACGGTCCCCGAGAGCGTTTAACTTACAAGCGCTTTGAGGTCATACCAATGATATATAGAGCACTATATAAATTCCAAATAACATAACAAATAACATAACATAACAGAACATAACTGTTTTACTGCAGTAAACATGGTGTTGGCACACTCAATACTGTAGTAATACAGTTGTTACTGTGTTGCACTTTTTCCAGATGAAATGCAGAAAAACCTATTATTATTATTATTTTTATTATTATTATTAATTATTATTATTATTAGGCCCATTGTCAGGGTAAAGACAGGTTTTTGGTCAGTGAGTTGTAGCAGTGGTTCCGAGGGAGCCTTCCATGCTGCAGTGCCGTTGCTAGGAATCAAATGTAGGAGGGGCACAGAGGGGGCTGCAGACAAAAGTAGGGGGGACACAGACAAAAGTAAGGGGGGCCGCCTATAAAAGAGCAATTTGTGACATCAGAAGCACTCCTACAGAGTATCTTTTGTGCACACCAACTACCACACCCCACTGCACCTCCCCTCCCATCACAATGTAGGCACTAAACCATTTAGTCACTAATGAGCCATCATTAGTGCTTTTGTGTGCTACATTCTGATTGGAGGGGCTGCTGTTGGCTGCAGGGGAAACAGCTCTTCATTGATGATTGTGGCCCTGTGTGTGTGCTGTGCTGGCTGACACAGCACTGCAGACAGTGCAGAGAAAGTAGCCCAGCTGAGGTGGGGGGGGGCAGGAATTCAGAGGAGAGGCCCGCCCCCCCTAGCTCTCCCTTGCGACACCACTGCCACGCTGCATGTGTGTTATGTAACTCCATGGGCTCTGCACTATTTAAACTAGCGGAATACGGTAGCAAAGTATCGATTTTCAAAATGGTTGTCATGTGTGTTTATCAACCACTCCCTTGGAGTGTGCTGGACATGTTTTCTGTTCTTTTAGCAAGGCCTGTTGTGGAAATCTGGTCACGCGAGAGACCGGGCCTCCGGCTCTCGTAAAATCACAGAGCTCACGCGAGCAGAGCTGCCCGTGCCGCGGCATTCCGAGAGAACGGGCTGTACGGAGTAGGGTGTGACTCTGATCGAACTTGGGCTATGCCCAGAACTGGTCCTCCAGTAAATAGTTATGTGCTCCATGCAGATCTTCATTCTCCATATCCTTTGTAATTGCTGACACAGTTAATCAGCTGTGCTCAGCCTCCCTCCTGCAACAGCTGGCTAATGAAGCAGCTAACCCCACTAAGGCTCAGGCCACAACACCTGTTAAGGTGCGTTACTGTATTCTGGAAGCCAAACCTGAATTCATAAAATGTACGTTTTTATGTCAGATAAGGTGATTGACTGAAGGTGGTGAAAGGAAGCTGAGCGCCCCCACAAGGTTGTCATGGGCTGATAGCAGTTTATTTTGGTGGTTTTGTGAGCACGCTGGTGCTTCTTTGAGTTTGGCGATATGGAAAGACTGCATTTATGCAATTAACATGGAACATTTACCTCCAGAGCAGTGCTGGCGGCAAATCCTCCACTTTAACAGCAAAACTGGAGGATTTACCATGGTTGGAGTTACCACCCACAGTAATTCCTCCAAATCCTTATGGAGTCGTTGTGTTCCAAGATTGGGGACTTACTCGATAATGCCACCCTTTATCTGGCAGTAATTCACTTTTTCCCACAAAAATGAGTGTGGTGACACAGCCCCCCTTTTACATTTGCATTATGGAGTAAGTGCCTTTCACTGGCTCCGTAATGCAACCGTAGGCTTTGCATTTGCAAGGAACCTACACATATTTCGATTTTTTTCAAACACGAAGACTGCTGATTTTTCTGACGCTCTTCACAGCATTTCCCCTGGAGATTAGACCGTTGGATATAAACGCCCAGGTCATATCACATATACAACGATCTGAAAACCATTAGAAAGATCTGCTTAATGGCACAGCTTTGTTTCTCCCTAAAGGCACTGGAAATCTTGCCCTTATAGGGCACAGCAAGCCTCTTCTCCGCTCCTTTTCGTTGCCTGTCTCATGCAGGGGGATGGGTGAATGCTGGCCCTATCCAGATCCTAATTATAAAGAAGCAAAATGATAGGTGAAGAAAGACTTCTAACCCCTGACCACCTGCGTGGGAGATGTGCTGGCTCTTGGAGGGAATCCATGCTGTAGGAGACATTAGATACCACCAAACTGTATTACCATTCCCGGCACTTGGTCCGCTGTAGTACCACCTGATTACAAGTGGCATTGGCAGTGTTAGTCCCCATTTAATTGGACTCCAAGGATGATTTCAGCTGAATTACTGCAGCAGTAATTCTGCTGGTGGTAATTCTGCTGAAATTTGGCAGAAAGGTGGTGGATTTACCTCCAGCTCATAGCTGTAGAATCCATCCTTTTTTTAATTTAAATTTTTTTGTTAAGTACATATGGTACAATGAACCTTTCGCACTACATTAAAGCGATTAAAAGGATGCAACAGATTACAAGCAAACAATTGTAAATGATTACACACAATTAAAAAGAAAACATTGTGACCATCATAAAGAAACACAGGAAAAATAAAATCACCTAAACACTCAAACAGTGTTCCACCTTTTCCCAAATGTGATATGCCCCTGTGGTAAGAACAAGAGCTTCTACACCATAAAAAAGTCTCCACAATTGATCAGACCATATGTTACGATATGGTGCATACCCCCTATCATACTCCCTATCATACATAGGTTGGAGAATCCATCAACTTAAGGGGAAACTCATGGTTGGGCAGTGCGGTAATGCGGCGATATACGGTAATACGGTCACATTTTACCCATTCCACACAACTTGTAATGAGGCCCATATATGTCCCTACTTTGTATATATGCATGCATGTTTGGATGAATGTGTGTGTGTGTGTGTCAGAGAGAGTTTTAGTGACTGGGACAAAGTATGTGCACATAGAATTTGACAATGTGTGCATTTGCATGTGTGTGTGTGTGTGTGTGCGTAATGTGTGAGTATGAATATGAATGAATGCCGTGACATTTCGCCTGACATTCAGCTCTATTTCTAAATCCAGTGGCTACTGTGGGATTTAGAAATAGAGAGCTGAATGGCAAGTGACATATAAGAATCAATAGATATGCCTGACTTAAAAAACAATTATTTTACAGGCATTATTACAGCAACGTGAGTGCTCCTTTACAGATACCTGCCTGTATTGGCCCAGGCTGCATGGACATGGTTTCTAACATCAGTACGATTATGGTGTTACTGGCAAATGCACCCGAGTGCTCTTGAATAATGATCCTGAGTGATATCGGCATGACCTTCATGTACATGGTTTCATACAGTGGCATTATTACTGGCACTAAGGGCAAAGCCACATGAGTGTTCTAAAATGTGGATACTGGCATGTGAGTATTTTTGCATGTCAATACTAGCATATGTTGACGCATACTGCTGAGATATGTTTTCTTACGTCCGCATTGTTACTGGTATTAAGAGCAAAGCCACATGAGTGTTCTAAAATGTGGATACTGGCATATATTTTCAGAGCCTGTCTGCACAGGTTTTCTCTCAGTGTCATTATTACTGGTATGATGGACAAAGCAAAATGAGCATTCTTAGTTGGAGGTACTAGTCTATATGGGAATACTGGGATATATTGGCACAGCCTGTATGAACATGGTTTCTTACAGTGAGATTATTACTGGTATGAAAGGCAAAACAACACAAGTGCTCTTGCGTTTGGATACTGGCCTATATCTGCACATGGTGCATGGACATGGTTTCTTACAGTGTCAATATTATGGCATTAAGAGCAAAGCAACATGAGTGTTCTTGCATGTGAAACCTGGCCTATAATGGCACACATGCCTAGACATGCATGGGCCTCATTAAAAGTTTGGTGGTATCTCTGCAGTAAATCTGTGGAGATAACACCAAATAAATTTAACGTTATCACCACTTAGTCAGGTGGAATTACTGCCAGATTATGAGTGGTGGTAGGTGGTGTTAGTCCCCATTTATTGGAGTTCATTGGCTGTAAAACAGAGGATTTACCTCCAGCTTTCTACTGGAGGTTTTTCCTCTGCCTTATCCCCAAATCCGTAGTTCAGTGGTGTGGTAATGCAGTGGTAATGCAGTGGTAACTCCATTAACACTGCATTACTACAGTTTCGGGCCATACCGACAAACTCAGAGTTAAGGCAGTGCAACATGGGTGTTCTTGTGTGGCGATATTGTCCTATATTTGCACAGGCTGCATGGAAATGGTTCTTTACATTGGCATTATTACTGGCATTAGGCCAAAGCAACACAAGCCTTTTGGCATTTGCATGTTGGCATACATTGGCACAGACTGCACGGTTTCTTGCAGTGAATTATTTTTACTGGCATTAAAGGGAGATCAACATTTGACATGAGTGTTCTTGCATGCAGAGACTGGCCCATATTGCCACTGCCTTCATGGACATGTTTATTTACATTAGCATCATTTTTGGATTTATGGGGAAAGCAACATGAGCACTTGCATATATGGGGACACTGGGATTTATTGGTGCAGCCACTATAGACATGTCTTCTTATAGTGGCATTACTGGCATCATGGGTAAAGGCGACATATGTGTGTCTGTAGGCGGTAATACTGACATATTTTGGCACAGGAAGTATAACATTTTACAGTGGTATACTGGTATTACTGGCATATATTGACAACTCTAGGCATTCTGAGACTACTCTTCTGGTGACTTAGCTCAGTATAAAAGCCTTATAACATAACACATCATAACATAACATAAAATATAGTGGGCAAAGGAATCATGAAAATGTTTTTAAAAATGCTCCTGTGTACTGATGGTAGTTTGGCATCTTTTGGGATTTTTGTGATGCATCATCCGACAAAACCTACTGTAAATTGCTTGGCTTTTCCCCAATTTTTTCACAAACACCTTGATGCCAAATACACCATTTTGACCCATTCTCTTAAAGAGAATGTCTGAGGGTGAGAACCTCCAACAAACTCCATGGGCTGGCCAGGGGCCCTAGCGACACTAGATTCCTCATGCACATATTTGGTAAATATCTACAACCCACCAGTAAATGAATTCAACAGCTGCTACTGTGCATGAGAGTTGAGATTTAGAGCCAAGTAGTGAGTGAAGCCAAGAGTTTGGTCTTCAGTAACAAGTAAGGGAGAAACACTAACAGAAGAAGGAGAACATAGCCAGGATTGGACTGGAGTGTAGAACTTGAGGAAGTGGAGAGCAGACATTCAGTGTTAGAGGGATTCAGTTAAAAGGAGCCAGAAGAGAGTCAATGCTTGATGGTGCCAAGAACACTTTTCTGCGGAAGGACATTGATTGTAGAAGACACCATAAGATAATATGTTTTTTCATCTGCATACTGGTGAAGTGAGATCCAGCCACCCAACCGTATTTTTCCCAGCAGCTCTAAATTTGGAACAAAGCTGGTGACAGGCTTAAACCCTGAGAGGCTTCCCAGGGCATGTAAAAGAGGTTCGACCTGTAGGAACCAACCTGAATCCAATGAGATCTACTGGTCAGCAAGGAAGCAAATGACTTCATAGGAGTGCCCATTAACCCCATGTATTATTCAATCATGTTAAGAAACATACCATGGTCAGCTGTATCAAAAGCATCCAGGATTTGCAGGAGCACAAGGAGGACAGGGTCCACTAGATCCAGGATGGCCATGTCATCGTGCATTAGCGGCAAAGTAGCTGATTCTTAACCAGGGCTGGAAAGGCTAGGCATCCTGCCGGGTTCCTTGTAGAGGTTGGGGCAGCATGTTCAAGGCCACCAGATTCCTTTGCGGATACTTTGGATAAGAGGCTTTGTTTCTACTTCATAACATTAACATTGGGCTAGGGACGGCCCCACACATGAATCCAAGGAAAGCCGGAAGGAGGATTGGAGTATTAGTAAAAGACTCCTTTGTTTGAAAGTAGTCCTGGATGACTGGCAAGCCAGCAAAGGGCCCTTAAGCTCTTCCGAGATAGTTAAACCCACACATGTGAGAATAGTTATTACAGTACAATGTCCTCTTCTTGTGGTACTGCACTATCTGCCTTGATGGCCTGGCTGCATCGTAACATAATGTGTATTAACTACTGTATACTTATTTTATTCATTCAACATCTTTGAGGACATTGAAAAGGTAGACACATAAATCAGATATTTACAATCAAATGATTAACTCCCATTGCCATGTGGCCAGTGTGTGAAGGAGTCCCAGATAGCTTTGTGGGGAGCTGAACTGATCGGTGTGCTCGTAGCCTTGGAGTCAGAACCCAAGTTGGAGAGACTCTTTCGGTTGGCTCTAAATCTGAAGCTAAGTGATCTGAGGAATTGACAGATCCATTTGAGTTAAGCGAAAGATAAGGCTGAAGTAGTCAATGTGGAGCAGCCCAAGATAATGGGTTCCTTTCCAGCATCTGTTAACTCTGAGAAGACTGCAGGTGGGATTGCCCCGGCGACTTCCTCTGTGTCCTGCACTAACAATAACTCTCACTTTCCCACTGTAGACAACCACAGTTCATTGTTAAATGTATGCCTCAACCCACAGCATGAATTAGTGGGCACTTCAGCAGGTAACGCATAAATCGTGGACAGTAACGTTTATGAAGACATCATTGGCACCAACGTTTCAGCTTTCCCTGATTTGGAACACATTGCCACCGAGCTTGAAAGATCTTTATCTACTGACTCAGGCTCCACAATTAGTTCTAACCTCTCTTCTCCTGAACCAGAGAATTTCCCCTCTAGTTTAAATGTGATTGCAATGACTATCGATGCCATCTTTGGGATGTGCTCTAATCTGGCTAAAGAACAGCTGGAGGTTTAAAAGCATATTGGACCGAGTTGTTGACATCATACTGGCTGATAGTGGCAGAAAGGTCAATGATTAAATGCTTGACTTCTCCACTCCTGCAACTTCTGCCTCTGGACGCCATGTACCTGCTTCACCAGGCCCGTCACGGGATGGTATTCACATATTATAAGAAAATCGGTGCCCTCTGATTCACTGATGCTTCCAAAGCCCCCCATGGAAAACCATGGAAATGTGACTGCAGACGACACGGTACAAAAAGGCAGCGTAAACACAAATTGAAGCTGATAAAGAACATAGTGCCCTCTCACATACGTGATGCCCCGAAACAAATAAGTAAAGGAAATACTGTGTCATCGTGTGATACGATCCTGGTCGCCTCTGCTAGCCTCGGTGCTGAGAAATACAACTCTCTCATGCAGGACGTGAGTTCCCGACCTAGAACTCTGGGATATGGCAATTGAATCCTTCAACTTTGTGGCCCGATCGATGCATGGACTCAAACAATGAAGACTGGTGGCATAGCCACACCCTGCCCTGTTCAAGAGGCACATGGCTCTAATGCACACAAGGAGAAGAATACATTGCAGCCTACACAGCTTACTTTGGCATCTGAGCCTAAACCCTGGGAGAGCCCACAAGCGGTGCCTGATGGGTCGCGAGATTCTGGATGCCCCTCGTCTATGAGTGTGCCTCTTGATAGTGTAGCTCACCCTTCATGCCATCCAGTATCTCAGGAACTCACTAAACCTGCACCAGTACTTGGCTAAAACAGTTGAACTATTTCCTACATCAGAAAGTCCTTTTCTTAACCATGGACGTATCTTGGAGTGCTTGTATTATGTACCCTCTCTAAGGTCTATTACCTAAACTGATATTAAGAGTTGAACTCCCGGATAATGACTATTCTAATAATTGGGCTCTTATAAATTTGGTCTCCCCATCATCATTGATCTCCTCAAATCTTATTTCTTTCCATTGTTTAAAATGGGATCTGATTTAATTGTATGTGAGTGAGCTATTCAAACACACTCACAGAGTGTGCACCAACAGTTTGGGTTAAGTAAAGCAAACGGGACACATTATGATGCAGGTCATGCCACGGAAAGAATTAGCTTATTGAATGTGATGTTGTACAGCAAATATTTTTTGTCACTTGCAAGATAGGAGAAGCAGTGTACCTCTTACTCTATTGGAGAGTACCAGCCTCTATGGGAAAGTTTGACTGAGTGTTGCTGTATGTTTTTGCGGAATACACAAGGACACCACGCTTTTCTCTCCAATGCTGAAGGTCGGCTAATTCTAGAGGCTAGTGATATTTTTTGTTGCAGGAAACATGGTTGCAGTGGGGTTTCTCTGCTGATGGGTACGGTATTATATGACGTGTGGATATTAGTAAAGACTGCCCTGTTGCAGGTCTTTGTATCAGTGCTAAATTGCATATTAATCTACAGGAGTAAAGGATAGGCAAATCTCATCCCAATGTCTTATGCGCTGTGATAGAGGGGGCGCTGTCTCTCAACAGCAGGTTCTTACTCATTAATCTATATGATCCTCCTGAAGCTGTTAAGACCTCTCAAATTCAGGCCCATATTGAGGAGATTATATTGGATTGGCTGCCAAAGTATCCTCAATCGAACATTATAATCTTTGGAGACTTTTATGCTCACTGTGAGCAGTTTGGTTCCTGAAGATGATGTTGAGGAGCTACTCGACATGTGCATACTCCGGGTATCAATAATGGTGCACACCAACCGAAATTGTGGAAAAGGGGTGCTTTATGGACTGATTTTCTGTTAGTATATGGTGTCTCCCATTTGAATATGAATTCTGATGTGGCTCGGAGCCCTACTAATACCTGGACGAATGGCAAGACTGCCTTCAGATTGGACTATTTCTTTATAACCCATACCACTAGAAAATTGATTAAAAAAATTGAAACACGCTTCACTGCCCTGAGTAATCATGCTTTTCTGTATTTGACCATAGGGCTAAGGGAAGCCAGAAAAGCTGAAAAGATTCATTTGCATACGGTTTGTGTCAACACTCGGGGGAACCGTATTGTGTGGACCGTGGGCAACATAGAAAGGTTTAACAGAAATCTTGATGTATCTGGGAGGTCTATTGAAGTTTTGTTGAATCTGTATCATTGGGATATCCGCACCATGATGAATGATATTTGTATATCATCCAGTCATAATAGGATCATAACTCATGATCCTGAGGCTATGCATGCCCCTTTTGACATAGTCATAAGTAAGAAAAAAAGTCTCTTTGTGTTACACTCCACTATGTCCCTAGATCTAGAGCTTTTTCTGTGGAAACCAAACGTGATATGATTTCCTCCTCACACACTCGCTATAAAAACGGGCTTCGACAGTATAAAAAAGATTAGAATAATGCTAACTCGAGGCTCATCTTTGGTGTTCATAGAACTCATGACCTTAACAAATTCTGGAATATGTATCGTTCCTTTTTGGTGGAAGATAAACCCATAGATATTAAGCCGATTTCTGAAGTTGCTTGGGAAGGAGAAATTAACAACCTTTACTTTAACAACACAGCTCGTGAAGATGATGAGACCTATTGTAAGCACGATTTTGTCCATGTGGTATAAGACATTACAATTAAAAATATGCTAATGATTTTTGGGAAGATCCAGAGTTCCAGGGCCCGATGGCGTTGCGAATGCAGTGATTAAAAGATACACAATTTTCTGGGCACATTCACTGTACACACTTTACTCCCAGATTATTGAAAACTGTATTATTCTGTGCAGTTTGCAGGAATGCATACTCGTCCCAGTTTTTAAAAAGGGGTCCAGACTAGATCTGTGCAATTACCGGCTGCTAGCTCTGATTGGGTAAAGCTGCAAAATGTCCTTGTCCGTATTGTTAAACCATCTAAATAAATGGAGCAGAGAGCACAACTTGATCAAAAGGCAGGAAACTGTGTTTAGGAATGGATGCAGTATAGTACATAACATCTGGACATTACAGAGCTTGATTTCAGATGCCTGCCGAATCCCCGACACATGTGTGTACCTCTGGTACCTTGGCTACGTTGGCTCTTTTGAAATGGTATTGCGCAAGCGAATATGGGAGAAACTTGCAACTTGGGGGTTGATCCATTTGTATTGTATTTTGTTAAATAAATATATTCTAGTGCCTCAGTGCTTGTTCTCCTGTGGCAAAATGGACTGATTTCTCGCTTTATCAAAACAAACCACTGATTGAATCAGCGGTGCATTTTAGCCCACATGCTTTTCAACCTGCACGTGGCAGACATGGACAAGATTCTGAGGTACTGTTACAACTTTCCCCCCAAGATAGGCACTGAACTTATATCTGGGATATCGCATGCTGGTGATACAATCCTATTAGATCGATCGGACCCCTTTGGGGCTGCAGCGCTCCATCTTCTTCTTCTTCTTAATTATCGAATGCGTGGGCGCTCAGTGAATGCTATCTACACATTTACCCTGGAGAATAACGTGAAAATAAATTTACAGAAGACCACGATAATGTTGATTGCCAATTTTGTTTAGAAACTAGCGGGGGAAAGGCTGGAGATTGTGGATTCTTACATCTACTTGGGCGTACCTATTGAGAATTGCGCACCCAGTACATGTTATGGGTTCCTTCTCCCACAAAAGACATATAAGAAATGGCAGCTGATTAGGAACTTTTTGGCCAGGAAAGGTGGCCTCTCTATTGGAGGCCTTTTTGAAATGTATAAAATCAGTTTGGTACCGGTCATACTTTATGGCCTGGAGGTATTAGCAGAACGTTCTGTGCAATGGCTTGATGTATTTGAGGGGGAATTGCTTTGCTCATTACTGAGTCGCCCTTGTTCCATCCCGGTGGAAGCTCTGAGGTGCGATCTCGGCCTCACTTCTCTATTTGTGCTCTGCAAGATTCTGCGCTGCAAGCTATTTGCCAAAATGTCCTGGTCTAATAGGAATAGGGATTCCATCTTGGGAAGTATTGCTGATCATTCTGTAAACAACTCTCAAAATTTGACGTATTGTGATTTACAGAATACCACATTGTCCCATCTTGTGGCCATTGGTATTTACCTTTTTTCTGAGGCGTACAGTCACAAGTTATTTGCACGCCTGACAGTTAAGATGGCTGATTGGGACTGTGTATGGAATTTGTTGCTGCGTGCATCTAAGAAAAGGTGTGCCTCGTATATTAAATAAGACTACACGCCGGGACACCCACGTACTTATTTTTTAAAGCAGTGTGACAGCGACTTTCGACGATGCATATTATATCGGCTATTGAATATTTTGCCCACTCTTGAACACCCATGAGCTTGGCGGAGCATTCCCCGAGATGAAAGCCTATGTCGGTTATGTGGAAGAAGTATAGAGCATGTCTGCCTTGGCTTAACAGATTGTCCTTGCCTTAAAGAGCAATACATCGAAGGGTATGGCGGATTTGTCAGCTCTCTACCTAGCATCTCATCTGATCAATGTTGGTCTTCTATCTATTCAGCACAATCACTGGTAATCACTGCAGCCTCACATCACATCTGGAAAGAAAGCGCCCTTGACTCGCATATGAGAATGTGCCCTAGACTGTCTAGACGATTAGTACTACATAGTAGATGTAGTATATATTCTCTTAGTTGCTAGTAAAATGTTCTTTTCTTTTTGTATTTTGATACATTGTGAGGTTTTATCTATTGACATTGCTATTTATATGCTCTTACTGTTACTCAGTTTCAAGTATTATTTTATAGATGTCTTGTCATGTTTGTTGTTTCATTTTCATTTGCTTTTTTTGATAGTGTCAAAGGTGTATGTTAAGCAATGCACTTAATAATTTTTGTTGGCAATAAACGTTGACCCTCGAGCCACCAGGACTCGCCCAACGCCACCTGCCCATCTTCTCCCCGCCACCCGGTACAGCTGTCCCCCTCCTTTGCCTCGCTCTTTATCCTACTCCCGCTGTATATCTGTTCTGTTGTTACCACTGAAAAGCCCTGTGTTATGCATGTTTAATGTTGGACACCTCTGTAAAGTGCTCCGTTATGTGTCTGAATTGTGTCTGAATTGGTGTACATCTCTGTAAAGTGCTCTGTTGCTTCTCAAAGCTAGGTCAGCAATCAAAATACCCAATAATAATAATAATAATAATAATAATAATAATAATAATAATAATAATAATAATAATAATAATAATAATAATAAAATAAACAACATTTGCGTTACTGATGGATTGGTGAGGGACTTCCCTAGTTTGGTGTAACATATTGGCATTCAGTTGATAGAAAAATGATTGTGTAGCCCCTGTTTTCTGACCCTAACCCAAGCCAGGGCGCACCCAACCCTGGACTAGGTCAGGGACGGTCCCCATGGACACCACCACCCCTGGCCACCTGCTTAGGGAGGGGTGCTACAACAGCCAAATAAAATTGCTGTTTACAGGAGATAGGCTAAACCCTCAGTTCTTAGATTACCAATGGACAACGACACCAGAGTGAATTGTAAAGGGATCCCAACAGGGAACCCTCTTTATTTATAAAAAAAAGTATACTTTTAAAACCCTTTCCCTCTTTCCTCTCCTAGGATTCCTCTGGCATGAGCACTAACTAAATGGGGCTGCTATGTCAGATCACCATTCTGTGGAGGGGTCTCGCGAACCAGACTCCTTACCTAAACTCAGGGACCACAGAGCTGGAGTGTGAAGCTAGACGATGGCCTCTGTGGGTGACCTCAGGCAGGCCACCACACTATCCCGCTACCTCACGACAGGGCACCTCCCCTCTACTCCTTTTTTCTTATTTAATATACTTACATGCACTTAACATCCTACTCCTACTTAACTTTAAACCCACATAACATGCCCCTAATGCTTTCCCCAAACTGTACACTTCCCCTGACTTAACATTCTACTTAAGAGTAATTAAATATATACAAATAAATACACAGACATATATACATTTGCATATAACATATATACAACATATAACATACTATGTTACAATGGGGTTACTGCTGCTTTTAGTCACAGTAGCTTAACATCATTTTGTGGAGAATTGTCTGTATCCAAAGCAAAATGGAAGACCCAGACTGGCTTTTGTTTTTGGAAAATGTTGAGATTATCTGTTTGCAGGAGATCTTGGTGGAGGAATTTCTACATAAAATAGGATACTGTAGCTTTTATATTCCAGCCATAAAAAGCCCCAAAGTGCCCAAGCAGGGGACTGTTAGTTTGGATTGGCATAAAGTTAAATGTTTTTTATAAAAATATTACACGTAGAGTCAACAAATGTATTACATCTTAATGTCCGTTTTCCTACTGGGTGCACAATTCTTTTATTTAGCATTTATGTAAGCTGGCCGAAACCTTTTCTAGATGATGGACATAGGACCACATCTGAGGACACTCATATTATTTTGCTAGGTGATTTTTTTTTATAATGGATTTTTTATTGACATTTCTTAGGCATTAACATCGGGACACAACATTGTCCCCAACTTCCCCTTCCCGCCCCCCTCCCTCCCCACCGGTATTGGTTTCTCTGCAGTTCCTACTGTCCCATGTTTGCTTCGGGCTTAGCTTGTGAACATATCTAAGATACGAATGTTATGTGGGCACCATTGGAGCATGTAATCACTTTGCAGGTATTCTATGGTGTGTCCCCAGTCTGTAGCGAATCGCTGTCTGTTCCCTTGTAGGTTATACGTTATTCTTTCCATCGTTACATATGTCCATATCCTGTGGAGCCATTCTTGCGTCGTTGGGGGGGTCTTTTGTTTCCAATTTTGTGCTATTGCCAACCAGGCCGCTATGAGGAACCCCATAAAGTTTCGTTTTTGTGTCTTGTTTAGAGTTCTATCTTTGGGATCCCACATTCCGCACATCCAAACTTCTTCTTCTAGGTTGTCCGTTCCCATGAACATTTCCTGCATCTTGTCTTTCACTTCCGTCCAGAATTGTCGTAGTTCCCGACAGTCCCACCAGATATGCCTCCAGGTGCCCACTGTGTCACATCCCCTCCAGCAGCTATCTTGGGTTGTCGGGAACATTTTGTGTAGCCTTTCCGGAGTGTGATGCCATTGGATCATCACCTTGATCCATGCTTCCTTTGTTTGAATTGCTCGCGTCCACTTGGGAATGATGTGCCACAGGTACGTCCATTGCGTGCTCGGGATTTGTTTCCCTAACGTGATTTCCCATTTTTTCATGTAGTACCATGTGATGTTTTCTTCTTGGACATTGATGAATTTGTAAAGAGATGAGACGAATTTCTTTTCTCCCGTTTGGGTTAGTATATAGGTCTCAAAGGGGGTTAGGTCCCTTGTCAGCGCCTTCATAATTCTGGGGGATGTGAGCCAGTGATGAATTTGCTCATACTGAAACCTGTCCTTCTCCGTGAGGGCTAGTAAGTCCTGGCAGTCTGTAAATGATCTTATCTGCCCTTTTTCAAACATGTCGCCCACTTTCGTACACTCTGAGTCCCTCCATTTCTGGAATGCGCCTTTTTCTACCCCTGGGGGGAAGTCTGGATTGTCTAAAATTGGGATGAACGGGGCCGGGTCTATCGTTAGGGTTTCTCTTTTGGTGGCTCTGTCCCAGATTTCCATAGTGGTGCTCATAACTTCACTTATATCAATGTTATGATGTCTGTGTGCTGGTCTCTTCCACAACAGGTGGTGCAGGTTAGATCTCGCCACCGCTCGATCCTGTGCCATCCACCACTTATCTGACGTATCCGTGATCCATTCATGTAGTACCCACAGTTGTGCCGCCTCATAGTACTTCCTGAAGTGGGGAAGTGCCATCCCCCCGTCTGATTTTTGTGCGGTAAGTGCCTGGTGTGAAATTCTCGGTGTCTTGTTTTGCCATATATATTTGGTAATTGTTTTTGTGAGTGATTTAAAGAAAGATGTTGGGACCTTTATGGGGAGTGCTTGGAAGTAGTAGAGCAATCTAGGTAAGATCGTCATCTTTATAACCGTTAACCTGCCCCACCAGGACACCTTCAGGGGGTTCCATCCGCTCAGGTCTGAGACGACTTGTTCCATAAGCTTCGTGTAGTTCCCTGTGTATAGATCTCTTATTTTTGGTGTGAGGGTCACTCCTAAGTATGTTACTCCTTCCTCTGACGTCTGGAGGCGTAGCTCTTTCGTTATCCTGTGGATCTCATCCTTGTTTCCGGCCATTGTCATTACCGACGATTTCTGCTTGTTAATTTTCAGGCCCGATATTTCCCCGTAATCATCTATCAGCTGGATCAGGTGTGGAAGCGATCTGCTCGGGTCCGTGATGGTCATCATCATGTCGTCGGCGTAGGCGGCTGTTTTGTGTGTTTGTCCGCCCATTTCTATCCCCTTTATTTCTGGCGTCACTCTGATCTTTTCCAATAGGGGTTCAAGAAAGATTGCATAGAGTAGGGGCGACAAGGGGCATCCCTGTTTGGTGCCCCTTCCTATTCTGATAGGATTCGATAGTTCTCGGTTGACTGCTATCCTGGCGGTTGGTGCGTTGTAGATGGCTTTGATCATGTTGATAAAGTCGTTCCCCATTCCCATTTTTTTGAGGGTCGCAAAAAGCATTGTCCATTCGACCCGATCGAATGCTTTCTCTGCATCCAACGATATTATTGCTGATGGGAGTTTCACGATGCCTGCCTTTTCGATGAGGTGTATTATTCTTCTTATGTTATCGTGGGTTTTTCTGGTGGGAATGAATCCCGCTTGTTCCTGGTGGATTAATTTGGGGAGTAGTGGCGCCAGTCGGTTCGCTAGAGCCTTCGTATAAAGTTTGGCGTCTACGTTGATTAGGGCTATTGGGCGGTATGAGCTCGGGTTTACTGGGTCTTTCCCCTTTTTATGGAAGACTAGAATCTTTGCTTCGTTCATCGATGGGGTGATGTTATTCTGTGTCCTGAAGGTATTAAATAGCGTGGTCAGATGTGGAATCAGCGTTTCCGCGTATGTTTTGTAGAAGGTTGCTGTGAATCCGTCCGGACCCGGGGCTTTGTTTTTTGGCAGGTCTCTAATTGCCTTCCTCACCTCTTCTGGTGTTATTGGCGCATCCAGGGCTTCTTTTTCTGACGGGGAAACTGTTGGTAGGGTGATGCCTCTGAGGAAGGCCTCCTGATCTTGCTCCTTCGGGTGTTGGGAGGAATATAGGTTCTGGTAGTAGTTCCGGAAAATTTCTTTAATGTCTTTTGTCTGAGTTTTCATTGTTCCTTGTTCATCTTTTATGGATTGTACCGTCTGTTCCTGTTTTCTGCCCTTCAGTTGTCTCGCCAGCAATTTGTCTGCTTTATTCAATTTCATTGCGTACCAGTGTTTTGTGTGCAGCAGCTGTGTTTCTGCTCTTTTTGTTCTAATCAGGTCTAATTGACTCTGTATGTGTCTATATGCTCTCTTGATCTTTCTGGAGGAGTTTTTTGTCATTTGTTCTCTTGTCTCTTCCAGTTTTATTTCCAGTTCTTCTTCCCATTTGTGTGTGATCCTATCTCTTTGCGCTTTTAGAGCTATAAAGTGCCCCCTCGTAACCGCTTTGAAGTCTTCCCATGTTGTGCTTGGGGAGATTTCCGGGGAAGTATTGTCCTCAAAGTATTCCTCAATTCTTTCTCTGATGGATTCTTTTGCCACTGGATCTTGTATCACCTCTCTGGGGAGGGTCCATCTCCATAGGTTCGATTTTTTCATGAATTTTGGGATTGTGATCCACACCGGGGCATGGTCTGAGAGTGAGATATGGCCTTTTTCGATGTCCTGTATTTCCCCCACTAGGGTCCCTGTTGCCCATATGTAATCTATTCTGGAGCTTGAGTCATGTACATGCGAGTGGTAAGTGTATCCTTTTGTCGTTCCTTTGAGTCTTCTCCAGACGTCCTCAAGGGCTAAGTTGTGCATTGCTTTCTTCAGCGCCGGCGTGGGGGACCCCTGCTGGTTGCCTTTAGGGTTTGATCGGTCTTCCGTGTTGTTCCATGCCAAGTTAAAGTCTCCGGTCAGGACTATTTCCCCCTCCGCGAAGGATTCTAATTTGTTTATTGTATCTTTGATGAATCCCTCTTGACCTGAGTTAGGCGCGTACAAGGTGGCTATAGTTAGTTGACGGTTGTCAATCTGGGCCTTTGCGAATACATAGCGCCCTTCCTTGTCTGTTTGCGTCTCTTTTACTTTAACTTGTAGGTGGTTTGCGAAAGCAAGAAGTACTCCTTTCTTTTTCTCTTCATCGTTTGATTGTAGGATTACGTTGTAGCCTTTTAACTTGAACTGTCCTCTCCTTTTTTTTTGTATATGCGTTTCTTGGAGCGATATTATGTCGTATTTGTCTTTGTGTAGAAAGTGTTCTATTTTCTTGCGTTTCACTGGTGAGTTCAGACCTCTAACATTGTACGTTAGAATTTTCAGCCCCATTCCTTTAGATCTGTCTGTAGTTTCGTTTTGTTTCCGCCTCGTGGGACTGTGTTGTGTGTGTTAATACCGGTGTTGGAGTTTCTCCCCCTTCGAACTTTCCCTTCCCCTTTCCCCCCATCCCTCCTCCCCTCTCCCTCCCTCTTCCCCCCAACTTTGTCCCTGAGGAGGGCTCTGGGCCCTATGGTTGCTCCGGCGTAGTGCCTTTGCTCCATGCCCTCTAACTTCTCAGGGGTAACGGTTCGCAGGGAGTCCTAAACCCTGCTTGTGTTGTGGATTCCATGGCCGGCCCCCGGCTCAGCCGCGCTCAAGATCACCCTCTGTCCTGGCTCTCTCGACCGTTTGGTTATCGCCTTCCCCTCTTGTTGCGCCCGTCTCGTGTAGGGTGTTTCTGGAGACTTAGCGATCTTCTGGTTTCCGGGATTGGAGTCTCGTTTTCCTTTTCTCCGTTTGCCACCCCTTCGGTTGTCTCCTTTGTCTTCGGGGTTCACTATCGTTCTGCTTCTCAGATTCCTGGTCTCCCAGTATCTTAAGGCCTTCTTCGCAGGTTGTTATTCGGTGTTGTCTGTCTTCCCATGAGAATAGGAGACCGAATGGGAAAGTCCATTTATATCGAATTTGTTTTTCGGAGAGGATTTTCGTTATCTGGTTCATTTCTCTTCTTTTTCTAAGCGTTGATTGGGCGAGATCTTGGTAAAGCTGAATTTCTTTTCCGTTCATTCTTATTTGCCCCGTAGTTCTGGCCTTCCTTAGGATTTGTTCTTTTTGAGTATATCTAGTCATGGCCACTAGTACGTTTCTTGGGCGAGATCCGGGCTCTCCTGTTCTGCGGGGACCAACTCTGTGTATTCTGTCGATTTGGATGTCTTCCTCGGTTCCCTCCTGTAAGATTTCTTGGAACACTTGTTGTGCTGCCGTACGGAGGTCTTTGTCTTCAACTGTTTCCACCATATTTTTAATTCTGATGTTCGATCTTCTCGATCTGTTCTCCAAATCCTCGCACTGGGATTCCAGCTCCAGCGCCAAGCGTGCGAGTCTGTCTTGTGCTTCCGCTTGTTGTAGTGCTTCCTCGTCTATGTTTTGGACCGTCCTTTCTAAATTGTCTGTTCTCTCTCCGAGGTCTTTTATGTCTTTTTTTAATTCTTGTATTGCTTGTTTCATTTCGCCTTTCATATTGTCAAATTGCGCCTGGGTAGATGCGATGAACTGGTCCTGAAGTTCCTTGAACCAGGATTTCATATCGTCCCTTGAGGCCATGTCTGCCTTTTCTATCTGTTCTGGAGGGTCGCCTCCTTTGTTTTTCTGTTTGTTCAAGCTCTTGGGGTTCTTGTTCCCTAGTCCCCAGATTTGGGTCAGGTCTTGGTCTTGCCTGGGTCCACCTTTCTCCGCCCCCGTTGATTGTGACCCACTCTTCGTTTTGATTTTTGACATGTGTTTGGGCCTCTTCGCTTGGGTTTCTTATCAAAGTCCTCTCTTCGGATTTGACAGGGTTTTGGCTAGTTTCTGAGGTCTCTTGATTTTGGGTTGATACGTTGTCTCTCCCGAGGATCTTTGTTGGGTTTACGGTTCACTTCTGGGGCTTTCGGTCCTCCTCTTGGTTCCCTTATCGCATGTTCATTTACTGGGGATCTGTGTTTGTGGTATGCTTAGGACTTTGCGTGTTACCCCCGTGAGTCCTGCTTCGATTCCCAGTTTTAAGTTCCTTGCTGGGTTAGGCTCCTCTTTCTATATGGTCCTCCTTGTGCTGCTTGTCGCTGCCCAGGTCGTTTCCCCACCCCTGGGGTACCCCGAATGCTGTTTTAGTGCTCGGAGAGGATGGGTCTGCTGATGTTCCGGAGACCCCCAGCCCCCGACCCCCTCAGACCTGTTGTGGCGCAGGGTTAAATGTCCGCTTCCTGTTTGAGGGGGGGTGCGCTTTCTTTTTCTTCCGCTCGGGTCGTCTGGTGGGGGGGGGGGCCCTCACCGCCAAAATCTACTGTGGGGATGTCTCCTTCCCGCTTGCCCTCCGTCCTTCCCCCCGCCTCGTACCTTTCATCCGTTGTTGCTTCTGCGGGCCTGCCGACAATCTTTTTCCGGCTTCGGGCTTCCCGTTTTCTTTCCGGAGACCGCTTCGCGCTCGGAGCGGAGCGGCTCTCTCCGTCTGGTCCTGTTCTTCTTGCGGCTTCTTTCCTCGGGCTTGGGCTTCCCTCGATCCGCCCGATCTGCTGCTCACTGCTGGCGTCGGGCCCGGGGTCTCAGCGCGACTCCCGGCTTCGTAGTGTGGAGGGGCGGGTCTGGTCCGGCACTCGCTCTCGTTCTGCCTCCGGCGCTCATCGAGGGAGATTATTTCCTTTTCCTCCCTGTCTGGGGGAAGACGCTTCTCAGAGGCTCGGTGGGTGCTCGAAGAGAGGTGCTTATTTGTTGCGGCCCGGGCCGGGGGACGGAGCTACGCTCACGCACGTCTGCCCGGCTCGGCCGCCATCTTGGAATCTTGCTAGGTGATTTTAATAAACAAAAAGAACCTTTGACTTCTGCGGGTAATGTAATCAAGGAAGAAGATGGCTTTTGGGGTACTTCCACCCTTCACTGCAGTGCTCCTAAGCAGTCATATCCTTATGCTAAGACTGTATCCTCTCTTCAATTTACTGTGGGTTTAAATGAGTAATTCCAGCAATTATCACCCGGTCTGTCTTATTCTAAACCCATCCCATTTGGACATGTGGACATGTGAGATCCTTGTTAGATAAAACCAGTATTGATGTATCACTAAGTAACAACCGTAGGACACTAACGCGCGCTAACATTGATTATCCACTATAGCCCATCACTGCATGATGCTCCAATCCCTACTGTAGAGCATCTTAATTCTGAAACTGCCTATGATCCAATTTTGGCTGATGAATTTTATACTTTTGTAAGTGAGAAGCATTTCCCCTTTTGTGACTAAACCCACCTCACAGGCCGCACTCACTCCTAGGGTTCACAGCTCTTGGTATGATACGATCGCAGATTGGCAAAAGCAATCCTCTTGAAAGAAGTTATATAACCCAAAACCCACAGCGAATACAACTGTTACGTATTAACCATAACACCTTAATCTCAGAACAAAAGGCTGCAGAACTTGCCAGCTGCGAACATCTTACTGAAGCCCAAAATGGCAGTAACTCAAGAACTTTCTGGTACCTTTTCTCTGACCTCATATCAAATAACACTGAAAACCATCAGAATCTTGAAACATTCCCCCCCGAAACATGAGTGGCCCAGCCATTTTAGAGAATAATATAGTATAGACATTGAGATTGCACTAACTACTGTTATGGCACAGACCAACATTTGGTATATCATAACATTTCAGAGTTCGACGTCCCGAAAGCTATCAACTCACAGAAGAAGAGCAAAGCCCTGGTGCCTATTGATCTTTTTAAAGAAGAGGCTATAATCTGGATCCCTATTTGGCATATTTTTCACATTTTTTGTATCTGGGTAATTGCATTCTGACATGCTAATGGACTTCTGAAATTGTACCCATTTTAAAAAAAAGAGTCACTAGTTGTCTAGCAATTGTAGACCCTTTAGTCTTATCGATAACTTATCAGAGGTTTGCAGACAAATGTTCCTTAATGGACTAGAAAAATGGGTTTTGGATGCTTGTATTCTTTATGAGCTACAGGCCAATTTTACCCATGACATCAGCACTATTGACCACGGATTTTACCCTTTATTAATTCTCACCAAATATGATATTTTAAGAAAAATTCCTTTGTATTCAATATTTATCGATTTTAAAACTGCTTTTGATTCTGTTAATCAAAGTTTCCTATGGCATTTATTACAAAAGTTGATTATACCTTCAGCCATTTTATACTTTATTCAGAGGTTGTATGAATTCAATACTACGGCAGTCAGATATGGTCCAAACGGCAAAACTGCAGTCCGATTCCCAGTATCTAGCGGTGTCCGTCAATGTTGTGTCCTTTCCCCCATTTGTATTTTTTGTATATTAATGATTTGACACTGGACATTTCTGAGCTATGTGCCAATGCCCCTCTAAGAGGCAACAAAATGATCGGCATCCTTTTGTATGCCGATGACGCAGTGCCCATTTCAAAGTCCAGAATGGGTTATAAAAACAGCTGGATATGGTCAATAAATGTTGCAAGGACAAACACCTCATCATCCACCGAAAGAATCTATGGCAATGGTGTGCCACCCCGCACGCAAACCTAAGGCAAACATCACTCTGGGCAGGACTATCTTACAAGAAGTAAATTCTTATGATTATCTGGCCATTAGATTCCAAAATGACTTCAAAATGGTCCAGCCAGAAAACAAATAGTGAACTAACACTAATCAATAGATCGACCAGACGTTGCACTTTAAATTCCTGGTTGGGGAATCACTCACCACTTGCAAAGTTTGTGGTGTACAAAGCACAGGCAATCCCTGCTTCAATTTCTGGGACTGCGCTCTGCTGTATGGGTTATCTGGTCCACCTAACTAAAGCAGAAAACACATTTGCCAAGCAAGTCTTAGTTTTAGCCCAGAGCACTCCATGAATTCATTTATGACTTGAGTCTGGTGAGCAATCTATGGAGTTTAATGTATTAAGCAAACGTCTATTGGATTGGCTACCCCTACATAAGGTTGCAAAATATTATTTCAATAAATAAATGCTTTAGGATGTTCTACATACAAAAGGGAGGAAATCCTGGCTTTGGTATTGTCATGTCACGTCAATATTATCTATACTAAACTCAAAATATCTCCTGGATAGAGACGTCCAGATAAACGAGGAAATCTACAATGCGATTAAACAGATTATAGATATACTAAACATTGAGATGGAAATGGCAACTTCTGTTCTTTGTCAAGATTTCATGGTTACATTATCTATAAAACAAATATCTTACCAGAGAAATATTTGAATGAGATTTACTCCATTTTTAGCGGACTGTAAATACTAAATTCCAATTTAACATTTTCCTGGTAGATACATTTTGATACATCTGGGTTGATAACCCATAAAAGATTTGCCCTTTCTGCAAGCACAATAAAAACAATGATGCATTTTCTGTTTGATTGGCCAACATGTAAAATGTTACGGACATGAAGTAGGCCCCCAATTTTATGGAAATATCAGGCTCGCTCTTTTTTCTTTTGTTATCTCTAAAAGTACACATTATAGGGAGGTGGATTTTACAGTCTCCAGTTACTTGGCCAAAGCTTTGTGGATAAGATGCAAGGCCGGAGTTTGTACTCAGCTAAAAATATACCAAGACCTTTGTGGTTATAATTAGCGTCCATGATTTTAATTGCTATAAAAATCTAATTTTAGTATCATGTTTTATTCGTGCAATGCGATTGTTCGCTGTTTTTGAATTTTTTCCTTTTTTTATGATAGTGCACTTGCACTTTTATGGACTAAAGTCCAACATAAAGTATTAGATTGATTGATTGATTGCTAATAGAGCATGTTAAGGATCAGTAATTAACAGTAATCTTGACCAGGTGAAATCTAGTCCAGGTAATTCACTATGACCTTTAACATCATTTGACATTAAGTTAGTAATTAAATAGGATGTTTAGTAAAGTCAGAGGCAACCAGGCACTGGGGCACTGGCAGGTACATGTCGCCAGCAAACATTTTAAAAAACATTTCAGAACATAAGAAATATTACACAGTACTTTCAGCTCTCTCCCACAAGATTTTCAGTAATGACAAATAATGTACCTTAAGCATGTTTGAAGTGTCACAATTTGAATAGGCTGACCCTCCTTTTTAGGTGACTGATGGCCCTCCCCTGCCCTGCTCTCTCTCCCTATTTCCCTGCATCTCCTGCTCAGTGAGAAAACAAAAACAAAGAAATCAAACAAACAATAAAAGTAGGTTCTGTTTGGAACCACCCTTCAAAGTAAAACAAAATAGAATGAAAAAAATGCTATAACCTGCTGTATCTTCCCCGTCCTGATGTCTGCGGACATGCAGCATTGTCCACAGACTACAAAATAAAAAAACAGGGAATGGAAGCTACATCAACTCAACTGCTTTTTTTTAACTCTTCCATATTGGCTCTTAAAAGAGCTTTTTTGTTGTGCTAACAGTGTAATCTCAACATATACACATACAATGTGTAGGCTTATAATTTTCATTACATATTGGTGTTTCATAATAAAATTTCTTTCACAAAATATGTTCACTGCATTATGAATATTGGAAAGAAAATGCTAAATTCCGAATTTTGTGAGATGTACTCCAACCTCCAAACTTAAACTCTTCCATATTGGCTCTTAAAAGAGCTTTTTTGTTGTGCTAACAGTGTAATCTCAACATATACACATACAATGTGTAGGCTTATAATTTTCATTACATATTGGTGTTTCATAATAAAATTTCTTTCACAAAATATGTTCACTACATTATGAATATTGGAAAGAAAATGCTAAATTCCGAATTTTGTGAGATGTACTCCAACCTTTCAAAAAATGTTTACTCAATCATGTCGAATATTGTCATTTTCAAAAGATGACATTCCGAAATCTCAAAGAAATGCACATACAGCTTTATTCACATTCCATCTGGATTTCTAAGTTTGTGGACAAAACAGCTTAGACCTTTTCCACACTTGTCTTTGTGAAAAAATATACATGGTTTCTGGAAAAAGATTCAACATACTTGTAAATGTATCTTTTATAGGAAAATGCAAAGATAATCAAGTAGCATACCCTAAAGTATTGCCTCCACAATGCACTATCATTATTTGTGCATGTTCCAGGTCAATTACACTCCATGTCACAAACTCTATACCATAAAACCACACATTTTTCAAAGCCAAGATTATGCACGATACCAAGCTGCTTTCTTTATACATCTCCAACCAATAAACCATCAAATCGCTTATGATCAAAACAGTCTTCTTCTTAAGCTCCATGATTGAAGCAATGCAAACAAGAAATGAAGCACTTGCTCCCCTGTTTTATGCAGTTTAACTCCCCCCTCACAAACAGGAGACGTGATTGGTTGAGCCTTTCCAATGTCTGTGGATATTTGTGATGTCTGCAACCACCATAAGCCTCTTTCCCTGCAGGGGATGGCAAATGTGCTTGGATGGCATTTGTGGTGCATCCTCAAACAGTTGCATGCATCAGTGGACACTGGGGCACATAGTATCCCTTCTTCTCTTTTTATCCTTATTTCTGTAATAGACGCTGCTCCATTCAAGCAGTCACAGACTGATCCCCCAATCAAATCCACAGACTCTCCATCTATCCTTCTCACCTCAGTTCAACAGTTCAAATGTAGCTCTATACTCTGCAAGTGCATTTTTGCTCTGATTCAGACCCTGCTCTAGCACAACCTACTTTACAAACTTTTACAGATTTCTATTTCCAGGATCTACAGCCATCAACATATAAGAAGACATTTGGCCTCATTATGACTGTGCCAGTCAGGTAACAAGGGTGGCGGTAAACCTATCGCCACTGTTGTTTCCAGACTGGCACAGTACGACTCTGCAGGCGGGTGCCGTCTGACCCCCCCCAGGGTCAGACCTGGTGGGCAGAACGTCACCTGTCTGCAGAGTTTCATGGAAGGAAGGGACTCAAATGAGAATGGGGATTTACAATTTACCAGTGCCTGACTTCCCGGAATGCCAGGGTTGTAATCCCCCAGTGTTTCCGGCAAGCCAGATGCTGGTAAATCTTGCAAGACGGTGGCAACCGGCTGGCAGCACCGGCAAGGTGACTGTCTGACTTGTAATGAGGCACATACTATTGGTATGTTGCAATTTTCAAAAGTAATAATATTTATCACATCTTTTATAATGTGGCGTCAATTATAATATTTTTACATGCTGTAAAACAAACTTGCATGCACTACCCATCCCACTTTTCCAGCAATGCTTTTAAAACCACTTTGTCATTTATTGTGACTGCTATATGTCTTACTATTTATGGTAGAGCCCAATTCCATAATGAAAAATAACTCAATTACCAAGCTACAGTACACAAAAGAATGATTTGTTTTTATAAATGCACTGCAGTCTCTAAACATGATAACATACCTTCATATTACAATATAATATACCACATTGCCTTTAATTTTACTTAAACTATAACTTTCTGTGCTGCAAAATATGCTTGACTGCAGCACCCATCCCAATACACCAATAGAGGTTTTAAAGCAAGTCCTGCTCACATTGTTACTGCTACATACACTACTACTTATGGTAGTGCACAATCCATAATTCCATAATTCAAAGTTCCTCAATGATCAAGCTACTGTATACAAATCAATAGACCATTCTATAAATGCCCAGCTTTATTTCAAAAGTATAGGAGACCTTCATATTACAATATAATATACCACCTGCCATATAATGCCGTAGCCATGGTCGGTATAAACGGCACGACTGCCGCCAGAGTCATTTTTTTCCCAGCACTTGGCAATGGGGACTTACCGGGCCATTACAGCCCCGGCAGTCCAGGTAATTGCACATTGCCGGGCGCCGGAAAATATTATTCCCCATTCCCATTTGAGTCCCATTGGACTCAATGGGAATGGGGAGGACGGATGCACCGGCACCATTTATGAATGGTGCCGGTGCATCCGTCAAGGTCTGCGAGCGGGTGCCGTTAAGCCCGCCAGGTCAGACCTGGTGGGCTGAAAGGCACCCTCTCGCAGAACTCAGAGTATGCCGGTCCAGTAGCAACGGTGCCGGTAGCTTACCAGCACCGTTGTTATTGGACCGGCATACTTATAATGAGGCCCAATGTCACTTTAACTATAAGTTATTTTCTGTGCAGCAAACATAATTGCCTGCAGCACCCATACCAACTATCTGATGACATTCATGTATTATACACTTTTACATTTTACAAAGTCGACAACTTTCTTTCTTTTACATTCCCAGAAAGATATTCCAAAAATACCTACCCGACAAAAGAAAGCTGTTCCATTTCTAAAAAGTAAGTATATTGCTGTAATAAATAGGTGATTACAAGCTTGATACTATAATTAATACTGTGTGTTACCCTAAACTGCTTTCACCTTATAAAACTATCCATTCATAATGTATTTATTGATACATCTTCCTCGTCCCAGCACACTAGCAGTATACAACATCTTACTCTACAAATGTAAAGCTCCCATTACATGTAGATCCCTTTTCCACATGCCACTTCCAAATTCTAATCCATATCAATATCTCCATACTCCTATTCCTCATCCCAGTCCACCGGAGATCTACAACCTGTGAATTTACACACGTTTTACCAACAGATTCCATTACCTATGCATCTGACTTCCTCCTATCACTTCCCAAAGATAATCATACCATTACCCTGTAGTCAGGGGTCCTCTGATCACATCACACAAATTCGTCATCTAAAAGGAGCACACACCGGGCAAAAACAACACTGTTTATTACAGCTGGCTAAGCACAGATAAAACAGGACAGTGGACAGGCACTGGTTGATGAGAGCTGACAAGAGGGGGCATAACAAACATATGTTATATAGGATGGGTACAATAGTCCAAGTATTTGAAACTGTTGCATTTAGAATGGACATATTTTCCATCGTTCCCAGGACAGCCATTGGCTGTATTATGTCATATCCGTTGTGCTCTGGGTATGTTAGTGAAAAATGATTGGAGCAACGAAAATAACAATATCCCAAGACATCCCTCCTGTGTGGTGCCACACCGATTTTTAACCCACCCTGGAACAATTTGTACTTAGTAATATAACATTTGAGCTGACCACTAGGGCTTTATTATTCTGCCATTGGTCAGCACTGTTGCGATTGAGACACAAGACAGTCTACTTCTGGTGAGAAGTGAGACTGTCACACAGTACCTTCAGAATGTTGGCCTTCACAGAGCTTGTAGTGGATACTCCGAAGGCTGGTTACCTCCCAGGGATGCAAAAAGTACAGCTTGATTGGTTCTTCCAGGAACGCCACTCCGTTCATCTTCCTTTCACATAGCCACCTGCCAGAGGCAATTGTGGCTCAGGTCCATCTCTCCTCCATTCCCGACTGTCTGCAGGAATGGCTTGCTGTCCTGTGTTGACATCACACTGTGTGGTTGTAGCTGGCTCAGTCTGCCTGTGCTGCACAGTGTGTGCTCTGTCTCCTGCCCACAAGGCCGGTGGAAGGCTAATCATGTGCTTGAAGCAGGATTTCCCAGACATGGGCACTTCCCTGTTAAGTGCATTATATTTAGGATAGGCCATCTCTATCAGGTGCTAATTGTTGGCCCTCTGTGCTATTAATATATATAGGACATCCCCACTCCCGCAATTTCCCTGGTGGTCACTTCTCATATTTTGACTGTATTCTGGTTGTCCCATGTGGCCCCTATGCACCCTTAAGATACTCTTTTCCACCCTGCTCACTCTTGCAGGTTGTAGTTCCAACTCCCTATATGGCGCTGGTTCAGCATCTTCAATACAACCCCACTCCTGCAATTTCCCAAGTGGCCACTTCTCATACTATGAGCATCATTCCAGGTCTGGCAGTCTGGAAATAAGGGTACCGGTAGCAGCGTAGCAGCACCCTTATTGGACTGCCAGCCTACAAGTATGCCTGCAGGGGCTATTGCTCCCGGCAGGTCTGATCTGCCGGGGGCACCGGCCCCTGCAGCATGGTTTTCACAGAAGCATTGGCACCGTAAGCAACTCCAAAGGAATGGAAGTTTACACTTTCCACCGCTGAAATCCCTAATGTCCCGGTGGCACCAGGATATCCAATGGCAGAAACAGTGTTACGAGTTCAATGGCAACCCGTCCGGTGCTACTGGTGGGTTACCGCCAAACTCGTAATGAAGCCCCATGAATGTACTCTGGTTGTCACGTGTTTTCCTCACCCCCCTTTAGGGTGCCCTTTTCTCCCCTGCTCACTCCCATATATTGTAGGTCTGACCCCCTACATGGCACTGATTCAACACCTTCAATAAATTCCCCCTTTGATTAATATTTCGATCAATATCTGTTTTCCATCCATTTCCTTACCTTCTTTCTTCCACACCCACTCCTGTGTGAACCTGCTCATGTTCCCTTGTTCTTCATACCCTTATATATATTTTCCAAAAATCTATATTTTCTCTCCATTAGGTGAGCACTCACCCCACAGGGCCTCGTAGTTTTTTTAATTCTGTGGCAGTGCTGTATAAACTATCTGTACCTCATCCTCACATCCATTCACACCAGGATGTCCCTCACCTAACCCATTATTGAGTTCTATTTTTTTGGCATTCATTGTATACCCAGTTCTCCTATGCAGGCAATTGCACCAGCGGATGACCCACCGGCCGATGCAGATTGCAACGAGAATCATGACGAGGAGGGTGACAGTTAGTTTAAACATCACTGCCAACCAGTCAGGCTCCCATGCAAATAGGCTCTCTAACCAGGTGTTTGACGTTAAGTCCTGCATTTCCTTCATCATTCTTTTGTGAATGGTTTGTATCTCCTCGACATCCTCTGTGAGTGTTACATTTGTTGCATCATTTGCGGGTGGGTTGGTGCAGCAGGTGCTGCCAATCTTGTGGCACACACCTCCATCCATTGCTGCCATTTATTGAAGTGAGAGTCAGTTTATGACGGTCATTGTACACAAAGCTTAAAGCTCATCTAGCACTGTGTTAGTCCCTTTTCTGTTGCATTAGCCAATTGAAGCAACTCATATCAAGTCATCTGGATCCATTTTGAATTAGTGGCCATTTGCACTCCAGGCTGAAGAGTCTAAAATGTGGTGTGATAGCATTCACACTTTGCATGGGCTCGTCTGAGATGTAGTTGCTGGCTCTCTTCCCCCTTGATATCTTGGGCTGCTCCTCTTGTGTCATGCAAGGCCCAGTATCCTCCTTCTGTCTTTTTTGTGCCAACACAATACCAAATGGTGTCAAATCAACGCGAGGCACCGTCAATGCGGGACTGTGCAAGGTCACCAGCACACACGCTCCGGCCCAGTCAGGTGGCAGCTAGGCATATGCTTTTGCTCCACAAGTCCACCAGATGTCCATCACTGTAGTAAACCCTCTCTCCAATGCCGTGACGCTCATTGCCCTCTCACAACCGGTGTTCATCCCCAGTGCCACTGTTCCGTTCCCTCTGAAACACAAATTATACTGTGTGAGTGGTTTTATGTTAACGGGGTGTTTTTGTCCTCTATCCAGGTTAAGGAATTAATGTTATTATTCCATATCTCCCACACTCCGCATTTACCCTCTTCACCACCCTTTCCTCAAACCCCACCAATCCCTCTGCATGACATTGGACCACCCATATTTACAATGTTTCCATGTGATACACCAAACCTCTTATTTGCATGAAGGGACTGGTGTGGCACCATGATACATCCTAAAAAAGAGAAATAAGTGGGCACCACAGGGTAAATATTATTATTTGTCGTCTTCAGTCCGTATTTGTATTTTAAATTTTTAGCAAAGAAATATCTAAACACTTGCGGGAGCAGGCTGAGAAGGGTCTGGAGTCACCCTGACCCAAGAAAACAAGTGAGGCAATAGACTAGATGGGAAACCTAGTCACACAACCGCTCTCCGTTTGTACCCGTGTCAGCGATGCACTACGGCTCGCTGCGTCCACCGCTGACACTATTCTTTGAACTCAGATCGCACACTGGATCCCCTCCAGCATCCGATCGTGTTCTTTGCGAAAACATACGTCTGATACTGTTTCTTTCCTGTTTTAACGCGCCTGACTTCATTCTTTAAGCGAGACTTGCCCTGATGAAGGAGTTTTATACTCCGAAATGCATTGGCATTTTAAGTCTACTTGCATAATGCAACATGTCAGCTGCGTTCTCACTAAGACTTGATTAGTGATCATTCTTTTGATTTTTTCGATAAAAGAATATATATTACATAAACAAGGTCTTGGAACTCATTTTTCTATGAACAATTCTCAAATTAAGAAGAACCAAACTTAAACTATTTGGAATTGTTTTTTCGAATGTAATTACCCAGACTGGGTACAAACGGAGAGCGGTTGTGTGACTAGGTTTCCCATCTAGTCTATTGCCTCACCATGATACATCCTACCATGCTGTTGTTTTGCACAGCACTCTCTTTTGAGTAGTTGGCAAATGCTTTCCTTTCTGAGGGCCATCTATTTTATATTATAATATTGTATGTTTGGATGCTTCACCCCAGGCCATGCTTTCCAGTTGTTTGAAGTTTTCATCATAAGCCTCTTCCCCTTCATCAATCCATTTTACCTCTTCCTCATGTCCCTGGAATAGACCCCCTGTCCTACATAGATGAAAATGCATCAAACATCCCCCTTCCTTTACGGTCAGTTCTTGCAGCAAACATTTTTTTGGTATCCCTGCTAGACGTGGGATGAGGGAGCACATGTATCAGGTACCATTAGTGCCATTAGTGCTCCGTCGACCCACCCTCTTCATTTCCCTATAGCAGGTGTTTTCAGAATCCAGGTCCTCTCCTTCCCCAATTGCATTATATAATTCTTTAGTTTTGGATATATACTCCTTTTAGTGCTCCTTTTAGTGCATGTCTCCCCTCCACCATGAGCAGGTGCACTCATGCTATCTCTTTCTATTAGGAGTCAGAAGGAAAGAAAAAGAAGACAAAAGGCAAATGCACACAGTATTCCCATCCCCATTGTATTTACAGTAATTCGCCTTTTTCCCTATTTCCCCTAGAATTCTCTTACCATCATCTTGCACGTTGGTGGGCCTTCCAATACCACCTATGTGCAGTACAAAATGGCCAAGAATTCTCATAAATACTTCCCATCAGGTGACGCTTGGTGGTTCTGTTGTGCTGTTGTTGTCTTTAAGAACGTCGGGTAAATGTTCCCATGCCTGTCTCTCCTTGATCTTACTGCTGTTGGTGTTGCATACACCACTTTGTAGGGGCCACAGAATTGCTCCTTACACTTTCAAACCACGTTGCAGATGAGTACCCAGTCATCTGGGGAAAGAGGCTGTGCTTCCGGAATGTCTTTCCCCTGATGAGCACTTGGCTGTTTTTCAGTGTTGACTGACTGACAGGTAGGTCGCTGTACCTGGCGGGAGATGTAGCAGAGAGCTTTAGTCATTTCAGTCACATATGCTTTCATTTCATCCCCAAGGATTTCAGAGCAAGGGTTAGCATCTAAAATTCAACATGTGAGAGGGACAGGCGCATGCATTCTCCAACCCATTACAATTTCGTGCAGAATCAAATGGTGATCTGCACTGGATAAGTTGCGTAGAGCAAAAAGGGCAAGGGGAGGCAAAAAAGCCAATTTCGCCGTAGAGTAGAGATTAACTTCGCCAATTGTTCTTTTAGTAAGCCTTTAATCCTATCTCCAATCCGGTTCACTTGCAGCTGATACACTGTGCAGAGTTTGTGTTTTATTCCCATGAGGTGCACAATATCCCCAAAAAGCTAGTTGGCAAAGTGCTGGCCATTATTCAACCTTATATCTTCACATATACGCCATTTTGGGATCACCTCCCTAATCAAGAATTTTGCTGCACTCTCTGCATCGTTCTTTGCACAGTATCCGGCCTCCAGCCAACACGAGAAGAGGCAGACAGTTATTATCATATACCTATAAGAGGCACATCTTTCTTGCATGTCAACAAAGTCGATATACAAGTGCCGGAAGGTCCCATCCGGCCGAGGTATTGGTCCTCACACTTTTTTCAGAGTATGGCCATGCAGAAACTCTGGAACCTTCACACATTTCCCCACAAACTCTGTCACTCTCTCATGCAAGTTAGGCACATACCACCACTCATTTATTTCTGCTGCTATACTTTCTTTGGATGTATGCATGGGTGGGCAGGGAAGGTGGGGAAGTGCAGCTGCTCTAGTGCCACATTTCCTGGGTATTACAGGCTTCCCTATGCTATTCTGCCTCCAGATCAGATCAGTTGGAGACAATGAACACCGGCGCTGGATCCATAGATCTTTTTCCTCTTTTGCTGCCTTTCCCTGCAGCTCGATAATTTGAATGATGGGTATTGTCTTGAAATTCTCCTCTCTTTCTTCCTCCCCACTCACCTCCTTTTCTGTCACTATGAGTGGCGCCCTTTTTCATTCCTGGGTACCTTTTTACACTTCCTTCAGGTAAATTGGCTACTTATTTCGCTGCTATGTCTGCCATTTTGCTCCCTAATGACATTCTGTCCCGATTACTTGGGGCATTTTATGATTGCTTTCTCTGCTGGTGCTTTAAGCACCTCAATCAACTTTTTTAGCAATTCTGCATGTTGCACAGGGGACACATCACTTCTTTTGAACCCTCTTCTCTCCCTTCGTGCTATCCTGAATGTATTGTTGAAGTAACATAGCAGATTCGGAAAAGATATTGGTGGCATGTCCTTCCATCATGTTTAATGCACTGATCATTGCCACCAATTCTGCTGCTTGCGCACCATCACTGCTCCAGTATGTCTCGTCCCTGTCTCTGGGCCAATATTCAAAGAACTGTCAATAAGAACAATGTCGGCTCTGCTATCTCTTCTCATTTTACCTGTATGTTCCCTTCCATTCTGTCCATTTGCGCCACACAGTCATGTTTGTAATCCCCTTCTAAGGATTCTGCAATGAAAATAGCTGGGTTGACCACTCTGCACCTCACTACTTCAATGGCTGGCTTAGTCAGTATTACCTTGAAACCTGATGTCCTTTGTGTAGTTAGTGTACTCTTGGATTTCGAAAGGATGACAAATACACTACTATGGGGTATCCTATTGTGATCAGTTCTGCCTTTTCTATGGAAAATGCTGCAGCCACAAGTACTTGTTCGCAGGGGAAGTGTCCTTACACTACGGGGTCTAAGGAACCACTGTAGTATGCCACTGGCTTGTGTCCCTGTGGCTTCTTTTGTGTGAGGACCGCCGTCATCACAGAGCCATCTGAGTGTGGAACAAATACAATTTCTCTCTGTAGTTTGGAGTTGCCAGCACTGGCGCATGAGCCAGTGCATCTTTTGGCTCTGTGAAGCTCTCATTAATTTCTGCTGTCCATTTTAGTTCCCTCTTTTCTTTTTGTGCCTCTCTAAGGCCCTGCAGTAGTGGTATTGTGTATGTGGAATGCTCAAACACCCATGCCTGGCAGTAGTTATATAGACCCAGGAATGTTTGTGCAAGGGCGTGTGGTGGAATGAATCACCTGCACCCTTTCTGGTCTTATCCTGCGTCCCTCACTGGATATTATCTGTCCCAGGTACAAAACCTCTTTCTGACAATACTGTAGTTTTATTTGTCCACCTTGTATCCCATGTCAGTTAACAAAGTCAAAAGACAAAGTGAATCTGTTCTACACTCTTCTTCTGATTCATTGCATCTCTGCAAATCATCAACATACTACATCACTGTGCTTGGCATGTGTACATTACGCAGATCCATTTGGATCACTCTGTTAAAGATGCTGGGTGACTCACAGTACCCTTGGGGCAGCCGAGAGTTTGTTTGCATTTGGTCCCACGATACGTAAACGCAGTCAAGTATCTTGAATCTGGGTGTAGTGGGATAGAAAAGAAGGTATTCTTAAGTGGATGACTGTGAAGTACTTCCCCTTCGTTGGGATGTTACACATTATTGTAGCAGGATTCGGAAACAAGGGAATCTCTGCCTCAACCACATTGTTCAGGGGGTATAAATCCTGGATGAATGCTATGACCCACCCTTTGATTTCTTTATCGGTTATATTGTCATGTTGCATGGTGATGAGGGAGGCTGGATGATACCCTGTTGCCATAGTGCATGTAGGGTATAGTATATTCCCTCATCTGCTTCTCAGGACAATGGGTATCGCTTGACCCAGGGCAGGAGTGCTCCCGCTCTCAGTTTTATCTTTCCTGCCCCAGACCTTCAGTACTCTTACATGGTGGGGCCCCTTGTTCCAGAGTTTCTCTGGCACTTTCTTGAGATCTTCTTCTGCTTGTCTGTTCCCTCTCTTTTCTAACTGTGTTTATCATTGGAATCAGTTTCTCCTTTACTTGGACTGGACAAGGTATCTGTATCTGAAACACCATCTCTCCCTCTCCTCCACATCGGAGAACAATTGTTCATCCGTTACTTGTGTAATTGTCAGTGTAGGGTTGATGCATAGCACCGTAAACAATTCCATGCTGTCATTGTCTATCCCACAGAGGATTACCATGTCTTTGAGTACTACCCCCTCTTCTAGTTGTAGCATGAGTGTGGTTCCTGTTATGTCATCTTTCTGTCACTAAAGTCTGAACAGGAATTCTGAAGCCAGTCGCAACACCTTCCCCTGTATCCCTCTGGCCCATACTAGAAGAATCTCAACCGTGTACAAGAACATGCTTGGGTACAAGGGCTGTGCTCGCAGTGTGCTTTGGGCATGTGCCCCCAAGAGGACTGTGTTATGCTCACCTGGACCCCACAGGGGTGTCGATCCGACCCGGACTGCTGCGGTCTCCTTCAACGTGATGCGTATGCAGAGATGACTGTCTGGACTGGCCCGCCTAGTCTTGTCTGCTGGACCCGAAGAAGTATTTTCCTGCAAGTGGAGACAGGGATTAACCACCTGTTGGTTTTAGTGATAGCCTCCCAACTGTTCTCGCTCTCTCCCCCACTAATCACCTCCGATATCCCCTTAGTAACCTCACCTTATGTTCGTAAAAGATGAGCTCTCCATCCTGCGTGTCTTGCAGGGGCGCGTAGATACCAGTTACTTCACTGGTTTGAAGGCGTTGGGAGAGTTCCGGTAAGTATTGACTCTGAAGTCCCTGGCGGGATTGGTAAGTATCAAGTTCAAAGAGTTCAATGTGCCCGATGTTCACTCTTGTTCCCCTTCCTTCCTTAAATTGCAACTGAGTTTGTGAGAAGAAGGTCTCGTAGCTGCTGCTGACGTTCAGGTAAGACTCTGTGTTACCCAACGCTGTCCGGTAACTATTGCATGCGTTAACGTGTTGTTTTTCTCCCTCTTTACAGATGCGGCATATGAAAATGTGGAGAGTTATGGAATAATACCGCCAGTGGTAAATCAGGTAAGTCTATGGTGCTAAGAGGTTGTATTTGTTGATTCCCTTGGCTCACCTTGTTTTTTCTTGTGTCCCCTAGGTACCGGATTACGGCGAAGAAATGAAGGAGACAGTGCCGGATCGAAAGATGCTGTGAGAACTGGTGAGTATGGCACCGTGCTGGAGCTGGCAAAGCGACGCGTGCAGGGCTGATGTACTTTCCAGGTCCGGAGATGAAATGGTTCCGGAATTAGGTGAGGAATTTGAAATAAGTTTGTTTTCTAACCTTGTCCTTTTCTTCTTCTTTATTCCAGGAGCTCTGGATTCGAGCCGGGCGTGGCAGAAGACTGGATGCTGGATGCTGGCTGCAGGCACGCGGGCGTGGCAGAAGACTGGATGCTGGCTGCAGGCACGTTGAGCGTCACGCTGCTGGATGCAGAATAACGTGAAGCATGTGCTGCTGTTCGGGTGTGGTTTAAATAGCCTCCAAAGTAGTTCCAGGTAAGAAATTCCCTAGAGCCACGCCCGAGTAAAAAATAGTCCCTGTAATAAAATAGTCCCATCCAGGTCTCATGTAGGCTTGGACTCTTTTGCAGCATGGTCTGCATAAGGTAAGTAAAGTCTATGAGCCTGGCGCCTATGGCACCAGGACTGATTTCTATGATGAGCCTGGCACCTAAGGCGCCAGGACTGAACCCAGACAGCCCCTAGCCGGGGCTGCTGAGGTTTAAACAAATGTCTGGATGCCTGCTCCCGGAGCTGAGGGCCTTGGTCCTGATGCACGGGGGTAGGCATCATGACAGACTGTGGCTATGCATGTGTAATATATGATATGATAGTTTATTTAAATAGCGCCTATACACAATGTGTTTCAAAGCGCTTCAAGGCAAGGGAGGGAACAAAGGAAAATTCAACGACATTCTTACAGGCATGAACCGTAATGATGTGAAATTAACTATCATACTCGGCCTGATGACATTTCAGATAGTGCAAGGGCTAAGAGATGGATGAGGAAGGGAGGGGGAGAGTGGGAAGGAAATGGAAACAGACAGGCGACTACCATGCTAGGCCTGACGACATTTCTGGTAGAGCCGGAGAAGAACAAGAGGTGAGGGAGAGGGGTGCAGAAAGGTTGGGGAGGAACAAAACAAGCGACTATCATACTAGGCCTGACGACATTTCAGATAGTGCTGGGGGGGGTGGGGAGGAAAAAACTAGTAAGGGGAGGAAGGAGGAGACAGACAAGGTAGCTATCATACTAGGTCCAGGGACAATTCTGATAGAGTAAGTGCATAGAAGAAAGTAAGGGGAGGAGATAGGAAAAGGGAGAAGGGAAAGGAGGAGGAGAGAACAGAGAGTAAACCGTCAAAAAGAGTGGAGAAGCAAGAGCGGAGAGCGAATACAATTGCAGAAGTTAGTAGTAACACATAATGTTGCAAACCAGGATACAAGATGAAGATGGGAACAGCATGATTCAGAGCGGCCATGAATACATGATGCAAAGGAAGTCCAGCATGAGAGTTGAGAAAGGGGGACGCATCGTGAATGAATGAAGTCCATAAAAGTCAAATCCAGCATTGGCCACAAGACGGTGATGGTGAAACCAGAATGTTTCAGGACAGACTCCTGCAGAAGTAGGCTTGAGGGGGGAGCAGGGTAGCAGAATCTAGCAAAACAGGCAACACCTGTGTGTGAGAAGGGGGGGCACAAGGGAACATCACAGAAGGGCCAGAGGGGGTGGTCATGGCCTGTGGGGACAGAGGGGGTAACACATGTTGGTGCATGCTTACCTGCTGTCTGAGCAGGGGGTCGGGCCCTGGATCCTCCTTGTCCGAACAGGTCCAAACAGGAATTGCCCTTCCTCCAAAAGAGCTCCTCAATGATTCAATCTATTCTTTACCATGCTCCCCGTGTGCTCCCTCCTTCGCCCCCCTTTTCCCCGGCAATGCCAACCCTTTGCACCTTGGCCGCTACAACCCCAGCCGCAGCGAGAACCCCAGCAGCCTACCGGCATGTGGCCATGAGTTCCTGCTAGCTGGAGTGTAATAAATTCATAACTTCCTGCTATTATGGCTTTGGTCGGCGCTCCCTGATAAAGGCCCCAGATTCTTTACCCTCTCGCCGCTGGTCATGCTGTGTGATCGCAAAGAACTATGGCTTAGGATTCGGATGTGTGTGTGGGGGGGGCCTTATTTGGTTTTTTTGGGGGGGGTTTGTAAGGATTGACACACTGACATTTCTGAATGCTGCCATGAATTGCAGCTATTTTTTGGTGCTGCCATTTGAAATAACACATTCTTATCGAATAGTATTTTGACACAATTTAAAATATAATAGCACTCATTTTTTAAACAGAGGTCAAGAGTAGTACAAACAATGAGGCATACATTGGATAATACAACTTGTATTTGTACTGTGATACAGAAGAGAGAAAAGGATGTAAAACAAACGAAAATATTTCGGTAAGAAACAAGTAGTTGTGCAAGTAAGACGTGATAAAAGAGAGCAAGCATGACCAACAGCTGCCCATCCAATGACTGGCCTCTCCGCAGAGCGGCCAACGGCCCCCTGCCCTGTGTTTAATCTACTTCCTTTATTTATTTATTTATTTATTATTATTATTTTTCCACCGTGATCCCAGCACCAATGCCCTTGTCCCTGCTGCACCCCACCACCCTGGCTTCAAACAACCCACCCCCGACCCTCGCACGCCACGGGCCTCCCTGTTACCCGTCATCACCGCCCTGTGTTCCCGTCAACAGCACTCACCGTCCCCTTGCACCGCACCTGCCTCGTGTTCCCTCCCCTGCATGTGCCTGATGTGGTGCACTTCATCCCTTTCTCCATAAATGAGATTGTTGTGTTTAGTTTGCTGAGCAGATCCCTCCCTATTATGTTGATGCGGGGTCTTTGGAGTACATTCGGGGTGCCACGAGATGTTGCATCCCTATTGTTAAGGGTATATTGTTTGTAACTGGAACCGTGACCACCGCCCCAGAAAATCCCTGCCCATCCATGACGTTGTTTGACAGTAGGAATGTCCCCTCCCTGATGCAGGATTTAGTAGCTCCTGTGCTTTTGAAAAAGGAGAATCCCCTTGGTCCTATTTTCGCTGCCACCTCGGGTTCCTCTTCGGAGACGTCAGTTACTGCTAGTACTGGACACACTCTGGCTTTCTGTGGGTCTCCTTATTCTTGCGCATTACCTGGCGGTAAAGGGAAAGGGTTTCCCTCTACAACACTGACCCCCGTGTAGTGGGGCACTATGTTCTGTCCCAGCACTACTGCGGTTCCTGCTATCAAGGTTGGAGGTTGTGTCATAGCCAGGGCTGCTGCACCTCCATCTGTTGCCCCCCCTTGTATCAGCACCCCACCCTGCTGTGTGGGTATTTGCGCTTGTTGTGTTTCTGCTGGAAGAAGTTGGACCTGCTGCCACTGTGGCTGTGCCGTGCCGAACCCTTGTTGTTGGGCCATCTCAATTGCCCATTCCAGCAATTTGGCATATAAAACATGGCACAATTACTCTGTACTCCGATCCTCTATATCCCCCCTCTTCTTCGCTGTAGGTACCCTCTCCCCATTTGGTAGAATCCCCCCTGCACATCATTCCCTTGTGGTGGGTTTCCCCATCGGGCGAGTACTGCGGCTGCATGTAGTTCCCTTGCTTTGGCATGTTCCCAACAGGAAACCCCCTTGTGGGGCGGGTGCCACTGCAGAAGTGTCTTCTACCAACAGTGCCCCTTCTATTGTATATTTAGCCAGTTTCTTTTGTACTAGTTTATTCTCTGCTTTGGCAGCATTTTCCGCTGCATTCTTTTCACTCTCCTGCTTTCGTTTGCAATTACGCACTATTGTTGCCTGTTTTTTTGGCCACTCCTTAGCTTCAATGCTTACAATATTATCCAATAATGCCTGTACTTCTGTCAGCAGTCGCTTTACCAGTTTGTGATAGAACAAGGATATACACTCATCCCACGACCTCCGCGTCTCTTGTGTGCACAAATCTTGTACCCATTTTATATAGTTGGCTGGGTCATTATCGCTTTTCATTTTATGCAACAACATTGTCCCCAAGTCATAACTATCGGGATACATACCTCTCAAACATGTGATCGACAGTTCTTAAAGGGTGGCCCATCATGAGCGTTTATGCTCAACTTCAATCCTTTATAGCCTGCCTGGTTCCATATTTTGTCCGCCTGCTCTCCTATTGTTGCTGCAAATAAGCGTTTCATGTCCCTGATTGGTAATATCACCTCTGACATCTTTTTCTCAAATGCCTGTATCCATTTACTGGCCCCTGCAACGAGGGAAGGCAGGCTGCATATTAGATAGTCTCTGTCCATCTTCTGCCATGGCACATAATGCGTGTCCCCTCTCCTTTTCTGTAGTAATGGCAGTACTTGTGTTTTTGGACCTGTTCCTCCTCCCAGTATAGTTGCTTGAGCTAGCCCCATTTTCACCATCCCTATCCTGCTGCAATGGGAGGTGGACGAGTCCCTGTCACTCATGTCACTGTCTTGTCTCTTTCACTCTTTCCTCCCACTCCTGCTTGTCTTGTCAAGTATCCATTCATCAATATCCCCATTGCTCTACTCATCCCTTAATAGTTCGTCATCTGATGCTGCATCATCATCACCCTTTCCTTCTCCTTCTTCCCGCCTTCACTTCGTCGTCTAACTTGAATTTTATTCTCCCGATAGCCATTCCCCCCCTTGTTTTTCCTTCGTACTTCCTCGTCTATCACCCTCTCTGCCTCACTGAATAACGCACCCACCTGTTGTCACGTATTATTCTCTATGTCCGATATGTATTTCCTCTCCGCTTATATGCAACTCCTCCCTTTGAGTGTCTTTGTCCTCTACTTTTTTTTTCTATGTCCCCTCCTGTTATTTGTTGCTGGGGGTTAGTATATCCTGCTGTGGGCTGTAACGATGGGCAGACCCAATAGGGCGGGGTCAGCAAGCTCGGTCCGCTCCATTCCGTGGTCTCTCTATTCTCCTCTTTCATCTTTTCCCCTTTTGTCTCCTCATATAGCTTCTATAGCCCCAGTATGTTCTTCCTGCTTTTCATCTTAGAGCCCATTGCATTTTGTTAATAGATACAAGAACACATTTTCTATTATTTTGCTGTAAAAAAGTACCCTCCCCGGACCACGCATGGAAATACTGACCTGCAGTCTCCTGGGCCCATTGAAAATTGTATTTTAATAATTGTTCAGAATATATGGACCATATCCCACGTTTTTGCACACATGTGTGTGTCCGCTACCCTGTTTTCATAACTTCCACTTCAAAAATCCACTCCGGCCCTTTCCATAGGCCTGACCAGACACTGAACTCATCACACTTGCCTTCTACACAGGCCCAAAGACTCACTCAATGTTATTATCAGTATCAGACAGCCCTCTCCATGGGCTCACCGTGCTTTGTGTTAGAACAAATAGACGTTGTGCCTTTGCCATGCTACCTGTACACACCCACCGCTACAATGCCAGGCGTGCTATCTTACAATGAGGTACCTTCTGATGATGAATCCACCACCATGAGTCTTGTATCATGAAAACAACACTAACTACCACACACGTGTCCCTCACTAGATCTTCACGAAATACAACAAAGTCAACAACAACATAATTCTCACCTCTATGACGCAATTATGCAATCACTGGTACAACACGCAACTCCCATCTAATGATGTTCGGCACACACTACGCACCACCCCTGCCTAATGCCGGCGTGCACACACTTGCGCCCAACCCCTGTTGAGCTTTCAATAAGGAGCACACACTGGGCAAGAAGCAACGCTGTTTATGACAGCTGGGTAAGCACAAATCAAATAGGACAGTGGACAGGCACTGGTTGATGAGCGCTGACAAGAGGACACACAGCGAACATACATTTTATAGGATTACTACAATAGTCCAAGTAATTGAAACTGTTGCAGTTGGAATGTACATATTTTCCTTCATTCCCAGGACAGCCATTGGTTGTGTTATGTCATATCTGTTGCGCTGTACGTATGTTAGTGAAACATGATTGGAGCAACCAAATTAACAATATCCCAAGACATCCTGCGGTATGGAACTACACTGATTCTCACCTCTCCACAGATCAATTTGTACTTAGTAATAGAACATTTGTGCTGACCGCTGGGGCTTTATTATTCAGCTATTGGTCAGCACCGTTGCGACTTAGATATAAGACAGCTTGCTTTTGGTGGGAAATGAGACAGTCACACAGTACCTTCTGAATATTGGCCTTCTCAGAGTTTGTAGAGCATGCTGCGAGTTTGGGCCACCTCCCAGGGACACAAAACGTACCGCTTCATTGGTTCTTCCAGGAACGCCACTGGCTGAACTTCCTTTCACATAGCCACCTGCCGATAGGCATTCACGGCCATGCGAACAGATCACTGGCTGAGGTCCACCTCCCCACGATCCCCAAATGCCTGCAAGATTGGCTTGCTGCCCTGTGTTGAGATCACCCTGTGTGGTTGTAGCTGGCTACGTCTGTCTTTGCTGTGCAGTGTGAGCTCTGTCTCCCACCTCCCTGGCCCATGGAAGTCTGATTGTCTGCTTGAAGTGGGAATCCCAAGACATGGGCACTTTTACTGTTATGTGTGTTATATTTAGAACAGACCGTCTCTATTGAGTGCTAATTATACATGGACCCTCTGTGCTATTATTATATACAGGACTTCCCCGCTCCTGCAATTTCCCTGGTGGTCACTTCTCATATTTTGACTTTATTCTGGTTGTCCCATGTCGCCCCTCTGCCCCCTTAAGGTACCCTTTTCCACCCTGCTCACTCTTGCAGGTTGTAGTTCCAACTCCCTATATGGCGCTGGTTCAGCATCTTCAATACAACCCCAACACCCATTTTCCTCATCTCAGTTCCCCAAATGTTCTTTATCATTATCCCTGCACTCCTCTTCCTCGTCCCAATGCACCAACAGTCTAGAACCTCTTACTCTATGAATACTTCAGCTGAAAACTCCCATTAACTATACATCCCTTGCTCACATCCCACTTTGCAATTCAAATCCATATCATTATCTGCATATCCCTCTTCCTAGTCCCAGTATAACAGGAGTCTACAACCTGTGACTTTACAAATGTTACCCATACACCACTCTTCCCAATTGTAATCCATATCATTAGCCCAACACCCCTCGTCCTCATCACAGACCCCAAAACAAATCATTACCCACACATTTGTCCTGCAACATCGAAGCACACACTTTCTTTTATCTACAATATAAAAAATTCCTAGTAGAACTCAACTCCTTACAAAACAAAGAAAAGATTGAGCAAGTAAAAAGAAGGAAAAGTCTTATACTCACCCTTCACTAAAACAATTCATAGAAAATGTACAAGCACGAGGACAAGTAACTTTGCTCTTGCAAACTACAGCCACAGTCACCACAAACAAAGGTATTACCCCCTGCATCAAAAAAGAAAAGTAATCAAGTGCTTCCTAAAACAGTTTCAACAGAAAATAGATCCCTAACAAACAAAACAGACATAGGAAGTATTTCTTCCAATGTCAATGTAGTCACAATAACACATTTAAAAAAAATCAATTTTGCTAAAGAAATGTACTTGCAAAGTCTTCAGCAATCTCATAACAAAATCTGTAAAGTCACATTCCTCAGATGAAAATAATGAAAGAATAGTGATACTTCAATTGACAGAACATTCAAACTAAAAACACAACTATTTTTATTAGTTTTCAACAAAAGGAAGCCATTAACAAAAATGTTTTTAAAACTAAAAAAAAAAACTTCAAAACATGCACAATGTCAACATAGATGACATTTGCAATGTCTATGCAGGTGAGGGGTTTCACAGCAGTGGCAGAGAACCATTCTTCAATGCTTAAGCAGCAAACAAACCAAATACTAACGGAAGAGGCTATGATATAGTAGACAGATCACAAATAAAACTGTAATTCAAAAATCTTCAAAAACAAATCGCCAAGCAAATGTTCCTCATTTCCACACTGCTCATCCAGTCTAGAATGGATGTGCAGCTCAATATGCAGTGTGTGTCAACAGCCGTTCAAATGTTTTCGTCCATTTCTCAAGAAATACGTTAAAATGAAAGGCATAATTAGAATCAAAGTTTTACAAAACGTGGACTTCTGTCCAATGCGAATCCACACTGGACTATGAGGACATTCCTTAGCCTGCATTTCGGCAACATTTTGTAAAAGCACCTTTCATCACATAAAAATGGTAGCATTATACCATTCTACAATGTGCAACTTTGTGCATAATTTATACAGTGCAAAAAGTCCTTCCCTAAAACTACAAAAACTCAATGACAGTCTCCTAAATGGAACAGCACAAGTAGTTCTTTGACAAATAGAAGACATACAAATGGCATTTTTTTAAAGTGAAGTAGAATTACAAAACACAATGAACTTAGAAAATAATAACTGACAACTTTCAACCACTACCCTTCTTTCAAACACGTACAAATAATAAATAGCAACGTTTTAAAGAACCTCTGCTGAAATTCCAGACAAAGTATTGTCTGTTTTCTACAAAGTACAAAAATGGTAGATATATCCTGCATTATGTAAGAAAATGATGCATCACAATGGGTCCAATTGGCCATGTATCTAAGAGCAGAGAATAAATCAGCATTACCAACCCTTTAATACTTTGCACACACTGTAATAATAAGCTTGCCAATAACCAAATGCCATCTAATACCATAAATATTTCCCCTTCCAAATGCCTTAGAAAATCCTAATCTGTCAAACAGCACACCCATTCCAAGCTATATTACGACTACAGTCCAAGACTGCCACATTGTCTCCATCAGAATTTCAAACGGCATTAGTGGCGAGATACCATTAAACCTTAATGAAAATATTTAAACACTAGGGGTAGGACGATCAGTACATCAATCATTAATTGTACTAGTTAATGGTGTTCCAACAAAAGATAAAAAGAATTGGCAACTTCGTGACATAAAGAAAGTTTAAGAAGTCCTGCAGTATCTCAAACAAAACAATACAAATTGCAAAGACATAATCATAGAAGACAATTGAAAAGAAACAACACAAATATATGAAGATATGCCACAAAGTGGTCAATTTGAACATGTTGTCCCTAGTGCAAGAGACAACATTTTTGACCAACACAAAATCATACATTGCATTCAAGAGACACCATGGAAGATGCTTTAGAAACATATTGAATGCATCATGCCAAAGGGTCTCCAAGGAGTATATGGTAAAAAAGTTTTATGAGCACATTGTTTTCCATTACTCCTCCCTACAGGAAAAAAGAAACAACGATAGACCCATAGAAATCCGTGCATCAGAATATTGTTCTCTCAGAATTTACTCTGGAGATCCAAGATACCATCAACATATTAAATACACATTCCATCACTTGTTTGAAAGTGAACTAGCCACTCTATATTACAGAGTTGCACAAACAGTAAAAACTGGAAGCCACATTACAAACATATCAGCTAGTGAACTCTTTCAAAAGATATGATATGATATGATGTGATATTTTATTTGTATCGCGCTCGTACACAGGTGTTTCAGAGCGCGACTAGGCAAGGGAGGGGAACAAGGGAGAACACAGCACAACATAAAAACGATCTTACTAGGCCCAGTGACATTGAGAACGCGCAAGTGCATGGGAAAGGGAAAAGGGAAAAAGTGCATCGAAGGGGGAGAGTGGAAAGTGCAGAAGCCGTGGAGCGCAGATAAATAAAATTTAAAAAAAATAAAAGACAAAGATGAAGTGTTGGAGTCAAGTATTACATACCTCTTGTCAAATATGCATGGTACAAAAAGATACTGGTTTCAATGTCACACTGATGTTCGCTGCATGATAAGGGACCTGGGCCACCCACATGGTTTCATACACTCAGTAGTGCAGAATATGCATGGAATTACATGACTTCCTATGCACTGCAAACCAAAATAAAGAAGGCACAGAGATGTAAAGCACAGCAGAAGTCTCTTCTTTAGATCCTTTAAATGTTTCAAGATACTTTCACCATGGCTTTATTGCCATGTTACACTACATCTGTGATTACAAAATGCCGTCCCCTTGGGTAAGTGGAACACTCCTTTTGGAGAAAATATCAATACAGAGGAGTACCACACATTCGCATGCTTTTGTGGCTACAAAAATGCCCAAAAACCTTACGTCTACAATGACATAAGCGTGACAAATGCTGCTGATGTCAATACAGAAACAAAGGTAAATACTTGTACCAAAGGTCAAGTAATTTGTTTCATGACTTCTGTTAGACACAAGTTACAGGCAAATCTCACAAAAACCCATGCAACATAACAAAGTAATCAAACTTTAAGAAAACATTTCCATGATGGCTGTGCCAATATATGGCAGTATTGCAATGTAAGAACATAATCATGTTGGCTTTGACTTTAAAAGTGCAAAGCGACAATAAGAAAACATGTCCACACTGGATGCACAATATAGGCTAGTCTAGACATGTAATAACCCATATAATTGTTGCTTTCCCCTTGATGCCTTGAATAAAATTCCATATCATAGTAAGAAATAGCTATACTGGCTGTCCCAAAAGGCCATTCTAGCCACGTAATAACACGTTTCATAATTACTTTAGCATAGATGCCAAGAATAAAATACAACACTACAATAAGGAACTGGACTGACTATTCAAAATGGCTCCCAAGACCATGCAGATAACACTGCAATTTGACAAATACAAGTAAGGGATGTAGCTGAAGGGCCTCCAAAATGTCTCAGGGAATGAGGCAGGAGTGCCCCCTCTCTCTCCAATTTTATTTGTTCAATCAAATATCCCTCCATTTTCATACTATATCAAATTATATGTAAGTCTTATAGGATTTATGAAGAGCAGAGCTAGCTGGGAAGAAACAGCTTGCTGTACATAGGGGATGCAGTCAGGGGATTACAAGTAATGGTGCAGAGCTAGCAGAGAAACTTGGAAGGATATAAGGAGCTGGGGAGGGTGAGAGCTTCAGTGGTTTATTTCTGAAAGCAAAATGGTATGCATACGATTACATCACATATTTCAGTAACAATGCTGGTTTAGAAAAAGTACTTTACCTTAATTGAATATGGTATATAATCACCATATACAAAGATCAATTAAGAACTATTTGAAGCTATCAAGTGCAACTGTAATTTAGCAATTGATTTAAAAAATATATGATTAGATATTTAGGAATGTCAATTACCAACAGAAATGGTGGTTTGGTACAAACAAATCTTGACATTTTCCGTTAGAAGAGTTTACTCTGGGATTCATAGGGATAATTAATGCGAACACAATGGTAATATTTTCAGGTATTATTTCTTAAATTGGGGCTTTATTACAAGTACAGCGGTGTGGTAAAAATGGAGGTATGATATGATATGATATGGCATTTATAACGCGCCTATACACAAGTGTTTCAAGGCGTGAAACACTTGTAACTCCATTACCTCCACATTTCTGCACTGCCGTACTATAGGTTTGGCGGTGAGGTGGAGGAAAAGCCTTATGTCACCTTACTGCCAAAATAGTGGTGAAATCAGCAGAATTACCACTGGAATAATTACTGATGGTGGTAATTCCACCGAAATTCCCATGTGGTCCTAAGGACTCCAATAAATGGGTCTGAAACCGCCTACCACCACTTGTAATCCGTCTGTAATTCTGCCAGAGCAAGTGGCAGTAACAGTAAATCTGTTTTGTGGTATTTTGGTGGATTTACTGCCAAAATACCACCACATTTGTAACGAGGCCCTTGTTGCCATGTTATTATAGGTGTATATTTTGGCTTTCGAATTACAAAGTATGGGAACTTTTCTGGCAGAGCAAAAACCAGGATGAACATTTAGAAGAGATTGATATAGATACCATGTCAAATAAGAGAATTCATGTATACATTTTAGGACTCAAATGTTTCAAGAAAATAAGATTTAAGATTTTGAAAGAATGGGCTTACTTTTTTAGAATATATCTGAAACATGGCAAACGCCAATATTAAACAGATTGCGTCCAATTGCGGACAGGAGGAATTAGTTAATGATTTTTGATATACTTCACGAAGGCTCTAACGGATATCGGTTAGGAAAAATACAGATTTATCTGAAGGAACAAATCACTAACTCATGAACAATGTGCCATTTTGGGATTAAAAATGCAGGTCATTTCAAATAATTACAGCTCTTAGAATTAAAAGAACTCTGGAATGTGGATTACAATGTGGTGTTATGTAACCGTTCTACGGGCAACACCGGAGGGTAATGGCCCACAGCTGTCAACTGAGCCCGAGGGAAGCGAGGGCCATTAACATTGGCCCAGGGCCGTTACCCACCCCCCCGTTTTGCCCATGGAACAGGTACATAATGACATAAGCACCCCGGGTTGCCGCTTTGGCAACCCGGGGTGCTAAAAAAAGGGTTTTCCTTCCTTGAACGGGACGGAATCCCATTCAACGAAGGAAAATCCTTTACAAATATGGCCACCATAGAAAGGGAAGGCGGGGCTCTGAAATAAGGTAAGTGGGGGGGTCAAAGAATTAAAAAATAAACAGATGGGCAGTGGGGGAAGATGGCTGTGGGGGGAGCCGGCATCAGGTGGCCTGGAACACAGGGTTGTACTTGCGGTTCAAGCCCATGTTCCTAGGTACCTGATTGGCTGACTCACCCACCCGAGGGCTAATGGGAAAGTGAGGGAAGTGGAAGAACTACTGATGAAGGTTTTCGTGATTTCTTAAGGTTTGATGTCAGCTCTGAACAGAGTTCTTATGAAAACACATAGGAGGGTTTATGTGTCCTCCCCAGAGATTGTAGGTATTGGGTAAAATCATGTGCAGTAATACATAATGTTTTTAGCTCATCATAACACATGAACACAACCAGAACTATTTTGTTCTCTCTTATATGTAAATGACAAAAATAACAGGAACATTTAAAAGATGACCAAAGTGTGCATTGACACAATCTTATTTAGGTTCGTCCACACATACTGATGGATAGACCTCAACTCACAGTATTGTGTTACTGTTAAAAGATACCAGCCCAAATGCTGGCTCCCCACAATCTGTACAGTGCACAGCTGCTCTCAAGCTAGGTCTGAGAATTGAACAATAACATAAAATATAAACATATGTTGGCAGACTACTCACGTTTACAAAGTACTGGTATAGAGTTAGTGAGATCTTGAACAAGCTCTGAGAAAGGAAAGTATATTGCTTATTATTCTCTAGATGTTTATGAATATAACCCTCATCAGTCCTAGCCAGCATAGTCAAAGGTGAAGAAGGGTGGGAGCAGTAGTCCTAAACATCCGGAAAGCGAAAGTTTAACGACCACTCGTCCTGATAATCATTTGATGGATAAAAAGGAAATTAGCTTTGTCTAATGTTATATATTAATAAAACATAGGCAGAATAATCAATTTCGGATGAAAGAGGAAATACTGTCCATCAAAAGGTGGAAGAAGGAATTGTTGCAAGTAATGACGTGGGAGGTAGAATTTAGAAGAGGACAAGTGAATTATAAACTAGAAGCTAAAGTAGCTTTCTTGCACCTCGTAATAGTGAAAAATAGTACCCAGCGAGTTCCATCCCTCTTTTCACCTGCCGCCACGGAAAGGAAGAAGGGACTACGTGTAGTCCCATCGCAACATTCTATGGCACCCATTTTTTTTCTTTACTTTTCTGTTTGTTTTTAAATGGCTACCATGAAAGGAATGTAAATGTAGTCCCTTATCCCGGTTTTGTGGTGGCCATTTTTTTTCTTTTTTCAGTTGAGAAACGACAACGGCATCTGACAACTGCAAAAAAGACTATTAGCACCTCAATGTTATGAGCCGGAGTACTAATAGAAATAAGCCCCTTGCAGGGGGGGCATTACCGCCTTAGGTAATGCCGGGGTCTGCGTAAAGGCTCTTTGCTTTGCTTGGGCCTGATACTGTGGGCCCTGGGGCCTTACCTGAAGCAATAATTCCTGCCAGCTCGGGGCTTATTGCTTAAAAGATTGTTACATATGCAAGAATAGGGAAGTCATATGATTATCACTGATTATCACTGATCTAGTGGATTGGTGTTGAATCTCTACTGTTACCAAAACAGGGTTTTTGATACCTTGATACATTTAACCCCAAACTAATATGGGTGCTTACGGAACCTGCCTTGTGGGGTTAATACCTGCCAAATTAAGTTAGTATCTGGCATATTTACTGAATGTTTTGGGATTGGATGGTGAAATCTAGAATATGATGTCTGTACTTTGTCGTTTGAGGCCAATAACATGCATGAAGCAGTACATGTCCATGTGTAGGTTAAACCTGCCAAAGGATTGGGGTACGTGGTTAATGGTCACAGTAGGTTGGATATAGTGAGAGTACCTTAGTATATGGCGGTAATATCAGGCAAGTTATGTCAGTAGCAGTGCATACAATGACAAAATCCAGAGAACAGTGTGACTACCTCAGCATTTAATCGCAATAGCTGGAAATGGTTTGGGTGCCTGGAGATTGAATACTGTAATTTGACGCTCTTACCTTGTTCTTTCTTGAATAAGAAGAATGCTATGACCTTCCTGTTCCCCCTGTCACTGTGTTAACCTTGAGAAACAAAGAGGTTCTATATGGCAATAGGGAAAGTCATTTAAGAGGTAAACATCCCTCAAGAATTCTGACAAGCAGCTGGACACAATGCCCCAGCAACCGTTAGGGATGCAGAATGAAGTGTGGATCCTACAGGACATGTCAAGGCAATGGCTAAGGTTCCTATCCAATGGATAAGCAGGGAACCAGTAAGGAGAGAGGCCAACAAATACAAACAAGACAGCAAAATCAAGGGGACATAGAAGGAGGGAGAATAGCTCAGGGGTATCTTGCTCGCCTTGCAAGCAAGACAACAAGGAGTAACACGGGTTTGATCCCTGGGTCCGCGTTTAGAAACCTCTCGGTATTAAACACGTTATAAATAACCTATCATATCATATCGTATCATAGAACACAGGCATTGCAACGCACCTTCAATATGGTAGTCTGTGTCCATATAGTCCCTTAGCATAAAATCCACCCAGGTCCCACAAGTGTTGGATGCCATCATTAGTGAGCCATGTTCACCACCACCTTCATTTAGGTAGAAATGCATCCAATAACTCAATAGGCACGACTTTGAGTCAGCTCCGGGTTGTGGCACAGCTCTTTTGTGACCTGCTATCCTGCCATTGCAGCTTTCTAGGGGAAAGAATGAAAGGCACTTCTGTTACTATCGCAAGACCAGAAATGCTGGATGCCGGTACTGCCATGGCCCGTATGGAATGAATGTCAGTGGGGAGCCAAGAGACTGCCAAATGAAGACTGCTGCTCTACTGAAAGGACGGAACAGCACCAGCATGTGTAATTGGACCAGGATAGCCATTGCCTAAATAAGCCACATGCTATCTGTCAAATTTTAAAAGCACCCTGATATTTTCAGGAAAATTGTATGAGTACCTGTATAAATTATTGTATTACCTGACAAATGTTTCAGTGTGAGTGTCTCGGCATATGGTAAACATACCCATCAAACATTACCAATATCTGGCCTATGGAGTCAGTAATTGATTCAGGACTTGGCACATGGTGTTAACACTTGATAATGCACTGTATATACCTACAAAATGGTTAAGATAACTGCCGTACTTTGGCAATACTAAAAGAGCTAAGATTAGCCATTGCCACCCCATAAACCGGGAGGATAGCTCAGCGGCAACGTGCTTGCCTTGGAAGAAAGACGACACGAAGCAACACAGGTTCGATCCTCGGGTCCGCGCTTAGAAACCTCTGGGTATTTACGCAGCTAAGACAAACAACTACGCAACTAAAAACAAAACAATTCCTGTAACAGTGCCTCGATGCCCATGGGCTAGGTGAGCGCTCTAAAAATGCAAATAATAAATAAAATAAACCTAATTTCCTAGGTTGTCTCACTTTCTGCGGCACTTGCTCTTTTCCTCATCTTCTTTTCCACAGCCATAACACATGACATATCTTTCTAAAAACCTCAATGTATAATTTCCATGACTGATCATTCAACTTTGTGGCACAACGTGCCCAACTAACATCTTGAAGAATTATTTTTATTTTTGTTTTATTGTTTAAAGTGCAGACCTAACTTTGGAGCAGAAGAGCACTCCGAAGAATGTGGATAGACAGGGTTTGGGCTGCTATCTTTAACAGTAGCTCAGTACTAAGAGCTGCGGTCTGAGAGTCAGTCTGCACATCCATTGGGATTAGTCCTTGGTTTGGTGTTTTTGAAAAAGCTTTGCTTTGAGAGATTTCAGAAACTGTAGAATTCGATACTGAGATCAAGTTCCAGAGGGTGAGTGTGCGACAAGAGAAGGATTGTTTGCAGGTCCTCTCTTTGCAGACGAGCTGCAATTCAAGCTAGTTGTTCGATTTGTTCTGTGTGGAGCGTGTGCCACTAGATATGTGGAGCTTAACCACCAGGTACGCCTGTGTGCTACTGTGGGGCAGCAATCACCAACGGGGTGATAGTTACAATGAGAATGCGAGCAATGCACTGGGTTTGACTTTTTAGTGAAGCATATACACAGCACAGCAGAATAGGACCACTTTTGGATTTAGGACAGATAGCACCCAAGTTCGAATTTCCCCCTGCAATGTTCCCTCAACCCACAGACAATTCTGAGTGGATACAAAGAAGCTGATTTTAAACCCCTTGAAATGTTGTGAAATGACACTCGTAAGTGGATAAATCAATAATGAATATGTGTGAAAAACCTTGAAGGAAATACAATTCCTTACTAAAGCAACAATGCAAATATACTAACAATCACAAAGAATGGATTACCAAAAGCATACAGTTCAGAAATGAGTGGAAAGTTTAAAACAGCATGCAGTTAAATAACACATTTAAAATATACACTTTTGCAATTCCCGCCTAAAATTACCCAAACGTTTTTTTAAAAAAAACAGGTGAAATATACTGATTTGCAGTTTTATGTTGGGAGATAGGTATATATCACAAGTAAAGAATGGAAGTGAACGTAAGTATCTAGCTGGTAAATTGACCGAATTATGCAAGATAGAAAAAGTTGCGCTTTGAGTAAAATGAATGGTGAAATTGGAAAGGCAATCAGTTTAAAAGAGGAACGCCACCCATTAATTCTCTAAGTTACACTACAGTTGTAACCCTTCATGCAGTGTACCCCTTTTCTTTAAGGAAAATTACTTTATTTAATCAAAATATCACTAATGACATATAATCTACGTAGGACAGAAATGAAAAGAAAAGTAGCGCTAATGCTTTGAGATCAGTGACAAGATGCACAGAACATTCTGACAGTTGGACAAGTTATCAGAGTAAGGATAGAATGACAAGATATACTATGGATTTCTATGAGGTGATGAAATACTCACAATCCACTTTTTAGTTTTGGACAGTCAACCGGGTCTGGTCACTACACGGCAGGGCACCTGGCAAACAGCTCTGCGGTTCTGGTCACCGGCTGGCAAGGACTGGACGGGCAATTCTGGTCACTGGATAGTACAGGTCATCAGGGTAGCAGGATTGCAGCAGCATGCAGTGAGGGGCAGCAAGCCAGGCTCGATCAGGATGCAAAAGGTACCACAGCTTTCTCCTTGTTAATGGGAGATTTAGTGGGTTTTTAGATGGGAGGCCTTGCTGGGAATGGGATCAGCACTGCTTAGGTTTTACAGTGGGCCCTGGAGTAGGATCAGCAATGCTTGGCCTTGTAGTTGGAGTCTGGATCTGGAAGATGACAGGAACAGGAACGCAGCAGAGGAAATCAAGAAGGGTGTGTGTCTAGAGTCTTTTCAGGGACTTTTATTTATAATGCCTAATGACATCATCAAAGTATAGGCTGGGCAGGGTTACCTAAGCACGCCTTTAAACTACTTGGATTGGATAGGGGTGCTAGTCCCTGCCTCGCTCTCAACTGGTTGGATTTCCAAGGGAATTATGTCAGATTTATGAGGTGAGTTTTACAATGTCCCAAAACTCCCACAATTACTTTACTTAAAATCCGATTTTTTGGCAAAAACACACATTTATACAATTGCAATCTCTTGGCAAATTATATACATAGGTTACATATTTTGGCCAGCACATATCATTCCAATCCTCCAGTCTGTGGGACCTTGTTTCGCCCTTCTGATACATTTTGGTAATTTTGATCATGAAAGATTTGTGAATTATCCCAAGGGATGTATGTACAAAATGTATGTTTACAACATTGATACTTTTCTATTTATCCTCAATACTTTGCCCTTTCTCTCCCAGGGTGTCAGCGTATCCTACCATGTCTTTTAACAGAAAGCACAAAAAATCACTTTTAAACTACAAAATGTTTACTATTTTTCAAAGTCTTGCTGCAGGGAAAAAAGTCTTTAAAGTTTATTCATGAAATAGACTTTGGGAACAAATGGAAGTTCTTTGTCCCTGGGTCATTTTTTTTCTTTCTTTCAACTGATACCAACTGGCATTTCCTTCAGAGCATGGTGGGGGTTTCTCCCTTGATTGAAGTTTTAATTGCCCCTTCACACTTCAGACTTCCTTCCCTGGGAGCTTCATTGTCTGGGACCCAGCAGAGATGAAAGTCTGTTCAACCCCATAATTATCAGGGGGTTGTTAGTATCTGCTGAGAGAGAGCTCTCCTTAAGGAGCCACCCCTCCAAGCAGAAAACTCTTTTTTTAACTTGCAACTCCAGCTACCATAGTTTTAACCTTTATTTTCTGATCTTAGATCCAGAATTAAAGCAAGCCTGTTGCATACAATAACCCATGTTATATAGTCTCACCAGCTACAAACCCCTTCATTTTGACTGGCAGGCTTTCAATCACCAGTGTACTCCTCCAAAACATAGGCATTTGTTTTTCTTTAGTTTGCAAAGGCCTATTTTTTTTACATGTGGTGCAGCTGGCCTTCCTTCTTAAATTCAACTTTTCATCTCCAGCAGATTCACACACTGTCTTTCTGCTATAGTTATTCTCTTGAATGCTAGAGTTGGTCTGAAGCACAGATACATTTAAACAGACATGGCTCAGCTAGTTAGAGTCTCTCTCTAAACAGCTCAGTTTTAGATACTTTTGCAAAGAAATTGAACGTGTTTCCCGTGTAAGTAAAAGTATAGTTCCTGATCGATTTATTTTAGAGTTCATTTGACATGGCTCGTCAATTCAGAATCATACCTGGTTTTGCTGAGGCACAGTGAGACACACAGGGCTTGGAGAGCTTATTAATGAAAGTGGCTTTAAGGAACAGAGGGAATTAGCATCGAAGCAGCATTTTATAAAGGTGAAAAAGGGTTTCTTTTCAATGGAGATTTTAGCTTCTGCAGCAAAGCAACGCTCCTTTTTCCCCTTTCTTCCTTTTGTTTATGTCAGAACCACTGGCAATCTCCTTCAATGTACCCCCTTGTCTCATCCTGCCCGATGTGTGCTTGGCAGGACGGTGCAGCCATTTTTGTTGTTGTTGCAAAACACAGTTGGGCCATGACGCTCACAGGAGCCAGCGCAGCCATTTGGCTGTTTCTGCGCAAATGCAGCTTAGTGATGTGGGAAATACTGTTGAGTGGGTCAATACATCCCTCAGCAGCTGAGAGGCCCATCAGGATGGCACTTCCCTCAATGATGTGCATGACCACAAGGGCCTGCACTATGGTCCTGTAGTTCTGCAGTGGGATGAAGGATTTCATTTTGCAAAGGTTTGTAGATTTGGACCTAGGCCTATTGGTCCTTTTTGGCTATGATTAAGAATGCTACTTCTGACAATTTTCTTTGTGACACCCCATCTCATGGTTCTTTCCTATTATGCATTGAAGCTGCTGGATTCAGCAGCACGTGACGCTTGCAGAAATAAAATAAAACATTTTTTAAACAAAACTTTGTATATAGTACCAATACCTGGTACACACTGTGAATAATGGGACATAACATTGCATTATTTTTCAAACTATGGTATTATTTTGCAAATGGTGTTGCTGCTTAGGCATATGATGGAAAATGCTGGGCATCATTTTTGTGCCTGGGCATAGAGTGGCAAAACATGGAAACTGATTGCGATGCCCGTGATATGATCGGAGTATGTGAGCTTGAATTGGCAATACATAGAAAATAATGATAGCAGCCAGGTCTATCATGGCAAATGGTGTGATCACCTGTCCATGTGAAGGCAAAACGTGGTGACACAAAACAGATGCTCACTCTAGCAGAGCCCAGACAGGTTGCTTTGCTAATACTTTTTTTGTTATATGAACTCTTAGCCCTGTGTACAGAACCATAGGAAAATCAAACAATATAATAGGCCACATTCTGAGTCGGCCGGTCTGTTATTAAAGTGCAGGTATTCACGAATATCGGCAGTTTACGGGTTTGCCGGCGAGGCACCTGATTTATCTCCAGCTAAAAGTTGGAGGTAAGACAGGCACTCAAACGTAAAAAAACACCATCATTACCGGCACCGGTATTGCCAGTGCCAGTAATGATGGTAAATCCCCTCACGGAGTGCTATGGGATTTACACAATCACTCTGGCACTTGTAATCTGGCAGACCACGTGCCAGAAACGGTAACAACCTTTGCCGGTATCCTGGTGGGTTATAATGAGGCCCAATGTACTTTTCCTTTCTGCAAAACAAAAGGTGTGATGTCTGGAAGGTTTTTAATTCCTCTTAACCCTTGGCATGTATCTGGGTAATCCTCGAGACCATCCTTCTTCACCTGCCAAGCCATTACAAAAGGGGAACCTAGCAGTTTGTACTGGACAGCCCCTTTTGGGGTGGGACCAAGCGTGATTTGCATATGGTCTTTCTCGTTCTGTAATGGCTTGGCAGGCGAGCAGCAATGATCCTGAGGGTTGTCCAGAGCAATGCCAGAGGGTAAGATTCATTCTAAACCTTCCATCCATCACCTCCTTGTTTTTCCTTTTCCTTCCTGTTCACAAATGCGAAAGGCACCAGGGCTGAACGTGTTCCTGACAAAGAAGGAGCAGGAGGACTGGGACTGCACTGTGATTGGTTAAAGCACTTGACAGGTCTCTGTAATGAAACATGAGGATGGTGGTGTATCATTTTCAAGTTTAAAATGGTTTAACACCTGCACGGTCGAGACACATACAATTGCAAATACAAAGGCCAAGTGGCAAAATTCCAAAGAGAACATTTCACAAACCTATTGGAAATATTGGGCTAGGTTTCAAACAAGGAAAATAAATAAATTGGCCCACAGCCCACCAAAGAAAGCATGAATCGTCCACGCCAACAAGACTGGGCGTTGTTTTTGAGAGAGGTAGAAAGAAAAGCGGACGAATTGTCTTCGCGTCGGGACAGGCAATGACAGTAAATAAGTATGAAAGCTCCAACCTCGAAAATGGCCTCCAATCGGATCAGAATTGCAGGGACTGCAGGCGAGGGATGCGGTTTCTGACACCTCTCGAGCTGATATTTTTGAATACCGAATATGTTACCATTTCTCCAAACTATGAGCTTCAAACTTGAAACTCATGTATTTTACGACTGCATATCTGCATGTGGTGATAATACATTCACACAAAGCTCGTAATCGTGCAGACCTGAAACGTTACCTCAGCATCACTGCAAGTGTTAACTGTATTACCGCATGCAGTAAATATGGTGTTTGCACACTCAATAAAGGCCGTAGTAATAATATTATTAACGTGTTGCATTATTTCCAGATGAAATACAGCTTTTACAAGCCCATTGTCACGGTAAAGACAAGTGTTTTGGCGTCAGTGAGTTGTAGCAGTGGTTCCGAGGGAGCCTTCCACGCTGCATATGTGTTATGTACATCCATGCGCTCTGCATAATTTAAAGCTGCGGGATACAGTAGCAAAGCAACGTTTTTCAAAGTAGTTGTTTGTTCATAGAATAAGTATAGTCGTGAGTGTTTACTAACCACTCCCTTGGATTGTGCTGGACGTGTCTTCTATTCTCTTAGCAAGGCCTGTTATGGTCTACTCAGGGATGCCATTTCAGCGAAATGCTGGGGAAAGCGGAAGTGACATCACATGACCTTTGACCTCTGGTGATATCACAGGAAGTGATGTCATTTGACCCAACACCCGAAGTGACATCAAGGGGAGATGTGGAACACAACCTTTCACCCCTTGACAAAACAGGAAGGGGCATCACATAGCATTGCTCCTAATTACAGAGTGAAACATATGTGTAAGATATCACTATAATGTGATATACATTTCAAACAAGAATGGATCACCATATGTATCGTTAATATCAGTGTGTATAGGCCCATATTAGCAAATTACTGTGGATTCAAGCAGACGTCCAAGGCCAAATGATCATGATGTGGTATTATAAAGCACTTACGTTTAAACGCTTTATATAGAACAAATATACATACAATATCACCCAACCTGTGTTGGTACTGATTTATCGACCTCAGAAGGATGAAAGGCTG